>NW_022681472.1:7235267-8466118 GCF_009764315.1 Trachypithecus francoisi
GCTGATTTTTATCCTGGGACATTGCCAGTTTTTCAGCTGCAGCAATTGGACAACCAGAAAGACTGTTTAAAAAAGGAAACACAGGAAGATTTGAGTTAAAATGATAATATGATTTGTTTTGGCATGTGCCTCACAGCACACTTGGCACACACTAAATGTTAAGTCATATTAATAGTTCACTTAGCACCACGCACACACTGAAAGATCCCAAAGGGTTTTGCAAACTACAGTGTCAATACTTGCTCCCAGCCCCATCTCAGAGGTGAAAGGTAGCAAACTCATTTTTAAACATAAAAGCATTATGTAAGGGATAAATCACTAAAGCTTTTGGAAACTTCTTAATATTCTAAGTGAATGTGCTCATTCCAATTGCAATGTGTCCAACTGTAGAAGTTAGCATGATAACTCTTTGACTTATCTTGGCATCTTTAGAAACATTTTAGGAACTCAGTTCTTCATCTTAGTTGAAATTCAAAGTGCAGAATGTGAAGTTTGCTGGCATAGTGCTTATAGGTCACATAGTACCTCATTGCCGCATAATCGACTTGTAATATAAAATGTGAATATCAAACCATCAGCATTTTCACCCCAAATATTTATAGATACACAATACATTTGCATGTAAATGCACATATGTGTGTCTTATGCTAGTTGCAATTTCAATGAAATGATGTCTACCCTACACCTGGTTTATAGTTACAACCACTGAAGCCCTGTTGGTACCTTTTTAATGTCTGTTGGACAGGATACAGGATAACCTAGAAGCAACTCTTTGCAATGTTCAAACAGCAATGGTGAGGTTCTGGAGCAAAAGACAACGTTTCTATTTGTATGATTATATCAATAGGGAACCCCAGCACCTTCAAATGTAGTATTTTTTCATGATCATAACTGGCTGCTAATAGACACATTTCTAAGAAAGCAAAGGATGAGGTCCTTTCTTTTTGACAATGCACTTGCTGAGAATATTTCTTCTCTATTTCAAGTGTCACATATTGCATAGTGATGCAGCAATTTGCATCACACATTGCTATCCATTATTTTATTGGGGGAACATTTCTACCACATTTTTTTAAATGCAAAGTGATTGTCGTCTAATGAGAATTACCTCCTGTGGGTGTTGCGGTTGCTGTTCACGTGACCCCTTCCTGTGCATCCCGGTGTGGGACACTTGAGCACATTTTCATGCATGGCAAGAACTAAGCACAAAACAACACATAAAGGAAAGAAGACTTTACCACAAATACAAAGCACACTAACACATGTAGCTCTCAACTTTGCATTTAAATGACTTTAGTTCCATCATCCACCATGCTCTTTCTATTCAGACACAAACAAGTGAGCATGGAAGAACTTCAGAAATTAAATCGAGCAAGCTTGATCAAGTTTTAATTTCTCTAAACTCCATGTCATATTTACACTAGACTTCAATGAGATGATTCTGCTGATATTTAATGTATACTGAAAAGCTTGTAACCTTCCCTTCACATGAATGTGATTTTCCCTGGGGGATGGAAGGAGAACACCATGTGTCACATAGTTCTTTCTATCTTTTCCCTGCAGTTTGAAGTTCTGTGTATAGTCTTCTTTATTTTCTAAGTAATATTATTTTGATTCTTTGTCCATCCACCCCCTACTCCCCACACCCCACTGCCGTTTGGTTACTGGGAGAAAAGTATAATTGAGCAAACAGCCAGAGAACCAGTCTGAGGAACTGCTAATCTGGCAGGACAGTACTGAGCTGATTAGACTTAGTGACTTGCAAAATCTCACTTTTGAGAAGATTGATGTTGAGCACTTCCATTTTTGCAATTTGTTTTGGCCCAAAAGATGTCTCAATAAGTAGGTTCACAAAGTGAACAGGTCGATATTGTACAGTGTAGAAGGTGGCAGCCCTCTACTTCACTGCCAGTGGATAGCTCACAGCAGGGCTGAGGGTAGAGAGGGGGCCAAGGCTTGCTCCTACTCAGGGCCCTCCATTGCTGCAGGATGTCGTGAGACAACACCAAGGAGTGTGTTCCCACTGCGAGAAGAAGCCAGGAGGACAATGGTTACTGCCTTGTGATGCCTCAAGGCAGACTGGTCCTGAGCTTAAGGAATCCATGCCTCCAGGTGAAACAGAACTATGTAGTCACACAGCTTAATAACCACGACTTATTTTTATATTCTGATGATTTAACATCTGGAGCCTTGCTGACTCTGGAGGGACTGCCCCTCCCAGGCTAGCCAATTCCCAGGGAGAATGAACAACTTTCCCACAAGAACACTTTAAAAATGCAATCCAGCCTATCTGGAACCCACAGCCCAACTACCTCCTTTACTGGGTGCTCACTGTCTAGGGCACTGTTCTTCTGACTGGATCGCTCCAGAGGCAGGTACCAGACAACTAGGGACAGCCCTTATGTCCCCAAGCTTGCTGAAATCATTCAAACTGGCCAGTCCTAAGGTTGCTTACCCTGCCCCATCAGAAACCACCATAAAGACTCTGACCCACTGTCTGCACTCCCTCTATCCCTGAACTCCCTGCGCTTTCCTGTGTGACCCTCGATGCTGTGGCCTGGCCCTTCCTTTGGGCACTGTGAGGAGCTAGCTGTTTTCCTATGGCAATTGTCTCTTGATCTGTTGGCTTTCTTGCACCTTGAATTTTCTATAAATACACTGTGTTTTAAAACCCACAGCTAGATGGAATTGGCTTGACACAGTTTTAAAAACATTGTTTCCATTCCTAATTCCAAATTGGGAGAGAAAGAGGATAATATCTTGATGATCAGGTGTGTATAAGAAGGAGGCTTCTGCTTTGAGGGACAAGCAGTACTCACTTTCCAGGGGAACCCGCACCTTGTGGGGGCACCCCGAAAGGCTGCGGTGGTGGGGGTAGAGCCCCGTCACGTGTCCCGTGCCATCACACCCAGGGATCGGGCACTTGGTCTCCCTCTTTTCAGGCCTTGGTGAATCTGTGGAGAAATTAAATCGAGAAATGCATTTGGTTATTCTTGTTTTTCTTCCCATTCAATAGAATGGCCTTGCAGGGTAACATTCTCACTTCATTCAGTTTTACTGTTATAAACATTCTTCTCACATTGCCTTGAATAAGACCCTCAACTAAGACCTGTGGAAACAGAAAACATGTTTTCAATTTTCTTGGTTTCATAAGTAAAGGCTGACACAGGGCAAGGGAGTGTTAAAATACAGAGATGGTTTTAAGTTGTCATGTCACATATTGCAGTTAGAGCCTCATTATGAAAAATCAACCCTGTGCCAGGGGATGAACAGGCTCCCGAAAAGAAAAAAAAGTGAGAAAGAATTTATTTAAATCAAAACCATTTCTTATTGAAAGTCTAGAAAAAGATGGATTCAAAATGACAGAAACAAAGAAACCACCATATCTGAGAAAGACCTGTCTGGCCTTGGCCCTGCAGGTCCTTGGGCTTGAGGGTGGAGAGCAGAGCCTGCTCCCTATAGAGCAGCTGGCAGAGTTAGGACAGGGCAAGGATACTGGCTTGTGTCCTGCATGTCCAGTGCTAGTGATTCATGGTCTCGAGATTCCAACACCCCCACGGGTTGCCACTTGGGATCAGCGTGCAGTGAGTACGGGGAAGAAGCTGCTGATCTCACTCTAAATGCAGAATCCGAAAACTGAGACAGCAGGAAGACTTGGAAGGGAAATGTTCTTGCAGGAGGCTTACAGAAAATAAAAGTGCAAAGAGTGCAGACCACGGAGCAGCAGTCCAGAGAGCACCCTCAGGAACACCAGTGTGGGTGGGGCCCATGGGAGCAGCCAGGCACGGCGAGGGACACCACCTGCTCATGCATTTTCTGGGAGCCTGGGGAGGGCGAGGCTCCAGACAAGCTTGGGGTTTGATTTTCTGGCACACACTTTGCCACAACTTAAAGGGTTACATAAATATATGCAATAAATGAGGACCAAACATGAATACTGGTGAGCTTAGAACTAACACAGATGAGGCCTTATTCAGAAATGTTCACATTTATGCCTGAGATGGCAGATAAAGTTGAAACAGATATTCACTCCTAGAGCCAAATTGCCCCACTAACTTGTGCTGGGAATAACACCAACCATAGGGAGCGCCTGTCCCAGGGCACTCGGGTCACGGAGAAGAAAGAGCATGAGAAGATGCACAGGAGCCCTCAGAGAGGGGCAATGCAGGAGGAAAGGAGGCTACCGGGGTCTGCAACATGAGGCCTCAGGAATAATGAGCACCTAGATGCTAAGAGTGAAAACAGGGGCCGGGTGCCATGGCTCAAGCCTGGAATCCCAACACTTTGGGAGGCCGAGACGGGCGGATCACTAGGACAGGAGACCGAGACCATCCTGGCTAACACGGTGAAACCCTGTATCTACAAAAAATACAAAAAAAAAAAAAAAATTAGCCAGCCGTGGTGCTGCGTGCCTGTAGTCCCAGTTACCCCGAAGGCTGAGGCAGGAGAATGGCGTGAACCCGGGAGGCGGAGCTTGCAATGAGCTGAGATCCGGCCACTGCGCTCCAGCCTGGGCGACAGAGCGAGACTCTGTCTCAAAGTGCGAGCGTGCGGAGCCTCGTATGCTCCTGTGCAACGGAGCACGAAGTCTGGCCACTTTCACGGGATGCGACAGACATTTCTGGGGCGCTGTATTGCGAGAGCAGATGTGCCTCTCCCATACCATGGCACCCCATTTGCTGGATGATAAACAGTCCTGGGCAGATGGGGCACAGCAGGTTGTATGTAATGCAATTATATGGGGGCATGGATTCAGCAGAAGGGGGAAGAGCCAAGGATCCTTCCAGTCGTTCTGTGCTGAGGGTCAGGGAGGTCAGGAGACAAGGCAGGAAGTCTTAAATGAGCAAGGAATGGCCAGATGATGGGGCTGCGGCCAGCAGGGGGCATTTAAGGAAAGATAGGACCTAAATGTGCCGGTGTCAACACTGCTCTCTGCATTTCGTAATAGACAAATTAAGAGTTCTGCGATGCTCTGTGATTTGTGGATATATGTTTTATTTAATCCAAAAATAGTGCCAAATTTCAAGTTGATGTGAAATCTGTAGACCACTAGGTCCAAATTCTTAAAGTCTGATTAGGGGAACTGAGGGCCCTGACACCATAGGAGAGTAAGGTAGAAAAAAAGGAGAAGAGCAATAATGTGTATTTTGATGCCCTTCCTCTCTTGGACCTTGCCCAGGTAAGGCCACGTTTCTAAACCACACTGAAAGGATTGGCGTCACACACTTCCCCTCCTCACCACACTGTTTGTCTGCAGGAAGCCAGAGAGGGTGCTAGAGATAAGGCAGGCTGGCTCCTGCCCAGGTGCAGCCCACTGACAGTTCACCGTGCCCCTTTGTCTGCAAGTCCCTCCTCTGCTGGGTGAAACAAATGCAGCGAAATGCTCTGGAGGACAGAACCTGTTTGCATGATAAGAAGCCAGAGCTTGAGCTTGGGGCGACTCTCAGGCTTGGCCCTTCCTCTATTTTCTTTGTACAGTGTTGCATAATGAGGATGACCTTATTCTCTGGTGATGTTACACCTTGGTTTTCCTGGGACTGTCCTCATTCACATCTGATGTACTCATGTAATGGCTCATAGTGTTCCCCTTTTCATAAGCAGGACAGTCAATGACATGGCGACTGTACTTACATTGCAACCTAAATCTCACTAAATGCTTAGTGGCAAGAGTCTAACTAAACTAATTTTAGAATTGCTGACTTATCTGAAAACTGGGGTTAAATGAGATTTTAAAACTCCTGAGTTTTCTCCTTAACAGTGAAGTTGCATGGGCAAGGTGTCTGGGAAGTTAGGCTGGTATTTTGGAGAATATGGCTACCAGTTGGGTTGAGCATTGACTTAACATCATGGAGCGCATGTCAGAGACAAAAAACATCCTTCTTGTGCCATTGGATCCCACATCGGGAACAAGGAACAGGAAAGGAATACTCAGTTTGGACTCTGCAGGCCTCCTCTAGACTAAGCCTGTGGCTCTTCTTCAATGTGGGCTTCACCTTCTTCACCTGTTTTGCTGACTAGCCTGCCTGGTATTGATCTTGCAGAGGCTGCCCCCATGCCTTAGGCACTAGGATACACCGCTGACTCATCCAGCCCTAGTAGGAATTCGGTAAGTCTCCAACTGGCCCAAATGTTTACAAGCACAAATTATATGCCCTTAATTTTTGAAAACAAAAAAAGAAGTTTTAAAAGCTCTATAAAATTATCCAAAGGATCATCAAATACTTTAAGATGTGGCTCAAATAATTAAGTTTCTATAAATACTAGGTTTAATTGCCTGTAAGGTATCAGCAATTGTTTAACAAAACAAAACAAATCATCATTCTGTCTGCTACTTAGAAAGAAAAAAAGATTGGTAA
This sequence comes from Trachypithecus francoisi, assembly GCF_009764315.1. NCBI lineage: Eukaryota > Metazoa > Chordata > Mammalia > Primates > Cercopithecidae > Trachypithecus > Trachypithecus francoisi. The sequence continues at coordinate 7,241,624 of NW_022681472.1, forward strand.
TTAAACTATGATATATTATTCTGAGTTCAGAGATGATAAAATGGAGAAATGATCATGCCTGTAATCCCAGCACTTTGGGAGGCCAAGGCGGGTGAATCATGTTCGAGACCAGCCTGGCCAACATGGGGAAACCCTGTCTCCACTAAAAATACAAAACTTAGCTGGGTGTGGTGGTGAGCACCTGTAATCCCAGCTACTCGGGGGGGCTGAGGCAGGAGAATCACTTGAACCTGGGAGGTGGAGGTTGCAGTGAACTGAGATGGCACCACTGCACTCCGGCCTGGGTGACAAAGCAAAACTCAAAAATAAATAAATAAATAGAAATGATATCTCTTAGGATCAATAAAATATAGTATGTCATAAATTGTGGATTTGGGGAATTTTGAGTAAATTCCATTTTTCTTTTCTGATTTTGTAGTTTACTTAAAAAGTTAAATACAAAAAGTTGCACATTAGTGGGAGTGCAGAGCTAGATACAGTGTCCTGTCCTGAACCACAGGCTAGTCATTAATATTCTGTCCCCACTCCAACCCTTGCAGGATGTTTGCATGGCATTATCTTGCTCCTCACTACATGACACCATTTTATCCTTTTTTGTTTCCTCAGCTCGGAGCTGTAAGACATTATTTGTCAAGATTGCAGGTGAGTGCTAAAATGGATTTAAATTGACAAAATATACAATTTGTTTCGGGATAACTCTCAGCAATCAGAACTTCTCAACCACACTAACATATTATTCTTGTAAGCTGTTTGGGTCCACTGCCCTGATTTTTCCTAAGGTACTCCTCTCCCTAATTCTGTGGCTCTCAGGTTTCAGAGAGACCAAGAATCACCTGGAAGCTTATGGGAAAAAAATGCAAATTCTGGAGCACTGATGATGATGGAATCTGAAAATATTCATCTTAAACAAGCATTCTAGACACTAAGGATTGCTCTTGGGAAGCTCCATAAAACTGCTAGAACCAGCATCAGGCTCATCTGGTGTAAGACTCTGGGGAGAAAGAGCAGGGGGAATGCTCCAGCGAAGCAGGAACACACTTTTCTCAAGGCCTGAAGAACAACTCTAAAACCTCCTCAAAGCACACCTACTCTCTCATTGAAGTTTGGCCCAGAGATGTATGAGCCCTGAGGTAGAGAGCCAGTGAAAGTGTAGGCTCATAAACGCATTAACATCCAGTTTTATCCCAAAAAGGAGCAGAGCATCCTGCCTGGCTTGCAGTTAAATAATCCAAGAATGAGGGTGCAAAGAAAAATTAAGTTTCTGGAATTGATTTAAGATCCAGTAAATACTGATGTACTTCCAATAATGTCAAATAAAGTTATTTCTAAAGGTATGATGCATTTTTAAAAAGCAGTTAAATTAAAAGAAATAGATTCAATGAACCTTTTTTCATGTGTGAAAATACCCAAAACTAACACAGCTTGACAGGAGAATCATCTAGAGAGTGGGGGAAAAGAAAGAAATTGTTTATTTTATAATTATAAATTGATTCTTAAGTTGCATTAAACTGTCAAAAAGCTATCTGAAAAAAAATCAAATCTGACTTTTTTTCAAACCTTAAAGCACTTTTATTCCTAAAATAAATGCAAAAATGGGTCTTACGTTTATTGTTAAAGATTTGTCTTCCACTCATGTCGATAACTTTGGTTTGCCTCCTTTCCCCTGCTAGGTGCTCCAGCAGGAACCTGTCCAGTTCTTTGTAGGTGTTATGGAAAACACAACCTCGCTCAGCCTGCAGAGCAATTGCCTGCTCCAGCAAACTTAAGTTCCCCTTGGCCTTTTCCAGGTCACTAGACTCTTCCGTCATTACTGCCAGGCTCTTGCTATCTTCCTCCTCAACATCAGGGAATGAGGGCTGGGCATTGCCATCCAGGGGTTCTGCATGAGCATTCTGTGGGTCTTTCCTTTCTGTTTCAGAATCACACCTGTTCTCACAAGGGATAAATTTGTCACCCTCAGTTTTTATTTCAGGAACTTCCAATAGGTCTTTTTTATGATCTGTTAAAACATACTTTGGGACTCTAGGTGGTTTGGTTTCTTCTGAGAAGTTGGAGCCACTGTCCCAGCCATTTTCTGCACTTTCAGAGTTACTTTCATTGTCATCAGAGGAGCAGAAGGGTGGCTGAGAATCATTGATCTTGTCCCTTCCATCATCAGAATGAATCAGAAAACACTCGTCTGCTTCATCGCTCTCTGCTTTTAAAGATTGGATACCACTGTCATTTAAGTTTTCACTTGTGGTCTGAACAGATACATTTTTTTCAAATTTCCCCAAGTGCATTAAAGACTTGACGACGAGCTCTTGATAACAAGAGTATCTGTCTTCCTTCCTACTAGAGTTTTCTTGTGCAGCTGAAAGGAGACTTTCATCCATAGGTTTTATCATGACTTCCTCTACGGAAAAAGAAAACCAATATTTGAAGAGCAAGAACAAAAAATATTTTGGAAAATTGCAACAAGTTATATGTATACAAACACATGTATTCACATACATATGTACATACACATACATATATGTACACATATACATACATAGTATGTGTAATATATAATCTCTATTAATTTTATAAACATTGGTGAGAAAAACATATATCCTCTTAAGAGAAAACTTAGACCTTAATATTCTAAGAACTGTGTTAAAAGAAATGAGCTATTATAATTTCCAACATGTTAAGAGGTAAGTACTTCTGAGGTATTGACCAAGACAAGAAGTAGACACTTAACAATAATAGTATTTGTTGAATGTGAAATTATTGTTACTCTACTTCTTATATTTCCAACTCTTAGCCAACCAGAAGAAAATCAAATATATAATAGTATACATTGTAAAGGAAATATTAATCAGTTTCTCTGTTAGCATGGCAATGTATTTTCAAAGCCATTTGGTTTATGTTCTCTACTCTCTAGTCTTTCTCAGACATACTTTCAGATTTTATGGACTGTTAGCTAAGATACAATACATCTTACTGAGGTTTTCAAGACTTCCTGTTTACCTTTGTAATTGTCATCCTAAAATTCCATATTGAAGGAAACACAAACAGGAAAATTAGCATGATCAAATCATATCTTAAATAGTAGTAACACATCTTCTGGTCCATTAGTTGCATGCACTTGTGTAACAAGAAAATGACACAAGGTGGGGCGTTGGAGGGTGCTGAATGGTAACTAGCTGTTCTCAGTACAAGGCTGCTTTGGGTCCTGAATGTGAAGGCACTCCGTGAGGGCCACCCCGTGAGGACCCCCCCGTGCCTGTCCGTCCAGGACAGTTTATGGAGTGGCTATTGTCCCAGGCAGCCATTGTTGTCCGTGTCATCCCCCCCTTGCTCTGGGAGTGGCCAGGTTGCGGTGACAGAGTATATAGACGATAATCAGCCTACCCAAGCCTGTCCCAGTGCAAGACACAGCAAGTGAGAGTGGATTCACAGGTGACTCCACCCCAGGCCCAGGCACTTGGGGTGTGCCCAGCGCACACCAGTCTGCGAAGTGCCTGTAACAGTGCACAGACATCCAAAAAATAAGAGGCCTGTTTCTGTGTCTCAAAGGCAGGGTAGGGGGATGGGAAGCAACCAGGAATAAGCCCCCATTAAAGACTGTTAAAGACACCAAGAGCAGTGCATTCTGTGCTAATAAACATCTTTGGAGGGAAGAAAAGCACAGCCATCCGGTGTGAGCGCTGAGGGAGAGAGTGTCTATGCGGAAGACAATGTGTCTTTTTGGTCTCATTTAATTTTTTATAAACATTGTCTCTGACAAGGACACTCAAAAATACATCTCCATCATCTTCCTTTCTGGTAATTATCTCCCTAAATCAACACTGGACTGCCAGGATCAAGTAAATATTGCCATAGTAACTAAAAGCATTTTTGGATGAAGGGAAGAATTCAGTCACAACACTAGCCCCTGTAAATAATGCTGATTATAGGGTGCAGTCTTTTGTTGGGATCTATTCAACATAAACTGAAAAATTTAACATTTTAGTTCCTAGAAAAGAGGCTGGATAAACAGGCACATAATATTTGATAGGATGGCCTAGCCTCTCCTGAATTCATATCAGAGGAACTCCAGGTTTAAATAATATATTAAACATAGTCTAAAATGCAAATGAAGTTTTTCTCAATATCACAGTTGGCTATTAAGAGAAAGTGTAAAGGGTTATGATAATTTTAAAGTATTATGAACTACAGAAAACAAATAAAAAGCATTTTCAGTGAATATGCTCAATTCATTGAACTATTCTCTCACTCCACTTAACTACCCACATGTGTACGATAATGATTTATAGACATTATACCTAATTATGCATATTTGGGCTGTGTTAGAGTGCTAACAAAAGCTCTAGAAAGCAACAATTACCTCTGTTGCTTAGCTACATAGTTTAAAATATTCCTATTAAGTGCAGATCACCAGAGAGGCGGGAGTGACAAAAATGCACATGTGCACGACAATGCATTTCACTGTGCTGCTGCCAACTGCTCGCATTTTGGGTCATTTCCAGTTTACATAATTGTTTGGTTCAACTGTTTGTTATATGCTAAAAGAAAATATTTATTAATTATTCCTCAGAAAAAGAGGAGCGCCTCCGACAGAGGTGCCTGCACAGCACACACGGGTTTCCAGGGATGTTCTGCAAATCTGCAAACCAACTTTCCACATTCCACCCCCTCCCAGGCTTTCACTGGAGTCATAAGAAAAAAAGTTGGGTTTGCTTTGGAAGCTGAGAGATCTGTGATGGGGTGCTTGTTTCTCCCAGCTTTGCAATGAGTTGCCTTCGTTTTCTCAGGCTGTGTGTGTGTATTTCTTTTTCTTTTTTTTTTTTTTTTTTATTATACTTTAAGTTCTAGGGTACATGTGCATAACGTGCAGGTTTGTTACATATGTATACTTGCGCCATGTTGGTGGAGGGACTGCATTGGGAGTTATACCTGATATAAATGACGAATTGATGTGTGTGTTTATTTCTTTTGGGGGCCTGGTGATTTATTTTGTGCCTCTGCCACTGAACCAACCTAAAAAACACTGTTGTTAGCATCAGGTGGACTTCTGATCCTGCCACCCTCTCTTGACAGCTCAGTGGGGCTGTGTCACCTGTCTCAGCTTGGCACCACCACTGGCACATTGAGGAGAACAGTTATCTCCCTGTGCACCCTGTGGGGGCCACACGGGAATACCCAATAGGTATCCAGTCAAGGGTGGCTCTCTTGCCCCTGCCCCAGATACTATTTTAGAAGGTAGTCATGGCAGGGGTTCTATGCAACCCTTATCATAAATAAGATGGGCTTATTTTTTTACCTAGGATAATTACTAATATTGACCCCCAAGGACGGGCAGAGTCCCACTGTTGAGAAGGCTCAACTCAGTTCATCCCCACTCCCAGCACACTATGCCATGTTCACTAACTGCCTTTGGAAACTGAGTGAGTGCACGATGTGCAATGTGGAGGGAGAAACTTCTAGAGGGATGAGGTGGTGTGGCTGGCCTGGCACTACCTGCTATGTGACCTTGGACAGGCCCTTGGTTGCCTGAGACTGGGTCCTCATCTTCAAAACAAGGAAGATCCAATGATCTGATGACTGGATGGGTACTTCAAGGATCCCTCCTAGGACAACAAACTGTTATGTTCCTGGCATGGTGTTCAGCTGTTTATTTCATTTAATTGTCACAATAAGCACAAGAAAGGCATTTTCTACTCCAGTTCACAGAAGGAAACTATAATTCTACAGAGGGCCGGGCTTGCTGGAGACCACATGGCCAGCCAGTGCAAGACTGAGACACAGGACCAGGGCTACGTGGCCCCCACTCCATGCTCTGCCCTCTGAAACATGCTACTCCAGGTCCCGCAGCCATGGAAGGTCATATGTCCTGGTTGGTGTTTTGGAAACACAGTGACCCTTAGGAGAAATGACTAAGAACACTAGTAGCTCATTATTTTCCCAAGTTTGGATATTTTCAAGAGTGAATTCATATGCAGAAGATACTAAAATGCAATTGTCAGCTAACTTTTTTTTTCTTTTTCTTTTTCTTTCTTTTTTTTTTTTGAGACAGAGTCTCCCTCTGTCGCCCAGGCTGGAGTGCAGTGGCTCAATCTCTGCTCACTGCAACATCTACCTCCTAGGTTCAAGTGATTCTCCTGCCTCAGCATCCTGAGTAGCTGGGATTACAGGAAAGCGCCACCACACCTGGCTATTTTTTTTTTTTTTTTGTATTTTTAGTAGAGACGGGGATTTCAGCATGTTGGTCAGGCAGGTCTTGAACTCCTGACCTCGTGATCAACCAGCCTAGGCCGCCCAAAGTGCTGGGGTTACAGGAGTGAGCCACCACGCCCAGCCAATTGTCAGGTAACTTTCAAGGAGAAGAACAATGTTGCTCAAATTATAAGTAAAATAAACAACACGACCAAACAAAAACTAAAAGTGAACCAACCTCAACTTTCTTAACAACAAAACTCTAATAGGTCAGAAAATTTCTAGGGTCAGCTCTTGGGAGGGCATAACCAGAGGGTTACAGCCAGAGAGCAGACTGTTCACTAGTCCAGGCCTCTCTCCATCCTGAGTGCATTCACAGTGTGGGGAGGGAGTAGGGGCTGGAGCTGGGATGCTTTTCTAGAGTAAAAAGTAAATGCTTGTGCCTGATACATACAAGGTCACAGCTGTTTATTTACTTTAAACCAAGACCTCTACTCGGAGTTTTCTGGTAATCCTACAGATACATACTAATGAATCCTGGCATAGATGTTGGCTGTTCTGCAACGATACAACTTTAAAACATCCTCTGAAAGTCACAGCATATTTTGAGTTTATCTCCTTTAGTAACACTGGATTTTATTATAATTGGATTTCAGTTCTGTTTCTGTAACTAGCTGGGTTACTCTTATAGGTAAATTGGCTTTTCAGGCCTCCTGAATATGTACATTTTGCTGGGAATAAAAGCCTTGGAAAAAATGAATTCATCTTTCAAAGTTCTGAAAGCAGAGTGGTTTATCCCTTATTTGCTATTAGTTGAAAGATAATATGTGTTAAAAGTGTCCTCCCAGCCCCTAGAACTTTTAGGACTGTGACAGATTTCCCCATGAGCTTGTGGTTATGCTGCTGGGGACCCCACACCTGGGCTTGGTTAATCTTCCTTCTGGTGACTCTCATTCTCCCTGCCTGTGTCAGGAAAGCCTGTGCTTATTGCTCTTCCTCCCTTCTGGCAGTACTTTGCAAGCTCGTCTCCTCAGGAAGGAAGAGGTAACGGCATGGTTTGTCCATATTCTCTTCTATTCCCTTAACAGTGACCTGCATCTTTTTGAAAGACAGCAGGTTGAGGATATGGATGAAGTTTGTGCTACAAAATGGAATAAAACTTTGCAGCATTCAAGCACCTGACCTCAGTCTCTTCCTGAGCACTATCCCTTCTCTCATTATCTGAGCTTCCCAGCTGCAGATGATATAATTGGGCACACACCTGGCCAGGTAAATACCCTGGGGCAACCAGAGTAAATGAGAGGCCAGATGAAAAGCCCTATGCTGGCTTGGACACTAACTCAGCTCTCCTTCCTCGTAGTGGGGTGGGGAGTAACTTGTTCAGAGGGCTGAAGGCAACTTAGAATCTTTGTTCTTTTGACCAGGCACAGGGTCTGCCATTACTGGAAACTGTGACTGCAGAATTTGACATTGTAGGAACTTTGCCCAGTCTGCATTCTGAAGGTAGTCAGTGCGTGAGGACAGCTGAATTACGGAGCATAGTTAGCTGGGAAATAATTATTTTTGCTTGTCCTTCCAATTGTTTCCTAATTATCTTCCTTTTAACACCTATAAGATGCATTACCTTCAGCGTCAAATCTCTTTGGTCCCCAATGATTGCATCTGTAAAACTGTGCCCATAATCACACATACTCGTGGCATTATGTGGACTAATCGATATCATTTACGTGTCTGGAATATATTAAGAACTCAAAAACAATGGTCATCACTGCTGTAATTTTAGCATATTCATTATTATTATTAGTGGTTCTAATATGAAATATGAAAATAGTTAACCTTTTTTTGTGAACCTGTAAATAAATGTCCATTAGTGCCTGTAACTGTGTGTTTAACTGGAGGACATCTGGACAATATATTCAATTGGTTAATATTAAACACGTACAGGGGTCAACAAACTACAATAGAAGGTGACAAGTCAGCAAGCCAGATATAGTCTGTTTTCACAACACTTACAAGAATGTGCTGATGCAAAAGCACACACATTTTCTTAAACGCTTGGCTAATTAATGTCAGTTGGTGTATTATACTGCAAGTCCAACCACAAATGATTCAAAGACTTTCCCTAATACTAGATTCAACCTGCAAATTTTCATGAATCAACAAATAAAACGGAGCCAGGCATGGTGGCTCACACCTGTAATCGCAGCACTTTGGGAGGCTGAGGCAGGCGACCACTTCAGGTCAGGAGTTTGAGACCAGCTTAGCCAACATAGTGAAACCCTGTCTCTACCAAAAATACAAAAATTAGCTGGGTGTGACTGTAATCCCAGCTACTTAGGAGGATGAGGCAGGAGAATCGCTTGAACCTGGGAGGCAGAGGTTGCAGTGAGCTGAGTTCCCACCATTGCACTCCAGCCTGGGTGACAGAGTGAGACTCCATCTCAAAAAACAAAAACAAAACAACAACAACAACAACAACAAAATGAATAAAATTGATCAGTTCAAGGAAACAAAAAAGTCAAGGGTGATTATAATTTACAGATGAGCTATGAGACTTTAAATCACATGCTAAATACAGAAAAGCCAAATAATTTACATAAATACCTTCAAATCAGAATACAGCTTTGTTTTAACCACAGAATTGCAAACTCTACTTTCAAGTCAATATTACTGAATCTAGGATGATTCTGAACTGAGATTTGTGCTCACTCATAAGTATGCCCTTAAATCTTTTCTGTTAATTCTTATTGCTAACTATAATTCTACATACCATAAAAATGTATTATATAAGAATCTCATTGCCTTTTGTTTGCATAATTAGTACTTCTTTTTAAGTAACAAATTATTTAGTATATTTTGATTCCTTTAAAATTCACATTCAGAAAAAAAATTATGTTTAGTAGAATATACACCTAGTTTCATTTTTCTACTAAGTCAAGTTTTAGATCTTAATTGTTTTCTATAATTTTTGAGAGTTTTTACATGTCGCTCAGCTTCGCCTCATGCACAAAGTGATCAGTGATGGAATTCCAACTCCTAGAGGCATGTGACTACCAGGAACTAATGCGAATAACATTCAATGGGGAAAAAAGAAATCCTCAAATTTTGAAACAGTAACTACATTTCACTTAGCACACAAAAGGTGTTTGATGAATAAGTGAAGAAGTGAATCAATGAACTAAAATGTGCTGCTAAAGGGAAACTTAAGTAACTTACTTTTGAAATAATGGGCACAGCGATATCTTTTCTATAATACATCATTTTCCTTCAGTCTCCTTCTGAAGAAGACTCTAATCTGCCAACTTGAGTTTGCTTCTATACGTGATTGCTATAAGCATTTATTCAAAAATATTAAAAATATTAAGGCCACAGACCACTTGCATTGGTTCATGTTGTTATTACCAATTATATTTTGGAGTAAAAACCATACATGTTGATAAAAAAATTTATAAAACGTTTTAACTGTAATATATACATATATATCATAATCACTAATGAACATTATATATAACTTGATCATTGCAAAGGTGTCTTAAAGTTTAAATATGCTCTTCAATTTAAAGGATTCTTTCAGGAATCCTTCCTATTAGGAAGAAAAAGTACTCTTCAACTCTAAGACTTAGTATCTTGTATTTTCTTCAAAAAGAGGCATAGTTCAACCATCTGCTTTTGAAAATGGATAGGGCAAGACTCTGTTGCTTATCAACGGACCCTCCACAGTTACTGATTAAAAAGTGGGTCCTCAATAAATAAATGTCAAGTAAAATAAATGTTTGATTTTGCTTCCAAATCTGAATATACTTTTACAACCATACCAACCATCAAACCACACACTCTACAGGAATTAGTACAGAGTCCTTGGAGCCAGGGAGCAGGTAAAGTTTGGGCTCTCCTCCTTGCTACCTGCAGTAGAGTGATCATGCGTTTCCAAGGGGCCATCGTCCTCTGTCCTGTCGCTGCGGTCTTCTTGGCAGTCTGCGTTTGGGCTGTAGTGTCGGGGCTTCATTAGCAGGGATTTCCTTTTGTTGACTGGAACCCCCAAAGCTGGATCTTCAGCTCTTCTCTTCTTTGCCATGGAACAATCATAGGCAACACTGTAGTGATCGAGGAAAATTAAGAATATGGTAAACTAGCATTTACTGCTATTTGGCATTTAACTTTCATGAAGTCTAACCTAAAGCCTTTGGAAACTTGGGACTAGAGGTTTAGGGTTGGTCATTGGCACTAACAAAATCATCCCATCTGTGGACTCCACTGAACTGTGTGGATTCTATTTTACTGCCTATCAGAAGAGTTTTTTTTTTTTTTTAATCATCCTTAATCCTGAGTAAGCATATGTTAATCTGTGCTTTGCTTGGCACTACACTAAATATCCAGGGAGGGATGAAACAAGATTTGCACTGGTTTGCTAATCCTAAGAAACAGCTAATGTGAAAAATATACCACCAGATACAAAAAAAAAAAATGTGTCCAGTATGGATAAATCACAAGGTTTTTCAAACAGTTGTTTGCTACTGAAACTGCTTATCTCTGCCACAGTTGTGGCTCAAACTTGAAATGTCACATATCTTGTGCTTTCACTTAAAAGAAAGGAGCGTAGAGCAAGGGGGCTAGCTATGAACATCCTGTCTCCCATCTCCAGTCATCAAACACAAAATAAGTGGAAAGATGCTACATGGCACTCTGCCTTCTGATTCTCACTCACTTGGCACACAGAACAAATAAAAGGAGGAGAAATAAGATTGGATTTCACAAAAATGGACAACAGTTTATCCTCACTCCTGTTCTCATATGGTTTTATTTGGAAATGCTCCTGAGGGTGGCCCTTTCAAAATAGATTTCCTACATATAGCTCACTCAGAATTAATGCAGATCACTCTATGTGTGAAGTTAAGACAAACATTCTCTTGGCAAGATCCATGAAAATCAGAGGGTTTAGCCAACTGTGAGTCTATGAGAGATATTTATTAAATGTACTTTGAAGAAAAATGTGGCGCTTTAGATGAAAAGATCCAGAGAAGAGAATCCTAGACTCAGAGTAAAAAGATATGACTTACTCCATCTCTAGAAGATAACTAAATCCTCAGGAATATTACTAAATAAAGAAAGGCCTTAAACCATTATTTTACAAACATCAACGCAAAAGATGGTGGCGTATTCATGAAAATGATTCGGTTATAGTCTCACGAGAACTCTTGGCTTTAGAAGAGTAGATTCAAAAACTTCCAACGAGGGGACAAGTGTCATTTCTTCTAAGAAAGAAGAAAAAAGATCCTGGAAGAAGAGATAATTAGAGAGCTGGAAATGTCTTTAAGAAGATTAAAAAGTAGAGAATTAAAAATCACCCTAATGGGTAAAAGAAGAGTGAAGTTTCTAAATCAAGCAATGTGCTTTCACAAAACTTCTCTGATGAACCTAAATGTAAAGTGACCATGTACAGAATATGGAGCAAAATAGAATATAACCAGATGACCATGGGAGCAAACACTGCCATGATAAGAAGATGGGGCAGGAAGTGAGGACCAACATGGACTGCCTCTGCTCGTTTGTCAAGGAAAACAGAAGTCTACACGATAGATTATGATGTAGTGAGAGCCAGCACAAAGAAGCAGAAACACCCTTATGCTTGCCTTCTTTGTCAAAGGAGACTGGCTTTGAGGGGCTGAACAGGGAGGCACAGGGAGGCAGAAGAAACAGATCAAAGAGGCATAGAGTTCCTAGAGAAACTCTCTTCAGGAGGTTCAAGAGGTTCCCTAAAGTAGTTAAAGTATCCTGAGTCAAATGAATTTCCGCCAAAAAAATCCTTGCAAATATAAAACTAAGTTCATTAAGCCATTATCATGAGCCAAGATTTGTAGCAAATGGGAGAGGCTCCTACGTCATTCAGATATTAAAGCAGGGAAAGGAAGTGGATTCTAAAAATCATAGTAATTTAAGCATAACATTGGTATTGGGAAAACAGCTAACAAAAGGTGTTAAAGTGAAGATGTTTCAAGATCCTGATTTCAATTCTTTTACATAAATACCCAGAAGTGGAGCTGCTGGATCATATGGTAGTTGTATTTTTGAGGAACATTCACCCAGTTTTCTACATCCATTACATTTATATGTTCATTGCAACTATCCCCAACAGCCAAGATGTGGAAACCACCTAAATGTCCATGAATAATTGACAAATTGATATGTGGTGCATACATACAATGAAATACTCTTCATTCTTTAAAGAGAAGGAAATATTGTAATATGCAACAATGTAGATGAAGCTTGAGGATGTTATTCTCACTGAAATAAGCCAGACAGACAAGACAAATGCTGTGTGACTGCACTATAAGTATCTACAATAGTCAAAATTATAAAATCAGAGTGGGATGGTGGTTGCCAGGGAATGGGGGAGGGGGAAATGAGAGTTATTAATCAAACAGGCATAAAGTTTCAGTCAAGCAAGATGAATTAGCTCTAGAGATCTGCTGTTCAACACTGTACCTAGAGTCAACAATAGTGTACGGCACACTTAAAAGTGAGATCTCATGCTGCATCTTCCATAATAGAACTGAGGAAGGAGGAGAAAGAGAAAGAGGAGATTATTTGTTGGCATCAGGAAGCATTCATCAATGAGACCTCAGGTGGCAGGGGTGGTTACTAAAAGGTTGGTCATCAAAAAGGTTATCATTTCTTTCTTTGATGACTGGGGTGATGAATGGGCCTGAACTCATACTACCTTTAAGATCCTTACAAACTGTATCTTGTTAATATCATCATCCAAATGTACTTATAAAAGCTAGTAACATTCTCAGAATCACATTAACTGCTAATAGTGGGGCCGATATTTGAATCCAAGTCTATAGGGCCCCAAAGCTCACACTCTCTCCTCCATTTTACTACATCAGGGCATAGACGTGGGTAATTTCTGTATACATTTGACAATTGGTTAAAGTAGAACCCGGATGAAACAGCAACTTCTCTAACTAGAAGAAAAGTGGCTGCCACAGGACCTTGCCCACTGATTTGACAACAGTCATCCAGCCTGAAGAAGACACTGAGTTGCAGCAATGAGAAACACCTTGCAAAATAATAACTAAGACACTCCCAAAATGTCTATAGCCTGGGGCAGGAGAATGAACCTAATGAGATGGCAGTTGATGACTATAAAAATCAAGTTAAACATTTGGGTCCAAATAATAACTGTGTGTGAGTGTAAGATGAAGAGGATATATAAGGTTTTTATCAGAACTACAAGTTTAGCTTATAATAAACTATTGTACTTGATAATAAGAGTATGTGAAATCACGTAAGTAATACTAGCTGTGTAACCTGAAACAGATAGTTAAATTTTTGGAATATCAAATTCTTCATCTACCAAATGGAATTAATAACTTCCATATCACAGGGTTTGTGGATAAAAGAGACAACATCTGTGCTAGTAGTGACAAAAATAGGTAAAGATGGAACTGTCCTGGCTCCCAGCTCAGGGCTCTCTGGACTCCATCAACACTGGCTAATGCTGTCACTTTGCAGCATCACAAGCTTTCTCCCTGGCACGCTACAGAGATTTACGCATGCATGTATGTCCATAAATGCATTCTACTTTTTAACATATTATTTATATTTACATAAATTGCATTAGATTTACACATAACATTTGCTTTAAGTCTCACATTCTGTGCATTTCTCCACTGGAAAATACCCACGGCCCCGGCAGCATTTGGAGCTAAAATGAAAGGCTTTATAATAAATATTACTCTTTGTGTGTGCATGGAAAATGGTCTCTTTTCCTAGTTTTCCCTGAGGGCACACTATTTTGGCTTTATTGTGACACTTCACTGTGACACTGCAATGAGGGAAAGCCATGCTTTACATGTCACTAAGAGAAATGCCACAAAATGCTAACATATCTTCTCAAGGTTGCCAGAAATCATTTCCACTGGGTTGTGTTTTCCCATCTGCGGAGCTCTGAAATGTTAAGGAAATAAATGAGCTCTATTATCTATATTTTTCTAGTAGATGAGAAAGAAAGAGAAAAAATACACTCAGCCCTGCATTTATTGTTCTATTCAATGAAACTGTTGCTTTAAACATCGAGTGTCCCCCAGGGAATTTTATCAAAGCACCAAATATCTTTCAACTCTATACTTTTCAGGTTTTGACTATATTAAAATATATTTAAAAGATCTGTATTTTTTACTTGAAACTTTTTGATTACGTATTTGAGAAATGCCTTTACTTAGAAACTTGAATTCTCATTTGAAATGGTATTCCCTTTGATGACAACAGTTGGCTGAAAATTTTTTTGAAAAATAATTGAAGCAAACCATAATTAGATAACACTAGTGATCAATTCTGCGCTGGAAGTATGTTGAGAAGTCAAATATGTTGACCTTTCAGGTTTCGGAAAAGATACATTAGGAAAATGTGATTCCCCCACATCTAGAGTTTTCAACTGATCTGCTATAGTAATACATTCTCAATGAAGTTTTCAGAAGGTATGCAACATATTTTTTAAATATAGGTTCAGCAATAGATGCATTCTGTGCACACATCCCAAAAAGAATAAAATACAAAAATAAACAAAGATTGTGAACCTCTGAGTCCGAGGAAAACACTTACATGCTTCAACATTTTCATGGGAAATTCTTAACAGGTATTCCTACTGATTTCTTCTAATCAGACAGAACACCACAGATACATTGAAAGGGGCCAAGAAGTATGGATCTGAATTAAGACTAAGAAGATTGATGGAAAAAAACAAAGGTATGATGATTCAAAAAGAAAAAATTAAACTATTATTATTTGCAGAGGCATGATTGTGTTTGAGGAAAATCCAAAGGAATCTACAGATACAATTTAAAAATAAGTAAATTTAGTGAGTTCACTATTCAAAAATTCATTGTACTTCTATAAACCAGTCACAAACAATTAGAAAATAAAAATTTAAAAACATTTACAATAGCATAGAACTATGAAATACCTATGAATAAATCTAACAGATGTACAAACCTATACACAGTAAAGAACATAGTGAGAAAACCAGTGAAGGCCTAAATAAATAGAGAGATGCAAAGTGTTCATGGATGAAAAGACTCAGTATAGTAATTTCAACTTTCCCCTTCTTTATCGATTAGATTCAATGCAATTCCTACCAATACTCCAGAGGATATATCTTAAAAGTTAACAAATTAATTCTACAATTTCTGTGGAAATGAAAAGAACCAAGAAGAGAAAAGACAATGTTGGAAAAGAACAACAAAGTTGGAAGACTTACAATGTTGGATGTCAAAACTTATCATAAAACTGTGGTAGCTGAGATGAGGTATTATTGGTGCAAACTTAAAAAAAAAAAAACCAGACCAATGTAACAGCAAGATATTCCATTCATCGGGTCCAGAAGTAGACCCGCACATACATGGTTAATTGATGACAAAGGCATCATTGGGCAAAGGGTTGTTTCTTCAGTGAACAGTGCTTGATTAATTGGATATCTATCTGAAAAAGAGATGCCTCTGCTTGTACCTCACAGTATATACAATAAACTCCAGAAGGATTGTGAATTTGTACTGTAAAATAATAAAATTTCTAGAAGAAAATGTGAGATAATATCTTCAAAATGTGAGATAATATCTTAACGACATTGGGGTAGGCAAAATTTTCTCAGGCAGGTTACAAACAACACTAATTTAAAGGAAAACAGTGATAAATCAGAACACATTAAAATGAAAAACTTTTATTTATCAGAAGTTGCCAACCAGTAAGGGGAGCCTCCTATTAACATTCCACTTCTCCATCCATTTACACAAGCACTGTCAGGTTGTGAAGAGCCATGAACCCCGCTTCTTCATATGCACACTCTTCTATATGTATGACATGCTGTATGGTTTTCCAAAGACCATTAAGAGAAAAGATGCAAGCCAAAGAGTGGGAGAAGGTATTTGCAGTACCTACATCAAAAAATTGCTTATATACGGAATATATAAAGAATTCTTCCAAATAAATAAGAAAAGACAGACTGCCAATTTTAAACCTAGGCAAAGCACATGGGTAGTCACTTCACAAAAGAACTTTTGGCTGATACACAAATGCAAACATGCTCAGATTCTTTCATCTCCAGGGAAATGCAAACACCTATACTTTGGTACTGTTCATGCCAACTGGGATGGCTAAAATGAAAAGACCAACAAACCCCAAATGTCGGCGAGGATCTCAGGCAACTAGAATGCTCATACACTGCTGGCACAGGTAAATCGGTATGGCTGCTTTGGAAACTGCTCGGCAATATCTACTAAAGGTGGACAGATGTCTACCCATGGCCCAGAAATTCCATTCCTAAGTGCATACCTGAAAGAGCCATGTCCATATATGCACAAAAAGGCATGTTCAATAATATTCACAGCAGTAGTCTCTCCCAAACTGGAAACATCGCATAGTCCTTTGACTGCAGAATGAATAAAAAGATGGTGGAATATTCATGCCCCTGAATATGCCAGCCATGAGGAAAAGGCAACTGTTGCTACAAAAAACACTGATGAATCTCATGCACATATGGTTGAATCAAAGAATCTAGGCAATGAAAGTGCATACATAATGTCCAAAACCAACACAATTAATCGAGGAAGGCGGAGTCAGAGGTGATGACTTTTGTAAGGGTCACGGCTGGGGGAGGTATGATGGAAATGGCTGGGTTGCTGATCAAGTCCTGTTCCTTGTTCTGGTGGTGGTTTCATGGGTATGTTCATCTAGTGAAAACTCATAAGGCTATACATACATAAGTTGCGAATTTTTTGGATATGTGTTATACTTCAATCAAGTGTTACTTGAAAAAAAAAAAAAAGAGTCTTAGCCGGTCCATCAGCCAATGTGAGCTGCAAATTTGTTTGATTACCGAAAGTGTTTATAGACTAAAGTTAAAGGTCCTGACTTTAATTGTAGGTTCTAACCCAGTGGAACCAATGATAACAGGTAAGATTTAGTGAGTACTTGCAATGTGCCAGGGAGTGCTCTAAATAATTTACATGTATCAGCCCACTGGATTCTTGTAATAATGTCCTGGGGTCGGTGCTATTATAACTCTAAAGCTCTGAGAGGTTGATTTGTAAAATATAAAACAGCCATTAATGAAAGAGCCCAGATTTGAACTCAGGCAGTCTGGACCTAAATTATACCTATAATTACTTAATACTATCCTTAAAACTATCCATATCATACTGTTCAATGATTTAATGAGCAGACTTGCTCCAGTGAGTGAACACAGCCAATGATGGAGGAATATAAAAAGCTTTTCAAATTGATGGTCTTACTTTGTAGAGGCTAATTGTTGAACTTTATTTGGTTTAGAATTACAGTCCTCAACTTTTTCTTAAAGGATAATAGATCACTTTTTTGAGATACTGATGGAGAAAATTTTCCTTGACCCAGGAAAAGACAGGCATTTTTCATTTACTAAATATAAGATGAGGCATGATTAAAAAGAGGTGATCCTTTTTGTTTTTTGGTTGAGAGTTTGTCTTGCATATGTTCTCAGTGGTATCCGTGTGTACATTTGACCTAATTATCCAATACATAAATTACTTAAAGAACCATATCTGAGTTAATTTGCATTTCTATACCACATTTCTAAAACAAATGCAATCAATACTTAAAATAATGATCATTAATTAATGCAATTGATTTTTAATTCCTTTTGCATACTTCTAGTTAAAACAAAACTCAACAATTATTCAGCAATATCAATGTATATGGACAGTACTATATTTCCAGCTTGTATATCTTTGGAAATATTCACCTATTCAATAAATATGTAATAAGTGCTAAATAAACATTTATTTAGCAATGTCCTAAGTTTTAAGGATATAGCATTGAATAAAATTGAAAAAGTGTCTCTCTTCCTAGAGTTTTATTATGGAGAAAGGAGATTAGAAAATTGTTACACTGAGTAAAATACTAGTATGTTCGAAGATGTTTGCTTTGGAAAAAGATACATCAGAGAAGGGAAATAGGAAATATAAGTTAGCAAAGGATCAGAGTTTGAGATCACGTGGTCAGGAAAAGCCCCATTAAGAAGATTGAATGTTAGTAAAGATCCGAAGGAGGTTAGGTAAGGGAGAAAATGCAGAAACAGTGGGGCACAAGATGACAGGCAGCAGAAACAGCAGGTACAAAGGCCCTGAGACAGCGCTGTGCAAGGCACATTTGAAGGCGAACACGAAGGCTCAGGCACAGTGAGGGAGGAGGAATAATAGGAGATGAGGTCAGGGAAATAATGGATTCAGATTATGCTGAGAACTACAGACCATTTTAGGAACTTTGACTCTTAGTGAGATTTGAATATGTTGTAGTGTTTTGACAGAGTGACAGGGGCTGATTTGTATTTTAGGAGGACTATTCTGGCTTCCATGTTAAGAACAGGTTGTAGATAGAAGGTTAGAAACAAGGAGCATGGTCAGGGGTTGTGGCAATAAACCAAATGAGAGATGTGAGTGATTTGGATTGTGGCTGTACTAGCAGTGGTGGGGAGAACTGGAGAGATTCTGAATACATTTGCAAGAGAAAGCAAATGGAATTATGGGAGATTAGATGATGGATGTAAAAGACAGTGAAGGGTCAAGGGTGCCTACAAGGGTTTTCTCTTAAGAACTGAAATCATGTAGTTACCATTTCTGAGATGGATAAGACTTGCAGCAGGATTCACAAGGATTGGAGATCGGGAGTTCAAACTGGAGCATGTTAAACTTGCAACGCTTACTGCATATGGTGACAGGATCTGGATCGTTTGGCTGATGCACTAAAAAATATTAAATCCTGAGAGTGCCCTGGAACCTTTGAACCAAACAATTAGTCCCCTTCTCTCTGCATCACACTGGAGATGATGAATACATGCTTCCATCACCCCTCCTTGCCCGTTAACAATAACCAACATCAACACACCACAGCATCTGGCTTTCTAAGAGTGGGAAGGGTACATGGGCCAAAAGGAGCTGCAAGATCTAGCTCATATGCATGGCAGGAGCTAGAGGTGTACAGACAGGCTGGATCATGAAGGTGCTGGATCAAAGGTATGGAATATCAACTTGGATAAAGGAAAGTTGATGTGCAAGCCATCTCCTATACTGCATTGACTTTTGAAAGCCTAGAAAAACAATGGCTCACACTAATCAGTGATTCCAGAATTGCCATTGCAAAGGATAAAGAAGGGATCAAAAGATTCAGAGAAGTGGACATTCTAGGACAGACACCTTGCATAGGCCAGGAAACCCATCCTAATAAAAATCCATGATCCTTGGCTTTTTGTCTCTGGGCCTGAGGCAGTTCTTAAACTCAGAACCCAATGATTGAAAGAGAAGAGCCCGCCCTTTCAAGGAAGTTCCCTATGGTGAAGGTCTCCCTAGTCTCTTTTCTTGAGGACCTGTGGTCATTTACTTGGAGAACAATTGCGCTGGGGAAAAAAGACTACACAGCATTCAAGGACTACTGCACTCATTGTCTGAGTTGACACCTAGGGACTGAAGCTTCATTATAGCCCTTTGATAGAGTGGGGGAATATGGGGGCAGATCACAAATTAAACCCTGTCCCAGGGGGTGTCCTGGCTTCGCAAATTTTTCTCATGGGTGTACCACTGGTCTCTGCATGTACAGTTGGTGCAGATACATATTGGCTTCTTGGCTAGTGTGGTAGGAGCTAATAAAGTGAGACCCACAAATGAAATCCTCTAAAACTTCTCCCATTCTGTTACCAGATAGTAGATTTAAACATTATATTCTAGATGGAATGGCAAACACTAGTACAGGTTGGGTATCTCAAATCTGAAGATCCAAAATGCTCCAAAATTTGAATTTTGGGGGCATTGACATGATGCCACACGTGGAAAATTCCACACCTGACCTCATGTGACAGGTGCAGTCAAAACGTTGTTTCATGCACAAAATTTTTAAAAATATTGTATGAGCCGGGCGCGGTGGCTCAAGCCTGTAATCCCAGCACTTTGGGAGGCCGAGATGGGCGGATCACGAGGTCAGGAGATCGAGACCATTCTGGCTAACACGGTGAAACCCCATCTCTACTAAAAAATACAAAAAACTAGCCGGGTGAGGTGGCGGGCGCCTGTAGTCCCAGCTACTCGGGAGGCTGAGGCAGGAGAATGGGGTAAACCCGGGAAGCGGAGCTTGCAGTGAGCTGAGATCCGGCCACTGCACTCCAGCCTGGGTGACAGAGCAAGACTCTGTCTCAAAAAAAAAAAAAAAAAAAAAAAAAAAATTGTATGAAATTAACTTCAGTCCATGTGCAAAACACATATATAAAACAGAAATGAATTTCATGTGTAGACTTGGGTACCGTTCCCAAGATATCTCATTATGTATATGCAAATATTCCAAATTCTGAAAAATCCAAAATCCAATGCACTTCTATGTCCCAAGCATTTCAGATAAGGGAGATTCAAGTTGTACCACCCTTAAAACTTATAGAATGCATGGTTGATGGTCCCTATCATTTTTTTTCCATTTAATTAACCAGTGTGGACCCTACAAGACTTATCCTGGAGGCTGACAGTGGACTGCTGTCAAGTCAAACAGGTACTGATTCCAACATAGCTGCTATGCCAAAATATGAGATCTTTGCTTTAGTGGATTAACATAGACTCAAATGCATGTTTTGCAGTTCCTGACATGGCAAATGTGTTCTTTTCCATCTCTATCAGGAAGCAGAACCAAGAGTAGTTAGCATTCTGATGATGAGATCATGCAGAGCTGTGATCTTGCTGAAGGCTGTGCTAACTGCTGTCCTTTGTCAGGATGTAGTCTGAAGGGACCCAGAGAATCTGGATAACCCACAGACCATTCCATTAGTAAATTTTGTTGATGGTACCATGCTAAGGAGAACAGAGAAGCAAGAAGTGGCAAGTATTTTGGAGGCTTTGACAAGACATCAGTGTTTGAGAGGTGGAAGATAAGTCGAACGAAGATTCGGGGCACACCGTATCAGTGAAGCCCTTAGGGGCTCAGTGGTCTGGGGCATTCTGGCATGTGCCCACTTACAACAAAGGACAAATTATATTGCATCTCACACTTCCCACCACTGGGAAGGAAGCATAATGTCGTATTGGCTGTTTTAGGTTCTGGTGATAGCATATTCCACACTTGGGACTACCGCTCTGAATCACACATTAAGAGACAAGGCCAGTTTTGGCTGCACAGTGAGTCCTGGCTGCAGTGTGGGAAGCCCTGTTGCTTGGACCAGACAACCTGGTAAAGCCAATGGTTTGTTTAGAGGTATCTGTGCTCAGAAAAGATGCCGATGGAATTCATGGCAGGTTCTAATAGACAAATCACAATGCAGACCCACAGGGGACTGGAGCAATGCCATGTCATGTGCAGAACAGAATTATACACTGCTAGAAAAACCGCCCTAGTAGAGATAAAATCCCTGACCATATGTCAGAGCCGACCATCATGAACTGGATTCTATTAGACCCACCAAGTCATAATGTCAAGCAGGCCCAGAAACAGTCCATCATGAGATGGAAAGTCCAAGATTCAGCTGAAGCAAGTCTAGCGGGAACAAGCAAGCCACATGAGCAGGCAGCCCAGACCCATGACATCCACCACAGTGGCAGGAGTTCCTCAACTTTGACTGCCACATGCAGAGCATGTGCAGGCTTATGAATACCAGCTATGAAGAAAAGAAAAGAAAAGGAAGAGCTGGTTCGTACATGGGTCGCCTCAGCATCTAAGCGCAGTCTGAAGATGGTCAGCAGGTTGCAACTTAAGGGTGAGTCTGAGAGGAGCAGAGAGAAGAAATCTTTCCAATGGGCAGAGTTATAGCGCAGGGCTTTGGTGCAGCTGGTTCTCCACTTTGTGTGGAGAGAAAAGTGGCTGAGGTAAGAAAATATGTGGGCCCATGGGCAAAGTGAAGAGCTTAGCTAGTCAGGCAGGGACAAGGGGATGAATGGTTTAACTGGAATATCAGGGAAAAGGAGGTCTGAGGAGGAGGCATGTGGGTGAACTCAGGAGACGGGGGGTGAAATGGGAAAGTCTTAAGTTTGCATGATAACAGTCACTGAAGGGCATTTACCAGAGGAGGCGTTAATTCACCCACAGACAGAACAACCTGACCAGGTGTTGTCTAGTCTGTTTTCAAGCTTCCCAGGGCTGGCACAGTGAGGTCATTGATGGAGTAGCATTAGTGGCAGTGACTGGGGCATTGAACAGGCCCAACAGCATAGGCTCTCACTAAGACTGATGTGGCTATGCCCACAGCCCAATGTCCAATCTGCCTCCAAAAGAAATCAATGTTGACAATGAATCCTCCCAACACGGAACCATTCCTGGAAGAAACCAACCAACCACTGGACCCTTCCACTCTAGAAGGGGCATTAACTGAACTTGACTGGAACTGACACGAATTCTGGGCATGGGTTTGCCTTCTCTGCCTTCAGGGCCTCAGCTGGGACAATATCTACCTGAGGTCATGCACAGCATCTGCTCTACCAACAGGAAATCCTCATGCATCTCCCTGGACCAAGGACCCACTTAGGAAAATAACCGTGGAAATACAATCATAAGATTCACTGATACTATCACATATCACACAGCTCAGAAATTGCTAGCCTGATGGAGCAGCAAAAATGACCTCGTGGAGGCACAGCTGAGAGGCTAGCTTGGAGGTGACACCTACCAGGATGATTGTCTTCCTGAGAGGCATCATGCCTAATAAAAAATCATTAGAGAATGCGATGTCTTCAACAGTTTGAATATAAGGATCCAAAAACAAAAAAGGTACAGTAAGGAGGAGATTGGTTTACCATAATTCCTTTACTACTTAAAGGATTTGTACATTTATTACCCCAAATCTAGGTCCTGTGGGTCTGAGAATCTTGGTTCCCAAGGGGAGAATGCTGCTGCTAGGGTACATAGCAAGAGTCCTATTCAACTTTGAGCTCAGACTCCTTCTCAGTCACCTGGGTTCTTGTGCTGAGAGATAACAGGCAAGGAAAATAGTCACCATCCTGGTAGGAGTCACTGACCCTGGTCACTGGAAGTTGTAGGGCTGGGGGCTTATTACATATTGGGATAGGATATATATAGCACCCAAGTGATCCACTGGAGGTATCTCTTTACTGTTCCTGGCCCAAACTTGTCAGCAAATCAACAGGTTAGCAGGCAGAGAATCTGAAGGTCATGGCGACCAAGGGCTCAAAGGATCTGAGTCGTGCAACCAAATAAACTGTCTAGATAAGCAGAGGAACTTGGCAAGGATGAAGGGAATGGGTAGAAGTATAGGTACATAATGAAGTTAATATACGAAGCAAGTATAAAAGGATTCAAGCTGAAAAGGTGTAGATGTTAGTGGATACCTTGGTATGCACTTCCTCCTCCCTTCAGGACTAAGGTACACATCTTCCCCACTGGCTGAAAGTATGGGGAGCTGATGGGCCTTAGCTGAATTCACTTCTGAAAATTGCCCTCAACCAGAGAGCCATTTAACCCAAAGTCATATCTCCCTGGGACAGCCCATATTCACATTTGCCTCAAGGCAGGACTGACTCTGAAGAGCAACCTATCACCAAAGCTCTTGGCAGAGTTGGCTAAGGCTTCCATAGAACCTGCACTGCAATTCAACTTCTCTCTGCCCAGTCCCACTTCCCTCACAGGTACTACTCCCTGGCAGGCTGTGCTGCAAGATACACAAACAATCTGTACATGGCTAACTGGGCTGCATTTTTAGGAAATCAGGAGACAGGACCCTGGGGAAAAGTTACAGTCTTGTGCATTCATCTGAAATAGGCCTTGTGATTCCTAAGAGAGTTAACGGGCCACTGTAAATGACAAATTCACTTTTACCCAGTGAGGACTGTGAAGCTATTGCTCCTTCTGTAAGGATAATCCCTGAACTTCATGAGCTGACTCTCTCACCTATGTCTTAGAAACTTTGTGACCACACTCATGTTTACAGAGCTACAGTGTGTCCAATAGTGAACCTATAATTGAAGCCTTCTCCTATTACTCATGTCATAAATTCAGCAACTAATAAGTTGTTGCTATTTATTGATGGTTCACTATGGTTCCATGCTGTCATGGAACATTGATTCCATTGACAAGGTTATCTGATAATATCAGGTTCATAAAAGGGGAGAATTTTTTACCATAAGGCCAAAGCTAACAGATGCTTTTTTTCTCATTTAGTTGGGATTAAGTTTTATAAATGATAAATTAATTGAATATCGTCTACCACAGAATTTTTTTCATAAAATAACCAAGCCATTACAAGACACAATTTAATAACAGTAAGAGGAGTAACAGGAAATTTCCTCTGAATCATGAGGTAATAGTAGGTAGGTGGGATTCCCCGGCTACCACTTCACGCTGGATAAATAGATCTTTCTTTGTGATGTAATTCCAGTGACACCGTCACAACACATTGCTTCTGTGCCAGCAAGGCATTTGGCATTCACCCTGATTATAAACCTTATCTCTCTACATTATAATCGTCTTCCCCAGTAACCTGGAAACATCTACAAGAGAACAGAAACCATTTCTTGCTCGTTTTTATATCTCTTGTGCATAACATAAGGTCTGTGTGTTAGGAGCATGCTCAGTGAATGACCACTGAAGTTAAGCCCCACCCAGATGCGAGCATATGAAGATGTATGTTGGTGAAAGCACACATCTTGCATCTGGAGAACTGCCTTCCTCTGGGAGAGCCATCAACAGCCACCCATTACTGTGCAGATGATGGGACTAACTTCCCTTATCCATGTGGACTTCTCTGCCCGGCTCCCCACCACTGAGGATGTGTTTTTGCTAGACAGCCAAAGAAGAGATAGGAAGTAAGTCAGCAGAAGCCGGTGAGCCAGGTAACCCTAACTGGTCCACACAAAGATTGACTGAATGACCCTGACATGAACTGATCAGTTCCAAAATCTGCTTTTCAAAAACATGAACAATCATACAGTTTTAAAGATAATTTAATCCTCACATGGACCAAAGTTTTTAAAGAAACAACTGTTCAGTCATTGGCTAAAACACAAAATTATACACCAACATTTGAAATACCATTTAATATAAAATATAAATAAATGTCTTCTAATTTATACTCAAAGGCAATATGTCTTAGTTAAATCATTTGAGCACTCTCAAACTCCTCTTAAGTGCCTAGAAATTGACTGAGCAGTTCAGCTACTGCATAGCCATGGATTAGCTATACAGTATAGAAATAGGATCTGCCTTCTTCAAAAAGGTAACATGATGGATCATAGGGATGTACTGGAAAGAGTAGAAGTTGAATATAATAAGATAAAATTAGAAAATTGAAGATACTAAGAGATGAACATTATGTGGATTTTAGAATCAACATACTGAAAGAATTCAGGAAGAATTCAGATACAAAGAGAGATTTATTACTATTTTTGTTTGCTAGTAAATTTGGCTTCATTAAAGCCCACACTGTTATTTTAATTTGAGTAATACTTCAAAATACTTTCTTTTGAGTATATAATATAATAAAATATATGTGATTTTATACTTATTTTGTCAAACAGCATTATAAAACAAAAAGTATTAGGAAAAATTAAATGAATTATCTTATTTTGATCATAAAGACAAAAATAAAATTTACTTAGTTTATGAATATTTGCTTTACCAAAATCATCACTACATTTGAGGAAGGAATATTTAAAATAATCTTTAAAAAACTTTTAAAGAATATTATTGCAGCATTTTAATTGATCTTGGATGAGTACTGAGTTTTATTACAGACTGTATCTGCTAAAAAATATTAAATGTGGTTGAGTAACAGAAGCACCTTAATCATCTAAGGTAATCATATTCCTGTTAAATGAATTTATAGAATTGAGTTCAAAGTGCCTCAATTTTACCTTAACTAACTTGGTGAATAATCTAAATTATCTTGTTTTTTTTTTTTTTTTTTTTTTTGCTTGAAGTTTGCATTTCTAACCAAACAATAAAGTAAAACAGTAAGAGCTGTGAAATCCCACAATAATGGGGGATAAAAATCCGGTACTTTATTTGTATATATCATCTTAGCATGTGATCAGACCACACAGATTCCACATTTTGTAAATTCACCAACACCTAGTTTTAGAAGAAAATGAAATGTTCCCTCATTTAGTATTTCATCTAATTTGAAATAGCAATCACGTTACCAAGCAGAAATTTTATTAGCAGAATATGCTTGCAAAAAATGGTTAATTAAAAGCAAAAAAGACTTGGGTGCTGCTTAAGCACAGAAGTAGAGGTCTAGGGCAGAGGGTAAGATTGGGAGGTGCCCTTGCCTCTCCCCTTCTTTCATCCCACCTGCCTAGGCTAGGGCTACAAGGTTGCTCCTGGGTCAGTGGAGGAACCAACCATGCCGGCTCAGTTTTTCCCTGGGAGAAAGTTTGGTAAACCCTAAACCTCATACTTAAAAGAAAAAGAAATCTTAAATACAAATACCTTCATATTCTTTTCAAAACCCCCCATGAATGATGCAGAAGCTTCATTCATCCCACCACGTAATCCACTTCCTCTGTTTTTATTTGACAAATGCCTGCATTCGTGAGGACTGATGTCCCATGTCTTTTCTCCCTGATTTCATACAGTAGCCCCCTCTTGTCCGTGCTTTCATTTTCCATGGTTTCAGTTGACTGTAGTCAACCGAGTTCTGAAAATAGGTGAGTATAGTATAATAGGTATTTTGAGAGAGAGACCTCATTCGTATAACTTTTATTGCAGCCTATTTTTATAATTGTTCTATTTTATTATTAGTTATGTTGTTAATGTCTTTATGTGCCTACGTTATAACTTAAACTTTATCATAGGTATGTATGTATAGGAAAAAAACATAGTGTATATAGGGTTTGGTACTATCTGAGGTTTCAGGCAGCCACCGGGGTCTTGGAATTAACCCTCAAGGAGAAGGGAGCCAACTGCCATTCACGCATAGCACAGGTCCCAGGGCCTCCTGGAGGTAAGGGTTATTTGCTATGCATCTTCTAGGCACTGTGGAAACACTTTTTGCAGTTTGAGGAGAAATGGAACCCTTGCATGCATACTTCCAAGAAAAGGAGAAACAGTTAAGTTTGTCATAAAAGTTGGAGTTCAAAGTAAATTGCAGTTATTTTATAAACAAGATAAGAATTTTACATGTTAATGGAGGTTGTTGAATAGAATGCAGAACCAGGAGCCACGTCCTAGCAAAATCCATTTCAAAATTCTATTTTGGCTCTCAGTGTTGAATGCGGACATTGGAACATAGTAAGTGACAGTGATTGTAAAATACTTAGAAAAATGCCTGCTGCAAAGTTACTCTTAAACAAAAGTAACAAAGGCAATTAATATTTTATTCATGTACCTAAACTTAAGGTCACGTGAATTATCCAGACAGCTCAGGATGTGCTGGGGAGGTTATTGTGGACAACCTAAGAAAATTGTCTCTGTAACACATCATGTCCAAATCCATCGAATACTAAGTTTCTATTTATGTTTGTGATGCAGGCACAGCCTTACTAATGAAAACGATCTCATTTATTCACAAAGTAAACATCATTAGCTGATGATGGGGTTGGAACTTCTTTGTTACTCTGGGTCAGTCACCCCCAGAAGCACTCAAACCAGGGCCACATATGTAAAATTGAGTTAATTTAGGAGGGCTTTAAGTGAAGACCAGGAAACATAAAGGTCTAATTAGTATGGTAATGATAAAGTACAGATGTCCTTCTGTTCTCTAGCATGAACACTTAGAGTAGAAATCTGAAGAAGGAAAGATAAAATAAAAAGAAGGAACAGTGAGAAAGACTGGGTAAGATGGAAGAAAACAGAAGGAATGAAGGCAGGGAGGCCAGAAAGAAGGAAGGGAACCAAGTGTGCACATGTCACAGTTACATAGTCAAAGGCTAGCAGAAATACAGGCATAGCACAACCCACAGAGAGACAGCCTACAGGACAGACATGATAATAGAAGATAGAGACCCACAGAGGGAAAACAGCAAAACAAAACAAGCACACACACACACACACACACACAAAGACAGAACTTCTTCAGTAATATGAGCAATATAGTACTTTTCTGGCTTTTTAAGTTACTAAGACAAAAGGCTTTCTGAAGACCATATAGCTGT
This sequence comes from Trachypithecus francoisi, assembly GCF_009764315.1. Lineage (NCBI taxonomy): Eukaryota > Metazoa > Chordata > Mammalia > Primates > Cercopithecidae > Trachypithecus > Trachypithecus francoisi. Next base: position 7,269,907 of record NW_022681472.1, read on the forward strand.
TTTTTTTTTTTCCTTTCTTTTTTTCTTTTTTCTTTTTTTTTTTTTGGAGACAGAGTCTTGCTCTGTCGCCTAGGCTGGAGTGCAATGTGCAGTGGTGCGATCTCGGCTCACTGCAACCTTCATGATTCTCCTGCCTCAGCCTCCCGAGTAGCTGGGACTACAGGCACCTGCCACCACGCCTGGCAAATTTTTGTATTTTTAGTAGAGATGGGGTTTCACCATACTGGCCAGGCTGGTCTCAAACTCCTGACCTTGTGACCCCCAGCCTCGGCCTCCCAAAGTGCTGGGATTACAAGCATGAGCCACTGCGCCTGGCCGTGGCTGTTTTATAACTACTATCATACATGTCAATTTCACTTCTTGACATTTAGCCGAATATGGAGGTTTGGCTCATAAATCTAGGCTCCTTTTTTAGTTTTCTGCACCAAAAAAACTAAAAACCTACAGATATACACAGGTCTTTGCTAAATATGAATAAGATTTGTTTGATATTTGGAATACTTCCATTTATCCTTCTCCACTTCACTGGAACATTGCATGAATCATTTAACAGAACTCACTAACATACTGGAGTAATATTTAAAAGAAGGACCATGTGTTATAGTAGTCATGTGCATACTGAGTTAGCAAGGATCACCTACTTTGATATATTATTATAATTATGTGTATATAAATGTATGTGTAGTATCTCTATGTGTGTGGATATGTATATATATGTATACACACAAATCTGTGGAATGTTTCCGCAGCCAAGTATCCTATTGAATTACAAATAACTTGAAACAGAAATAACCTGATAGAGGAGCACTCAACTGAAAATGAAGCCTGCAAGCTCCACATATCACTTCCTGTAGCCCTAACCTCTTCCACATGTACCTGTGCCTTCCTCCGAATGCAATACCAGAGCTACTGACAAATGACACTTTCCCAGGCCCACCTCCTTCCAGCCCCACCGAGGAGCTATGGGCACCTAGAGGTCAATAGGCTTAGCCCCGACACTGCTTCTGCCATGGCCTCATTGGTACTCATGCGGTGCCCTGATTTTCCATTCACCAGTGGAGGTGGAAGTGGCTGTTTTGCCAGTGCTTGCTTCCTAGTTTAAGATTCCATCACATAAATTTTTTCTTTAACATTTCATATTCTTATTCAGGTTGTTATACAACTGCTCTTTCTGGAGAATGTCAAAACCACCTGTGACACAGTTCTGAGCCAGTCTGTTCATCTAGACAACGTGGACAGTAGCACCCACTGCCTGGTACTAAAGATCAAGCAAGCAAGACAAGGCATTTAAAGGTGTCTGCACAGTTTCTGAGACACAGGCAGTGCTTCAGGGCATGGAAGGGCTCAGGATGCTCAGTTTACCATTTGACCCTCATGTTGGCTGGCTGGACTTCTGGGAGCTATCCTGCAAATGTAAATCATTACTTATAGGGCTGTTCCCATGGTACACAGGCATCGCGTGGGGTTAAAGACCTGTCTGCAGCCTTGGTCTACTGTGTTGCCAAGAGATTGCCCTGCATTTGTTATAAATATAGAAATAAACAGAACATCAAAGCTTGATTCATGAAGGCATAAAATTATAAAAATTGAAGACATTTCGATCTTGAACTATAAGCTTTCTTCTGATATATGATTTTCTGTTGCTTTTAAAAGATGAGGATATCTTGTTAAACAAAGGCCAGTAGAAGTAAGCTCAAAGTAACGGAGAGAACTCAAGGAGCAATCTCTGTTCCTATATATCCTTGCTCCTTTGACCCAAGGCCACCTAAACCCATAGCAAGCCAAGAACCAGACTTCTGGAAGTTTGCCGCACGCTCTCATTTAGCTCATTTGTATGGAGTGCCTGCTCTGTGACAGCAGAAGTTCCTGGGCAATTTCTTTTCCTTCAAACTCAGGTCAGTCAGAAGGAGCTGCTCATTCCACTGTGCTCCCTTACATAAATCTGTTGTATAGGAATTACCACAATGTGTTTTCATGACTTGTAGGTGTTAGCTTTCAAAAACTGTGAGTTCCTGTGTCTCATTCCAATGCCTTCTACAGTACTCAGAACACATTAATTCAGGTTTTTTTTTCATTACCTCCTATAATGTGGCAGGCACTATTCTAGATGTTGTGGGTATTATCAATGAGATAGGAGATTCCTGCTCCACAAAACTTATATTCTTGTGAAAAAAATACAGATTAGGAACAAAGTAAACAAGTAGTTGGATTGTGTGTCAAAAGATGACAAATTTTTTTTCATAAAAAATAAAGCAGAAGGAGAATAATAAAGAAAGGTGGAATAGGGGCTTGTAATTGTAAAGACTAAGGTCAAGGAAGTTCTTGCTGACAAGGAGGCATTGAGCAAAAACCTGGTGCAAGTGAGCATGTGAGACTCACAGTTGTGCAGGGAACAACATTCCAGACAGTGGGAATAGCATGCCAAGGCCTGAGAGTTTGGCAGGTCTGGGGGACCCAGCGTGGATTCTAGTTGGGCAGGGGGCAATGAACAGGCAGGGAGACCAGGCCAGAGTAAAGATGTGGTCTTTTCCTTTAAGAAACGGGAAACTCATTGAAGGGCTTCTGACTGTCTCGTGGAGTGAATCTTACATGAGGAAGAACAGAGGCAAGAAAGCCTGTGAGAAGGTGCTGACAGTGATTGGAGTGAGCTGTGATGGCTTAGGGGCCTGGTGACAGCAGCACAGGTGGTGAGAAATGGTCAGATTCATTTTGAAGTTAGAGCCATCAGGATATTTGGACAGACTGGATACAGAGTCTGAAGAGGAGAGTCGAGGATGCCTCCAAGACTTTTGAATGTCCCCATTTACTGACATGGGAAGATGATGGGTATATCATTTTATGGCAGAAGATAAGGATTTTAATTTTGAATACTTATCAGAGACCCATTTGCAGATGCTGTCTACACAGTTGGTTATATGAGTCTGACATTCAGGAAAGAGCGAAGTGCTAGGGATGTAAAATTATGGACATGCAAATGTATTGAAAGCCCCACGGAGATCACCAAATGATCACCACCAAAGAGGATCAAGAATGCACCTTGGGGAATACAGTGTCAGAGACTGGGGTGTTGAGGAACCAGCAAGGAGATCTGAGAAGATGCAGTCTGAGAGGTAGAGGAAACCAGGGAGGTTGCAGTGTTGGGAAGCCAAGTTTCTTTGACAATGGCCAGGGTTGTGTGAGCCTTCCAGCCCTTCCTTGAAGAACGCAGAGCTTGCTGATCCTCCAGGACAGACTGTAGGCTCTGGGTCGGCTTCCAAAGACCAGGAGGATGGCCCTTAGGGGCTTGGGAGAATTACCTTGAGTACTTTGAGGAGTCTAGGAGTCTACTTCACTCTATTCTCACAGGGGCAATTTGGAAGAACAGAATTTACCCTGAGCCTCAACACTGGGGCAAAGGCAAAGAGAACGCTCCCAGGGGCATGTTACAACATATCCCTATGCAGGGTTCACTCCCCTGCCCTGATTTTTCAGGAGACCCTAGAAGAACATTCCCCACCCCAGTTTTGAGAACCACCCCCAGGCTAGCCTCCCAGAGTAGTTTCTGTGCCTCAGGCAGAGAACCACAGTGAGAATCCTTTAAACAAAACAAAACAAAACAAAACAAAACAAAAAACCCGCTGTTCAGATGCAACTCTTTGTCCCAATCTACGGCGTTCATGCCCGGCTGCTCAGCTTTCAATCTCGTCTAAGCGTTCCTGGGTTCTGGCTGTCACTTTGCTTTCTGGCTCGGCAGTCTGAGACCACGCCCATCCTCAGACTCCCTGGGCTGACCCCTTCCTACAAGCAGGTCAGGAATGGGCGGTGGGCACATTGTTTCCAGTTTTATTTTCTCTTCCCAGTTGAAAATGACCAAATGAAACCAAGTGAGACATTGGCAGAATTAAGAACATCTCCTTTGTATGTCTGATACTTTGATAAAATACACTTATAAAGGAAGACCCTTACTGATTGTAGAAAAATGAACTAGAAACGATTAAACAGAATAGGCTGATTTGTAGTTGAGGGGCCAATGGAAACTGCTGGCTAAACAGCCTTGGTTTTAAAGGGGCCAGAACTAGATTGTTACGCGGGTAGGGCTCAGGTGTTCTTATCACAATAAAATAAAATTTTCTAGGCCGGGCGCGGTGGTTCAAGCCTGTAATCTCAGCACTTTGGGAGGCCGAGACGGGCGGATCACGAGGTCAGGAGATCGAGACCATCCTGGCTAACACGGTGAAACCCCGTCTCTACTAAAAAATATAAAAAATTAGCCGGGCGAGGTGGCGGGCGCCTGTAGTCCCAGCTACTCGGGAGGCTGAGGCAGGAGAATGGCGTGAACCCGGGAGGCGGAGCTTGCAGTGAGCTGAGATCCGGCCACAGCACTCTAGCCTGGGCGACAGAGCGAGACTCCGTCTCAAAAAATAAAATAAAATAAAATAAAATAAAATAAAATAAAATTTTCTTAAAAATAGAAGTAAAGGGATAGAATTAGGGAAAGAACTTACGAACTTGGAAGGAAAGAAGTTGTAGTCACTTTAAAGACAGTTGTAGAGAATCAACATGTTAAATAGAAATGCCTTTATCATGAATTACAAGCTACATTATTTATTCTCAAAACAAACAAGGGTAGATAATGTAAAATAAAATATTTCTCTAGTAACATCCTGTATGAGGCCTACACTGGTAAATAAAAGAGATTTTTTTGTCTTCAAAAAGTAGTCAGTATATTAAAAAGGCAGAATTATATATGATACATTTTTGTTTTTTTTAAAAATATAGTTTTTTCCTTTTTTTATTGTCTCCCCAAAGAAATTGTAAAGCCGAAGGCAGATAATCTGCTTTCTTCTTCTGAATGGGTAGACAGATGGATGAGTGACTGACAAAATAGCTACAATTCAAAGTAATAAGTGTTTTGAAACAGATAAGTAAAGAAGTGCTTGGGGAACACAATGGGAAAAAGTCTTAGTCTGGGAGGTCATGGGGACACCTCATGGAGAAGGTGGTGTCAGTCTTGAGCCTGAAAGAATGAGTACAAATTCCATATGTCAAAAGACAAAGGAAAGAATTATGTCAGGCATGGCCTAGAACAGAGTTGAGATGGAAAGAACGTTTTCTAACATGAAAAATTAGAAGTAGTGTTAGATGTAGGATTTTCTCAGAAAATAAGACAGTGATGATATTGAAAAAACATGTAAAATAAAATATTTCTCAAGTAACATCATGTATGAGGCCTACACTGGTAAATAAAATAGATTCCTTGTCTTCAAAAAGTAGGCAGTATATTAAAAAGTCAGAATTAGGTATGATAAATTAAAACTTTTTTTAAAGGTATGTTTTGAGATGGAGCGGGGCAGGGGGAACTGTAACACCAGGGCTCAAAGTGCTATATGCAAAAAGTTTCATTAGTCAAGAAGGCAGCAAGGCTTGGTCTTTGAACACTTTTCCAAGGTCACATAGCTAGTCAGGGAAAACAGCCCCGGAACCCAGGGCTGCTCTTAACCCAGTGTTCCTTCCACTACAAAAACTCTCTGCTTTTCTGCCAACCTTCATACAATAGAATTTGACAAACCGGTCAAATTCTAGGTGAGGGTTTGCAGTAGAGTTTTGAGAATTTGCCCATTGAAACGAAATATTGGAAACCAGAGCACATGATATTTGGATTGTAGGGAGTTCATTTGTCAACATTATGGGACACATTTTATTTCAGTTCACATTTTAAGCAGCAAAAAAATTTACAAGGTGTCAGAAACATTATGTTTGCAAGCATATAATATAATTAAAATGAGACCTCAAATAGGTATAGTTTACTTAAAAGATAGCAAGAAAGGAAGTATTCTGCCTGATGATTAAAGTTCATGCATTTCTTCAAGTAGGACCGGGGAGAAACGAGATATGCAGTCAAATAATTTTGCTTGCATTGGAGGTGCTGAAGAGTGCATGAGGTTGAGAAGATTTGGAACAAAGAGAGCCAATGACCTGTGCAGTGCCTGAGCAAGTCCAAAGGAGCCTTAGCAATTTAGTTTCTAAATTACCAAAGCTGCAAGGGAGCTGTGTGACAGACATATGGAATTTGACGGAGACTTCAGATTCTATCAGAGACATGTAATGAGATACTCTGAGAACACAATCTAGGTGGTTATAGAGTCATCTGTGGAAGCATATAAAATAGCATCTTAAAAGTTTCCATCCTTAAACTTGATTTCTGATACATGATGAATGTTTAAGGAAGATCCGGTTGATTTCAAACACTTCTAAGAGATAAAAACAAAGATAGACCAAGGGTTGTGCATTTTGCCACACTACTGTCAAGATTTGGACATTTGTTCTGTATTCTGCTGCTTTTCTTCAAATAGAAATGCAAACAATGATTAACATTCCCCAAGAATTCATAGATCAAGAAAATACCAAAGAAACCCAGACTTTTGACTTTTCAGCTAACCTTCATACCACTAAAAATTAGCAATGGTGAGAAGAGTTTTTCTAAGTAATTAGTAAAGTTCAACCTATGGTCTCTGTGATGTGTGCCTCTCAAACTTCCAAACACCCATTTATAAGAACAAGATTCTTATAAATCGTGTTAAAAGGCCAGAGAGAGCCTTGGAGTCTGCATTTCTAGTGAGCCTCCAGGGGATGCCATGGTTCTGAGCCAGCAGGTTCTGGGGGCACCTCTAAGTCCCAAGCTGGACGTGATCTCCTCTCACCCTCAACAATGCTGTTACATAACACCCTGGGTTTGTTACCAATGCTGTGAATTGCATATCCACTGCAACATCTAATACTGTGCTAGAGCACAAGAACAAGTATCAAAGGAAATATTCATGCCTCAGTCAAGAGTGGCAAATTCTGCTGTGTAAAAGTGTTTATGTTACAAGAAAAGAAAAGCTAAATGGATGAAAAAATTGTCTCTGTAGGTAAGCTCTGACAATGCAAAAGCAGCAATGCAAGTCAATCCTCACATGCAGCCTGCAGTGGTGATATTTTGCCACAGTTTTAGAAGATGTCTGATTTTTAGAGATGTTAGTGCCTTAGACTCTCAAATCCTGTAATCTATTGGTTGACAGAGGCCACCAATATCCTTGTGATAATATTTGAATGTAGAGAAAAACAAGCAAAGAAAATGAAGCACGTTTTCCTGCTCTTATTTTGTTTCTGAGTCTCTTAACTCTATGGACATTTATTCATTAGCTCCATAGTATTTTTCTAAAATACAGATATTAAGATTTAAAGTACACCTTAGACAAGTTGGGGAGTGCTCTGTCCTGTGTAATCACCATTTTATATATATACATATATATACACACACACACTATGCTTTATTACAATGTGTTGGTTGGTATAATCACAGTTATATATATTATGTACTATGTAATTTATGTAATAATATATATATTTTATTACATACATGTAATAAAAACTGGAAAAAACATAACTATTTAGTCCTTTGTGGTTAGGGTACTATGAAGGAAGAGGATTCCACTTTTAGTCCATTTGTAAATGACTATTACAGGCCTCAGGTGTAGGTTAAGTGACTCACACCTCCCATACTGAAAAATCAGCCTTGGAAGTACAAGGCCCTTGATAGGTCATCGCTTGGGAGATGGCATTTCAAAAGAAAAAACAAATAAAATGGATGTATATTTGAGTCATTCCTAGATATTTTAACATCTACTTAAAATCACATAATTATCTCCTAGGAAACAATTTAGAAGGAAATGGTAGTGGTCTGCTTTTTAAAATTCTTTTAAAAATTTTGATTTTATTTGTATTTTATTTTTGATGGAGTCTCACTCTGTTGCCCAGGCTGCTGGAGTGCAGTGGTGCAATCTAGGCTCACTGCAACCTCCGCCTCCAGGGTTCAAGCAATTCTCCTGCTTCAGCTTCCCGAGTAGATGGGATCATAGGTGCGTGCCACCACCCCTGGCTAATTTTCATATAGTAGAGACAGGGTTTCACTATGTTGGCCAAGCTGGTGTCAATCTCCTAACCTCAAGTGTTCCACCTGCCTTAGTCTCCCAAAGTGCTGGGATTACACGGAAGAGCCACCATGCCCGGCCAGCAGTCTCTTTATAATTAGCAGTGCAGGAAATTATGAAGATGTGGCAGGGTTTGTCGGAAGGTTAGGAAACTTTTCAGCTTGATATATTAATTTATTGATAAAATTTAAATTAGTAGTCCCCCCAAGTATGGATGGTAAAGTGGCTTGCAGCAGCCTGCAGTGGAAGCAGACAATATCCTGTGGCTGCAGGGTGTGCGGGGTCTGGACTGGAAACGGGACCTGAGTCCTGTCTCTGTTTCAGTCGCTTCCCTGTCACAGGCCAGGTACAAAGCACTTAACTTCCATGAACTCAGCACATATGAGTAAAGGCAGATAATGTCATTTGTCCTGACAATCTTACGGACTTGCTCTATGGCTCCAACCAGACATTGTGCACATTGTTCCAACAAATCATTCAGTGCCTACCTGTTGAGGTACACCTTCAGCGCTAAATGCTAGAATGGGCTATGCAAATACATAAATATATAAGAGCATTAGAGTTCATCAGCTTTTCTTGTTAAACTACAAACTCTTTTTTGTTTTTATTCTTATTGAAAGTTTCCCCGATATATTTTAAGACACTTTTCTGCCCTAGTAAGAACAGTACAGTAAACATAAAATAATCTCTGCAATGCTTCTGTTGGTGTGAGACCTCCAGCCTCATGTTCCACACAGAGCCCCTCCATCACACAGAGGCACGGACAATACCGATGCCGGGGTGGCTGAACCCTACAGATGACTCCCTCACACCCGGGAGGGACACTTCTCCCTTCTAAATTAATCCTTATCATCAGCTCCTTGGGTAATCAGTCTAGAATCCCTCTCAAAGTGGCTTATAGGTAAAAAGGGTTTTCTTGAAGGCGTTAGTTTCTTGGATTCTAATGTTCAGGTCTGTCCTAGTATTGAAAAAGATACATTGCCAACATGATATAGTAGTTACGCTATTAAATCTCTAAAACATGCATTGAGCCCCACATTTGGAAATAATACCAAAAAAAGGAAAGAAGAGAGTTTCTCCCTTATTTTCTCTAACCTCATGATTAAAATGATTCATTTCCTTTTGCCTGGCTGATGGACTTATGGAACACTTACTATTAGAAATCAGTATCAGTTCACTTTTTTCTTTAGTTGTCACCTCCAGAAATCTTTATGTAATAAGTTCCAATAAAATTATGACCGCTAAAGGAAACTGAATTCTAAAAAAACCCTCCAAAATATTAAAGTATTTATTACTGTTACAAAGACTATAGTGAATGAAATAAGATAAAAGAAAAACTAGAAAGCCATCTAGATCTGTAATTCATAACAATTTTCACATACTCATGAAATGTTATTGTTAAATCTATAACTAGGCCAGGCATGGTGGCTCACACCTATAATCCCAGCACTTGGGGAGGCCAAGGCAAGAAGATTACTTGAGCTCAAGAGTTTGATGGAGACCAGTCTGAGCAACATAGTGAGAACCTCATCTGTACAGAAAATAAAGAAAATGAGCCGGGTGTGGTGGCGCATGCCTGTAGTTCCAGCTACTCCAAAGACTGAGGTCGAAGGATTGCCCGAGCCCAGGAGGTTAAGGTTCCAATGAGCCAAGGTCACGCTACTGTACTCCAACCTGGGTGACAGAGTGAGACCCTGTCTCAAAATAAATAAATAAAATAAACCTATAATTTATTGATTAGAGAGCTCATAAAATATTTAACATTTTAAAACTTAGAGGAAAATGCCAAATGATAGGATTTTATATAAAGTAAGAAATTATGTAAAATAAAATAAAGAGAGAAACTTAAATTAAAACTTTCATTACCAAACTTAAGCTGACAAATTGGTACACAGCAAAAAGACCATGAACGGACAGAGAGATTTGACTCTAACATACTTAAGAGGCCTGAATTCATTTGTCTCTCTAAGTAGTCACATAGGAAAGTCATTTCAGGGGCTAGAATATGTTTTCCTAATTAGAGGAAGGGGGCTGGACTGGTGTAAAAACACTTTGCCAATGTAAGAGACAATTACCAATATTAGTAGATGCAATAGCATGAGGTTCAGACTAAGGATAATAGTAATAAAAGAAAAGCGCAGAGATAATGCAATGGTCATGATTTAGAAAGACACAGGAGAGCCTTCTCAACACCACCTGTAACCTGAATTGTGTTAGAGGAAAGACTGGAAATGCTAATAAGGAATATGATTAAAGGTGGTCCTGTGGTTATAAATTGCTTTTTTAATGGTGATGATAGTAGCTGACATAGAGTATAATAAGAAGATGAGAATGTCAGTATCAATTTTATTAGTGCCATGAACAATACATAGTATATTTAAATTAGCTTTATTTGTATTAATACTTTCGTAAGTAGTCGCTCTAGAAGCAATAACATGTCCAATGCATTCTAAAAAGAAGAACCAAATAAAGTTGCCAGTGTTCTCTACAAAATAGCCATAACTTTTACGCTGGGGAAAACATGCCACATTTCCTAAGATACTCAGAATTCAGGCGCACAGTTGTGCTGGATCACAACAAACCTGTGGAAAACATTGGAAGAGGAATTACAGGAAATGGACAAAAATTTAAAAGATGCTAAAAATACAAGCTTCCATATGAATCAGTACTTTTCCCCGAAGATCTACATAGAATAATAATTAAAATCTATGTCTGGGTCAACTTAAACTACTTAAGAAACAACTTGGGGCCAGGCGCAGTGGCTCAGGCCTGTAATCCCAGCACTTTGGGAGGCCGAGGCAGGTGGATCCCGAGGTCAGGAAATTGAGACCATCCTGGCTCACACAGTGAAACCCCATCTCTACTAAAAATACAAAAAATTAGCCAGGCGTGGTGGCACAGGCCTGTAGTACCAGCTACTCCAGAGGCTGAGGCAGGAGAATAGCTTGAACGTAGGAGGTGGAGGTTGCAGTGAACCGAGATTGTTCCATGCAGTCCAGCCTGGGCAACACAGTGAGGCTCCACCAAAAACAGAAAGAAACAACTTGGGACCTTGCCTGTCTAAGCACGGTCATTCTGTTGAACAGAAATGATTATAAAATTTCAAATAATCACTTAGTGATTTTTATTAGCTGGGTCTTGTTAAAGAAAAATAGGTGAATTAAGGATGTTTATAAATTTTCCCAGCAATTATCATCAGCTTTCTGAGTTACTCTAATAACAAATTAGTTAAAATGAAATAGCTGACAAAAAAATAATCTTTAGAGAATTAGGAAAATAGAAACATTATTATCTTAAACTATATTATTTGTCCAAATTTAAGAAAACTAGGCTGTTTGAAAGATAAACCATAAGGGTTAAAAATATAGACTGTGAGAAATCTGTTGCTTACATCACTTTTTGGTTTCTACTCTAAACAGTATTAATTGTGTGTGAGAGAAAGACTAGTCTGGTGGGTGAGAAGCTGGCCTTTGAGTCCGAAGTCTGGATTGCCTACCAGCTGTGTAGCCTTGGGTCATTTCCATAAATTATTTATTTTCACTTTATTCATCTGAAAATTGAAATATCAGAGTTTCTGCCTTATAAGGCTATCGGGAGGATTAAGTGAGATAATAGAGGTTAAGAAAGCCCAAGAGTGTCTGGCACATAGGACCCCAATAAATATTAGTTTATTGGCTGGGTGCGGTGGCTCATGCCTGTAATCCCAGCACTTTAGGAGGCCGAGATGGGCAGATCCCCTGAGATCAGGAGTTTGAGACCAGTCTGACCAACATGGAGAAACCCCATCTCTACTAAAAATACAAAATTAACCCAGCATAGTGGCACACGCCTGTAATCCCAGCTACTCTAGAGACTGAGGCAGGAGAATCACTTGAACCCGGGAGGCGGAGGTTGTAGTGAACCCAGATTGTGCCATTGCACTCCAGCTTGGGCAACAAGAGCAAAACTCCATCTCAATATATATATATACATATATGTATATATATATAATTATTATTAATGCTACTGACATGCTCAAATAGTAATTTCTATTTCTCCACATAGAGCACAGTAAACATTTCTTCCCACTAATTTGCTTCTCTTTGCTAATGCCTAACTTTTTCTCTATGAATTATGTTTTTCTTCTTAGGCCAATGTACACACATTCATTCCTTAAAGATTATCTTGTATGAAAGTTGCCTTCAAGAAACATCACTAAAATTAAGGTCTTTTTTTCTCCAAATGGCTTGATTCCTTTAAAAGGCTCTGGTGTCCCTCACCATGTAAGTGGCCTCATGTCCACGGGCACACCGATTCTACAACAAGAACCAAGAAACCACTCCAGGGACTGCAAACACATCCCCCACTTGGAGCACTGGGTCATTTTAAACTTCTCTTGAACATTATACAGGAGATATAAAGAAAGCCTCCAGAAAGATAAGAATTTTAAATAAGAGCAAATTCTAAAGGCAATAATTTAAATGAGCAAGGTTATTCAACAGTTTAATCCTGTCCAAATGTAGGGGTATACTTTATGTCCTGTTCTTATCAAAATACTTTCAAAATTAAAATTCTTAAGCTGGGTGCAGTGGCTCACTCCTGTTAATCCCAGAGCTTTGGGAAGCCAAGGTGGGAGGAACGCTTGAGCCCAGGAGTTTGAGACCAGTCTAGGCAACATAGCAAGACACTGTCTCTACTAAAAATACAAAAATTAGCCAGGTGTGGTGGCACACACCTGTACTCCCAGCTACTCAAGAGGCTGAGGCAGGAGGATTGCCTGAGCCCAGGAGTTTGAGGTTGCAGTGAACCGAGATCGCACCACTGCACTCCAGCCTGAGAGACAGAGTGAGACCCTGTTTGAGATCATGTCTCAAAAAAATAAATATATAAAAATAAAATAAAATTCGTAAGACAAAATTGATTACACAGGTAGGGCCATGGATTCCCTACTAAAAAATTCCACAGAGAAGAGCATCTGCATGAATTCTAACAGATAAGTGTTTCGCTACATAAATGAACCAAGGCTATGAGAGAGATCATAAGCCACATGGAAGCAACAGTGACAGCCTGTGTTTTAGGGGAATCACAAGCTCAGTTGCCTGGAGAAAGAACTGTGTAAATTGCATACCTTACAAAGTTTAAGTGTATTAGACACTGTTACACATCCTCCATTTTTCAAACATTTCCCTGAGGAACAAATACAGACCATTGCTGTTTCGGGACAGGTGGACTAAATAGTGGATTTGGGACTTCCTAGGTTGTCAACAGCACATGCAGATAAATGTACAGAGCAATTATCTTGTTCCTGACAGAAAATGTGTCATCTGCATGTGTTTCTTCCTAAAAAAACATACTTTCTTTTGACTACACCTTGACAAAGACTCTGAAAGAAAATCTAATTAGAATTTATCCTGGAAAATATGTTAGGGTGGAATTTTCACAATATTGCCTAGGTGTAGTAGCAACAATATCTGTGATGAAAATGCATGAACCCACTCAAAAAAACTATTGGTCACACTATGTTCCCATGTTTAGTTTAAAAAATTAGTTATACAATGGAATCATCTAATAATAATAATAATTATTATTATTATTTTGAGATGGAGTCTAACTCTGTCACCCAGGCTGGAGTGCAATGGTGTGATCTCGGCTCACTGCAACCTCCACTTCCCAGGTTCAAGCAATTCTCCTGCCTCAGCCTCCTGAGTCACTGGGACTATAGGTTCACGCCACCATGCCCGGCTAATTTTTTGTATTTTAGTAGTATCAGGGTTTCACCGTGTTGCCCAGGCTGTTCTGGAACTCCTCAGCTCAGTAAATCTGCTCACCTCAGCCTGGAATCATCTAATTATTTAATGCAAGAAGTGGATAACTTAGGATCTGGGTTATCCATCAGTCAGGTTCATGGATAACAGCTCAGCTCTTCCCTGACCATCAATGTGAAATCCAACCGCATGCGAGGTGTGCACAAAGGGAGCACACGCTTGATGAAGAAAAGTGGGCTACCACTCACATCACAGTAAAATGTTGTTTTGTTGTGTCATTAATACAATAGATTGAGTTGTTCAGGATCAAGTATCAGCACAGTTATTCTCTTCTGCCTTCCTGGTGCATACACAGCGTCTGGATGGAAAAAGCCCTTTAGCCAATTCCTTCTGTTAAAACAAGTATTCTGAGGCTTCAGAAGTACAAATTATTCAAATAATCAAAGCCCATTAATGTGAAAAAAAGTAATACAGGGCAAATCTTACCTGAGCTCCTGGATTAGCGAATCCATTGGCACTGTTGACAAAAACAGAAGAAAAAGAAGACTCAATCAGTTGATAATTTTCAAAACTGTGTAATGGAAACTTTTCACCCACCTAGAGGTAATGACAAACAAGTTTCTCACTGGGTGAGTTTATCTTTTCTTGTTCTGGTTCTTTGGAGATGAGAGGACAGATGGATATGGCCCAGAATAGGCAGACTGTGGGTTGAGTACCTTGGGTGACCCTGGGGCCTGATAATCATAGATTGGATTTTCCAGGTACCTGTTCTTAAAGATTCATTGAAAATTCACAGGAGCACAAATGACTCAGATTATTTTTAAAATACATTTTATTTTTAGTAGAAAATTATTCAAAAGGAATCCCAAGATTATATTTTTATTAATATTAAACACATATTCAAATAAAACTGGTAAAACTTTACTAAATAAATATGTCCCATGCTTTTACTCGTAAACTTCCTCCATATAGAAAGGGGAGGATGAGCTTCAGCCATGTTAGTATCACCAACCTTTTAAAAATGAAGAACTTACGGGAAAAACAGCTTTGATTTTTCTGACTGAAATGATGGGAACTAAAGAAGTTCATGTTTATAAATACCTGCCTACACAAGGATAAGCAGCATATTGAGCGAGACAACAGGTGGTTTTAAAGATTACTCATGCCTCACGAGAAACAGTTGTTTCATTTCTAGAAGAACATTTTGGCTCTATTAAGGGTGTTCATGCCTGTGCCAGAGGAATTTGAAGTCCAAAAGGAATTGCAAATTTTAAAAAACCCACATTTTAAAAGTATGACAGAGTAGTGTGCTTTTAGAAGTCAAAAGAAGAAATTCAAATAATCCAAATACACACTCTAGCATGCTGATATTTATGGCAGGCATAAACTTATTCCAAATAACAGGTCAATTTGCTTTTCTTAAGCTGGTATCCTATTGAGAAGTTTGCTCATAAAAAAGCTATTGTTTAGAAATACTACATTCCAAATATTAGGATATATAATGTGGTTACTTTAAAAGTAATATAAAGTAAGACTGGAAAATAATACAGTATAAAATTTCTGTTTAGGTAGAAAAAAGTCTCATGAGCACAACATTATTCTGCATTTTGGTTACCATGGTTAATGATAACCATGGTTATATTTTAACTGAAAAAATTTATCCTTGAATTTATTAAAAATTTTGGGATTCTGGACTTTGCTCAAAGAGGAATTAACTACCTTGACTGTATATACAAATATACAGATAATGAAAGCATTCCATTTGATCAGCCACTGTCAACTGTACTTCTCAACACCCTTCTAAAGAGCTGCAGGGTTACGGCTTTGCCGCAGCTCTTCCTCTGTGAGGTGGACTCCAAGGAGGGTGGGGTGGGGTGGGTAGGGAACAGCTATCCGAGTGTTTTCAGAGGCTGTGGTAAACCTAGAGTTTTCCACTTAGAATTAAGGGTCACAAAAATATAGCCAATTATAATAAAATTTATTTTCCTTAAGGGGTATTATTGCCAGTCAATCCTGTTTTCCAGATGTTTAGATCATCAAGGGCCTGTTTATATTTCAATATTACATTACCATCTGTTGGTTACAAAAAGAGAGGGATAACCAGCAAGTTAAACCTTCCAAACATCAGAGCTGCTGGAAATTCCCAGCAGAGACAGTCAAAACACAAACACCATCATTTTACTTGAACTAAGTTTAGGTTGGGAACCACTAAACCAGATAACATAAAAATCAAAACCTGCTTTGGCAATAAACTAACAATTCTGGCTTTTCCTTTGGCCATTAAAGGTCACTTCCATAATCTGAAGTTTTCCATGAAACATCCTTCACTTGCTGAACCTTATGCTGTTTTGCGTGATGTTCAAATCCACTCATGATTGCATTTTGTAAAAATTAGCATCATATATCATTTGGACTTTTCTGAATTCTTTAACTCCTGGTTCATAATATTTTGCCTCTCCATGCCAAGAGCCAGTGTCCTGGCTTGATTTGAAAAAAGAAGCCCCGAGGAAGTTGTAATCATTCTGACTGCACATGAGGGACTGAGCACTGGAACTCTCATATTTCATGGTGTGGTGGGCATAGTGTCATAGAACCTGCTTGCTAACTCACCCTCAGTTCCTTTAGAGCGAGTACGCAGCGTTTTATCTTCAGCCTCTGCATCCATCTATAACATGAACACAAAGTCCTAAGGTCATTCCTTTGACATTGACCAAAATATGAAAACATGTAATTAGAAGTTCTGAAGGTCATTATGAAAAACAGTAGCCTTCCATGCTCTTGACTCACAGCCCGGCTCTATAGTACATAACCATGACTCCCCCCACATACCACCAGCTTTGGAAATACATCCACAGTTGCTGGAAACCAGAGAGAACAGCGACAAGAGGGCAGATGTCCTTGTCCACAAGTGTTTGAAGTGACTCAAACACTTCTGGCATTACAAAGATGGAAAAAGTCTCATCTCATTAACAGTGGCTGTGAAGGAGACGAAACCTCACGTGTCAAACCAAAAGATTTCAGACCAATTTACTAAAATCTAAGTCCTTTCTTCTGAATACATATCTCTTTCTAAGCTTGGGAAAAAAATTATTCCTTGTGTAAAAAAGCACCATGAAGACAAACCCCTGAAATGCCCCCAGAAAATACCATGAGAAATTTTGATTATCAACAACAACATATGTTTACTCTTATAATTTCAGAATAAATACCAGTTATAATCATTCAAAGGTATAAGGAAGGTGAAAATTGAGTGATATATGTGTCAGTATCAAATTCCCCAAAACACCATTGCTAAATATTTTAAATGTCATCAAATCAATGATCAAAGGGATGCAAAGACTTTAAAAGCCTGTTGTTTTCAGACTCTGACCTTGATACACCCATCCATTTCACTAGAATCTGCTAATCATCTCTTAGTTTAATTCACTTCTGCACATTATCAGAAGGAATTCTTAAACGTAAATAAGTTGCTTTGCTTGTTGAAAATCAGAGGCAGGCGGAAGGTGCGCTCAGTGGCTCCCATCCTTAAATCCTGACACTAGCTCCGATGCAGTGTGACTGCAATGGTAATGGGAGCTGCATTTCTGCTCTCAGAGGCTGAGTTGTGATTGAAGGCACTGACCTGCCATAGACTTATAATAGGGGAGCAGGTGTGGCAATGATGGACTTTAATTTCCTTTAATAAACCTTTTATGTGCCACACTTTTACTGCCATTCGACGCTCTCCAAGGTCCTGCACATAATAGGTTCATTACTTTTGATTACTATAGTCTATTGAGACAAACAACTCCAGAACACACTATATATTATGTTCAGTTAAACCAATATAGACTATTTATCCATTGTGCATTTTTTCACCTGCAACACTACAGACAAAATTAACGACAGCTCTCGTAAGCTAAAACTATTAAAACCACCAGAACTCTTTTGTCATCATTTCATAATAAACACCACACCAATCGTTGAACTGCTTTTTAAACTAGCAAACAAAAAGTGTTCACTGCCTTTGCTGAACGGCAGTTGCTATGGTCTAAATAAAATGGTCCATTGTTGTGAATACTTTAAAACTACAAAATAAGAGAAAACAACAATAAAATATGGGTGATTTTTTTCCTGTCGATTTTCCTTCTTTTCAAGCCACAGGAGTTTATGACAGATGTGACACTGCCTAAGATGAAAATAGCTTGGTTTACTCAGGCTAGTAAGCATTGCGTTGTGAAATCCCCCTCTGCCCGTGAGTATCTCTGTTGCATACAAAGTGGCTCAACTCTAGCGAATGCCCCTCCATGTGCTAAATGAATAACTAGATGACAAGAGATCAGTAGCATGTGAGGGTTAAAATAATGAAAACCAACACATATTTCTGAGGGAGCCACTTCTATGTGTGAGCCTCCACAAAGCAACACCAATCTATTGTTATCTTGCCACCTGGATGCTATTAACTCACCCTAACCCTCTGAAGAATTACCCAAATGGCAAGGATGAACTCCGTGAGTTTCTTTAGCAAAACTAAACATAACCCGCAAAGAGTGCCAGTGGACACAAATAAAAATTTCAGAAGCACACTTAAGTGCAATCTTCTTTAGACTGGCTTTAAGCTGAATTCTATTTTGCAGTTCAGCTACCCAAGGGCCTGGTTGCCTTGTCACCACTCCAGGCAGCCGCTCCCCACTAAAGTCATTGGAAAGGATACATAAATATTCATGGACCTCCCTTTGACTGTGTTTGGAATGCTGGTCTCATAATTGTGTTCTGTTTGAGCTATTGTCCTCTTGTTGGTCTAGGATATAGATATCCTATACAAACATATTTAAAAACTGAGAACTCATTCATAGAACTAAGTTTTCAAATTTAACTTGTGGGTCAAGTTGCAGGAGTGAAATGGATCAAGGTCATAATATACAACTCAACTGTTTCACTTGCTTTCTCTTCTTCACAGGTAAAAAACAAAAGTTACTACATTGTGTCTACTCAAGTCTGAGGGTCATTGGGAAACAAGAACATAAGAAACCGAAGGCATATGTGTTTTTCAGTGTGGAGAGTTCATCACTCAGGAGATGGTTCTTTCTTCTCATAGATCTCAATTCAAAAATAGGTTTTGGTTTCTAGAACCTTGTCTATGGGAGTAGATATTTTAAGTATTCTTCATTTGGATTATTCTCATGGACCCCAATAAATTGCCAATGGAAAGGTTTAAGTTTTGTAAAATCAGGCCTCATGTTCAATGAGTTCGTTGTCCAAGTAATGGATCATTAGAAGTGGAAAAAGATTTCTACTTCAGTATGTGCGTTCAGGCCCCTGAGATGGGGTGAAGGTAGATTATCATTCTTTCAAAGTCTTCCAGAATTAGAGATGAGGCACATGATTATGGTGTGATTCAAGAAATCAACCTAATTTGTACCACAGTCTTGAAAATTACACTTCTTATTGGGAACTTTGTTTTCTTCTCCCTGGAAAAGAAGACTTGATCATCTTTACTGATTAAGCGCCGATACTATTGACAAGCTTGTAATTAATTCTGTAAAACCTAATGAGTCACTTCTTTTCTCAAAACAGACGTTTTATTTTTTTAAAAAGCTGTCCCTTTCCAAATTTCTTAGGACATTTATATACTTCATTCTCATATACCTCATTATAGATGAAAACCGACAGAAGATATATTCTGAAATTCTTATAATGCGTTCTTCCTGGTTTTGAGAATCTACTTCTCAATAGGAGTAAGAACAGTAAGGGTAAACTCTGCCACTCTTATTTTCCCTAACTTGAAACTGCTTTAAGAAAAAAGTTCAGTTTAAATGATAACTATCAACTTATTATGTACAATAGTTATATAAAAAGGAGAAAAAAGTGGTTCTTGCTCAGTCTCTGATTCTTAATAATGCCATGAAAAACATTTTGAAAAGGGCTTAATGTCCCAGTTTTCTGGGGAGAGGGGTGAATGCAAGGTGAAATGGCAATAGGAAAAGACATGTATAAAATAAAGAGGCCAAAAAGCAAAACTTGGAGGAAAACATACAAGAGCTAAAAATGGAAATAAGCAGGTATACAATGAGGAAGAAAAATGACCAGAAAATGGAATTGAACTCTTGAGTTGAGTTTGGAAAGCTCTCATTTAATATCTTTATGTACTTACAAACCTATAAACATATGTATAAAGTGATTCCCTAGTACGTGTACTTGACGTCTTTTCTTACTGGAGTTTACATCAGGGGCAATAAGCAGGTCTCTTCCACATCGCCCCAGTGCACAGATCTGGTACCTTCTTTTGGGCTGAAGAGGAAGTCCTGGAATTGCTGTTTTGTGGGAGGGAAGAGATTCAAGGAGCAGGACATAGAATTCATAAACTCCATTTTGCTTTCATTCACACAAGCCAATTACTGACATGTGGGGAGGTTTTATTTCCCTTAGATTTTATTTTTCACTTAAAATTCTATTTTAACCTAATGGCAAATAAAACAAAAACACAAAACAAAACCCGGCTGTCCAAGTAAAAATTTAATTACTTATTAAAAAACACTATCTAGTTAGATAGATATATCATACAGGTAGCTACTCTTTTTCTTTTTCTTTTTTTTTTTTTGAGATGAGATTTTGCTCTTTTTGCCCAGGCTGGATTACAATGGCATGATCTCGGCTCACTGTAACCTCACCTCTGCCTCCCGGGTTCAAGTGATTCTCCTGCCTCAGCCTCCCAAGTAGCTGGGATCGCAGGCGTGTGTCACCATGCCTGACTAATTTTTTTTTTTTTAGTAGAGACTGGGTTTCACTATGTTGGTCAGGTTGGCCTTGAACTCCTGACCTCAGGTGATCCACCTGCCTTGGCCTCCCAAAGTGCTGGGATTACAGGGGTGAGCCACCACACCCAGCTGCCACTCTTAATTTGAGAAGTCCATCACACACATTCAACTTGCAGTAAGCTCCCTTTTGAACCAGATTTTGCTCTGCTCATCTCCTGAGATTTTTGACCTGGCAATGCGGTTCCGTCACTGTGTCACATTGCTCTTGTGAGATGTCGTTTCAATCCTGGGGACTCACAGCAATGGTGGGAGGAAGATCTGTGACTGCTGAGAAGAGCTGCTGGGGTCCTTTCCATGAGGAACGCTTTATCTACAGTGGACGCTTCCTTTTCAAAAAACACGTGTTTAAAAAAAATGGTGAAGAAAAACTCAGAAAGTTGGAAATGGCTAGGCCCAGAAAACCAAACAACTAGATGACGCCAGCATCTTGGACTGAAACTTGGCCAAATTGAAGAACAAAGAATCTTCCACTGAGTGCCCTTTCTTTTGATGATTCTGGCATAATTTTGTTTTAAACATAGCTTTGGGGCAGCTCACAGTGGGAGCAAAGATGTTTACCTGTCACACAGCAGAAATCATGGGAAAAATGAGCTGCAGTACTAAAAGGATGCTAGTTGACTTGTGGAGAGGAATACTAAGAATGTTTAAGTATGTTTTTTCTCTGTTCTTCCCTTCCTCTTATTTTTCTAGTTTTGTTTTCATACATTTATTAATAACTCAGGAAGAATAGGAATAAATTCAGAAAGTAAACTTTAAAAAAAATTAAATTCTAACAAAACCATATCTTTTCTATGCCATCTGTGATGACATATTTATAATTTTCAGAGCCTTTCATCTTTTATTTGCACACTATTCTTGATTTCAATGCTCTGTTCTCATATACCTCTTATTGTACTGTCTTTGGTTCTATATAGAGAGCTGAAGAATCGAAGGATGTGTGCACTTTGGATTTATGATCTTTCTCCTTGTCTCCCCTAATCGCTCCTACCCCTGTAAATACCAAACTCAAAGGAAAAACTAGATTCAGTCCGCTGTCATTTTAAGTACAGTTTTCTGGGAAGCAGATCTTCCTGAGTGCCATGTGTAGGCACATTCCCCTCAGAGGAGATGATTTTCAAAGGAAATTTCCTAGAGCTTCGTAGAAATGCACTGCCTTAGGCTGGGTGCGGTGGCTCACGTCTGTAATCCCAGCACTTTGGAAGGCCGAGGCAGGTGGATCACGAGGCCAGGAGATCGAGACCATCCTGGCTAATACGGTGAAACTCCGTCTCTACTAAAAATACAAAAAATTAGCCAGGCATGGTGGCGGGCACCTGTAGTCTCAGCTACTTGGAAGGCTGAGGCAGGAGAGTGGCGTGAACCCGGGAGGTGGAGCTTGCAGTGAGCTGAGATGGCGCCACTGCACTTCAGCCTGGGCGACAGAGCGAGACTGTGTCTCAAAAAAAAAAAAAAAAAAAAAAAAGAAAAGAAAAAAAAAAAGAAATGGACTGCCGTAAAGAAATCTGAGACCTGAAACAAGCTTGGGTAGCATCGTAAGGTGAATGGTTGGTTTTCATTCTCTCTGATTTCTGAGTTGTCACTGCTAGTGTAGACTTCATCCTGCAACTTTGTGCAACTGGCAATGCTGAATATAAACCAAAGCCATGTGTTGGTGTCTTTTTGCCAAACGACTCCAGCAAATAGTCCTATTATTCCCTTAGGTAACCAACTTGTGCCAAGGATTTCTATTAGTCGCCGTACCACGGCCTCAGAGTCACAGCTTTGTGACATTAGGGGACAATCTCCAGCTTTATGTTTTAGAAGATGGTTTGTTTTTTGATATATATTTTTAATATGCCCAGTTTAAAGATAACTCGGGGCAAGTAACACACTAAAAGGACCTTTAAAATTGTTTTCTTGCTGATATTTTGAGATGCATCTGTTGCAAAATATGTCAATGTTAGAAATCAAGCTCCTTCATATAGGGATAGATCATTTGAAATAGATTTCTCTCAAGAATAATCCAATTCCTTACTTTTTAGTGTTTGCATAAATTCACTCCAGAAGTCATCCACAGTACTTTTTAAAACATTGTGCTTCGAAAAATCTCGCTTATTTACTCTTAATCCATAAACAAACTAATTTCTTTTTTTTTTTTTTTTTTGAGGCGGAGTCTCGCTCTGTCACCCGGACTGGAGTGCAGTGGCCAGATCTCAGCTCACTGCAAGCTCTGCCTCCTGGGACAAACTAATTTCTAACACAAATGAATGTAAGCTGAATTTAGAAAAACATTTCAACAAAGAAACTTTCTTTAAAGGCAAACATGTGTGAACAAATAACACATACCAATCAATATGAAAAGGGCTGTAGGCTCAGAGGACTTTGCCTATTTAATATTTTAAAATATTAAATAGCTGTGTTTCTGAAAAAAATCACAATTCTAAATTCAGCACTAACAATAAATTTGTAAGCAAATCCACAGAGAAAGATCTGTTGTAGAGGAGAGCTTTCATATAAATTCTTTGATTGAATTCACTTTCTTTCAACGTGTTCTACTTTTTAATAAATAAAAATGTCACCTTACCTCTCTTTTTCTCCAGGTAACTTGTATGCCAACTCAGTTTGCCCTGCTGTGTCAGGGGTACTAAATAAATGACTTTGTCTGATTTAATGATAAATCCTGAAATTCATTCTATTGAGATAAGAAATCAAACAAGAAAAGTATATCAGGCTGGACAAATAAATAGAAGAGCAGCAATAAACACTTAAATGAACAATCAACAAAGTGTTGACACTTATCTATAGTTTGGTTGTACTAGAGTACAAATAGAATGACAATTCTTAAACTATGTATCAATGGGAAAAATAGTTTTTTATTTTTTAAGGTAAGCCAAATTTATTTTTGTCTTTATTACCAAACTATCTATCTACCTATCTATCTATCTATCTATCTATCTATCTATCTATCTATCTATATCTATCTATCCATCTACTTACCTCTGTATTACTTCTTCAATTTAGTTGGGAAGTTAGATAAGAGGGACTCTCAATGATCATTACTATTATTTTTATTTTTAACCACCAAAATAAAAAGTTTAAAAAAGATTTGGAATGTACTATACTCAAGCGGTCACAAAAGGCAGATCCAAAATGTATTCTTTTGTTACTTAGGGTTCTTTTTAATGAGACCATCATAACATGATACTAATCCTTTTGCTAATGCTTTAACTTTTTGTCCAATGAAACGATTTGCCCTTGGTTTACTCTGTGTTCAGTCATCATACACAGAGCTGCCTCACCTCTATTTGGTCCCGGGGATGAGCACAGAATCAGTTTTCATCAGGCCATTTGGCCCTCGAGAGAAAACTTTGAAATTCAGTGTGGTGCACTCAACATACTACAGGAATCAATTTATGCAAATACCACATATATCCATGCACATTTAAAGTGTTTATGTCTGGCAGTTCTGATGTTTTAAAACACAAGCCACCAACCTTCCTTGCAGAAGATTTCTGCCGTCCTGCCTTCTCTACCCTTTGCAGTATATCAAAGTGCTCAGCTTTTTAATCATAGATTTCTGTATTTCTTGTAGGATTTGACCAGACATTAAGTAGATGCTTCTTCAACTCAAGTCAGCAACTATAGTTCCTGTGGGAAAATGGAGATAAAATTCTCAAGTGATATAGCAGATTACTGCACATGATGTGAGAATTGAAAAGTAGCACAGGAGTTTGGGAATTCTTAGTTTGTGTTTGATTGCAATTAAAAAAAAAAAGTGGCTTTCTCTCCAAATGTTTTTGGCCTATTCTATTGCACCCTCAGTTCAGAAAGAGTTCTGAAGCTTTCCACCTGCCTGTTCCCCTTTGTTTGCCATACACTAACCTAAAACAAAAGATCCTGGAAAACAGTCACACTGGCAAACAAAGCTCTTTCTAAATCCTGAAAGTAATGGCTTTTTGTCTAATACCCTATCGTGTTATGTATTTATTAGCAATACATTTTCCATTTATTTTCTCAAAGATTGCCAATAAAGAACTGAATCACATAAGGGAGTAGCTGTAAAGCCTCTGAGTTCCCTAATGTCAAACTCATTAGCATTCGAATAAGCACACAGCAGCACATCATCTGCACAATTGCAATTTTTTACTACTTTTAATAGCATTTCTCAAAGGGCTCATTTTCAACTTTCTTCAGTGGTTAGTTGGTTCTCAGGGGAAAAGTAGCTTCCTGACGCTCACAGCTTCCACTCAACAGCCCGGCCGTTTGCTGTCAGATGCATCAGCCCTCTGCCCTAACCCCATCTGCCGTGGCTCCCCTCCCTGGGGAAGAGAGTGAAGGCAGCACAGCTGAGATCGGCTTGGAGAAGTGCACAGAGGGCACTGACAAAATATAAGTTTAGAAATATGATTTGACACAATAGAGCTCATGAAGTCTAAGCACACCAAAATACAAATGGGAATGAGGAGCCCTGCAGAGGCTCTCCATCCATGTGTCTGTCATTAATAACTCCACCCACCTGCTGTTTGGAAGCACACCCTTGGCAGATACCAAAAGGAATCTGCCACTGACATCGGATCCCTCTAGCCCCTGCATGTGCACTATTAGATCAAGGAGATACCTTTAAAAAAACCATTTGTCTTAACTGCCATACTGTTTTGAGTTTGATCTTAAGTATGTTATGAGAGTTAAGGCCTTACCAAAAATTCATGCAGTATACATATTTTTGAAGGCAGTTAACCTAAGACTTAGAATCTTGATCAAGCTCTCAGAACTTGTAACAGTTAGTTTCAGCCCCCGCCTGCTTAGATGAATACTTCTGCATTGAAACTCATTTTTAATGAAAAAGGAATCTTTAAAAAGGGAACAATATGACAAGCAAGGTGTTAGTAACCTAATGGGCTACCCAATTCTTAAGTGTGCTCTCTGATGATGACATGGGTTCGCTTGTTAAATGAAGTCATCACGAAGGACTACATTTGTCCACTTTACTATCTGCCAATAATTAGGGACTCTCAGTCCTTTATGGCTGCTTAATGGGTGAGTAGTACTTCTGAGAAAGACAATTCTTTAAACCTGTGCTACAAGGTAATGAGTCTGGTGTGTTACTTTCTTCAAAAATAGAGTATATCAGATTATATTTTTTCAGGTAGAATGAATGACCTAAACTGATAATGATATACATGTTAATTGTATCCCCAAAGTAGACAATCATAGATTTATTTATGGGTCCTTGGCCAGGTGTGGTGGCTCACATCTGTAATCCCAGCACTTTAGGAGGCCAAGGCAGGTGGATCACATGAGGCCAGGAGTTCTAGACCAGCCTGGACAACATGGTGAAACCCCGTCTCTACGAAAAATACAAAAATTAGCCAAGTGTGGTGGTGCATGCCTGTAATCCCAGCTACTTGGGAGGCTGAGACACAAGAATCACTTGAGCCCAGAAGGCAGAGGTTGCAGTGAGCCAAGATCGCACCGCTACACTCCATCCTGAGCAACAGAGTGAGACTCTGTCTCAAAAAAAAAAAAAAAAAAAAACATGTACTTATGGTTCCAAAGGTTGTAATTTTTTTTAAGTCCTCAGAACTAAAGTCAAAGAGAAAACTTTATTGAAATGGCAAATGAGTTTAATATGAAATGTATATAGCACTCATAGCCTTGTACTATAGTAACTAATCCAAGGTCATCAGCATCACCAATTTCATTTTGGAACTTGCATACCACGGGAACCAGCACATTCTGTGGTTCTAATATAAACCACAGCATCCTCTCAGAAGTTCAGAATGTTGATACAGACTCCAAAGACCACTCTGAGATTTGTTTTTTTTTTTAAATAAGTAAACATAAAAATTTTAGCACATTTACCTTAGTACTGCTATCCCTTGAGGCCCTATCTCTACAATTTACAACAGATTGAGTTCTTAATCGCTCTTCTAACGTTAATATCTTCACCAATTATTTGTTAGTTGGAATGATGAAAAAGAGGGGATTAACCTTGCCTGGCTCAGTTTTTTGAATGTTAAGCAAGTTCTTTACAGTCCCAAGTTTCTAGCTTTATTTTTATATTAGTCAGTATGATACTTTAAGTTATAGTCAAGTTTGTACAACCCATATTGCTCCATTAAATTTCTAATGAAAACTTAAACCCTTTATTTTGGAGTTCCTAATCAATCAGCTGCAGAATTGGTATTTTCAACATAGCAAGAGATTATATATTTAGAAGTTGATGAACAAAAATTATGTAAGCCTTTTGCCACTTTATATTTATGCCATCAAAAATGACTTTCTTCTGCCTAGCTTTCCAGGTTGATATTAGGGCATATGCTTCGTTGGCTGGAGCAAATGAAGATAAGCATTGAATTTCATTTAAGATGTTTAGGCAAAGACAAACACTCTTCGTTGGCCATAAACTTCACTTTTACCACCAGCCCAGAATTAGGCCCCTGATCACAGCAGGAGTAGAAACAAGAGCTTCAGCAAAACTGGAACCACTCTGCAGGATAAACAACTCCCATGGCAAAGTGGGTCAATGGTATCTCGCTTACTTTTAGAGAGGATGTCTCAGATTTTAAATCATTGCATATTCAACAAGATGAATTATTTGATATTAGCAAGCAGACTACTTTTCATGATCACCTTTTAACATTTTTTGCTTCCCCAAGTGATTGCTGTAAATATACACGCAAAACTTCTTGTTATTCAGTATAGCTTGTCATTTTAAAATAATAAAATTTGTCAATGCACACAATTTCTGTGGATGAATTTAAATGATTTTTACTAGTTTGCCCAGTTTTGAAATATCTGTCTTAAGAACCTTTCAGGCCGGGCGCGGTGGCTTAAGCCTGTAATCCCAGCACTTTGGGAGGCCGAGACGGGCGGATCACGAGGTCAGGAGATCGAGACCATCCTGGCGAACACGGTGAAACCCCGTCTCTACTAAAAATACAAAAACTAGCTGGGCGAGGTGGCGGGCGCCTGTAGTCCCAGCTACTCAGGAGGCTGAGGCAGGAGAATGGCGTAAACCTGGGAGACCGAGCTTGCAGTGAGCTGAGATCCGGCCACTGCACTCCAGTCCGGGCGACAGAGCGAGACTCCGCCTCAAAAAAAAAAAAAAAAAAAAAAGAACCTTTCAAAGAATTTTCAGTACAGGGAATGCTATAGCAACTCTCATAGGCTCCCAGAAAAATGCAATTTTTGCTTTTGCAGATAGATTGTTGAAGTCATCCAGAGCGTCACAATAACTTCCGGTTCTCACTGTGATAGATATGAAGTAATTGCACTTACACTAGTAGGCATAACAGTGTTTGTATTTGTCCTTCCAGTCCCTGTAAAAATAAAACACAGATCTCTTCTCCTTAAGCTCTGAAGCAATTCCAATAACTTATGCAAGACCTATATTTCTCTCTGCAAGATGATTTAACTTTCACCTGATTTAAGTAACAAAATAGCCCTCAAAGATACTTAAAGCCTTGCTGTAATTAACATAACTGCATTTAGATGCCATTCATGACTGATAATTCTAACACCTTGTGGGAAAAAAAGTTGCATGCTGTAAACATTATAAACATATTCAAATAAGCTTAACACAATCTGCCATGCTTATTTCTGCCTAGATCATGGACCAGCGAAATGGTTAATGCAAATGGATTTATAATTTGCTTTGGGGGGCCAGTTTCTTCTCCTTATTTATTAGCCCAGCTGATGGGGCAGATTTGATGAGGCACTTCTGGAATAATTGAGTCATCACACAAAGAAGGCTGCTAGCATTCAGAGTGGTTTTATCAGCAGCAAGCAGGCCTGATTACTGACAATTACACTCTGATCCGGTGATGGAGGAGAAAGAGCCAACGAGTGGGAAATGTCCGTGTTTCTATCCAGGAATAATTTCTACATTCATTTTACATGCTAAGTGTTTCCTATCTCTGCATAATAAACTGTAAACAGGAATAGATGGCACAATGTCCCTTAATATTTCCTGGTAATGAAGACACAAATGTACAGTGAGTGCTGATAAATATAGATGAAACATAAGCTATTCTCCCAGTCTGTATTGTTACCTTTAAAACAAATGCATTTTTGTGGTAAAAGCATAATCATAGCTAATGCAAAAAAATGACAGAAGATTGAAACTGTCCTTGTAACTACATAGAAACTTTGTAAAAGTCCTGTTAATCACTGCTGCTTTAAAGGCTGGCGAGCTGAAGGTGAGATACTAGAAACCACATCATTTTGTTTCTCAACAGTCAACTGTGAAGAACTCCTTGGGTTAGATGCAGCAAAGGACAGAGCAACAGTGACCTCCATTAACACTCAGAGAGAGCACATCTCCATGCTAAACTGAGAAAACAATGAAGCTGGCACAAGGCGACATCTTCACCAGCATGGATTTCAATTTCCCTTCCATCAGGCCTTTCAACAAAACGTTGACCATGAATAGTAAAGTTAGATCTAAGATTGCTTGATTTGTCAAGCAGAGCAATGCATTGCTGTCTTTGGGGTGGCATTTTTAACCACTTGTTTACAAGGCTTATTAACAAAATACTATGAACAAAAAAACGCATCTCACAGAGATGCTGGATTAAACTAGCTTTCCCTGTAACCCAGAATCTACTTGGAAACACCTAGAGAAAGGAAATGTTCACACTTCTTAATGTGCTTCCATAGATTTTAGTGGGAAAACTTTAATTTTCTGTAATATTAAGTTTTCTCTTTTAAAAAACCAATCAGGTACGAAGCTCCACATAATGAACCTGCCTGGGTCTGTTTGCTTAATCTTTTCTCTAAAGCCCCTTCCTGGCTTCCAAAGAAATAAAAGTTATTCTCTGTTTTCCTGTGGTAACTATGGAAACTCTGTTTTATTAAACTAACCACTTAACTTCAAGGCTTGTGTTGCAACTAAATGTGCTATTTTCAGTAAATCTATACTAAACAAACTGATAATGTCAAAACATTTTTAATAAAGTTCAAAGAGCACTTGTTGATTCACAAATAAAGCTTTTTATTATGTAAAGGGAATTTTCTCTATTTAAGCTATTTCACTATATAGATTATTACACAATGTACTTGATAGCTTTAGACATTTTCCATTTTCCTTATCTATCTTTAAGAGGTTCTTTAGAATGTTTTCAAAAAGTCTGCTGTTTTTCCCAACAGTAACTGTTTGTTTTTCATAAAATCTTCCTTATATTTTGTACATTTGAATTAAGATAAAATATAGTTATTTATCTTTATTATCTGACTATGAAATATGGAATGGGAGAATATACTGAAATTTGCAAAGCAAATGACACAACTCAATTGTGGAGGCCAATGGGGCACTGGATTTTTGCAGAATGATCCTTGGATTTTATTCTCACTACAGTGTTTAATTTAATACAGATTTTTAAAAAATACGAGTATTATTCTCCTAAGAATTTACTCATTATTTGTTCAGTACACACATATTGAGAAGAAATCTACGGATTGCCAAGCTAGACAGTGGGCATAAAAGGATATGTAAAGCACAATTCTTGTTCTCAAGAGTTCAAACCAGGAAGTTGAATATTCTGATATTATGTGCAAGGTATTATTACAGAGGGAGGCAGAAGGAACAATGGGAACACAGACTTAGACCAGACTGGAAAAGCTTCCAGAAGATGATGATTCCTGAAAAATTCATCCCTAGAGAGATTCAGAGAACTATGACTAGGATAAAGCAATGTCCCCAAAGACCAATTGAAAGGACACCAATGGTTGAAATTGTTCTTAACTTTGTTAAACAATGAATTAAAGCCATATTTTTATATAGTTATAAGAGGGTCAGAGACTTGATGGTCAAATTAGATACCTAAAATGAAATGTTTTGAATTTGATGATTTCATTTCTACATTTCAAAGGAACTTTTTCTTTTAGCGTCAGAACTGCAAGATCTGTCTGCTGAAATGTGATTTGTCATTCATATTGTGGTTGACAGCATCGCCCAGAATTCTGTATTCCAATAGTGTTTTGATGGCACTCTCATCTTGATGACTA
Source organism: Trachypithecus francoisi (assembly GCF_009764315.1). Classification (NCBI taxonomy): domain Eukaryota; kingdom Metazoa; phylum Chordata; class Mammalia; order Primates; family Cercopithecidae; genus Trachypithecus; species Trachypithecus francoisi. The sequence goes on from NW_022681472.1 coordinate 7,300,387, forward strand.
TGTTCTGCCTGATATTAGCTTGTCTAGGTCCAGTTTCCCTTCCCTGGGCTGGTATGGGTTCATGGAAGCAAAGGGCTCTATTGTTGACCTTTTGATGCAACATAATTTTGTGGCTATAATAGGTGCTCAATTCATTATTATTGAATTGAATTGAAATAAGTGAAAAATAACACTTTTCAGATGCTTGAGATAATTGTTAATTGGATTTCAATACAAAACAACCCAGATATTTTAGCATCTGAAATACTATAGATTTTATCTGTTTGATTGCCATGCCAGTTAAGAAGAATTTACAATTTTGTCTTCTCTTATGAGCTCCCATATGCAGCTCCCAACATGCAAAGGAGAGCAAGTGTGAAGTGTAATAGATTTTACGGTCAGATTTTTTCAAATGTCTACTTTTATCTCATTTACATGAAAAGTTATGGTTTATGATTTAAATGAGTCCTTTTGCAGGAATAAAAGTCAAATGTAAAATAGAAATCATAGTCATATTTTTCCAGATTTGGAAAGAAAACTATATAGGAAGATCTTCAACTCATTTAAACTATAACACAGTCCCTAGTTCTTAGACTTCACTTTTCTCACTTATATTTTCCAGACTGGCCTGACTATTGTGCACCTACATTTATTTTAAGCAATGTATGTTCATATATTCATACTGATGACTTTTGTATGGAACAGAAAATGGCACTCACCATAAGTAAAGACAAAACCAATTTTTTTTTAATCAAAATGATGAGGCAACACAGTATTTTCTAAATAAATACATCTCACCTTTACCAAACTCACAGAGTGATAGGCATTCTTGTGAGAATTTGTATGTGCTTTCTTACTTAGTCATCTTAGCATGTCTATGGTGAAGTATTATTGATGTTACATATGAGAAAAGGGAAGGAAATTGAGCTCACCACCTTACCCGGGGTTCACACAGGTAGAAAGAGGTAGAACCAGGATTCACATGGCCACCATCTGCTTTCAAACACTAGGCTCGGCATTCTTTGACTGTCAGGTCTCTGCAGCAGAGACCTGGCCTTCTGTCCCTCAATGTTCCATTCCACTCAGCCATGCTCAGGTAAACGTGGACTCACTAAAAAGTCCAATAAAGCGTGTACTCATTGGTACCTTGGGTGACACAGGTATTGCATTTACAAATATATCATATAAAGAATTTCTGGGGAAGAAGGGTGTCACAAAGTAGAAAACAGAACTCTCTTGAGTTGGCAATAACCATCATTCTAATTGACAAAATCAATATTCCAATTCTTACAGACTACCAATTTTAGCCTCTCAAGAACATTTTCTCTTTACTCAAATACAGGAATTTACTCATGGGATTTAGATTGCCAGCTGCAAAATATGTCCCATCTATTGGGGGCTTATTTTATGTATTAGTTTTCTATTGCTGCTGTAACAAATTTTTACAAGTTTGATGGCTTAAAAAGGCAGAAAGGTGTTATCTTACAGTTTTAGAGGTCCAAATTCTGGTATGGTCTCACCAGACTAAAACCAAGTTAAGCAACATTCCATTCTGGAGGTTCCAAGGGAGAATGCATTTCCTCACTCATTGGGCTGTTGGTGGAATCCAGTCCCTTGCTGTTGTAGCACTGAGTTCCCTGTTTTCTTGCAGGCTGTAAACTGAGAGCCATTCCCAGCTTCCATAGCCCATTCCTTTTTCGGTGAATGGCCTGCTTCCTCCATTTTCAATGCCAGCAATGCTGGGTAATGTTGAGTCCCACTCATATCTCATCTCCCCAGCTCATTCCTTGGCCTTTTTCTGAAGGACCATGTGATTAGTTGGCCTTTTTTAGATAAACAGGATAATCTCAAAGGTCTTCATTAAATCACATCCCTTTTGTCATGCAAGATAACATATTCACAGATTTCAGGGATTTCAGGGATATTTTGGGGGGAGGATACTTTATCCTGTCTACCACATTTTTAAATCATACATGTTAATTCTAAATGTCTTACATATTAATGCCCCTAATATCAGACATATGAAGTTATGAATTAGGATGATCAGGTATAAACACTCCTCAAAAATCTATATGAATATAACCCAAATTACCATGAGGATACCAACAGAAACCAAAGCAAGCATCTTTTCTGGTCCTCTAAAATGAAGTTCCTTAACTTCTCAGGTTTTTGATGGATGTTGAAAAGTTGGAGATTCTTTTTCTTTGGGGGAAAAGTGTATTTTTAAATAGATTTTACTTACCTTCCCTAAAAGCTACTGGATCTGAACTGGAGAGTTTCCATCACTCCTGAGGAAAAGCATCGGAGGAGGAAAAATGGAAAGAAAAACAAAAAAAAAAAAAAACATAATTAAATGGTATTTATCTACAGCTTATTAACTGTATAAAACAATCCTTTCAAGTAATTTCCATGCTGACTATTAGAATATGGGTTAAGGTATTACCGATCTTCAATAGTCAAACAATATTCATTTGAAAGAACTCTGCCTTAATGAGAAAAACAGGTGTCTACTGTTATCAGAAAATGCTTTTTAGATTTGAGCCCTTTTGTTCATAAGTACATTTGAGAACCTTTTCTAGGGACACACCTGAGAGTGAAAGTGAATTATCAATGACAGTCTTTTCTGGAAAAAAAAAAAAAAAGAATCAGTGGTTTAACACTAATTTCTAATCAGATCCTACAGAAAGGAACAGCCCGCACGGCAGCTGTACTTTTCCCAGGGTTAATTACCTTTCACTGCTCTCTACTAATGAGTCAGCTGTTCCTGTCATTGCACACTACACTGGTTCATCTGGAACTCTAGCTGTGGACAAACACAGGAGTGACAGTCCCATTTACATACGGGGTGGGGGCATATTGTGTAAAGATTTCAAAGGGATTTTTTAAAAAAATCCTTTAATTCTCATGTGTTTCCATGCTAAAAATATTTTTTACAAAGAAGGTTGTACTTGGTCAGCTACTGTTCTTCCTCCCAGGTCCCCGGGTTCACCACTAGTAGATATAAAACAGTGCCGAATCCTTGGAAAGAGGCGAACTTCACCATCTCCACAGAAAGCTTTGTCTCACTGATGCCTTGACACCAGAACAATCACCCTATAGGGTGGAAGGATAGCCTCAAAAGTTTGCAACTTCTACCACTAGTAAAAAGACTTCTGGAAAAATTCATACTGCAGAAAATTTGATTCAAGGTAAAAAAACAACCTAAAAGAAAAAGATCCCCAAAATATCTTAGCATTGCTTGTACATGAAAAGTGAATTAGAAAATTGCAAGTTCCACACACAAAAAAGTTGGACTTGAAAGCTATGTTTTGACCTAATATGTCTAGATCACTGTGGGAAATTATATATATGTATGTGTATGTATGCATATATATACAGTTTATTACCCAGATAATAGCTCTTCTATCCATATAGTGGCTCTGCTTTCCATCCCACAATGCAGACACAGTGGGCCCTTACATATTTTTTATCGTGGCAACCAGAAGTTTAAGCATCTCTTCCCTCCTTTTAATTCCAGAGGTAACTGAGAGGGATGTCCAAACAGTAAGCATACACTGAGTTCCACTTTCTTAGCTTCCAGAATGCCTCTGAGTAAAGGATACCGTCTCACTGGTAAGTTCCTCACTCTAAATCTTAAAATTTTAGAACAGTGGCTCTCAGACATTAATATGCATCAGAATCACCTGGGTAGCTTTTTTTTTTTTTTTTTTTTTTTTGATGGAGTCTTGCTCTGTGGCCAGGCTGGAGCGCAGTGGCATAATCTCGGCTCACCACAACCTCTGCCTCCCGGGTTCAAGCGATTCTTCTGCCTCAGCCACATGAGTAGCTGGGACTACAGGTGCATGCCACCACGCCCAGTGAATTTTTGTATTTTTAGTAGAAACGGGGTTTCATCATGTTGGCCAGGATGGTCTTGATCTCTTGACCTCGTGATCTGCCCGCCTCGGCCTCCCAAAGTGCTGGGATTACAGGCGTGAGCCGCAGTGCCCGGCCGGGTGGCTTCTTAAGTGGCACGTTCTGGTGCCAACACTCTGAGGTTCTCACAAGGGTCCAGGTGCTCCTGCTGCTCCACGGACTGCACTGAACAGCAAAGTGTCAGAGCAGTGGCTCTGGATCATCAACGACATCAGAATCTCCTGGATGGCTTGTGAAAGCCCAGGCTATGCATTCCGTAGATCCGTGGTGGGACATGAGAATGTGCATTTCTAAGTTCCCAGATGATGCTGGTGCTGATAAGTTTGCAGACCATACTTTGAAAACTACTTCTTAGGTATTCAATATTAAATGTGTTGAAGAATCCCAACCCCCAAAAGCTAAATATACCCACACAGAGCAGAAGCGCTTCCACTTTATTTTTGAGCTATTTATTTGCTCTGGTTTTAATACTCTACGATAGAAAGGAACAGATAAAAAGTGAATGTTCTGGCCCATCATTGAAATACAGATCCACTTTATAGCTTATTGAACTTGATCTTCCCTTCAGATGAAGCCATTCATGTCAAGAAAGAAACAGCAATTATGTACTTCTTCATTCAAGGTGCCATTATCAAATATAAGCTCACAAATTACAAATCTAAGAGTTTGCACAATATTTAAACTTGCCAAAAGCAAATAAAATATGGGAATGAATTAATTACAAATCATCTTATAAAAACAAATTTAAATGTCAAGCAAAGATGCAAATCTCCTTGAGACATTCAATATTTTTATCAGCCCTAGTAAATTCTGACTTACTTTCCAAATGGTGCAACGAGTTTCTTATATATAGTGGTATATGAGGTGTTCTTTGTTGATCATTGCTATTTTGAAGAACACATTATCCTGAAAACTTCTTGGAGGATGGAAACATTTTAGTCTAATACTAAAAATATATTTGCATTGCTGTTCACGTAAATATCTCTGTGATAAATCTGTTACAAGGGTATTTTGCAATATTGTTCACAGGAATACATATTTCAGGAAGAAGGAAATAATAAGATAAATTATAGAATAAAACATCTGCTGAATATCTTTCAGTAAAGAGATGGAGGGTGCTTCTCTAAGCAGCAAGTCATTCACCAAGCAGAAGTTAGGTGCTTTAGCAGTGATCTGCTCAGTTCAGAAAGGACTAGTTAGTGTTCTAAACATGAACTTATCAACTAGTTCTCCAGTAAAGCTGGGAGAATGTAAGCACATGAGAAAGATTTTAAGAGAATCAGTGCCCCTTCTGAATTCTCACTGCTACCTACTTGTTTTTGCTGTTCCACAGATATTTATTTTAAAAAGCTACTTTAAAATATCAGTCTCATCTAAATACAAGAGGATAATAATATCACAAACAAAAAAACGTGATTAATAGCAGTGTAACTAACCCTCTTGGTATAGAACACTATTATTTAATTAATTCATTAATTTATGTACTCAAATCTTCATTAAGCACCTATTCTTCTGGAGAATGTTTGTATAAACCAGTGGAGTCCTCAGTGAGTGGAGAGGGGTGTATAGTGAATGCCACTCTAATAGTGAATCTATTTCTGTTGCATAAATCAAAGAGATAATAAAATAAGAATCTCCCTGCAGATGTGGAGGCCAAATTTATTTCTTGATAACATGGGAGAACAATCTGATAAGTTTGACAAAAACTCTACCCTAGGAGTACATCAGGGTGTGTAGTTTGAGTGAAGAAGAATTCCTAAACCTACAGATCTAGGATGGACATACACTCTGTTGTCATGGTGTGAACCTGATTGTGAATGTCAAGATCCTAGTTGATCCTTCTCTCCTTGGATGGCTTTCAAGAGTTACAATGATTCAGACTAAATAAGTGCCTCTGGTTATTTGAACATCTGATTGATAGTTGTCTCCCATGACCAATGAGAGGTCAGTACAGTTTATATCAGGTGTTTTGTCCAATGCTTATCCAATTTAAGTCATTATTTTCATTGGCTTTCACCAGCCAATTGGCTTCTCTCTAGATCACAGTGTCTCATTAGCTGTGGCAAATTACTGAGGGAATCTGACCTTTTTGGTTTTCTTTTTAAAGTAAATTAAATTTAATCGAATTTGTTATTGGATATTGACACATTATAACTATATGTTTATGGAATACAAAGTGATGTGTAGATAGAATGCAGAATCATTGAATCAAGCTAATTTGCACATTCATCACCTCAAATATTTATCATTGATTCCTCTTGCCTAACTGAAACATTGCACCTTTGACCAACATCTCACCAATCCCTACTACCCCAACCTCTGGTAACCACCATTCTGTTCCCTGACGCTATGTCCAGTCCTTCTTAGTTTTCTGTCCAAGGTAACAGATTATGTATTTTTTGGCTATGTTAAATTTTTCCAAAAAAATAGCATGCACAGGCATTCCCAAAAAATGCCTTAGAAGAACTACAGAATCCCAGCCTTTAAAGATCTAATTTATACAAGGTGCTTTCAAAGTGAATGACAACCACCAAGGAAAACAGTGTGAAGATTTCTTAAAGAACTAAAAGTAGAATTACCAAACTCGGCTCACTGCAATCTCCGCCCCCCGGGTTCAAGTGATTCTCCTGCCTCAGCCTCCTGAGTAGCTAGGACTACAGATGCCTGCCACCACGCCCTAATTTTTTGTATTTTTGGTAGAGACAGGATTTCGCCATCTTGGCCAGGCTGGTCTTGAACTCCTGACCTCGTAATCCATCCGCCTCGGCCTCCCAAAGTGCTGTCATGAGCCGCCACGCCCTGCCAGAACTACCGTTTGATCCAGCAACCCCACTACTGGGTATCCACCCAGAGGAAAAAAGTCATTATACCAAAAAGATACTTGCACACGCATGTTTGCAGCAGCACAATTCGCAATTGCAAAAAATGTGAAACCAATCCAAATGTCCATCAATCAACAACTGGATAAAGAAACTGTGGGGGGTGTGTGTGTGTGTGTGTGTATGTGTGTGTCAGCCATAAAAAGGAATGAATTAATGGCATTCTCAGCAACCTGGATGGGATTGGAGACCATTAGTCTAAGTGAAGTAACTCAGGAATGGGAAACCAAACATTGTATGTTCTCACACCTAAGTGGGAGCTAAGGTACAAGGATGTAAAGGAATAAGAATGATATAATGGACTTTAGGGACTTGGGGGAAAGGGTGGGAAGAGGGTGAGGAATAAAAGACTACAAATTGGATTCAGTGTATACTGCTTGGGTGATGGGTGCACCAAAATCTCACAAATCACCACTAAAGAATTTATTCATGTAACCAAGTATCACCTGTTCCCCAAAAACCTATGGAAATAAAAAGTTTTAAAAGCAATAAGCATTAATAAAAAAAAGACAGATGAATGCCACTTAAAAAATACATAAAAATAAAAAAAGAATGCTCCTTAAAGGAAATTCTTGCCTTGTGGTAAACTAGATGAACTAGAGTTCATCTCCTGAACTTCTCCTGCCCCACACCTGGTCTCTGGGTTCCAACAGGAAACCACACCTGCTCCTATGGTAGCCCCTAGCCCACAGCGGAGTCCTGATTCAGAGCTCATGGTCAGCTCCAGACTGGAAGCTCCTACAGGAAGGGCTCTTTTCTCTGCTTCTCTTTTGTAAGCAAGGTGCTCCTGAGGGCATGGCCTATTCACATGAGAACCAGCTGCTAATTGTTGTATTAAGAAAAAAGGGAAGTATGATGAGGCCCCTGATCCTGTGATTTGAATTTTAGGAAAACTATGGACCAAATATTTAGAGATAAAACAGTAAATATCCACAGCCTGTAGCAAAAAGTGATGCTGGTGAAAACATGCAGTTCCAATTCATTTGTAAGACTCATACATGTGAAGCTTAAACCAGGTAATTCTGTATTATTTGTTATATCTGAAAACTAGTGAAGTAGGAAATAATCTTATGAACAGTTTACTCATAAGTTGAGCTTAGTTTTACAAATTAAGAAAATACAAATGGATAAAAAGCCTATGCAGTATTACTATATCTTCGACATAAGAACAACTATCAGCTTTGGTGCAGGGGGAGGGGATATTAACACTGAAGGACCGCCACTGCCAGATCAATCATATGCTACAATTAAAGGAGTGATTGGCATATTAAAAATGCCGAAAGAAAATATTAAACGAAACTGAGTAGTTCTGAAAATACCGGGCAACAAATAAAAAGAAAATAGAAGAAATAAAATATTATTTATCATGACAATATAAATGAATATGCTAAGCAACATACTGATCTTGGATTAAATAGTGGCAGTGGTGGGAAGTAGAAAATAGCAGATGATGTTTTAAAATGGTCTAAAGGAGGCAACAAGTAAGCATGAATCAGAGGAGGCTTCCAGCAATTGCTGCAGTCACTATACATTGCCACTGACGAAGGCATTGGACTAGGCATTGCATAGTTATGGTATTTAAATCTCACCACAATCTAAGGAGGTTCACATTATTATTCCCAATTTAAGGTGAGCAAACTTAAGTCACTCTTTTAGTATGAGCTAGTATTCAGAACTGTATCTGGGCTGAACGCAGTGGCTCACGTCTGTAATCCTAACACCTTGGGAGGCCAAGGCGGGTGGATCTCTTGAGTTCAGGAGTTCAAGACCAACCTAGCCAACATGGTGAAACCCCGTCTCTACTAAAAATACAAACATTAGCTGGGCACGGTGGCAGGTGCCTGTAATCCCAGCTACTTGAGAGGTTGAGGCGGGAAAATCGCTTGAACCCAGGAGGTGGAGGTTGCAGTGAGCCGAGATGGCGCCACTGCACTCCAGACTGGGCAACAGAGTGAGACTCCCTTTCAAAACAAACAAAAAAAACCGATATCTGATGCCAACATTCTTTCTGCTGTGTAGCTCTAGCTAAGACGGCAGTGGAAGCAAGATACCTGAACATCTTTCTTTGAGAAAATCATAGAAAGACCCACAATGATAGGGTGGTCTCTTAGGGAATGTGAGCTTTTGTGCTGAATTAGACAGGAGATAGCCTGGATAGACTATTGGAACACCAGTCAAAAGAGCTAAGATAATGGGAACACTGAAATACGGTAAAAATCGTAAAACTGGTATGCTGCGGAGGACAGCAATAAATGACCTGGGAAATACTTTATGGATGATTGGAGACTGTGAGCACTGTCTGATTCAGCAGAGTTAGAACGGTGACACACTCTGTCTCTCAAGTAACACCAACCTACGTTCGAATCCTAACTCTGCTGTTCTGTGATTTCAGAACTGCAGTTACCTCCCTCACCATCAGGTTCCTCATCTGTTAAAAGGGACAAAGAGATCCTCCCTCTAGAGCTGCAAGGATCGCATGAGATGCCACGGGTAAAAAGCATGGTACACAGTGGACATTCAGTAAAATGCCATGATCCAAAAAGAGATCAGTCCCTAGGCAAAGCCCACAGGTATGTGGTCCACAATGAATGCCCCAATGTGGGCATGGCGAGGACTTGTGTTGATGAGAGTAATTAAATCTCTGAGGATTAAGCAGCTCATTTTCTTCAAGAGAACATGGAGTTAGTAGGATAACTCGTTAAGCATTCATTAAAAAATATTCATTTTTTCTATTATTCTATTATTTCTTTACACTAGATACTATTATCAATGCTTTATGTATATTAACTCAATCTGCATAACAAATGTATGAATCAGGAACTATTAATTATTTCCATCTTTAAAGTGAGGATATTGAAATGCAGAGCATCTCAGTGCTTGCCTGGGGTCACATAGCTCCTGAGGAGTAGCACTGGGATTGGACTCTTGCACTAAAGCCCATTTGTTTGATCAAAACAATCTATCATCATCACAAGATGGGTGATGGAGATGAAGGGATGGATAACACAGATATTATATTTCAGTGTGGGAGCCAAACTCAAAAACAAGGAAACAATAAATATGCAATGCAGTTGAAAGCAGTGATAAATGCAATGGGAAAATAATGTAGGCTAGAGGATGGGCCATTTCACATTGAGGCAGGAATGACCTTTGTTGACTGAAGAAAGGATGTAAGAACCATGTGCCATAGTGTAAACAGTTAAAGCCCTTGTATCTAGAATAAATAAAAAACCATTACAGCTCAATAATAAAAAGACAACCCAATCAAAAATGGGCAAAGGACTTGAATACACATTTCTACAAAGAAGAATGACCACTAAGCACATGAAAAGATGTTCAACATCATTAGTCATTAAGGAAATACAAATTAAAATCATGATGAGATACCACTGTGAACCCATTAAGATGGTTAAAATAAAAAAGACTGACAATAGCAAGTGTCGAAGAGGATGTGAAGAAATCCAGCCTTCACATGTTGCTAGTAGAAATGTAAAATGTTCAGCAACATTGAAAAATAGCTGGCAATTTCTCAAATGGTTAAACATAGAGTTACTATATAATCCAACAATTGACTTCTAGGTACATACCCAAGAAGAATGAAGACATGTGTCTACTTGAGAAATTGTACACAAATATTCATAACAGCATTATTCACAGTAACCAAAAATTGGAAACAATCCAAATGTCTATCAATCAATTAAAGGAAAACAAGAGGTGGTATGTCCAATCAGTGGAATATTATTCAGCAATAAAAAGGAATGAAGTACTAAATTAGTGCAACCTCTATGGAAAACAGTAAAGACATTTCTCAAAGAACTAAAAACAGAACTACCATTCAATCCAGGAATACCACCACTGGTATCTACCCAAAGGAAAAAAATCATTACACCAAAAAGATACCTGAACATGTATGTTTGTTGTAGTATTAGTCACAATAGCAAAGACATGAAATCCACCTAATTGTCCATCAATGGATGACTGGATGAAGAAAATGTGGCTTAAACACACATGTGCATATACATGTATACACCATGGAATACTACTCAACCATAGAAAAGAGTGAAACCATGTCCTTTGTAGCAAGATGAATGGAACTAGATGCCATTACTTTAAGGGAAGTAAGTTGGAAACAGAAAGTCAAATACCACATGTTCTCACTAATAAATAGGAACAATGTATGAACATGGACATAGAAAGTTGAATAATAGACATAGGAGACTCGGAAGGGTGGGAGGTGGGAGGAGGGTGAGGGATGAGAAATTACTTAATTGGTATAATGTACCCTATTTGGATGATGGTGACATTAAAAACTCAGACTTCTGTGCAATACATCCATGGTGAACCACTGTGCAATACATCCATGTAACAAAATTGCACTTGTACCTCCTATATCTATACCGATAAAAGGAATGAAGTACTTATATATGCTGAAACATGGATGAGCCTTGAAAACATGCCAAGTGAAAGAAGCCAGGCAAAAAGATCACATATTATGTGACTCTATTTATATGAAATGCCCGGAATAGGCAAATCTATAGAGACATAAAGTAGATGAGCTGTTGCGCAGGGCTGGGAGGACAATGATGCATCTTCCCTTTGGAAGGTGATAGATAAGGGGTGCAGAGTTTCTTTTTTGGGAAATAAAAATATTCTAAACTTGACCATGATGATGAATGCAAAACTCTGAATATACTAAAAACCATTAAACTGTATACTTGAAATGGGTAAATTGTATGGTATGTGAATTATATCTCAAGAAAGCTGTTAAGAAAACAGGTGGAACCATAGAGACCACAGTAAGATGCCTGCATGCTATTTTAAGAATGATAGGCAGTTCTTGGACAGCTTTGAGCGCTGGCATCGCACAGGGAAATCAGTTTTTGGACCATAGCAGTCAACTGGGTATGAGAAGATGAGCCTAGATGGGGTGGAGGTGGTAAAGGTGAAGAGAATGCAAGCAGTTGAAGTTCTAACTCCATTATAAAAAAGAAAAATACAAAAAAAAAAAAATCACCCCACAAATTAAGAACAGATGTGTATCAGCTGCCTGCTGTGATCCAAACGCATGACTTTCAACTCCCCAACATGTAGTCTCTATTAGAGAAGGCAAGCTCTTCCTTCTCTCACGCCTCCGACTTTTTCTCTATAGGACCCCGGATGGGGAGAACAGTTTCCATTTCCCAACCCTAATCCCCTTGTTTGAGACAGGATCTCACTCTCTCACCCAGACTGGAGTGCAGTGGCATGCTCATGGCTCACTGCAGCCTTGACCTCCCTGGCTCAAGCAATCCTCCCACCTCAGCCTCCTGACTAGCTGGGACCACAAGCACATGCCACCACACCTGGCTAATTTCTGTATTTTTTTGTAGAGACAGAGTTTTGTCATTTTGTCCAGGCTAGTCTCGAACTCCTGGGCTCAAGTGATCCACGCACCTCGGCCTCCCAAAGTGCTGTAATTACAGGCGTGAGCCACCAAGCCCAGCCTCTATTTTCCCTTTAGCCTTTCTAATTGCATGAATTGTTTAAGACTGTTTCAAATCCAAGAGAAAAATCGCTAGCTTTTCTGGTTCTCATTAGTTTTTTAGTTTTCTAAGTTTTTATGCCAATATCAATGATATATAATTGATGTATGATAATATAAAACTTAAGTGTTAGATAGAATGTTTTCTTTTTAATTATACTCTGTAAATATAAAAATTAACAAAAACCAACATATTAAAGGAAATTGTAGTTTAAAATCATTTCACACTGAGTCTACAGAATTTTGCTACCTCATTTTACAGAAAATTTTGAGACTATTAATTCTGAATAGTCTTAACATCTTATCTGTAGGCTTATAAAGGTGTCTTAATCTGTGTGCATTCCTCCTTTCTTCTGGTTTTAGAGGAAGAAAAGAGATCTTCTCCTTCTTTCTAAGGATGGGTTCTTTACTGGGCTCACTTTACATTTGTTTCCTACTTCATCTACTTTTTCTTTCTTCTGTATCTGAGAACTTTTCTGTCTTCTTATCTCTCCTGGTTCTTTCTCCTCAGCATAGAAACACATTTATTCTTTATATATTACTACCTCTGTTTTTCAGGGTCAAACTTCTTAATAGTCCCAGAGGCTTACTTTCTTTTCTTACCTTGCTTTCACTACACAACTCATGGACTGCTATCTGGCACATCTAATGGTGCCGGATCAGTCTATTTTCAGAGCAACTCACATGATTGCTCAGTCTTTTCCTAAATAAGCCGTTTATGTCTCTGGCTTATGTCTCACTCTGTATATTCTCCTTGGAAACCACATCCAAAAGTGTATCTCTTCATCCCAGGTCTCACTCCTGAATTTCAGATCCACTAATCAACTGTACATTCAATGTCACCACCCGGTTGTCTTTCATTCAATATGTACAAGAAAGGACCCATTACTTTTCCCTCTAAACAACCTCTTCCTTCCGAATCTCCTAACTTGGCTAACCATTCATCTGGTAATCCAAGCCAGATACCTGTCATTTATGAGTCTTTACCAGTTTTCAAAACTATGTCCTGAGCTTGCCTCTTGCATAGGACAGGTCCTACTGTACTGTGATTGCCATTTGCTCCTGTCACCTGCATTGGAATAAGTTCCTTGAGTACTTAAGTCTGCATTCTCACTTCTTGATTCAGTTTCTGGAAACTAGTCAATGTTCAATACGTTTGTTGAATGGATGGATTCAAGACTCCTTAAATGGCTCTTCCATAAAAATCTTCCTTGATGCTACCTTTAAACAAAGGTGGTCCTTCTATTCTTTAAGACAGAACTTAATTTTTTAGAGGAAAATAGAATTGGCCAAGCCTGGTGAAGATGCTCTGGCCCCACATACGTTAAGGCTGAGTAATATAGTGAAACCGGATGTGGCCACAGCCTATTCTGTCTTTGTAGAGGGTGCTGTGCAAGTCTGTCCTAGCATGTGAACAACAACCCAGACAAGGTTGGCAGCTTTGCCTACGTATCACTTTCTTCTACTGTGGCTCATAAGGTTATTAGGGGCAGATGCTGTGGCTCATATTCACTGTCTACACTTCTGATACTTTTAGGCCTGTAAATATTTCTTAGTCAACTGATTGCACAGAACCTAAATAACTTGCACACAATTTTCTAGCTCTGATAGTTAACGTTTTTTACTTCACTGTCTTGGAAACTTTAGTACATGAAAAATACAAACATCATTCTAAATCATATTCAGCTGGAATAAAATATCTTAATCTCCTATGAACATGATGTGACATCTACCTAGGAGGAGCTATAATAATGTAATTGAAACTCTTCCTTCTTTTTTTTCCATTAGAGGCACAAAACTGGGGAAATTCTTCATTTCTACATGCTTTCTTTTATAAAAGCAAACATGTACACATTTCTCAGTATGTTAAAGTTTCTCCACTAGGTATTGAGAAGAATAAAATGATTTTAAATACAGTTTCTCTTCCAAGTGATTTTTGTCAACCCTCAATAACTTGACTCTTTTTACTTATTAGTACACTTTCAACATGGCATTTTTCAAAAGACTAAAAAATGCTTGCAGATTAATCTATAAGTTAAGGAAACTATACAAGCATTGTAACAGTAACTGCCTAATTAAGATCTAAAATACAAAATAAATATTACAGTGTGTCTAAACATATTAGCAACCTGTAATCTATCTTTTCAAATATTTTTTAAAGCAATTGAGCCTTCTTTCAAGTGCAATCTTAGTGACAAGCCCATAGAGTAAAAGCACAGAGTCAGACTGTTGGGTGGCTGCACACCTGCTCTGGGGGCTATGGTGCCTGAGGCTGAATCCAGTCTCTGACCAAGCAGCCCCGGCATCACAGACAAATTGCATGGCTCTCCATGGTGCAGTTTTCTCCATGATAAACAGGGGATGCTAGCTGACCTTATCTTATAGACTGTTGCTTTGGTGACGTTGTGAGAATAAAAAGAATTAATTAATATAAAGTACTTAGGTAGCCAGGCACTGTGGCTCATGCCTGTAATCCCAGCAGTTTGCGAGGCCGAGGCAGGCTGATCACTTGAGGTCAGCAGTTGAAGACCAGCCTGGCCAACATGGCAAAACCCCATGATTTAGTAGAGGTTTAATAGAAACCTCTACTAAAAATACAAAAACTAGCTGGGGGTGGTGGCAGGCACCTGTAATCCCAGCTACTCAGGCGGGAGGCTGAGGCAGATTTATTTGAATCCCAGAGGCAGAGGTTGTAATGAGCCGAGATCACGCCATTGCACTCCAGCCAGGGCGACAATAGTGAGACACCGCCTCAAAAAAAAATGTACTTAGAAAAGTGGTTGGCTCTATGTCTGTGTTATTATTATTATTATTGGACAAAAATGTTTTCTGCTTGACACTAAAATACTCAGAGGAAGAATTCAATTACCAGATATTTCTATGTATCTATGTTTATATTCATAGAGCTAAGATTTCTGGCTATTTGGCCAAATGTTGAACTTTGGATCTAATGTGTAGCATCAGAGCTGAAGCTCCTGTGATTCTCAGAACAGGCTACTTCTGATATCAAGGTTAATTGGTGTGCTAAATATACATATCTTACAGAGGTATCATGAGTGCTTCTGCAGTGTTTGAATTATTTTTCAAATTCATAGGATGTTTTAAATTTTAAAAAGCTCATGGAGTTATAGAATTTGGGGGATGTAAAGGGCTCCAGGGGTTCCCTAGCATGACTCTTAATGTGACAGATCTTATTAATAAGAAAAATAAAGCAACTTGTCAAGTCACTTCATCAGGATCATTCAACTACTTAATGATATTTAACTATGACTGGAACCCAGGTGTACTTGGGACTCAGCGTAATTTGACACTATATTGCTGACACAGGTTTTTCTTCTCTATTCTGTTCCCAGAGACACTGTATTCTAAGGAGAGATTAAGGGAAAGGGTTTGGGGAACAGTCAGATTTGGGCTCAATCTGGGTTCAAGGCTAGCGACATAAGGAAGGGCATCTTCACATCTCTAGTCAGTTGCTTCATTTGCAAAAATAGGACACTAATGGAATTACTATAAGCATTAAATTACATAATGCATCTAAAGAACTTGACACAATGCCTGGCCCAGTGTAAGCACTTCACAAATGTTAAGGATCATTATTATAATTATTGTCACATATATCACCGTGGTTCTGAACAAATTATATGTACAATGTTGGTACCAAAAGTTCTTTTTCTCATTTGCCAAACCCTAAGACATATTTCTTCAGTCAATGATTTTCCACAGGGTGGCAGGGAGTGGGTGTGAAAGAGTGAAAGAGAGAGAGAGAGCTGTGCATGTGCATGTTTCCATTATTTGACAAAGTCAGGTAGCCCTGGATCCTATGGCTTCTTCAATTCCCCTCAGCTTACTTGCGGTCCCTGTGATAATGGCTTGTGTGCTAACCCTAATATGCAAAACCTGACCCTTGGATCCTCCAGTTGACAAGATTTGATTATGGAAGTAACATTCCCAAGGAAGTAGGGCATCGGTTATGGAACTTCACCAAACTTCAAATGTTTACAGTAGTAAAGACAGGCCATGATGAGACTGAATGGGAAACCTGGTCAGTACATGATTTATACCAAGATAAAAATGCTTGGAAATTTGACCTTTAAACCAAAAGGTCTGTATCATCAGCTGTAGCTGTTTTACAATCTGAAATCGAAAGCTGGAAGGGTCTTCAATTGAATGTGAGTATTTCAGAAAAATAAATACCAGTGGGATATTCTATTAGTTCTGAAAGTCTAGGTGAAATATATCTAATTTACCTGTGAAAACCAATGTAAGCAATATCTGGAAGAGTTTTCTTGTTTGCTCATTTTGTTTAGAGTTGGAACCTGCCTTTCAGGAATGAAATGACAGAGCTATAATCCCTAGCAAAAAAATTCCCGAATACATCATAGAAACTAGGATAATCCTTCATGAAGTCAGAAGCAAAAAAAAAAAAAAAAAAGAAAACAGGAAATAACTTCCTCTACCATTAAAATAACCACAGCATCCACTCCTATCCCCATTCTTCCATTTCCTCAGGTCTGACATTCTGCAGATGACCGCCCTTATTTGTCCCTACATGTTTTCCAAAATATAAAAGTGAAATAGAGTCCCAAGGGCACTGTACTTGAAAGGTTATGAGAGTTAGAGAATTTTAACCATGCCTGCCAAACCAGCAGATGGCTTGTGATTATAATTATATGCA
This sequence comes from Trachypithecus francoisi, assembly GCF_009764315.1. Taxonomy (NCBI): domain Eukaryota; kingdom Metazoa; phylum Chordata; class Mammalia; order Primates; family Cercopithecidae; genus Trachypithecus; species Trachypithecus francoisi. Next base: position 7,317,356 of record NW_022681472.1, read on the forward strand.
TCAATAAAACGAATAATCTTTACAAAATTTGAATTTCTACTAAAGTAAGGGATTTAGTAAGCAGATGCAACAGAATGCATTTTCTTTAACCCTTTTGGTAGACACTGGTGTCTTTCACACACAAAAAAGATCCAGGACTGCGTAGAGAGTAGGTTGTGTACTCTAATTTTTGCCCCTTTCTAGAGTAGTCATATTGTCAGCCTCAATCTTTTCCTGATTTCATTTACTTCATGAACATATTTCAACCTCACCTCATTTTCACCCTTCAGAATAGAAATGTTAAGACTAATTCTCTACCATTGTTTGATATTTGAAAGAAAATTTAAAAGAGGTAAATACTTTCATTCTAATTCATACCAAGTATACTATAGAAACAAAAGAGCAAACAGTGGACACATCTTTCTATCTGATGGTATTCTTTTACAAATTAGATTTTCAATAACACTTTTTTGTTTTCATATTCTATTTAATCTACATTCCAGGAATGAAAGTACTCTTTATTCTATTTAAATAATTAACCATTTCCTTTCAGTTTGCTTCTGCCTGTCATTATAAGTAAGGGCAACTAAGTTTTATCTCATGCCAAGCATGAATTCACTCATATTGAAATTGGATATATATATGACACATCTGAAAAAAAGGATGTGGTGAGGTTTACATACTGGCCTTCTGCCATGTTTCCTTCATGAAGGAACCTCAGAATTTAGGGAATTAAGTTAAGCTAGCTTTGTTTACTTTCAAATCTTGGAAGGAGTAGAGAAAATGTACCATAAAAATTTTCATGCTTTTTTTTTTATAAAATAGTAATGGAAATATTTTTATAGAATTACCAAGTGTAACTCTTCATTAGAATAGTATCAATTAATATACATTTCACCCAGCATACCAACAAATATAATATTTAAGAATATTTGGAGAACCTATATTTAGTGCAGATATCTCTAGCACCTTCAAAGTTAGTTGCACTATATAAATCAAAAAAAATTAAAACAGTCTGATCTAAAATGCTCCTATAGTATTGAAGTTAACTACACTTAATAGTGTAAATAAGTTACTAATAAAACTTTAAAGGTATTGACATTTTTGCAGGTCAATGCAATTTACCTATGGACACAAGAGATACGAGATCAGAAATTCTCAGCAACAAAATTCTTTCAACTTACAACTTAAATATATACATCAAACCCTATCAGAACAAATGTTCTGACAAGTTAAACCAAAAGAGTAATAAGTTTTTGCCTAAAAATTTATAAATTTGATGTAACATTTGACAACACTACATTCAAATACTCATAAAGAAATTCAGATATCTCTTGAGTTCACTGGAATGGAATTTTATCTCCTAAGATTAAATATTCAGCAATTAACTGGGTTCAAGATTCTTTACATAGGTGATGAAAATAAATAAAGTAAAATATTTTTCAATTATAACATCCTTAAAGAGGGAAAACTTAAACCAAATTCAATGTATCAATTAAAAGAAACAATCTAAGTCAAAAAACTTACGAAGTAAATCCCAAAGGGGCAAAAAAATTAAAAAAAAAAAAAAAAAAAACAGAAAGAAGAAAACCCCATAATCTTAAGAGTTAAAGACCTATGCTGTAAATACTTAAGTTATATATGTTTCCTTTTTAAATTCAATGAAATTAAATATTTCTGCTTATAGGGAGTTTAAGTGGAAGAGTAATAAAATTTTTAGGTATACTTTTGTTAGCTACTAATAAAACTCTGCATAATAAGCCAATTTAATCATATATGCTTAATATATGTTTAGAATTTTTAACATGTTACCTTAGTCTTGATATGAGCACGCAGACACATAAAATGGAATTGTCACAATGCTTCAGGGACACTCACAAAATTGGGGGCTCTGGAAGTGAAAATACGAGAAAGAGTTCTGTACTGGTATGAGCGAATGCACAGGCGGTGTGTGACATGACATTGGCACGTCCACTCGCTGCCTCAAACCGCAAGTGAAAGTTAAAAACACCAAACACGATATGCCAGGGGCATTAGGTAGATGATGTTACTTAATTTTCACATAAGTTATAAGGCAACATTTATCTCCCATCACTCTTGCTCCCATCTAACAGACCAGGAAACCGAGGCCCAGAAAAGTTAGAGAACTTATCCAGGGCACAGACTGAGTCAGTGGAAGAACCAGGTTTCAGATATGTGAACTCGAAAAGGGAGTATTGTAGATTCTCTTGTCACTTTGTCACTCATATGCACTTAGGATGACTGCCTTATTCTCTAGCAAGCATTTTATAGCTCCTCTTAGATGGGGATCCTTAGGGGTGGAAAAGAGGTATTACTAACAGCATCTGCTACACTCTTCTGAGCTAAGCAGTTTTAATATTTATTCGTTAAATGAGTGAATCAGAATAAAAGTTCAGTAACACAAAGTTTATTTCTGACAACACAAAATAAGTTTCTCAAATTTCTTTAAAGAAGGAAGTTGTCAAGTAGATAAAGCCATGCATATTTTCTTTAAATAAAAAAATATATATTTCAGATGCAAGACCCATATAGGTGGAAACAAGTTTGCATAAACCAAAAGTAATGATCTGGGCCTTCTCATTTTAATGACAACACAGACCTATTCTGTTTTGAAGAATGACAATTACATTTCTGTAAAAGTAGCTCCACTCCTTTTCATCCACAGCAATGCAACTAAACGAACTTCAGTCAAGTTTGTACACCCTTTGCTGTACTAGTAAGGATGGGGGCAAAATATTTACAGCCAGCCAAAACAATTACGTGTTTTCTGAAACATTCATTCTTGTATTAACAGGAGGGAACATTAACAACTATAGAAAAAAAATTGTAATACATGAGATTCAAAAATAAAACATTCATCACAGAAAGATAGCCTAATACATTTATAATGCCTGAAAGAGTGAACTAGTTGCACAACTCTGCCTTAAACTAAATTTGTTAGGCAGCAACTGTAGCCATTTTTAGATGGTTTGCTTTTTCCATGATTTCTATCACATGAAAGGCATAATGATGATATGACATATTACAAAAATTTCAACTTAGTAAAATCAAAATCTATTTTCCCCACATATATTTTACTTGAAATTAAAAAGACACTATTATACCACTTTCTTCACAAAATTTATTGCCTCCTCATTTCTGGCTATTGTTAAAACAATACTTAGAGTTGGTAATATACAACATATATTACATTCTCTACAGACACACATATAGTTCTAAACAAATTAGATAAACAAAATGAATGTTAGGGGCACATTTAATAGAGGAAAAGTACTTCATGAAAAAACTGGTAAAGAAGTATGTGACCTCTGATCACCCAGACCGTATTATTTACCTATATTATGAATCTTTCATGAATACTACTAATAAGCTATTTATTTAGTATCACAATATTGCTATATCCTTATAGAAAGAAATATTTTTCAGTATAAGTAATGAAAGTTAGTAAACTGATTTCTATACAGAGTTTTAATTCATGAACAGATGATTATGACATGCCATTCTAACATTAAATGACAGTGGCTTTAAAATTGAATACTGATACTGATATTACGAACACATCTATTTTAAAACACCACACTTACATTAACAATACTTTTTAAACATTTTCGATGAGACCGTCAGAGTTTATTAAACCACTGACAACCCACTTAGCGGACAGTTCTTAGAATAAAATATTTAATTTACCTGAATGTCTTGTAACAATATCATCCTCTCTTGAACTAAACATCCTCTGAATACACAAATCTAAGGCAGACAGACATTTCAGCAAGGCAAATAAGACTTTCTGGCAACTTCCTGTTGCCATATTTCTCTAAAAGGATCCTGCAATATTACACTTCAATCCTGCAAACGCATTTTTCCAAGGGACACAGCAAGCCAATGCTGCTCCAGTGTCAGAAGCTTTGATTTTTTTCCCAAGTACAGCAAGCAAATAACCACTAATCCTATTCAATATTACAGATTCACAGTAATGATTCTATTTCCAGATTTAAGAGAAATTAAATACAAGAGGAAACGAGGAGCTTTTGTTTTCTTGTTTTGTTGTGCTTGATTGGTTGGTTTTTAAGACAATGATGAAGGAAATAGTTATTCCATCTATATTATTAAATATATATTAGGGGCTGGGGCAATTTTGCATTGTCAAGAATGAACTTCACTGCTCACATTCGTGCCCCAGGTTTCCATTATCTTTCAGAAGCAGTAAGACTAACTAAATTTAAAGTTGCCTCGTACATTTGAAAGTTTTCAAACCTGAACCAATAACCTGAATGGTAGTTATGGGCAAAAGCACCATTTCTCCAACAAATAGCCTACCTCTCAAATTCAAGTTCACTTGCGTTTTGGAGTTTACTTACTTTTTAAATTTACAAACTTTTGTGAAACAGCAAAACAAAACAACAATAACAACAAAATAAGAACACTGATCACTGAAGCGGTATTTCCAGAAGTGATAGCAAAATCCCTTCATTCTGACCTACTTGTCGAGAAACGGACTTTCAGCCCCACGGTTAGGCTAAGATCTGTTCCACTTTCTCCCTAGGGCTTAATTGCCAGACTGACTTACCGGTGCCTCCTAGCCTTTGTTCTGCCTCTCACGCTGACATCAGGGAAGCAGTGATGTAGAATAAAGCAGGGGTGGGCTAGGTTAGTCCAGTGTTTGTGTCGTTGTGTGGTGTGCAGGGACACTCTGTGATACTCTAGTGAGCTGCTAAGCTTTTTTTGTAGGCTTTGTGTCATTTACTTAACGACCAATCTCATTAGCTGCCAGGGTACAATGGGCTGATGCATTTTCTATGTACATACTCCACACAGTGACCCTCAAGGTTGCCGAAGGTCTATTTAATCAGTCAAATGCTGAATATATTTGCAGTAAATCACTAAAAAAATTTTAAAAATATGAGAATACTGAGGTATCTTACAGGCTTCATATTTCCTGGTGGTTATTTGCAGGTAATAAAATGCATGCATATTTAGCCCAAACAAGGATAGAGCAGGTGGAGATGAATTGTCTGGTTTGCACTGGTGACCTTAATTTTAGGAAACTTTCAGATCAAAGATATTTTCTCTTAGCAAGGAGCCCAGATTTGAAATTTAATTTCTGTGTTAGTTTAATCATATTAGCACAACAAAAAAGAATTGCTTTCTTGAGCAGTTTCTCCTTCCTCCTTCCTCGCCCCCACCCCAGTCCTACCCCCTACCCAAGCAGCCTCAGACCTGGCAAAGTTGCATTTACGCCCTCTTTCAGTTACAAGGTAAAAACCCTTTTAACTCCTATGAAAAATGAAATGCTGAGAGCACTATGAATGACGACAGCTGTCCATAAGTATCAGGGAGAGTTCTATTGTCCAGCTTGTCCCTGGATAAAATGAATACTTTACAGCAGAGGCTGTTCAGCTTGGCTAAAGAGTGTGGGGAGAAGGGGAGGAGGTCACTGGAGATTTCGCACACTAATTTAATCTGGGAAAAGGACAGGCTCTGCATCTCCCTTGAACAGACTGGCAGCAATCTGGGCCCCCACAGAACTATCTCCTTTTGCCTGTGCTCTATTTATTCCTTATCTCTGTTTACCAACCGCTAGGTCCCTTTCATTCACACCACGAGGCCGTTTTCCTACTATCAGTCAGCAGCTGACACTGTGGAAGAGCCTCAAAGGCAAAAAAAAAAAAAAAAAAAAAAGATCAAAACTAAACCAAAGCTGTATAAACAATGCCACAGTACAAGTAAATGCATAAACCCTGATTCTTAACCCAACCCACAGGGTGCAAACAGAACCTTTATAGTAAATCCAACAAACCCACCACAGTGAGCTGTGGGCCGCAGAGAAAGAAAAGTCAAAACACCATTCATGAAATCACCATCCAAAAAAAAAAAATTGCTAAAATATACACTGGCTACTGAAGCAGCCTTACTTTCAGGGATATTCTTATCTCTATCATAGATCAATTAACTGGCCACCAAGAGATATTTACCTTGCTGGGAAAGGTGACCTATACATTTCTAAGGGAGGCCTGGCTCTCATTAAAATGCCAGCAGTTAAAAAAAATCCACCAATATGATTACAAGCTAAAGAGGATGAAGCAACACCAACCTTTCTAACACCTTATCACATTGATTGAATTTAAGCAGTTCAAGACTCTCGGTATTAAACCCCCTTTTTTATGTAAAGATATTAAAAAGTCCTGTACAATCCAACCAATGAAATCATCTTCATGTCTTGTGGATTTTACCTCCTTATGTCAAAATGATTAGCATGGCAGAGAAGTTGGGAGAAGACTACTTCATGGACAACTTTTTAATATTTTGAAGCACTCTGCAGGGTGTGATCAAAAACTGAGATTGGAGCAACTAGTTTAAAGTGTGGAAAAAGGAGAGAATAAAATAAGTGTTTTTTGAACTGTGCAACCTTTGAGGAAATACAAATCTTGAAAACTTTAGTTATATTAATGTTAAGTGCTAAATATTTACCTGAATATTTCAACAAATGGGAAAAGCCCTGCTTAATATAAACATTTCTTTGAAGTGATTCAGAATTTGTATATAATATATATGTGTATGTATAGACATATATATATGAATATATTATAAGCATAGGTATACTCACTGCCTCTCACATACACATACACAAAATGAGAAGTGCATAATTTCTAATGCCTGGAGTTCCTCAGATTAAAAACTGAGATTTACTTTAAATTTCTCTGAGTTTTTTTAAATCATTGAAATGATTGGGAATGATTGGTTATTGTCATAAAAATCAACACCGCATTGACTCAATCACTAAGATCTTTACCAGTAAAAGGAAAGACAATGCAGCTCATTATCTAGGATGATCAATTGGTCCAGATTTCAGTTTGTGTTTTCACCTATATGCATTATGAGCAATGAAGTCTTTACTACTTGGATCCTTTTTTCCAAATGAATTAATGAATTAAATTTATCCTTTCACCAGCTGCTAGGCAGCAGATGGAACCATTTCTGAAGCCTTGTTGAATTCAATCCATAAAACTCATTTCCTAGGATTAGCCGTCCAAAGTTTCTTTTAATGTTTATATACCGCTTGGGATTTTGAATTTCATGATGTTAAACTTTCAATTTAACTATTCTTTTTGCATTTCATATCAAACAATTATGATCTTTTGGATTTCTATAGCAGACATGGCAGGTCACATAAGGACAAGAATTAATTTCAAGAGCAATAAAGTCATGCAAGTTACATTTTTTTGATATGTCTGTTCACATTGCTCTACTACCATAGAAACTATTTGCAATTAACTGTTGTCAACCTAAAGAGTTATATATTTAATAGCTATACATTTTGTTTATTTATGCATAAATAGTTTAAAGCTGCAACTGGAAACATTCATTAACATTATGAAAGCTTAAAGTTTTTCTGGGTTTTGCAATTAGTTATAGGAGTAAGGTTGTTACTGCAAGTAAGATTGTTAATTATCTACAAATAATTTCTGTATATACCAGATTAATTTATCTAATGAGAATTTAATTCTGACTTCTAAAAATGGAAATAAAGACAATTATTCAGAGTATCTATGTTAACTTTTTAAGGAGGCAGCTACCATGGACAGCTCCTAACATTTCTGGTCTTTTCTAGGTCACTTGAAGTTGTCTAATTTAAGAGAAACCAGGAAACTTCACATCTTACTGGTTCATGTTATAGTTGAACACTAATGACCACTCTGTAAAAAAAAAAAAAAAAGACTCCTTTAAACATAACCACATTAGGATCTCATAAAAGTTTCAATGTATTTTGAAACATTTTAAATACAACCACCTTATGCTCTCTAAGGTACAGTATATCCAAATTTAAAATATAAAAGCTTTTAAGCTTAAAATGATGCTCCTACCATAACATAAATACAACAAAAAAGAGTGAATTGCTTTTATGTGCAACAGTGATTTCCGCTAATTTGGCAAGAGAAATCTATATTAATCTAATATTGTAGTAAGCCAAGAAGGCCACATAATAATCACCACTGAGTAATTGAATATTTAGAAGAAGGAGAAAAGAGAACATTGGTAATCTTAAGTTACAGGCATAAAAGTAGGATACCATGCAGATGATATTTGCAAAGCAAAATAAAAAGCAAAGTTAGGGAAGTCTAATTTTAGTCTTACTTTGGATTCTGAATTTGATTATTGCTGGAACTTATTTACTATTTCCCTAACATAATGATAGTACACACGATTATATTCAACATTTCTTCATCAGTTTTTTTTTTTTTTTTCTTTTTAGTGAACTGGATTTTGCAGTATTAGCTGTGGCATGAGAGTTGATAGAACTTTTTTTTCTGACAATTAGCTACTTTCTTATTTGGAAAATTAAGGTTATAGAAGTTACAGTGCATACTTTGACTGTTGACTGCCTTGTTCTTTGAAACTGAAAAACACTCCAGTTATTTCCACATGTATCAAAGTAAGCATTTTTAATAAATGCTTTATTAAAACAAAAGAAATATGAGGCAAAGTATTGTTTATCAAAGGTTTTGAAATTTTTCTGTATAACTAAGTAATATTTCATTGAAATCATCCTTCTGCAAAATTTTGTTCAAGATTAGTATTTTCTCTTTCATTCTTCAGCCTTTCTGGTATTATTTATTCTTTAACTTTCTGATGAGTCTTCTGACATCTACATTTATCAAAAATGAACAGTATCATTTTTATAGGAGGCTACTCTTATCCAATTCTCTAAATATTTAAAGACAAAATTATAACTACCATACTTATCAATTTAAATTTCCTGGGGACCTCCCACAAACTCTTTTCCTTATGTATAGCTACTATCAGAATTTGGACTTTTCAAAAAGCATACATAAAACATCTTTTTAATATCAGTTATTCACATACAATTGTGTTAACTTCTCATCCCTCGCAAACATCTCCACAATTCTAGAGAGATGTCAGATTTGGGATCTCACTGGTAATTTTTGCAATCTCCTAAATTATTTCCACTTTACTTTTTTGCTAAGCAAAAAGTGTACTAAGTCTCATTTCATATCAAATAGTCTGTTGCACATTTGCACGTTTCAAAAATCTATATAAACAAAGGCGTTACTGGTGCAGTATAAATGTAATTGCACCATGACATTTTATTCTGAAATTCTTCTCAAACTAGATACAATAAGCTTTTTTTTTTTTTTTTTTGCCAAAGAGAGAGTGAAAGTGTGAGAGATTGAGAGAGAGAAAGGCAGAGAGAGAAATACATTTAAAAGAATGCTCAAATATACATCACAACAGACATCAGAAACAGAAGTTCAAAACAAACATCAGAAAAACCATCAACACAGTTCTAAACTCCAACGTTTGCTACCATCCACTCCCCAAAAAAAACAAAAGTGAATATTCTGACTTAAGACGTAAAAACTTGCTAAAATTCCGAGTGACTTAAATGTCAGTGTGAGCAGTATGCGGTTCAAAAGTTTTAAACTTACTTTTTTGTTTGTTTCCAAAACTTATATTTCTCTCCTCCCTGGTGTGCTGAACGGAAACACTAAAGCTGTTTCTTTGAAAGGTAGTTCCCATGATATGACATCCAGTGCCTTTGACTGCTTAGAGATAAGCACCTGCGTTTGTGTCCCCTCCTTACGTCACACCTCCCTATTCAGACCTTCTCAATATGATTCACATTTGCACATCAACAGCCTCATGCGCATACACAGATTTTTTTCGGCTCTGGGCCCAAAACTTTCACTTTAATTTTCATCACATGATTGCTGTGGCATATGTCCTTCCAAACCTCCCATATATCAGTCATCATGCAAATGAGATGGAATATCACTCCTCTGCAGCAGATGGCCAGGGATGATAACAATGGCTCAACAGAGGAGATTCAATGTCCCTGACTTTATCGCCACGGCAACAACAACCTAAAATATATGTAATGGAAGTGGTGCTTATTAATTTTGCAGGCTCGAGTGTTCTGATTTTGTGAGTGAATGGGCTGAGTTAAAAAGGGGGCTGTGTCCTCCTGCCTCTAGAAGACTATCTATAAAAGCCAGGGACCTGGAAATTATTTTCAGTGACTAAGAAGGCAACAGCCTAGCAATTATTTGAGTAATTAGGTGTAATTCCTCCCTGTAGGCCTTGTACCCTCCTGTGCTTGCTTCACAGAAGCTCACGAATTAGACAGGCACAGATACTGAAAAGAAAAGTGCCTCAAGATACAGCGGGAGAGCTTGCAGGGGCCCTGTCACTTGGCCTCCACCAGGCTTGGTAAACACAAGCCCCAAGCTATAAGTAAATAGAGGCCCCACTTCACAAACACAGACCAATTAAAATGACAAAGGCAACCACACTTCTGGGTGGAGCTTAGGAAAGCTTTATGCTGCACTAGACTCCATGTGAGTGGCACACAGAATGGTCTCTGCACGCCCCGAGCGCTCTATTTCCATGACTGGCTGTCAGGATTGGACACTTGCTCCCACGTCTCTGCACGTTATGTTGCTCTCACAGGGAATTTTTTTCATGGGGCTACTTTTTTCCCTGACTCCAAGTGGACATTTGCTACCCTTCCCACTCCTAACAGTATTTTTAAAAATTAAATAATGGAAAAGGCAGTTCATCCTCCCAAATTTGCCACAAGCCCTTTTACATCTTAAAGGAATGACTGTCAAACGGCCCAAACCAATGGGAGCTTTTATGAAACATGCAAGGATGAAAAATGGAGTGAAAAACCTGTCTCCAAATATTTTCCTGGAAACTCTTTTGAAAACACCCTCTACAACATTTTTCATACTAATTAATATAAAGATTTAATTTTTTTCTGCTTGTAGGGCTGAACTACGTATTAACATTTTTAAAACTTTAAGTTTCCTTATTTTTCACTGCTTTTTAGAAAACCACCATGGAAGTATCATCTTATAAGAGCAAACTCTACTCTGTGTCCATTATAAAAAAGACATGAATAAGAACTTGTTGCCTTAGAAGAGAATAGCTGTGAAAATCAAAGAGGAATTCAAAACTTTTCGTGTCCTTTCAACATTCAATAAACCTCAGACACTGTGCAAGGCTCTCTGTACAGATGAGGAACATGAGAGAAAATATCTCAGTCTTCTCTTCCAGGAAGATCTAAATAAATTGTTCGAGGTCCCTTGCCCCATTGCTCCCTCACAGCGTTTTGGTTTTTTGAGAGGCACCTTCACCCCCTCTGGCTGGCCCCAGCTTTCTTTCCCTGGAGTTCATTCCTCCCAAGGAACAGGAAGCACAGGAGAGGGAATGGAGCCTCCTAGCCTGTGATGCTAACTTCCTCCAAGTCCATATCCATCAAAATAAAGCCAGTCCATCAGTTGCTTAAATGGGGTGCAACACTACATGCTTTACCACCTGACTTTAAAAACAGTTATCTTTCCCATGCGAGGGAGTGTATGCATGCAGATTCACTTTCCTTCTTAGCATGTGGGCTAATATCAATTATCAATGTTTTGCAGTACATTTGGCATTGTGAAGAATGTAATTGCCTAGTGCAAAATTTCATTGTGCTATTTAAAGGTGATACTCCAACGCAAGGACAAATTTGGAGCAGCAAATGTCCAATCTGGTTTTTTGTTTGTTTGTTTTGAGAAGTGTCTCCCTCTGTCGCCCAGGCTGAAATACAGTGGCACAATCACAGTGCACTGCAGCCTCAACATCCTGGGCTTAAGCGATCCTCCTGCTTCAGTCTCCCAAAGTGCTGGGAATACAGGTGTGAGTCAGTACGCTCGGTCATCTAATCTGAAAATTCCCACACTAAGAGTGTACAGAGAACTTAAACTCCACGTGAAATGAATCCCTATACTGAGCTATCAGTGATAGTATTAGTGAACCAATACATGAGGCAAATGTGGTTGCCACAGGTACAGTGTGGTGACAACATGGATTTCTAGCTGACAGTTCAGTCACCTGATCAATTTTAGTGGTTTTAATGAATATCATTATCATAGAAATAAAGTCACCTAATAATAGGAATTAAAAATAATAGCTCTTTGGGACATAAATGACATACCATACTAGTCACCTATTTTAAGTATATAATTATAAGTTAAGTATAATTTAAGTATATAATTAAATAACTTGTAGTATATTCATAATTGTGCAACTGTTAGCAAGATTTTAGAACATTTTCATCCTTCCTTGCCAAAAATGCCATACTCATTAGCAGTCACTCCCCATTCACCACACTTCCACCCACCAATTCCCTCCCTCACACCCAGGCAACGACTAATCTATTTCCATCTTTATAAATTTGCCAATTTCGGACATTTTATAATAATGGAATCACATAATATGTTGTCCTTTATTACTGGCTTCTTTCACTTACCACAATACTTTCAAGGTTTATCCACATTGTAGCATATATCAGTACTTTATTTCTTTGTATTACTGATTAATATTCTATTGTTTGGATATACCACATCTTATTTATCCATTCATTGATTGATGGACACTTATAAATAAGGATACTATAAACATTCCTGTACAAATGATTGTGTGGACACATGTTTTTATTTCTCTTGAATAACTACTTAGAAGTAGAATTGCTGGATCATTTGGTAATCTCTATATTTAATTGTTTGAGGAACTGCCAAATAGTTTTTCAAAGTGTCTGCACAATTTACATTTCCACCAGCAGTGTATAAGAGTTCCAACTTCTCTATATACTCACTAACACTTGTTATTGTCTGTCTTTTCTATTATGACTGTTTCAGTGGGTGTGAGGTGACATTGCACAGTGGTTTCGATTAGCATTTCCCTAATGACTAATGACACTAGCATTTTTTTTTTATGTGCTTATTGATCATTTGTATATCTTTTTTGGAGAATTGTTTATTCGGAATTTTTACCCAGTTTTAAGTTATTTGTCTTTTCATTATTGAGTTGTAGATGCTCTTTATATGTGTATTCTAGATACAAGTTTCTTATCAGATATAGAATTTGCAAAGCTTTTCTCCCATTATGTGGCTGTCTTTTCACTTTCATGTTTTCCTTTAAAACACAAAGGTTTTTATTTTGATGAAGTTCAATTTATCTATATGTTTCTTTAATTATTTGTGCTTTGGTGTCATAGCTAAGAAACTATTGCCAAATTCAATGTCACAAAGATTACATCTGTTTTCTTCCAAGAGTTTTAGAATTTTAATTCTTACATTTAGGTTTTTTATTCATTTTGAGTTAATGTTTGTATCTGCTGTGAGGTAGAGACCCCACTGCATTCTTTTCCATGTGAATATCCAGTTGTTCCAGCAACATTTGTTGAAAAGTATATTCTTTCCCTATTGAACTGTCTTGACACCCTTGTTGGAAATCAATTGATCATAGACACAGGAATTTATTTCTAGACTCTCAATTCTATTTCATTGATGTACATATTTATCCTTATGCCGGTACCACACTGTCTTGATTACTGTAGCTCTGTAGTGAGTTTTGAAATTGGGAAGTGTGAGTTCTCCAACTTTATTCTTCTTTTCCAGGATTGTTTTGACTATTACGGGTCCATTGAATTTCTATATAAAACTTAGGATCAACTTGTCAGTTTCTGAAAATAAGCCACCTGAGATTTTGATAGGGAATGTATTAAATCTGTACATCACTTTGGGTAGTATTGCCATCTTGCAAGATTACAACTTCTAATCCATGACCATATCTTTCCATTTATTTATTTTGGCTCTTAAAAATTTCTTTCAACAATGTTTTATAGTGTTCAGAGTTAAGGTTTACACTTCTCTTGTTAAATTTATTCCTAATTGTTTTATGCTTTTATAAGCCATTGTAAGTAAAATTGATTCCCTATGTTTATATCTTGCAACCTTGCTAAACTTGGTTCTTAGCTCTAAATAGCATTTTTAGTGGGTTCCTTGGGATTTTCTAAATACAACTCTGTATGAAAGATCATGTCATCTGCAAATGGAAATAGTTTTACTACTTCCTTTCCAATCCAGATGACTTATATTTATTTTTATTGCTTGACTGTCCTGGCTAAAACCCCAATATAGAGTTGAAGTGGCAAAAGGAGGCTTCATTGTTTTGTTCCTAATTTTATGGGGAAATATTTTGGTTTTTAGCATGATATTAGCTAATTTTGGAATTTTGAAAGCTCAGCTTAAGAGCATTTTCAACTTAAAAAGCGAACTGCTTTCTGGCACAGTAACCTGCCCTACATTGGTGTAACTCCCAGGGAGACCAAAAACAAATCCTCTACTCTAAAATTTTACAAGTCTCTTGTGTGAGACCTGTCATGGTGCTGGCCAGACCTAATCCCCAGCTGTCCCTCTAAAACCTGCAGAGACACAACTAGAAGAGCCTGACACAGGGCATCCATTCTCTCTAGATTGGGCTATCTTCGTGACTCAGAGCATCCTTGAGGTAGTCAGTAACAGCCTGGCAGGGCCAAGTGGCAGAGTTTCCCTTTGGATACTTCAGGTTCTCATAGTAAGGGTCAACTGGACCCCAAGTTCAGTGATGCTGGAGAAGCCAAACTGCAAGTTTGACTTCTGGGTCTTCCATCTGTCATGCCAGCATTTATGCCATACTCAGTCAGATTCAGGTGTAGACAGCACACCTAAATTCCACCTGCTGCCTGGGATTAAACCAATCAACCTCTAGACATAAGTTTATTGCCTGTCCACTTCATACTTGCAATATTTAATCTCTACATGTGGACTCTGGGTAATTCCTCGGTCTGTTTGCAAAAGTAGTTATATTTATAGTCAATAAGATGTGGCATAGTAAAATCAGATATTATTAAAATCATAAAATCAAGTGACATTTTGATAATGAATGAAAGATGATAAATGATTCCCATAATGATGATGATGATGATGATGATGATTATATTAGTAACAGTAATGATAGCTAAGACTTATTCTACTGCTTATATTATGCCATGCACTGTTCTGAGTGCTTTTCATGGGTTAATTAGGAAGCAGAGGCACTCTTCCAACTAACTTTTCCCAGTCCAAACCATTAACCACTGAGCTAGAATTCAGACTCAGATGCTCTTAACCACAAGTACATGCTCTTAACCACAAGGCAATACTGTGAATTTCACTTATATCTACACATCCTACCAGCCAGTAAAAACCACCATGGATGTGATGAGGAAACTCTCCAGTGAATTTTTCAGTGACCCTTTTCTTTTCCTTTGTCCTTTGTCTTTTTTATACCAGTAAAAAAGGTTTCTAATGCTGCATCTTCTAAACTTTTACGAAGCTGTTATCATTTAACAAAGTGAAGTTTTCTTCAAATTGATGTCATCAATAAGAAACCTTACTTATTTTTCTTTTAGCCGGTGATTCGCTCCATCAGCAGAATGAACGTGAACACTAAAGTGAACATGATCATAATGTAAAATGAATATGAACACTAAGATGTAGTTTACAATATGGCGAGGAG
Organism: Trachypithecus francoisi; assembly: GCF_009764315.1. NCBI lineage: Eukaryota > Metazoa > Chordata > Mammalia > Primates > Cercopithecidae > Trachypithecus > Trachypithecus francoisi. The sequence continues at coordinate 7,332,737 of NW_022681472.1, forward strand.
TAAGGTATTTGCTAAGGAGTATGGTGTATCTATGTATATTTCTATACCTGTATGTATATCTATACCTACACCTATGCCTACGCCTATGGCTGCATCTACATTTGTCTGTTATGTCTATATCTATATCTTTTCAATATGGCTTTCATATCAGGTGGATAAAGTTCTTGTTTTTCACAAAGCAACTGAATTATATACGGTCCATGCATTTGGTACACAGCTCAATCACTATGTCTTGTTCTTATTTATCACATGACATGTGGCATCACCAGCTACATGAAATCTGGCTTAAGATCCTTTTGCACACTTCATATGTATGATGAAGTGAAGCTTTAGATCATGGACTGTAGGTGACCTGAAAGGGTTCCTGAAGTGTTCATCTACTTCATTCCTCAACCCTCTTACTCCCTCACATTACTAGAGCTGGAAGCCCAGCACTGGGCATGCACTGGGCATGTGTAAGTCATTCTAGCTGCGCAGGTCAGTAATTTCTCATTTCTATGCACACTTCCTTCTTCTATACACATACACATACCACAATTTTTTCTATTTAGATTGATTTTTCTTAAACTGGTTTATTCTCCTCTTTACAGAAAGGCAAGTAAAGCTTATAATGACTCCACTTAGAAAAAAATCCACATTTCCTGGACAGATAATTTGACGTAGTAGACCACAATGTCTCAAACAAAGGATTCTCTGCAGCTTCCACAATTAGTTTTGTAAATGTGTTTGGAAGAAGTGTCTTCATGACTGAATAGTTGGCATTTAACACAACAAAAAGAAAAGATAGAGCAAAAGAGGAAGGATGGTTTCAAAATGGCCTAAGCAAAACCAACAAGCCTGTTGGCGAACACTCTGAATGTCCTGGGATTGGAGGTGAGGGTGACATGCTGTGCTGATGCTCAGCTGCTGCTACTGATGGCTAAAGAGGGAAGAAAAAGAGAAAACACACCTAAATAAATCATTTGCAAAGACTTTTAAAATGGGTGAAGTGTTTCCAGAGTTCACACAATATTTTTCTTACACTTTGCTCAACAGACATCATGACCAGGGGCTATTTTGGCCCTAATCCCAGGAAATGAGGCAAAGATGACAAATGATGTGATTTGGGGGACTGTCTCGGATTTGGTGAGTCTCCTGTCATTCACTATTCATCTCTGCTCTACACCGTAGTTAAGAGTTTTCAATCGTGTGGAAATGTTCAGTTTGTTAATGAGATTGTTCACCATTTCACTGCTGTAGGATTCAAGACCCTTTTTCATTCTCCTTGCTTGTTCTATGTTAACTCCCAAATATAAACTTTCTCAATCTTAGCAGGATGTTCAGATTTTAAGATTCTAGTTCTATTGAGTCACTGACTAGTTACCATGCTGAGAATTACTTCCCTTTTGCTTCCAATTTGGTTTCTATAACACATCTACCCATCCAGGGCCCTGAGGCTCAAACAAACCTTTTAGCATTCCCACAGCTCCCCACATCCCTTTAAAAATGTCTATAACTACCTTTCCAACCCTATTTCCAAGGTTTCGTCCCAACATTTCATCCTCCATTATCTGGGCTTTTAACATCTCCCAGGACCCAGTCTTTCTAAAAGCCCCAGAGAAATGTGTCTCATTCCAGGTCATCCTATTCCCAGCCTTCAGTATTATTTTTCTAAAAAGGAAATCCAGTGATCCCCATCCTGATGGCTTTCCTTTTCTTCCTGACAAACAATTAGACTATGTTTCCAACTGTCTTACTCAATTTTCTGTTGCTGTAAGAGAACACCACAGATTGGGTACAAAGTTTATTAAGCTCATGGTTTTGCAGGCTGGGAAGTCCAAGAGCATGGCACCAACATCTGCTCAGCATGTGATGAGGGCCTTCTTGCTGTGTGAAAACATGATGAAAGGATGGAAGGGGAAGAGTATGTGTGCAAAAGAGAAACCTTGCTTTTAAAACAAAGCCACTCCAGTGAGAACTAATCCACTCTTGCAATAATGGAGTTAATCCATTTATATGGGGGGAGCCCTAATGATCCAGTTGCCTCTCAAAGGCCCCATCTACCATCACCACCACAATGGCAACCAAGTTTCCAACACATAAACTTCTGGGGTATGCATTCAAACCACAGTACTGACACGCCTTTGAAGTTAGGTATGGGTCTGTGCCAAGGCAGTGCAGCAGTATATGTATATGGAACTTCTGGTATGGCAGTAAAACCATCCCAAACAAAATCTGTAAGTTTTATTCCCTTCTACTGACTTCACAGGATGACCTCCAAAACCACATGTTGAAGATGGCAGAGCTCCAGTGAATCTGAGTCCTGAATGACTATGTGTACCAAAGCACACAACTTCCCTCACAAAACAAGAACCCTTAAGACTATTTACATGACCAATAAATGAACTACTCTTGTGTTTGTGTCATTGTACATTTTTCTGCTGATTTCTAATAAAGCTAGTATTACCCAAATAAATACATCTCCTACATAAGAGTCTTTTTCACCCGTAACATTAAATCCAAATTTCTAAGTACCATTTGAACTTTCTCTGTTTTGCCCAAGGCTGCCTTTGCAACTGCCTTACCTCCTACTCGCTGCACACAGACTGCATTGTTGACTTCTCTCCATTTACTGAAGGCATCATGCTCATTCTAGCCTGGGAAAAACTTTATTTAATCTCTAGACATCATTTGCGAGGCATAAGTGACTGTCTCCCAGAAAACTCTTATCAAAAGGGGCCAAAACTTTTTCCACTGCTCAACTCAGGCTGAGTTGTTACAAAGGTTGCAGTTTTTCCCCTGAAACCCACATCTGTAGAGCCACTTCGGCTGACGTGAAGGACTTCTCCTGTCTCCTTGGCTTTTAGTTGCCCCAGTTTGAATTCTCACAAAGAGCAGTTTAAAAATAGTGCTAGTTTCCATTTCCCACACACATCCAGATTAGAGAATGATCAGTGATTAGCATATTGCAATTTGAGAAGACTTTATTCTTCTGGCATGTACAGAGAGGATGTGGTTGCTCCTGGGCTCCTCCATTTAACTCATTTCCCAGGTAGATATACAGATAGCTCAAGATACTTCAAGCTTTGCAGAGAAAACAAGCTACCTACCTAATCCCAAAATGTTAAAATAGATCTATAAACCATTGACATTGGAAGATTTTGAAGTTATCAAATGCAAGTGCTTACCCAGACCTGAATTTCACAGAACATCTCTGACAAGGATGTACTCAAGTCACTGTGGCGGGCATCAATTCTATCTATCTATCTATCTATCTATCTATCTATCTATCTATCTATCTATCAGTATGGCACTCTGAGTGCCAAGTGTTGTTCCTCATTTTTAACTATGGTTATGATCAATATCTTGGTGTTCTCATTTTTCTGTGTACATTTAATCCTACTAATTTCTCATAATACCATGTAGATTTTATTTTATTTCTTTTTTTTATTTTTTATTTTTTTAGTAGAGACAGGGTTTCACTATGTTGGCCAGGCTGGTCTTGAACTCCTGACCTTAGGTGATCCACCCACCTCAGCCTTCCAGAGTGCTGGGATTACAGGTGTCAGGCACTGTGCCTGGCTTTTTTTTTTTGGAGGGGGTGGGGACAGAGTCTTGCTCTGTCGCCCAGGCTGGTGTGCAGTGGCACGATTTGGCTCACTGCAACCTCTGCCTCCTGGGTTCAAGCGATTCTCCTGCTTCAGCCTCCTGAGTAGCTGTGATTACAGGTGCTTGTCACCTCGCCTGGCTAATTTTTGTATTTTTAGTAGAGCCGGGGTTTCACCATGTTAGCCAGGCTGGTTATGAATTCCTGACCTCAAGTAACCCGCCCGCCTTGGCCTCCCAAAGTTCTGGGATTACAGGTGTGAGCCACCACGCCTGGCAATACCATGTAGATTTTTGTAAGTGAAATCTATCAGAGCTCCCTTTAGTTACTGTACACTCTTTAAAACAGTGATTTTTTCAACTGAATTTATGTCCAAGTGTTTTGGGGTACAGTGTCCTAATTCGTGAACATTAAGGAATAAGATTTTAAGAAAACTGATACCCATGTGGAAATTATAGAGATGCCTGCTTCTTATCCATGAATCTAGCGTGAAAATCACTGCAAATCATGTTTTATCCATCTGGGGTTTAAAAATTACCCATATCAGCCAATTAAAACATGTCTCTAAGATTTTTTGTAATTCGGTTCAGCAAAACAAAGCTCTTGTCTTTCTTGGGTGGCTGTGATATTTATTTGAAGCTATGGACACTAGCAGGAGAGAATGAAGCTCATTAAAAAAAGAGAGAGAAATCCAGATACAAGAGGCTTAAGGGATAAAGTTCCTGGTTTTAATAATTTCTGAAACTCAAATGCATTCCTGCCCTTCCCATGAAACCTGACTTTTGTCCTCATGGTTTGAATTATTAGAATTCTGTCCTTGTGAACAAGAGTCCTGATAAATACATAGTATTTATTTTAAGTGCAAGAAGCTGAGTAATATTCAAGAACAGCTTTTAAAAATGAGAAAACAAACAGAAGTATATTGAAGACAAATCTAGACTGCCCAGGACACCTGAATCTAAAGATGCTCAAAGAGTTAAGACACAGCTTAAAGGAGAAGTTCTGGCTCAGGGGAAATGTGAGAAGGTGGCCTTCAAACACCAGTGATTTCAGCAAATTTTTGTCTGTAATTGTTCGTTTTCTAGAAAACGTTTCTTCCACCTGGTCCCATTTTCTTCTCTCTAGTCTCTTAGTGAAGAATGAGACAGGTACCAGCTACCAAGAAGCTTAAATTCTAGAATAAACAGAAAAACAAATGAGTACAAGGTGACGGCTGTACGTGAAATAAAGCTGCACGATGGAACTGAGAATGACGGGGTAAGGGTGGGACAAATGATGGAAGGTATCACTGAAAAGATGATGTTTGTTACCTGAAAGACTAAATATCTGATGGCAGAGAGCCCCAAGCAGAGGACAAGGCAACTGCTGAAGCCCTAAGGAGATAGAGCAGGAGCCTGGTATATTTGAAAGAAAATAGGAAGAGCCTCCGGTGCAACAGGTGAACAATGGGGAGAAGAGGAAATGAGGTCAGAGACCTGGCCAGGATCCTGTGATTTGGTGTTTAAGGCTGTGCCAAGGTGTTTGGATTTACTGTAAGTGTGATGGGAAGTTATGGGAGGGCTCCAGTTAGAGGAGAAACACAATCTGACTTCTGTTTTTAGAAGATGGCTCTAGCAGCAGTATGGAGAATAAATTGAAGGGATACAGAGGGCAAGCAAGCAGACAAATGAAATGGCATTGAAACAAAGCAGACAGCCAAAGGTAGCTTATGTTCTAGAAGGGTGGCCATGGAGGTGAAGAAGTATGGTCGGTTCAGGAAATAGTTTGGGAATAGGATCCACAGAATTTGCTGGTGGTGCTTCTTTTTGGGGACTTGAACAACTTCATGGAAGGTAGTTCATTTAGTGTCAAAGGGAAACTGAAAGAAATGTCCTGGTGGGTTAGGAAAATAGAGTTATCTTGTAGCCATGATAAAATTAAGAATAAAATTATTATTTGGGGATAATTCTGGACTTTAGTGGAAAGTCTCATTTGGAATTTGGGTGTCATAGCCATGTAGCTAGTATTTCAAGATCAAGGGACTGGATAAGATTCCACAGGGAGGCTACAGCGAGGAAAGAACAGAAATCTAAGGGCCACACCATAGAACAAGCTTATATTTAGGGACAAGCACAGGAGGTGAAGCCAGGAGAGGAGGCTGAGCAGAAGTCACAGATGTCAAGAGAAAACAGTTGACTAAAAAGGAGCACGTGGTTAACTGTATCAAGTACTGTCAGACAAATTAGTTGAGGACAGAAAAGATCATTGAATCGGCAATTTGAGGTCAATAATGTGGTCAAATACTATTTAAACTATGCAAGAGCAGTTTTGAAAATGGTTAGGTTGTCAAGAACAATTAAAGGGAAAAAATGCTATTGTAAGGATAAAATGCAATGATCTGAGGGAAAGCCAGGATGCCCAGAAGTGGAGGCTGGGCTGATGGATCTTTCAGGACTTGTTACTGTGGCAGTGAGCAGAGCAATAGGGATGTAAGTGTAGTTGGAGATGGGACCAGGGAAAAGCTTCTTTAAACTGGTGATGTTGTTTTGTGCTGAAGACACCAGAGAAGGACAAACTGCTAGTGAAATAGAGAGAGGGTATGGTAACAGGAGCAAACCCTTAAAGAAGTGGACAGGTGTGGAATCCATTGCACACATGAAAAGAATGTATAGATTCAAGATGGCAGGCAGATCTCACGGGGGAAGGATAGCAGAGTTTCTTCCACTTTTTTTTTTTTTTTTGAGACAGAGTCTCACTCTGTTGCCCAGGCTGGAGTGCAGTGGCGCGATCTTGGCTCACTGCAGCCTCCACCCCCCAGGTTTAAGCGATTCTCCTGCCTCAGTCTCCCGAATAACTGGGATTACAGGCATGTGCCACCATGCCTGGCTAATTTTTTTGGTATTTTTAGTAGAGATGGGTTTTCACCATGTTGGCCAGGCTGGTTTCGAACTCCTGACCTCAAGTGATCTGCCCACCTCAGCCTCCCAAACTGCTAGGATTACAGATGTGAGCCACCGCACCTGGCCTCTTCGACTATTTCTTAGAGGAGTAAGAAAGTGTTGGTGGCTTGGGACTAGTGGGGGCTATAAAGCAGTCCCCTTTCTCTGCAGCCCTGTGCCTCTGGGTCAGTGCAGGTGTAGAGCTGAGGGGTCTCTGGAGAGGAGGAAGATTAAGTCTTAAGCAGGTGAATACAATTGAGAGCAGGTGCAGCAGAGGGCTGTGGTGGCCCTGAAGGGGTGGAATGATGAGTCATGGACACCTGTGCTTGGAAAGACTGGGGAAGTCATCACGGGGGGACGGGGAGGGGGGAGGGCAGGGAGTGGGTGGGATGCTTGGAATGACTTCTGTGACAGTGCAGTACAGTCGTTGGTGATAAGGTCACAGGTATGACAATGGAGATGAACTCTGAGGGGATTAACTGGTAAGACCCTGGGAGGTGAGGAGGTGGGGAATGAAAGGTCATACTTTAGGGAGCCAAGTATGTTGCCAAGAGTGGTATTAGGAGGGTGGTGAGAAAGAGGACCCTGGACTGGAGCTGGAACCATCTGGGAATATGCAGGAGTACGCAGGAACCAGCAACAAGGAACAGCAAGGAGCCTTAAGAGAGCAGGACCTTGCAATAAATTGGAATGTTGGAAATTTGCAGAAGAAATAAGTTGAAAGTAGCAATGGGGTGCAAGATCATCAGCTCTCCTTCTAACTCAGAGGTAAGTTAAAAAATAAACCCCCCCCCTCAAACCCTCTACACTCCTCTTGGAGGAGATTTAGTGCTGATGGTGTCCTCAGAAGACGGTGTACTAAAAGTTCCACATCTCCAAGAGCTTTAGTATTGAATGGGGAAACACATACCTATTATTAGCCAACCAAAACAGCATGGTGGAATAATTATTATGCAGCCTGTACTTAAGATAAGTGTTATATGTTTCCTTTGCTGCAGAAAAATGTTAAGCAGGGTATTCTCTCAACACATTTCACCTGGGAATCCACGGAGAGCACATGACTGCCAGGCTTGGTGGCAAAAAGCAGAAACTTCTGGCTGCCAGGTCCTGAGCTGATCTTAGACACATTCTCTCTGGGAATTCCTCGACTGCTGTCTCATTTCCACTTCCATCTCAGTATCTAATTCATCTAGGGCAGACATCTGAGATCAGAGTGAGATTAATAGGACACAGGCCAGGAAAATACATGTAACGATCATAGTTCACGCCAAAATATGAACTTGGTGACTTATTGTTATTTGTTTACCCTCATTAGCAAGTTCCCTTTGGGAAGAATAGAATGCGTCGGAATGTGTCACTGCGTGTTTGCCGATTAGGACAAAATTCAAATACTGAGAAATATCAGAGAGTATTTTGGTCCATTGTGAATGGGTCTGTACATCCTAAAATGAATCCTCATCCTTCTTTATCTCCAGCAACTGAGTGGTAATGAAGACAGCAATCACAGCCTTCCCAGGTCTTCTCCTATTCAAAGAGTTGTCTGCAAGTTTTAAGTGTGTTTCAACTACTGTACTAAGCATTGACAAAAGATGTATAGACTAGCTCCTGACTCAACGGGTTTTAAAAGCTAGAGCATACCAAGGACACACATGAAGGAAGAGCTCCTTCCGGACATTCAGCAGGACTGGCGCATTCTACAGATGGCTGGGTGGGGACACAGAAGCAGAGAAGAGCATCTATCTATCTATCTATCTCTATCTACCAATATATTGTTTGCCTAGAAAGAACTTACAGCAGCTTATAGGAATTCATGAAATGCACAGATGTGTAATAAATCTAGAGGAGGAGTAAAGGAAGAAAAAACCAAGCTAGGAGACATAAAAGAGGCCAGGCATACGCTGAAGAACACAAGAATGCAGAGCAGAAAGCCCTGATCCCTTGGGGATGGAAGGTGGCGCACGCCGCCAACATTGCTGTAAAGCCTCTTGACAAGCACCATGTAAGGGGCACCTGTTACACAGCTCACAGCACCAACAAGGTCATAGGAGACCTGCTGCTTGGGAGAAGTGCAGCTACTCTTGGCACTGAGGTCAGACTGAATGAATGTTTGTCTTACTCTGCAGAACACAGCGGGCAGTGCCCTCTGCAGCATCCTCACAGCACGTTTTGATGCTATTCCTCAGTATAGAATGCCGACATCAGTGTGTGGAGTCCAAACTGAACAGTTCTGCTGCTGTAACTTAACCTACAGAAAAATTTTAGACTACCCAGGATAGTCTTCAAACACTATGACTAGATATTACTTCTATCAAAGATGTAGGCCAATGCTGGGCGGCAATGACTTTACACCTGAATAAGTGACCCATCACCCTCTATCTGGATGTGGACTGAGGGTTTACACCCAGGAAACCATTCTGATGAATTCTGTTGCAGAGATAAATGGGTAAATGCATTCTCACATAGCCTGAATCTGATGGTTTTCTCCAAGAAAATGGTGATGACAGGTGTAACCAGATGCCCCATTCCAAGGGGTAAGATTAATGCAGTTCTGGGAAACCAGGCTTCAGAAAGATCTGCAGGTTGTCACTTAATAGGATGTTAGAACTACATGAAGGCAAAATCTATGTCACTGCTACAGACATTCCTGAGACAATACTAGCTGCCTGTTAGGCCAGCAAGCAGCTGGGCTAGGTGCGAGTTCAGTGCAAATAAGGGTGACTCCATGCAATCAAAAGCCACGTGTTGGAGTGGTCTTTGGGCAAATTAGAACACATTATGAGCTGTTTGGATTCTCCTCGGAGTGACTCTTCCATGTATACTTTGAGTGCCAGGAGGAGAGTGACCCTTTTCTCTGCACTGCCAATTTCATGGTGGGATTATGTCGTCAAAATGGGAGATGGTCCTTAGAAGTCACTGGGAATTATTTTACGGATGTCCTTATTTTACAGATGAGGAAGTTGATAGAAGTTGGCGCAGGCCCAGTTTACTGGGCCGTATATTAGATCTCTGACCCAGCACTCTCTGCAGAAACATTCTCTCTTACAAGTTCAGAGATGGAAATTGCCGAGTGAGTCTGTGAAGGCTCTTAAAACTTATGTTGTTGAAGAAAAGTCAAAGTCATCCTTGAGTTTAAAAAACAGCTTGTGTTAATCAGAGCAAAACCACATTTTTATCCCTTGTAAGTGATCTGTAATTTTTAATAAGTTAGTTTCCCCTTCCCCACACATGTAATATTTATCTAGAGAAAATTTGGAAAATAAAATAGAACGACAATAATTTGTTTTATTTTCCTACAGAATTTCTCTCATGGAAAAATGTTTTTCTTGTTTTATATTGTTGTGAATATATTGCATATAAAAATTTACCTTTTAACTTCATTTAACCTCATAGCATAAGAACTAAATCATCTAAACTCTGTAAAAATCATTTTAGTGGATGACATCAACACACTTCATTTCATCAAATGTTTGCTCTGTGATAAGCTCAATCATTCCCCTGCTGTGCTCCAGGGGCTTTTTAGTGGCTCTCCATTATAAACAATGCTGTGATGGACATCCTTGTTTGAAAACGTCTTTTTCCCTTTTTTGTGTGTGTGTGGTGAGAACACTCATGACCTTCCCTCTTCACAGATTTTAAGTATATAGTACAGCATTGTTACCTGAAGTCCCCATGCCATGCCTTAGATCTTTAAAACCTACTCATCTTGCACAACTGAAACTTAAAAATTAGTAAGTCTGTGACGTGATGGATATGAAATTAGTTTGATTATAGTGATTATTATACAATGTATCCACATACCAAATCATCATGTTGTACTTCCTGAATATACACAACTTTGAAAAATGCATCTTCCAAGAAAAGAAAGTAGGCAAGTGGTTGTTTGGGGGTGATGCAGGGGTAAGGGGTGATAACTGAAGGCTACTTTTTTTTTTGAAGTAGTGATTATGTTCTAAAATTGATAGTGGTGAAGTGTACACAACTCTTCAAGTTTATTTAAGTCTATTGAATTGTGTACTTTAAGTGGGTGAAGTGTGTATTATGTGAATTATGACTCAATCAAGTGGTTATAATTTTTTTTTTTTTTTTTTTTTTGAGATGGAGTCTCGCTCTGTCACCCAGGCTGGAGTGCAGTGGTGTGATCTCGGCTCACTGCAAGGTCCGCCTCCCGGGTTCAAGCCATTCTCCTGCCTCAGCCTCCCGAGTAGTTGGGACTACAGGCGCCCGCCACCACGCCCGGCTAAGTTTTTGTGTTTTTAGTAGAGACGGGGTTTTACCATGTTAGCCAGGATGGTCTCAATCTCCTGACCTCGTGATCCACCCGCCTCAGCCTCCCAAAGAGGGTTATAACTTTTTAAAGTCTCTTTCCTTATTTAGAATTATCTCAGAAAAGATTTTTAAAAATAAAAATACTGCACCAAAGTGTATTCATGTATTTAAAGTGTTTGATACCTTCTTCCAGATTGTATTCCACTACAGTGGTACCAACGCACACTGCCTCCATGGATCCAGGAGAGACTTTTCCCATTCTCTTTCCAATAGTGAATCCGTAGTGCTGTTGAATAGCTTTCAAATCTCATTAAGGCACTATTCCTTGCCATGTGTAACATCTAGGGGCTTACCAATAGATACTCAATACCACCACTTCATAACTCTTCCCCAGTTTTCCCTCCCTGAAAGTGCATGGAATCATGAAATTTAAGATTTCTGCGGGAAACAGATCTCACAGAAGTCATGAGTATGAGTACCCGTGTGGTTTATAATAATAGTTTTCCTTTAGTTTCTCTGTTCTCCACCCGTGCATTATTAATACCTCCAAATAACATTCAGACTGCGATTCTGTCATTTAGCTTCCTTCCTAACATATTCTTCTTTAAGTCATCATCTACCTGAAGAGAGTAGCTATTTTTTACACAACTGCAGTGCATTGTACAGTGTGTAATACTGAGAAGAAGCTGTTCAACAAATGTTTGTGGAATACACAGATAAATGAACAAATGCTTTCTTACTGGTGCTGCAAGTAACTTTAAAATAAAGTTTTGGTCTATTCACTTATTAAAGGCTAAACTTAAGTTTATATATTTTGTCATTAAATTGAAGACAGAACAAGAAGACATGCCTAAAGTTTTTGTAGATTAAGGCAGAGTAGTGGTTCATAAAATGTTGAATACATGACTTTCTTCCCTAAGAACTATCTGGAGACCCTTATCTTACCCCATACAGAAAAATCAACTTAAAATGGATTAAAGACTTAAATGTAAGACCAGAAACTGTAAAACTCCTAGAAGAAAACAAAGGGGAAAAGTTTCATGCATTATTCTTGGCAGTGATTTCATGGGCATAACACCAAAAATACAGGCAACAAAAACACAAATAAACAAACGAGACTACAGCAAACTGAAAAGCTTCTGCACAGGAAAGGGAACAATCAACAAAGTGAAAACGCAACCCACGGAATGGGAGAAAATATTTGCAAGCCATATATGTGATAAGGAGTTAATCTCCAAAATATATAATGAACTTCTACAACTCAATAGCAAAAAAATCTGATAACCGAATTTAAAAATAGCCTAAGAACTTGAATAGACATTTCTCCAAAGGAGACATGCAAATGGCCAACAGATATATAGGTATAGGTATAGATACAGATATAGATATAGATATAGATATAGATATGTTCAACATCACTAATCGTCAGGGAAATGCAAATTAAAATAATGAGACATCATCTCACACCTATCAGGAAGGCGATTATAGACAACAACAAAAAAGACAAGTGTTCAAGGATATGGAGAAAAGAGAACACTTGTACACTGTGGTTGGGAATGGAAATTAGTACAGGTTCAGCCATTATGGAAATCAGTATGATGATTCCTCAGAAAAATTAAGAATAGAACTACCATATGATCCAGCAATCCCTCTTCTGGGTATATATCCAGAGGAATTAAAATCAGGGTCTCAACACTCCCATATTCACTGTAGCATTATTCACCATAGTTAAGATGTGAAAACAACCTTCATAAATGACAAACACTGCATTCCACTCATGTGAGGTTATCTAAAATAGTCAAATTTATAGAATCAAATAATAAGATGGAAATTAGCTGGGAGGGAAAAGAAATTGGGAGTTATTAATGTGCATAAAATTTCAGTCAAGCAAAATGAAATAAGCTCTAGAGATCTGCTGTACAACACTGTACCTAGAGTCAACAATAATGTGCACTTAAAAATCTGTTAAGACAGCAGATTTCAATTAAGTGTTTTCAACACAATTATTTTGAAGACTATATGTTTAAAAGAAAAAGATTGGAAAGGTTCTGAAAAGAGCCAAAAAGTCCATCTGATTTACTAACATTACATCCATATCTATGTTAAGCAATAGTTGGACAGCTTTATCCATCATCCAGCTGAAACCAGCCTGAGTTGCAGTCTAAGCTGGGAATCATGGACAGGGGAGGACAGACTGAGCCCAAATTATACTCACATGTTGGTCAATAAACATCTAGTAGAATAAATTAAATTTGAATAAAAAAGAACTATCTGGGGGGCCGGGCGCGGTGGCTCAAGCCTGTAATCCCAGCACTTTGGGAGGCCGAGACGGGCGGATCACGAGGTCAGGAGATCGAGACCATCCTGGCTAATACGGTGAAACCCTGTCTCTACTTAAAAATACAAAAAACTAGCCGGGCGACGAGGCGGGCGCCTGTAGTCCCAGCTACTCGGGAGGCTGAGGCAGGAGAATGGCGTAAACCCGGGAGGCGGAGCTTGCAGTGAGCTGAGATCCGGCCACTGCACTCCAGCCTGGGTGGCAGAGCAAGACTCCGTCTCAAAAAAAAAAAAAAAAAAGAACTATCTGGAGAATTTCAACACAACAGAAGAAAATTTACAAAAGTTGTAATTCATAGGAGATCTTAATAAAAAACATTTTGAAACCTGAGAGCCCCCAGGACCCGAAATGCCATAATAGCAGAATGAGTTGCATTTCCAGAGCACAATAGTACGGGTTAACTCGGAATATTCCACAATTCCCCACGTCTAAGAGTTACAGTCAACTCTAACATTATATGCATTCAGTTTTTTGAGCTTAAAAGTATACAAGGATCTGTCAACAGAAGCCTTTTATTTCTTTTACAACAAGAGAACACTGTTTATAATGTGACACTGGCCGCTCAGGCAAAATGGGTTCTATTAGAACTAATTTAATTTTCCATAAGTTGGTCAATTTGCATTTTGAGTCCCCAGTTAGATGACTAGGTGCTACTTTACAGATTGATCTTGTTTCAAGCTCCAGTGTATGGACAATGCTTAATCAGTGTGTATATCAGAAAGTAAACATAATCATCAAGCACACTAATTAAGCCTGGAAAATGTTGCAACATGCATACAGTGTATGGATTAACAAGGCAATTCATTAAAATCTCAATTACACATACTATATTTCTCATACATTTTATTCCACAATGCTTCAGACAAGTTCAGCAGTTCTATAGCCCATTGACATTACTCTCTTAAGTGAATTTCTTTTAAATCATGACACATCTGTGTATCCTCACTACACTGAAGGCCTCTACAGTAGTAACATTTCTGGCCTTAAACCGGATAACTTGGCAAACTTTTTAAAAGAAGCTAAAGAAGAATAGGCTAACTGTTAATAGGAACCTTGAAAATAATTGAGACTAAAAGATGGAAATGTATCAAATGCAATCATCACTAAACAGTATCCTATTTCCACACTTTCACTCCTGAAATGTAATGATTGATATTTAGGTGCTACACAGAATTCCTTTAGAAGAAAATACATCAAAAAAGGTTAACATAAAATACATTATGTAGATAAAATGTTTCATGTAGATAAGACATTCACATGTGTATATACATATATATGTTAAATACTAGAAATGTATGTATATATGTAAAGTATACATTTCCTTTACCTGCAAACTTGGCTTTCAGCAATCAGTTATTTCTCAAGCAAAATTCCAGTAGCGAGTGTAACAGAAATAGGAAAAAGAGTTGTATGATGTTTCCGTCGCAAATTTCTTTTTTTTTGTTCTATCAAAAATCAGCCATTTCCTAAAAATACGTAATAAGTGGGGAGAAGGAGACAGGGGTAGGTCCTGTTTACTCCGTCTTCTTCAACACCTTAATTCATGCATGCACTGACTTGTTTTCATAGTCACATTGTATTGCATTCTCGTTGCACATAGTTTTGATACGCAACACATCAATTTTCAAGGAACCATCACATTATAAGCAACAACCCAATTTTTAAAACTTGTCCAGATCTCCAGTCATGTTTTGGAGTCTATAAAAACCGGTTAATTTCATATTTTAATAATTCTTGTATTTTTCTCTTTTCCCCAATTTTTTGTTTCAAAGAAAACTATTTATGAAAGTGTCATTTTGTTTAAATTTCACCTTTTTACTTGTTAAGTACTTACTTGAGGAAAATATACAGAACGTTGTTTATGTTTTTATCTTAAGTCAAGTCAAAAGTCACAAGAGCTTTGTGACATTTCAATTCTGATGTTTTTTTAAACTGAGAATGTTACTTATTCCTCCAGATTAAAAACTTGCCAGCATTGGTAGGTTTGGTTTCTGTATGATACACAGAAAGCAAAAGCCCTAGACATTAACCAATATAAAATTTGAATTTAAATACTTAAAAATAATGTAATGAAAGATGTTTCCATATCTTTTTTGTTTTTTTACTTTAAGCAAAAACTAAAAATAAACCTTAACTATTGAACCTGGAAATAGGGAAACTACGTGAGTAAATAAAAACTTGTGACCTTGTGAATGGCAACGACACTGTCTTCTGCTGTCTAGATATGATGTTGCTTATTATGTCCTTTTAAAAAGTAAATTATAAATAAAATGAGATGGATGACTTTTGCTAAAGTTCAGTTCAAGTTTAAATTCATTTGTTTCAGTTTATCAACTTTGAAGCGATTTTGTCTCAGGGCATTTCGTGTGTCATACCATCACGCTTTGCAAATTCAATCCATCACAGCTGAAGGTCCAAACCATAATCATTCCTTCATTATGAAATGCAAGTGCACGGAAAGTAGATGTGTATCTGGGGTAAATTATTATCCTCTAACTAAAAAGTTGGAGGAGTTATAGAAAATAGGCTATGGTTTTTAGAAACTAAGCAGACATATCTGTAAAATGAAGCTGTTAGAATAAATCATTTAATATTTTTTAGGAGAAGCACATCACAAACCATTTTGTGAAGCCAATAAAACCTGCGAGCCCTGTTCATGAGTAAATCTGCACAATTACCAAGATGAGATTCTTCATAGCACTGTGAGATGGTGCTTCTCATACCCACACCTCATAAGTGACACAAAACAATCGGAAGTCCCCTAAATTTAGGAGGTCAGAGTTCATCAGTATAGCAAGCAGCAAGAAACAAATGTGAGAAGCACTTCTTTATGGACCCAGGAAAACACACCACCCTACGCCACACAACACATACACACACCATATGCACACCACATCCTACACATCATACATACAGACCACACATACCACATACCACACACACACCCCACATGCACACTGCACACCAGACATCACACATACACACGACACAACGAAACACACACCACACATATCACATACCACACACACACCACATGCACACCACACACCACACATAGCACATACACACCACACAGGCAAACTACACACCACACACACCAAACACATACCACACACACACCCCCCATACATACCACACACACACACCACATGCACACATATCACATACACACCATATACCATACATCACACATACACACCACGCACACCACACACACAAACGCACACCACACACCACACATAGCACATACACACCACACAGGCAAACTACACACCACACACACCAAACACATACCACACACACACCCCCCATACATACCACACACACACACCACATGCACACATATCACATACACACCATATACCATACATCACACATACACACCACGCACACCACACACACAAACGCACACCACACACACACATCACACATGCAAGTCACACACCACACACATCAAACACACACAAGGTACCACATGCACACACACCACACATACCACACAGGCATAACATATACCATACATCACACACACACACGACAAACTACACATATACCACATAATCACACACTACATACACCACACACACCATGCATACACATACCACACACCACATACCACATACACACATACCACACAGACACTACATACCACACCTCACACAAACACACCGCACCCCACACATACACACCATACATGCACAGCCCCCCCCACACACGCCACATACTACACATACACACACCATACGTTCACACACACATACAACACCTACACACACCACAGCTACACACACCACACACAACGCATGCACATCAAACATAAGATGACTTCTATGAAACCAAAAAAAGAAAAGTTATTTTCCCAGTTCTTTTAGGAAAATTATGCTAGACATTCCAGGAGCCTATGTTGTGTGGCAGGAGGCAAACACCTTGCCTCAGTGAGTACTCGGTCCTTCCTGGTGCTCCTCTGCCCATTCTCTTTCCGATCACACACCCCCAATGCCACCACAGCAGATCAGCTCAATTACCATCAACAAAACCAAGTCCATGCCTTTATCTCCACAGGGAGTTAAATACTCTATTTTGAAGGTGGAAAATAAAGAATTATCTGTTATAAAATCTTTTTGTGTTTTGAGACAGAGTTTTGCTCTTACTGCCCATGCTGGAATGCAGTGGTGTGATCTCAGCTCACTGCAACCTCTGACTCCTGGGTTTGAGCAATTCTCCTGCCTCATCCTCCTGAGTAGCTGGGATTACTGGTACCCACCACCATGCCCAGCTAATTTTTCTATTTTTAGTATAGATGGGGTTTCTTCATGTTGGCCAGGCTGGTCATGAACTCCTGACCTCAGGTGATTCACCCACCTTGGCCTCTCAAGGTGCTGGGATTATAAGCGTGAGCCACCGCGCCCGGCCAAAGGCTATAAAACTTTATGTTTCTTTTTTTTTTTTTTTTAATTATACTTTAAGTTCTAGGGTACATGTGCATGACTTTTATATCATGTATAACTCCCCAATGCAATCCCTCCCTCCTCCCCCCTCCCCATGATAGGCCCCAGTGTGTGATGTTCCCCTTCCCGAGTCCAAGTGATCTCATTGTTCAGTTCCCACCTATGAGTGAGAACATGCGGTGTTTGGTTTTCTCTTCTTGTGATAGTTTGCTAAGAATGATGGTTTCCAGCTGCATCCATGTCCCTACAAAGGACGCAAACTCATCCTTTTTGATGGCTGCATAGTATTCCATGGTGTATATGTGCCACATTTTCTTAATCCAGTCTGTCACAGATGGACATTTGGGTTGATTCCAAGTCTTTGCTATTGTGAATAGTGCCGCAATAAACATACGTGTGCATGTGTCTTTGTAGTAGAGTAATTTATAATCCTTTGGGTATATACCCAGTAGTGGGATGGCTGGGTCATATGGTACATCTAGTTCTAGATCCTTGAGGAATCGCCATACTGTTTTCCATAATGGTTGAACTAGTTTACAATCCCACCAACAGTGTAAAAGTGTTCCTATTTCTCCACATCCTCTCCAACACCTGTTGTTTCCTGACTTCTTAATGATTGCCATTCTAACTGGTGTGAGATGGTATCTCATTGTGGTTTTGATTTGCATTTCTCTGATGGCGAGTGATGATGAGCATTTTTTCATGTGTCTGTTGGCTGTATGGATGTCTTCTTTTGAGAAATGTCTGTTCATATCCTTTCCCCACTTTTTGATGGGGTTGTTTGTTTTTTTCTTGTATATTTGTTGAGTTCTTTGTAGATTCTGGATATTAGCCCTTTGTCAGATGAGTAGGTTGCAAAAATTTTTCCCATTCTGTAGGTTGCCTGTTCACTCTGATGGTAGTTTCTTTAGCTGTGCAAAAGCTCTTTAGTTTAATTAGATCCCATGTGTCAATTTTGGCTTTTGCTGCCGTTGCTTTTGGTGTTTTAGACATGAAGTCCTTGCCCATGCCTATGTCCTGAATGGTACTACCTAGATTTTCTTCTAGGGTTTTTATGGTATTAGGTCTAACATTTAAGTCTCTAATCCATCTTGAATTAATTTTCGTATAAGGGGTAAGGAAAGGATCCAGTTTCAGCTTTCTACTTATGGCTAGCCAATTTTCCCAGCACCATTTATTAAATAGGGAATCCTTTCCCCATTTCTTGTTTCTCTCAGGTTTGTCAAAGATCAGATGGCTGTAGATGTGTGGTATTATTTCTGAGGACTCTGTTCTGTTCCATTGGTCTATATCTCTGTTGTGGTACCAGTACCATGCTGTTTTGGTTACTGTAGCCTTGTAGTATAGTTTGAAGTCAGGTAGCGTGACGCCTCCAGCTTTGTCCTTTTGACTTAGGATTGTCTTGGCAATGCGGGCTCTTTTTTGGTTCCATATGAACTTTAAAGCCGTTTTTTCCAATTCTGTGAAGAAAGTCATTGGTAGCTTGATGGGGATGGCATTGAATCTATAAATCACCTTGGGCAGTATGGCCATTTTCACGATATTGATTCTTCCTATCCATGAGCATGGTATGTTCTTCCATTTGTTTGTGTCCTCTTTGATTTCACTGAGCAGTGGTTTGTAGTTCTCCTTGAAGAGGTCCTTTACATCCCTTGTAAGCTGGATTCCTAGGTATTTTATTCTCTTTGAAGCAATTGTGAATGGAAGTTCATTCCTGATTTGGCTCTCTGCTTGTCTGTTACTGGTGTATAAGAATGCTTGTGATTTTTGCACATTAATTTTGTATCCTGAGACTTTGCTGAAGTTGCTTATCAGCTTAAGGAGATTTTGGGCTGAGACAATGGGGTTTTCTAAATATACAATCATGTCATCTGCAAACAGGGACAATTTGACTTCTTCTTTTCCTAACTGGATACCCTTGATTTCTTTCTCTTGCCTGATTGCCCTAGCCAGAACTTCCAACACTATGTTGAATAGGAGTGGTGAGAGAGGGCATCCCTGTCTTGTGCCAGTTTTCAAAGGGAATTTTTCCAGTTTTTGCCCATTCAGTATGATATTAGCTGTGGGTTTGTCATAAATAGCTCTTATTATTTTGAGGTACGTTCCATCAATACCAATTTATTGAGCGTTTTTAGCATAAAGGGCTGTTGAATTTTGTCAAAAGCCTTTTCTGCATCTATTGAGATAATCATGTGGTTCTTGTCTTTGGTTCTGTTTATATGCTGGATTACGTTTATTGATTTGCGAATGTTGAACCAGCCTTGCATCCCAGGGATGAAGCCCACTTGATCATGGTGGATAAGCTTTTGGATGTGCTGCTGAATCCGGTTTGCCAGTATTTTATTGAGGATTTTTGCATCGATGTTCATCAGGGATATTGGTCTAAAATTCTCTTTTTTTGTTGTGTCTCTGCCAGGCTTTGGTATCAGGATGATGTTGGCCTCATAAAATGAGTTAGGGAGGATTCCCTCTTTTTCTATTGATTGAAATAGTTTCAGAAGGAATGGTACCAGCTCCTCCTTGTACCTCTGGTAGAATTCAGCTGTGAATCCATCTGGTCCTGGACTTTTTTTGGTGGGTAGGCTATTAATTGTTGCCTCAATTTCAGAGCCTGCTATTGGTCTATTCAGGGATTCAACTTCTTCCTGGTTTAGTCTTGGGAGAGTGTAAGTGTCCAGGAAATTATCCATTTCTTCTAGATTTTCTAGTTGATTTGCGTAGAGGCATTTATAGTATTCTCTGATGGTTGTTTGTATTTCTGTGGGGTCGGTGGTGATATCCCCTTTATCATTTTTTATTGCGTCTATTTGATTCTTCTCTCTTTTCTTCTTTATTAGTCTAGCTAGCGGTCTGTCAATTTTGTTGATCTTTTCAAAAAACCAACTCCTGGATTCATTGATTTTTTGGAGGGTTTTTTGTGTCTCTATCTCCTTCAGTTCTGCTCTGATCTTAGTTATTTCTTGCCTTCTGCTAGCTTTTGAATGTGTTTGCTCTTGCCTCTCTAGTTCTTTTAATTGTGATGTTAGAGTGTCAATTTTAGATCTCTCCTGCTTTCTCTTGTGGGCATTTAGTGCTATAAATTTCCCTCTACACACTGCTTTAAATGTGTCCCAGAGATTCTGGTATGTTGTATCTTTGTTCTCATTGGTTTCAAAGAACATCTTTATTTCTGCTTTCATTTCGTTATGTACCCAGTAGTCATTCAGGAGCAGGTTGTTCAGTTTCCATGTAGTTGAGCGGTTTTGATTGAGTTTCTTAGTCCTGAGTTCTAGTTTGATTGCACTGTGGTCTGAGAGACAGTTTGTTATAATTTCAGTTCTTGTACATTTGCTGAGGAGTGCTTTACTTCCAATTATGTGGTCAATTTTGGAATAAGTGCGATGTGGTGCTGAGAAGAATGTATATTCTGTTGATTTGGGGTGGAGAGTTCTATAGATGTCTATTAGGTCCGCTTGGTGCAGAGATGAGTTCAATTCCTGGATATCCTTGTTAACTTTCTGTCTCGTTGATCTGTCTAATGTTGACAGTGGAGTGTTGAAGTCTCCCATTATTATTGTATGGGAGTCTAAGTCTCTTTGTAGGTCTCTAAGGACTTGCTTTATGAATCTGGGTGCTCCTGTATTGGGTGCATAGATATTTAGGAGAGTTAGCTCTTCCTGTTGAATTGATCCCTTTACCATTATGTAATGGCCTTCTTTGTCTCTTTTGATCTTTGATGGTTTAAAGTCTGTTTTATCAGAGACTAGGATTGCAACCCCTGCTTTTTTTTGTTCTCCATTTGCTTGGTAGATCTTCCTCCATCCCTTTATTTTGAGCCTATGTATGTCTCTGCATGTGAGATGGGTCTCCTGAATACAGCAGACTGATGGGTCTTGACTCTTGATCCAGTTTGCCAGTCTGTGTCTTTTAATTGGAGCATTTAGTCCATTGACATTTAAGGTTAATATTGTTATGTGTGAACTTGATCCTGTCATTATGATATTAACTGGTTATTTTGCTCGTTAGTTGATGCAGTTTCTTCCTAGCCTCGATGGTCTTTACATTTTGGCATGTTTTTGCAATGGCTGGTACCGGTTGTTCCTTTCCATGTTTAGGGCTTCCTTCAGGGTCTCTTGTAAGGCAGGCCTGGTGGTGACAAAATCTCTAAGCATTTGCTTATCTGTAAAGGATTTTATTTCTCCTTCACTGATGAAGCTTAGTTTGGCTGGATATGAAATTCTGGGTTGAAAATTCTTTTCTTTAAGAACGTTGAATATTGGCCCCCACTCTCTTCTGGCTTGTAGAGTTTCTGCCGAGAGGTCTGCTGTTATTCTGATGGGCTTCCCTTTGTGGGGAACCCGACCTTTCTCTCTGGCTGCCCTTAAGATTTTTTCCTTCATTTCAACTTTGGTGAATCTGGCAATTATGTGTCTTGGAGTTGCTCTTCTGGAGGAGTATCTTTGTGGCGTTCTCTGTATTTCCTGAATTTGAATGTTGGCCTGCCCTACTAGGTTGGGGAAGTTCTCCTGGATGATATCCTGAAGAGTGTTTTCCAACTTGGTTCCATTTTCCCCCTCACTTTCAGGCACCCCAATCAGACGTAGATTTGGTCTTTTTACATAATCCCATACTTCTTGCAGGCTTTGTTCATTTCTTTTTCTTCTTTTTTCTTTTGGTTTCTCTTCTCGCTTCATTTCATTCATTTGATCCTCAATCGCTGATACTCTTTCCTCCAGTTGATCGAGTCGGTTACCGAAGCTTGTGCATTTGTCACGTATTTCTCGTGTCATGGTTTTCATCTCTGTCATTTCGTTTATGATCTTCTCTGCATTAATTAGTCTAGCTGTCAATTCTTCCACTTTTTTTTCAAGATTTTTAGTTTCTTTGCGCTGGGTACGTAATTCCTCCTTTAGCTCTGAGAGGTTTGATGGACTGAAGCCTTCTTCTCTCATCTCGTCAAAGTCATTCTCTGACCAGCTTTGATCCGTTGCTGGCGATGGGCTGCGCTCCTTTGCAGGGGGAGATGCGCTCTTATTTTTTGAATTTCCAGCTTTTCTGCCCTGCTTCTTCCCCATCTTTGTGGTTTTATCTGTCTCTGGACTTTGATGATGGTGACGTACTGATGGGGTTTTGTATAGGTGTCCTTCCTGTTTGATAGTTTTCCGTCTGACAGTCAGAAGGACTGTCTGTTGGTCTGTTAGAGATTGCTTGAGGTCCACTCCAGACCCTGTTTGCCTGGGTATCAGCAGCAGAGGTTGCCGAAGATAGAATATTGCTGAACAGCGAGTGTACCTGTCTGATTCTTTCTTTGGAAGTTTCCTCTCAGGGGTGACGCCACCCTGTGAGGTGTGGGGTATCAGACTGCCCCTAGTGGGGGATGTCTCCCAGCTAGGCTACTCAGGGGTCAGGGACCCACCTGAGCAGGCAGTCTGTCCGTTCTCAGATCTCAACCTCCGCGTTAGGAGATCCACAGCTCTCCCCAAAGCTGTCAGACAGAGTCGTTCCGGTCTGCAGCGGCCCCGCTCTTTCCCCTAATGGACTGCAGCTGTGCGCTGTCCGCAGAGGTAGAGTCTACAGAGACAGGCAGGCTTCCTTGAGCTGCTGTGAGCTCCACCCAGTTCGAGCTTCCCAGCGGCTTTGTTTACCTACTTAAGCCTCAGCAATGGCGGGCGCCCCTCCCCCAGCCTCGCTGCTGCCTTGCGGATAGATCGCCGCAGACGGCTGTGTTAGCAGTGAGGGAGGCTCCGTGGGCGTGGGACCCTCCCGGCCAGGTGTGGGATATATTCTCCTGGTGTGCCTGTTTCCTTAAAGCGCAGTATTGGGGTGGGAGTTACCCGATTTTCCAGGTGGTGTGTGTCTCAGTTCCCCTGGCTAGGAAAAGGGATTTCCTTCCCCCTTGCGCTTCCAGGTGAGGCGATGCCTCGCCCTGCTTCAGCTCACGCTGGTCAGGCTGCAGCAGCTGACCCGCACCGATTGTCCGGCACTCCCTAGAGAGATGACCCCAGTACCTCAGTTGAAAATGCAGAAATCACCGGTCTTCTGTGTCGCTCGCGCTGGGAGTTGGAGACTGGAGCTGTTCCTATTCGGCCATCTTGCTCCGCCCCCCCCAACTTTATGTTTCAACTGTGTTGGAGACCTCTTGGGTCAGAGACTGCCTGAAGGACTGCAGAAGGCATGGGGTGGCAAGGTGCTGAGAGAGGCCTCAGGAGCCACAGGAAGCACTCTGGATGTGAGAAACAGAGACCAGCTAAAGACACTCGTCACCATCACATCCACTCCTGCTCATCTCACATCCACTCCTGCTCATCTCGAGCCTGGTTCTTGGGTGACATCATAAACCACCTCAAGTCCTCTCCGCTTCCAGGCCCTGAACCATGGAAATCAAGGATCTTCTCTTTATCCTAAAGCGTGATGATACCCCCCTAATAGCAGAATGTAGTACTTTTCTCCACTTTCTTCCACTGCAATGTTGAGATTTCTGACCAAGGAAAGAATGTACCATATCATGATGTTCTTAGACTGCAGAAGAAATGTATTAAATATCATTTTATCTATGTTTGTGGTTTTGATTATCTATGCTTTGCCTCATCGGAAAGAGGATTTGAAGTACTAATAAATATGCTCTTAAAAACATGCTAAACATATAAAATACTGTATTTCTTCATCAAGGTGAATAACTTTAAGAGTAGAAATAAACTTAGATGCTTAATCTCACCATCAGCAATACTTAGAAATCACAAAATAACAAAAGCATTTTAGGTCATCTTTTAATTCAAGGATTACTTAAAAGTTCTATATTTTCCAGGTCTTGTTGCTGAGATGAGCATATTTTCATATGAAGAAAAAGTGATCCTTTGAGACCATTTTTATCTCATAATCTTTTATTTTCTGTGTTATCAGAGCAACCATACAGACCTGATAGCAATTCCATTATTGATAACAGCCATAAAACAGAAAATGGGTAATTGGAGTGAACAGGACACATCATTAGGTTTTGCATAATATTGTATAAATGCACAAAATATTATTAATTGTTTTTATAAAGATACAATACGCTTTAGTAGATAGAACTTCCTAGCTGATAATAACAATACCACATTTACCAATGACTCTGAAAGCTACACATTTTGGCTTGCTTATCTTGAGTTGGATGCGTGGATTTTAATCTAAACGTTGACAGCATCCTCTTAACAGATTTTAGGCCAGGAATGAGCATAATGATTGTCCCCTGACATCATACATTCTGGGAAAGAGCTTTCTTCACAGAGGATGATAAGGCATTATGTAGATTCTATTTGCTGGGCTATATGGAGAGTCAATGGTGTAAAAATAAAAACACCTTCTTGTGCAAAAAAATGAATATACAGAATGTTTTTAAACATAGGCAAATGATTAAATAACATACACATGGAGGCAAGAAAGGAAGCTGACAGATATCTGGGGGACATCTACCAACCTCTGGTTCCCTGGAGCTCTGGTTTTAGTTCACTCTGAAAGGTGAATGGAGATAAAGCCCTATCCTAGCTATTCAATTTGGAGAGGAGATTTGGAGATACCACCCCTTTTCCTTCTACTCCCAACCCCCACTCCTGGGGAAGCCCAGAGCCTTGGAAAGAAACGCTCATGATGAAAAGAGAACTAGAAAAAAAACACAAGCGCACACACAAACACACTTGCCCTACCAAGAGTCACTGACAGAACACTGTCATGCCTCGGACCTGCCTCTGAGAAAAGGTGGAAAACCACCTACCTAGATATGTAAAGTGAAAATCCCACCTTCAAACAATAATAATAACTTGTAACAAGAATTCGGCCCTCACATGTGCATGGCACTAGAATTCACCTACTGTTGTGGCCCCAAAAAAGGCCAAGTTAAGAGTTTAGTTTTCTTTTTTGTTTTTTTTTTTTTGGATTACATATTTTATTTTATTATTTTATTTTTTTATTATACTTTAATTTAAGTTCTAGGGTACATGTGCATAACGTGCAGGTTTGTTACATGTGTATACTTGTGCCATGTTGGTGTGCTGCACCCATCAACTCATCAGCACCCATCAATTCATCATTTATATCATGTATAACTCCCAATGCAATCCATCCCCCCTCCCCCCTCCCCATGATAGGCCCCAGTGTGTGATGTTCCCCTTCCCGAGTCCAAGTGATCTCATTGTTCAGTTCCCACCTATAAGTGAGAACATCCGGTGTTTGGTTTTCTGTTCCTGTGATAGTTTGCTAAGAATGATGGTTTCCAGCTGCATCCACGTCCCTACGAAGGATGCAAACTCATCCTTTTTTATGGCTGCATAGTATTCCATGGTGTATATGTGCCACATTTTCTTAATCCAGTCTGTCACAGATGGACATTTGGGTTGATTCCAAGTCTTTGCTATTGTGAATAGTGCCGCAATAAACATATGTGTGCATGTGTCTTTGTAGTAGAATAATTTATAATCCTTTGGGTATATACCCAGTAGTGGGATGGCTGGGTCATATGGTACATCTAGTTCTAGATCCTTGAGGTATTGCCATACTGTTTTCCATAATGGTTGAACTAGTTTACAATCCCACCAACAGTGTAAAAGTATTCCTATTTCTCCACATCCTCTCCAACACCTGTTGTTTCCTGACTTTTTAATGATTGCCATTCTAACTGGTGTGAGATGGTATCTCATTGTGGTTTTGATTTGCATTTCTCTGATGGCGAGTGACGATGAGCATTTTTCATGTGTCTGTTGGCTGTATGAATGTCTTCTTTTGAGAAATGTCTGTTCATATCCTTTGCCCACTTTTTGATGGGGTTGTTTGTTTTTTTCTTGTAGATTTGTTTGAGTTCTTTGTAGATTCTGGATATTAGCCCTTTGTCAGATGAGTAGATTGCAAACATTTTCTCCCATTCTGTAGGTTGCCTGTTCACTCTGATGGTAGTTTCTTTTGCTGTGCAGAAGCTCTTTAGTTTAATTAGATCCCATTTGTCAATTTTGGCTTTTTTTCCTGTTGCTTTTGGTGTTTTAGACATGAAGTCCTTGCCCATGCCTATGTCCTGAATGGTACTACCTAGATTTTCTTCTAGGGTTTTTATGGTATTAGGTCTAACATTTAAGTCTCTAATCCATCTTGAATTAATCTTCGTATAAGGAGTAAGGAAAGGATCCAGTTTCAGCTTTCTACTTACGGCTAGCCAATTTTCCCAACACCATTTATTAAATAGGGAATCCTTTCCCCACTTCTTGTTTCTCTCAGGTTTGTCAAAGATCAGATGGCTGTAGATGTGTGGTATTATTTCTGAGGACTCTGTTCTGTTCCATTGGTCTATATCTCTGTTTTGGTACCAGTACCATGCTGTTTTGGTTACTGTAGCCTTGTAGTATAGTTTGAAGTCAGGTAGCATGACGCCTCCAGCTTTGTCCTTTTGACTTAGGATTCTCTTGGCAATGTGGGCTCTTTTTTGGTTCCATATGAACTTTAAAGCAGTTTTTTCCAATTCTGTGAAGAAACTCATTAGTAGCTTGATGGGGATGGCATTGAATCTATAAATCACCTTGGGCAGTATGGCCATTTTCACGATATTGATTCTGCCTATCCATGAGCATGGTATGTTCTTCCATTTGTTTGTGTCCTCTTTTATTTCACTGAGCAGTGGTTTGTAGTTCTCCTTGAAGAGGTCCTTTACATCCCTTGTAAGTTGGATTCCTAGGTATTTTATTCTCTTTGAAGCAATTGTGAATGGAAGTTCATTCATGATTTGGCTCTCTGTTTGTCTGTTACTGGTGTATAAGAATGCTTCTCACTCATAGGTGGAAACTGAACAATGAGATCACTTGGACTCGGGAAGGGGAACATCACACACTGGGGCCTATCATGGGGAGGGGGGAGGAGGGAGGGATTGCATTGGGGAGTTATACATTATATAAGTGATGAATTGATGGGTGCTGACGAGTTGATGGGTGCAGCACACCAACATGGCATAAGTATACACATGTAACAAACCTGCACGTTATGCACATGTACCCTAGAACTTAAAGTATAATAATAATAAAAAAAAAGAATGCTTGTGATTTTTGCACATTAATTTTGTATCCTGAGACTTTGCTGAAATTGCTTATCAGCTTAAGGAGATTGGGCTGAGACAATGGGGTTTCTAAATATACAATCATGTCATCTGCAAACAGGGACAATTTGACTTCTTCTTTTCCTAACTGGATACCCTTGATTTCTTTCTCTTGCCTGATTGCCCTAGCCAGAACTTCCAACACTATGTTGAATAGGAGTGGTGAGAGAGGGCATCCCTGTCTTGTGCCAGTTTTCAAAGGGAATTTTTCCAGTTTTTGCCCATTCAGTATGATATTAGCTGTGGGTTTGTCATAAATAGCTCTTATTATTTTGAGGTACATTCCATCAATACCGAATTTATTGAGCGTTTTTAGCATAAAGGGCTGTTGAATTTTGTCAAAAGCCTTTTCTGCATCTATTGAGATAATAACGTGGTTCTTGTCTTTGGTTCTGTTTATATGCTGGATTACGTTTATTGATTTGCGAATGTTGAACCAGCCTTGCATCCCAGGGATGAAGCCCACTTGATCATGGTGGATAAGCTTTTTGATGTGCTGCTGGATTTCAAGTGGTCTGGGTTGCCTCCTGCTGGAGGCAAGTACAAATTCCCCTGAAGGAAGAGATTTGCAACGAATCTTGGAAGAATCCCGCAGGTAAAGTTCCAATGCATACGAATGCTCAAGTCTTTTAAAAGACAATAATAAATCAGAAAATAATTTTTTAAAAAATAATAAAACTAATGAGTGAGAGAGAGTAAACAGAAGAAAAAGACAGCAGTGTCGGACCCATAAAGACTGCAAATTGTGGGAATAACAGTTAGAGAATATAAAATATTTAGCATAGTTAAAGCAGTCAGTAAACATATCTAATCTATGATTATTGAAGAGGAAACTATTAAAAGTGACAAGGTGGACTGACAAAGAATTAAGTATAACATCTAGGAATAAAAAATATATAACAAATAAAATAAGAAACTTGGCATGTGTACCTAACAACAGATTAGATACATGTGAAGAACTGGGAGACACATCTGAAGGAACTACTCAGACTATAGCACAGAGATAAGGAGATTAAAATATTAAAGTTATGAAAAGATATGGAACACAGAGTGAAAAATCTTAACTCACATCTAATAGAAATCACAGAAAAAAACAGTAAGAAGAATCGGGGAACTGCAATATTCAAAGAGAAGTTGGGTGGAAATTTCCTCAGATTTCTGAGTCACAATGAACTCTACCCAGAATAAATTTTAAAAATCTAAACCTGCATACAAGACAGTAAAAATGCAGAATACTTAATAAAGAGACAAGAATATTTGTAAAATAGAGATTATTTGAAGGGAAATAGAGTGAGTTGGTAGCTATCTTCTCCACAACAAAAAAGAAGCCAGGTGTTGGTGGATGAGCATCTCTAAAGGCTGAGAGAAACTAAGAGAAACACCACCAAGCTGGATATGCAAAGTGAACAATTCTGTCTTCACCATCTTCGAATAAACACGAATCAAAAGACTTCACTACAAATAGACCCACCTCTACGGTGTCTCTTAAAGAATGTACTTCAGGAGGAAAGAAATCATCCAAAACGAAAATCTGACTAGCAAAAGCAATGATGACTGGAGAGGAGGGTTAGTC
Source organism: Trachypithecus francoisi (assembly GCF_009764315.1). Classification (NCBI taxonomy): domain Eukaryota; kingdom Metazoa; phylum Chordata; class Mammalia; order Primates; family Cercopithecidae; genus Trachypithecus; species Trachypithecus francoisi. The sequence continues at coordinate 7,361,953 of NW_022681472.1, forward strand.
TGTGGGCTAAACAGATACCAATGCTAGAAAGAATAAGACTCACACCTTATTTTGGGGGAAATTATTAAAGTTTGAAAATAATACAGGAGGCAGGAGGGTGGGTTTGAGTTGAAGAAGCCCATGGTTGCATTGTTTGAGAGAATGGAGAAGGTCTTGGTTAATTTTAAATTTAAGTAAAACATAAATGTGAAAATTTGTAGGAATAACCACTAAAAGAATGAAGTATTGAATTAAAAAAATTAATCAGTTTAAAATAAGGTAAGAAGGAGGAAAAGAAACAAAGAAAAAGCAGAGCAAAGAGAAATTACCAGATACAATGGCAAAAATAAATTGAAATATATAAAAAATCACAATAAATGTAAGGGGACTAGTCATAAAACAACATTTTCATGTTTTTAAAAAAAACAACATTTTCACTTTTTAAAAATACAACTATATGTCCTCTTAAATCTTTATAATCTATGTACACATGAACATATATACATGTACATATTACATATTTATATTACGGATGAGATGTATATACACTTGTGTTTATATGTGTATAATATACACCTAGAACTTAAGAACAAAAAGCAGAAAGTAAAAAGTTGTAAAATGTATCAAGCAAACACAAATCAAAAGAAAATATATTAATATCTGGCAAAATTGATTCAAAAGCAAAGGCATTATTAAATGGCTTTATTAATGACTTTAAGTTATTTTATAATGACAAAATTTTCAGTTTATCAGGAACATATAACAATTTGGGACTCGTAAGCATCCATTACCACAGCCATAAAACATGTAAAGCAAAAATTAAGACAAATCTAATAAAAATGGACACATCTATCATAATATAAAAGTTTTAAACAAATCCTTCCAGTAACTGACTGATAAATCAGACAAAAGTCAGTCAGGCCACAGATGATTTAAATAATACACAAACTTGAACTAAAAGACACATATACCCCAAGCATTCTTTATAAACATACACAGAACATTACAAAAATGATGATATACTAGAAAATAAACTCAAATCAGTAATATCATAGAGACCATGTTAGGTAAGCAAAAGGTAATTAACTTAGAAATCGATAACAAAGAGTAAGTTAAAACCACACATTAAAAAACTAAAAGTTTAAATGCTTCTAAAAAGCTCATAAAGCTCGTAGTAATCAGAAAACACTCTTACAGAAAAATAACAAAAATATTACGCATTAAAACTCACGGGATATAGGAAATGTTGTCTACTTAGGGATAATGTGTAGCCTTAAATGTATGTATATTTTACATTAAAAAGAAGAAAATTTGAAAAGTAATGAGTTAAATAGCCAGTTTAAGAATTTGGAAAAACAAACAAGAAAATAATCATAAAGAAATGTTAAGAAATAAAATAACAAATAGCAAATTTAACATAAATGAAAAGAAAGATAAAATTAAAAGGATCAACAAAGTCAAGCACTGTTTGAAGAGACTAATGAAAAAGGATGAGTTTGAGTCCTTTGTAGGGACATGGATGCAGCTGGAAACCATCATTCTCAGCAAACTATCACAAGAACAGAAAACCAAACACCGCATGTTCTCACTCACAGGTGGGAACTGAACGATGAGATCACTTGGACTCGGGAAAGGGAACATCACACACCGGGGCCTATCACGGGGAGGGAGGAGGGGGGAGGGATTGCATTGGGAGTTATACCTGATGTAAATGACGAGTTGATGGGTGCTGATGAGTTGATGGGTGCTGACGAGTTGACGGGTGCAGCACACCATCATGGCACAAGTATACATATGTAACAAACCTGCACGTTATGCACATGTACCCTAGAACTTAAAGTATAATTTAAAAATAAAATAAAATAAAGAAAAAATTCAGATGAGAACGATCAAGGAAAGAAGAATAGTACGAATAAACAGTATTAGAAATGCAAAAGAAGGAAAACTCATGGAAACATTAGGAATGTGAATAATCTGAGCAATCTTATATTTGAAGACTGGAGACACAAATCCCTCTAAAAACATAATAGGCTAGTCTGTCTCAGAATGATCTAGATAGCTAATGGTATCACAGAATTAATTAAATTGAAATAGTACATTAAATTATCCCCTGAAAAACAAACAAAACAAAGCTAAACATCCTGAATGTGGCATATATACATCATGGAATACTACTCAGTCATAAAAAGAATGAAATAATGACATTCACAGGAATCTGGATGGATTTGGAGATGATTATTCTAAGTGAAGTAACTCAGGAATGGAAACCAAACATCGTATGTTCTCACTCATAAGTGGGAGCTAAGCTATGTGAACACAAAGGCATAAGAATGATACAATGGACTTTGGGGACTCAGGGGAAAGGGTGGGAGATGGGTGAAGGATATAAGACTACACACTGGGTACAATGTACACAGCTTAGATGATGGGTACACCAAAATCTCAGAAGTCACCACTAAAGAACTTATTTGTGTAACCAAACACCTCCTGTTCCCCCAAAACCTATTGAAATAAAAATAAAATTAAAAAGCTAAGCTTTCTGGAACTTCTTTTTCCAGAACATTAACAAAGATATGATTCTAATCACATGCAACTCATACAGAAAGGAGACACAGAGGGGACAGACATCCTTCAATTCATTTTATGAAGTAAAGTAGAATAATTCCAAAACCAGGGGGGAAAAAAGAAGAAAAAACCCAAGAGAAGGAAATTCCAGGATAATCTTACCTGTGAACATAGACAAAAATCCTGAACAAAATATTATTAAACCCATCTAATAATGTACCAAAAAGATAATCCACTGTGACAAAATTGGGCTAATTTCAGTAAGTAAAGGTTGATTCAACATTAAAAATTCTAATCATGTAACAGCTTACACAGAAAAATTAAGTGTATGCCGATGGGTGGCTGACCACTGTGGGCCATGGGAGGTTCAAGTCACTGGGGACCTCTGAGGGCCTGTGAGAAACACACTGAGGATGGCCCCACCAGGAGTAAGGAAGCTGGGTAGGTGCCACCCTCCATTACTGGATGTGGGGACCTCCCTGGCACCCCTGGTCTACCTTGTGTAAGCTGAGCACAATCTCAGAAAATAGTCCACAGGCAGAGAAGCTTAGGTGCTCAAGGTATGAACCCCTCGGCCAGTACTAGAACCATCCTCCAGAGCCACAGTGCCACTGGGGTGAGTCATGGGGAAGGGTGGGGCTCTTACAGCATCTGCCACTTAGACAGGGAACAGCAAGGGAAGAGGCCCCAAGAAAGTTTGGTGCCCAGTGCCTTCGGGAGTGAGGAGGAGGATGCAAGACCTTGGATAGTAAGGAATTGGCTTTCTCATCCAAGAGAATGGAGGGGTTTGGGCAGAAGAGTGGCATATGTGATGTGCGCTTTTAAAGAGGTACTCTGGCTACTGTGCCATGAAGAGTATATAAGAAAACAAGAGTGGAAGCAGGAATACCAAGTAAGGGGCTACAGTCCAGGCTAGAGATGATCAAGGATGGATCAGGGCACTGGGGACTGAGCCCAGGAGAAGTGTTCGCATTCTGGATGTATTTTGGTTAGAACTGATGACTTGCTGGTGGATGAGATATGGAACGGGTGAGAAAGAGAGAAGTCAAAGATGGCTCCGAAGTTTTGGGCTTGACAGTGGGTGGAAACTGTCCACCCACTAGGAGAGACCCGAGCTAAGGCAAAGATAAGGCACTCGTGCGTAACCCACCATGATGGAGGTGACTGTCAGACATTGAGATGGAGATGCTGAGAAGGTTTGGTAATGAGTTTAGAGATCAGGGAAAGGCGAGCATTGGCAGCACAGTGATTGTGTCCAAAGTTGCAAGACTGCTTATGAGATAACTCAGGTGTGACCTAGGTCTCTCCACGGTCTGGTAACTGACAAAGAATGAGTAAAGGCAATTGAGAAAGAAGGAAGAGCCAGTGAGACAGGAAGAAAATGAGGAGATGGCAGTGAACTGAAAGCCCAGTTAAGAAAAAGAAAGACACTTCCAGAAGTCAATGGTAGTGATGGAGATTCAGGAAAAGGAGAGTCATGTCAAATCTGCTGAGAGGCCAAGTACAGGAAGACCGAGATCGAGACTCAGCTGCTGGAAGTCACGTGTTAAAGGCACAGTTGGCTTTCACAGGGGCAGTTTCTTTGCATGGAGCAGTGATTGAGAGGAGTACTGACAGTTCTGGCAGGAAAGTGAACTGCATGTCACATCCCTGGGAGGCAGTTAGATGGGAACTTGCAGAAGTTCTCTTCTGAGTCTGCAACTTCTTTGGTAAAATTTCATCAACTGAGAGTGAATATGGAGGAGGAAGCATGGGAGGTTTGAGAAGACAAGAAAAGATATGAAGTAGTCTTCTACAAGAGTAGAAACTTTTGTCATGAATGCACACGGGAAATCCATGGTGATGGCCACGTGGAATTGGGGCCGATTTTACAATGGGATCCTTCAGCTTGGTTGATTTTTCCTGAAGCATTTAACCCACATTGGTACACATGCAAGGAGGCAAAAATAGGATTTCACCAAGACTGGAATTTTGTCAAGACAGCAAGATGAAGCAAGTGAGAGGCAGAGCCAAGGTAGTGTGCATGGAGGTGATTTTAAAGGCTGATTATGGAATTGCGAGCTTTAGGCCCTGCTGTGTTCAAAGGATGTTACAGTTAGAATATCAGAGGAACTGCTTGGACTAGGGAATGCAGTGTGCTCAAAAGGGATTTCTTTTTTTTTTATTTAATTTTTTATTATACTTTAAGTTCTAGGGTACATGTGCACAATGTGCATGCAGGTTTGTTACATATGTATACATGTGCCATGTTGGTGTGCTGCACCCACTAACTCGTCATTTACATTAGGTGTATCTCCTAATGCTATCCCTCCCCCACCCCACCCCACGACAGTCCCCAGTGTATAACGTTCCCCTTCCTGTGTCCAGGTGTCCTCATTGTTCAATTCCCACCTGTGAGTGAGAACATGCAGCGTTTGGTTTTCTGTTCTTGCAATAGTTTGCTGAGAGTGATGGTTTCCAGCTGTGTCCATGTCCCTACAAAGGACATGAACTCATCCTTTTTTATGACTGCATAGTATTCCATGGTGTATATGTGCCACATTTTCTTAATCCAGTATGTCCTTGATGGACATTTGGGTTGGTTCCAAGTCTTTGCTATTGTGAATAGTACTGCAATAAACATACATGTGCATGTGTCTTTATAGCAGCATGATTTATAATCCTTTGGGTATATACCCAGTAATGGGATGGCTAATTGGTTATCATACTTTTAAGGATTTATTTCCCATCTATATTCTGTCTCATGTCAGAAGGCACAATTAAGATATAAGACACAGGCAAGAGGGAGGAAATGTTGAACAACCATAAGGAAGAACATTCCTAACAATAAGAGCTGTTCAAAATTGGTTATCATACCTTTAAGGATTTATTTCCCTTCTATATTCTGTCTCACGTCAGAAGGCACATATATACCATGGAACACTGGGCAGCCGTAAATAACGATGAGTTCATGTCCTTTGTAGGGACATGGATGCAACTGGAAACCATAATTCTCAGCAAACTATCGCAAAAACAGAAAACCAAACACCGCACGTTCTCACTCATAGGTGGGAATTGAACAATGAGAACACTTGGACACAGGAAGGAGTATTTCTAGTTCTAGATCCTTGAGGAATCGCCACACTGTCTTCCACAATGGTTGAATGAGTTTACAGTCCCACCAACAGTGTAAAAGTGTTCCTTTTTCTCCACATCCTCTCTAGCACCTGTTGTTTCCTGACTTTTTAATGATCATCATTCTAACTGGTGTGAGACGGTATCTCACTGTGGTTTTGATTTGCATTTCTCTGATGGCTAGTGATGATGAGCATTTTTTCATGTGTCTGTTGGCTGCATAAATGTCTTCTCAAAAGGTATTTCTTAAAGTGAGGTAAGGAAGCCAGTGGCAGACGCTTGAGCATGAGGAGGGATACAAGTAATTGAAGGGCTAGGTCTTGGAAAGAATCATCTCTGACACAGCTTCTATGTGGATGTTGAAATCGCCCAGAAAATATCACCCAGAGTGTAAGCCCAGAGCTCAGGGAAATGAGGGGGATGACCAATGTGTCTCCAAGTGACCATCTCTATGAGAGAACACAGGGCATGGCTATGCAGGGAGGAACCAGGATGGTCTAGAAGCAGTGACAGGGAGCCAGGAGGACACCTGTCTCACCGGGTGGACCTGAGAGAGGAAAAGCGCCACACTCAAGGGGAGGCAGTGTCCTCTGGAAGCACCAGGTTTTGGTTAGAACAGCAGGTTCAAGAAGTCCAGTTTACAGAAAACATTACTGATGATGAACCATGAGTCCCACACAATTCCGGAGCTTTGAGAACTGAGAAGGAATGGAAAATTAAAATGGACTAGGGAATGTGAAGACCCTCAGGGGGACTAACCCCTCCCCCCCAAAAAATCAAATGTAGCTTTAATTATCCATTGGCTCATTCTCATCACAATTTTTTTTAGGAAAATTGGTTATCATACCTTTAAGGATTTATTTCCCTTCTATAATTCTGTCTCATGTCAGAAGGCACAATTAAGACAAAAGACACAGGCAAGAGGGAGGAAATGTTGAACAAACATAAGGAAGAACACTCCTAACAATAAGAGCTGTTCAAAATGGAATGTGCTAACTTATCACTGGAAGGTGTGGGGAGAGACTGGATGGCTGTCTGTGGGATGCTTCTGAGATTTTCCACAAGGACTAAAGCTGGATGGGTGGCTTCTAAGACCCTTTTTAGTTCCAAGACTCTCGGGATTTGGTATCCATTACATGAGAAAACTAAACATTTATCCTCATATTCATCGTTGCCATAATGCTCGATTCTGGTCCAAACTAAAACCAATGATATTGGACCATTCCCCTTACACAGTCTGATTTTCACTCTTAAAAAATAGAGACTAAAAATATAATTCCTTACATGTAATGACGATGGAACTTCTTGTTCCATATATCCAACACCTGTTGTTAACTTTCTGTTGCTGAGAAAACTGTCTATACCTCAACGACAGAATTGCCTTGTGTTTTCTTTATCTGCTTTGTCATTTGTGCCCAACCTCTCCTCCTAACGCAAGAAGTCAGATTCCAGACTCTGACCCAGAGTGGTCGCCATTAGCGTTACATAGGGAGCAAAAGGTGCTTCTGAGTCCAAGAAAAAGGTGGCTGCCAATGATGAGAAACACACAAAGCTTTCAATCCGAGAGCCTGGGGATCAAGGCTAGAATTTGAAACCATACTGAGTCCCCAGAGGGACTCAAGGCTGTGACCTGAAATGATGGGCCCCCTGCTGATGCTGAGAAATGCTATCAAGGCCTTCAACTTCCTTGGAATATATCCAATTTCTGTGACATTTTTCTCGTGGTCCTCAGTGGCTCTTTCCCAAGAGAAGCACGTCTCTCCTGAATTAGGTGCATTGACAAATCAAAATACCACTTTTGAGGTTACTTCTCTTTGCCTTATAGTTCTCCACTTCTCCTGGAGCCAGGACAGTGTTAAACTTACACACTTCACACTAAACCATCTGGTCAAGCCTCTTAGTCTTTAATTCACTACAACATCCACTGGTGCTGCTGCTACTACCACTACTTGATGATTCCAGACATTTATTTTTTTGCCAGACAAGATTTTAAAAAAATCTTTCTGCTATATCCTTGCCAAAAGGAGTTTGTTTTTGCCTTTCTTTCCTATTAACTTCGTTTGGCTGCCTAGAATAATTAACTGAAATCGAAGTTATTCTCCAGGAGTTTAGAGGACCATGTATCAGTGAATATTCCTGCACATGAAGTTTAGTTTTGGTCAGTTTGCAAATGTCCACACTCAAAAATGGAAGAGGATGAGCTTTAAAAGGAAGTAACATTGTGTTGTGCATTGGGCACAGTACAAAGCTGGCATTATTTTTTTTCCATTTTACATGTAAGAAGTAACAGCATTGAAGAAATTAACTGCATTGCCTAAAGTCACATCATTGTGTGGAAAACAGCAGAGTAGAGCTTCAAATGCAGGTATCGGACCCAAATTCCATAACTGTCTTATGCTACATTACCTCTTCATGCGTGATGCTTTCAAGCTGTCTGTGATCTTCACATAAGTAAAAAATATTCTTACCATCATTATGATCAGCTCTTCTTTATTGCAAGTTCTTTTAACTTAACAGGCTATAAAGATGACAAAAAGTTGTGAGAGCTGGCCAGTAGCTAGGATATACATATAGGTGCAGAAATATGGGTCACCTCCATTTTGTACTGATTATGCATGGTCAAGCATTTGAGGTTTTCCTCACGTTTGAAACCAGTTATGTCTGACTCAACAATTCATGCTCACTGCACCAAGCCATACTGCTTCACAGCAATAGTATCTGGCTACTAGATAATCAAGTCTTTGGTTCTCAAAGCATGGTCTCTGGGCCAGCATCACCTGGAAACTTGTTAGAAGTGCAGATTCTTAAACCCCACCCCAGACCTCCTGAATCAGAAACTCTGGGGCTGTGGCTTGGGAGTCTGTGGTTTAACCAATCCACCAGGGCTTGATTCTGGTTAAGTGTGATACAGGCATGCTCAAGTTTCAAAACTACTGGTCTAAAGAAAAAAAAAAAAAAAAAACTGGGCAAAAATCTACAATATCCAAGGCTGAAACATGTTACTGATTTTTTATACAAACACTTTTCCAAAAAATCTAGAATTTCAGTAAGCCTTTTAAACATTAACAGCAGGATATATGAAGGTCCAGATAAATTAGAAGAAATTCAAAATGATGGTCATCCCCAAATTTCTACGTACATAGAATCTATCCACAATACCAAAGGTTTTGCAAGAGTTGCTGAACATTTTTTAAAGCATTACATAGTATGCTAAGATTACAGTAAAATTATCTGGGTAAATTTTCTGCTATATTAACCAGTTTATTTTTCTCTTTGTGTTTTATTACATTCAAGAAGATGATGTCTGTGTGTTCTTTGTCCCAAAGAGGACGTAGGGGAGCCTCCAAGTCTTCCTAGCGCTTTTATTTTGAAAACCAATAAACAAGCAAAGAAATACAGAATTTAAAAGCTTAGTCCAGTTGAGGGGGATTTCAGACACAGAGCAACATCTGAAACAAATCCTTAATAGAAATTCTTCCAGAACAAGTAGAGAGAAGGGAAGATACCAGTGGCCATGAAGGAGAAGGGAGCTGCCCCGCCTCAAGGCTATGCAGAGAGTAAACCGCGTGCACTAACAACCAAGTAACCCCCAAGCTTTGGCACTGCATATACAAAGGTGGACAGGCAACCCCAGGCAGAACTGAAGTTAAGTTTTTCTGCTCACCCAGCATAATGGACGCTCTGAACTAAAAACTAAGAGGCATTTTTTAAAATGAAGTTACATATCCGAGCTAGTGGGCTGAGAGTCCCACCTATTACATCTTAATTTACACTAATTTTACAGGAGTCAATTCAGCTTCCGAGGGCTTCAAACAAAAGACCCAGGGACCAACCTGAAAGCTCTAAGACCGACTGAAGCAGATTTGAGCAGTTTTTCCATGCAAAGGGCTCAAAGGCTCAGGAAATATCAGTCACAACCATAAACTGAAGCATGTTATGTGTATCCTGTGAAAAACTTTCTTTCTCCAAGTAATCTGAGAGAAATCTACCTCAAACATAAACAGAACTGAAGCTAAATGCCCACTTCATCACCCCGCCCTTTGCCTGATTCAGTACTGCTAGAAGTGTTTCAAAAGTCCCTTCCATGGGACAACCAGTTCATCCCTTGGTATTACCCTGAGTAGCAGCAGAAGCCACTCACTTCCACTGTGATGTGCTGGGTGGGAGCATTTCATCCTCACACAGATTCAGAAAATCTGCAAATTAGACTCAGAAGAAGGGCATGAGGAAGGAAAGGAACAAGATCAGGCCAAGATGAGAAAGTATAATGAGAAAATGCCTTTAAAACAATAAGAAATTCAGGTAATCATTCAGTGTTGCCTATTAAGAGTATTAATAGGCCAGGCGTGGTGGCTCATGCCTATAATCCAGCACTTTGAGAGGCAGAGGCCAGTGGATCACCTGAGGTCAGGAGTTCAAGACCAACCTGGCCAACAGGGTGAAACTCATCTCTACTAAAAATACAAAAATTAGCTGGGCGTGGTGGCGCATGCTTATAATCCCAGCTACTTGGGAGGCTGAGGCAGGAGAATCACTTGAACCTGGGACGCAGAGGTTGCAGTGAGCCGAGATCACGTCACTGCACTACAGTCTGGGTGACAAAGTGAGAAGCAGTCTCAAAAAACAAAAAAAAAAGAGTGTTATTATCACCAGAAAACTTTAGGAGGATAAAGATTGTGGTTATTGGCCCACAAACATCAAAAAAAGTCATCAAAAATATTGGCTAGAGCAGATTCTGAGTACAGGATGGAATTCTGATAACAGCATCAAGGAGAAGAGGGAAGGTGAGAAATCTTGGCAGTGTGGGCTTTGCTGACTCCACCACTAGCTCTGCCTCCTTGGGCACCTGGAGATTCATGGCATGTGTGCAAGGTCCTGGAACCTTTCTCCATTTTCCTACATGACCACCAGAGTTCAGGAACTCTCCATCTGCACCTGTAACTGCAACGAAAGGTAACTGAGCTGTAGCAAACAATCTTTCCTCTGAATCAAAGAATTCCAGCCCCTGCAGGCCAGAAAGCATCTTAGATGCTAACCCTCTACAGATGGTAAAAATAGGGTTGAATTTTTCAAGAAAGCTTACATTAAAGCCTGGGTCTTAGGCCGGGCACGGTGGGTCATGCCTATAATCCCAGCAATTTGGGAGGCCAAGGCAGTGGGAGACCAGCCTAGGCAACACGGTAAAACCCTGTGTCCACAAAAAATACAAAATATTAGTCAGGGGTGGTAGTGCATGCCTGATGTCCCACCTACTTGGGAGGCTAAGGCAGGAGAATCACCTGAGCCCAGGAAGTTGAGGCTTCAGTGATCGCACCACTGCACTCCAGCCTCGGGGACAGATCAGGACCCTGTCTCAAAAAACAAACAAACAAACAAACAAAAAGAAACCAACAACAACAACCTAGGTCTTTCCATTGTAACTTAATGATGATATGAACTAAGAAGACTTCAGGAAGCAGGAAGTTTTGCCCATAACACCCCAGTGTCATGAGGATTTTGATAGTGACCACCATACTACTAGCAGGCCTGCTACTCTGGGCTCCTCCAGCCGATGTCATTCACTTTTTTCTATAGGAAAATAAGCCATTGGGGTGGGCTGCTCACGATGTTGAAGTAACTGATGATCACCTTCTGTCAAATTCACTCTCTCACCCTCCACATTGCAGGCACTCATCAGCTTCTCTTTGACGTCCATCCCAGTGGTGGGAAGCGGGAGCCACATGGAGCATATTGCATTGTTGGAAAGGTAGTACTCACATCTACAGGGTTGCAACTGGGTGCTAGGTTCTTTGACAAGCCTTGCCTTTTACCCCTGGTTAGAGATGGGGGTGATTATACCCTTTTTTTTAATAGACTGGGAAATGATAGTTGAGAGAAGCAAAGTGACTGGCCTGAGATCATGGAGTCAGTTAAAGGTGGAGCAAGGATTGGAACACAGGTCTTAAGGCAGCATCTTCAGGTGCATCGAACTCTTATGATACACCGGGTACAACTCTGGTGGGGGCATGTCCCTCCTCACATAGAGGCCATCTATCTCTGGCAGCTTTGATCTCTCACTGCCTTTCCCTTAGCCCAGCCCCAGCCGCAAATCCACTCCTCCTTCATGTGACCACCCTTTATCTTGCTGACATCCAGCTCACTAAAGGCTCCCACCTGACCTTATCTCTCCTTGATAAGCATCCTTAGCTCCTTGGTGGGCTGGGCATATGACAGGATTTGGAGATATCTCACTCTCCTGATGGATTTTCAGTGAACACATTGTGTTCCCGCAAAGGGAAATGCTACCCTTCAGACCAGCTCATAGGTGAAGATGCTTAATGAGTAAGAGCTTGAGATGATGGAATGTTTATGTATCAATAAATAATGCTTTCAAAATTATCTTTAAAGCACAAAGGATGGAGAAGCCAAAAAAGGTTGATGCATACTTGCCCCATTTGATATTAGAAAGAGGGAGGTTCATCAGTAGAACTTCCTCTGTATTGAGGCAAGTATGCATCAACAGAGGCGAGTATTCCTCAGTACAGAGGAAGTTCTCTGACACAGAGTTCTGTGTAAGAGGCAGGGATGTTGAGTCTTACTTCTGAGTGTGCCTCTAGGACCAAGCATGAGGTGTGGAAGACCCTTCTGAACCCTGCACATCCAGTTATCTCCTTTTAGCCCACAGAATCCGCTCAGGGAAGCCTTTCTTCACCAGCCCTGACCGCCACTCTCCCATCCTCTCCTCACCAACCAGATGAGGTCAGGTCTGGTTTTCCTGATAGAGAACCTCGCGGACTCCTGTGCTTTCCTCCCTGACTTCCTCATTACCACCTTGTTTGTACTCTCCACCACCTTGTTCTCGCCTTAGGGCTTCGTACCAATTGTTTGCCCCATGAACACTGTGTTGCAGATCTCCTGGTGGTCGGTTGCTGGTGTCTGTCCATCACCAGCTTAAACAGCATCTCCTTGTGGAGTGCCAGTTCAGAACACCACCCCGCAGTCATCCCACGTCACTGTCTCTGTCCATCAAGGAGCCCCATTGAGTTCAGCATAGCATCCATCACTGCCTGATACCATCAGCTTATGGAGGAATCTCTTTTCCCACCACAATATGAGCTGCAGAAGAACAAAGATTCCATCAGCCTTTTTCACTGCCCCAACCCTACCTAGTAGGTGTCACCAAACATCTGCTGGTTAAGCTCCCATTTTTCAACCAACGCCTTTTCTTCCCCACCATAGGCAGGTCACACAGTCTGTTTCTTAGTTGCACCCACATGATGCCCACGGTGGCTGGCAAGGCACTGGCACACAGGGCAAGCCCTATCAGTGTGTGGAGATGCTGACTGCTTGTTAAGGGTTGTTATTTGCTTTGAAAAAGTGAGATGGACCTACCACCACCTTTAGCTTAACCACTTATCAGAAAAGTTTGACATTGTTGGAAATTGTTAAGTTGAATATTAAATTAATTTTGCAGTCTTTCTATTTTGCAGAACCAATTTAACCAATTTAAGCACTTGATGAGTGCTTTACATAAATTATACTCTAGATAAATCCACTTTAAAGAACTACAACTGCTCATTAAAACATATATGTATTTCTATATCTTCTTTTGATTTAGAAAAAACCTTTATTATATTGTATCCTTCAAATTCTCACTTTTCAGTTTCATTCATAGATGTGATTTCCATTATTTTACATAATATTCATATAATGGATGGAAGAAAATGTACATAAACAAGTTTTGTGGGATTTTTTTTTTTTTTTGCTTTTGTTTGTTTGTTTGTTTTTATGGAGACAGAATCTCGCTTTGTTACCCAGGCTGGAGTGCCGTGGCAAGAACATGGCTCACTGCAGCCTCGACCTCCTTGGCTCAAGTGATCCTCCCACCTCAGTCTCTCGAGTTAGCTGGGACCACAGGTGCACGTCACCACACCCAGCTAATTTTTATATTTTTGTACAGACGATGTTTCACCATGTTGCCAAGGCTGGTCTCAAATTCCTGGATTCAAGATGTCTGCCTACCTCAACCTCCCAAAGTGCTAGGATTACAGATGTGAGCCACCACACCCCACCATAAACAACTTTTATTTACTGAAAATCTCTAAAGTAAATATTAACTCTTCTTTGAGAAAATATATTTAACTTGCAAAGCAGACATATGCTCACTGATACCACTTCTGGGGCTCCATGCATTAATGTTGAAAAAACATTTATTTCTGCACAGTGCTTAAGAACTACCTATTTAAATGCTTTAATAATGCAGTGTCACTTTACTTACACACAGAAATGCACTGATGTCAGAGGTACTGCTGCTTGGATGCCAGATGGTACCACATCATATGACAGTGGGAAGACAAACAGAACTGGTTACATTTTGTGCATGCGTGTGTGTGCCTGTGTGTGTGTATCAGTGACAGAAATGCTTGATTAAATATATTATGTGTGTATGAACTATCTGCTAGGAGATGTGATGATACTAGAAGATATTATTTCTTACAAGTATATGTACCTAATGCCTTAAGCAGCCTCAGGTGTGTGTCTATCGAACAGAATCTTTACACTCTGGACTCTGACGTGTTATTAACATAAAATGAATAAGCTACTGACACACTCTCCTATGGGGAACAGTCTTGGCTCAGCATTCCTGTCAGCGATCACTGGGAATACCGAGGAAGCCATTTAACTCCAATGTGTGTCTATTGAGTTTAATTGTTTTTTACTTTTATTCAGATTTACAATTGAGTGTTTTTAAATGATGGGACTCATCTACAAAACCTCATTCCACAAGCAAACACACACAAAGCCTTGGTTTTGTAATACTGAGACACTAGTGTTTAGAAATTGGCCTGTCAATCAATTCGGTCTCCTCCCTTCCAATAAAGAAGGGAAACCTCAGATATGGGATCTGTGTATAATGAAGTTATTCTGGCCTCTTTCCTATGAACAAATAGGCATCCAGAACTCATCAAATTTTATATCATTCTAGGATAGCCTCAGCTCTGTCTATATAAGTTTGGCAATTAATCAATCATGAGAATTATATGTTTTCCCTCTGGACCTTGAATTCCTTGTGTGTAGATACTTATGTGTCCACATGCATACCCCTAAAATGTGGTTTTGCCACTTGTGTGAAGTAGCATTCTCCAACATGATACAGGAAGGGTTTTAGTTTTTCATCTCACTTTCTGCTACACTAGAGAATTACCAAAGGTGGCAAGGGAGAGCAGAAACAATGCAGTGGAGGGTCAGGAGGCAGCACTGGCTGCTCTGTTCTGCAGGGCCAGGCTGTGCAGGACAGGGAAGCCCTGACTCTGCTGCATGAACCAGAGATGGCCACCATGACTGATCTGTAGGGAAGAGGGAAAGGCTGGGTGATTTCATGTGTGCAGCGCATGTGCCAATGTGACGGGTAACTTAGGGAGCACGTGCTTAGTGGTAAGTGCGTTTTTTCCTATCTGCTTAGTGTTGAAACAGCTTTCTTCTGCTCTGCACCCCAAAATAAAAGTGAAAGGAGAATGCTTTGCCCCAGTGTTTCTGTCTCTCAGGTCAGTGGCCAACATAACATTTGTCACAACGCTTGGCTCTCTCATTTCTTACATCCAGAGCATGGTTCTTGAGGGAGTTTTTTATATGACCTATAATTTTTTTATGCTTTTGTTATATTTGTTGCTTTTGTTTTCTCTTTTGTCTGTGAAATTTGATTGAGCTTGTTGGAGATTCAGTTTCCTCATTGATAAATGGGAGTAATGCCTTCCTCCTATGATTATCATGCAGATTAAATAGGATATTATTTATAAATAATATATCATTTTTGAACTGTAACACACTACACAAATGTTAGTAAACTTCTGAGTGGAGCTCCAAGACTATATCAATAATTTCTTGTCCTAGAATTGAATCTGAAGCCTCATCTCAAAGTGGAGAAAGATGATTTCCTTTAAGTTCAAATTCAAGTGACTTTCACAGCTGACTCGGAGTTTCATGCAGTGGCCCATAGCCCACTTTTCCATGTGCTTTTGCACACATCCTCCTCACTGCACAAGGCTCACAGGTATATGACTTCAAGCGACCAGTGAGTCCAGGGCACAGTTTATCTGTTTAGGTGAATTTTAGTGCAGTGCTAATGGGGCTCCAGTCCCACCAGAGCTTCTCCAGGGCCTCTGTGAGGCACAAGGAAAGGACGTTTCCACATATCATAAGTGGAAGAGTCTTTAAACAAATTTGCTCTGAATAAGGTGGGAAGTATCACTGGCCCAAAATGAAGCCAACCTGAGATCCGTCACTTGCTTCTGACCCTGAACCAGAAAGGAACTGAAAAATTGACTGGTTGAACTCCCTGAAACAAATGATGCTTGAGTGGTTTCATGCATAATAACTGCCTTGGATGTAAATGGGGCCATCAGTCAGCAGGATGCTGTGGGTTCTCCTCCATCCCTGTGAGGCCCCTCCCGTGGGGACCAAGACCCCCAGGAACTTGTCGTTCTAGCACAGCCTCAGCAAGTCAGGGCCCTTCCTGACCAGGGACCAAGGCTTCGGGGAAGACTCTGGAGAAGGCTCAGAGGAAACTGGTAGGCAGGGATCTGGCATCTGTCCCTCCCTGACAATATTATTAGAGAGTTTTGCATTTTAGCCTTGGCAGGCTTACACCCTGCTCATACAAAAGTAAATAAGACAGGTGGTGCTTTTCAACATATGCCCAGAGCGAAAACTAAAGCAGATTCCTGCAGTCTCAGTTCTTCCTGGGCACTGAGTCAGGAGCACCATAAGATTTGTCTCTATACTTCATCCTCTCAGTTCTTATATGGAACATGTGATTCTTGGCAGGGTAGAGCCCCACATTTAGGCTAACTCTCTGGACTTACGGCTAATCTGTGGAGAGGATGGTATTGCTGCAGGAGCCATGCTTACCGCCTTCTCACATACATTTGCAAGTTGCTATATGCCACTGTGCTTTATCTCTTAAAACAAATATATGCTTATATGCTTGCCGTTTGTATGATGAACTTAGAATGAAAATAAAAGGAGATGGATAGGAGTCATTTTCGGACAAGATTTACCTCTAAGGAGTCTGCTAGGCAGCAATTCATTTCATCACCTCCAGCCTGACAAACCAGTGACATTAAAGCAAAGGCATGTCCTAATCGTCACGCGTGTAACCACTTTTTTCTTTTTTTCACATTTGTATGCTAATCACGAGAAGCAAAAATAGACTTAGATTGGAAATCAAAGATTGGTTGTATACAGGTAATAGAGTGCTTGAACGCTTTATTTAAAGATAGAAGGCTCTTGAACCAGGCTTTATTATTGAACTAAGACTATCTATCCTTTTTGACACTTTTTAAATTAAGTTCTTCCTCTAATTTATGTTTTTGTCAGCTTTCTTCCCTTACCTGGTTTTAAACTGGCTTTTTTCCCCTCTCTCTCTAAGTAATAAACTACTCCAGATGAGAGAAAAAAAATTTTAATGACCCTCGAAATTCAGATTAACAAAATGGATCATTTGTATACAGCCACAGAATTATGAAGCCTTCTGAAATATCAGTACAGAAATTTTGCCTGATGCAAAATTTCATTTTCTCTCTCTCTGACATATCTCTGACTTCCCCCTTTTAAAAATGGAGTGGTTATAGTACCTCTTTAGTAAGGTCAAACACTGAAAAGTAAAGGGGTTTCAGGGACAATTTTGAGGCTCAAATTAAAGAGCTTCTCTTTTTTTTTTTTTGAATTAAGGGAGACAAGCTCCAGCAATGTGTTAGCACATCAGATAGAAAATAGTTTGTCGAAGCTGGACTTGCAGCGCCAGTTCTGCCTGCCTCTTCCCCGCACGCTCAATCTGCCTCCTTATTATTGTTAAGCCAGCCTGCCTCCCCGTATGTTCTGCGTCCCATCTGACTTCCGCAGAGTTCGAGGGAGCTTAGGACAAACAGAACAGGGGAGCAGCTGCATGGGATGAGTGGTGGCAGCCAGATAATCTACCATGATGTCTTTCTGGAAGAAAAAATGGGGACAACGTAATTTCCCTAACTTAACCCCTGCCTGGAAAATGCAAGCCAAACTTAACAAGCAAGTTCGGCAGCTGCTTGGCGTCATTTTGTTTTAACATCATGCATATAAAAAAAGAAATAGTGCAATGCTAGGGGAAAGGAGAATTTTCAATTGCTTAGATTTGATAAAGAAAAAGTAGCAATCAAAAATTATTTTTAAAAATAACAATGACTTGTTGGTAACATATTTTCCCCTACGGTTATTTGATTTCTGAACAGACACCTTTCATTGACGTCTGGCTGATTTCCACAAATGGCATGTTTCTGCTTTTCCCACATTAGGGAAGCTGGTTCTTTGGCCCAAAGTGCTTTTACAGCCTACCTGTATTTTACCAGCCCCTCCTAGGCTGAGGGAACTCCCTGTCCTCTGCAAGAATGTCAAAAGCCACCCATCTTTCACCACCTAATGCTCCCATCAGCAGAGAGGCACACAGCACAGTGAACATCGAGCACGCACACCAGCAAGCCCAGGCTCGAGTTCTGACCGTCACTTACTGGTGGTAATAATGTAAGTAACTCAGCTTACTTACTTTCTTGCTTGCTTCCTTATCTCTAGAATGGGGCAGTAATTGATTCTACCTTTCCAAGTTACTGTGTGCACTAGAAGAAAGTCTGGCACATAGTAGGCACTATAATACTATGTTAAGCTAAATAGAATCAATGTATTTCATTTTAAAATAATTAATCAGACAATGATTTATTAAATAACCATGAGAAATCACAGTGCCTGGTGCTACAGATAAATCTCGCATGCTTTAAAAAGGTTGCAGTCTAGTACAGGAACTAAGACAAGTGTGCAATTAAGTACTAAACAAATAGAATCAAGACTAGACATGTTCTAAGCATGAATTCCTAAAGAAAATATCAATAGGGTATAATTAAAAAAACATATTAGGCCACCACATCTGGCCTAATATGGTTTTTATAAGAATTACTAGCACCTAATAATGAGATAATAATGCGCAAGTCCCAGAAATAAATGGGACAGAACTGACATCCCGTGAACAGATCCCAACTCATATAAGAATCTGTGTGTAGTGTAGAAAGCTTCACCTTGATTCCACAAGGACCAGCTGCAGCCCTGCGTGCTGACACTGCAGTGCAGTGCAGGCTGTGGGGGGTGCAGTCGCACACGAGCTCAGAGCCTGGCTCCCCAACTTCCAGGCCCTGTCATTGTACATGAAGTATGTGACAGTGCCACAGCCCCCTTCCCCCATCTCTAAAATTGGGTGCTAATAGCTGCATTACTTCACTGAATTCCTGCAAGGAGGAAGCAGTGCATGTAAAGCACAGAGTACTTGCTCAATAAGCAGACAATATGTGGTACAATCTTTTTTAAAGAAGTTTTTGAACAATAATTTACATGCATTCCTAACTTGTAAATATAACACAATAAATTCCAGACAAATTAAACAGTAAAAATTTAATGTTGAACTTAAAGCCAGCCTAGAAAAATAGTATGTTTGTTCTGGCAGGACTAAGGTTCTAAGATAAAATCAATGGAAGAAATTATAAACAACAAAAAATAGGTTTGACTTTATAAAATTTGAAAAGTTAAAGGTGCCTGCATCAAAACATCATAAATTATAAGAGCTATTAATAAAGTAGAAATAATTGTTTACAAACATGTAATGTATAACTAATTCCCAGATTTAAAAAAAATAGATTTTAAGTTAATCAGTCAAATGGCAAAGAATAATGACAAGTCACATACGAAGAAAGCCAAATGGACATTTTTCTAAATGTCTGCTATGCATGCCCAGGAAACAAAGTGACCATTACCACAACTATGAGTAAATGAGAGCTGTTCACAGAAGTTGTCTAAAACGGGGTTTCTCACCTGAAATTAATTGACAATAGAAAACATTTTAATTCTCGTTGTTTTCCCCAATGACATTCCCTTTATGTTATCTTCTATAACCTCGTTCTTGCACCCTTTGGACCCAGCTCTCTACTTTTAAATTGACACTGCCAGGTGGAATTTCAGACCCTGATGCAGGGCTGGCCATGAGAGCTTCATCAGAGTCCTCCACTGGTCCCTGGCTTTCAGCTAGAGGGGGACCCTATGAGGCATTTTAGGGCTTACCCTGGAAATGGTACATTTCAGTGCTGCACATATTTCACTGGCCAGAGTGCAGTTATTGGCTCAAAATTAATGCTAGAGAGGCTGAGAGAAACAATCTGTGTGCCCAGAAAGAGGAACTGGGATTGTTGGGCATCTAGCTGGTTTCAGCTACATTATGATACATTCAAAGCATTGAATATTAAGTAGCACTACAAAGAGATGTTTCTGAAGAATATTTGATGACATGGAGAAAGCCTCATTTTATGGTCATGATTCAAAACAAAATGTTGGATCAGACAATTAGCATTAATCTAATTAAGTAAAAGGCATAAATAGATGTGACTAAAAGTTATATATCAAAATATTAACAACTGATAAATTACAGGTACCTTACACTTATTTTTCTACTTTTCTCTTTTCCAAACCATGTGTGACAGGCATGTATTACAATTATTTTAAAATTTAAAAAAGACTGAGAAACTTTCCTTTGAAGATGGAGATTTCAGCTTAGCATTCAACTGCATGGAGCCATGAAACTATATGAAATTATATCAATAGATTTACCATTATTTTTACACATATTCCTTTTTACATTTTATACTTTCCATTCAAGATACTATTTCTACCTGAAATAGAGAACTAATAATTGTCTTATTTCCTCTTCAATCTTGAAGGACTGTTTTGTTGGGTTTTTCTCTTGGCACAATGAAGATAATCTCCCCTCTCTGGCGTCCATTGTTACTGCTGGAAATTCAGCTGTCAGTCTAATTTCTGTGTCTTTGTAAGTGATCTCTCTTCCCTAACTAGTCATTCTCTTTGGTCTGAATTTTTATTACTGCGTGTAGATTTCTTTGTATTTTAATTGGCTTTGGAATTGTTGGGTTTCCTGGATTTGGGCCTTGGTATCTTTCAACAATTCAGTAAAATTCCCAGTGATTATATTTTGGAATATTGCCTCATCCCCACTCATCTATTTTTTCCCTCTAGGGCTCAGATTTATATACATATATATAAAATCGTACACACGTACACACACATATGTATACACACATATGTGTACATGTATAGACTTATCAGCTATGTGATTTCTTAGCTACTCTTTCATAGTTCTTATTTCTTTGTTTCTCTCTGGGCAGCATTTTAGATAATGTTTTTAGTCTACCTTCTATTCATGAATTCAATTCTCTCTTTAATTTTGTCTAGTTTGTTCTCCTGTAATCTTGAAAAACTTTCAATCACATTTTTATTACTAGTTGTTACATTGTGTTCTTTTTCAAATCTTCAAAGTCAATTTTAAAATATCAGTCTCCAGTTTTGTATTTTCAAGCTTCTCTTTTTATCTTAAAACATATTAAACTTACTTATTTTCTACTCGAAATTGGATAATTACCCTCTCTAAAACATGTGGAGGCTGTGCTTTGCTCTGTTATTTCTCTTATTTCCTTTGTAGATTTTAAAATGTGAGTCCATGTGTCTTGCAGAAATTTTTTCAGGTCTACATGAAGTAGCATTGTTTTGGAGCAGGTTTTTATTTACTTTTTTGCCAATCACTTGAAAGTATTATCAACCTGAGACCACTTTAAATTAAATCGTCAATTTCAGCTTTTCAACCACATAAGTGGTATGAACTCAGGCCAAAAGTGGGTGTAAGCTTCACCTCTGGGTTACAAATATTCATGGAAGTTTACTTTTCTGCCACAGAGCTCAGTTCAAGTCATGCCATTTTAAGGTGTGTTACCTCCCCTGAGGTGTAGCCCCTGGGTCCTGGCTCTGCTCTGGGGAGCCCATGATGGATTTCTCCCTTCCTGTGCCTCTTGTGTCATCAAAACAGAAGCTCTAGACCACAGCATTGGCAGATAACACTCTTAGGACACAAGTTGCTTTGACACCTTTTGATAAACTCGTTGAGGTCCCTGATTGTAAATGGTTTTCAGCCTTCTGTTGATTCCTTCTGCTTATTTAGCTCGTGGTATATTTCAAAACACAAATAATCCAGCTTTCTTGATTTTTAAAATGTTTCCATTGAGAGGGTATGTAAGTTGGTTCTTCCACCATCCTGCCAAACAGGGAATTGCGTTTCTCTGCTTGTAATTTCTTACTTATTAAGCCAGGTATTGAGGAGATGGCTGTGTGTTATATTATTATACAGATTCTTGAATACTTGAACATTCATGGAACAGAATAAAAGAGGAACCAAACATTAAGTTCAAGAAGATTTTAGAAAACAAATTTTAACAAAAGTAGACTAAAAAGATGACTAAATTCTTAATATGGTAAGTAACTTAGAGAACAGAGAATTATATGTAGCTATGACAAATATATTTAAGCGGTTCTTTCTTTGTTTTCTTTTTTGCTTTTTGTCCAAATCTATGACATAGACTAGGAGTTGGCAGACAGAACTATGGGCCCAATCCTGCCCTCTACCTGTTTTTGTATGACCCTCAATTTAAAATGGTTTTTACATTTTTTAATAGTTGGGGGAAATGGAGAATAATATTTCATGACACATGAAAATTATATGAAATTTACATTTCAGTGTTTATAATAAAGTTCTATAGGAACCCAGCTGTACTCATTTACATCCTGTCCCTGGCTGCTTTCATGCTAGAAAAGCAGAGTTGAATAGTTCTGATAGTGACCGTATGGCCCACAGAGCCTAAAATTTACTCCTGACCCTTTACAGAAAAGCATGCTAACTCCTGGAGAAAAAAAAACAAACAAACCACTAGCAGAACTGTCAGAATGAAATGTGAGAGACAGAAAGAGAAAGAGAAAGCAGAGACTCACCATACACATTTCAAAATGGAATATAACCACAAATACAGAAGAGATTTTAAACACTACAACTTTCTTTGAGAGTAAATTTGTAAATATCAATGAAACAAAGTATTTTCTAGGAAAATGCACATTACCAAAATGTCATCAGGAAAAGGTAGAATGTCTGAATAGATTTCTAATAATGGAAGAAATGTTTAAAGTTGTCACAGAGATATGCCTCCTTCCCTTCAAAACGGCCATATATGTTAATGCTATTACAAGCAGGTTTCTTCAAATCAAATAATTTCTATTTAACTCTTTTGAGGAAAAAATTAGAAAAACAATCTTTTCAATTTCCTAAAATAGTATAATCTTGATAACAAAATATTAAAAAGATAGCAAAAGTGACACCAAATTACTGAAAAATAGTCAAATTAAATCTAATCACATAGTTAAAGAATGGTGTGCTATAAACAAGTACTATCTTCTCTAAAAGTGTAAGAATGGTTCAGTATTAAAACATTTAATAATGCACTGGTTATGTTACTAAGTCATAGAGGAAAAGCAAACTATCATCTCAGCATACGTCAAAAATATATTTGATAAAATTCAACATTCTTGATAAAAACTCAGTAAAACAAGAATTGATATTTATTTCTAATATGATATATAAAAAAGTGTATCTCAAATCAACTGCCCACATTTACACAAATTGAAACACTGAAAACATTTCCAATTAAGATAAATTATTGTCACATTATTCAACATTTCTTTGAAAGTACAATTCTATGAAATACTAGAAAGTCAATAGAAAATCCATCACTATTTGCAGATATTATGATCTGCTTGTAAAAATCTAAGAAAAGCAATTGAAAAATGATGAAACATATTATTCCTGCCTGCCTTTCATCCTTCCTCCTTTTTTTCCTCCTTTCCTTGTTTCCTCCCAGGATGGTACTATATGTCAGAGTCAAGGTTGCTGAGGAAGGTATCCAAATAAGGAGGTGGTGTGGGCACGCCCTGGCAAGGCTAATGGAGTGCAGGCCATGTGAGGACAGTGTCCACAGAGTCCAGGAAGACTAGCACGTGGGGTCAGAGCCACAGCAGAGTGAAGATGGCTTCCCTCAGAGGGGCTGCGGGACTCCGAGCCTGCAGAGGGCATCTATGCAGAGTGAGAGTGGCAGCCTGTCTGTTTCTGAGGAGGGCATCCACATAGGTGCAGGAGAAGTTTGGGAGCAACGGGGTGGAGAGTGGACACAGTGGCAGAGATTGGTTAAATACAGGGATGATAAATGAGTAAGAATATATGTTGGGGATGTTCAAAGCCACGTCTCCCAATGTCAGAGAGGAATGCTACAAATGTAGAAAGGGAGAAAATTAAACAAACCTTCAGGTGCTGGACTGGAATTGGAGGTATAGAATCATTGTTTTCAATAAGTATATGCTTTTCAATAAGTATATAAATTGATAGATGTAGAAATAAATATAGATTTCAACGGTACGTGCTTGCCTGTATTTATGTATGTTTATTTGTTTATGCAGAAATCTATTCCCTAACTCTGTTCAGTGAGAGAGTCTGTCCGCAGCCACACCTCCACAGCAATGGGCACACCAAGCACCCAGGTCTTGGTTGCTAAGTACTGTTCTCCACTAGCAGGGAACTGGAGTCCTCAGAGAAATGGCTGAATCCAAGGCTGAGGCAAGGGCAGAAAAGTACAAAGTGGACCTAAACACTTTGTAGTGTGAAAAAATTATGGGACTATGTCAAAAGGACATGAAACCAGCTTGACAGAGTTCTGTTGGCCATATCTGGCGCAATTTGAGCATCAACATAAATAATGATAGGAACTTATAACCCCTTGAATAATAAATCTATACAGGTATAAAAATATATTTTAAACACTAGAGCAAAACAGCTCCTTCCTTAGCGTAGAATACCAAAAAATTCATGTAAGAGGAATGAAGTCATTAGAAACATCATCATTTGTCAATCCTAATAGTAATAATTAAATCAGCCAAGAAGCATCAATGGATGCTAAAAGCTAATGGGTGAAGGTTGATAGGAAACTTTCTTACCTAGTCTCAAAGGACCTCCCACTCCAAAAAAAAAAAAAATCCTTATTTATTAAAAAGGAAAAAAGAGTAACTTTATTATAGGGAAACCTGGCAGATACTACCTTGTGTTAGTTTCTGAAGGACTCCATAACAGCTTACCACAAAATTGGTGGCTTAAAATGACACAGATTTATTCTCTCACAGCCCTGGAGGCCGGAAGTGTGAAGTTAAGGTGTCAGCAGGACCATGAACCCTCTGAGGGCATGGGGAAGGACCCTTCCTTGCCACTTCTTGCCTCCAGTGGCCATGGGCGGTCCTGGGGGTCCCCTCGTTTGCAGACGCATCCCTCCAGTCTTTCCCTCCTTTGTCATGTTGCCTTCATCCCTTTATGTTTGTGTTTTCATGTCTCTCTTTTCTTGAAAGAACATCAGTTATTGGATTTAAGGTCACTGTAATCCAGCATGACCTTATCTTAACTGGATTACATCTGCAAAGACTTTATTTCCAAAGGTATGTGCATGTGACCACACTTACAAGTATCAGGGTTAAGACTTCAATGTATCTTTTGGGGGCACGCAATTCAACACGCGACACACCTTAATCAAGAGATCACAGTGGACATAAGTAATGGGACCAATACAACTTACACAACATTTGATAGGCCGCAATGAAGAGAAGGTAACATCACTTCTGTGATGTTCCTGCCAAAGATCCACAAACAATGCAAACATGAAGAAATACAAATTCATATGGACAGACATTCTATGAAATGATCCATAGTGTTCAAAAGCATCAAAGTAGTGCAAGTTAAGGAAAAACTTAGGAATTATTCTAGATTGAAAGAGTATAAAAAAATAAGACACTAAATGCAGTGCTTTGTCCTGGATTGAATCGTTTTCTTGTAACAGACATTATTTGATACAATTGGCGAGACTTGAATGGGGTCTCTGGATTGCATGGTGGAAATCCAAGGAGTTAATTTCCTGATTTTCATGGTAATTTACTATATTGTGATTACGTCCTTTCTTGTAGGAATTACTAAAGTATTTGGGGTGATGGGGCATCATGTTGGCAACTTACTCTAAAATAGTTTTGGAAAAAGCACCCTTTACTATTCATGAATGTCTTCTGTAAGCCTAAAATTACTTCTCAATAACAGTCATTTATAGCATAAAAAGCAATAAAGATTAAAATAACTGCAGGACATAAAATAAACTTAGTTAAATGAAGAAAGAGACTATGTTCCTAGATAGGAATAATCTGTATGTTTAAAATAAAGTTATCATATAAAATTCCAATTAAAATACTAGAAGAATTTCTTAATAGAGTAAATCTGAAAAAGACCACTGTGTGAGTACATATACACACACACACACACACAGCCACATGTGCACCTGCACACCATCCTATCTGTACTGATAAGGTTAAAAGTAAGGAGAGAAAAAATATCAGAGAATTAAAATGTAGATTATATTAATTTAAGCAATTAGATGGAATTTTTAAAAATCATTTGGATCCAGAAATATTAATTCTAAAAACTTACTGGAAGGAAATTATCTTATATAACTTAAGAAAGATACATACATAAAAGAAGCTCACTAAAATGATGTTTATCATATCAAAACTTACAAGCAAGTTAAATGAACAATGATGTGCATATTGTTGGGTTTAGGATGATTTTCTTTTTTGTGCTTTGTTTTAGTCCACTTGGGCTGCTATTACAAATTACCATAAGCTGGGTAGTTTAGACAACAGAAATTTATTTTTTGCAGTTCAGAAGACCAAGAAGTTCAATATCAAGGTGCTGGAATAGTCAGTGTCTGGGAAGGGCCTACTCCCTGGTTCCTACATGTCCGTCTTCTTGCTGTGTTCTCACATGGAGGAAGGGGCAAGAGAGCTCTCTGGGTCTCTCTTACGAGAGCACTAATCCTATTCATAAGGGTTCCATCACCATGGGGGTTAGGATTTCAACATACGAATTTTGGAAGGGACACAAACATTCAGTCTATAGCATGCTTTAATTGTATTTGCTCTTTTTTCTTTAATGACTGTAAAATTTAGGTAATCCATGTAATTAAAAATGTAAGAAGTACATTGTGCTGAAATGTTGAAAGATCATTTAAAAACAAATAATAGCTTAAATAGTAGTAGGAAATTCTAGGGTCTGGCTCATGGACTGTCCCTAATCCAATGTAGCATAAGAATAATATAGTTTAGGTAATGTCTATATGATATGGCTAGAAAATGGTTTATATCACAATAAATGGAAGCATTTAATATAGTAGGTCATGTCCTCCTTTTGGAAAAAGCCTTTCACTTGGGCATCCTAGAAAACCTTGCTTGGTTTTCCTCCCAACTCAGTGGCCATGCCTGATTCTCACTCCTCGGTCTCACCTGTGTCTGTGTGGTGCATGAGTACTAAGCTGTTGGTCTCCTTGATCCTCTCCTTACCCTCATTCCTATGTTGCTGTCATTCAGTCTCAGGGCATTAAAGACAATTTCTGAGCTCGCAGCTCTCACAGTTGTAGATCCCGCTTGGACCTCTTCTCTGAACTCACTTGTCTGTTAAACGGCCTACTTGCATCTTCTCTAGGATGTGAAATAAAAATTTCATATGAAAACTTCTTACCTTCCCTTTCACCATAGCTGCCTAGTCTTCCCCATCTCAGCTAATGCCAACCCATCCATCCAGATGCTGAGTGTGAAAACCTAGAAGCCTCCCTGACCTCTATCTTTCTCTCATTCCCCACATCCAGTGTATCAGCAAATCCTCTGGGCTCTTCCTTCACAGTATCTCCAGAGAAGACCGTTTCTCACCACCTGCAGGGTGCCCATCTACCACCATGGTGCAAGCACTCAATCTTCTGCCTGGATGACTGCAAGTGTCTCCTAACAGGACTCCTGGCTTGCACCATTGCCTCTTCACTATGTCCTCTCAACTAAGCCAGAATGCTTTTTTTAAAGTGTTTGTCAGATAAAGCACCTTGCAAATTCTTCAGGGCTTCCCTGTGTCTCTCAGAGGAAAGGCCTCATCCTTCCAATGGCCTTGAGGCTGCAGACCCAGTGGCTCTCCGTGACCTGTCTGACGTCTTCCCCTACACCTCCCCACTCGGCCACATTGGTCTGGCCACACAGCCACACTCCACATCAGGCAGCACGGCTGACTGTTCCCTAGGCTTAAACACTCTTCCCCACATTCGTGTTGCTCATTCCCTCACCTCCTTCAAATCTTTACTCAAATGTCATATTTTCAGTGATGCCAGCTCTGGTCGTCTTAGCTAAAAGGCTAATTTGGTGCCTCTTTGCCGTGAGCTGAGGATCCTCCCTAGAATGATCACATTCTGGCATGCTCAGCAATTCCCTTGTTTATTACACTGATTTTCTGGTCCCTCTGCTGCAATGCAGAATCCTTAAGGGCAGGGATGTTGGTCTATTGTGTTCCCTGATATGTAGAACAGAACAGGCTGACATAGAGAAGGTGTGCAGTGAGTTTGTTGAAAAAAACAAATACATGAAGAAATAAATACGTGAAAACAAATACTGTGAAGGGCATCGTGCACCAAGGCAAGGGGTGTATAGTAAGTCCGGTATGTGAGGTCAAAAGGGAAATCCATGCAAGATTTCTAGAAAATATAATGGGCTATATAGTAGCCGAATTAATCTGATAACAGTTTGAAGAACAAAGTACAATAGCAGAAAAAGAGTCAGGACACTTGCTGGAATGTGGTGGCCCCGGAAAGAAGCAAAGGCCTGAAATAGGTCAGTGGTGGTGCAAGTGGAAACCAGGGGCCCTGAGGATCCTGGACTTACCTGGTTTAATTATTGATATAATATAGATGAAAGAAAGAAATAGAAATCAAATCTATTTCCCAAACTTTGATGGAAAAGTCCCATTCAATGGCAAGAACCACAGTAACTTTTGCATCAACTTAGTATATTATTAAGTTTATAAATATGTAATACATTTAGACATTAGATTTAGCATATTTAATAGCCCAACGTTTATTTGAAATATAAACTAGGGTCCGAATGTTCTCAGGTACAACTTTCAAACTAAGGTTTTGTCTGTAGAATAAAAAAATCAAAAATTCATTTGGGCTCAGGGGCTCATGCCTGTAACCCCAGCTACTTGGGAGGTTGAGGCAGAAGGATCACTTGAGTCCAGAAGTTCAAGACCAACCTGGGCAACATAGTGAGGTCCTGTCTCTAGAAAAAAAAAAAAATCAAGATGTGAACTGCTGGAGTTTTGACTTAAGAAGAAAATATACCAGAGGCGATTCTAGAGCAAGAATTATATGAAATTACCAGTACTTGTAAAATGATTCCCTAAAGTTCTTTGAATTAGCCCAAATTCCAAGCTCCAAAATGTGGTAATTCGAATAAGATCCAGAGGGGAAGACAAACAGTGAACAAAACTCAGTCTTGTTAATGGTTAGAAGAGTTATATTATCTTCATCATACTTTTGGGCATTCTGTCAAAGTCCATGATAAACAATAATCTTTAATTACTAGGGAATTCAGGAAGTCATATACACATTATATATCATAACAGTATTAACTATTGGAACTCCAGATTTTTATTTTTTAGATTTTCCCTCACCCACTGCATAACTTTAAATGACTATACTTTTTCTGATTTATAAAAGCAATATGCAGACAATTGTGAAAATTTAGAAAAAGTAAGAAAAATCATCTCTTAGCAACCAAATAATCACTGTTAAGATTTTGACATAGCCCTTTTATTTCTTATGTATGAATGTGTATATGAGGATGTGATACCCAGACATGCAGTTTTTAATGCTGTGTACACTTGTCTGTATTTTCTTACTTATTACAGTAGCCTAAGCAACCCCTTGTTGCTGAAACTCTTTTCATGACTCACTTAATGATTGCATAATATGTTCTGCATGTATAACTTGATTGACTACTCTCTAATGTTGGATATACTGATATTTTGCTTGGAAAGGGTAAATAAAATTTTCACATGTACAATGAAGTAAAGAGAGAAGAAAATAGACAC
The DNA here is from genome assembly GCF_009764315.1 of Trachypithecus francoisi. NCBI lineage: Eukaryota > Metazoa > Chordata > Mammalia > Primates > Cercopithecidae > Trachypithecus > Trachypithecus francoisi. Next base: position 7,391,531 of record NW_022681472.1, read on the forward strand.
TTGGGTAGCATGAATGTCTTCATCTTGAAATAGGAGCACAAAATGTTTTTTAAAGAAACCTAAAGAGCCTTTTCTTATCTCCCTGATTCCTGCCAGTGACATACTTTGGAACCGTGTTGAAGGTCATAGGAGCTCTGCCAGGAAGACCCAGGGAGAATGAATGAGCATGCATCAAACTGTTCTCTACATTTTTATACTTTTTTTTAAACATTCACTCTAGTCTGCTCTCTCATACCAAGACTGGTCCCAGAGCACAATTAAACCGAGGCAAACAAACCACATCGGTGGTGAGCAAAAGTGCCTGCACAGAGCTATGCCACTCTCACTATTTTTTAAAATCCAAAGCAAAGAATATTATTGTTATTTTGTATCTTGTAGAACATTGTACTATACGTTTTCTCACTTAATTTCCAAAATAACTCTGTGAATTTGGCAGTACAGACAATTCCATTATTTCACATTTAATAGATATGGGCTCAGACAGGCTGGATAATGTTTCTTGAAACTCACACAGCCAGAAATAAGCAGAGCCACAGCTGAAAGACAGCCTTACTCACTCCTGCCCTGTGTTCTCTCCATTCTACTCTTTCGGAGGAAAAAATGTTTGATGATTGGAAGTTCTTGAGAGTAAGAAATATTTTCCAGAAATGTCACCTTGAATTTCATTACATGAGTCATATGCGCCTTCCTGAAAGAACCGTGTCCAGGGAAGTAAGTGGGTTTGGCCAGGTTTCTGAAGCTATCCAAGGACCAATGGGTAACTCCTTGCTGCTGAAACTCTTTTCATGACTCACTTAATGATTGCATAATATACACTGCATGTACAACTTGATTGACTACTCTCTAATGTTGGATATACTGATATCCAACAGGGAACAATTGGGGAGATGCTAGAATGGCCACCAGCTCCATCTGGACTGCACCCTCCACATTTGCTGTCCAGGTGCCTGTGGCGGCTCAGGGGGTCTGGGGTAGTTGTCTGATGAGTGCCAAAGCCAAGGCTATAACAAAGTGTTGCAAGTAAGCTAGTGCTCACCATGGTACACAGATGGACATATTCTATTTCTATAAATATGTATTAAACATTAGCTAAGTGGCTACTGTGTATCAGTCACTGCAGTGGACAAAACAGGGGAAGCCAAGCGAAAAAAACAAAACCTCATCTTCTTTCTGATGAATATAAAGATTGAAATCGAGATCTTACATAAGGGTCGGTACTGCTAGGCTCAGTGAAGAACAACAAAGCCAAGTAAGTGGCGAGGGAGTGAGGGTGGTGGGTGGCGGTGACTACCCAAGGTGCAACGGTCAATTATGAGTTCCTTTTAATTATGCTAGAAATCCAGCAGCATAGGCCAGTCGTGGTGGCTCACCCCTGTAATTCCAGCACTTTGGGAGGCCGAGGTGGGTGGATCACCTGAGGTCAGGAGTTGGAGACCAGCCTGACCAACATGGTGAAATCCCGTCTCTACTAAAAATACAAAAATCAACCAGGTATGGTGGCACATGCCTGTAATCCCAGCTACTCAGGAGGCTGAGGCAGGAGAATCGCTTGAACCTGGGAAGCGGAGTTAGGAGTGAGCCGAGATTGCACCATTGCACTCCAGCCTGGGCAACAGAGCAAGACTCCATCTCAAAAAAAAAAAAAAAAAAGAGAAATCACGTGGCTCATGGAAACTATGAAATATGAGTATTATTTTCTTATCATGAGACTAAAATACAGCTTCTTTAAACAGTGAGATTATGTAAACAATAGTAAGAATAAATAATAGTAAAGTGATGCAAAAATATAAAATAAATAGGAAAGTAGTACCCAAATAGCAAGCATGTAGGGTGTGGGTGGGGGAAACCATACATCATCTGCTTCCTTCTCCTACCTGCAAATACCTGCAGCCCAGACCACCATGACCTACTCAGATTCAGGACATTATGGACTCCAGAGTCAGCAGCACAATCTCATAAACCAAACTATTTTACTTTCCTCACCCAGGACTAGAAGCAGAAGCATTTAATACAATGATGTTAACGCCATTCTTTTTCTACCTGCCCCACGTTCTACGTTACGTGCATAATGTATACTGTGCTTGGGGCAGGGGAAAGACAGAAATCAATAAATGCACATTCTGCATCCTGAATTCAGAGAGGCCATGTTTAGTCATGCAAACCCTCATTTAGTGTTTAATCTATATATATTTTCAATCCTACATTTGTGACATGTTCTGTACTCATGGCATTGCAATGCTTAAAATATGGATTAGGAAGAGAACAAGAGACCTCATTTTTCTTTCCTGCAGTTTAATGGGAGTGATGATGGCCCGGCAATTATGCATCTTGGTTGCTACAGATGTCATCAGTATTAGGAGCAGGTAGGTAAAGCAACCAAAGGACTCTGTGTAATGTCTGTTTGTGATACTAAAACAGCAACAGTTCCACAAGGAAGTTTTTCTACACACCTACACATGTACATTATAAACAAAATGAGCACTGAGTAACTATTATGTCTTTTATTCCCCTTAATTGAAGGTTGCTCAATATTTCCACTATAATCCCTTGTGTCTGTGACATAGTTTCAATTGTGTTTTTGAATTAGAATTATATCTAAATTTCATGCAGGCAAGGTGGACAGGAGTTGTTAGTGTTATTCTAGGCTTCGTTTTGAAAGAAAAAATGCTGAACAAAGAAATAAAAGGGAAAAATAGAGGAAATTTTTAAAAGTCTACTCATTTTTTTTTGCATTTTGTACTCTAGTGATCATGAATGGCTCCTATTCTGGGGCCACTGCAATGTGGCTGCAGTCTACTGTTTCCAACCTTCTCTTCCTCTCTGTTTCTTCTTGTGGCCTCCAGTTTAACCAGAGAGAGGTAGGTGTCTTAGGCTATGATAAGGAGCTTGACTTTCACTCAAGGTGCAGCAGGGAGTCTTGGGAGCCATGAGCAGGTGAGTAATGAGACCCAAGCCACACTTTCAAAGGTCCCAACTGCTCTGCGGAGAATGGGCAGGTGGGCTGGGTGCCACTGGGAAGCTGCAACAGCAGTCACCAGGAATGCCACAGACTGAGGTAGTGCAGTGAGCACGGGGACAAGTGGTCAGCTTCAAGATATATTCTAGAGCACTCATCAGACCTCTCAATGGATTGGACATGGAAATGACCTAAAGACAGAAAACTCCAAGATCCTCTCCAGAGCAAACAGGTGAGTAGTGAAGGCTGAGGAAGAAGCAGATAGGGAAGGGGTCCATTGTCAACATTCTTTCCTGGACATGTTCTGTTCCTGCAGGGCTCATCAGTGAGGACCAGGCTGAGCTGGACATTGAGGGCATCTTTCACAGTCTCTCTTGTTATGTTCTCTCCCCTGAACTTTAAAAACCTTTATGGCTTTAAAGTTGCTGCAGCCTAAAGCCTAACGTTGTCCTTGCTCCTAGCAGCTCCTAAGACCTCTGTCAAGGAGTATTTTCCATACTGGCTCCTCCCTTCCTGCCTGTGAGACTTCCCCCTCTATAGTTCTATTGTTTCATCAAAAAATGATCTAATGATCCCATTTCGAAGACTTCATTAAAGGCATTGTATTCGTCCATTTTCATACTGCTATAACGATACTACCAGAGACTGGATAATTTATATAAAAAAAGAGGTTTAATTGACTCACAGTTCTGCACGCCTGGAGAAGCCTCAGGAAACTTACAATCATGGTAGAAGGGAAGGCAAACACATTTCATATGGTGGCAGGAGAGAGAGAGTCTGAGCACGTGAAGGAAGAACTGTCAAACATATACAAAACCATCAGATCTTGTGATAACTCACTCACTAGCATGAGAACACCATGGGGGAAATGCCCCCATGATTCAATCTCCACCCACCAGGTTCCTCCCTCAACATGTGGGGATTAGGGGATTATGGGGATTACAATTCAACATGAGATTGGGTGGAGACACAGCCAAACCATATCAGGCACTTAGCATAATCTTTAGAAATATGAAACCACTGGACAACGTCGGCATTTAGTAACTGGGTGAAAAACAAGCTCGCAGAAATAGTATCTTGTACATGTTCTTATTGCTATTTAAACACAATCCCGTTCGTATACACTTTTGCATTAACCTCTCATAAGACCTCATGAGATATGTTATGGGTTATTATTCCATCTTTATTATTCAGGAAATGAGTGGAGAGATATTTGATAACTTACACAAATCAGACAGATAAACAGTTGCTGAAACAGGCCTGGACATCTTTCTCACTCAAGCCCATATTCTATCTATATCCAATTTATTAGGGTTCTCAAATGATCGATCTACTCCTCAAGGTCAGGGCCCAGATGTGGACAGGTGGCACCCATGACCCTTCAGGGAAGCGCTTGTCATTTACTCTGTCACAAGGAGGGCTGTTAACAGGCTGCCTCCAGCAGTTAATGTCTTCATAATGCCACATGCCTTCAAAGGAATTTCTATAACTGACCCCCTCCACTACCTCAAGTACGATAAATCAAAAACAGCCTCACACGGAGAAGAGAAGTGACAGAGATTAATGACATTCTTGGTGGTCTCAAGGATGTAGCATGGTGTTCCCTATCATATCTTCATTCGATTCACCAGAATGGATCTTCCTGAAACCAGATGGATCCTAGGAGAATGGTCAGATATAGTATCTTTGCTAGAGCAGATCAATATAGCATCAGCCACATGATATTGATGCAGTGAGTGCATTCTTCTCTATCCCAATCAGAAAAAAAGGCCAGAAACATGGAGTGCACAGCAGTGTTCATTTAGTGATGCTCCAGCCCAAATGCCTGGCCACGAGAAAGCAGTTAGCTTGAGTGGATCTGCAGAAAAACACAGCTTTGCAGGGCCAGCTGCTTTGCTGCCTTGGCCACCTGAGCTATACAGACCCTACAATGTTGGAGGGGTCAGTGATGAAAAAAAGACACAGTGTAGCATTTGTGTCAAGCTTCAAGCTCCAGGGCAGGAAACAATGCCAGCCCCTGGGTTTCTAGAGCAAGGGCATTGTATCCACAACTGAGAATTTTATGCATGTTTGGTACCATAGGATGCCAAGTATCTATGTGTCCTAAACAGCCCATCCTGAACTAGGTCCTTGAAGATTGATTCTGAATGAGACTTGAGGACACAGGTAAGCTGCATGAGCAGGTAGCCCAAAGCCATGTGCTCCCAGGCTCTTCTCCCAGCTTGCACCTATGGTTGTGTGGTGTCCAGCAGAATAACCCCCTTTCTCCCCACTCCATGGAAGGACAAGCCCAAGCTCTTTAAGAAATTGTGGCAGGATTCTTCTTGTTTCATTTTGTTTTAGCCTTTTAATTGTTACTGCTCAAAACATCTCATTTTTAAATTTAGCATTCTGACTCTGTGTTTGTACCTTGAACTCTTTCATGATTTTCTGCTCCCTGATAAGGAACACATGTTTGATCCTGCTGCAAACATATTCAGCACACATGGCACCACTGCAAGCCCTGCTGGCATGTTTTTTTTTTTTTTTTCCTTCTAGACAACCTCATAAGAACTTCAGGTCTCACAGCAAGAAGCCCTCAAAATGTGCCTGGGTACACACTACATGCAGACTTTGGTGTTTCCCCAAATGTCTTAGTATAAAAGTAAACAACTGTATTACCAGGGCTTGGGACAGCCTAGTTTTGTTAGAGGCTATATTGTAGGAAAGCCTACGACAGTACGTCAAATGCTGGGCCATTCTGAGTGCCTATAGACAGTGTCTCTGAAAGAGGTAAAAGAAGTTCAATTGTGGCAGGATTATTCTATACTTAAGGTAGGAAGGAATATGTGCAGGATTCTGTCTATCTGGGCACCCCTTGGCTGTGAAGAGACAAATACAGTGCAGCCACCCTTGCCTGAGAAGTGTGTGGTTACCAGGGCCCAGACACCTTAGGATGGAGAGCTTGGACCACACTACTGGGTAAGCACAGAGACCAGCAGAGGCAATGGCTGAGGTTCAGAGGAATTTAGAAGGGATCGTTGCTGCCCCGAGGTCACCCGCAGCAATGAGAGCTGTGGTTCCTCCCACAAGCTCAGTCCTGGAAACTTCTGCCCAGAGAGAGAGGCCACTGGGATCCCAGAGGTACTGCTCCCCAAACACAGAAGGAAAAGTGGAGCCCCTTGACAAGGGAGTGGTGGCCACAATGAAAGAGCTTCCATTCGGCCATGGGAGTGCAGTCAGCTGATGGCTCCACTGGGCTACTTTCAGGACCCAGCACAGTTCTCGAGCCAAAGCCAGACTCTTCCCTGGCAGTCTCTGCTGATAACAGTACCACAGGGGCACCAGGGCCCACCATTCTTGCCCAAAATGGGGCCTGAGAGCTGCATGGTGGTCTGAGCCTCTCCTGCCCTGTCCCAATTGCTCTCCCTTTTGTCTTTTCTTGGCCTTAACTCCCAGGAAACCTCCAACACTCCTAACTGAGAACCTGCTCCAGAAAGTGGCCATGGCATGGCATTGCCTCCAGGCCATGGGCACAGGACTGTGTGATGCTGGTTGGGTGGGGATACAGATGTGGAGAATATGACATTCTTTAATGGACCCAACAGGCCCATTTAATGGACCCTTTGAATCTGCTAGGAATTATCTGCCCCTACTGTAGGGCATGTAACAGCTGAGGTGTCTCACTGCCTCTGTTTCCTGAAGACATTACTGTACCTGTCCCCTTGACAGTCATCAAAGGCACTGGCCTCAAACTCAGCTTAACTAGTGCTAACTCCAGAGCAGACCAGATTAATAGCTGGTTCTGCTTCAGGTTCTGATTCTGTGTAAATAATGACTTATAGCCCAGCTTTCTCCTCTCCCTTTTGCTGATGGCCCCTTTTCCAGGGTATTGAAAATGCCTGTGACCTTAGCCTGTCCAACAACCCAACCAACCACGGCCTCCATCATTCTTCAGTCCCATCTTCCCCTAGAACCCTCCCTGGCCCCAACCAGAGCCTCCTCTGTGCCCACTGGCACCTTCCCTCTTACCCACCCATTGTGAGACTGCCTAGTCCTCCCTCCAGATCCCTGGGGCAGCAGGGATTGGCACAGCGATTAATCATTCCACGGAGAGACTCCTGCCCCGACACAGCCAACCAGCCTCGATTCTAAAGCAGCTGGGACCTAAGAGGTTCAGACCTCACTTTCCGAAGAACAGTGGACAGAGGGGGCCAGGAGAAAGGGCATGAACCCTGGCCCCCACTGGAGATGGTGTGGCTTCAAATCACTCTTCAGAAAACTGAAATGCTGGCAGGGAGGCTCAATCTTGAAGAGACATCAGATTTCCTCTTTCATATATGGCCAATGCTGTGATTCTACATTGTTTATCCAAAGTAAAATAAACTAAAACAATTAAAGTAGTGTTGATTTAATTATATCCTATTTCCACCCTTGTATAGAAACAAAACTGACTCTATTCAGTAAGGAAATTCAACAAGGCTTTGCCATATTTCCATGGTGATCCTCTCTTCTGATGTGGTAGAAAATAGAAGAGGCTATTTATGAAGATGCTTCATTGTAAAGAACACATTTTTAATTAGGCATATATAACAGCCCCTCATTGACCCATCAACCTTGGGAGGTGAGTGACATCACTAAGGCAGCAGATCCACATGGCCGATTCCACCTCACCAAATCTTTGCTCAGATGTCCCTTCAAGGAGGCCAACATGTACATTTCTATTCAAAACTGTACCCCCACTTATCCACCTTAACCTATTGGCTTGTTTGTTTGTTTGTCTATAGTACTTATTATCTTCTGTATTCTCTTTAATTTACTTACTATTATTGTATTGTCAGCCATCTTCCACAAAAATTTAGGTTTCATTGTAGGAGGAAGCTTCTAAGCTTTTACCTATTTTGTTCCTGATACCAAATACCTAAAACAGTACTCAGAATAGAGTAGTGCTGGTGAATGTTTGTTAAAGAAAGTGTGTGTTATGAGTAACTGCAACTTAGCTACATCGCTGTCAAGCAAATTTAAATTAGAAACTTCAGTTAACCATCTTTCCCATGTTTTCTTGATTATATACCTCCCTACTATTTGCTCTTTCTTCTGCTATTTTTAAAGTACTCAAGTCAAACAAGAAAAAAGCCCCATTATGAAAATGAAAATTATTACAGATTATACTAACGTTTGACATCACCCTGAAACATAATCACTATGAGAAGTCTAATGTGTAGTGTTCTGGAATCTTCTCTACTTATTGATACACACATAAATGGACCCATTAAAATTATTGTGGTGTTTTGCATTTTAGGTGAAAGGTATCAATTGCGCATATCTTACAACTTAAAAGGTTCATTGATGTGACATATACGTATTAAATAACACAGGTCAAATTAAAATTTCTAATTAGAATTTCAGTGTGAATATACCAACATTTATTAAGTTATCCCATAATCATGGCCACTGAGAATGTCATAACATCATTGAATGTGTCTCCCTTTATGCAAGTATTTCTTGAGAGCAAATATGACAAAGTAGAATTTCCAGGCAATAGGATTTACATATTTTAAATTTTAATAGTTATCATCAAAATGCCACCCAGAGCCTGTGCTGGTAGGGGCTCCCCCAGCAGCAATGAGAGTGCTGTGCACAGATCCTCATTTACCTGTGATATTAGCAAACTTTATAATTTTTGCAAAACTTTTTATAATTTGTGTAGAATTTACAGTTTTATAATATCGAGTCTTCCCATGAACATAAGATAACTCCACATTCAAGTTTTATTTTATGAACTTCATTTTTTTTTTATAACTTTCTCCATAAGGATGATGGTTATTTTGGTTGGGTGTTACTGTAGACATTTTAGACTTACTATTACTATTTTGAATGTAGTCCCCCCCCATCCTCACATTACATTTCCTAAGTCACTATCACCTATATATAAAAAAGCTGATACTATTTTGCATTGTTAATGTCTGCTTCTCAGCATTTGCCACTTGATTCTATTTGACTTTCTAGCTCAGTGGTCATGTGCTGTATGGTATATCTTCTCTTGAATATGTTACATCTTTAAACTTCTTATTTTACTGTATTAGCAAGGACTTCCAGATCCATGCATTAAAGAAGTGGTGAGAATGACCATGCTTGGCTTCAAGGGGGATTTTTCTAAAGTATCACCCTTATCAGGAATTCAGGAAGATGTCCTTTATCTTAAAGAAGGCTTCATCTCTACCCAATTCACAAACAATGTTTATCGTGAGTCTTAAACTTTATAAATGTGTATTATTCTCTCTAATTCAAACTTCAACTAATCTCACGTAGCAAGCTGTGTTCATATTTTGATTTTTTTCAAAGCCATCTTTTGACTGTAGTGGTTTGAACGGTCATCTCAAAAAAGATATATTCACATTCTAATCCCCAGAACCTGTGACTGTGACCTTATTTGGAAAGAGTCTTTACAGAAGTAATTAATTTAGGGATCTTGATGAGATCATCCTGGATTACCCAGGTAGGCCCTAAATCCAACAATGTGTCCTTATAAGAGACAGAAGAGAAGACACAGGGGAAGGCCACGTGAATGAAGGTGAAGCCAGTGCTTGGAGTGAAGCTCCCGCAAGTCAAGGGACACCTGGAACCACCAGTAGCTGGAAGAAACACATATCTACTCTAGAGCCTTGGGAGGGAGCGTGGCCCTGACAACACCTTAATTTCAGATTTCTAGTCTCCATAACTGTAAGAGGACACATTTCTGTTGTTTTAAGCCACCCAGCTTGTGGCAATTTGTTAAATCAACTCTAGGAAATTATTATATTGCTGGACCTGACTGTTTCTCCCTATGCCATCATAAAAAATAGTTTATTTACTATTTCTTCCACTTTCTCTGGAATTATCTAGCTGTTTCATTTGTACAATAAAAGTTCTTAAAATGCAGTTTGTTTGTGTTTCAACTTTTTGTCTAATACGTTCATTTAAGGATATAAATTTTTCTTTTTGCATTCTAATTTCATGATATTCTACAAAGCTGAACACATGGATTATTCATTATTTCTCATTTTAAATAGTTTACCATGTCCATTTGACTTTTCTCATGGTAAAATTTACTTAGAAATATTACGTGGAATATTTGGCCACATTTTTATTGTACATTTCTAAATTCACATTAATTATTGATAATGGAAGAAAACCTAGGCAATATCATTCAGGACACAGGCACAGGCAAAGATTTCATGATGAAGATGCCAAAAGCGATTGTAACAAAAGCAAAAATTTATAAACGGGATCTAGTTAAACTAAAGAGCTTCTGCACAGCAAAAGAAACTATCAACAGAGTAAACACAAAACCTATAGAATGGGAGAAAATTGTTGCAATCTGTGCATCTGACATATCCAGCATCTATAAGGAACTTAAATTTACAAGGAAAAAAATAACTTACAAGAAAAAAACAAACAATCCCATTAAAAAGTGGGCAAAGGACATGAACAGACACTTCTCAAAAGAAGACATACATGCAGCCAACAAACATGAAAAAAAGCCCAAGATGACTGATAATTAGAGAAAGGTAAATCAAAACCACAATGAGATACCATCTTACACCAGTGGGAATGGCTGTTTTTAAAAAGTCAAAAAACAGCAGATGCTGGCAACGTTGTGGAGAAAAAGGAACGCTTTTACACTGTTGGTGGTAGTGTAAATTTGTTCAACCATTGTGGAAGACAGTGGCTATTCCTCAAAGACCTAGATGCAGAAGTACCATTCAACCCAGCAATCCCATTATTGTGTATATACCCAAAGGAATATAAATTGTTGTATTATAAAAACACAAGCACACGTATGTTCATTGCAGCACTATTCACAATAGCAAAGACATGGAATCAATCTAAATGCCCATCAATGATAAGATGGGCATTTAGGATAAGAAAATGTGGTACATATACTGGGTAAGAAAATGTGGTACACATACACCATGGAATCCTATGCAGCCATAAAGAGGAACAAGATCATATCCTTTGCAGGGACATGGATGGATTATCCTTAGCAAACTAACACAGGAACGGAAAACCAAATACTGCATATTCTCACTTATAAGTGGGAGCTAAATTATGAGAACACATGGACACATGGGCGGGTGGGACAACAACATACACCAGGGCCTGTTGGAGGTTGGGGGGTGGGAAGAGGGAGAGGATCACGAAGAATAGCTAGTGAATGCTGGGCTTAATACCTGGATTATGGGATGATCTGTGCAGCAAACCATCATGGCACATGTTTACCTATGTAACAAGTCTACACATTCTGTACATGTACTCCTGAACTTAAATAAAAGTTGGAAATTTAAAAATATGTATTTTTAGGACACCATTCAGAAAACAAACAAAAAAAAATATTGGTGAAAGTGGCCTGTAACTTTTTTTATTTGTGAAAACTTTCAGTTCAGGAGAATATGATCCATTTTTGTTGATTTCAGGTATGTTTGAAAGAAAATGCATTTGCTTTCATTCAATACAAAGCATTTCTGTGTGTACATATGTATGTATTAATTAACCATGCCATTCAAATCCTCTAAATCATTATAGGTTTTTGTCTACTAGATCTGTTATTATCTGAGAAATGCCTGTTGTGTTCTTTTATGATTGTGCATTCATTGATATCTTCTTATAGTTTTTTTCATTTCTTCTTTCCATTTTCCAGACCTTCATTTTTGATGCATAAATATGCATCTACAATATGTTTCTCTGTTTTAGTTTATCATTATGAAATATCTTCCTTTATAGTTTTTAACAATTTTCTTTTACCATAAACCCTTTTTTGTGCTATAGTAATTCTTTAGTTACTAGTGCTGTGTAGCAAAGTATCCCATAAGTTTAGTATTATAAAACAACAAATATTTTATTTGGTTCATAATTCTGTGAGACAAGAATTCAGGAAGGGCTCAGCTGGGTGATTCTCGATTGAGGTTTCTTGTTTGCTTCTGGTCAGATGTGAGCTGGGGCAACCTCATCTGAAGGTTCGACCAGGCTGGACTTGCATGGCTGGCAATCCTCTGAAGACCTTAGCAGAGTGCCTGCATGTGCCTTCTCCAACATGATGGTCTCAGAATAGGCAGACTTCTTCCATGGCAACTGGCTTCCCCAAAGAGTGAGTATTCCAAGAGGACCAGGTGGAAGCTGGAAGGCCTTTTCTGACCAGGTCTTGAAAGTCACATCACATCACTACAGCCATCTTTACTGGCTGAAACAGAGACCAGCAATCCCAGATTCAAGAGGAGGAGACAGAAACTCTCTAACTCTCAATAAGAGGAATGTCAAGAAAATGTGGGCCTATATTTTAAAATCTCTCTCTCTATATATATGTAGTATGTAAACATTTTCCTTAAAGATACAGCGTTAAGTAAAAGTAGAAAGTACAGAAACATTGTGTGGTTTGCTATAATTTATGTAAACACGAAAGAATTACATATATTATATATGTGTGTATATATTTTTGTATGCCAAGGAATGTTTTACGGAGGATATTCAAGAAAATGATCTTCTAGGTAGCCTCTGTGGAGGAAACCCACAGGGCTGGAGGGCAGACATGGAAAGGAGGCTGTGTAAATGTTCATACTATTGATTTTTTTTTTTTACCACAAATAAATAAAATTGAATTTAAAAATAAAAATGTAAGCTGCATATTGGGAGAAGATATATGTAAAACATGTAATTCACAAGGAATTCTTTTTCAGGATTTATAAAGAATTCATGTAAATTAATAAATACACACATACAACCTAATTTTGAAAAGGGTGAGACAAGTCTATTCACAATCAACTTACTGGGACACCCAAATCCTGAAAACAAAAATGCTCGATTTCACGAATAATCAGGGAAGTGCTAACTGAAAATACCATGAGATACTATCGGATCGGCAAACATTAAAAGGTATCATAATACCCAATCTGGTGAGGATGCAGAGCAAAGCAGCTCAGGCACTGCTGTAAATTAAGACAACATTGAAACAATTTGGTAACACCTAGAAAAGCTAAAGATGCATCTGCCTTATGACCCAGCCTTTCAGCCACAGGAGATTTTCAGCCACAGCCTAGAGAAACTTTAGACTGTGTATGAGGACATCCACAAGGATGCTCACACTGCATTGTTCATGTCAGTGGAAATTAAGAAATGCTCATCAATAGGGATATAGTGGAGTACATTCATACCGTGAAATGTAGTTAAAATATTTGACTAACTTACCTTTGACATTATGTTTCAAAATGTTTACATTCAGTAAACATAATTGGAGTGAAGAAACGTCAAGTTGTAGAAGAATTCTTTTAGCATGTCACCAAAGTCACAGATTTTCAGTCACACAAGAGCAGGGCCATGTATTGTTTATGCCTATATGCATGTGTGCAGAAAATATAAAAACCTGGACAGGAAGAGACACTCCAATCTCAGGGTGAGGCTACTTTTTGGGGGGGACAAAGGAGCATGGCCAGGGTGGAGCACAGAGGAAGCTGGGCCTAGGAATGACCATTCAATTTCTCAAGGAAGATCTAAAGAACTTTGGCAACATGATAATACTCTTATATCTGGGTAGTGCTATTAACTGTTAGCTGCAGTGTCATCTACACTTCTCTGTCAATGTGAAATACTTTGACAACGACCAGGAAGCATTTTTAAAGGACCTATTTTCTAAAGGATCGATTTTAATCAATCACTATTTAAATAATAATCAAGACAATGGCCACGAAGTGCAAGCAATTGACACAACGTTTTTGTTATTTTGTTTATTTAGTTCATTTTGGCTAATGTGAATGGAAATTAGCTGCAAACAGCTGTGAAAGGAGAACACCCCATTGCCTCCTGGTAAGCAGTGAGCTTATTTTCATATTCCTAGTATCACAGAGTGATGCCAATACAATCACCAACTAGGTCATTTATGAGTTTCACAATGCTTGTCAAAAACAGTGGCAAACAAAGTTTTTAAGTAATTAAGTCAGAAAAGGATTTAATGTATTTTAAATATGTTTTTAAAATTCCTTGTAGAGATCTATCCAGTGGAAGTAGGCCCTCACCCTGATGCCTTGCCACTCAAGAGATGTCATTTGAATTACCATTAAATAGAGCCTAGAGGTGCTTTGTTTCTAAGTCTTTACCCACTAAACAGAACATCTCTATCATCTCCTAAATAATCACAGCAAAGCCATATTTTTAAGTTATTAAACTAGACACATTGCTTTTGTTCCCAGCGTCCTGCCTTCCCTCCCATCCATCTAGTGACTGTGGGAGCAACCATTCTGTACAATACAATGCTGCCTTCTTGGCACTCTTGATTGAGTTGGAAGTGGGCTTCTAACAAGTTGGGTCAGTTAGGGTTCTTCTCTGAAATTTTTGGAAAAATATTCTGTAATGAGAGAGAAGCATGAAGCTGGTATGGAAGGCAAGGAGGAGGGAGAGGAGTCTTGGCAACCTGTGAGTTCCTTTCTTCAGTTTTTTCTACAATTCTCATTTTTTCCACAGGCTGGCTGTCTTGTGAGATAGTCAGATACTTTCCTAGTAGATCTCTCCTTCCCTTTATCTACTTGAGTTAGTTCGGATTGAATTTCTGAACTTGCAACAAAGGGCAGTTTTCATGAATACTATTACTGGCTGTTGTTTATCATATGTACAATGATTAAAAATAAAATTATAAACATTGTGACCATGATATCTGATCAACTTGTTTACATCAAAACAACTCTAATCAAACAACTACTTGAATTATATAATACAGAATAAGCTATACATAATGTGGTTATTTCCTGACGCATTCTTTTCAATAAAATATCACTCAACCGTTTGTCTCATCCCTAAGGATGAATTATTTGTCCTGCTGGTCCAGAGAGACAGAGCTCAGTGTGATCATGAAGCTGTGTCTTGCTCCTTCACGTGAAGGTATTTCTTTCCAGTAGAGTAGATCAAATAGAGCACTAATTGTTTCGACATCCAAAGAATACGGAACTTCCCTTGTCATGTAATTCATTTTGGTTAAAAACTAAACAATATCCATAGTGAAATCATAATCCCAGGCAAAGAAAATACCACAGTCAAGAGTTCACTTTAAAAGACTGTGATAGCTATCATTGATGATTTGGTGTGTTATTGAACACTTTGAGAATATTGCATCCACCATCACCACCAAAGGAATCAGCAACTTGCTATCTCTCATCCATCTAGTGATAGCCCTTCACTGAGCACTGATTTCTCACTGGGCATGTCTTCAGGGCTTCAGAGCAGTAGGAGTCAAACAGGTTGCCTTAGACCTAGCTCCTCGGAGGAGCCCTGGGCCAAGAAATAGGGTCCCATTCTACATAATAGCTATGTTCAGGAACTCTGTGCATGGAGAGAAAGAGCTGGGCTCTAGACACAAAAGCAACATGTCTAGAATTATGAATTTTTTAAAAATCACATAAAACCAGGAGAGGCCAAGAGGCTAGAGCTCTTCATTCCCACCCGTATTTTAACGACAGATGTTCCATTTGATCTACTTTTTATTTGCGGTTCAGTGAAAGATTTAATTTGAAATACATGTGGCACCATCAAACTATGTTTAACAGCCACTATGCAGGGACTTTAAGGAATTAAGAAGTACTATGTCCTCCTGAAGGAGGCAGCTAACATTGTCACAAAGGAGAAAGATCTGTCCAGCGTTTCTGGTTTATTGTGGTGTCCAGCGTGCTGGGATGTAAACTTCAAATACCTTTCTTTTTAGAGTTTCCTTTCTCCTGCTGGGCTACAGCTGTCCTGTCTTTCCTGCTGGAGATGGTGTTTAGTGCCACAGTGAGAACTAGAGAGGATTGAGTAACTCTGTAGTCAAGCTCAGGTACCAACAGTGTCTCTTTTAAGTACTTCCGACTTGGTCTTGTTTAAATTTAAATCCAAAACCCTCTGCCTCCCATCAGTCTCTGAGCTTCTAGACCAATCCATAGCTCAGAGACTCTGGGTGAGGGGGAGGCTGGGTGACTGTGTATGGTTTGCTCCCACACACTTCCACTTCCAGCCTGCCTTCAGTGCTCACTCTTCTCACTTTTCCAGACAGAATAACACAGAGATGGCAAGTATGACCTTTGTAATGGGAAAGATCCAAGGTACTCTTTGTTCCTCTAACTGCAGCCATTTGTCTAAGGTTTCAGTAATCTGAAGAGCAGTCCCAACATGTCAGGGGGCTCACCTTACCACTGGGGCACATGTCCAACCACGACAAGGCATTTCATCTGCCCTCCAGGCTTCACAACTTGAAGCTCAACCCTTGTTCCTTGGCTATGGGGGGAGAATGTTCCCAAGACTCTGTCACAAACAATGGATCTCTGGAGAGTTGGGAATGAGGATGGCAGTGGTTGGTGTTTGGGTCCCTTCTGAGCTGGTTCCTATCATGAAGCTCTGGGGAGAGGTGGCATGAGGTCCTTTGGGATCTTTAGTGCCATTGGGCCTCAGGTTTGTTACTGTCCTTAATTCCAAGACAATAAGAACAATCTCACTAGCAGTCAATTACAGGTTGATAGATGATGAATGGATGGATGGATGGATGGATGGATGGATGGATGGATAAAATGGATGAATAGACAGATAGATAGAATGACCAGATAGACGTCTCAAATGTGTAGCATGGGTCATAAGAGTTCTGGGGACTAAAGGAACACTATGGGCAGGTAAGGTTTCACAGAGGAGGGGCCTAGAAAGGTACTTTGAAGGATGGACTATAGCAAAAAGACAAGGCTCTCCAGATGGAAGGAAACATATAGGCAGATGCATGGCAATGGGAAGTAGGGATGATCACTCTGACTTCAGGAGCTATGATTGTGCCATTTCTGAGGGCTTACTCTATGCCGGGTAGCACACTACGTGCTTTACAAAAAACCATTTCAATTACTCTTTGTAGCAACTTTATAAGGTACATATTATCAATGTCCTTTAAGAGAGGAAAAAATAATTAACATTTTTAGTGATTATACTGGGCAAAGAAACATGACCTGATATTCATTACCTCATTTAATCTGTGTCAGAGTCTATGAAGGAAGTTCTATTTTTATGGCAGTGACTATAGCAATTACATTTGCTCTAAATAATAAAATCAATATGTGACAAAGCTGGACTTAACGTCCAGACATGTTGATCCAAACAGCCAATCAAGACCCCTTGTGAAACCCCACTGGGAAATAAGTTTGGAAAAATAAGTTGGACATTTGAAAAATGTTTTAGGCCGAGCGCAGTGGCTCAAGCCTGTAATCCCAGCACTTTGGGAGGCCGAGACGGGTGGATCACGAGGTCAGGAGTTCAAGACCATCCTGGCTAACACGGTGAAACCCCATCTCTACTAAAAAATACAAAAAACTAGCCGGACGAGGTGGCTGGCACCTGTAGTCCCAGCTACTCCAGAGGCTGAGGCAGGAGAATGGTGTAAACCCGGGAGGCGGAGCTTGCAGTGAGCTGAGATCCGGCCACTGCACTCCAGCCCGGGCGACAGAACGAGACTCCGTCTCAAAAAAAAAAAAAAAAATGTTTTAATATTAGTCTATAAGGATGGAGGAATTAATTTTTAAGCAATGAAGGACCAATAGAGGTTTTAAAGATAATAGCTGCAAAATCAAATGTCACCTTATGAAAATTAACCAATTTGCAATGTTCTGAGCAAATGATGAGTCAAAAAAAACGGAAGAGAGGGAGGGAAATACAGAAAAGTTAATTACAATGGTGGAGCTGCTGATGAGGGAGGGAATATACTGCAGAGAGGGGGAAAAGAAAAATCTGACAAAGGAAATCATTGAAATGTTTCATGACTAATTCGGTGTAGTTCCAACTCTGGGTACCTGAGAAAACGATAGCCCTATTTATGGAAATAGGTAAGACCCGAAGAGATCATTTGAAAAGGAATTAGTTTATTATTCCCTGTTAAGAAATCTGTAAATGCCTGAATCCATATTGCTTACAACAGAACAGAAATTCATATGTTTCTGCTGGAGGTAATCTAAGAATGGTCAGTTTCTGGTATTACCATATCTAAGAATGACATATTCCCTATAATCGTTATGCATCCTGAATGCTTAATTAGAACAAGGTATCTATGCATTGTTATAATTATTATTACATCATATTAATGAATTAATAACAACATAATTTTTTAAAATGATAAAACGAAAACAGAATAATTCCCCTATGTTTTATACTTAGAGTGACTTTTCTGATCTTCAGTATATTAAAATTCAAATATAAAATTCTATGTTTTTAAAATTTCCCTATTTCCAGCTAGGAATTTTTGCCCAGACACTTTCCAAACAGGACTCTGTGCTACTCTTTTTCTGCTATTACCCATCCTCACTTAGGCTAACCCAGGATCTAAAGAAAAAAGATCACATAAGCCACTCAACTTCATAAATAAATGGGAGCTAGCCCCGTGATACCCATTTGTTGGAAGTCCCAACAAACTGTTCATTTCTCCCAAGTGTTCCTTTTCAATATATTAGGATATCAGCAGTAAGCTGCTTCTGAGATGCTGTAGAGAATACCTAGTCATTGTTTCATAAAACCTTTGGTTGAGTCCTAGCCTGACTTCAGACCCTCATCCATAGTTAGCTAGAGGTTATAGGTAGAAAAATACAAAGCATAGAGAAAAATTTAAAAAGCCTTGTGCCTCCAAACACAAGACACAGTCTCAACTGCTTATATTTCTAACAGTGGGGTATAAACTCAAAAAAATGAGGCTAAAATTTGATTGGCAAGCCTCGATCTTACCATGGAGTCTCATTTCCACAATGGTGACAGTGGGATTTGGCCTGCAGCAGTGGGAAAGGCGAGGACAGAGTGAGTTCACAAGAACTGGGAATGAGAGAATTTACCACAGATAGAGGCACAGGATGCTAAAAGCAAGACTTTTCTGGCAACATTAGGCACCACCATGTAGGAAATGTTTATTGGCGTGACCTTTGGTTTAGTGTGTGAAGGTTTATATGATTGGGGAGAACCACAGGATTCAGATTTGCAGAAATGAAAGATGCATAGTAATGAAGCTCGTTCTGTATTAAAATGGACACAAGTGAACTATATATTTAGGCAGGTGAGGCTATAGGCATATTACAAATTCACAACAGAAGGCAAAGTCAATGGTGCCTCCCGTATCCCAATAACAATGCATAAAATGTATATTTCAAAGCTAGAAAGTGATAATCATGGAAAATTTATAGGAGGGATATCTGAAAGGCAGCTGAAAGGCCCAGAAGCCATAGGGAGCACACGATTTCATAAATACTGAAAAAGAATTATTGCAGATCCCCTACCAAGCCCATTATATGTGTCAGAACTCTGGAAATTTGAGGACAGTGATTTAACGCCTGAGATGGTGACTGCCAAGAATGAATATGTCACAGCTTCTCACAGGAGTGAGGAAACCACCACAGGACTGGCAGCAGCCAATCGACAGCCTGCAAAGAGTCCACTGGCCCAGGCCAACTCCAAGTAGTGTTTCTGGGGAGCCAGAGAGGCAGTATTCAAGGGAGACTGCCCACTCTCTCAAGGTGCCACTGGAGAGGGAGCCCCATAGCCTTCATTTAAGCTTGGTTTTATTGTTACTTGGTCCACAGTTGCTTGCAACCTCCTGTGGCCAAATCACTCACAACCAATAAAGGATGTAAAAGCAAAAGTGATAATTCTTCTATGCTGTCTGCAAATATCAGAGCAATTACCTACTGATCACGTACTCATAAGGATCTCCAGGATGTTTTCCAGATACAGTCATCTCTTGGAATCTGCATTCTCCCATACCAATGGGATGTCTCTTTTGGTAGAAGTGAAGTTAGATGCAGTAAGGTATTTTTCTCAGTTCTTCTTATTTATCGGATGGATTCATGTGGCAAGACTGGTCAGCCTTGCTCTTTCTTGAATTCTGTCCAGCCGTCTCAACTCACCAAAAGAGAGTCTGTATAGAACCCACCGCATCTTGTTCTGACTGTCTGTGATGAAGAACGTAGTTGAAAATATACCACGGAGATTTTTTTTTTTTTTTTTCTTTTGAGACGGAGTCTTGCTCCGTCGCCCAGGCTGGAGTGGGGTGGCGCGATCTCGGCTCACTGCAAGCTCCGCCTCCCAGGTTCACGCCATTCTCCTGTCTCAGCCTCCCGAGAAGCTGGGACTATAGGCGCCCGCCACCACGCCCGGCTAATTTTTTGTATTTTTAGTAGAGACGGGGTTTCACCGTGTTAGCCAGGATGGTCTCGATCTCCTGACCTCGTGATCCGCCCGCCTCGGCCTCCCAAAGTGCTGGGATTACAGGCGTGAGCCACCGCGCCCGGCTTCCACGGAGATTTTTTAAAAGGGTACAATCGTCCTGTGATCTAGAGTAGCAACTTGAATTTCCAGCATCTCTGGTTACTCTGATATTCTCAGCATCTTGCTCATTCTGTGGTAGAGCACCACTGTTTTATGTTTTCCAGGCAGCATTTTTCTCCATATTGTTTTAGACATGGTGCCATTATAATCACTTGCAATTGACCAGTAATTGTTGTAGAAGCAGGCCTCCCTCTGCCAGTGCCACCCAGTTGCTGGACTACACCCAGCTGAGTGCAGTAAGTTCCAGAATGCAATCAAAGCTAAACCCCATCAGTATCCAGGTTTCTCATTATGAAGTTGAGCCAACACTTGCTTCAATGCAATACCTCCCTCTTACAGGGCACACACAAAGCCACTCCATTTTAGCTGTAATTCAGGCCCCTGAAATGCCTCCATAGGAAAACTCAATAGGAGACTCAGCCATGATCATTAATTCATGTTCGGAGATCTTATTCTTGCAATTGTCTTTATAGCTGAGATGGCTACGTGTGCTGATATCCCATCTGGAAAATGGGAGGAGGAACATTTTCTTTCAGGAACATGAGAATAATCTTAACTCAAGAAACAAAGCCTAAAGTGCATCCTATAGCCTTAGCAGAGTGAGAGAATAGCCCCAGGAAACAGAGCTGTCTCTGAGTATTTATCCTAGTTTCGGTTTGTGATTAAGTTTGAATCACACAAGGGAAGTGCAAATCCTGTACTAATAAAGCCTCAATAGTTTTCCTGCCTCCTAAGCTATTCAATCATGAGCAGCCTAGAGTAATAGAACCAGAATGAGAACTTATTAACAGGGTGGTCTTGGCCATAACTTGCTGTATGTAAAATGACATTAGTAGGATGAAGACACCTCACCATATGGCCACGAGAGTTAGACACAGTAGTGGCTCAACACTGGTTTGCTCTCTGATATAACTTTTCACCCCATCTGTTAATAATTATGGTGATAATAATAATAACTAGCATTTATTGACTGTTATTGAGAAATGAAAACATGGACGTGAACTATGATTCACATCCACAACTTAGCACATGGTGTTCATACTTCCAGAATTTATAAAACTCTTAAAGACATTTTAATGACAACATAAGCTCCCTCCATCACCCAGGTCTGCTTAAGCAGCACCTCACATTATGTGTTCCCTAGCACTGAGATCTGCAGCCTACTGTATACAGCATTATCCTAGGCATGTGTGACTTCACATGTTTGTAAAAATGATAATAATTTAGAAAATTATCATAAAGATGCAAGCCTTTCAGGGATAACTTACAGTTTAATTTTTCCAATAAAAAAATACCAGCATTTTTCAGCAAGTGGACTGCATATGGATGAAAGTGTGCCAGGCCCACTGCCGATAAACAGGGGAAGTTTCTGTCTGCTGGGGTAGGGAGTGCTGGCTCTCCCCCAGCCCTCAGGTAATTCACATTGAAACTTGGTAATGTGACTGATTCATAAAACACAACTTTCCCCAGCCGTATTTCCATGGTTCTCTAACATCACCTTTTATGCCCTGATGATTCATTTATTTCAGTTCATTTTAAAATTTGGTATTAATTCTGCTTTCTGTCACTCAGCATATTCCAATGACTAAAAAACAGGAGAAACTTTTTAGAGGAATACTGTGTATATTTGTGTGTGTTTGTGTTTGTGTTTCTGCATTTGTTTTTCTGTGTGCATTTCTGGGTGTGTATTCCTATGTATGTATTTCTGTGCGTGTGTGTGTGTTTCTGTGTGTGTGTGTTTCCATGTGTGGGGAATGGTAAAAAAAGATTGGCACTGCCCTTTGAGTTACAGGTGTTGGGAGATTTCTTACTTCCTGTGAGTGCAGGCTTCATGGAGACAGCCTCCAGCAGATCCCAAACTGCACGTTCATGACAGCACAGGATCCTCTCAGAACATGTTCGTTGTTTGTGAAATCCTGAAGTCTCTAAAGAAACCAGGAGGCCAGGCATGGTGGCTCATGCTTGTAATCCCAGCACTTTGGGAGGCCGAGGCAGATGGATTAACTGAGGTCAGGAGTTCAAGAGCAACCTGGCCAACATTGTGAAACCCCGTCCCTATAAAAATATAAAAATTAGCCGGGTGTTGTGGTAGGTGCCTGTTATCCTAGCTACTCAGGAGGCTGAGGCAGGAGAATTGCTTGAACCTGGGAAGCAGAGGTTGCAGTGAGCCGAGATCGCACCACTGCATCTGCACTCCAGCTTGGGCCACAGAGTGAGTCTCTGTCTAGAAAGAAAGAAAGAAAGGAAGGAAGGAAGGAAGGAAGGAAGGAAGGAAGGAAGGAAGGAAGGAAAGAAAGAGGGAGGGAGGGAGGGAGGGAAGGAGGGAAGGAGGGAAGGAAGGAAGGAAGGAAGGAAGGAAGGAGAGAGAGAGAGAGAGAAAGAAAGAAAGAAGGAAAGAAAGAGAGAGAGAGAGAGAGAGAAAGAAAGAAAGGAAGAAAGGAAAGAAAGAAACCAGGAAAGGTTGAACCCAAACCCAATTTCTATTAGTGCTTCTCCAGAAGGTTAAAGAGGTTGCAAAATATCACTACCTACCCTTCTCTATATCCAAAAGGATCAGCCATCTGTTTTCCTAGCTAATAGTGGGTTGGCTTGTGAATGTTTCTGTTGTGTTATGGAGTGCCACGGTGGGCTCCAAGGGCCCTTTGTCTTGCATGTTTACATGTTTTATAAATGACTGAGTGTGACAGAGCCCTGAATATCTCAGGACTCTTATTGAACCTTGGGCAAAAAAACATTAAAAATGATCTTAAGATATTCATTTGCCCTAGGATGCAGAAGGAATTTTACACCGTTTTCTTTACGTGTCTAGTAGATTAATATTTCCTTTATGTTAATATGAGAGTTTATTATTCTTATCTTCATTTAATGTCCTGAGGAACCAGGTGAGACAATTTTGCGAGTTTAATGATCACTGGCACAAAGTACACGAGAGGGTCACTCAGGACAGGCCATCCCTTTCAAGGCATTTTGCCAAAAGAGCCTGGAGTTAATTAATTAATACTGGGAAATCCCCTGCCAGTCCCAGCTTTGACAGACAAAAAATAATAAGACTCTTCTAGGCTGTAGGCCAATACACCTCTTTCATAAAAATTAAAAGCCTAACCAGAACTCTGATAGCAAATGTCCTTTTTCAAAGAGTAGCTAATCTAAAATTCATTACAGGGGATAAAGGAAAAATAAATGGTGGGCCCAGGAATCTTTTGATAGAATATATGGCATCCAGGTCATTCTCTATCATAAGTCAAGTTACTTTGATGGCTACGTTGGAGTTTATGCTGATACAATACAGCGTCCACACATTATGACGTCACATCCAACATGTGGAGATGACCGGCTTTGGGCATGCCCTGTGCTTACCTGGCAGGTGATGGCGTGGGCAGGAAGTGCACAGCCTGCCTTTACCTTACGTAAACACTGTGTCTGGGCAATGGGCAAAGAACTGAAGAGGACAAGCTAGAAAAGGGCTCCTTGTCTGCCTCTATAAACCTCGTGTGTGTACATCTTAGCAAGCCCATAGACAAAAAAGGCAAAGAAGCAGAGACCAAGAGGGAGCGCCTAAGAGGCACAGAAAAAGAAAGCCACAGAGACAGAGAGATGGAAAGACATACAGACAGTGGAGAGCCAAGGCACAGAGGAAGGGGCAGGCGGAGGCAAGCACTTCCTGGTGAACTCGGTCCCCTGTGTGATTGGCTGCTCCTAGAGAACAGTTTCCCTGGCTGCAGTTGCTGTGCAACTGCTTCCTGCAATTAACTGACTTTATTGACTTTGTCTGCTCCTCCTCCTCCCTTAACCTCTTGTTTGCCGAGCCATCTGAGGAGCCACACCTTCAAATGGAAGAGGTAGGTTCAATTAGCACACTGTACATCTTGTCAACCCACCTCCACTTGAAGCTCTGATATAGATATAAACAAATATGTGTTCATGTCCTTTATGTATTTATTCACATATATGTTTATCTGTATTTATGAATAATATTTGTTATATAATATACACATATATTAACATATGCATATATCTATGCACACATATATATCTCCTAAATTATCTTAAGGTCCATATAAATACAAAATTTATTTTTTAAGAGGTCATTTCCAGAGCATTGTATGGGCCTATGCACACATACACAAATAACCAAGACTTGACACAACCAGCCTGTCTCTGCAATGAGAAGCGAAGAGGGAGAAAACTCAGGGAAGACACGGCTTTAGGTAGGACATTAACATCTACCTATGTAAAAACTAGAAATATGGCTGAAAAATCATAGTCACAGAATAAATGTAATGACTGAATGAATGAACAAGTGAACTATCACATATTGTTGTAATTACTGAAACTTTTCTTTTTAAACAGGTCCTTCATGTGCATCTCAAAGTGCAAAGCCCCACTGGGAAACACCAGTTTGGGGATCATGATTTTATGTAGTGGGTGAGCAGTTGGCTTAAGGTGGTCAATTCAATTACCTATAATAATAGATAATTGGAGCCAAATTTTCCCATTTAGCAAGCCCTCAGTAAATGTTTTGGGGGTTTTGGGGAGAGAAGGAAGGACTCCTCACATTCTGCCATCATCACAGAATTATTTTTAAAAAGTCAAGCAATTTTGTCAAATAATTCTGTGTGAAAAAGTGTATGTAAATATATATTGATGTGAGTGTGTATGCATATATACACATATAAAACAAATATATATTTATGTGAGTGTGTATGTATATATACATATATAAAACAAATATATAAAATAAATATAACCAAATGAGTTACATTGGCCATTGTAAGTATAACTACTCATTGTTATCAGTTATATATCAAATATTATACTAAACAATCTAAACAGTAATTAAAATCAAATTACTATTTTGGATAAATAATATTTGTAATATTTGGGTAGAAATATTTGATTGATGGGTCTTAATTTTTGAGCATGGTCCTACTTATACTGTATTGATGTATGTTTTTCTTTTTTATCATTTCTAAGAACTATGATCACAACATTTTCTCTAAGAAATATCTTGAAGTGCCTAAACCTTGGTCATTGTTTCTTTCCACATTCAATTTAAGAGAAGAGAATTCTTTTATAATGGAAGCATATTCACTTGGACCTAGAACTCATTCATTCTTATTGCTATAGAAGGCATGTTAACGATACTACTTGCACTTTCCCAAGAGCATCCAAAGTAGCTTTTTTTTTTTTTTAATTAAAATTCAGACCAGGCACGGTGACTCAAGCCTGTAATCCCAGCACTATGGGAGGCCGAGGTGGTGGGATCACAAGGTCAGGAATTCGAGACCAGCTTGACCAACATGGTGAAATCCCGTCTCTACTAAAAATACAAAAATTAGCTAGTGCTTGTAATCCCAACTACTCAGGAGGCTGAGGCAGGAGAATTGCTTGATCCTGGGAGGCAGAGGTAGCAGTGAGCTGAGATTGTGCCACTGCACTCTAGCCTGGGCAACAGAGCGAGACTCTGTCAAAGAAAAAAAAAATTCCAGTGGGTCCTGCCTATGCACAAGGCACATAGAACTATCATTCAATAACCCTAGAGGACCTTATTACTACCTCCATTTTGCAGCTGAGCATACTGGCTCTTGGGGACGTTGAATCAATTGCCACAAATGTAGAACAACATGAACTGAGGCGGGATTCAGACCTAAGCCTGTCGGACTCTGGAGCCCAATTTCTCATCCATCAAGTTGATGTCTACCTTTCTGGGCCAGAGGAGAGACCCAACTTTGCTTTGAGCCATTGATGAGCTGTAAAGTGAGATACATATTTGAGGTATTAAAGAGGAAATTCTTCAACTAGGTTATCCTAAGTGTTTCTCGAGGGATAGTTTTCTGCATTTTCTTATATAACTAATCATTCTACCAAATAAGACCTGCATAGCATTTTCTATTTAAAAAAAAAAAAAAAAAAAGAGGTTAAATAGAAAAGACAAGCAGCTGAGAGAACACCACTGAGAATTCTTTAAAGAAAGCAACCAGCTCAGCAGGGGCACCTATATTTAGCCAATGAGTCAAACACATTTTCTTACCTAGGAAGCCAGTGGGCTGAACCAATAAGTTGTAGTTTCAGTTGAAAGGAGACAGAAAAAAATGTGGTGAAGGAAAAGAAAGAAAAGAACTCTGAGAACAATAGGATTCTTGAAAGGAGCAAATGATAGAAATAGGCAATGCCAAAGTAAAGTCAGAGAAAGAAAACTGGGGTGGGGGTGAAGCCAGGGAGGAGACAAAGGAAACCTGAAAATAAGAAACATAAGTTCTAGAAAAGAAAAAGAGGAACATACTTCTCTAGTTCTTTCTTTAAGTTTGATAAACTTTGAAATTGTGCCGACTTTCATTAAAAACTATTATGTACAATATGTGAATCTTTCAGTCCCAGGAAAGTATGACTCTCTTGCTACTGAAACTGGGCCACACCAAACAGAATATCTTACTTCTACATATATTCAGTATTAATAATTGCACAAGTTTATTGCCTTTAGCAGAAGAAATAGACAAGTTTCTGCAAGGTCTCAGAAAAGCCAGGGGGCTCCACTTCTGTAAAAGAGAATTGTTTTGGGGGAGTGGGTCAGCCCTATCCCCGGAGAGACCCTTG
The DNA here is from genome assembly GCF_009764315.1 of Trachypithecus francoisi. Taxonomy (NCBI): domain Eukaryota; kingdom Metazoa; phylum Chordata; class Mammalia; order Primates; family Cercopithecidae; genus Trachypithecus; species Trachypithecus francoisi. The sequence goes on from NW_022681472.1 coordinate 7,418,388, forward strand.
TCAGCTACAGGGCAGCACTCAGATATTGCAGGAGAGGCCCTTTGCTCTCTCAGACCAGGTAATAAAAATGCAGTTTGATGGCCCTGAGAACGGACATATGCTGTACATTTAAAACTTTGTTTTATATTCTCTGCAGGATATTTGATGCCACAGAATCCTGTTTAGTTGAAATAATTTGAATCTTTCTTCCACACCTTAGCCAGCAACATTTAGCTTATCTCGATTTGTTGCCTTCATTTTCTAATTTAATATAAAGACATAAATAAATAAATTTTCACTAAAAAATGTCACATTTGGCAAATTCTGTTTCCTAATTCTCCCCTGATAGTATGGTTTAAAATGTGAAGGAAAAAAATTATTTCACCTGATTTACAATTGTTCTTAATAGTATGTGTTTTGGCTGAAAAGGAAAGCACTCACATGTATAACTCACCTTTGAAATTTCCATAGAAAGATCACTCTTCCTTGTAGAAATCTGGATCATGCAATGACACCACTAGAAAATTTAAATGTGTACAAGGATATCCAGACAGATACTGAACTTTTATTTAGTTTCCTTCTTATGGTCTACAGGACATTCTTATAGGAAAATATTTGCCTCATTTTAAGGATCTGATAAAGTATGTTTCCAAGGATTGAGGTTTAAGAGGGACTATGGGGCTTTTTGTATCTCTCTGCTCAAAAATCAGGCTAAATGGTATGTCTTCCCAAAGGGAAATGTGAAAAAAAAATACGTTTTCCTTAAAGCTACCTCTGTATTTTCTCTCCGTTGGCAGTTATGGTTCTAAGGATTGGATCGAACCAGCTCACCTGCTCCACCTTGCTCATTTCTCTCAGCAAATCCAATGACTCAGAAGGAACCCTTCACCAACTGCCCATTCATGCCAACCCACAGAGCTACCTCCAAGCTTGCTCCACCCACCTTCTGTCACCACCGTCCCTTTTCTTGTCTCAGAAGTCATCATGAAAATGTAAATGTTGCCACAATTTGTTGGAAAAATAACAAAATTACAGTATATGAAAGAGTGTCTTGAAAATTGAATTGGAAATTTCTCTGATTTTTGCCTTAACACTATAGAATTGTATTTCTAGAATTTTACCTTGTTTTCTCAATTTTTTCCCACCAGATGATAGAGAAATTAGCTATCTTATGACTTCAGGACATCCCTTGATTTTCTAAAATGAACCCTAAACTTAATACGTCCAAAATGGAATGCAAGCTCTCTATCTGAAATAAAGTAAAATTTTAAATAAGTAAATATTCTTTTCCAAGGTTCTAGGTTCCAGAGAATAGCATAACCACCCCAAGATCCAGGAATCTTCCTAGACATCTCCCTCCCTCTCACCTGCCTCAGACGATCCACCACCAGTCCTCTCTGTTCCACCTCCTCCCAAACCCAAGGGAATACAAGTGAATTATCCCTTATCCAAAATGGTTGGGACAAGAAAAGTTTCAAGTTTCAGATACTTTAGTATTTTGGAACATTTTGCATACACATAATAAGATATCTTGGAGATGAAACACAAGTCAAAGCACGGATTTCATGTATGTTTCAAATATGCTTTATTCACTTAGCCTGAAGGTGATCTTACACAATATTTCTGGTAATTTTGCACATGAATGAGTTTGTGTGAAGTACTTACATTTGAAGTTTTCTACCTGTGGTGTCATGTCAGCACTCAAAAAGTTTTGGATCTTGGAGCATTTCAGATTTCAGATTTTTGCATTAGGGGTGCTCAACCTGTACCACCTCTTGCCGGGACCTTCGAACGTCCTCCTGATTGGATATCCTCTCTGTTCCCTCCTTTAATCCATTCTCCATACTGCAGCCAACAAGGTGTCCTCTGTAAGCACCTCCCTTCGCCCTCCGATTACATACTTCAGAGGCTTCCCAGCGCTGTTAGAATAGAAGCAATAATCTCCACGTGGCCTACAAGGTCAGCCTGTGTGGCCCCCATCCGTCTCCCCTCTTGTCCCATCATCTCCCCTCCTCTGCTGCCCGTCTTGTCTATTCTTCACAGAGAACACTCCTTGAAGCCGTCTTCACCTAGTTAACTCATATCTCAAGAGGCACTAGTGAACAGAAATGTAGTGGATGGGATTCTTCACCGATGTCCCCACTGCTTCTTGGATTATTATTATTATTATTAATTATTATTTTTGAGACAGAGTCTCCCTCTGTTGCCCAGGTTGGAGTGCAGTGTCACGATCTCAGCTCACTGCAACCTCTGCCTCCCAGGTTCAAGTGATTCTCCTGCCTCAGCCTCCCAGGTAGGTGGAATTACAGGCACGCACCACCACACTCAGCTAATTTTTTGTATTTGCAGTAGAGATGGGGTTTCACTATGTTGACCAGGCTGGTCTCAAATTCCTGTCATCAAGTGATCTGCCCACCTTGGTCTCTCAAAGTGCTGGGATTACAGGCATGAGCCACCACATCGGCCTGCTTCTTGGATTATTTAGGTGAAAATGCAAGAAAATTCACAGAGTCGTCTCTGGAGCCAGGTCTACATTTTCTGCTCTCCCACAGTCAGGAAGAAAGGAAAGACGAGCATAGCTAGCTGGATAAAAACAATGGCACCAGTATTAACTGGAGAAGGAGGAAATCGGGAAAAGCCTTCCCATAGGTTTTCACTATTCACAAGTGAGGTGGGGTGAGGTGGGAAGTGGGTAGACCTAGTGACATCTTGCTTCCTAGCTTGTCAGTGATACAAGCATATTTATTATGAAAGAAAATACATAAACATTGGAATTGGGCAAGAAGCCACGTTTGTATCTGTCAATGAAATATAATCAATTAATTTTGTTTTTAAAAGACCACACTTTCTGACACTCCAGGGTGGTGTATGTAGGCAGGGGTTGTAAGCCCTGAGGCTCAGAGTGACCCCTACCATGCCCCTTCTGTAGTTTCTGTCACACTCCTTAGTCATTCATAAAATATTTTTTCTACCCTTAAAATAATAGGAAAACCATCTACCTTCATTGTGCATGATTTTGACACAAAGTAATGCAACCAGTTTCTAACAATCAACTAGTGCTTTCAGAATAACATCGCCTTTTCAAGTGCCCACTCCATTAAAATACGCAGGAAACATTTTCAGAAATTTCTTTATTCCAGATCTTTCATAGACCAAGTAAAGATGTTTGTTTTTTCAAAAGGTTGCTTAATGATCATTCTTTTTGACATTACACGATGGAAAGTCAACAATGTGACATTTGCCATAAGAAAAACAGAAAGATGGGGCTGAGAAATACAATAACAAGAGCTGCCACTGCAACCGCCAGGAAGTCTGGGATGATTTTTCGGTGCAATTTGTTTCTCTTCGTCTGGCAAAGGTTTTGGCTTCAGCTTCATGTTCTTTGATTATTATTATGCCTGTCTACTAGTGAGTGGAAACTGCAAGTACTCTCTCTGTCTTTTCACCCTGGACGAGTGAAAAGAAGAAATGAGCCAAAGTCACTCTGAACAGGAATTAAAAGAAAACTATTCCACCATTGGCTCGAAAGATCCAGACGGGTGATGTATCTATATAGCTCCATTCACTGGTGGTTCAATCACTTAGCCTCTCCCATATGTATCAGGGAAATATCTCTGATGAGCAGTGTGAGGGTGTGGGGCTAAACCCAGAAAGATATATCACATGCTCTCTTGGAACTAATTTATTCAGGCTAAGCCATCAACTGTCATTATTATTGATAGAGTGGGCATTTCTCAGGGATACGAAAGCTTCTCTATGTACAGCAAAGCCCTCAGTAAGCTGCATTGCAGGGCACCTCAGCCTCAGTGCAGTGGTTGTACAAAATCCTGCTTCACTCAGCAGTGGTCATTGAAGAATGACTGTGTGAATAAGCCTAACCGGTTTTCCTCATTTCCCAAGTTTTAAGGCCAAATTGACCTAAAACTCCAGCCCATACCCTTTATATTTGGTGACAGTGTCTACCAGGTTAAGAATGTCAGGATGAATTAGATGGCATCTTTATGTAGAGAATATGACTACATCTATTTCAAGGACTTCCTTTTTAATTTTATTTATTTATTTACTTGTTTATTTATTTTTGAGACAGAGTGTCACTCTTGTCACGCAGGCTGGAGTGCAATGGCACGATCTCGGCTCACTGCAACCTCCACCTCCTGTGTACAAGCAGTTCTCCTGCCTCAGCCTCCTGAGTAGCTGGGATTACAGGCATGTGCCACCACATCTGGCTTTTAGTAGAGATGGGGTTTCACCATGTTGGCCAGGCTGGTCTCGAACTCCTGACCTCAGGTGATCGGCCCACCTCGGCCCCCCAAAGTACTGGGATTACAGGCATGAGCCACCATGCCCAGTCAGGCATCCTTTATAATGGCATGTCTTCTGGGGATTCCTAATACAAAATTAAAATCTATAATTTTAACTTAAAATATTTTATGAATTACAGGAATTACAGTCATCCCTCAGTATCCAAGATAGACTGGTTCATCTCGGCTCACTGCAGCCTTGACCTCCTAGGCACAGGTGATCCTCCCACCTCAGCCTCCTAAGTAGCTGGGACCACAGGCACAGGCTACCACTCTCAGTTAATTTTTGTATTTTTAGTAGAGACAGGGTTTTGCCATGTTGCCCAGGCTCATCTGAAACTCCTGGACTAAAGTGATCTGCCCACGTTGGCCTCCCAAAATGCTGGGATTACAGGTGTGAGTCACCACACCTAGCCTCTTTTATTTTTTCTTCTTTTCTTTCTTTTTTTAAAGATAAGGTCTTGCTCTGTCGCCCAGGCTAGAGTGCAGTGCCCAGTCACAGCTCATTGCAGCCTCAACCTTCTGAGCTCAATCGATCCTCCTACCTCAGTCTCCTGAATAGCTGAGAGTACAGGCACATGCCACCACACTCAGCTATTTTCAAAAATTTTTGGGGGGGAGAGAGGGTCTCACTATGTTGTCCAGACTAATCTCAAACTTGGGCCTCAAGTGATCCTCCCACCTCGCCTCCCAAGTAGCTCACAGTTCTTTTTTTTTTTTTTTTTTATACTTTAAGTTCTAGGGTACATGTGCACAACGTGCAGGTTTGTTACATATGTATACATGTGCCATGTTGGTGTGCTGCACCCATTAACTCATCATTTAAATTAGGTATATCTCCTAATGCTATCCCTCCCTGCTCCCCCCTACCCACAATAGGCCCCGATGTGTGATGTTCCCCTTCCTGTGTCCAAGTGATCTCATTGTTCAGTTCCCACCTATGAGTGAGAACATGTGGTGTTTGGTTTTCTGTTCTTGCGATAGTTTGCTGAGAATGATGGTTTCCAGCTTCATCCATGTCCCTACAAAGGACACGAACTCATCATTTTTTATGGCTGCATAGTATTCCATGGTATATATGTGCCACATGTTCTTAATCCAATCTGTCACACTCACAGTTCTTTAAGTCAGAAGTTCACCTGCAAAGTGGCTGGGTTCTCTGCTTAGGGTTTCGCAAGTCCAAAATCAAGGCTTTGGCAGATCTACAGTCATCTGGGGCTGGAAACCTCTTCCATGCCCATCCAGGCTGTGGCAGGATTCACTCCTGTAGCTGTAGGACTGAGTCCCACTTCTCTTGCTGGCTGGCACCAGACTGCTCTGAGCCCCAAGAGGCCATTCTCAGTCCTTACCATGTGGACCCCATCCTCAAAGTCAACTATAGAAAACTCTCTTACATCTAACTCCTCTCCTGCTGGGGTTCTCTGACATGTTCCTTCCCAACCTCTAGACCTAGATCTCAAGGGCTCAGGACATTCGGTCAGGCCACTGGGAATAAGCTCCCTTCCTAAACCAACTGTACCACACAACAAAACCTCACCGTGGAGGTAAGCTCCATCCTGCTCACAGTCCCAGGATCCTGCAGGGCACATACAGCAGGGTTCGCAGATCTTGGGGGCCACCTCAGAATCCTGCCTCCATACAAGTTTTGAATTTTATGGAGTCCCCAGTTCCACAGATCTGCCTGATGGCTTCTACCCTATGTACAGTGACGGAGCACTGGGCTGAGGTCCGAGGCCTGAGGTCTAAAGACAGCTCAGCTCACTCTTTCAGCACCATCGCTTCACCCTCTGCTGGGCTTGAGGCCAGCCCAAGGCCACTCCTCGCGGCCACACAAAGGGTGCTCGGGGGCCACTGCTCTGAGCTGTCATCTCTTCTTTCCCATGTCATCTCTTTCCTAGTTCTATTTTAGTTATTTGGATGTTACTCATTTTTATGGATCTTTTGACACCTTTAATTGCTCTTCTCTTCCCACGCCTATTAAGTTTTCTCACCCTTTGATATTGGCATTAGGAGCATTTTAAATAATTTGCCAAATAATGTTTTACCACTGCTGTTTTCTGTAAGTTACATTGCTTTGCCTTTAACCCTGTATTAATTTTGCTGTAAAGTGTTAAATAGCATGAAGTTGGGTTATTTTACACACAAGATTGTAGGGCTTCCTAGATTCAAAGTCTTATTTCTTCATATGTATACTGACTAAAAGCAAAGGCAAGTTAATAATGCAAATTTGCTTTGAAGTTCAATGCCATCTTTTGGTGCACAGTTACAGTGTACCTATTCAGCCAGACTGTGAGCCTCAACTCTAAGAAAGAGTTACAACATTATTCCAACACTGAAATTCTTTCAAAGTCGTTATAAAGCTAAAGCACAGAACTATTACCATCGATACCAGACCAACAATTCTTCAAGCCCTGGCACATTTCATTGGTGTACGTTTGATGTGCCCTGAAGCTTATATTTGTTCCTGACTCATATGAATAAACAGAGAACTACTCAGTCTTCCTTCTGGTCCTCCCCTACTGTGGGCCTGGAGCCAGTGCAGGAAACTCAGAGACAAGATGTGGCTCTATGACCACATGGACAAAGTGGAGAAGAGCCACATTTTAATGTTCCAAAAAGTCTACTTACAGTGTTTTCATCATGTATCAGTGGCCTGCAATATCACCTGGGTATGATTTCATTTGTATCTCAGTGCAGAAGAGATGGATGATTTGCACTCATTCTCAAATAAAAAATAAAAATTTCTCCACTCGCTTTGTTATCTGTCCCCTTGCCCCTCACTCCACAAAACTGCTAGAAAACATGACCCACTTTCCTTAAGACACACTCTAGTGCTTTCTACACAAGGAATAGGAGTGCTGTTTGTTCTCCACCTACTTCCAAAGTTCAAATATACCTCCCTATCATCACCAAACTCGTCTTAATTGTGCAGTGAGAAATAAAAAACTGCGAAGTGCCTGCAATGAACCTTAACAACAATGAGAAGGGAGAGTTCCGAGAAATGCTTCACAAAAGAACTGAGTTTCTATGCCTCTTTCCTGAGTTTAAAATGGGCACAACTGAAAACCTAAGATTTCCTGGAGTCCTGGGGCCAAAGGCATAAAAATACAGGGGTGAATGAGATTGACATTATCCTAAATCATGCTAAATACTAGGAAAGTCTATTCTCTTCTAACTGCAACCCCCCCCAATCAAACTGCACCCTGTAGTTCACATGAGAAAATGCAGCTTACTAGGCATCTTAGTTCACATGAAATAAATTGTCATCCACTCCCCTTAAAAAAGTTAAAGTTTTTTTTTTGTTTTATTTTTCACTTTGGAGATCCCAAAATCAAACACGCAGAAAGAGATAAAACGCAGTTCTTCCACTTGACTTCCATCAGGATGATATGGTTGACTTTGAGTTGAAATACATGCAAATAAGGTTCAACTTCTTAAGACACTGAAGGAAAGTATCTAAAGTGTCTAAAAATTTGCTAAGACTTGGAGACCTTTTCTGCACATCTGTTTGTGTTGGGCAGAGTAACAGCCTCCTAAAGAAGTCCGCATCTTCATCCCTGGAAATGAAGACTGCGTTGCCTTGCATGGCAAAGGGGAATCAAGGCTGCTAATCAACAGGCCTTCAGATGAGGGGATTTTCCTGGGGCATCCAGGAGGGCCCAACGTCATCACAAGAGTCCTTCAACCAATGTTAGGATGTACATCATATTCCCACATATGTCCAGATTTTTAAATTATCCCCAAAGAGTCTGTGGTCAGAATTTTGTTATAAATAAGACAGAGTTGGTGTGTGCTCCCTGACATTCACTTTGATAGAATAGTGAGACTTTCCTTGCATTTCCCACTCAATGCTGCAGCTCTACATCCAGGATCCATGGCTCCCAGAGCTGTATTGTTGGACGCAGAGCAGCCTCTGCCCCTCAGGCTCCCAGTTCCCCACTGCTTGGCCCAGTGGAGGGGACAGCTGGTGTGGCAGGATCCCCTCATGGGCTGCCAAAGAGCACCCACCTCCTTGTATTTAAGGAATATTTTTCCAAAGAGTACGGCCTTTAGAAATATGCTGTACTTAGTGGGGTGGAGGGACTGGGGAGATGTTGGTCAAAGGACACAAAATTTCAAGTAGACAGGAGGAATACATTCAAAAGATCTATTACATATCATAGTAACTGCAGTTAATAATAGTATACTGATTACTTTTTAGTGTTCCTAAGAGAGTAGCTTTTAAGTGTTCACACCACAAAATAAATGATAAATATGTGAGGTCATGCACATGTTAAATAGCTTAATTTAGCCCTTTCACAATGTATACACATATCAAGATATCATGTTTTACACCATAAATAATGTACAATTTTTACTTGTCAATTAAAAAATATGTTGTATTCACAGCCAAAAAGAAACAAAAAGAAATCATATTCATGGGAGGAATCCAGAACAGAAATGAAGCCAAAAGAAAGAGAAAAGGAAAAAGACTCTAGGACCTTATATATGACTCCACATAACTCTCACCCCCAAAATATTACAAGACCATCTAGGAGACCAACAGCTGTTGCCAAAGAGCAGCCCAGGTCTTTTGTTTATTCATTCAACAAACATTATGGTTTATGATGTTCCAGCCCACGATGGAGATGAGAACATGAGTGTTAGTTTATTATGTTGTAAAGTCTTTCATCAGATGTGACATTTCTAGAAACAACTTTACGTGCGTCAGCCAGCTGTGCAGCACATCTCAAACTTCAGCGTGCACACAAACCTTCCAGGGGCCTGCAAGGAGCACTCTGATGCAGGAGGTCTGGGATGGTGCCTGAGAGCCTGCATTTCTAATGGGATGTGAAAAGATGGTGAAGCTGCTGGTCCAGGGCCTGCAGTTTGAGTAGCAGGACACTCTAATCCAGGACTCTGTTTCATCCACCTCAATTCACTGTTGCTCTCCTAAGAACATTTTATAAAATCCCAAGACAAGATATGTTTCCCCATCACTACTGCACAACTATATTACACAAGGCAATAATCCTTTTGGATGTTGACCTTTGTAAGTGTCATATAAAAGTGAATGGCAAAACGAAAGAACAAGGTATATTTTCATTTTTGTGTGAGGGAGAGACATATGGATGAGGTATCAATCTGGAAATACGTTGCCTACAGTCATCAAAATAGAATGACTCAAAATGTCAACAGCACTGAAGCTCTTGAACTGACGAAGCAAGCAGGTGCGGCATTTGTCAGCAGGATGAGGAAGAGGTGCCTATCATAAACAAGGGACTGGAGGGTTCAGAAAGAGCTTTCAAGGAAGTAAAGCTCTTTAGCCAGGGCAGAGGTGGGGGCGAGGAGGGCAACTGAATGCCCTGCGTACTGAAATAAACCAGGCCGTTACTAACCCGCCAGACAATAAAGCTTCAGGAGAGTTGGGTTTTACTACCATATTTCACAGAGCACCGTGCCTGAACTGCTCCCAGATGCACAGTTCAGGTTCACGCTCCTCATCTCCCTTCCTACTTTATATGAGGTGATCATATCTTTTACTCACAGAGCTGGGAACGATGTCCTTGAATGTACCAACCATAGACGTTTCTGTCATTAAAGCTTGATTATAAAATCTCCCCTAAGAACAAACGGTGGGGACCGTGCTGGCTTTATAAAAGTTCCATTAGTCCTCCGAGCAAAGTCCCCGTGGCCAAAAACCAAATCCCTCACACGCAGTGGAGCCATCGCTGACCGTAAAGGACAGAGCTCCTATGACCTTTCACACAGAGAGTCATTTGTAAGTGAATTAAAAGTATCACCACAGGATTAAAATGGTCGCTATGAACTAACAATTTCTGATACACAGATACCACTCAGCAAGCTAAGAAGTTAAGTAGAATAATGGGATTACCTTATTCAATTACAGATTTGTAAAAATTTCTTTTCAAACCCAGACTCCACACCCCTAAAGTACTTCTAAAGGTATTTTAAGTACTCATTTATCTTTTCACTGGAAAGTATTAATATTTCCTGCTATTTTAAAGGAAATATTACACTCTATTGGGAAGGTATTCTCAGCTAACATAAACACACAGTATGGCTATGCTAATAAAGTATTTTCAAGCAGCAAAAAATTACCATTTTATGCAGATGATAATATAATGTTTAACCAGTAAAATAATTCCCTCATTTATTATAATAGCTGTAATTATAATAGCTGTATCATCATTAATAGCTATATAATAGCTGTACAGCTATTAATACTAAGGTACAAAATCAATTTAAATTTAGTCAGAACTTTTGTTATTATCAAAAAGTTATTAAGACTCCTTTTATGTAGAATTTTAATGTGCCCCCAAAGCGTTCTAAGTAGTTCAGCCAATTAATAAAGAGCAAGATACTATAAAAGAAGCCTTATTTTTTTCTAAACTAATACAGTGTGTGTAACAAAGTTTTAGAGTCTTACCATTTTTTAAGATGTCGAAAAATGTTAGAATAATTTAAACAGGAGCCTGGAAAGTGTCTTACATCCCTGATGAAATACATTAAATCTGATTAAAGACCTCTACAATAATAGCCTTTTTTTTTTTTTTTTTTTTTTTTTTGAGACGGAGTTTCAAGCTAAAGTGCAATGGCACGATCTTGGTTCACTGCAACCTCTGTCTCCCGGGTTCAAGCCATTCTCCTGCCTCAGCCTCCCAAGTAGCTGGGATTACAGGAGCCCACCACCTCGCTCCACTAGTTTTTGTATTTTTAGTAGAGACAGGATTTTGCCATGTGGGCCAGGCTGGTCACAAACCCCTGACCTCAGGTGATCCGCCTGCCTCAGCCTCCCAAAGTGTTGGGATTACAGGCATGAGCCACCGCGCCCGACCAATAACTGCCATTTCTAATGAGGGAGGATCTTAATCAGTAACATACCAAAATAGATACACCACCTGAAATTATTCACATTTTGTAGTTAATATATACATTTAACCATAAAAAGGTTTAGTTAATAATAATAAAGCTGATAACTTTGCAAGTTTTTCCATGTGCCAATAACCATGTTTAATACTTTATCTTATTATTTGATTGTAAGGTATGCATTACTGTCATTATTATTGTCATTGTTATTCTCATTGTATAAATAAGAAAACTGAGATGTTACAATATGGCAGTCACTGAATTTGAGCTTAAGTGACTTTGATTCCAAAGTTTGTGTGCTTGGCTAATATGCTTTGCTTTCGCAATACATACAAATATAACATATTCTTTAATTTCCAAACAAACCAAAACTAGGAAAAATGTCACTTTTCTTTTTCTTTTAAAAATTTTCAAGTATTTATTATTATTTACTATAGCCACCATGCTGTACACTAGATCTCCAGGACATACTCATCATAACAATATCCCTTATTTTTCAATTTAAAAGATAAACCTAGACTTGGGGCTCTAGATGACAAATTAGTCAGCCAGATTTGTCTCTTATCCTTCCTGATATTCCACAGAAATGAATGTTAAAACTGATTTAAAAAGAAAAAAAAGGAAAGAACCCCACATCAACAATTGGAGAGGGCTTGTCAAAGAATGATGACTTCACTACATTTCAAGAAAATGAAAAGCAGATGAGAGTGAATGGATGCATGAAATGAAGGGAGAAAGCTATGACCCAGAATGTTCTGTTAAGAGGCTGCAGAAGAGATAATACCAGTCTGTCTGACAAACTCCAGTGAGTCTAAAAGTGATGGGGATGGTGTAAGCAGGAGTAAACCTGCAGCAGTCCCAGCTGCCTTCATCTCCACCCCAGCTCTTCCAACCACGCCCATAGAGGATGTGAAGTTGAAATGTCCACACAGGCAAAACCTGACAGTTGTCCTCTAAAGACTTGTCATTAAGTGTCTGGGAAGCTCCAAGACATCTCATGCATGTGTTTCTACCTCTAGGGAAAAGCCTTCTTATTCTGACATTTGGTAGGGCCTCAGCTTGACTCCTTTCTTATCTGCTTACTAGAAAGCAAAGATTCCTAGTGATTAAATCTTTCTCTACTCTGCCCAGAATCTTCAGCCAGAATTTCTACTCAAAGAAGAGATACAGAATTTCAAAAATATCTTAAATATATAATAACAAAGAACAGTTATACTTTCTACCCAAGAAATCATAAACAGATCATTAGTTATATGAAAAAATAATCACGAGAAAGAGAAAGACCAAATATATCAATGGAAAAACTGACCCCAGAGGAATTAGAGTAAATTCAGGGAACACAATAAAAATGAAAAACTAACAACCCCAAATAATAAAATTAAAAATAGTAGCTGAGATATTATATGCATACAATGAGAAAAAGGCCATACATAAAATTTTTAAACAGAAAATAAGAGGACTCTCTCAAAATTTAAATATGGAATTGCCAAAATAAAAATCTGAAGAGAAGCCCTAAAACACAAAGTTAAGAAAAAAGAAAATTTTATATTATGTAAAATAAAAAGACAAAAAGACCAGGAATATGAGAGAAAAGATGAGACCAGTCCAATAGTTTCAACATGCAATGAAAAAGAGCCCTAGAAAAACTGAGAAAGTAGAAAGGAGGAAATGACAATAAAAGAATTTCCCATAGTGAAAGAGGAGTTGAATTTCCAGACTACAAGGCCCCTAGTGGGCAGCTCAATAAATAAACAATGTGATGACCCACACGCATTATCATCACAAGCTCTAGTAGGAAAAATAAAGCCAACTGTAAAGCAATGATAAACACACTGCATCAGCCTTCTCGCCAGCCACACTGTTGCTACAAGTTAGTAGAATAGTACCTTAAAAGCTTTGAAGGAAAATAATTTGTTTTAACCTAGAATGTTAGCTCCAGCAAAACTTCAAGTGTGAGATCAAAATAAAGACATTTTTGGATAGCTGTGGATTCAAGAGGATAGAAAGATTTCGAGGGTGGGGAGAGACGGAGAAGGACCAAATGGAATGAGTGGTACGATTTTAGGAAAAGACAATGGGAGATGAACAATCTCTTGGGGAGAAAGGAGGAAATGGCTGGAGCAGGGGAAAGCAAAGAGAAATTCTGGAAAATCCAAAAAATATAAACAAAACCATGGTCTAAGTAAAAAGCAATTTAAACTGTGGTTTCATCTGAAGAAATAAAAGGCGTGTAAGAAAAGATTTATTTGGCCTTGATGATGGGAACAATCTCCCTAGAGTGATCCAGCAGTCGGAGCATTGGGCACACGAAGGTAGCTAGGTAGTCCTGGCACAATGCCTCTTGGTCTAGAACAAAATGTTATTTGTAAGGTTATGGTGACATAAATAGTAAGCAAGAAATAATAAGTAAGAAGTAATAAATAATATAAATCTGTAAGGTTATGACATAAAATATAAATAGGTTTTACTATAAAAGCAGGAAAAGCTTGGTTGTGACTACAAGATGAAATGCAGACATTCCTCAACATTCTGAAAGTATAAATTGATGAGAAGTGGGACATGGAAGACAGGAAAGCAGTGGAAACAGCAGAGGTGCTTATATTCATCTTACAAAGCAGGGTGTTGATAGAAAATGGTGTGATCGATATGGACCAGAACAGTTCAAATACATTATAGGCAATGTCAAAGTAATCAATAGAAGAGCTAAAAATATTTATATATCAAACATTGGGATGAAGAGAGAGAGAAAGGATAGAATAAACGTGATTTTTCCTCATTTTTCTTGTTGATGTGTCAATAGATATTTCCTAAAATTCATAAATAAAAACACGGTTTATAGTATGAATAGTTAGCCATTAATGGCTACTTAGTGTATCCTAAGTACTATTCTAGGAAGTTTTATGCATTAATTCCCACAACAACCCAAAGAGAAAAATGAAGAAACTGAGGCACAGAGATGTTAAAGAACTTGCCCAGGGAAACCCATCTCGGGAAATGGTGGAGCCTGGATTCAAATCCACCTCGTCTGGCTTTGAGCCTATGCACTTGATCAAGGCATAAACTTCCTTCTCACAGCACCACAGACGGAGTGTTTCCAGAGTGCCAGGCACCAATCCAATTTCTTTAGATGAGTTGATTTAATATGGATATACATTAAGACAACATATATTTAAATATAGATGTGTATCAATATTTTTCTCATTTTACAGATGAAGAAACTGAGGTGAGCAAACTATGGTCCATGAGCTAGATGTGGACTGAAGCCTGATTTTGAGTGGCTCATGAGCTGGTTTTTACATTTTTTAAGTGTGGAGGAAGGGGAAGGAAGAGATGAAAGAAGGGGAGGAAAAGAAAGAGAGGAGAAACAGGTATCACATGTGGCTCACAAAACCTAAAATATTTTATATCTGATCATTTACAGAAATGACTTACCAACCCCAGTTCTCTCAGTTCTACAGTTAAAAGCCAGGCAAGTGGATGCCTCAGATAAGGACTGCATCTCTCAGCCTCATTGGAACTAAGGAAGACCATGAGGCTTTGCTTTGCTTTGAATAAGAGAAAGCCCAACCACCGGCAGCTTCTGAACATCTTGGTTCAAAACAGCAGACATGCCTCACCACTGTCCTGTCTTCTTCTATTTTTAAAAAAATGTTTTAACTGACAGATAAAATTGTATATATTTCAGCTGGGTGCGGTGGCTTATGCCTGTAATCCCAGCACTTTGGGAAGCCGAGGCGGGCGTATCACCTGAGGTCAGAAGTTTGAGAACAGCCTGGTGAACATGGTGAAACCCTGTCTCTACTAAAAATACAAAATTAGCTGGGCATGGTGGTGTGCACCTGTAATCCCAGTTACTTGGGAGGCTGAGGCAGAAGAATTGCTTGAATGCAGGAGGCGGAGGTTGCTGTGAGCCGAGATCATGCCATTGCACTCCAGTCTGGGAAAAAAAAAAGGGGAAACTCCATCTCAAAAAAAAATTGTATATATTTATCCTGTACAGCATGATGTTTTGAAGTATATATACATTGTGAAATGACTAAATCTAGCTGATCAACATATGCATTATTAGATATAGTTATCATTTGTGTGCTGGGAACACTTAACACCCACTGTCTTAGCATTTTCCAAGGATGCAATATATTTGCAGCACCCTATTATACAAGAGATCTCTCAAATTGATTTCTTCTAGCTGAAGTTTTGTACCCTTTGACCAACATCTCCCCCACACCCAACCCCCATGCCCCAACCATTCTCTGGTCACCACCATGCTCCTCTGCACTTCTGGATTCCACATACAAGTGAGACTGTACGGTATTTGCCTTTCCAAGCCTTGCTCATTTTTTGTTCAATCTGGAAATCACAAGGTCCTCCAGGTTCATCCACATTGAAGCACTTGACAATATCTCCTTCTTTCTCCCTTCCCTTCTTCTTTTCCTTTTATCCTTCCCAATGGGGGAGACGTGGTAGAGAGCCTGTGTCCTGAAGGCTTTGTGGGGTAAAGCTGCCATAACTGTCCTGAACTGCCAACCTTCTAAACTTCATATGAATAAGAGATGCCTTTTTATCTTTATTAATCACTGTATTTTAAGTATTTGCTTCTCTCAGCTAAACCTACTGCTTACCAATAAAATATGATAGTGTATTACTCTTACGTTTTGTTAATGTAACTTACTCAAACATGTTGCATAGAGTTTGACCTCATCCCACCCAACCATCTAAAAATAGGTCCTCACTCCATATTATAGGGTAATGCTTTTCAAATTGAAACAAAATGATCATCTTTTCCTATACCTAAGTAGTCATTTAACTCTGTTTTCTGGGACAAATATAAAGGTGTGAGAATACTGAGTGGAAACCAATCTGACTTATAAGGATCGAAGCAAAACAAATTTCTGATTTCTAGCACAAATGTGTAGCTCAACTTACAAATCTAGGTTTTCTGTGTATCAGTCAGGGTCCTGGTGGGAAACAGATGGCACGCTCAAGCCGGGTAATGTGAGGAGTGTTATATAAAGAGACTGCAAAGGTGTGAGCAGGATGTGGGAATCAGTAAGGAATCGTGGAATATCCCAGGCAGAACAAGGAGGGGGAGGTGGGGGTCAGGGGGAAGGAAGAGGACTGTTTGGAAAGCACCTAGCAGGGGCTGGAGGTTTTGAGATAGGCACACCTCTCCCCACAGCAACTGTGCGGGGAGAAACAGAGGGATCAGGAATTGAACACAGCAGCTCCACGCCCTTCCTCCTGTTCCACACCCCGCAGGGCCTCCTATCACAGATACCAGCCTGAAGTCTGAGGAGGGAGCAGGGTGGGAAGTGTGGGGATGAGCATGGAGGGACCAGGGACAATAGCCATCCAGGTCTCCTAAGACAGAAAACCCAAAGTGTGTGGGTTAAAATATCCTTTGAGGTTCTAACTTGATCATTATGCTCATGAAAAATAACTCCTTGCATTAGAAGCTCTTATTAGGTATCCCTGTCCTTGTATTCTATTAGGGACAGAGGAACACAGTGGATTATAGCACTAGAGACTGTTTCCCAAAAATCTGAGGAAAAATAAACTTCTGTGACATGTTTGGCCTTAAGACAAACGAATCTGGTGATCTCCTGTGTACAAATATGCAAGGTCTGATTTAGACAGCAGAGACCCCCACAGCTAGAAAATTATATCATGGTCCCAAACATCAGAGGGTACTCAAGTACCATCCCTATTTTAATGTGAAATGAGGTACAGTCATCCTTCATTTGGAAACAGCAGCAACTACAAACCGAACAATCCTTTTCTAACTCTTGAAAACTTGTTTTCAAAGTTTTGAGACAGACTACAACAAACCCTGTATGTTCCCAGAGAGGAAGTGGGGGAGGCAAGATCGTGGGCCTTCTATCACCCCTCTATGCCATTTTCATCACAACACTCACCCCTCGTATCACTTGATATATATATATATATATACTTTTTTTTTTGAGATGGTTTTTTTTTTTTTTTGAGATGGAGTCTCGCTCTGTTGCCCAGGCTGGAGTTCAGTGGCCCAATCTCAGCTCACTGCAACCTCTGTCTCCCGGGTTCAAGCAATTCTCTTGCCTCAGCCTCCTGAGTAGCTGGGACTACAGGCGTGTGCCACCACGCCCAGCTAATTTTTCAAATTTTTAGTAGAGATGGGGTTTCACTGTGTTAGTCAGGATGGTCTCTATCTCCTGACCGCATGATCCACCTGCCTCAGCCTCCCAAAGTGCTGGGATTACAAGCGTAAGCCACCGCACCCGGCCGTCTTTTTTTGACTGCTACTCTCAATAAATGTTAGTGTGTTAATAGCAGATAATAAGTCTGTCTTGGTATCGCCTAGTAGATGCTAAATTAATGTTTGTTAAATGAATGAATATCAAAATATATTTATTTTCCAACACATCATTTGGCATAAGGCTTACTTCATACAAAATGGATCATTTCAGAATACTTCGCTACCACTTTCTAGTTTATCAGCATCTGATGAGATGAGAAAACAATAAACTCCTATTTCAAGTGACACTTCCTCCAGGAAGCCTTCCATGAACAATTGAAAGCGCTGTCTCCACCGAATCTGCAGAGTACACTGATTTGCCTTTCAGGTCTTGTTAGCAATTTTTTCTACACACCAGTTATTCCTCACTACTAGGTACTTAATTACAGATTCCTTGAAAACAAAGCTTAATTGCATACTACATATTTTTCACACAGTGGTTCCTTCCCCATAGGGGCCCAATGCTTATTAAATCAACACTGAGATATACTGAACTCTCATGACATAACAGCATCTTTTCTATTTGCCATCTTTGACAAATTTTTTATACGTCTTCTTTGTAATTCTGGAAGCAAACACATGAATTGTCCTGTCAAGTGGAACTAATGTTAATTATACCAGCTCAAGTGGGAGAGGGAAAAATACTTTTTAAAAGTTAAATGTGATCTTCCAATATTTATATTATGAGTGAAGATTTGGGGCAACTTCTTTCAACTTCAAATTAAAACTCCATTGATCTAGCTTTGATTTATTTTAAGGACAAATGGCATGACCTCGGGTGGTTCACAACAATGAACAATCAGTTAAAACTCTAGAATCTAAAGATTGGGTAGAAAAACAAGAACTTCATGTTATGCAGTCACAGAGTCTGAGAAGAGTACTTCAATCATTGGTACAAATGTGTGTTAATACTGGAACCAATTTTATAGAGATCAAAACAATTTATATGCAAGTAGCTGCAATGGAAATTCAGAAAACAATGTGCATGTGGCATCGATGAAAACCCAAACCTGCAGAGCACCTGGAGTTGGAAACCAGGTGGATGAAAGAGCCAGAAATGCTAAGTGTAGTCGATTTGGCAGGTTCCAATGCCAAACAGAGCACCTCCCCCCCGCCTCTTTGTACACCCATATACTTTGGCACGGTTTGCCACGTCTGCTAAGAGTGACTCTTGAGGAGTGAGAGGCGATGGAGAAACAATGGAGACAAAGTCAGCCTAGATTGCACTTGGCGCGGACAAGACCACAAGCCCCAGCTTTCCCCAGGCATTAGGCTCACTTGCACATTGTGTAATGTAAGATTTCCTCGATATCCAAGCAACACAGTGAGCACAAAGACAAATCAATACTCTCAACTGGGTGCCTTTTTTGAAACTAGCTTCAACATGGTCATGGAACCCAGAGAGTGCTCAGAGATTTAAAGATTCACAATCCTCATTTTCCCCAGAATCTATGTGTGCATCTCTTCTCTGTATATTTATGAGTTTATTTTAAGTGAAAGTCACAATGTCACCTGAATGAACCCATCGGCTAGGTCTAGGGCTGTTTTCCAGGTAAAGATAGACACAAGGTGTGTGAAAGGTTTGGATCAGCAACAATCAAAGAGCCTCTACTCTCTGCCAGGCCCCGTGCTGGGCACTAGTGACACACATGAAGAAGACACCATCCCCTGCTCCAGTGGGATGAATAAATAAGCCCAGTGTGTTTTCAATCTGCCTTCATTAAAAGGGAAAACCACGGTACTGGGCAAAACATTGCAGAGAACTGTCGGAGAAGAAATGTTAACTGCTGAATTACCACCTATATACCAGGCAGCATGTATTTAAAATTCCTCATTTCTTGTTCACGAGTTTTCTAAGGGTTAGGTGACCAATATTCATTTCACGGAAGGGTCAAACTGAAGTTCAGCATGTAATAAAATAAACAAGCTGTGATCTTCCAGCTATTATGGTAGACTCAGAAATCATCCAGTCCAGTCTGATTCTAAACTCCTGTTCTTTCCACACTTTTTCCCACAAATAGGCAGTGCACAGCGATCCAGCATCAAGGGGTTTGTTGTATATCAAAGGGAGTAAGATGTGGACATAAATGACGGTATTCAAAGGTAGAGTTATGTATCAAAAGACAAATAGAATATGCTAATGTGGGACAATTCTTAGATAATAATAATAATACAATTTATTGAACATTTAATAATGTACCTCACACTGTCGAAGCACTTTACATGTTTTTGTCTAAATTTCTAAAAGGATAAAATAAGCATAATCTTTCTTAGATGGCTCGTTATAAATAAATTATTTTAAGGCCACCATAAATAATGTAGTGCCCTGTGGCAAATAATATTTTTAACCACTATAAATAATGTTTTAGTAAGTCCTTTGGTCACAACAAATAATGGTACTAGATGCTGAGAGGAGATAAAGAAGAAATAGAAAATGTTACATTTGCTGCCAGAAAGTTTCTAGTCTAAATAAAAACACACTCTCACAGACACACACACAAAAATATATGAGCACCTAGGAATTAACATAGAGAAACTATTTACATAAATATTTATGGGAGGCAAAGTGAATGTATTATTATGAAAATAAGAGTTTTAATCAGGTGTTTCAAAGCATATGCCAGGGAAGAACTGAAAGATAATTCAGTTAGTAAGATAATTAGTTAGGTAAGGGAAATGGACTAGAACAGTAAACAAATAAGAAAAGAAAGAGTTGAATATAATAAGATAATTAGTGTAACTCACCTAGCATGGTGCCTGACCAAAAGGCAATGTTCAGTGAATGTCAATTTCTGCCTCTCCCTTTGCCTCTGCTGTACTTAAGACTCCTGGTTGCAGGAAATAGAAATACAGCTCCATCTGCTTTAAGCCAAACTAGGTTATGTATATTGGCCCATGGCGTAGCTACAAAGTCCAGAAGATGCCTATTTCTATTTCTCAGCCCCTTTCCTCAGTGTTTTGCTCTTGGGCCAGCCCACTCCACCTGCTGAACAGCGTCTTCCGAATACAGGCTTTTACTCTCCCTGCCCAAGTCCAGCACCAAAGAGCACCAATCTTTCCAAAAGTTTGAATCACTGTCATATACTCGGTTGTCCCCAGCCAGGACTGAGTTATGTGCTCACCACTTGACCTCTGGAAGGGCTTTTGCTTTTACCGAAAATGAAATGGGGAGTGACTGGAGATTTTTGAGAAGCAGAGAGGCATGATCTGACTTTAGTTTTATAAGAATCACACAATCTGCAGCAAGTGAAGGTGAAACCTGGAAATCCAGTCTAGAGGCTCTAGCAGCAATCAGATGAGCCATGATGGTTGCCCCGATGGGGTAAAGGCAGGGGGAGTCTTGAGAAGTGGTCAGATTCAGGATACAGTATTTTCAGAGCATGGCCAAGACAATTTCCTGAATGACTGGATGTGGTATGCAAGAGTAGGAAAGGAGTCAAAGATAATATGTGAAGCCTGAGTAAATGAAAGATGAAGCAGGTCTCTGATACAGAAAGTCAAGACATCCAAGTAAAAATCTTGAGCAGGCAGGGGATACATAGTGTTTGATTTCACAAGAGAAGTCTGAGATGGAGATATAATAATAAGAGCATGGACAGAAAGAGATGAGGACCCTGGATTGAGCCCTGGAGCCCTCCAGTGTTATTTTACATGGAAAGAGAAAAGGAATAAACAAAGGAAAGTGAGGGAAATTACCAGTGAGATAAGAGGAAACTCAAGAGAGTGTGTTGTCCCTGATGCCTAGTGAAGAAGTTGAGCAAGAAAGAGAAGGGATCAAGAGGCTCAAGCTTTAGACTGGTCAAGACAGATGTCCTTCAACAGCCCACCTCTAATGCTGGCAGTGCTTGGCACTAGAGCACAAATATGGGCTCCCCATGTGTCTAAATACTTGAACATTATAAATCAAATTCAAAGACTATTAAGATAAAACATATTCCATTCTCTTGCATTGAGAATTACACCTTCATAAAAGCCTAGAAGGCCATGTCCAAATGGAGACTTTTCAGACTCCTCATAGCTCTAGAGGGAACTCAGCAGCACAGGGGTGTTGGCCCATCCCCTTTTCCCTTCCATACTGTGAGGGTTCCTGCAGACACAAGTGTGAACATCCCAGCCCACTCCTAGACTTGGGAAAGACTTAGGCCCTTATTATCCGCCAATGACCACCCTCTCCCTTCCACTCCATCAAGAAGTTCACAGTGCCAAAGGAATGTTCCCACCTGGAGCCAGTGCCCTTATTTATAGACCATGCTTTGGTAACTGGGCTTATGGAAGGATCTATCTAATGGCCGTGAACCTACCTCCGCTGCCTGTGTGGGCCTCGTCCCAGTTTCATCCTCCCAACTGTATGCCCCCAATCCCTAGAGTAGCCAAAATGTAGTTGTTTGCAAAAATGTAGACAGAATAAGGACACACAGGCTGGTATGTTCACATTTGTGGATAACGATAATAAAGATTACTAAAAAAGGGGACATAAAGCTAGGTTGAAAACGACAGAAGTGGGAACTCTAGGTCTCTATTCATCCACAAAAGCAGTAAGCTGGCAACAACCATCAGAATCATCTTCTACAGAATTTTGGAATTCCATCAAAAATTTATGACAATGAGTCATAGGTGTGGTAATAAAAGAAGTCACTGTTTGGCAGTAAAACATACCGTGACATCTTAAACTGCCTACCATTCTCCAATCCTTAGGTAAGTGGTGATAGTGAGGTCAAGCAGCCCACACTGCTGGTTCAGGTTTCTAGTTTCAAAGGGAGCAATGTAGGCATTATTCTCAAGCGACTGTGGTTGTCCATTTTGATCCACCGAGTAGCTTCCTGAACAAATGGAACAGGGCTTGCCTTCATTTCATCTGACTTGAAGCATTACAAGGACTAGGGCAGCTTCCTGAAAAGTTTTTGCTAAAAAATTGCAAGTATTGACCACAGCAGCCAGGAGCAAGGGATAACAACCAGACAAGCAACACTCAGGCTGAAAAGCAGTGGAAGAAAAAGGTTGGAAAAGGAAGTACATGGGAGAATAAAGGATTTTAACAGTTCCCATGTACACAGGGAATCAAGAAAGATATGCACAGGCTTAGAGTTGGATGTATGTTCTGAAAAAGCCTGAGAAAACCCTAAGCTGTCACCTCTGGCTGACGTTCAAGCTTCACACAAGCAGGAACTGAAGGCTAAAGTGGACTTGTAAACAGCCTGGCTAAATATTAAAGGAGTGTCCCAATATAGAGTCAGTTTGAAAAGACTGGGAGAGTATTTATTAATATTTATTGTTTTTTCTTTTTCTTTTATTAGCCCCAAGTATTTAAGAAAACTCTGTCAAAACACTAGGTGACCTCTAAGTTAACAGAACACAGACTTCAGCGGCCACACATACACACACAAAGGCAGACTTTATGAAAATAGTTTAGAAATGTCACTAAACAAGCAAACAGTAGCAACTCACAACAAGTGGGAGCAACAAACCTCAGTGAAGGGGGAGAGTCTGATATACAGAGTTGTCACATTATAATATTCAAAATGTCTAGTTTTCAACAAGAATTTATAAGGCATGTAAAAGAAACAAAAAAAAAAAATGGCCCATTCACAGAAAAAGAGAAATCAGTAGAAATGGTCATTGAGGAAGCCTGAACATTGATACGACTTACTAGACAAAAACTTTAAAATTTAAATATGTTCAAAGAGTTGAAGGAAACCATAGAATGCCTTCTAGAAAGAAGAAAACAAACATAAAAATGCCTCACCAAATAGAAAATATCAATGAAGAGAGAGAAATTTTCAAAATAAAGGAAATAGAAATTCTGGAGTTGAAAACCACATTAACCGAAATGAAAAATTCACTAGAATGGTTCAACAGTAGATTTGAGCAGGCAGAAGAAAGAATTCATGGACTTCAATATAAGTCATCTGAGATTATTCAGTCTGGAAGATCAGGGAAAATAATTAATGGGTATTAGTCTTAATACCTGGCTGACATAATAATCTGTACAACAAACCCCCATGACACCTATGTAACAAACCTCCACATGTACCCCTGAATTTAAAATAAAAATATAAAAAAACTATTGTGAGTACATAGTAGGTGTATATATTTATGGGGTACACGAGACATTTTGATACAAGCTTGCAATGTGAAATAATCACATCAGGGAGAATGGAGTTTCCATTCCCTCGAGCATTTATCCTTTGTGTTATAAGCAATCTAATTACACTCTTTTACATAAAAGAAAGCATTAATGGAAGAATTGAGAGACAAAAGTTCTAAATTTACAAAAAAGAAACAGAAAACTGGCAGAAGTAAGTCCTTTCTTACCAGTGACTACTTTAAATGTAAATGGAACAAACTATCCAATCAAAATGCAGTCATCAAAAGAACGGATATGAACAAATATGACCCAACTATATACTACTTATAAAACACTCACTTTAGATCCAAATACACAGATTAAAAGTGAAAGGACGGAAAAAGCTATTCCAAGCAAATAGTAACCGAAACAGAGATGATTTTACTACACAAATGTGAGATGAAATAAAATATAAGACAAAAATTGTTAAAAGAGACACAAAAGATACTGTTTATCAACAAAAGGGTCAAACCATCATGAAGATATAACAATTATAAACGTATTTACATATAACAAATCCCCCAAATCTATAAATATATATATTTATATATAAAACAGACTCAAAGGGAAAAATAGTTCCACAATAATATTTGGAAATTTTAATTCCCCACTTGTGTTAATGAATAGATCAATAAGGAAATAGAGGCCTTGAACAATAGCATAAGCCAGCTAGACCCAAAAGACATGTCTAGATCGCTCCACCTCACAGCTGCAGAATACACATCTTCTCAATACACACATAGATTATTGTCTAACATAGGCCATATGTTGAACCACAAAACAAGTCTCAATCAATTTGAATAGGTTAAAATTATAGAAAGTATTTTCTCTAACCACAATGGAATAAAAGTTGAAATTAATAACAGAATGAAAACTGAAAAATTTACATGTATATGAAAATTAATCAATACACGTTTTAATCAGCCAGTGGACCAAAGAATAAGTTATAAGTAAAGTTAGAAAATGCTTTGAGATAAATGAAAATGAAAATACAACATGCCAACATCTATGGGATCCACCGAAAGCCAAGGTCAGAGGGAAATTTATAGCTATAAACACCTCTACTCGAAGAGAAAAACGATCCCAAATTAATAACCACCTTTACACATTAAGGAACTAGAAAAATAGGAGCAAGCTAAACCCAAAGCTAGAGGGAACCGCAGAATAAAAATTAGAGTGGAGTTAAATGAAATAGAGTAGAAGAACAATACAATCAACAAAACCTAAAGTAGTTTATTCTAAAAAGGGAACAAAATTGACTAACTTTAGCTAGACTGACAAGAAATGAGAGAAGATTCAAATTACTAAAACCACAAATAAAAGTAGAGCTATTGCTACTAACTTTATAGAAATAGAAAGAATTACAAAAAAATACTTTGAATAATTGTATACCAACAAACTAGATAACCTAGATGAAATGGAAACATTTCTAGAAACACACTAACTACCAAAACTGACTCAAGAAGACATAGAAAACTTGTATGTACCTTTAGCAAGTAAAGAGATTGAAGAAGTAATAATAATAAACCAGAAAACTACCATGAAAGAGTAGGCCAGTATCAGTGAATTGGCCTGGTGAATTCTACCAAACATTTAAAGAAGAATTAACCCCAAATTCTTCTGAAACTCTTCAAAAAAAAATAGAAGAAGAAGGAATACATCCTAACTCATTCTATGAGGCCAGCCTTACCCTTATACCAAAGCCAGATAAAGACATCACAAGAAAAAAAACAAAAACCTCTAGATCAATATTGCTTGTGAATACACAAGCAAAAATCTCCACAAAAATACTAAGAACCAAATCTATTTAATAACATCATATTAAGAGTATTATACTCTATGACCAAGTGTGATTCATCCCCGGAATGCAAAAAAAATGGTTCAATATGTGCACAATCAATCAACTGCATTGACATGGCATTAATAGAATGGAGAAAAAAAACACATAATATCTCAATTGATACAGAAAAAGCTTTGAGAAAAATTCAATACTATTTCATGACAAAAACATTCAACAAACTATGATAGAAAGAGAAGGGAATTGCCTCCACATGGTAAAAGGCATTTAAGCAACTAAATAGAGGTGACAGATACACAACATTGTGAATCTACTAAATGCCACTGAATTTTACACTTTAAAGTTGTTAACTTTCGGTTATGTGAATTTTACTTCAATTAAAAAAGGAGAAAGAGGAAGAGGCAAAGAAAGCGAAGCTGCCATAACCACCATGAACGAGGCTGATGGGTTTCCTGCTCTTATAGGGCTTAAATACGAATGTAGTAGACACATAAGAAGCAAAGAAATAACTAACGTGTGGAAAACTTACTACGTGCCAGGCACTACTCTAAGCACTTTGAGTACAAAATCATGAACTCATCAGAACTTTCCAGTGAAACAGGTGATCTCCTTTTAACAGATAAAGAAATCAAAGCACAGAGAGATAAAATGACTTGTCCCAATTCAAGTAGTAAAAAAATGGCAGAGCCGGGATTTTAATCCAAAGAGTCTAACTTCACAGACTATGTTCATAACTATTATACTATATAATGTCACAGCTCTGGGGAGCAAAAAATAAAGCAGGGTATTGGAGATGGCACTGCTGAGATTCCTAAGTACTCTACTGACATACATTTTGATTGCTATAATTAAATTTGGCTGCTACACATTAAGATTGATAAAAGTACACAGTGAATAGTCTGAAGAATTTTAAAAGAACTTGGAATGTGCCATTTGCCTTGCATCCATTTGTGATAAGAATAAATACAGCAACAAGTAGCAAACCAAGTTCACATTGTTAACCATGAAATCACAAGTAATTTTCAAACTTCTTATTGGAATCACTGACTTATATAAAATTAGTATGAGAAACTAATTTAAATATTATCAAGTTCAACTCCATTCTTCTATAGTTAGGAAAATATTTTGGATAAACTAAATAACTTGCTACTTTGTGCCAAAGTTTATAGTTCAGTCCCCTAAATCTTAACCTGTCAGTCTTTCCAGCATACTGTACTCGTACCTACGTAGATCCAGCTATCAAATTTCAGAGAGTTGGTATGAAAAATAATTAAATATGCATGTTTATATTAAATACTTAGGTTGAACTTTTTATAAGCATATACAAATATATATTTAAAATATCTTATTTTAAATAAATGCTTTATTTAGGCCACATAATTAAATATAAATATATTGTGAAGTATGCTTCATTCAGGCTACATAATTAAATATAAATATATTATGGTACATCTTCTCACATATCAGCTTTTGCTCCTTAACAAAATATTGTGGTAGTTGGACTTCAACAAAAAATTCCAAAAAAAAAAATTATCATACCTAAACAAGTATTTTCTTAAAATATACAAGGACATGATGATGAGAATATAGAAACAAGAGCTAGGAAATCCTATAGCACCTTGGAAAACTCAAGTGAACTGAGGCAAATTGTAGGCATTATTAAGTTTTGCTAAACCCAAACAGGTGTTGCTAAGTATTTTTCGATTTATTTTATAGCCATGTGTTAGAAGGAAAATGTCACCCATATGTGTTTAATTCAATTTCACTTAAGCTGAGAACAATATAATTGTTGGGGAGTTATTTAATGCCCAGTAAGTTTTTTGAGTTTTACAAAGCCTTCCTTCTCCCTCTGAACAAGCAAGCGGTGTTTTGCCAGCACAGAACAGAACTCGAACGGGAGGTGCAGATTGAGTTTGGTTCTAAACTTAGAGCACACAAATTTGAGTGACTGCCAAGCCTGCTGAAATGTGTTTTCTCCAGTCTTCTTAAACTGCATGAGGATTTCAAAGAAAAAATTGTAAAGCCTTCCATTGTGAGTTTTCTCTTACCATTGACTACTTCCTGAATTGAAAACCATGCGTTGCATATAAGCTTGTGATGTATTTTATCAGGTCCTGGTCTCAAAATATTTCACTGTAGTATATTTTCCCCCAAAATGTTATCGTGCAACATTTTAAAGCCTATATAGTTTCCTTTACTTAGATATAGAATCGATTATCTTTGGCTATAATACTCTTGAAATTTACCTTCAATCATCAAACAAGAAGCAAGAAGTGGACCAGGGAAATATTTATATAAAAAGACAATATATAATCAATGGACTTTCTAATTTCTGATCACACCAGAGTCTCAGATGAATCACTAGAGTCTTGAGGGGGATGGGAAAGTATTAGTGAAATCAGCAGATTGATCAAGACATATGGAAGGCATGAATATGCCTGAGAGTGGGAGAAGGGAGAGAAAGGACATTCAAAACAAGGGACCATGTCGATCAGTTCACTCATTGCCAATAAGCTGAAAAACATGTCATGGAGAATTTACCATTTAAATGGGATGACATTTAAATAATTCCTTTTGTTCATGTTTTTGAGACTTCTCTATAATTCATAAAGTGGCATGAATTATTTTGCATATTTCTATTCCTTTTAACAATTTTTTCACCTAATTTCAAATCTTAATCTTTTGCATAACAGCTAAACGATGCTAAGAAACATTAAGGTGGCTGAAAGAGAAAGAAAGAGTTAACATCTCTAAGAACAAATTTTTTAATTATTAAAAAAATGCATTTGGGATCATGCTGAGAGGTAGGGTTTTATTTCTATATTTCGTTTATTAGTGATCATTTCAACTGATTAGGGATCAGATCTTTACTTCCATCTCTGCAATTCCAAGCATTTGTTGATTTCACACTTTATTTTTTTTTCTTTCAGGATGAAACCCAGTATGTCTGAAAATAATTTTTCTGCAGGTGTTGCTTCAGTCTTAGGTTAATTATTGGTTTATCCATATTCTTTACACTTTGAACCAATATGCTAGTTCAAAATTTTAAAAACACTACCTGGCTTTTAATTTATCAGAAAAGGAGGGTTATAAAATCAGCTTTCATTTCATGCTATCCGAGTGAATTTGAACCTGGGATGTTTTCCCAGTCAATTCAGATTAACCAACGGTTGCATTAATGGTCACTTTTACAAATACAGTAATGTGATGTCATTTCACAGACATTTAAAAATTATTCCCTTACATTGGTATGAAAGTTACATTGCACAAATATAAATAATGTAAGCTACCATATTTTTAAAGGTAGACAAAATAGGCTCATTTAGCAATTTTGCCAGAAATCGTATCAAACCAAGAAATAATCAGTGACCAGCAGTCTTAGGCAGCACAGTTCAGTGAGTAGCTGTGGCTGTCAGGCTGCCTCCGTTCAAATGCTGTTTTCATCAACCGGCAGCATTAGGCACATTTATTTTCTCTTTGCCTAGATTTTTTCATTTATGAGATTAAACAATCATAGTACAACCTACAAACATAGGATTATTGTGGGAATAAATGAGTTAATACTTAGAGCAATGCTTGGCATGCAGACTAAGTCGCATTCTTGTTAGATATAATTATATAATACATTTTTCCCATAGAATTCTGCAAATATAATTTTTCAGTGCCCTTTCTGATGCATTGCTGAGGATGCAAGCAATCCTTGACCCATGACTATTTAAATTTAGTTATTCAAATTTATGTATTTGGTAGATTTCTCCAGGCTATTCCTTCCAGCAGGACACAGACTTCCCTGTAGGGTCCTTCTTACACTTAATGCCTTTGGTATCCAAGGTCCACATCTTCTGGACTTCAGCATCAGGAATTCAAAACCCTCCCTAAAATACAAGCCCTGTCAATGACTAAAGAGGTGTGTTAAAAATCTCCCACAGTGACTGTAGATTTGTCTATTTCACCTGTACATTCTTTCCATTTTTTGTTTCATATTTTGAGGCTATGATATTAAGTGGGTAAACATTTAGAATTTTTGAATCTTTCTTGTGAATCAGCCCATTTGGGGGTTATTTAGGAATATCTTCCTAGCTGTTTCCTTTTAGTCTTTTATATATCTCTTTCTCATGTTCAGCCTGTTAATTAATAAAACAATCATGTGATTGGTTTCTATCATGGGCTCAATGTGAATTATACACACTATAGAGAACTCTATGCTGCATATTTTTAAGTATGCCATTATTTTCTTGGATCGTTACATTGGCAAAGTATTGTGTTTTTATCATAATATTGGAATTGGTTTATAATTTTTTTATCTAGCAGTGCCTGTTCATTCATGCATTCAACATATATTAAGCATGTTACATGTGCTAGGCCTCAGCAAGATAAGGAGCCCAACTAAGGAACTCTTCAGACCCTCAATTTGGTTATAACCCAATAATGTAGAAGAATTCAAGTGGTTTTTTTCCCTAGGGTTATATTATTTCTCACTTCAATTGTTGTGGTGGATATTATCTGTGCATGTGAGAGTTTTTCTACAACTTCAGAACTTTTATAATAACCATGATCCAGTTTTATAAAAGTAAGGCCAGTCCTAATTCTAGGTGCGTTAGGCATGCCTCTGGCAAGATTATTCTACAAAGAAGGAAGTACAGGAATCACTGGCAAAAGTCAATGGCTCAATCAAAGCATGGGAATGTCTGACATTATTTTTCAAGATCCCCACAATTTGAAAGGACTATGGTATCTATTACATTATTCCAGTTGTAGGGGTACTTTCCTGACAGTATGGATTATTCAACCACATGAAACCATCTTTAAGCTCTTGCTTCAGACAATTCACACTCTTTCACTAGTTTGTAAAACAAAGGCTGCAGCAAAGTTTCTTTGAAAATTAGATAATGACTTATCATTGCACGGGTGTCCTCCTATATGTATTTCTTATTTTATAGCTAACCTTTGCCTTTTTTTTCATCCTCTAGTAGATTGGCCCATATTAAAAAAAAAAAAATACATTGAAATGAGGAAATCTAAGAAGACTTCCCAAAACCAGCTCTGCAAGGAAAAGGACTCTGGTTAATAGGAGAGTGGGAGCCAGGCCTGAGGCTCATCATGTCTTTCTCGCTGCATTCCATATCTTTGACATCTCGCTTGCCTACAG
Organism: Trachypithecus francoisi; assembly: GCF_009764315.1. Classification (NCBI taxonomy): domain Eukaryota; kingdom Metazoa; phylum Chordata; class Mammalia; order Primates; family Cercopithecidae; genus Trachypithecus; species Trachypithecus francoisi. The sequence goes on from NW_022681472.1 coordinate 7,448,883, forward strand.
TTGCTTGTGTTCAAATGAGTATACACAGTATATTGGAATTGGTTTGTAATTTAGGCTGTAGCAAGAACCAGGATTGTATGACTGAGTCATCTCACACTCAGTCACTGCAGACCACAGTGAAAATGGAGGACATGTTTTATAACTTCTTAAAATAAAACGGGGAATTAAGAGTTAGGAATATATTTTAAACAGAAGTAAATGAAATGGAGGTGTTCCTGAAAACAAAGAAACTTTAAAAAATTTATATGACTAAAAAATGTTATATACATAATATATACAGGTAACTTTCCTCATAGAAACCAGAAACTAGTTTTTTAAAAAAACTTACGTTATTTTCATGACTATACTATAACACATCAATAAAGATAATAGTTTGCAAATATCTTATACTTATCAAATGCTAGGCACAATTTTGGGTTTGAGGGGGGTGGTTTCTGAGACAGGGTCTTGCTGTGTCACCCAAGCTGGTATGAGTGTTCGTGCAACCACAGCTCACTACAGCCTCAACCTCACAGGCTCAAGTAATCCTCCCACCTCTGCCTCCTGAGTAGCTTGGACTACAGGTGCATGCTACCATGCCTGGCTAATTTTTTATTTTTTGTAGAGATAGGGGTCTCACTCTGCTGACCAGGCTGGCCTCAAACTCCTAACTTCAATCAATTCTCCTGCCTCGGCCCTACCAAAGCCAGGCACAGTTTTGAGTGGATCTCATGGATTATCACTTCATTAGACAACACAATAGTCTTTGAGGGAATTACCATCATTGTTCCCACTTTACAAATGAGGTGAATGACACTGGGAAAGGACACACAACTTGTCCAGAGGGGGTGGAGGTAGGACTTGAACCCAGGGATGCAGTCTCAGGACCTCAGTCACAATTGATTCAGCACTCAAGGCACTAGCCCAGAGCCCATCTGTTCCCACCGTGCCTGCTCCCCACCTCTGCTCCCCTACCTCTGAGCTTCCTCTTTTCTGGCCTCTCCCTGTTTCAATTTTGCCCCTCACAAAAACCACTACTCTCTACAGCGAGCAGAGGCAGCTTTCTAAAACATAAATCCTACCGTGTTTCCCCCTCTCCTCAGAACAACACCTACAGGCTTCCCCTTGCCCCAGGAGGCCCTACAGGATCTGGCCCCTGTCTCTCTTTCCAGCCTCACTGCCCACTCCAATAATGCTGGGCTTCCTGCTATTCTGTGAATAAGTCTTGTTCATTTTCTCTCAGGACCTTGGCACTTGCTATTTCCCCTGCCTGGGATATTCACACAGTGAGAGTTCACAGGACGAGACCCATCGCTTCATCTGGGTAACTGCCCACGTCACCTCCTCAAAGATGCCCCTGCCCTCCCTTATGTGAACTGTATAAAAAGCACCCACACCAGCCTCCTCACCAGCCACTTCCTTACCCTGCTTTTATTTTCTTCACCAATTAATTACCTGATATTGTCTTATTGTTTGTACTTATTTGTTAATTTGTTAATCAGTTTTAGCAATGTAGTGCAAACTCCACGAGTTCAGGGACTATGTGTCATTCATTACACTATGTTCCCAAGACCTATAAAAGTGTCTAGAAAATAGCGGGACACAATAATTACAGGTTGAATGAGCTGATTGATTAAACAGTTAAAATATCCTTAGGATAGGCCTGGTGTAGTGGCTCACACCTGTAATCCCAGGACTTTGGGAGGCCAAGGCGGGCAGTTCACTTGAGGCCAGGAGTTCGAGACAAGCCTGACCAACATGGTGAAGTCCATCTCTACTAAAAATACAAAAATTAGCTGGGCGTGGTGCTACATGCCCGTAATCCCAGCAACTTGGGAGGCTGAGGCACCAGAATCACTTGAACCCGGGAAGTGGAGGTGGAGGCTGTAGTGAGCCGAGATCGTGCCACTGCACTCCTGGGTGACAGAGCAGGACGCTGTCACACACAAAAAATATATAATTTACCTTCTAGGTCACATGCCTGGAATCCCTGCTACTCGGGAGGCTGAAGCACCAGAATTGCTTGAACTCAGGAGGCGGAGGTTGCAGTGAGCCAATATCGGTCCACTGCACTCCAACCTGGGCGACAGAGTGAAACTTTGTCTCAAAAAAATAAAACCTAAAAATTTTTAAATTAAAAAATATTCTTAGGATAAATACTAAGAAATTGGAATCACTACCAGATCAAAGTATATAAACATATAAAGGTCATTGATGTATGTTGCAATTTTCTTTCTGGAAAATGTGTGTGATGAATATTACATTAAATTTTAACCATCAAAAGCATTAAAGAACCCAACCAATTACAATAGCCCCAAAAGGGGGGCAATGGTTTAAGACTGTCCAACCCATACACCAATTAGTGTTTGGTCCCATCTCTTGGACCTTATTGTGACCAATTAACAAGTTCAACAAACCTGACTAAACTGGTATTATTGGGGGTGGGGAGAATGATCATAAAATAGGGTGCTTGAGCCTGTAGCCCCTGATCACCTTCCATTCCTCAACCTATGACAACTCCAACCTCAACTAAGAACTCACATCTGGAGGGGGGAAGCAAATGACTGCCATGTTTTCTTGACCTTTTAAGTATTTTGATTGACTTTGTAAAAATTAGTAGTCTAGTGAAGCTTATTGACAAGGTGTCTGAGCTAGTACTTCTGCAGGATTATAACATCATTTTCACTTGGGATTTTAGTGTTAAGATAGGGTCTTGTCTATTTCTCTAGCTTAACAGGCTTTGGATTTCCTAGGTACACGATATTTGCTTTCTAAGAATATATTGTAATGGCAATCTCTTGGGGGGAAAATTCTTGCAAGTTTTATATGGAATTCCTGCCTCTCGGTACACACTTAGTTGTGTTTCTTTTTTCATTAAGCATCCCTAACACCCAAAAATAGACGGAAAAAAACCTATTTGTCATGAAAAAATACCAGTCTCAGAAAAACTGCTGTTTAATTTCTAAAAGAAGGAAAATAGTCTTAAATGTTTTGACAGAGAACAAAATTCACAAACAAATGGAGAATTTGTGAATAACAACAAAATTTGGAGAAATGTTACAACCCAAAAATGTTCACCAGCTGCTTAGAAATCAAAATTCTGGTGTTTCTTGTGGATCATTTAGTTTCACAACACAATGACTAAAAGAATCAATAGCAAATGGAGACCTAAAAAGAGAGAATATATTAGTTAGGGTAGGCTAAAGTGATATTAACTAAAGGACGCCAAAATGCATCATGTTCAAATATAATGGATTCTTAGTTTTTTCTCGTATAACACCAAGGAAGAGTTGTTGGTCAGTGGGGAGCTCACTGCCACATAGTGACTCAGAGATCCAGGTTTCTGCATGTTGTGGCCACATCACTCCTTAGAGTCTTCAGACAACCAAAAAAAAAAAAAACCTGGAAGATTCATACATACTTCAAACATCTATAAAAATGCCTGAAAAAATAGTGGGCAACAACAATAACAGGATGAACACACTGACTGATAAAAGAGTAGTTAAACTATCCTTAGGATAAATATCAAGAAATTAGAATCACTACCAATTGGAATCAAATGGCATAAACATAGAAAGGTCCTTGGTACCTACTACATACCACCCTCAGCCTAGGTGGGGCACTCTTCTCCTCCTTTTACATCCCGTTCCACTGTTAAGAAACCATCACCTAACCATACCTAACAGCAAAAAGGGCCAGAAAGTCAGTCCTTTGCTTGACAACCACACCGCAGCAATCACGTTTGCTGAAAAAAGGAAAAGCAGATTCTAGTGACCAAAAGCCATATCTGCCAGATATCAAAAGATATGCACTATTTAATAATGTCTATTGGAACCTGAATGAAAATTACATTTCTATGATGCGGTAGAGACTGCTAATTGACCTCCAAACAAATTCTTCTTCCTTTTCTATTGTAATAAAGCCCCTAAATATTAACCAGGCAAATGGTCTCCTAGACTAAAAACACTTTTCCCAGCTTCCCTTGTAATTAGCTGTGGTCCTGTCACTAAGTTCTGGCCAAAGGGAAAAGCGTGGAACTGGAGTATACTATTTCTGAGTCATGCCCTTAAGAAAAAGAGAAATACTCTCTCCTTCCTGCTGACTGGATTGTGGATGACGTGGTAAGCCATCTGGTACTGTGTTGATGAGGGCAAAACCTTTGGTATCATTGAGCAAAAAGATCCAAGGAGCCCGGATTCTGACAACGTACCAGCCTACTTATGCCCAGACAGTTAAATGAGAGAGAAATACACTTCTATCTTGTTTAAGCCACTGTTTTTTTATAAATCTCCATTACAGATGCCAAACCTATAACTAATACATATGGCAAACAATATGGAATTCTGTTCATCCCTGATTCAACATTTAAAATGTCATAAAAAGGGAAAGAAAAAAAGAAACTTGGCTGAAGACAGAAAATATAAACGTATTGATTCTAGTCATACAACACAAATTGAACTAGATATTAGTGGCCTTTTTCATTAAATGTGTGACTATCAAAGGTGAGGTAATAATAAAAAATAATCACCATCCCTGCTCAAGGGCCAAATTCATCCTTATGATGTTCATGAAAAATGCTACATGGTTTATTTAGACAATTGCCTGAAAATGCTCTGGAGGGGTTCTCTGTGTTTCCTTGAATAGCATGTGGCAGTATTTGCCAAAGAATATTCACCTAGTCAGACCAATGCAGGTTTCAGATGTCATTCACTGCGCATGGTCACCCACTCCTCGCAGACACGCATGTGCACACACTGACCAGGTTAGCTGTGAGAGCTCATGCTCCATGGGAACTACATTGTAAATAAAACCCCAACCAAAATAGAAGCACCACTTTGGTTTTGCATTGGGGATTGTTGTAAGAGATGACAAAGACTGTTGCAATTCAGGGTTGAGGTGAGGGGTCTAGCCTCTAATAAGGAACTTCCTGTGACAACCAAGACAAGGTAAACAAAGGGCCAAAGTAGGTTAAGCTCTAATATGAAAGATGCAAACGCCTAATGGGAATATTTCTTTGATCTTCAATAAGGATGTTTATGAGGCAGGCACATGTGTGCGTGTATGTGTGTGGGCATGTGTGTGACTGTGTATGTGTGTGCACATGTTCAGCAGCAAAGAGCTAGAACTGCTTAGAGGGGGGAAGCTACAACACTGTTCTAGGCCCATGATGTACCCAGTGGTCAGGCCTTCTGGAGTCTTAAAGGAGCTACACATGCATGTTTAAGCATTCTGGACATTCCATAAACAAAACATAACTACAAGTTTTCAGATTTTGAAGTTAATACTCAATGTTATTGAAATAATCACACTGCTAGCATCAAGCAGGCTTCCTCATGACGGCCTGCATCTGGGACTGATGGACTTTCCTTGCACTTCTGACTCTGCAGCTATGAGGGCCCCTTTCTATCATCACCCCTTGCCTTCAGGGGCTCTTACTCATTGTCTCTTCTTCTTCTTTGAAGTTGCTAAGAGGCAATCACAAAACCTAGTTCTCTGCCTATGTATATCCCCGCCAATTAATTTTTGCATGTGTGTACTGAAATAAGCCAACTGATCCAGTCTATGTAAAAGGAGAAACATGTTTCTATGTCTTAATTTACAAAATGTAGTGGCTTTTATAGTAGTGTAATGCTTGGGCTCTGGAGTCAGATAAAAGTGGATTAAAATCCTAAAATCCTAATACAACACTAGGCAACACTTATGTGCCTGGTACTATGCATATAAACTCATGAATCCTCAAAACAATACTGCACGGTGATTTTACTAGTATCCTATTGTTTAACAAGACTTGAACCCGGGCAATTCACTATTGGGAGCTATGCTGCCAACCACTGTGCTCCACCACTGCCTCCTGGCTCTGTGAGCTATATGCTGCTAGACTCTTAGCTTCCTAGGTAAAACAAAGGCGAATAATGTAGCATCTACTCCATAATAACATTGAAAGAATTTAATGAATGTAATGAGCTAGTCCTAATCAAAGTTCTGAAAGCAGCTCTTGGCATATAGAAAGTGGCCAATAAATGGCAACTAAAAATATACTAGTTTGCAAACTAATCATTTGGTTATTATTGGACAGCAATTTTCAAACTTTCACTGAAGCCATATAGGCTTTCATGTATGACAATGATCCTCTCAAAACTGTGTCAAATCATGCATACGACGTATGACTGAAAAGACACCAAGAGATTAGGTGCTGTTAAAAAAATATATAGTGTTAATTTTAGTTATGGCAATGACATTATGATCATCTAAGAAAATATCCTTTTCTTGAGATGCATATTGAACTGAAGTATATTGGATAAAATGACATGATAAGCTTTACGCTTTTCCAGCATTCCACCAAAGAAAAGGCAATAGCGGAATAAATACAATCATGCACTGCCTAGTGGCATTCCAGTCAATGACAGACTGCATACACACGGTGATCCCATAAGACTATAATGGAGTTGGAAAACTCCCATCGCCTAGTGATATCACAACCATCCTAACATCACAGAGCAATGCATGCCTCACATGTCTGTGGGGATGCTGGAGTAAGCAACCCTACTGCACTGCCAGTCTGTAAAGGTCTAGTACATACTGTTATATACAGTCCATGACACTTAATAATGATAAATATGTTTCTGCTTTATGTATTTACCATACTATAATTTTATCATCATTTTAGAGTATACTCCTTCTACTTATTTAAAAAAAAAAAAAGTTAAGTATATAGTAGCCTCAGGCAGGTCCTTCAGGAGGGATTACAGAAGAACGTATTGTTGTCATAGAGATGACAGCTCCACGTATGTTGCTGCCCCTGAAGACCTTCCAGTGAGACAAGATGTGGTGGTGGAAGATAGTGATATTGATGATCCTGACCCTTTGTAGGCCTAGGATTTTGTGTGGGTTTGCGTCTTAGTTTTTAATAAAAAAGTTTTTAAAATTTTTTTAAAGTAGTAAAAATTTTAAAAATAGTAAAAAGCTTACAGAATAAAGATGTAAAGAAAAAATATTTTTATTCAGCTGTACAATGTGTTTGTGTTTTAATCTAAGTGTTATTACAAAAGAGTCAGAAAGCTAAAGAAAAGTTAAAAGTTTATAAATTTAAAAAGTTACAGTAAACTATGGTTAACTTATTATGGAAGAAAAAACAATTTTTTATACATTTATTACAGCCTAAGTGTCCAGTGTTTATAAAGTCTACAGCACTGCACAAGAATGTGCTAGGCCTTCACCACTCACTCACTGGCTCACCCAGAGCAACTTCCATCCTGCACCTCCATTCGTGGTAAGTGCCCTGTGCAGGTGGACCATTTTTAATCTTTTAGAGTGTATTTTTACAGTACCTTTTCTATGTTTAAATATGTTTAAATACACAAATACTTACACTGGGCTCCAACTGCCTACAATAGCATGCTGTACATGTACAGGTTGTAGTCTAGGAGCAATACAGCCTGGGTATGTAGTAGGCTGTACCATCTGGGTCTGTGTAAGTACACTCTATGATGTTTGCACAATGACAAAATCACCTAACAACTCATTTCTCAAATCGTATCCCCATTGTTAAGTGACACATAACTATATAGCAAAATGTTTATGGTTATGAAGCTGGGTAATGGATAGTATAAATGTTTATTGTACAGTGCATACCTGAATTTTTTCAAAATAAAAAATTAAAAGGATTTTTTAAAACACCGTGAAAAGTTTTGTACAGCTTATTCTTAAAACTCCCTTCAGCAGAATGCCATGTTCTGGGGGTACCCAGGAGTTCTGCAGAGGAGCCTCAGTTATGAGGTCAGCACAGAGTTCCTAGGTCTCTGCCCATCTTCAGCCAGAGCTGCTCCACTTACACCTCCTGTCCTTAGTGGAAAGTCATATAAGAGTTTGTTTCTGGGAAAGGAGGGGAAGGGGTCACACAGTTCAATTAGCCTGGGAGACAGAAGGTGACATCCTCATTTTCCCCTTTCAGAGAATAAGCCCTCCCTCCTCCCCAAAGTCCCCACTGTTGAATCTCATGCTATCAAGTGATATCACATACCATCTCCAACTTATAATTACTTATCAACTCCCAATCATCTCTCCTCATTTCTGGAAGATGTTAGCTCCTGCTTTCTATTGATGTGACCACTGCCATCCTGTATTAATTTTTGGTAATGTCAGTGCATGTGCAGGTGGTGCTTCCCACCCCTGCCCTCTCGGTTTCCTGAGCCCTCCTCTCCAGTGATCTTGTTATTCGCCCTTTCTCAGGAGCTCCTTCCCAGACTCAAAGCCAGCAGACTCCACACAAGCTAGTCTCATGCATCCCACTCCCTGAGTGCTACCTGCTAGCACCTCCTCCAATACCCCCACCCCAAACCCTCCTAGGTCACCGGACGACTTGTCTTTTTCACTGATCTTCACAATCTTCCTGTCTTCACTCTCCTCTTTTCCTAATGTAAGTTTCAGGGTCAGTTATTCTAATACATTTCTTAGATATGCCCCCAACTCTGTTGCCTCTCCCTCGCTATGTCGTACTTGTTTGGCAGAAGCATCCAACCCTATGCCTGCTCCATCCCCGCACCCATGTAACTGAGCAAGGCTGGAGAAGCACCCAATACCATGCTGACCCAGCTCCCACAAATTCAGGAGCACACATCTCAAGTGGGGCCTCCAGGTCACAGGTTACAACATCCTCCTGGGGCGTGCACTCCTCACATTCCAGGGCAAACAGTTCTTGCTATCATTCTGTTTCTCAGTTCTCTAGTACCTCCTTGCCTGCCTCTCTCTCAGCAGATGGCCTTGCTTTCTACTTAACAGAAAAAATTGAGCCAATCCACAGATAATTTCCAGAGACTCTCTACTGGGTTGAAGAGTGCGCCCAAAATCCACGTCTACCAAAAACCCATAAATAATGACCTTATTTGGAAATAGGGTCTTTGCAGACGTAATGGAGTTTAAATAAGGTCCTACTGCATTAGGGTGGTCCTTAAATCCAGTATGACTGGTGTCCTTAGAATAGGAAACAAGATACAGGGACACAAAGGAGGCACGTGAGGAGGAGGATCATGTGGAATGGAGGCAGAGACTGGGTGATGCATCTAGAAGCCAGGAACACGGAGGAGCACTGGCAGCTGCCAGAAGTGGGAGAGGCAGGAACACACTCCCTCGGAGCCTCCAGAAGGAAGCAGCCCTACTGGCATCTTGATATCAGACTTCTGGCCTCCTGATCTATGAGAAAATGAATTTCCATTTTTTCCTTTATTTTATTTTTTATGTTCCAGGGTACATGTGCAGGAGTACAGATTTGTTACATATGTAAACGTGTGCCATGGAGGTTTGCTGCACAGATCAACCCATCACCTAGGGATTAAGCCCAGTATGTATTAGTTCTTTTCCCCAATGCTCTCCACCCACCCGTCCCCCTACCAACAGGCTGCAGTTTGTGTTGTTCCCCTCCCTGTGTCCATGTTCTCATTGTTCAGTTCCCACTTATTAGTGTGAGCATGTAGTGTCTGGTTTTCTGTTCCTGCGATAGTTTGCTGAGGATACTGGTTTTCAGCTTCATCCATATGCCTGCAAAGGACGTGATCTCATTCTTTTTGATGGCTGCATAGTATTCCATTGTGTATATGCACCATATCTGTGGTACTTTGTTAGGACAGCCACAGGAAACTCACAGACTCCACTCATGCACTTACACTTACCCGAAGGCTGCAGAAGCCACAGACCTTTCCTCCTCATGTGTTAACACAAACTCTCCAGACTCCTAGTCCAAACAAATCCCTCTTCAACTTGATCCTGTCTTCTCTCACTCAGAAACATCCTCTTTTTTCTTTCTTTCTCTCTCTCTTTCTTTCTTTCTCTCTCCCTTTCTTTCTTTCTTTCTCTTTCTTTCTTTCTTTCTTTCTTTCTTTCTTTCTTTCTTCTCTCTCTCTTTCTCTCTCTCTCTCTCCTCTCTCTCTCTCTCTCTCTGCCTATTTTTTAATTGGGCAGCGTGATTCCCAACAGCATGTAAACATGCTGTTATTTCTCTCATCTTAAAACCAAAATGACAAAACAAAAACAAAATCTTCACTTGACTCCACTTTCCCTGCAGCCATCAACTCTTTTATTTGCTCCCTTTTGCAGGAAAACTCCTCCTCCTCAAATCCTCTCTCAAAACCACTGCCTTAGCCTTTGCCTCTCATGAAGCTTCCCTTACCAGGGCCCCCGAAAACCTTGACTTGCTGGATCCCAGGACCTATTCTCAGGCCTTATTTTACTGAACAAATAAGCAGCATCTGACCGAGCTATTACTCTCTTCTCCTAACTCTCTCTTCTCTCAGCTTTCAGGACAGCACACTCTGTTGTTTTTCTTCGTGGTCACTGATGATTTCTTCTCAGTTTCCCTCACTGGTTCCTCCTACTTGCCTCATCCTAACTGTGGAATGCCCCAGTGGAATGCCCCTTGGTCCTCTTTCCTCTCTATCCTCAATCCCATGGTGATGGCACAGATTTAAACACTCTCTGTATGCCAACAACTTCCAAATGTGCTTCTGCAGCCGAGACCTTTCTCCAGCACTCCACACTCATATCGACTGCCTATTTGGTATCTTCACTAGGATGTCTAGCATGCACATTAAATCAACACGCCCAGACCGAGCCGCAGGTCTTCACCAGCCCCCCTGCAGCTCTTCACCAGCTCCACCTGCAGCCTTTCCCATATTAAAAGAGGCAACTTCCTCCCTCTACTTGCTCAAGTCAAAAGCTAGGATGGAGCCTTGCATCTACTGCTTTGCTCACATTCCATCTTCAGTCTTTCAGGAAATTGTACTTGCTCTACCTTCAGAGCACATCCAGATTCTGGCTGTCTAGACTAGCTCTGTCACAATCACCCAGGTTTTGCCGCCACCATCTCTCACCTGGAGAGCAACAGCCCCTTACAGGTCTCCTTGCCTCTGCCCCCACCTGCCCCCTACAACCGATTATCAGCACAGAAATCAAAATTCATCTACTCAAAACCTGCAATGTTTCCCCATACTACTCAGAGTATAAGCCAACACTCTCACGGTGACCTCTAAGGGACCATGCAATTCATTGCTGTTTCATCTCTCTGACCTTCTCTCTTTCCACTCCACCCACACATAGTTCAACACAACGGGATCCTTTTCTGAACACACCCAGCTTACCCACCATGAGGCCTCTGTGCTGGCTCTTTCCTTTGCCCAAGACACTCTTCTCCCAGGAGGCTGCTCAGCTGATTCTGTGGCCTCCTTCAAATCTTTGTGCAAACCTCACCTTCCCTATGTAGCCCACAATGACGACTTAACACTGCAAATTGCTTCTCACTCACCCCCAGGGTCCTTGGCTTCCCCTATCTGCCCTACTCTTTCTTTCCATCTATAGTACTCATCATCTTCTAAAATACTTGTGGTTCACTTATTTATTATTGCTATTACTGATGGTCTGTCTCCCTGCACTAGACGCCAAGCCCCTTATGGGGAGTGTCTTTGTCTCCTTCACTCATTGTGCATCCTAAGCACCTAGAACAGAGCCCGGTACACAGTGAGCATTTAAGCCACACCTGTTCTCTAGGGAGGACAGGATGAGGAAGTCAGTGGCAGCCCCATCACTGATCTGGCTGAATCTGAGTTTACATGATCGAATTCTAAGGTAATACATGAATGCCTTTCCTTTCATAATACCTTCATAAATCTAAGCTCAGTCAATTTGGGCTTTAATGGGTCCAGGATTTTCATCCTTTTTAAGTACTTAAAATGCAGCTAAACTCTGTTCCCAATTAAATAAATGTGAAACCATATATCTTAACTAATGGTCTGTCTAGGGTTAACACTGATGCCCTCTTATGACAATACATGTACTTAAGAAGGATGCCACATACACTCGAAGGTAGATCAAGGGAGCACCATAACCATAGCCAAATGTATTTTTGCATCACTATTAGTACACAGAAAACATTGGTGATGTAGGCCACAATGTATTGCTGTATACAACATGTTTAAAATTTTTCAACCTAGAAAAAAAATAATTACATAACCTAAATGCTGACCATACCCATTCAAGTAAGATTCAATAAAGAATGCACAGGACAACTAACTTTGTTGTTTTCTGGTGTTTATGCTTCTACCTATATCTGATTTAGTGCAACACAACCTCACAACTCTAGATCTATGTGGTAACTGATAAATCGGGATATTTAGTTACTGTTCTCTAAGTTGACATGGGCCAAATGATGGGAAGAAACAGCTCCAAGATATAGTGAAAGGATAACATTTCATGTTGTGGTTCATGAGGGGAGTTCAACCTTAGAAAGAGCAATGAAAAAATGCTCAGCATCACTAATCATCAGAGAAATGCAAATTAAAACTACAATGAAATGTCAATTCACCCAGTTAAAATGACTTTTATTCAAAAGACAGGCAATAAAAAATGCTGGCAAGGATGAGAAGAAAGGAGAACCCTTATACACCGTTGGTAGGAATGTAAATTAGTACAACCACTATGGAGAACAGTGTGGAAGTTCTTCAAATACTGCAAGTAGAACTATGATATGATCCAGCAATCCCACTGCTGGATGTATACCCAAGAGAAAGGAAATCAGTATTTCTAAGAGTTATCTGTACTCCCATGTTTATTGTAGCACTATTCACAATAGCAAAGACTAGGAAGCAAACTCTTTATCAGTGGATGAATTGATAAAGAAAATGTGGTACATATATACACAATGGAATATTATCCAGTCATAAAAAAGAATGAGATTCTGTCATTTGCAGCAACATGGATGGAACTAGAGGGCATTATAATCTGGGAATAGAAAGACAATAATTTGGAAACACAAAGACAGATTTCACATGTACTCACTTATTCATGGGAGATAAAAATTTGTTTGGGAACTCATGGAGATAGAGAATACAACGGTGATTATCAGAGGCAGGGAAGGGAAGTGGGAATAGAGAGAGGATGGTTAACGAGTATATAAAACACAGCTCAATAGATTAAATAAGACCTAGTATTTGGTAGCACAGCAGGGTGACTAGAGTCAACAATAATTTATCATATATTTTAAAACAACTAAAAGAGTGAATTGGAATGTTCCTAATACAAAGATTTTATACGTGTTTAAAGTAATGGATACTCCAGTTACCCTGGTTGATGATTGCCTACTGTATGTCTCTATCAAAATATCACATGTACCCCAGAAGTATATACAACTATAAGGTATATACAATAATTACTTTTTTTAAGAAAAAAGAGCAATGAGCTATTTATTGCTAAAAAGGGCATCCTTTCTTACAAAAATGTCTGTGCTGAACCACAAAGTAAGGTGCATGTGCACTGAAAATCACATGTTTTAATGTTCTCAAAGTGTTGTGTCATTTTCCTAAGCCAGGAGGGCAGGCAGTCATGTGAAAAAGAGAGGCAGATCTTCAGGTGTGCATTTAATTAAGATATAATAAATCCTATATATATATATGCTACCCAAGCATAAGTTTTTCACACATTGGGGAGTGTGAAACTTCACCTCTGACTGGTTTCCCTTTGTGCCATAACTTATCTGGTTAATTACTTAATCTGAATACTTTTAGAGATAATAAAGACTGAGTACTTGGAGAATTAAAATGTTATTCTCCCATTTGTTTTTCAATGAGAGAATATCACTCAAATATTGAATGTGCTAGAATTCCTACCTCATTTTCTTGATTGCATCAAACATTGTAATGGTAAGCAAAACAAGACCTATGTGATATGAGTAAGAACCATGGAGTCGTTATGAGCTGCTGCAAGCAATGATTCTGTGTCCCTCATCATGCTTTCGATTGTGTCGTAACTCTTGTATTCCATATATTGTACCTCATTAGAAATTTTACTAAAGATCAAATGTTGCCACATCAAATAATGCTATCTACACATCTTCTTTAAAGTAATAATAAAATCTTTTCTTTTCTTTTCTTTTTTTTTTTTTTTTTTTTTGAGACAGGGTCTTGCTCTGTCACCCAGGCTGAAGTGCAGTGGCTCAATCTCAACCACTGCAACCTCCACCTCCCAGGTTCAAGCAATTCTCCTGCCTCAGCACTCCAAATAGTTGGGATTACAGGTGTGTGCAGTTATGCCCAGCTAATTTTTGTATTTTTTGTAGAGACGGGGTTTCACCATGTTGGCCAGGCTGGTCTCGAACTCCTAACCTCAAGTGATCCACCTGCCTCAGCCTCCCAAAGTGCTAGGATTACAGGCATGAGCCACCACGCCCAGCCAATACAATCTATTTCTAAGGCTAAGATAGAGCCAAGCTCATAGGTAACTATTTCCTGTGCACCGTGAAGTATAGCTGTCCCTTGAACAACACAGTTTGAACTCCAAAGATCCACATATGCACATTTTTTTGAATGAATATATTACAAAATTTGGGGGACATTTCCAACACTTCAAAAAAAATGCAGATGGATTTTGTAGCCTATAAATATTGAAAAAAATAGAAAAAGGTATGTCACAAATACATAAAATATTAATATATGTAGATACTAGTCTATTGTATCATTTACTACCATAAAATACACGCGAATATATTACAAAAGTTAAAGTTTATCAAAACTCACACATACACTTATAGACCACACATGGCATCATTCACAGTTGAGAGAAATATAAACAAATAGAAAAATGAAGTATTAAAAATCATAACTGTATAAGATTAACTTTAGAACACATTGTACCACCGTAATAATTTTGTAGCCACCTCCTGTTGTGATTACGGTGAGCTCAAGTGTTGCTAGTATCTGCTCAAAATGCCATGTAACATTCATCATCTCCACGTGAGCAGCTCTTCTCTCCAGTAAATTGCATTTCATGGTAAAAAGCGATCTCTCGGCCGGGCGCGGTGGCTCAAGCCTGTAATCCCAGCACTTTGGGAGGCCGAGACGGGCGGATCACGAGGTCAGGAGATCGAGACCATCCTGGCTAACACGGTGAAACCCCGTCTCTACTAAAAATACAAAAACTAGCCGGGCGAGGTGGCAGGCGCCTGTAGTCCCAGCTACTTGGGAGGCTGAGGCAGGAGAATGGCGTGTAAACCCGGGAGGCGGAGCTTGCAGTGAGCTGAGATCCGGCCACTGCACTCCAGTCCGGGCGACAAAGCGAGACTCCGCCTCAAAAAAAAAAAAAAAAAAAAGCGATCTCTCATAGTTCCTGAATATTTTTCATCGTGTTTAGTGCAATACCATAAACCTTGAGTAACACCATGGGATCCACACAAAGTATCACTAGGGATCCTGGAGGAGCTCCCAAGAAGCAGAGAAAAGTCATGACATTACAAGAAAAAGTTGATTTGTTTGATATGGACAGTAAATTGAGGTCTGCAATTGCCTGCCATTTCAGACAAATCATCTTGCAAACAGATGACATAAATTTATGATATTCATATATACAGTACAGAACTATAAACGCATTTTCCATTCCTTATTTTTTCTTAATATTTTCTTTTTCCAGCTAACTTTATTGTAAAAATACAGTATATAACGCACATGAAAATATGTGTTAATCAATTGTTTATGTTATCAGTAAGGCTTCTAGTCAACTACTACTATTAGTAGTTCAGTTTGGGGGGAGTGGAAAGTATATGAGGAATTTTGAACTGCATGGGAGATGGGCACCGCTAATCTCCGTGTTGTTCAAAGGTGCACTGCACAATGTTGCATTGATCCATAGAGAAAGAACACATCTGTCTCCTCTCCCTAGCACTCCCTATATATTCTTCTATCTTTGTGTAAAACATTAGAGGCAAATTCCAATCTCATAGTTAGAAATATCTTTCCATATGATATACTATCCAGTGTCATCCAGAAGAATCTAACAATTATGGAAATGCCGATGCCTAAATTCATTCATTTAAAAAAAGTATTAATCTCCTCCTAGAGGCCTGGCAATTGATCTTATTCCCTGCTTTACCTTTAGACCCTAACATCATGGTTTTGAGGGAATGATGGTTCAGGAGAGAATCAGCATTCAATCAATACCTATTGACTATGAATGAATGAATCCTTGCAACGTAAGCTGTACTGGGTGTCAGAAGGGAAAGTTCAGGCTGTGCCCCAGGGATGGAGCGTTAGAGTTCCGTGAATGCTCACGGGCAGGGCCCCTCTCAACAACAGTCTCTCCTTCTGGTATTTTCTCCTAACTGCAAATACAGAAAGTGTTAAGAGAAGAAGTTTATAAATATGGTCAGTATTGTGGTGGCCTGATGAAGTAACGTGGAACTCACTGCTACCTAACTTTCATTCTTGTTGAAGCCTAAATATCTCCACAAGTTCCCTGTATTTAGCAATTGAAGAAAGTTCTTCTGTAGGGTGGAAAAGGAGAGGCATGTCCCAGCTACCTGCAGACTAAGAACCAGTACACGCCACATGCTTTTGGAACCCTATACATAGCTCCTATCCAGTGAGGGGAGTCATCTCACCTTCCATAACGTCTTCTCGGAAGATTCCAGACATCATTCCCCAACAAAGACAGTCAGCACCATGGAGCATGGAGAGGAATCATATGCCGTCTTATGCTTCTCTCTGTTTTCTTCTGTGTAGTTTTGCCTCCCAAATGAGACAGAAATCCTTGAAGGGAGTAACTTTAATTTTTACAGTCCATCTCCAAGACTTAACAAATACTTCATAACTACTTAAAAATATTTACAAATTCATTGGTTTCTATCAAAACAGCTGCTCTTACAACTTATTTTAATACATACTATTAATGTTCTAAACTGGCCATAATATATTTTGCCATCCCCCAAAAGCAAAGATTCTTGGATTCATCTCATAAGTACAACATGTTAACTCATCGCGTTAATAATTATCATACACTGCTGGGCAGATTGCACCAGATCCTGGAATGTCATCAATTAATACTGAGCACTGAGTGTTATTAGTATGTGTTCTTGTTAATCAGGACTAGAATTCTCCCATCTGAGGCCAACCTGTGAGTATTTTCTCAGATTTTTCCCTGCCTTCCTTCCAAACTGGAAACAGTGTATTTGAAGCACATTACAAACAATGCACAATGTTCATTAATCTTGCTTTTTTGTGAACAAAATTCATGAAATTTAAAAGACCACAATAATAACTTACTAAGTAAGCTTCAAGGTCTATATGCTGCATTAAAAAAAATTAAAAAATAAATAAAAACCTAAGTTACAGATTTGCCACAGGCCACAGAAAACCCTCTCTGGAAAAACTTAAGATGTTTC
This sequence comes from Trachypithecus francoisi, assembly GCF_009764315.1. NCBI lineage: Eukaryota > Metazoa > Chordata > Mammalia > Primates > Cercopithecidae > Trachypithecus > Trachypithecus francoisi. The sequence continues at coordinate 7,466,053 of NW_022681472.1, forward strand.
CTAGGGCATGTGATTCAATAGTAGTTAGGGATCCTGATTTGGAGTTTGTTTGTTATTTCTTTCTCTCAAAGCCCAAAACCTCCTGGCATCCAAACCTGGCAGAGCCGCCTATCCATTTAAAGCCTTCTATCAGATTACCAGGACCGTGTGATGTCTCCCGTAAAGCTGGATAACATTTACAGCAGTTTGTATCCAGTACAAAGCTTCTCATAAATAAATAGGGCTAGAGGCATGTTTGGATGACAGAGGGCAGCTTCCTGCCTCATTCTCACTGAAAGGTGGCCCTGGTTTAGTACAGATATGGTTTACTGGCAGAAAAAAAAAATAAGAAGCAAAAATAAAAAAACACTGTTATCATCTGGTTAAGTGGTGGGATGTTCAGATGTTCAGACATGAAGCATGAAGCTCAAGAAAACATTTTTAGCTTAATCTTAAAGGCAAGTGATTGACTTTGTAGTGTTTCAAGGCATTTTCTCTTTTTTTTTTTTTTTCTTATTCTTTTTGTATAGCAGAACAGTTTGTTTGCTTGGAATCGCTGAGACACAAAACATCTTGTCCAAAAGACACAAAGAAGAGGATGAACAGAGATGAAAGGAAAGGAAAACAGAAGAGATTTTCACAGGAAAGGGGAGGAATCCGAGGAGTACAATCACCGTGAAGCAGTCAGAAGCAGGAAGGAAGAGAAGCTCCTTCAAGGAAGTTCATTTACAATTTTTTTTTTTTTTAATAAAGATATAGGGTAAGAAAGTGCCACATGAAAGAGAAACTAATAAATTTCCAGACCCTGGCGACAAAGTACAGCACAGCCAGGAGAGATGGCTCTCGGGGGACACTCCCTGGGGAAGTGGACATTCTGTGACAGCAGCCAGCTTCTGAGGAAGAGGCTCAGAGCAAATGTGTCACAAGGGTTGTCTGGTAACACAAAGTACATGCTTTCCAGTAAACCTTTCTGTTGTAAAGCCTGGGTTCTCCTTCTCTTCTCTCCCTTCTCCTCTTCTTCTTCTTCTTCTCTTCTTCTTCTCTACTACTTTCCCTCACTTCTCTGCTACTGAACTCGAAGCAAGCTCTTAACCTTTTATGTTCTGAAACTCAAAGAGAAGAGTAAACTCAAAGGGCGACTTCTATTTCAGGGTTCAGCCTTCAAATTAACTTTATTAGAAAGATAAACAGGCAAGTGCAGGTTCTCAGTGTGGCTTACTGCTAGTCATTTAAAGAAAGAGAACAAATTCTATTATCCTAAACTGTTTTCCTTGCTCTTTCCCCAAGAAAAACACACAAACAGAATGTTTTAAAAGTTAGCCCTGAGTTCGGATAAATATATAATGAACACATAAAATGATCTGAAAAACCATGGGTGGTAGCCCTCACCTTGATGACTTTTATTTATTTTTTAATTTATTTTTATTACTTTTTTATTTATTTATTTTTGAGATGGAGTCTTGCTCTATCACCTGGGCTGGAGTGCAGTGGCACAATCTCGACTCACTGTAACTTCCACCTTCCCGGTTCAAGCAATTCTCCTGCCTCAGCCTCCTGAATAGCTGGGATTACAGGTGTACACCACCATGCCAGCTAATTTTTGTATTTTTAGTAGAGACAGGGTTCCACCATGTTGGTCAGGCTGGTCTCTAACTCCTGACCTTGTGATCCGTCTGCCTTGGCCTCCCAAAGTACTGGGATTACAGGCGTGAGCCACCGCTCGTGGCCCCATTTTTATTTATTTTTAAAAGATGGGATCTCAGTTTGTCGCACAGGCTGGAGTGCAGTGGCACAATCATGGCTTACGGCAGCCTCAAACTCCTGGCTCATGAGATCCTCCTGCCTCAGCCTCCTGAGTAGCTGGGACTATGAGCCTGCACCACCTCACACAGCTTGTTTTAGTTTTGCTTTGTTTTGGAAAGGAGATCTATGTTGCCCAGGCCGATCTCAGACTCCTGGGCTCAAGCTAGGCCTTCCAAAGTGCTGAGATTACAGGACTTTTAACTTTTAAACACGATTTCCAAAAGAAATGCACCTCTATACCATACTCAGGATATACTTCATACATTCCATCCTTGTCATACAGCAAGACTCTAAATCAGAGTTGAGATTTTGGAAACATAAATGGGAGAGTAATGTTGAACATGCAAACATGCAGTATAGCCAAAATTACAACCTATTTCTATCCCCTGGCAATTACTATCCCATCATGATAACATTTTTACAGAAATCAAAGCAAAGAGAAGGCCTGATGATAGCAGCATAATCTCTAAGTGCCTGCTGGATGTCACTTCTATTATTCTCCTATTTTAATAGATAATTTACAGGCAAATCTCAGGAACAAAGCAGTCAGGGAGCACCACAATCCAGCTCCAAACTCTTCTCCGCTTTGCCTCCTACCAAGTCCCCCCACTTTGTTCCTTCCTCCTTCCCCACTTCACTCATCCTCTACACACACACACGCACACAAACACAATTTCTCACACACTCCCATTTCACACACAAATACACACTCATACAAACACACACTCTCTCACAAACACACTCCAGGCTACTCCATATTCCCTGATTCAGCCATTCTCTTTCATTGCTACACACCTTAATTCAACTCTCTCTCCAATCTACAATGCCACACACCCCACCACCCTCCTAACAGCCTGTTCAAAATCTTCAATGGCTAATTTAAGTATCGCTTCTTGAGTAGAGGTGTCTCGGCTGTCTTTTCCCAAGTGTCATTCTAATTGCTTTCACTTTACTTTTATACATTCATTTCCCTCTTATAACACTCATCCATTTCTACCATGCATTTTGGCTTTATGTGTGTGCACAGGGGTGTGTGTGTGTGTGTGTGTGTATCTATCACCATCACTGGGCCCCTTAAAAATGGAACTATGCCATGTGCCACTTTGGATATCTTCAGTGCTGTGAGCACAGTATGGCATCAGTACCTACACCGGGTACTGTTGGAGGACATGAAAGAAATCGGCAGCACTTACAGTCGGTTAATTCATTTCAAGAGAAACATACTAACATTACTAATAGTAGTACCTTACATTGACTAGTACTTTCACACAAGTTATTTCATTTAATGTGTCCAACAACCCTCCACCCATCTTAAGATAGAAACATGAGACTCAGAAATTTTTCAGTTTCTAGAATTATTGACATCTAAGGTTCTGATTGACAAGACTGAACTAGAAATACAGAATGTAAATGTGTGTTGAAGCTGGCAAGGATGAGCTGGTTCCCCCAGAAACTCTTGTCATGGCTAAGAAATGCATCCCCAACTGTTAATCCACCCTATGGTATCCCATGGAGTTCCCTAGGAAGGGACGCTAAGCATGAGAGATGAAACGACAAAGCACACATAAGAGATCACAGCTTGGTCCAGCACTTTGGGAGGCTGAGGCAGGCTGATCACCTGAGGTCAGAAGTTCAAGACCAGCCTGGCCAACATGGTGAAACCCTACCTCTACTAAAAAAACCAAAAATTAGCTGGGCGTGATGGCAGGAGCCTGTAATCCCAGCTATTCGGGAGGCTGAGGCAGGAGAATCGCTGGAACCCATGAGGTGGAGGTTGCAGTGAACCAAGATCGCACCACTGCACTCCAGCCTGGGCAACAGTGAGACTCTGACTCAAAAAAAAAAAAAAAAAAAAAGACATCTCAGCTTGGATTCCTGGGCCTCCCATTCCACCTGCTGCCCACTCTGCCATGCCTCCTACTGTCCCAGAGCCCTCTCACTTAACTTCACAGAAAACAAATTTAAAAAAAAAAAAAGAAGACTTTTCCAGTTCATGCATGCAATAAAGCCAACATGTTATCACTATTTGCATGGATTTCAGTGAGGGAAGTAAAACAGAGAACAGCTGACGGAATTGCAGTAGAGTCGAGGGACCCCTGTCAGGGTGCTGCAGTGGAGATTTCTGAACTTGGTTAGAGAATAAGGAAAACCTCTCACTCTCTTGCCGCATCCTAGGGAAGGGCCCTCACAAATGTCAGCACCTCTTCTGTAGCTTACAGGCCTCCTACTTCATCACACCCTCTGACCCCAGTCATTCCATGCCTGGGACTTGATTATGAAGAAGGAAATCCAAATGCAGACAGAGATGCACATACACACAGACATTGATTGCCTCCTTCATCACAGGAAAACTAGAGATAGTAGAAACATCCATCCAATGAGAAGGGATTGGTTACATAAAACAGGACAAAATATCAGACAGTCATTGAAAATTACTTTTATAAAGCATGTTTAATGCCATGATAGAATTTATATTATACAATTTTAAATAAATTTTTAAAAATTTTAAAATAAGAAATGCACTGGTATATATAGTGTATCCAACTACGTCAAAAATACAAATACATAAAAAGATTGCAATGAAATATCAAAATGTTTAGCACTTTGATTCTGTGCAATGGTATTATTGTTTTTATTTCCAGGTTTTTTCTACTTTCTAAATGAGTTTTTACCACTCTCATAATTAGAAAAGGCAGTCTTGTTTTTAAAAAAAAAAAAAAAAATGCAAGCAAATGAGAAAAACTAGGGAGACAAATTTTGGTTCTTTATAAAAAAAAAAAACTAATGCTAAAACAAAATTGTTAGTTTTATAAAGGAATGTTACTCTTGATGTCCTACACAACCCAAGCCATCTCTTCCTAAATTTGTGAATAGATACTTTTGTTCATTTTTGAATATTATCCTTCTTTTTATTTTAAAAGTAGAGAGTTCTCCTTACAAGCCTGCTAACTCTAGAGACATCAAAGCATTGCCTTAGTGGAGTTTGTGTCAGGGCCATGTCAAATGTGCCAGTCAAAGCAACCACCCTACTACAATGACCAATTTAAAGACCAGAAAACAGTCACACTATCCTAAGATCATAACATATTATCATATCATCCTGTAGGTTTTCTGTTCCTCAAATCCACGAAAAGCTATCAGAGATAAATGCTCTAGTAATCCAACTAGTATAATTAAAATAACACTTTCTAAATGGGCTTTCTAAATGGAAGCACTTTGGAAAACATATTCAGCTTTTTAAAAAACCAAAAGAAAAAGTCTGTCACTGTCATTCCATGATAAGTTATAATACCAAATTTACGTATAATTTCTTCCCTCCTTCCTTTCCTTTCCTCTTTCTCTCTCTTAGCCTTTTTCTTTCCTCTTTTCTGCATCCATCTATCCGTCCCTTCCTTCATTTTGGTTTTTTGTCTTCTATCTCCAAACTGAAAAAGTCCAGAGATTTTAAAATTTCAACTGATGATAGATACAATGAAAAATTATCATCTCTAAATCTCTTGGCCAAGTTATTTTCAGCCTGTTTTACCTTTTCTCCTCTGTCTTGGAGAGTTCAAGTAACATTTTTGATGGAATCTTTTTTTGGTAAAAATATTTCAAAAAAAGTCACTGTCACTATTACCAATATGTTTGTTCCACTAGAGTGTGCCCCTAGCTTTGGGGTTAAACCAAACTCAAAATCATTATTGTCAATAGCCAAGGCAATGCGAGATCCTATTTCTCTTAAACTGTTTGTCTCTGCTTGACTTTGGGTTTCTTTCCCTAAAAGACGATGTTGTTTTTTACAGGTCAGGCTTATTTTGTGGAGAAGATTGCTTCTTCACAAAATAGAAATTTCGCTTTCATTATCTTCATTATTCTACCACTGTTGAAGGATATACAAAATGCTGACTCTTCTCAGGGCTAGTGTTAGAAAAGGCATAAAAAGTGTATGTTCATAACAGTTACCATGACCCAAGCAGATGAATAATTACGTTAACTTGCCTGCCAGGAATGTCTGGATAGATCCTTTGACAGCCTAAGACATTTTGCAACAATTTTTTTTTTTTAAGAAAAAGAAAAGAACTGGTTTGTGAACACAAGTAACTTCTAAAGTTTTAAGTAAAAGTGACATGATCAGTGACTAAACATAACTCCTGTTTTGAGTTCATTTAACCAACACTGACATTTGTCCACTGGACAGGTCACTGCCAGCATCCCGCCCCCCCTCCCACGTCGGGCACTATTCTACAGAAGGTGGAAAGCTAGCAGAGTGTCCGCTCTGACCGGAGTCTACGCTTGCAGGGGAGAGAGATGAAATGATTCAATATAGATACAGTCAGTTTTGCTGTAACGCTTGTTTTGAAAATGCGAGTTTGTTCCAACGTGATTGATATACTAGGAGCAATTTGAGCATAAGGAGCATAAGGCAAATTTTGTTTTGCTTATGTGCAATGTCATCTGTGAGAAACACTGGGCGAACACGGAGATGTGCACCCGGCTGAGCAGGGCCCAGGAAAACGCCAGCGCGCTCCGAGCACACCTTGAATTCCTACGGGCTCCCAGCTCCCAGGAGCTGCAGAGCCTCAGCCACCCACACTCATCGTTGAGTCCCCTCTCCTCGAGTTCAGACTCCTCCTCCCATCCGCCTCCAACTCCCACCTCCACAACAAGCCTCGGGTCTTCCTTCTCAAGGTAAAGTGCCATATTTATGGCAGCACGTTGCACACGGCTGAGCCGTGTACCCTGGATGAAAGTGCTAACGTTTTTACTAGGTTTCCATCTGTGTTTTAAGGTGCTACGAATAAAGTGTTGAGTACTGGTCCCAGTCTCCCCATCAGCCCCGGGGTGCTTGTTGGGTGATTTCGCACAGTGCACGATGGCGTAACTGACGGCAGGAATGAGTGTCCCAGAGGAAGGATGGAAGGGAATAGCGTAGGAAAGGAGAGACAAGTCTATTCCGATGAGAGGTCAGGGAGGGCCTTTCTCAAAAGGTGTCTCTCCACTGAAAACCCGGAGGATAAAGAACAAGCAATACTAGGTGTCTGCGAGGAGGGAGAGAGAAGGGCAGACCAGGGCCCGAGAAGCGTGCGGCGGGCCGGGCTGCATGAAGCCCAGAGACCCACACAGCCAAGAGGAGGTGAGGCGAACCTGGCGCTCAGGGGAGATGCTGCCCGGGGCTTGACTGTGGGGCTTGACTGTAGGGCTCCCAGGCCTCAGCACAGACCGCGGAAGTCTCCTTTGAAGGAGAAGAGTGCGGAGGGCTCCAGCAAGGGAGCAACACCGTCAGGCTCCCAGTTGGCGCCCGGCAGTCAGAGAAGGTGTGGAGAGGAAAAGGGAATGAAGCAGGGAGCCCGGTGAGGAGTCTAGCAGTGGAGGTTTGCAGGAAAGCTGCATTTTCCCTGTACAGGGGATGATGTGCTCCAGAGACGGCCTGGAGGAGCCCTTCTGAATGATGGGATGTGATGATGTTAAAAGAGGAAAACCCAGGGACGCCGGAATGTACGATCCCATCGTCTTTGGTGGGGTCAAGGCACATTCTTCTGAGCACACCAAAGTCCTCCCTAAAGGCTTTAGCACTGGCTGTGTGCTTTAGGTACACCGACTCCTTCAACCCTAGGCATGAGGCAGCGGGGAGGAAGCTGCCTTGAGTCGTCACCTGGGAAGCGCAAAGCAGGAATGGAAATCTGCTGGGCCCCAGAGAGCCCGCACCTCTCCTACTCTGCACACACCGCCCGTGTACATGCGGAGTAAGGAGACTGCAGAAGAGCGGCCCGACTGGCCATGCAAGGGCCTTCCTGCGTCGTGCAGGTCCCCTGGGTCACAGGAAGCTGCTCTCTGAAGAGCGGCTGCCCTCGTCCAGCCACGTGTTCGCCACCTTGCTTAAAGGAGCCTCACCTCATCCACCTGGTCTACCTGCTCCTGAGCCAACCAGAGCCGTGGGGCAGTAGAGAAAGCCAGGAACCAGAGACCAGGTAGTGGCGCTCAGATTAACAGGAAATGTTTACAAGGAAAATACAGATACAGCTGGCTATTGTGCATTTTTCTGTATATTTACTCCAACAATAGCAAAAAGTTTAATTAAACATTTAAATATCTGGAGAGACATGTTTTACCACTTTCCTCTCTTGTCCAAATAGAATGCTCTCTTCTGGTTGGCTAGAGATGGGTACCGGATGGCCAGTATTTGATTCTAGAAAGAGGGAACCAATGGCTCTAAGACAGGGCCATTTCCCATGCAAGCATGCTGCTTTGCAGAGAAGCGGGGAAAGTGGGGAGCAGATTGTTTGAACTCTGATGTGGAGTCAATGTCTTCGGGCTGACACAGCTTCCGAGCGGCACACCTCCCTTCCTCCCTTCCCGTTATCTCCCTGTCTGCTAGGCAAATATTGACTTTGTGCTGATCTAAAGTCTGACTTAGCAATCTGTCAGGACGAAAAGCAACGAAGCCAGCAGGTAAATCTCTGTTAAAAAAAAGTCCAAAGTGCACTATTTACACGCACATCACTCTGTCTCTCAAGACAAAAAAGCAAGGCTTCCCTCTTATGTCAGTGGACAAGATGCATTTAAACTTTCTTTACAAGAAGAACCAAAACAGAATCAGGAAATATTTTCCTAAAATAATAGCTATAAAAAACAAGAGAGCGAAAAGTTGTCGAAATATGTCCAATTCCGACATTTGAGGTGAATGTCCCCATCCCCTTGATTTGCTTGCATTGAGCACTATATTTTGAGGGATGGTGACCTGGCAAGAAAGAGAAATGATGGGCAATAAGTGGACCCAACTGCACAGGGCTAGACTCCGAGGACAGCAGCTGAACAATGGCTGCAGACGTGGACTTCTCCCCACACACATGCCCGCTGGGCCCGTGCCACAGCGACGGTGGCATGGAGCGCTACAGAAGGAAAGTACCCACTAAATGGTGCAAACACGGCCTGGCCCATCTGTCATAAACATTAGGTCCAAAGGCCACAGGTGCAGACGGCACTAAAAAGTAAAAATTACACTCGGGCAGAGGCCACTTGATAAAACAGGAAGAAGAGAAATCTAGGATTGGTTTCCAATCAATAAATGGATAACAACAGTCTATTCATCTTTGGCACCTGTTGTTTCTTCCTCTCTCTGGTTTGCCATGAATAAAGCTGTTTTATTTGTAAAAGATGCTGTGTGTACCCAGGACCAGCCTCTGTCTATTGTGCACTCGGCAAAGTTTGTCTTTGGTGCTCTCCGTGGCCAGCTGGCCCATGCTGCTTCCTCCCTGTCCTACCAGGTGTCAGCGCCTCTGCTCTTTCACCCCCTTCCCCTGGTGCGAACCCACCCCCAGAGCCTTCTCTCATTCTCCTGGGTAAATACTGTTTGATTTCACAAATGTATCTGTAACACCTAGTAGCAAGCAAAGCACTGTGCTAGACCAGAAAGGAAAGGTTGAAAGGCTGTAAACTCAGCCACCAGCCAGGTAGCTGACAGACCAGCAAGGGTGCAGACATTCACACCGGTCAGCAGAAAGCAGATACTACAAGTGGGCTGGTGGAGTGCAAACAAATTGCCATGGAAGCATGGAGGAAGGAGAATTTCAGTCGCGCATCTCACAAAGACATTGCCATCAATCATGGGCCACATAACAGTGGTCCCATGAGATTATAATACCACATGTTTACTGTATTTTTTCTATATTTAGATACCAAACGACTTGCCATTGTGTTACAGCTGCCTACAGTATTCAGGACAGTAACCTACTGTACAGCCTAGGAGCAATAGACTGTACCCTATAGCCTAGATGTGTACTGGGCGCTACCATCTGTTTGTGTCCACTCTGATGTTTGCAGGACAATGAAATCACCTAAGGATGCATCTTTCGGAACACATCCCTGTCATTGGGCAACACATGACTGTAATTTCAAATGGAGACATTTGACCCAAGGAGCCCTGGGGAAGAGGTGGGATTTGAACTATGACTTGAACAATGGAAAGGACAGGGAAGAGTTCTGAATGGAAGGAAAAGGGAAGAAGGGCACTCCAAGTAGATGGAAGAGTAGAAATAGAGGTAACAAAGGTCTGGAGTTTGGAGGGTTCAGGCAGTATTCGAGGGGCAGTAGTCCACATGTCTTTTTGAGTTTTAGATCCATCAATGATTAGCTGTTTAACCTCAGAAAGCTACTTAGCCTCTCTGAGCCTTAATTTCCTCATCAGAAAAATGAGAATGCATTCAATCAACACATTTACGTGCCAGGATCTGTGCATGGAGTTGAGGGTAAACTGAATTAAGAATATCTACCTGAGAGGATTTATGTTGGAATTGAAGGAGAACATCTACATGAACTTAGCACAGTTTCCTAGCAAGGAGTAGTTTTGACAAATAGCTACTGATGCTGGTGATGAGCATGGTGATGGTGAAGGTGGTGGTAAGTGGGGAGTGGTGGCGGTGGCAGTAGTAGTGGTGGTGGTGAGGATGGTGATAAAGCAGGTGGTGATGGCGCAGGTGGAGATGCTGGTGGAGATGAGTGGTTCACTATGCTGGGAAAGTAGAACATGAGGCATGAGGTTAGCAAGAGAGATGCCTACCAAGAGCTTAAGAATAGGGAAGACATTGCCTTAATAGAGCAGAAATTATACCCATGTGGAAATAATGGCCTTAATATAACAGATAAAATTCCAATATTGTTACTGATGCAGGGTCTTGACCACAAGTCCAGAAACAAACAAAGCAATGAAAGAATAAAGCAATGAAAGCACAGATTTATTGAAACAGATTTGTTGAAAGTACACTCCACAGAGTGGTGGCAGGCTAGAGCAAACAGCTGAAGAGCACTGGTTACAGAGTTTTCTGGGATTAAAACACCCTCTAGAGGTTTCTCATTGGTTACTTGGTTACACACTATGTAAATGAAGGAGTAGGTCATGACCAGTCTGATTGATTGCAGAAGGCAGCCAATCAAAGGCTGAAAGGAAATTACAAAGTTACACATGAAGACTTGGCCCATGACCAGTCTGACTGGTCTGACTGGTTGTGGGAAGGGACCAATCAGAGGTACTTTCTATTTTTCATCTGTGATACTGTGTAAAGGGAGTAGCCTCTGATCCTTTGTTACTTGGATGTGGAGAGATGGGATTTTCCTTTTGATTCAGTTCTGGGAAGTCAGCACAAATTACCCTTAAGTTCCTTGCCTCTAGACCCTCTTTGCCTGCTTTGATATGGAATTCACTTTGGGTGGACAAAGTTCTGAGCAGGCATTAGGCCCTCCTGAGAACCCTGAAACCCCACTTTCTGTTTACTCCAAGGCTGGCTCCGTGGTGCAATCCACACATCTAGTAAAATTAATTTGATCAACTCAAAATAGGAAAGTGTTAAGAATGATGTATCCTTCTCTGTCACTTTTGGAAAACATGGTCAGTGATGCTCAGACCTGTGGCACAGACCCCTTAGAGTCCACAACAGGGGAGAGAAATGTAGAGCAGATAATAACACATGTGCAGCCAGCATCACCATATAGACTCAGTCCTGAACTAGTGTCCTCAACATGTATTGCAGCATGTCCTCAAACTGCATTGACCAGTTTCACATGGTCAATCATTTTCTGTTCACTGACCATGTAAAAGTGCAGATACACTCCTCTCGGAAAAACTGTTACTACAAGACAAAATAAAGTCACACTCAAGAGGCAGTAATTTTGCATATTTATGGGAAATGAAAAAAATGCAGAAGGCTGGACACAATGGCTCAAGCCTTGTAATCCCAGCAATTTGGGAGGTTGAGGCAGGCGAATCAGCTGAGGTCAGGAGTTTGAGACCAGCCTGGCCAACATGGTGAAACCCCATCTCTACTAAAAATACAAAAATTGGCCGGGTGTGTTGGCAGGCACCTATAATCTCAGCTACTTGGGAGGCTGAGGCAGGACAATGACTTGAACACAGGAGGCAGAGGTTGCAGTGAGCTGAGACTCTGCCACTGCACTCTGCCTGGGTGACAAGAGTGGAACTCCATCTCAAAACAACAACAAAAAAATCATGAAACTATTAATAATGTTCTTTATATAAGGCACACGTCCAAACACCACACACGTGCACATGCATCTCTGTCTCTCTCCGCTCCAAAACACAAGTCAAAGGCTACTGCCAAGATCATCTAAGTGTAATTCTCATCATATCTTCATACTCACAGATTGACAGCAATACCCATTAATGTGTGGTGTGTTCTCTACCAGAATGTCCCACAGGCACCGTTCCATCCCCCTGTCTTTTTTTTTTTTTTTTTTTTTTTTTTTTTTTTTTTGAGACGGAGTCTCGCTCTGCCGCCCAGGCTGGAGTGCAGTGGCCGGGTCTCAGCTCACTGCAAGCTCCGCCTCCTGGGTTCACGCCATTCTCCTGCCTCAGCCTCCAAGCAGCTGGGACTACAGGCGCCCGCCATGTCGCCCGGCTAGTTTTTTGTATTTTTTAGTAGAGACGGGGTTTCACCATGTTAGCCAGGATGGTCTCGATCTCCTGACCTCGTGATCCGCCCGTCTCGGCCTCCCAAAGTGCTGGGATTACAGGCTTGAGCTACCGCGCCCGGCCCCCCCTGTCTTAATGAAGGGCATCCTAGTCTCTCCAGATGTAGAGGAGCCATCCCAAGCTGTCACACGTGAACCCTATAGTAGCCATTCCCTCAGTAATTTCTGCCAATTCCACCTGTCATGTTTTTCCTTTGTGGGTGTTTGAGTTTTTGGTCTTGCTATAAATTGCCCTTCCCTACTCCAATCTTTCTTAAAATTAAAAATATATATATATCTTCAGAAAAATTTCACAATTTCCCTCACGTACTCTTGAGGGAAGTGGATCTGGGGTAGGCTATAATCCTCAAAACATACCAAAAAAAGTCTTCAAAATCTTCCTTAGTCCTCCTTCTCTCCAAAAGTGCATCCCATGAGAGCTGCTCAGACTTCCTGTCCTCTATTTTCCAATCCCTGCCTGAGCAGGATCTTTCCCGAGTCCCAGCTCCCCCTTCCACCTCCTCTTTCCTCTTCTTCATGTCTCAGAAATTTTTTAAACCCTAGTAATTCCTATGCTCTCTGTAAGACAAGAAAATATTCCTCGAAGCTCCCTCTCTTTAAATGGTGTGGGAAGGGAAGTTAGAAAACTGCTTTTATATTTCATATTTTAATTCTCACCACAAAATGAACACTGAGGGCAACCTAGCACCTTATATTCTGCCTGGGTCCTTTACTATATCATCACCCACACAGTTTTGTTTGTTTCTCCAACTGGAGTATAAATTCCTTAAGCAAAGAACCTTAGAACACTTGCTAAATGAATGAAAATTTTACCTTTTTCAAAACCAGTCTTCTGTGCTTGGTATTAGCTGTTGGCTTTTGAAAATGAACATGCTGAGCAAGTGAAGGGAAAAGAAACTACAGAAACACAGCAGGCGCAATGATTCAAGACATGAGAGTGGATACGCACCAAGAAGGGAACACTTCCGGAACCATATGGCAAGGAGGCCAGAAAGTCTATTAACGTCAGTCATGAGGGAGGTCTCTCATTGGAAAAATTCTATCAGAGAAAGTTTATAATTATGGATATCACAGAGTGTCCTGGCTGGGCTGGAGTATGACTTTGACTTATTTCAACATAGGGACCACCACCTTCTGCCCTGTACCACAGCACTTCACTGAGCATCTACTATGTGCCAAGTACTGTTCTAAGGGCGGAGACAGATGTGTGAGCAAAAGACACACAATCCTCTGCTTTGTTCTTTGAGCATATAAATAAAGATGAGAAATCAAACATATTACACTGGAGATTGATAAGTGCTTCGCAGAGCAAAGAAACAAAACTGCAAGTAGGGAGAGCTGTTAGGAGTGGAATGGGACTTGCCGGCTTAACAGGGTGATCCTGAAAGACATTGTTGGAAAGTTAGCATTTCAGTAAGGAAGTGAGGGCCTAAGGGAACCATGAAGATATCTAGGTAAGAGCCCAGGAATCTTTTGGGGAGAGCTAGCTTGTGGCTTAGGTGCTAGAACCATGTCTGGTGAATATAAAGCTCCCATGGTCAGAGAGAAGCCAAATTACAGACACTGACTTTCTTGTGGTCCATGAGAAAGAACTTAACATGAGGAAGGGAGGAAACTGATGTGCTTACTGGGATCCAAATACAGAAAACTGTTGAGGGTACTGGTGACGTCATATCCTGCTTGGCCACTGGCCAAAATCTGTCCTTGGGGATGAGCATGCCTGGAAAAGCAGTATCCTCCACAAAACTGAAAGTGCTCTCCAACTTAAATATTTAATTTTAGGATTCAAGCAAACTTGGTGGGATAGGCGAAAACTTAATTTAACTAAACCTAGAAACTGAACTTAAGAAAACTTTTACAGAATTACTAAAAATGATATGTTTATGGAAATTAAAAAGTATTTGTGTGTAAAACACACAAAATCCATATGCCCACATATTTAAACATACAAACAATAAGCACAAAAATAAATGGTAGACAAAATTTCTAACTCTTTTTTAAAACGAATTTTATTGTATATATTTCGGTTTACAACATGATATTACAGGAAACATATAGGTAGTAAAATAGTCACAGCAGTGAAGCAGATTAATGTACCTTCATCTCATATAGTTACTTTTTGTGACAGGAGCAGTTAGAAACTACTTATTTACAAAAATCCCTAATACAATTTTATTTACTATAGTCTTCACGTTATATTAAATCTCTAGACTTGTTCATTCTACACGACTACATTATGTTTCTGACCTACATCTCCCCATTTCCTTCCCCACCCTCACCCCTAGTAACCACTAGTTTATTCTCTCTCTATGTATCTTACATATAAGTGAGATTACATATTATTTTTCTTTCTGTGTCTGGCTTATTTCACTTAGCATAATGTCCTCCAGCTTTATCCATGTTGTGGCAAATGGCAAGATCCTTTGTAAGACTGAATAATATTCCATTGTTATATTAGTCCGTTCTCACACTGCTATGAAGAAATACTCAAGACTGGATAATTTATAAAGAAAAGAAGTTTAATTGGCTCACAGTTCCACATGGCCGGGGGAGGCCTCAGGAAATTTACTACCATGGCAGAAGGGGAAGCAAACATGTCCTTTTTCACAAGGCAGCAGGAGAGAGAGTGCCAAGCAAAGGGGGAAAAGCCCCATAAAAAACCATCAGATCTCATGAGAATTCACTCACTCATGAGAACAGCATGGGGGAACCACCCCCATGATGTAATTACCTCCAACAAGGTCCCTCCCCCAACACATGGAGATTACAATTCAGATTACAATTCAAGATGAGATTTGGGTGAGGACACAAAGCGGACCATATCACTTGGTAAATATATAACACGTTTTCTTTATCCATTTGTCCATCAATGAACACTTATGTTGTTTCCATATCTTGGCTATTGTGAATAATGCTGCAATGAATATTTGCATCTTTCACATCTTTACAAGATGTTAAGTTCATCTCCTTTGGATGTATACCCAGAAAGAGAATTTCTGGATGATAAAGTAGTTCTATTTTGAATTTCTTTGGAAACCTCCATAGTTTTTTTCATAATGGCTGTATCAATCTACATTTTCACCAACAGTGTACTATGGTTCCCTTTTCTCCACACCCTTACCAACATTTACCTCTTGTCTTTTTGATAATAATCATCCTAACAGGTATGAAGTGATAACTAATAGAATTGTTGTTTTAGTTTGCATTTCCTTGATGACTACTAATGTTGTGCACCTCTTCATATATATGTTGGCCATTCTTCTTTGGAGAAATGTCTGTTCAGGTCCTTCACTCATTTTTGTTTACATTGGGTTATGTTTTTCTGCTATTGAGCTATAAGAGTTCTTCATAAATTTTGGAAACTAACTCCTTATTAGATATGTGGTTTGAAATATTGTTCCTCTTGGTTGCTTTCTTTGCTGTGCAGCAACTTTTAGTTTGATATAGTCCTATTTATTTATTTTTGCTTTTGTGGCCTGAGGTTTTTGAGTGATATCAAAAAAAATCACAGCCAAGACCAATGTCAGGTAGCTTTTCCCCTATATTCTCACCTAGGAGTTTTATGGTTTCAGGTCTTACATTTAGGCCTTTTATCCATTTTGAGACTTTTGTGGTAAAAGAGTCCAATTTTTATTCATTTGCATGTGGAAATCTGATTTTTCCAGCACTATTTATTGAAGAGACTATCCTTTAACCATTATGTCCTGTTTATACCCTTGTCAAAAATTAGTTAAGTGTATATGCTTGAATCTATTTCTGGCTACTCTATTTTGTTCCACTGGTCTATGGTTCTGTTTTAATACCAGTACCATACTGTTTTGATTACTATAGCTTTGTAATATAATTTTAAATCAGGAAGTGTGATGTCTCTAATTTTATTTTTCTTAGTATTGCTGTGGCTAGTCAGGCATTTCTGTGGTTTCATACAAATTTTAGAGTTTATTTTCAATTTCTGTGAAGAATAATATTGGAATTTTGATAAGGATTGCATTAAATCTGTATATTGCTTTAAGTAGCATGGTCATTTTAACAATATTAGTTCTTCCTACACATGGACACATTTATTTGTGCCTTCTTCAATTTCTCTTTTTGATGTTTTACAGTTTTCAGCATACAAATCTTCCACTGTATTGGATAAATTTATTCCTAAGCATCTCTAGACAATCAAAATGGGATCATTTTCTTGATTTTGTTCCAGCTTGGATGTTATTTATATATTGAAATGTAACTGATTTTCTATATTGATTTTATATCCTACAAATTTACTGAATTCATGTATTCGTTTTAAGAGTTTCTGTGGAATCTGCAGGCTTTCTGTATATAAAATCATGTCATCTGCAAATAGAGATAATTTTCTTTCTTCTTTTGTCATTGGATGCCTTCTATTTCTTTTCTTGTCTGACTGCTTTTGCTAGTAGTCAGTACTAGGTTGAATGAAGTGGGGAGAATGGGCATTCCTGCCTTGTATCAGATCATAGTGGAAGAGCTTTCAGTTGCTCACCACTGATCATGATGCTAGCTGTGGGTTTTTATAAATGACCTTTATCATGTTGAGGAACTTTTCTTCTGTATTTAAACTGTTAAGAGTTTTAATCCTGAAAGATCCGAAAAAAAATCCTGAACTTTGTCAAATGTTTTGTCCACATCAGTTGAGACACAGAATTGAGATGTCAATTGAGAATAATCATGGAGTTATTTTCCTTCATTCTACTAATGTGATGTATCACATTGATTTATGTATGTTAGACCAAACATGCATGCCAGCAATAAACTTGGTCATGATGTATAATATTTTTGATGCATTGTTGAATTGGGTTTGCTAATATTTTATTGAGAATTTTTGTATCAACATTCATCAGAGACATTGGCCTGTAGTTTTCTTTTTCTGTGGTGTCTTTGGCTGAGGTATCAAGGTAATACTGCCCTCGTAAAATGTGTTTGGAAGTATTATCTGTATCTCTATTTTTTTGGAAGAATAGAAGAAGTATTGGTAATAATTCTTCTTTGAATGTTTGATAGAATTCAGCTCTGAAGCCATCTGGTCCTGGGCTTTTTTTGGTTTTTAACTACTTCTTTATTCTCTTGATTTGTTATGGTAAATTAAAGCTTTCTATTTTTTCCTGATTCAATCTTGGTAGGTTATATTTTTTCTAGAAATTTATTCATCTCTTCTATGTTATCCCTTTTGTTGGCATACAATTGTTCAGAATAGTTTGTTATGCTCCTTTTTATTTCTGATGTGTCTGTTGTAATGTCTTCACTTTCATCACTGATTTTATTTGTTTGAGTCTTGTCTCTTTTATTTCTTAGTCTAGTTAGAGGATTATTGATTTTGTTTATTTTTTTCAAGGAGCCAATTCTTGGTTTTATGAATTTTGTCTATGGTTTTTCTGTTCTCTTTGATTTATATCTGTTCTGATTTTTTTTATTTCTCTCCTGCTAACTTTAGGTTTCATTTGTTACTCTTTTTTTTGAGCTCCTTGAGGCATATTGTTAGGCTATTTATTTGGGATCTTTCTTCTTTTTAATGTAGGCATGTATTGCTATAAACTTGCCTCTTAGAACTATTGTTGTTGCAGTTCATAGGTTTTGATATGTTATGTTTCCATTGTCGTTTTTCTCCAGATATTTTTAAATTTCCCTTTGACTTCTTCTTTAAGACATTGGTTGCTCAGGAACATGTTTAATCTCCACATATTTGTGAATTTTTCAAGATTCCTCCTGTTATTGATTTCTAGTTTCATACTGTTGTGGTTGGAAAAAATGCTACATATAATTTCAGTCTTCTTGAATTTGTTAACACTTGTTTTGTGGACTGACATAGGGGCTTTCCTGAAGAATGTTCTATGTGCACTAGAGAATGTTTATTCTGCTGCTATTAGATTGAAAGTTCCATATATGTCTGTTAGGTCCATTTGGCCTAAAGTGAAGCTCAAATCCAGTGTTTCCTTATTAATTTTATGTCTGGTTGATCTATCCATTGTTGAAAGTGGGGTGTTGAATCCCCAGCTATTATTGTATTGCTATCTAGTTCTTCATTCATGTCCATTAATATTTGCTTTATATACTTAGGTATTCCAATGCTGGGTGCATATATATTTACAACTGTTATGTCTTCTTAGTAGGTTGGCCCTTTTACCATTAAATAATGACAATCTTTGTCTCTTACAACAGTTTTTAACTTGAAGTCTATTTACCTTTTAACCTGAAGTCTCTTTATAAACATAGCCATCTCTTCTCTTTCAGTTACTATTTGCGTGGAATATCTTCTTTCACTCCCTTCACTTTCAGCCTATGTGTGTCCCCAAAGCTACGATGGGTCTCTTGTAGGCAGCATGAAGTTGGATGTTGGGTTTCTCTTCATTTAGACACCCTCTGCCTTTTGATTGGAAAGTTTAATCTATTTACATTCAGTTATTATTGATAGGTATTGGCTTAACTCCTGCCATTTTGTTAATTGCTTTCTGGTTGTTTTGTAGATTATTTTTCCTTTCTTCTTCTTTTGTTGTCTGCCTTTGTGATTTGATGATTTTCTGTAGTGGTAAGCTTTGATTCCCTTTTCTTCCTTATTTGTTTATTTGTTATAATTTTTTGTTTTGTGTACCATGGGGCTTACATGAAACATCTTATAGTTATAATAGATTATAATAAGATGATAACTACTTAACTTTGATCACATAAAAATACTCTAGACTTTTAACTTCTCCCCTGTCAGCCACAATTTATGTTTTTGTTGTCACAATTTACATATTTTTATATTGCATATTTCTTAGCAACTTAATGTAGCCATAGTTATTTTTGACCATTTTGACATTTAACCTTCATACTAGAAAGTTGAAAGATTTACACACAACCACTACAGTAATTACATATTCTGAATTTGACAATGAATGAACCTCTACTGGTGAGCTTTATATTGTCATGTGTTTTCATGATAGTAATCATCATCCTTTTGTTTCTGGTTAAAGAATTCCCTTAAATATTTCTTGTAAGGCAGGTCTAGTAGTGATAAATTTCCTTAGCTTTTGCTTTTCTGGGAAAGACTTTATTTCCCCTTTATTTCTGAAAGTCAGCACTACTAAGTGTAATATTCTTGGCTGACAGGTTTTTTTTTCTTTCAGCACTTTCAGTATATTGTTCCATTCTCTTCTGGTTTGCGAGGTTTCTGCTGATAAATCTGCTGATAGTCTAATAGAGATTTCCTGATATGTCATTTGACATTTTTCTCTTGCTGCTTTTTAAATTCTCTCTCTGTCTTTGATTTCTGACATTTTTATTGTAATATGCCTTGGTGAGGCCCTCTTTGGGTTGAACCCATTTGGAGATCATTAAGCTTCATAAATCTGCATGTCTGTTGTTCTCCCAAGACTTGAGAATTTTTCAGCAACTCATTTGTTAAATAAGTTTTCCATGCCTTTCCGCTTCTTCTCCCTCTGATAACTCCATATTGAAATATTTTTTCACTTAATTAGTGTCTTATAAATCCCATAGATTTTCTTCACTCTTTTTTCCTCCCAACTAGGTTATTTCAAAACACTTCTTTTCAAGTTCAGATATTCTTTCTTCTGCTTGATCTAGTCTGCTGTTGAAGCTGTCAATTTTTAAAATTTTATTCATTGAGTTATTCAGCTACAAGATTTCTGTTTGGTTCTTTTTTATGATAGCTATCTCTTTGTGGACTTTCTCATTCAGATCATGAATTGTTTTCCTGATTTTGTTGAATTGTCTATCTGTATTCTCTTGTTTCCCTAAAATTATTATTTTTAATTCCTTTTTAAGCAATTTCTATTTCAATTTCTTTGTGGCCAGTTACTAGTGAATCATGTTCTTCCTTTTGTGGTGTCATGTTTCCTTGCTTTTTCATATTTCTTATGTCCCTATGTTGATGCCTGTGCATCCAGTGGAACAGTTGTCTCTTCTAAGAGGGCTTTCATAGGGTAAGATTTTTTGCCTGTAGATGAGTCCTAGGATGTCAGGTCAGCAGGGTACTTGGCTCTGGTTCTGAGTGGGTATAGTAGTGTAGTCTCTGTGCAGCTTCTTCAGCTGTGATTAACATCAGCAATGACTGCGAGTACCTCAGTGTCTTAGGCTGTTTGTGGCAGTGGTGGTGGCATGGTAGTTAGGGTTCTTGGCAGCAAGTGCATTAGGGGTTCTCCTGTTGTCATTTTCCCCACAGTAGGCACACTTAGCTGAGGGGATCCCTGTTGGTATCAGGTATGACATGGGCCACAGGCAGCTATAGCATCACTGTGTTCAAGGACACATGTGATTGGAATGGCTATAGAATCGGGGTCCTAGGCTCAGTGTCTTATTGAACTACTGTGGCACCTGAGATGTGGGCACAGGTTCATTCTCTGAGGCACAGGTGGATGCAGGTCTCCCACCAAGCAAAGAACTTTGACTCTGAGGCATTTCCCAGTAACTTGGGCCCAGGGTTCAGGGATGTAGCTGTGACTCTAATCCTGGCGATCAGGGCATAGCATTGACATGGCTCCAGGGAAGAAGGGATGTTCTAGAGGCTCAGTCCCCAGAGAGCAGGAGACAGCTGCAATTCAGGTCTTAGAACCAACAGTACACAATGGCAATTCAGGCATCAGAAGTGGAGGTACTGCATAGTGATGACTGTGGCCCCAGAGCAGTAGGATACAGCAGTAGGTCAGTCTCTCTGAGGCCAGGTGCAGTGGCAGCAAGGACCCAAGAATAGTGGAGCACAGTTACTGCTTGGGCTCTGGGAAGCAGGTGCCACTTCTGAGGGAGATGTGTGTCTCATCAAGTCAGACTCCAGAGAGCTGGTCCAGACCCAGGAAGGTGGGGCACGGCAGCTGTTCAGTCCAGGGGTGGGGCAGCACAGCTCAGCCAACACTCTGTTTCTCTAAGGGCTAGTATACCACATCAGCTCAGCACTATGGGGTGTGGCTGCTCTGCTGGGCTGGGATCCAGGAACCTGAAGAGTAGACTGCCATAAGGGCTTGGATACCAGGGATGTAGCTCCTCCCCTGGACCAAATTTCCAATTTTCTGGGGGTGGGACATTGGGCTAGTTCAGGCACTGAAGTGCATGGCTGCTCTACTGGGCCTCGAGTCCAAGTAGCTGGGGCTGGGGCACAGTAGCAACTTGGACGGGGGACATGGAGTGGCTTCTAGGTAGCTTGTTCCCAGGGAATAAGAAGTTGCTGTGGCTCAGCTGGGGAATGTTGCACTACTGTGTTTGAGAGCATGATGCAATGCTGGCTGGCCCTCAGCAATAAAGGGATATAGTAGCTACTAGATCCCCAAGCAGGACACACTCTAGCAGTGGCTCTAGTTTCCAGATGGCATAGTGCAGTAGCAGCTTGGCCTATAAGAGGTGAGGCACAATGTGGGCTCCTCCTTTGCAGCAGTGCAGCTATGTGAACTCCAGGCAGCTCCCCAAGCTGAGCTCAGGGACCTGGAGGACTGTAGGATTCTCCAGTAGTGAAGACTGCTTGTGTCCACAATGGTAATGGGGGCTGCTGGGTACCTCCTGCTTACCTTTTCCCCACAGGAAGGAGTCTTTCTTGGTTCTGAGCTGAATAAGAGAATTGGCACAGGTCGGGTGGCAAGGGGTGGCATGATTCCTTCTGTGTGAGCCCAGACTTAATGTTTGTGATCCACTGGATTTCTGCCACTCCTGCTATACTCCCACACTCTTCTTCAGCCACTCTGATCAAAATGTAGTTGTTTATTCATTGTTTATTCATTTTTTGTGGGGGTAGGCCAGGAAATGGGTGTTGGGCACTTTTAGTCAGTCATCTTGCTGATATCACTCCTCTCTAACTCTTAATATGACTATAAGTAACTTAAACATCAACAAAATTAATCATGAATTAAATATGCCTCAGTAAATTACAAACTATAAAGCAAAAAGAACAGAAACACTGGTGATCAGATACCAGGCTTTTCCCTCCTAGCAGATACCAAACCTGGTCACTGATGGAAAGGGCTTCTGGTCTAACATTTGATTAAATCTTTTAGTGGCTACCATTATATCTAAATAGCATAGTAGTTTGATTTTCGATTTGGCTATCAGGTAAATCACACTGATTATCAGTTCTGAACAAGATCTATTGTCACCTTGCCATAAATAATGAAGAAATATTAAACATTTATAATAATCTCATAAAGAATAGTAATGCCAAAAGAAAGCTTTCTAAGCCATCATTAATTAAAAATAAATAAATTTGATTAACCACATTAGAAAAAGATTGGATTAGCTTTCCATTCTTTCTATATAAAATATTATACGAGCACTGTCAATAAAGAGGTGCTCAAAAAAGTATTAAAAACAAAATAGGAATAGGCTGGGCATGGTGGCTCACGCCTGTAATCCCAGCACTTTGGAGGGCCAAGGTAGGCAGATCACTTGGGGTCAGGAGTTCGAGACCAGCCTGGCCAAAATGGAGAAACTCCATCTCTATTAAAATACAAATAATAATAATAATATAGGAATATAAAGGCTGTCGATCAATAAAAACAATTTAATAATGAAAACGGTATCTTTAACTTGCTTTGCTTTCAATATATGTCTGCATGTTTAAATGTGTAATTTCTTATCATTATATTTACTCATTCTAAATAAACATTTGTTCTGGAACATAAATGTGTATTTATTATTTTGTATTCTTATTTCAAAAGAGGCCCCCACAATTTTATAAGCTTCAGGCTCCCCAAATACAGCTCTGCACCCCAATAATTGTTTGCAGTGTTTTCGAAGACATTACTATGAATTTGACCTCACACTGTTTTATGCAGTCACAGAAATTTCCTCTCAGGACGTTCAGATGCCTCGGGCACGTTATCAATTCATCTTCCTGGAGAATCTGTCTCAGAACATCCTGCCTGTTCCATTCTGTACCAGTCGGCTTCTAGCTCTACAGAACTATCATCCTCAAACCTCACTCACCCACATTCTGGAATCCCTCACCTCTGTCTGGTAATAGACCCCTGTTTGCTGGATCCCACCTTTT
Organism: Trachypithecus francoisi; assembly: GCF_009764315.1. NCBI lineage: Eukaryota > Metazoa > Chordata > Mammalia > Primates > Cercopithecidae > Trachypithecus > Trachypithecus francoisi. The sequence continues at coordinate 7,489,283 of NW_022681472.1, forward strand.
CTTCCTTCTTAATTTAATCCCTCAATTTTGTGGAGCATATCCTCCAGTAGCTTTGGAGATAGGAAACCTGGAAGTTAAAATGTTTAAAACGTTTTTGACTCTTGCATATTTTCAACCATCTTTATTCAGCCTTCACACTTGATTGATAGCTTGGCTATGTGTAAAAATCCAGGTTAGGACTAAGTACCACTGCTTCTATGACATAGTCCAAAAATCATCATATTTTGTGATTGTTCTCTTTAACTCTCTCTTTCTCTAAGCTTAAAGGTTCATTATTTTGTCCTCAAAGTTCTACAGTTTCAGAACTACAGGTGTGCTAATTATGTGTTTTCATTCTTCTTGTAGACAAACCCTATAAGAATAGAAACTTGAGGAGCTCACTTTCCTGGAACTATCTTGAATTGGTTTGTGGATGATTTCTTCCCCTTAGTGTCAAATTTTCCTGCTATTTTCCTCCTATATTTCAACTGATATATTTTCTCCATTTGGAAAGAAGGTTCCTCAACTTCACCTCCTAATGCTTCTATGGAACATTTGTATTTTGCCATCACTTTATAAACTTTTTAAAATTATTTTTATTTCTAGGAGTTTTTTGTTGTTGTTCTCCAAGTAACCTGTTTCACGATTACATCACTTTGGGGACATTAATATGAGTTGTGGGTTTTTTCTTCATCTTTGTCATTTCCATTTCCTCCAAGCTGCTTTGCTCTGTTTGGCAGTTTTGCTTACTTGTCATTTCTCTGGTACGCCTTGGTTAGCCTCTAACATTGAAGGGTGACATAATGGAGGGCTGATGGGGCTCTGGGTATGGGAGTGGGCTTGGTGACTGGGAGCTGGACTGGCAGGTGGTCTTCCGCTGTCAACATCTCCAGGAGCTTTCTTCTTGGGTCCAAATCCCAGGAGGGGAATTTCTGGATGATAAAGACCTGTCTGCTATTATTGCAGGAGGCTGGTAGGGGAGAGAATGAGGATGGGAATCTCAGCCTCCAGAATGCAAATATTCACTCAATCCACTTGACTTCGGGGTGTGTACACTCAGGTGTGGCTGGGGTCCTTCAGTAGAGAAATCTTCTTGTATTACCAATTTCAAAAAACAAGCCTGTGTCATCAGCCTCAGTGAGGGTGGCTGGTCTCCAGCGATATGTGAGGGAGGGAGTATTGGCAATATCCCTCTATTTCTATGGACCTCCAATCAGGCTCCTTTATGTCAACTGCCTCACTTCACTTTCCATTTCTAAAATTACCAAGTACTCCCAATTTCTTAGCCACTGGGGGATTTTGCCCTATAAACTTCACATCTATTGTCTTTAGATTTTGAGGGGCCTGCTAGGTCATTTACATCTCATTCATCTATGTCCTGGCTTGTAAAATTTTTAAAATTATCTTTATTATTTCTGTGAGGATTTGGGAGAAAGCAAAAGTAGATGTATATGTACAATCTACCATCTTTGCCCAGAGATCCTCCAGATGGATTTCAGAGATATATCTCTTGCATGTTTCATTACATTTTACTTCTCTTGCCTTTCCTTCCCATCATGTGCTATTCTCTCTTTTCTGTTCTCATTTTGGTAATGCTTTCTTTGGTCTCCATGACATTTCCTTTCTTGTGTGCTTATTTAACCAGTACTGCTTTTCAACTTCTTTTGTCTTTTTGAACTACTTTGGATAAATTCTCCTTTACTTATCACATGCCCCACCATTTCTGACACCCGTTTATCTGCTCCTTGGAACTCAAGTTGGGGAGTTGGTTATTTTCTCTTCTACTACTCTTGTTCGACTTGACTATATGGGAAGAAGTCAAAAGGAGCTTCCCCTTGGGTTTGGGTACTTAACGGTTGGTGGACTAGGATTCTTCACTTTAAGATCCTGCATCAGTGCTCTGGCTACACACCTAGAGGCACATTGGATCCTTACCACAATTCAGTGGAGCCAGACACACAATCTGCCCCAGGCCTTCCCTTACCCTGTTTTGGATTTTCTCCCCAGGGATCATATAGTTCCCTTCTTCATGAGTGGGGAAAAGGCAGGAAAATCAACAGGTTGAGGTCCTACAGCAAGGGAGACAAACTTCACCTGGGGTCTTCTCCGCCTTCATCGCTTGGCCCTCTGCCAGCTAAAGAATTGTGTCTTGCTTTCTCTTTCGTTTTCCATCCTGCTAAATCTCTGCTATTTGCTAAGATAAAAATTAGCTTTGATGACTCTAACCTTCCTACTTCCTCTTGTTCTCCATTTTTTCAGCCCAGGAAAAACATCCAAGTTCCATATTCAGGGATCTCCTCCTTCTTTCCTTTGGAATTTGTGTATCCTTCCAGTCTTCTCTCCAAGCTGGGCCATGGTGGTAAAGCTTTTCAGGTTTTCATCCACTCACCTCACCTCGCTCAAATGTCAGGGTGAGGTAAAGTCTTGTCTCTTTCCCTGGTTTCTGCTTTCAAAGTTTATCAATCATGGCACAATGTTATAATGATTTTTTTCTGATAGTTTTTAAATTCTGTTTTGTACTTTTAAAACTTCACTCTATTTACCATGGACATCATCAATGCTATTTAAGGATTAATTTTTAACATTTTCTTTCTGAAAATGTTGCCAACTTATTTCTTCAGTTTCCTCACAAACAAAATGTGGATATAATAATGTCTACCTAGTAGATATGTTGTGAAAATCCAATGAAATAAGTATTGTGGAGCATTTTGTGTGTTCCTAGATTAATAATAAAACCACACAAGACTACAGGTTAGAAACTAGAGACACTGTATCTCTCTAGACTAATAAGTAAATCACTCAATAACGAAGCCAACAAAGATAGGTAATACCATTTGGCAACCATGATGATGATAACTGATCCAGGAAAGGATCATCAGCAGATATTAAAACCAATGAGATAAAAATCAAAATATTTACATATCCCCAAAATATCTTTTTACAAGGTAAAATACTTACAAAAGGAAAAAGAGTAACTTTGCTTTGATTGATACTTACAAAAGTAAAAATAGTAACTCTGCTATGATGAAGTCCAGCAGATATCACCTTACCCAAATTAACAAACTGGTAATGTGGAAAATCAATCTGTGTGCTTCCTGACATCACGCATCACAAACTACAAAGAACATCATATTACTTCTATGGAATTCCTGCCAAAATGAATAGCTTGAATCAAATCATGAGGAAACATCAGAAAAACCCAAACAGGAAAAATTTACAAGGTAGCTGGCCTCTCTGTCTACAAATGTCAGGATCATGAGAGATAAAGACTTAGAAAATGTCCCTGATTAAAAGAGACTAAAGAGGCATGACAATTAAATACAATGCATGGGCTTGGATTGAATCCTAGACCACAGTTGTTTTGCTTTGTTTGTCTTTACTGTGGTAGAATTTGAATAAAGTGTATATGTTGTATTACTGTTAATTTCATGGACTTGAACTTGTCTGGTGGGTATATAAGATAACATCCATGTGTTTAGGAACGTACACTGAGATGTGTCGCAGTAAAGGGGAATCACATCTACAACTCATCACAGATATTTCATCATGAAAAATATAAACATACGTATGTATGCACATACACACATACATACACACAGAAATAGAGATAGATGACAGAAAGCAAATGTGCTCAAAGGTGAACGACTGGGAAATCTGGGTGATTCTGGAATTATTTATGCTACAACTTTTGTACTTATAGCTTTTTCTAAGTTTGAAATTGTTTCAAAATAAAAAAGTTTGAAATATCAGTACTAAGGCATAAATGCCTTAGAGACAGGTCTGTTTCTGAAGCAGCAATGAGCAAAGAGGTGGTTCAAGACGTAAATCCTAACGTCAACACTTAGGGGTTTTATGATCTTAAATTTTTTTTTTTTTTTTTTTTTTTGAGACGGAGTCTCGCTCTGTCACCCAGGCTGGAGTGCTGTGGCCGGATCTCAGCTCACTGCAAGCTCCGCCTCCCGGGTTCACGCCATTCTCCTGTCTCAGCCTCCCGGGTAGCTGGGACTACAGGCGCCGCCCCGTCGCCCGGCTAGTTTTTTGTAGTTTTTAGTAGAGACGGGGTTTCACCGTGTTAGCCAGGATGGTCTCGATCTCCTGATCTCGTGATCCGCCCGTCTCGGCCTCCCAAAGTGCTGGGATTACAGGCTTGAGCCACTGCGCCCGGCCTTGATCTTAAATTTTTATCCTTACTTCTCTGAAAATCTCAGTCCCATCATCTGTAGAATGAAGGTAACAGGAACAACCTCTAAGAGCTTTTAAGAGAATTAAGTGAGACAGCACATCCAAAGCACTGAGACCCGCCCTGCACAGAGAAGTGCTCAGGTATTTGTTGGGAGAATGAATGACACGCTCTGCCAAGACAGAAGGAGCCAGGGCAGAGGGGCGTTTCCAGGTCCAGGAGCATGTGTTCACACCACTCCTTCCCCAGTCTCACAACAGACCTAAGATTTAAGAGATAGAGGGCAGGCCATGTGACGGATAAAGAAGGAAGGAGGAAAAGAAGCCGAACCAGATGTAGCGCAAAGACCCAGCACTGTTTTCGGGAACTAACCTCAGCAGAAGGTGCAAAGCGGAGGTGTGGGGACATGGCCAGCAAGTCCCTCTTTCTCTCACTATCCCCTGAGCATTCTGAGAAATTTAAAACTAACTCATCATTTGATATTTCTACCATTTCCCCATCTTTTCTCTCAAGCTATAAGTATCAACTTATCTGAATTTTAACCAATGCTTTAGAAAAACAAAACCCCCAAAATTCTAGTGGGTGTTTAATGCTCAGACTGTTTTTCTATAAGATAAACAGTAAGCATATCTTTTTTTAAAAAAATTATTTTTTCCAGATTCTTCCAAGTACTCAAAACAACGTGCAGCCCATAACTTTAAGTTACCTTGTCCAGACCCACTTACTATTTTAAGCAGTCAATATGTTATCACCTCAGAACTGTAATTATGTTTATGCCTTTTGAACAAGCTGATGAAAAGAAACATTTGTTTAAGGTTCCCATCATTGAATGCAGAGCTTAGACTAGTCTTTAGCTTATACAAACGTTATGCTTATTAATTCAGAATATTCATTCAGTTATTGAAACATGATGACAAAACTGTACAGTGAAAAACTGATTCTCTATTATACATATTAGCATTGCACAGAAATCCTTTGGCTCAGGAATAACTGTCCGAGACTCGGAATTCATATATCTCTTTGAATTTTTAAAACGGTAATTTAGGTATCAAAACTATAACATCAATGCTCTGAATACACAGATTATAAGTTATCAAAATAAGTCCATTCCGATTAAGAACTCTCCAGCTGGATTTCAGCTTAAGAAATTCTAAAACTGTCTATGCGCAGTCCAGTCCACGCCAACAACCACAGCATCCTTTTTAATTAAAAGCCAGTGAGATGATTCATGCCACCTGTTTCATTGATCCTGCTACATTCCTGTTTTGGTCAGAGTTCTCTCTTAAGGATTAAAACTTTTATGAAAACAAATAGCAAATATTTATTCAAATTGATTACTATTATTTCACATCCTGACAACTACATTTCCTACTATAAAATTATATTTATCTATATTAATTTTAATAACCCAAGGATTATTCAAAGTGACAATCACAGTGGTAAATGTAGCTGTTGGAAAGGCTAGTAGCTAAAGCAACTATAATATACTTTCACATATCAATGAAAATAGCCTTCCTAAAATTTGTTATAGACCCATAAAAGTAGATTCTTAAAATTTTGCCTACTTAGACACATTTCAATGTAATGTTTACTTCTCAGTAAGCATATTGAATAGAACGAAATACAACAAATCCAAGGAGAAAGGAATGGTGAGGGGTGGCGGAAAGGGTGGTCACCATGTTTTTATAGTTGGATCCAGATGACACATCATTAATTGCTAAAGCTCTCTAGACTTTGAGTTCAATGTGGAGTTGATAAGGAGACGTCTGCAGAAGCCCTGTACTCAGACAGCAATCTGCTCCCATTTACAGAGCTCCATGAGTGGGATTTGCAGGCTGTCCATGTTATATTGCCTTATTTGCCATCATTCCAGGCACTAGTCAGTCGACTGTAAAGACAAGAGTCAAAATAAAGGGCAAAAAAGGTAATGGTCTGACTTCACTGTCTGCCTAGATGAGGTGAAATATTTTCTTTTAAACACAACAGAGAACGTAATCAATGTTAAGCAGAGGAACCTTTCACAAACAACAGGACCAGAGATTCCAATTACTCTCTCCTCTATTCTTCAGGAACTATTTGGGAGGTAATTATAAAACTCTTCCTCTAAGCTTTGAAAATGCAACAAGACTCTAACCATTGCTTCCCAGTGGGTTATGTGAGAAACAAGAAGCAGAGAATGATTCTCACAGGTCAGCGTGTGTGTGAATCAGCTGGAGGCCTGAGGCATCTCTCAGAGATTTGGGGGCAGTCACTCCCTGGCGGGTTGGCGATCTGGCCTTGAAGGAATCCTTGGGGCTACCCAGGGATAAGAGTTTGGGGCCCTAGGAACTGTGAGGAAGAGTTAAACAGAACCCAGAACACATGATGTGGGTTGTGGCCTTCCCCCTAAACGCAAACGAGAGCTTGACAAAGGGAACACTCAGGCAGCCAGCTGAGGTCTTAACATCCAAGTGGATCCTTTTGTGAAATCCATCCCTCTCTTCACCAAATCATTCACATTAGCCTGTTACATGAAGTCTTTGGTGTTTTTCCTTTTGCTACACACATTACTCATATAGGGAAGGGAAGTGAGCTGAGAGTTCAAGGGCACTTTTGACTAGAACCAGATGAATTTGTTGCAGTTGCCTGGGAAACCTTTGAAGACAACCATACTTGATATGTCAAATATCTGAAGTTAACATGAGTCAAAGTCATCTAGAAGGTAAATCCAAAAAAGCTAATGGCATAAGAGGGACACTTGGCTTGTAAAAGTAGTTCCAATTTGTTATGCGCTCGTGAACTTTTGAAAAGAGGAAAGGATTTTATCATCCTAATTAGCCTATAAGAATGATCATCTTAAATGCTAACTTTCAGATTACAGAATAAAATTTAGTGAAAAGACATTTAGATCTCCTAAACATTTATGCATAGACGATGAAACTTGAATTTTATAGTAACCCTAAAGCAAAATATAACATGACTCCAGAGATTTGTCCCCTCACGTTCTTTGGAATTCTGTTCCAGTCTAGTAGGTTTTTCTTTCCAGATTTCAAGTGTAAAATGTATGTCTAATGTAGAGTATCAAGTGTTTTATTATAAAACAAAAAATGTTTTCGGTGGTAATTCTGAGAAGAAAAAAATTAACAAGTAAAACAATGTGGTATCATTTTGCATCAAGGAATATGGATTTAATGGGAAACTTCCTTAAGCTGCATTTTGCTTCAAACGCTGTGTTACATAGGGAATCTTCCACGAATCTGAATTTGTGATTTTTTTCAATACTTTCATCAAAAAAATCACCCCAAAAAGCTGTATAATGAAAATTTGTGCACATGACTAATACTAGACTTCACATAGTCTTTTATAATAAAATAAATCAAAAGGAAAATTGAAGTGAAAACATCTCTGATGACCTCAGGGAATTAAAATTTTGTCCCTTGCAACTCAATCCTTCCATGTTAAGGGGCCCATTTCGAGATTAGCATGTATGGGGAGTTTTATTATTATTTTAGAGATCTATGATTTTGGTGGAGGACGCTGTCCAAAAACGGCTACTTTCACGCAGAGATTTTCACTTCAGGTTTCAAGACATCTGTTTGGAAACTCCTTGGAGAGTTCATTGCTCTGCCCTGCCCTCTTCTGGTAAGCCTGTGTAAATGGTTTCTGGAAAAGAGACCTGTGCCGCCATCGTTTCCATCCTCCTACATTTCCACCCCAATTCATCAATACATTGCTCAAGGGCCTAGATTTCCTATATGGTGATGTATATAACTGAACTTTAATTCAAATCGTTTAAAGGTATAATCAAAGCAAAGCTTTTTTTTGTTTGGATTTTTTTTTATTTTTATTTCTGTTGTAAATACAGGTTTTCCCAGATAACTTGCAAAGTCACAAAGTAAGGACACCGTCTCACCTAAAAAGTTTGGTTACAAAGTCAGTAAGAAAAATGATGTTATTTTTGAGTAACATCAAAATAATTTAATGTAGGACTATGAATAATTTAATGTAGGACCATGTTGCTAGGAATGTCATTTTTATCCTGGCCGCATGAAGGTGGCTTACAAGAGAATCACTACTTTGGCATAAATTATTTAGGTTGAGCTGAAGGGACCATTCCTGCTAATTTGACAGCAATTTATCTGAAATAGTTAGAAAGCTCAAGGCTCCAAGTTATGTGCAATAAATATATTCACCAACTGCCAGAAAATCAGAAGCTCTTCCTGACTGCAACAGCACTGTAAGCCTCACTGTCTGCTCTCCTCTGGTCACAAGTGCTTTCCCTAACCCACAGTCATGAGACAGAACACTGCACAGTCCTGAGAACCAACAGCTAATTTCTATGCAAACTGAAAGAACAATCTTGTCATAGTGCTAACGTTATGTGTATATATCATACCAACAAATAAAAGTGGTTATTATGCTTTGCTCAAGAAACTCATCTACAATCCCAAGTACTGCGTAGTGGCCAATGCAATCTTTGTCCTTCTGAACCTCCTTCAAAATACCCATTCAAAAGTCCAAAATAATGTTCATTTTCAGTGACATAAATTAGCTAGAGATTTTTAAAAATCTTATGGCTCAAAGAAACCATGAAGAACCATGAAGGTTGATTCCTCAGTGCCTGTGTTCCAGTAAACAGCCATATAGCATGCATATGTTGCAGGTCTCCTATAGCGACAAACAAATGGTTCAAGCATTCAACGTGTCTTCATATTTGATGCTTATTATGTGAAAGCAACAGATGTACTTCTCGTCTGAGCACAGAAAAAGTGATGTTTTTAAAAATCTTAAATAGAAAATGAGTCAGTCCCAGTGCAAATATAAATCTAAAAGAAATTCCATACTGTACAAGTAATATTTGCAGTATTAAATACATTGACTTTTTCGCAGAACTGTCTGCCGAGTATCATACTCAGTCAGATCCCCTTGACCTGGTTGGTGAACATGTCTTTGACTGCTCCACAGCCGGCATTAGAAACCACTCAGGTGGTCGCTGATGGTCACGGTGGACACACGGCTGCCACGGCCATGCCCACGAGAGGGAGGGGCAGAAGGTGAGCCCTCCTAACTCCTCCTCGCCCATCTCGTGTCAGTGGTATGTGTTTTCTCTCAACGTTCAACCCAGTACGACGTATTAAAATAACCTAAATGTACTTTTTACAATATTTTTTCTTACCTTTACCTGGCGAACGTCTACAGGTGTGTCGAAAGTTATCTTTTCCTGGATGTGTTCCAAAATGCTCTTATGCTATTTCTCTTAGGATTTCTCCACGCTGCCCCATTCAGAAATTTTATTATTTTCTAAGGAATAAAAAAATATGAAAATTATCATAAGAAAGCCATTGATTTTCAATCAAAGCTACACAAACGCCAAACCAATGTGAATAGCACCTTTCACAACTCTGCCAGGCACCGGTTTTTGTGTGGGATGATGCCAGCTTCTCTCTTCATGTGGCTTTATTAAAAGCCATGGTTTCTGAGATGTAAAACACCCATTTTTACCTCAATCATCTTTTCCTCCTTACCTCTAGTATTCCCGTGAGGTCACATTCAGTTAAAAACATCCTGCCCTTCTCCCTACAAAAAGGTTCCATAGAATCAGAACGCAGAGGCGCTGCAACTTGCTAACTTTGCTCTGTGTTATTTACCAACCGCACAAAGAAAATGCTGTCTATTCAGAACTCATTTCAAAACTCTTTTCACTGAGAGTGAGCGAACAAGCGGGCTCATGTCCCGAGCCCAGTCACATCTCCAGCGGTCCGGTGATGGCCGTGGGGCCGGCGCCGAGTGGCACGGCCTCCGCGGTGGCCCACAAGGGTCTGTTGTCCACGCCGCGTGGGCCGCGCAGGCCGGTGGGAGTCAAGAAAGGGGGAGGGGCGGAGGATCTTTCACTTTCTCACCCCAGTTTCTTTACTTGCTTGCCCCGAATATCTGTCAGGAGGCAGCCCTCTCCCCTCAAGGCCCCTTCATCTTGAACATGCATGATGCCTCTGCAGTGACAATACAGAATCTGCTCAGTGGGCCCGGGTTTGAGGCCTAAGCTCGTCACCGGGTTGCTGCGGTTGGGTAGGTTATTTAAACCACCTGGAATTCAGTTTCTCTTTGTGTTATGGTGATTGCACTTGGCTCACTGGATCTGAGGAGTAACCAGATTTTAGGACAGACTCTTTCCCTCTGTGTCCTACTCAGATCCCAGTAGGACACTTACCCTCCCCCTGTGCCAAGGAGTGCAGAGGAAACAGCTCAACGACTTCTTTAGCGACTCTGGATCCCTCAGCCAGATCACGGATATGGAAAAAGCTTAGATTAAAAAGAGGAGGTCGTGAAGGGACCTCCTTGGCCTCCTGTCCCACGTCCCCAAGGCCCATGGAACGGGGGCTTCAAGGCTTGTTCCTGCAGTTGGGAGATGGGAGCCAGCCACACAAACACAAGAAGACCATGCAGCAGGGTCTGTCCCAGAATCTGCCTAAGATGGCAGAGGCGTTGGCAAACAGCTCTGGGGACAGAGCCAGAGAGCGTGGACGGATGCATGCAGCACAGACTGCACCTGCTGACCACAGGTGGGGATGGAGGACGGAGTTGTGTGTCCTGGGTCAGCAGGAGAAATCCTGTCCAACATGTGCAAAAGGGATCCTTAGAGGTAGGAGGAGACCCGGGCAAGAAGGGGGTGGAGGTTATCCATTGGACAGCCAGGGCTAAGGAAGGTAGGGTCCACTGACGATCTGAAGGAAGGGAGATGCACCCACCAGGAATGACGGAGCTGCAAGAATAAAGGAGCTACTGGGTGCTTCCAAAGCCTCACTGCTCCGGAGAGTCCATCATAGAAAGTTGACCCAAACCATCTGCCAGACCAGAAAATAGAACACCAGTCAGTCAGGTTAGAAGGGGCTAAAGTTCCTACCTCTCCTTCCAGCACGCACCCAACACACCCCCTACCACCATAGCAGTTGCGGTGAGATGGCCTGGGAGCAGGAGCTGGGAGACAGCAGTGCCTCCTCAGCCTCCCCTCCCCACTGCAGGCACACAGGCAGGACATGTGGAGGGGGCGTAGCTAGGCCAAAGTCAGTTTTTTATTGTTGCATGGAACCAGACACTGTAAGTGCTGAAATGAAACTGCGTCTGTGATTCCAGTTGACCAGAAGACTTTTTGAATTATCTAAGAATGAGCAGAAGAGCCGTGGAGCCTGCTAGAGTTTTCATCCAGGGGTCATGGTCGTTGGTCCCACTGAATAAAGTTTACAAGAACAACAGAAACAAAATTAAGTTGTATTTTGACTCTGTTGTGTTGTGTTTTCTTAACATATCAATTACTTGAGGTGCACATGGTAAACTCTTCTGCTAGACTAGAAGCTGCAGGAAAACAGAGACCCTACAATTTACGTTCCTTGAGGTTTCCCCAGAGTCAAGCACCTGGCCCATGGAAGCCAGCTAGTTGTTCTGCCTGTTTTTATTTGATTATTTTATTTTAAGCTATGCCTGTCTTTCTAGAGAAATCTATATCAATATATTTTCTCTCAAATTTCTTGATTGCCTCTAAAACATTCTTACTACTACATTAGTTTATCTTCATGTACTTCTCCAAAGGCAATCTCTCTCTGCCCCCATGTCTTTCAGAGAACCGTACATATCTATGACGTTGTACCGCATATAGAAGGCACAAGCTTAGTCTTATGCAAGGTTTAATTATTGATAATCAAAAGAAGACTAATCAAAGAGTACTTTAGCAAGCTTACTAGAGAAACTCAAGGCACTTTGCAAACTCTGTCAGCATTTTTTTTTTTTTTTTTGAGTTTCTCTTTGTGGATCAACATTGATCATTTTTCCAGAAAAAGAAAAAAAGACTCCAGGACCTTTTGTGACCTTCCCATTCCTTTTACACCCTACCCCATCCCACATGCCAAAGAATTTCCAAGAAGGGCTTCACTAGCTACTTCTCTACTCTGGGTTGCAGATAAGTTCAAGTATTTTGAATGGCACAGAAGCGATTTCTCTTTGGCCAAAAGAGAAACTCAGGGGAATGAAAAAAATCAAAGGCAAGCCTACTTGTGAGCTTCCCAAACTGAGCAAGTTTGGGTGCAGCATATGTAGTCTCAGTTTTGGAAACCACAATATGCCATTCATCCCTAACTAGATGACGGGACAGAAATGTTGTTGCTGAACCAACCAAGGGAAATATGCTTGCTGATTACCCAAAACAAACTTGCAAAATTCAACTTCTAGTGCTTCAAATTTTCAGATGGGAAAATTTTTCTTACGTATAATTTTGAATATTTTTTTCACTTGCTAAGTGAAGATGAGGTAACCTGGGGGCACATTTGAAAAGATGGGGTTCTTACCTGATAAAATATGATCAAGAACAAAAACAATTGCTGGTTAAGAAAATTCCAGAACAGCCAAGCAGAGTCCCTTCCTCAAGATGAGAATGGGTATGTGTGGAGAAAGAGTGGGTGGTGTCAAAGACACTGACAGTAAAACACAGACCTTTGGGGCATGTGATTTGGTTCAGCCGATGAAACACAAACTACTGATGCTCTTTGTTACTGAAAACCTTTCATCCATTCATCAAGGAGCCCCATTCACACCACCTCCCTCCTGGGGCTGTAATGTAGTCTTTTCTCCTAAGAGCTGATATTGAGGCCCAGGACTCGGGAAAGTTGACAAAGCAAGCCAGGAATTTCCACTGGGGCCATGCCAGGGACACTGCCTTGAGAGACACAATCACGGGTCTTCCTCCTGAGGACAGCCTCTTGACTCAGCTCATTCTTTCTACTTCCCAATCTCTCTCCTCATTGAGAAAAAAAGCCAAAATAGAGATCCTTTGGTCTGCCCATATCGTACTTATTTTGTCCATCAATTATCTCTGAACTTCCCAAAGCACGTCAACAAAGCATTTTATCTACAGGTACCTATTGTTTAGGGCTATAGTCTTTGGAGAAGTTGAATTTGCAGTAATCCATCTATACACAAATACTCGTCAGTCAATAAGAAGCTATTACTATGAGCAATGGCGGAACATTCCAGGAAGATGGCAGAATGTAGACAGCGTTCCACAAAATGTGCTGTGAGATACTGAATTTCTGGCTGCTTCAAAGTGTTTATCACTCGCTAAAACGGCCATTTTATTAAGTACTCATTTTTTTAAAATATCATTAAAACAGTCATATAGTTGTCTTCTATTCAGAAATGACTGCTGCCTAGGATTTGGGGTTTGTTGTTTATTTTGTTTTGGACTTTTTCCCCTGGAATACTAGATTTATCGGAATCAGAGAATGAATACCAAAGGTTGACCTAACATTTATCCTCAAATTGTGGCTCCTGGAGAGGTCAATATGACAAGATGATAACCTAATAATTATTGGAGAGGACATATTTTCTCTAAAGAACTGCGCCCAAGCAAAATAGGTAATGATTACTCATGCTCGGATTCCATAGCTTTAATTATCAGCTTTCTGAAGATGCCTTTTGGAGTCTGCAGGCAGTACTGGCAAAGATGAAAAGAAAAAGAAAACGTTTTGCTGGCAACTTATAAAGTACAACTAGCACTCCCGTCTCCACCGCGCGGCAAAATGCACAGCCTCGGCAGGTCACGCCGGATCAGAGCTACAGAATGGGTGTGAGAAGCTGGCCGGGCCGCAGCGGCCACGTGTCTCCAGCACTGTGAACCTAGGAAGCGGGAGCCCACATATTCCTGATTCTTTTCCCGTGAACCATGCCAATTTTTTTTTTTAATTCTTTGAGAAACCCGTGGGTGGGCACAGATGGGAAGTGGGAAGCTGCAAAAGGGAAGAAGATGGTATTGGAGTGGAGCGTAGAGCCAGGCGCGCCTCTGCAGGCGCGTCCTCGCGGACCCAGATGGCGCGGCCCCTGCGCTCCGTTCCAGGGCTCTGCTGCCTCCGCTGCGCCCCCTATAGGCCGCCAGCGCCGAGGAACTGAGGCTGAGAGCAGCCACCCCAGATCTGTCTGTTTACAACAATGAGCCCATGGGCTGCCGCTCAGTATGCAACCAGTTGTTCCGTGCACACAACAAACATTTTTAAAGAACAGCATCGGATTAAAAAAAAAAAAAAAGAGTTGATACTGCTCTCCAATGTTATAAAAGGCTTGTCGCTTTATGATTGTTGTACATGTTCAATTTGATGCCATTAATTTAAGAAGCCTCTTTACTTCCCACTTTCAGGTGAGCCCGGAACTCGGCTTAGGGAAAGGAATCCCCTTTACCTATCCAGAAAACATAAAAGCAGCCCTTTCCTAATGAAGTCCCAGCAAAGGCAGTCAACTTAGGAAATATTAGCACAGCCTGGAACTTGGAGACTCTCCGTGCAGCACACGTGCCAGTTAGGCAATGAGGCGAGAGGAAAGCGGGTCGGCCAGGCTCGGAGCTGGGTGTTCCCAAAGCTGGAGGGAGAGGAGCCGTGCACATTGACGCACTTATCCTCTACACGTAGGTGAGCCTGCATCAGAGAGCGGGCGTAGTGGCCGGTGACGGTAATCTGCTCTTTTGACTCTTTGAAAGAAGACAAACTGACGAGGAGGAGGAGAAGGTATAGACGAGGATTAAATTATTAGCACAAGGCAGCTGCAGAAACGTGCTCTGTGGCCGCCCTCCAGAGCCATTTCTCAGGCTACCTTGCAGCTTGCGGTTGTTAGGGCCCGCTCCCAGATCCAGGCTTCCCTCCGGTGTTGTGAGATGGGGAGTACACACTCACGGTGGGCTGCGCGGGAGGACTGAGGGGGTGCCCTCCGTGAAGATGGGGCCCAGGGCCAACACATGGGTGCTCCTGGAGGCTCAGCTCCCACCTCTCCCTTCTTCATCCAGCCAGACCTGCCCCACATTCACGTTGCTCTGTACATCCACACAGCCCAGCACAAATATTATAGGCAAACCCATGCCTCAGTACCAGCACTGGGAAAATAAAAAAACACGCCCACTGAAAGTCTGAAAAGACCTTGGTATCCAGGCATGCTCTAGCGAAACAGTTTTAAGTTTTTATGGTAGCAGAGCCTTTCCTGAAATGCTGAACCCAAAACATACAAAAACCAAATCGCCATAATGAGAGAGAGGCATTAGACTGCAGCTATTAAGATCACGACTCCAGCCTGTCATCTAAGCTACCCGGGAGGCAGATGCAGGAGGATTGCTTGAGCCCAGGATGTGGAGACCAGCCCAGGGAACATAGGAAGACCCCTGTCTCTAAAAAAAAACCTTTAAAATGTAACAAATTTAAAAACTTAACTGGGCATGGTGGCATGCGCCTGTACTCATCACTACTCAGGAGGCTGAAGTGGGAGGATTGCTAAAGCCCAGGAGCTTGAGGCTGCAGTGAGCCGTGATTGCACCTCTGCACTCCAGCCTGGGAGACAGAGCGAGTCTCCCCGACCCCCGCCCCCATTTCCAAAAGAAAAAAGAAAGAAGAGTATGACTCTGACACCTGATTATTAGCTTCAAACCCAGTTGTGCATTTACTATTTTTGTGACTGGTCTTTTTTGCCAGTGTTTTACCAGGGCATTGCCTCAACCATGGTATATGCTACACAAATGTTGGCTTAATTATTGATGGCTGCCCCACAAAACCCTTAATGGCCAGGCTGCCTCTGACTCAACGCTGTTTGTGAACATCTCTAGGTGATCCATTAGTTCAAATTTATCCTTGTTTTTAATGCTAGGCCTGAAATTGATCAGTGATTCTGGACTGTTCTAGGAAGATCCAGATTATAAGCACATTCCTTGGCTTTACAGAGCAGAGGTCTGGAAGCTGTGCTCTATAGCTCGAGGGTTCTTTGGATGCAATTAAGGGCCACTGAGGGGTGAGAAAGAAGTTGAGTGCAGTGAGCTCTGAGTCTCTGCACACCTTAGCCTTAGTAGTAATAACACTAACAAGCATGTAGACATCATTTGCTGCATAACAGGGCCCGCTCTCACCACTTTACACAAATGAATTTTATCCCCATGACAACACTAAGTGCAAAATATGATTGTTCTCACTTGGGGAAACTGAGACACAAGGTCAGCAAGTGGCTTGTTCAAAGTTGCATGAAGACCAGTTCTACTCTGGGAGCTTGTGGTCCAGCGACCAAGACAGATACAGAACAAATAAAACACTGGGATGCATTTTTGGAAAGGAGACACCTACAACCTAATGGGGAAAATAGCAAGGGGTTCTTCCATTCCATGGAACTAGGAAGGGCTTCCCTGGAAAAATGATGTTTAATCTGAGATGGGGAAAGCAGTAAGAACTAGATAAGGAATGGAATTATTTCCTGACCAAAGGAATGGCATGTGGAAAGGGTCCAGTCAAGAAAAGGAGCTCTGACCGGGCTCCTTTAGGTGTTCTATAGGTGTGACAGTGGCTCACACCTATAGTCCCAACTCTTTGGGAGACCAAGGTGGGTGGATCACTTGAGCCTAGGAGTTTGAGACCAGCCTGGCCAACATGGTGAAACCCCATCTCTAGTAAAACTACAAAAATTAGCCAAGTGTGGTAGCACATGCCTATATTCTCAGTTACTTGGGAGGCTGAGGCAGGAGACTCACTTGAACCAGCAAGGCAGAGCTTGCAGTGAGCTGAGATCACGCCACTGCACTCCAGCCTGGGCAACAGAGTGAGACTCTGAGGAGAAGAGGAAGAGGAAGGGGAAGAAAGAAGAAGAAGGAGAAGGAGAAGAAGAAGGGGGAGGGGAAGGGGGAGTTCTGGAAAGCAGCTGAAGTCCAGGGGGTGAGGGACAATGCCCACAGGAGTGGACAAGGCAACAAAGAATGAAGCCCCTAGAGGCAGAGCCCGGAGACGCCAGCTCGGCTGCAGGTCAGCTTGCTTGCCTCCAGGTCTCTGTGGTCCTGGATTGTCTGGTCTCTAGATTTATTTCCATGTTCTTATCAATGTTTCCTTCAAGGATAGAAAAATGGGCCTCATGGAATATTTCCAGGAAAAATTAAAAATAGATGTGATCCATAAGTAACACAAGAGCACAAACCCTTAAATCTGTGTCTAGCATATTAACAAACCTGGATTGTCCTTCTACCACACGCTTCGTGGCATTCTTTCATAGAAAAGTGAATTCCTACAGGTTGCTCCCCAAAAAACCATCCTCCAATCAGTCTATTACATTATTTCATTTTTAAAAAAGCATTAAAATTTTCCAAAACTGTTGGGTTTTTTATTTTTTGTAAGCTCTCTTGTAAATAAAGATTTTTTGAAAGACTTATTCAGTCATCTTGGGTAATAAATTAATGTTTTCATTCAAGATCTTAAAAATATGACAAACATATATAAAGCAAATACGTTACATTTTGAGTTATAGTCAGCCCATAAACTGAACTAATAAAATAGCCTTAATAGAAAAGATTTTATACTTCTGTTCTTCCTTTATTTTACTTAGATGCTCTATGCCCAAATCATTTATTTCGCCTTTAAAACTAGGCATTGGAAGTCCAGTGGAAGTCCAGTACCTGCCTTGGGGTCTGGTCGGAGGAGCCTCACTCTCTGCTCAGAGGGAGAGTTCCAGGGCCTTTGCCACCAACTAGCTAGGTGATTGTAGTGAGTTGGATGATATGTATGACTTTAAGAGACCCACTCTCAATTAAAGTAGAAATTTTAAAAAATCCACAAACCAAAACCCTAGCAATTAACCTGGATTCAATACAAAAAGTATTCACTGGCTCCGTGCCGTGTGCCCACAACTGTACCGCATCCTTTAAAAATGCCACTCTCTTCCTGGAGCAGGACTCACCCCAACTCTCTTGAAAGTTTCTGATCTTAGGGCCGGGCGCGGTGGCTCAAGCCTGTAATCCCAGCACTTTGGGAGGCCGAGACGGGCGGATCACGAGGTCAGGAGATCGAGACCATCCTGGCTAACACTGTGAAACCCCGTCTCTACTAAAAAATACAAAAAACTAGCCGGGCGAGGTGGCGGGTGCCTGTAGTCCCAGCTACTCGGGAGGCTGAGGCAGGAGAATGGCGTGAACCCGGGAGGCGGAGCTTGCAGTGAGCTGAGATCCAGCCACTGCACTCCAGCCTGGGTGACAGAGCGAGACTCCGTCTCAAAAAAAAAAAAAAGAAAGTTTCTGATCTTAGGAAAGGAAGAAAACCTACTCACTTCTACTTTCCCATGCCCACTCCCATCAACACTTTAAATTCTGTACAGAGAAAAGAATGTATGCATTAAGAGCAGTCAATTTGTAAGCCTTGACCACTTCTGCTATAGGAGCTGATGTTTGGCTTGTGCCTACTCACGTGTTTACCTTCATCACAACTGCCAAGGGAAAGAGGGAAGTTGGGGAAAGAGGGAAAAAGGAAACAGGAGAGTGAGTCTTCATTAGAGCTGCTGTGTCCCAGGACACACTCTGGAACCACAGGTGAGCTAAGTCCCGGGACTCTCGGGAATGGCATCCGCAATGACCAGCCTGCACTGATCCCCCTGCATGGACCTGGCATTCAGTCACCTGCTTGTATCCTGGGACTACCTCCAGTGGAAAGGAATCAGTGTTGAAGGGCAGAAGGCAACCACATTTCTCCCACCAAATTTTTGGAGGAAGGACATTAGGAACTAGTAAAATTATTTTGGCTTATCATAAAAAGAATTATGTGTTTTTTTAAAGAACTGTTTTAATGATAGGTTTAACATTTTTATCTGAATTATAAGCATTCATGCACCTGCACACTTCAATACATTCATAAAAACCCAAGAGCAATACAAAGCCTTGAATAATAGCAGCAGCTGGCATACATTTTTTTTTGCCATTCTTCTCTCAAAAACATAGTCCTGATTATGTATAGATAATAATGCATGTTATTCACCTTTCTACCAGAAAATTAAGAGAGTTAACTAAAATACATGATTTATAGGGCCATTCCTGAATAGAAAATAAAAGAGGCATTCACATTTATAAAAATAGAGCCTGCAAAATTGAATAAGGTACAGATATTTCTCATTTGAAAGAACATTTTAAAACCTAATAATATCAGTATAATGTCACATGGTCTTTGAAGAGAAGTTTTACATCTGATGTATCCTTGAAAACCCCTGGAACCTAGCAATATTACTTGGTGAATATTGGTTAAATAAATGAATAAACCACAAAACAAAAAGCTCCCCCCACACACACACACACGATAATGAAGGCCATTAAACACTGGAATCAGGAGCTGCAAGAATCCAAGTTAGAAAAAACTTACAAGATAATTCTAGTAATCCTCCAGTTTCCACAGGTGTAAATGTTCCTAGAGGGTTTCTGTTAAAGATACAGATAACTCTCCATCACTGGCCGCTCATAGTAGATCTTGATTCAGTAAGTCTGGTGCCGAACCCAGGACTCTGCATTTTAACTAGGCCCCTAGGAGTCCCACCATAAGTTGAGGAGCATCATTTTAGTGCGGAGTTCAACAATTCCAAGCATGGTCTACTGATGAAAGTGCCTTGGCTGGGCGTGGTAGCTCACATCTGTAATACCAGCACTTTGGGAGGCTGAGGCCGACGGATCACCCTGAGGTCAGGAATTTGATACCAGCCTGGCCAACATGGCAGAAAACCCCTCTCTACTAAAAATACAAAAATTAGCCAGGCATGGTGGCCGGTGCCTATAAGCCCAGCTACTTGGGAGGTGGAGGCAGGTGAATCGCTTGAACCCAGGAGGCAGAGGTTGCAGTGAGCCGAGATCGTGCCACTGCACTCCAGCCTGGGCAACAGAGCGAGACTCCATCTCCAAAATAAAAAATGAAAAATAAAAAAGGAAAGTGTCTCCCTGGGGCTGAGCTGCCAAGGCTCAGCCCCCAGGGCTACCACCTCTTGATTTCATACCACTGGGCAAAGACTTCATCTCTGGGTGCTTCAGTTTCCATATCTGCAAATTTGGCCACAAGGAAAGCAGCTGTCTACTAATGGATTATTAAAGTAGCTAAAACCATACAGTGTTAGGTACAGTACAGATATAGGCCTTAAGTCATCCTAAAACTGATATGAGGAGTCGGTTTACTTGTACATCATCTCTTACACACAAAATGTGCCTGGGCTGAATCGTGTCCCCCAAAATCTCATAAGTTGAAGTCCTACCCCTAGCATCTCAGAGCATGACCATATTTGGAGATGGGGTCTTTATGGGAGTGAATAAGAAAAACTGAGGTCATTGGGGTGAGCCCTAATCTAATGTGACTGGTGTCCTTACAAGATGAGAAAATTTGGACACAGACAGAAATACACAGAGGGAATTCTGCACAATATCAACTCTTCCCTGGGTCTCCAGTCTGCCAACCTGCCCTACATATATCAGCCTTGCCAACCATCACAATCCCAAGAGCCAATTCTTAAAATAAATCTAGAGAGATGAATGACAGATGATACAGACAGAGATACAGAGATACAGCCTATTGGTTCTGTTTCTCTAGAGAACCCTAATACAGCCTCTGAAGATAATAAAAGTGATGCTTCTTGGATACTTCTAATTCTTTCCAAAAGTAACTACACTGCAATAAGCCTCTGAAAGGGTCGGAGCAGCTGAGAGTCCCAGAGGGTGTACTACGCAGTGGGCTGCTCTTTGTTTCCCCCTGAACCCAGATCCCACCCAACTCCCAATCGCTAGTTCTACTCAGTGTTCTTCAGCCCTCTGAGGCTGTTTACATGTAGGACCCACTGCAAGTGAGTCCTCTGAGGGTGCTGACGCGTGTTGTGGGAAGTCAGGGACCCCAAACGGAGGGACCCCCTGAAGCCGTGACAGAGGAACATAAATCGTGAAGACATTTATTAGTTCCCCAAATTAATACTTTTATAATTTCTTAATGCCTGTCTTTACTGCCACCGCTGAACATAAATTGTGAAGATTTCATGGACATTTATCACTTCCCCAATCAATACTCTTATAATTTCCTATGCCTGTCTTTAATCTCTTAATCCTGTCAGCTTCGTAAGCTGAGGATGCATGTTGCCTCAGGACCCTGTGATGATTGCATTAACTGCACGAATTGTTCGTAAAGCACGTGTGTTTGAACAATATGAAATCTGGGCACCTTGAAAAAAGAACAGGATAACAGCGATGTTCAGAGAACAAGGGAGATAACCATTAGGTCTGACTGCCTGGAAGCCAGGCAGAACAGAACCATATTTCTCTTATTACCGAAAACCGGTAAGAGAAATATCACTGAATTCTTTCCCCAGTAAGGAATATTAACAATTAACAGCCCTGGGAAAATAATGCATTCCCGGGGGGGGCCTCTAAGATGGCCACCCTAGGAATGTCTGCCTGATGCAGATGTAGATAGGGATGAGACATGCCCTAGTCTCCTGCAGCGCCCCCAGGCTTGCTAGAATTAGGAAATTCCAGCCTAGTGAATTCTAATCAGACTGGTTCTCTGCTCTTGAACCCTGTTAAGATGTTTATCAATGACAATGAGTGCACAACTGGACATGGAAGTTCATTCGTGATTCCAATTTCACCCTGACCTTGTGATCTCACCCTGACCTTCTGCCTCGTGATCTTTTGTTGCCCTTGAAGCATGTGATCTCTGTGACCCACATCCTGTTCGTACACTCCCTCCCCTTTGAAAATTGCTAATTTTTTTTTTTTTTTTTTTTGAGGCGGAGTCTCGCTCTGTCGCCCAGGCTGGAGTGCAGTGGCCGGATCTCAGCTCACTGCAAGCTCCGCCTCCCGGGTTTACGCCATTCTCCTGCCTCAGCCTCCCGAGTAGCTGGGACTACAGGCACCCGCCACCTCGCCCGGCTAGTTTTTGTATTTTTAGTAGAGACGGGGTTTCACTGTATTAGCCAGGAGGGTCTCGATCTCCTGACCTCGTGATCCGCCCGTCTCGGCCTCCCAAAGTGCTGGGATTACAGGCTTGAGCCACCGCGCCCGGCCGAAAATTGCTAATTTTTTGCTGGTTTTATGGCTCAAGGGGCACCACGGAACCTGCCGACATGTTATGTCTCCCCCGGACACCCAGCTTTAAAATATCTCTCTTTTGTACTCTTTCCCTTTATGTCTCAGACCAGCCGACACTTAGAGAAATAGAAAAGAACCTACGTTGAAATATCGGGGGCTGAATTTTCCCCGATAGATGTGGGCTCTGCTTTTCGAGATTTATCTAGGTAGAGCTGAGCTGTATTGGGCATCTTCCTGGACTTGGATCTTGAGGTCTTCTGCTCCTCCTTCCTAACCACTCTCACCCCACAGGCCCACCAAACCATGAAAGCCAGTCATCAAGACTTGGGGCACTGTTATTTTTACTATCAAAACCACCTTCTTGGCTGGGAGTGGTGGCTCACACCTGTAATCCCAGCACTTTGGAAGGCTAAAGCAGGTGAATGACTTGAGGCCAGGAGTTCAAGACCAGCCGAGGCAACATAGTGAAACCCTGCCTTTACAAAAGATACAAAAATTAGGCAGTTGTGGTGGTGCATGCCCGTGGTCCTAGCTACTCGGGAGACTGAGGTGGGAGGGTCTCTTAAGCCCAGGAGGTGGAGGTTACAGTGAGCCGAGATTGTGACACTACACTCCACTCTGGGCAACAGAGCAAGACTCCATCTCAAAAACAAACAAACAAAAAAGTCTTCTTTCATTCTGAAGGTAGCAGACCCAGGTTGTCTGCAACCTGTTTGATTTAGAAGCGCATTGAGCCTGCACCTCTGCTCCTGGTTTATTTAGGGAGATCTCTCCAGCCCTAGAAGTTCTTCTCTGTGCCTGTGCAGATGTGCTTTACTTTGGAGGCTGCCTAGCCTGAGCTAGGGAAGATGTCCCAGGTCCCCAAAATAAACACTCTAGACAAAAATAATTGAATTCTGAAACAGTATATGAAAATGTTTGAAATGCTTCTTGAGACAATTTTGTTGTGACTATACATTGCAAACAATTACAGTGGCTTATTCACCTAAATCTCCTCAGCATCTAGTTTGTCGTGAGTGGATACTCAGGAGAGATTTAAGGGATGTGGAATGAATGAAGGAATGAATGGGATTTCCCTCTGTAATTACAACACACCATAATGATCCAGGAGTAACTGTATTAACTTTATTTTTTAAATAATATGCTCTTGTCTGGATTGGAGTATACATTTCTTTAGAGGATCCAACCTTTACCATAGTTTTAAGAGAATAATGATTTGTATCACTAGAGGGAGACACAGTTTGCCAAAAAGCTATTACCAGGCAGAACTGAAAACTTTCCAGTTTTAAGACGGAAACAACAAGAAATAAAGCTGCTACATATTGTTTCCCATATTCATATCATTGTGATTTTAACACATTCAAAACTAGAATTATTGAAAACAATAGGTTAATTTTTCCTTTCTGAAATAATATTGAAACTGTGAATCAAAGGTAGAAATGGACATTGTCAAACTTTAGTGAAACACTAAAATTCAAACGTGACAACGTTGAAATACCAGAATTTTTCAACTATTTCAAGACAATAAAAATCGGTACACAAAGATTGTATCTATGTGCTTAAGTGTCTGCCTCTGTGAACAGCTGCTTTTCTAATATAAAAATGAATTCATCTAAATCTCTCTCCCAGGTAAAGAAGTCAAAGTTGAATTCCATACTTACATCACAACACAAAATGGAAGACCTGACTTTTAGACCTTGGTATAACAGTAAAATGTCAGATTTCTACTTCTTAACTAAAGAACAACAAACATGCTTTTTTTTTTTTTTTTGTGGTGTATGTATAGTACATGTACTTGTGTTTAAACCACAGTTGAGTGAAACTAAAATGTGATTATGTTTCTAGCAGATGGGCTTGTTTTGTTTTTTACTAATTTACATTTACATTTCCTACCTGGATTCTGAAGACATTTGAAATTGTTTTTATTATTCTCAATTTACCGGAAGAAAATTAAGGCAGAGCTATTTGAAGTCATTTCTCATAGACACAAACGCAGCGTGAGGTCCCAAGCCCAGATCTTTGGTTACTTATTTCACATTCTTGTTATCCAACAAGGTAGCCATGAAAATTGTGCTAGAAACCCAGGAATTGGAAGGAGAAGACTACAAAGTTTTAGGAGAAGCAGCAGCATTCTTCCCTAAGATTGGGGCCAAAGAAATAAAATTTGGAAGGTAGCTTGTTTCTAGCTTCATGATCTTCTGTGATTTAGCAGTGCCAATGTAATTCAACATACCACTATTTTCTTTTTCTTTTTTTCTTTTTTTTTTTTTTGAATGGAGTCTCTGTCGCCCAGGGTGGAGTGCGGTGGCGCCATCTCAGGTCACTGCAACCTCTGCCTCCCGAGTTCAAGAGATTCTCCTACCTCAGCCTCCCGAATAGCTGGTATTACAGGCGTGCGCCATCACACCCAGTTAATTTCTGTATTTTTTTAGTACAGACGGGGTTTCACCATGTTGGTCAGGCTGGTCTTGAACTCCTGACCTCATTATCTGCCTGCCTCAACCTCCCAAAGTGCTAGGATTACAGGTATGAGCCACCACACACAGCCTTACCACTCTTTTCTATAGGCAATTTTTTCTAAGGAAGCTCATAGACAATTCTTTTGGAAACTGCAGAGCACAGTTGGGAAAAAAAAAAAAAAAAAAACAGGAATACTATGTAAATCTCTTTATGGAGGATCCAAGAGCAGAACAGCCTCTATGGAAGCCAAAGGGACCAATACAGACTGGACATTTGAATTTTCAATGCCTATCCAAAAAAAAGTTTAGGTTTTGAAGCAGCTTGGCATCTGTAAGAGATCTTTACCTACAAAAGGCAAAAAGTTTAGTTAAGAAGTGATGCAGTTAGAAGTCCACACCCTGATGAATAACCAGTTATAATAATAATAATAATAATAAACTCATCCAACACTCGCTTAGAATGGCCTCCCTAGCTCGTTCCTCACCAATGACTCCTGTCCCTTTCTCACCACTTTTTATGTATCCTTCTACTGTTCTAGACCAATTCTGTCCTCTTTCTCCAGATCGTTCTGTTCTTCACTGCCCCTTCTGTATTTACTGAAATATGTTTTCTTTAACCCTGGTATTTGTTCTACTTATTGAATGAAACATCAGCTTCCCTGTTGTTCATTTTTAAATATTGGTTAGAGATTTACTATGTCTCTTTTAAAAACTAAAGTTCTTTCCTTCTACTGTATATCATATCAATCCATTCTTTTTCTTCCAATGATTCAATGACCTGCAATGAAAATCATTCCCCTGCCCCATCCTTTGTCTTCCAAACTCTTATCATCATGATGACATTCAGCTGTCTGCTGTTAGCAGGACTCACTTTTTCTTAGGCCACCATATTTCCAGGGAGATCACAGAGAGAAATACAAACTTATAAGAACAGGTGGTGCCAAAAGTACACCCACAGCCACAGCGATTCACTTCCATGAATGTCACTGAGATCTTTGGGATTCCATAGGAAACAACTGAAGCAAAGTCCTGATGCCCAGAAGCCAGCCCCAAAGAAATGCCATCCTATAACTGGAGCTTTTGAAGTAAAGAGAGTGCAGGCACTGTCAGTGCCATATAGTAAGTCCTCCACGGGAGCAGCTCCTGGTGTGGTGAGTGGTTTGAGGTGTCCTCACTGGGACAGAGAACACCCTTCCGCTTGATGCTTCCCAACACGGATGCTGCAATTGTCGGGATCACCACCGCATCAAGAACAGGCTGCTAATCTTCCCAAAAGCTGTCATGAGAAAGCCAAATTTGCCACAGTGTCATTTGTGCAAGGATAATGACATCATATTTTATGTCATTTGCAGCCTTAGTGTGTGATTACATGCATGGAAAGAAAGAAAAAAAAAAAAAACAGAAAGTACACTTGGCAGGAATTATGGCACAAGCTGAGTTCTAGCTGTCCTCTCCTTGGAAACATCTTTCAGTTTTCACAATGAGCTACTGCTGACTGCTTCCTGACACTGCCAAGTACTAAGATGTGAAGTTGTACGGGTTCCTGGGTCCCTTCCCTTGTTACTTCTCAGGCATTTGAAACACTGCTGTGACCGTGACCGTAACTAGCCTCTGTCAGCACTATTCCCTGCACTCGAGAAATGATGTTTCCTAAGGTTTGGCTAAAGAGAAAATGCAACCAATCAATAAAATGTTTAAGTGCTAATATTTTATAAAATACTGAGGGGAAGAAAGCTTTACCTGAGTATAAAAACTCAGTTTACTCATAAAACCACAGCAGCATTGTGTTAGAACTGCCGGTCCTTTATTAGCTGAGTAGCAATGGTACACTTTAGCCAGGGCAAGGGAAGAGGGGACGTACATTTGAGTCTGTAATTACATCCATTTTAGAATGGTTTCTTGTCTTCCCTGGGAAATATTCCAAGTCAGATGTCAAAGGACAGCTGTTTTACTCCAGATGTTTTTGGAGATCACCAACATACATTTAGATTGAGAGTCAAGACACAGGAATTTAAAAAACATAAAATGGCTCTTTTATGATGCATTTAAATTAATTTCTTTTAGTATTTAGAACAAAAGGAAGAACAGATGGTGTAGATGTAGTTTAAAGTGAGAGCCATTAAAATAATCTTAGCCAGAAAGAGAGTTTTCCATAACAGGAATTCATGAACCATAAGAGTTTAAGCAAAATTTTTAAATGGCTCATACAGTAAGAGACTATATCATTTCAATTATATTTCATACACTAAACTGATATATAATAAGTACACTCAGGATTTCCATATTATGTTACAGTACTAAAAATTATGAAATGTCAAGAAAAAAGAGTAACTGAAAAAAGATAAAACTACACATTGTTTTCTTCAAGAGTACACTCAGATTTTATGATTTTTCAGTTTTAAATCTCCAATCATTAGTCCCCATATTTATATAATTTGTATATGTCTTATATTCATGGAAAGAAAAGTAATATGTTTTAATGTAATAAAGTTATTTATGGCTTCTAGGCTTTAAATTACATAGTTCCTTCCTTAACATTGCAAATTTTTAAAAGAAGATGGTAGCAATTCACATTATTTCCATTGATAAAGTGATTTGTACCTCCAAATATGGCAAACAATTTCGTACAAACCCATAAAAATGTGTGTATGTACATAATTTAACATACATGCATTTACATAATACTTTAACTCCCTTTCACACACAGGACATATGCATTGTATCAAGAAGAGTCCTGCCGCATGACACAAACCCTACAGCTGTTGAACTTCAAATGCCGAGTCAGTAATTTTTGGCTAACAGATTCGGACAACAGTTATAATCTTATTGATAACTCCCAACGAGATAACAATTGTTAGTGATGGTAATGGAGCCAGAGTTTAATGAAGGTGGCGGGGGTAGGTCCAGTAATAATAGCTCAGGCATAAAGTTTAAACCTCTTTATTGCATAGCTGACCCCAATTACATCCCAAGACAAATAACACCATTTACTCAAAACCTGATGCCAAATGTGGCCACTTCAAATTTCTCCCTCATAGGAGCCTCTGATCATTTCAGGAGTATTTGAACAATGGACATTAACTGTCAGTTTTGTATTTGATATGCTGGACCTCTCTGAAGTTGACTGAATTATTTTTTAAATGTCTTGGTTTATTGAGAATGATTTTGTAAAAGCATTTTAAAAGCACTTCCCTTAACTCATCCTTGTAAAAAAGAAATATATATATATAATGTTTTAATGATGCCACAAGCCAAGGTGGAGATTAGGCACATGATGAACAGTTCGTGCAAAATGCAGTGTACTCTCTAATGGCACCTGAGTGCCCTGGTTACATCAAATAGAGTGATAACTGTATTTATTTCAGAAATGATAACATTATTCAAAATGTGAAGAATTACCATTTGGTACTAACACAGAGCATTTGAACACTGCAAGAATTGCTTTGAACTAAAGCACAGAAAATATATATTTTTTTCTTTTTTTGACGTGGAGTCTCACTCTGTCACCCAGGCTGGAGTGCAGTGGCGTGATCTTGGTGCGCACCACCACGTCCGGTTAATTTTTGTGTTTTTAGTAGAGACAGGGTTTCACCATGTTGGCCTGGCTGATCTTGAACTCCTGACCTTAGGTGATCCACCCACCTCAGCCTCCCAAAGTGCTGGGATTACAGGTGTGAGCCACTATGCCCAGCTGAAAGTATTTTTAATTCAAGATTTCTGGAAGACAAGACCCCAGGTCATTTACCTCAGTAATGTTATTTTACATAAACAACAAAAATCTGGGATCTAGCTCTGGAATCCGGCTGACAGAGGTTGCAATCCCTGCGAGGTGATTTTGGACATGGTACTTATCCTTGCTATGCTGTTTTCTCATCTATGAAACAGAGTCATAACGCACCTGTTTCATATGAGTTCATGTGTGTAAGGAACCTGGCACTACATCTGTTTCATAGGAAGTGTCAAGCTATATTATTATTATTAGGATTATCAATAGAAAAATGGTTCTGCACTTATTCAACTGAAAAAAGCACACTGTTCTTCTTTAAGGAAGTGCATATTCTTCCCTAAACCCATATTCTTATCCTCTGCTTACAGTCTAAAGAAAAAAAGACAGGAACTCAGTGACGGCAGTACTGGCTTATGGGAGAGTGCTGTCCCTTGGGACAGGAGGGCAGGAAAGAGCATCTTGTCAAAATCAAATATACCTATGGACCAGCAGATGTACCATTGCCCAAACGGGAACACGTTGCCTTTCCCCATGACAGTTATGAGTATCGCTACACAATTTATTCACTCATGATGTTTTGGATTGGGTTAAGCCTACTAAACTGGCCTACTACTCCACTTTGCTCCCCAGATCGTCTTCTGTCATTCAACACCCCTTGGATTTTTCTCTTCCTTAGAATTGTGTTGTTTATTTTGATCTTACCTTGTGAAAAGTCTAACCTGAAATGTCCTCGAGCTAGAGCACAAGGGTTTGTTTAAATGTCAACCTAAGCTTTTTTTTTTTTTTAAAGGAACAATATCAAATAGGATGAAATAACTAAAGAAATCTAGACTGAATCATTGGTCTAACATGAAAGCAATATCAAAAGACAGGATGATTTGTGAAGGTGCTTCCTGGCTATAGAATGCTCAATTGTATTCAAAGTTAAAGAAGTTGAAGGAAGTAAATAAGGCAGTGCTAGGATATGACAAAGAGAACAAGGAATGAATACTCAGCACAAGAGTGCTGGAAGGTCTCCAGTGCACACAGGTGAACATCAGGGTGTCCACCTCGTCCCTACTGCACAGGACTGTCCTGATTTCAGCACTGAAAGCCTCTCAGCCTGGGAACTCCCCTGAGTCCCAGGCAAACCGGAAAGGTTGGTCACCCTCAAAATACGTATATGTTTGCTTGTCTCTTTTCTCTGGATATTTTTTTCCTTACAATAGTTTATTAGTTTGTTCATTTCGCTAGTATTTTTTCCAAGGCTCCAAGATTCCAGGCCTCCTGGTAGGTGCTGCAGACACAGTGGCCCATCACAGACAGACTGTGTCCCTGCTTTTGTACAGCTTACCTCCCGTGAGGGAGGCACAGGTAACCAAGCAACCACACGCCAAAAAGAGGGAAGTGTTGTAAAGATAATAAAATTCAGTTCATGAGACGGAGTCACTTCTCGGGGTGGGGAGGCTCAGAGGCAGCATTTGAGCTGAGCCCTGGATGATAGGAAGAAGCCAGCCATGTGAATGCAAGGGAAGGACATCACAGGCAAAGCGGACAAGGCAGAAGCCAGGGGAAAGCCTGTGGCAGGCATACTGGAAGGCAGGCCACCGAGGTGGGAGATCAGTGGGTTGTGGGGGCCGGATAGCAGAGGACTTTCATAGGTGGGTTAAGAGCTTTGGATCTTACTCTAACTGTATTGGAGGGTACTGGAGAGTTTGAAGCAAGGAAATATAAGGGATAAAGAGGTTCATATGATCCAATTTGCTTTTTTGTAAATCTCCCTGTCGAGTATATGAACAATGGGGCACAGGAAGATAAAAGTGGAAGGAAGGGCACCAGGCAGAAGGCTACTGTGGCCCACAGGGTGATGCCTGCCTAGGTCAGTGGCTCTCAGATGCCTCCGGACCAGGTGCATCAGCAGCACTGAAACCCTCCAGAAATGCAAGTTTTGAGGCCTCACCTTGGAACAGCAGAGTCAGTATCCCTGAGTCAGCCCAGCCATCCATGATGCAGCAAGTCTTTCAGGTGACTCTGATGCAGCGTAAGTGTGAGGACTTCTGGCCCAGGGCCAGGGCTTGGAATGCATTAAAAACACTGGTGCTGTGGTGGACCTCAAACTGACTAAGTCAGAATTGTTGAAAAAGAGATTTCTGGGGACAGTGGCTAATTTGGATGGTGGAGAAAGGGTAAGTATTTAGGAGCAACCTGAGGCCTTTCCCTTAGGCAGCTGGGCAGAGGCTGGTGATCAGTTGTAACTGCTTTCCATCCTTCTCTCTCCAGTTCACTCACCTGTCATGCCAGAAGGATTCTTCTAAAATACAAATGGATCAAGCCACTAACTCATGTTAAAATAGTTTTTTCTCCCTTTCCAGAAACCCCACTATTAACACAGCTAACTCTTCATCCTCAAAGATTGTGGCTCCAATCCCCAAATCAAAAACATGCTAGGCCAGGTCCGGTGGCTCACGACTGTAATCCCACTGAGGTGGGTGGATCACGAGGTCAGGAGATGGAGACCATCCTGGCTAACACGGTGAAACCCCGTCTCTACTAAAAGAAATACAAAAAAATCAGCCAGGTGTCTTGGCAGGCACCTGTAGTACCAGCTACTCGGGAGGCTGAGGCAGGAGAATGGAGTGAACCTGGGAGGTGGAGCTTGCAGTGAGCCAAGATGCACCACTGCACTCCAGCCTGGGTGACAGAGCGAGACTCCGTCCCAAAAAAAAAAAAAAAAAAAGAAACAAGCTAGGTGTTTTGGCAGGTGGAATTTAATACAGGGAACTAGTTTCACAGGCTTTAGAGGAATAAAAGAGTGAACAGCTGCAATAGCCCAGAGATCAGGCCTGTGGAAAGCAACTTCCCTGCCCCAGGGCTGGAGGAACAAAGCCTCAGTATGGGAAGCTCTGATGGGGCCCTGCATGGAGCTGGGTGCCTCCTTGAAAGGGAGGAACCCACAGAGCAGAGTGAAAATCTGAGGAGGGGCATGCTTCACCTTTTAGGGGACACAGGAGGGCGATTTCAGGAATGCCCAGAAAAGAAAGATGTTAACAGCCACCACCAGAGCATGCTGACAGGATGGCCCATGACCTTGCTTCCCATTCTGCTGGCCAGCCTCCCTATAGGCCCCACTATTGTCAGATGCTAACAGGGATCCTCTGTCTGAGGACCAAGGTGGTTTGCAGACTTCCTTCCCCAGCATCCCAGGTACTTGAGGACAGCATTGGAGTTGAGAATTAGGAACTGCATGACTGGCACACAGAATAAAGGATGCTTCCTCTGGGAACTCTTCCCTGATCCTCACCCTGGACCAAAGTCAGTCCTCCTGCACTTGTTCCCATGGCACTGTCGGGTCTTTCCATCCTGAAGTTATCCTCACCGAGCTGCCAGTCTCCCCTGCTGGGCCCCAGGCTCTGTTAAGGGCAGAGACTGCGCCACACTTCTATACTTGGGGGAAAATAAATGCTAATCAGTGTTTTCTCAGTGCCTGCACTCGTGTCTTGGCACAATAGGTGATTATAAATATTTGTTGAATGTGCCAGGCATTGTAACAAGCAGTGTAAATATAGAGATGAATAAAAGGAGAAACTTCTTCGGGAACTAGTAGACCACTGAGAAAAATATCAAGCACCATGTCTGATCTTTAGAAAAATAAAAACAACACCAATAAGCATTTTGTTTTTATAACATTCCATTAGGCAAGTTTTCATTCACTTGATATGTTAAATAGACAAATGAAAGGCTTTCCTAGAAGTGCTAAAATATTCTAAAATCACAGTGTGCTTGGGAGCTTCATAATACCGTATAAGAATGTAATACACCAGGCTAGCATGTGAAAAGAATGAGCATCCTCCTAGACCACAGCTCCACCCAGGAAGATTCCATGCAAATCTCCCCACTGCCACACCCTGCCAAGTCTCAGCTCTCAAGCCCAGCATTCAAGATTCCTTACAAATGGGCCCCTATCTGCTGTGCCAACCTGATCCCGCTGCACAGCCTAATTAATTTGCATATTATTCCCTGAACATATCAGGACCAATCATCCCATGTCTGTTTCTTTGCCTATCGAATAAAAATTTTGTCAAGCAAGAATTTATTTTGATATAAAGGTAGACATCAATATTTGTTTTCCCCAAGTATCTACATAGTCATTGAATAAACAATCTCTTCACCAGGAATTTTACATGCCCTTTTTAATATATTGACAACTCCCCCTTTGAGTCCCTGTCTACTTCTGGGTGTTCCATTGTGTGCTGTGTATCATTTACCTTCTTTGGCACAAGCTATGAACTATTTTCATTGCTGCAGCTCTCAAACCTATGAGGCTGTGACGCTGCCCCTTACTTAGGATCCTCAGGATCTTTAATCAGAAATGTTCCTTGCATCAGGATTAACTAGAAAACCACTTGTAATCTCATTTATTTCAACTATTGCAAGAGTTGCTTTTTAAAATCCTTATTTTTGGCCGGGCACGGTTGCTTATGCCTGTAATTCCAGCACTTTGGGAGACTGAGGCGGGTGGATCACGAGGTCAGGAGTTTGAGACCAGCTTGGCCAACATAGTGAAACCCTGTTTCTACTAGCAAAAAATCAGCCTGGTGTGGCGGCAGGTGCCTGTAATCCCAGCTACTCAGGAGGCTGAGGCAGGAGAATCGCTTGAATCCGGGAGGCGGAGGTTGTAGTGAGCCAAGATCGCGCCACTGCACTCCAGCCTGGGGGACAGAGAGAGACTCTGTCTCAAAAAAAAAAAGAATCCTTACTTTTCCACCTCTAGATAGATAGTAAACTTAATGCAAACACTGCATTTTGTTCTTTGTCATATTCTTCCATAGGATCCATGCTCTATGAGACTGCTCCACGCCAAACTGCTGAAAGAAAAATCAAAAAGCTACTTATAAAAGTAAATTTAAAGATGTATTATTTCCTTAGCATGAAAACATAATTCCTTAACACAAAATTAGATGAACAAGCTGACTGGAATGAGACTTAACCTCAACAGGAAATAAATGAAGCGGGCTCACAGAGCCAAGCAGTCTGCAGAGGAGTGCGGGTCAGGGAGGCATTCTATCCTATCATGCTGGAGTGCTGCTTGATCAGCTGCTCCAAGATGCTCTCTCAGAAACACTGGCTAGAAACAGCATTTTTCACTTTTGTGTTATGCATGAGTCACACGTGCGTACATGCACATGCACGCACACACACACACCACCACCACCACCATTTCTACTGTTGCAGTGGCCAAGTTCAATGACTATGACGTTCTCAACATAAAAATAAACTTGAAATCTTGGAAAAAACACTACTCCGCTTCTCTCCATAGTTGAACTAGGTGACAACCTATTCTAGTTCTATTGCTAGAATCCGAGCTGCGTGTGTAGGTATGTCTGCCTGTGTAGTAAGAGCAGTTGATTTTACACACCCGCACCAGGGCACTAGAAACTAAAAGACTTGGCCGGGTGCCGTGGCTCACACCTGTAGTCCCAGCACTTTGAGAGGCCGAGGCAGGTGGATCACCTGAGGCTGGGAATTCGAGACCAGCCTGGCTAAGATGAAGAAACCCCGTCTCTACTAAAAATGCAAAAATTATAAAATTAGCCAGGCGTTGTGGTGTATGCCTGTAATCCCAGCTACTGGGGAGGCTGAGGCAGGAGAATTGCTTGAACCCAGGAGGCGGAGGTTTGTGGTGAGCCTAGATCACACCATTGCACTCCAGCCTTAACAAAAAGAGCAAAACTCCGTCTTAGAAAAAAGAAAGAAAGAAAGAAAGAAAGAAAGAAAGAAAGAAAGAAAGAAAGAAAGAAAGAGAAAGAAAGAAGCTAGAAACCCTCTTTCCTCTGATGGCCAAAATACACAGTCCCTGGGTGGGACATGGGGCACTGCAAAGCACATACTGGGATCTCAGTGTTATTTCCTACAGAACCCTCCTTGGTAGCCCAAAAACGCAAGAGAATTTCTAGCTCTCCTTAATTCCAGGGTGTCAGTGGATATCAGGATACAGGATGAGCTACATAAAGAAACAGTATATCCACAGGGTCCCATATGGAAGCTCCTAGGACACTGAGCTGGCCACTGAGCACTTGGAATGTGGTTCAATCAAATTGAAATCTGCTGTAAGTGTAAAACACACACTGGATTTCAAAGATTTGGTATGACCAAATAAAGAAGGTAAAGTATCTCATCAATCGCAATGTTAATATTCTGATTATATTGAGTTAAATGATTTTAAGACTACTTTTTCCTTTTTTTTTTTTTTTGACCAGGTCTCACTGTGTCACCCAGGCTAGAGCACAGCAGAACGATCATAGCTCACAGCTGCCTCGAATTCCTAGGCTCCAGCAATCCTGCCACCTCAGCCTCCTGAGTAGTTGGGATTACAGGTGTGTGCCACCAAGCCAGCTAATTTTTCCTTTTTTTTAATGTGGTCACTAAAAATTTTTAATTGCATATGTTGCTTGTACATGTGGTTGACATTATATTTCTATTGGGTAACACTCATCTGCATGGTTGTCTACCCATCTAAGTAGAGAAGCTCATAGGTATGGTTGTCTGACAAGACAGTAGAATTGGGTTTTGTTGTGTCTTCCCTGCACCTGAATTTACATAGTATGTCTGATAGAACTAGCCATCCATCTGACTTGAATCTTCTTTTAATTCAAGTAGTAGGTCAACTTGGGCCAAACAACTGAACCTCATGATGCATAGCCACAGTGTTTAAAAAATGTCCCCCACCATTTCAGAAGAAAGATTTGCCTATTTCTATGTGGGGAAAAAAGGGAAGGAAAAAACCCTCTGGTCTCAGCAGGATTACCCAATATTATAAGATTATCCATCTTCATGAAAAGCTTGTCCTGTGAGACTATAAACAAATTGCACAACCAGTAAACAAAACTTCTGACTGCCTTTTGGGCTTCTTGAGGTAGGAGGCTGAGGTGCAAACAGCAGCTCTAACACATCTCATCTATGTGACCCTGGAAAAGGTATTCACTTTTCTATCTATGCCAGAAAAACGAGGAAAATAGCAATACAGTACCCACCGATAGTGTCGCTGTGATGATGCAATCAGAAAATCCTGTTATGCACTCAGAATGGTCAACAACTATTATTTCTTAAGTGTATCATTGCTGCCCTTCCCGTGTCTAAGATAATGATGATTATTGATTTTAAAGAATCAGAAAATTGTATCTTGACTTTAAACAGTGCTCAGAGTCACAGAGATTAGAGAAAAAAAACATTTACCAGTAACCCCTTTACCTTTTGTGTGCCTAATAATATATCCTGTGCAGAAACTCACAGTATAAGCAACTCAGTATGGTTTTTTCCCATTTTCTTTTCTTCTGTTTCCATTTAGATAGTAAGAAAATGTTATTGAGTAGACACCTTAATTTGTTATTTTGAATATACAATTCTGTATTCATTTCCTATTTCTGCTGTAACAAATTACCACAAATTTAGTGATTTAAATCAACACACTTTTATTCTCTGACAGCTCAAAAGGTCAAAACTCCAAATTCAGTTTCACTGAGATAAAGTCAAGGTGTCCCGGGGCTGGTTCCTTCTGGAGGCCCTGAGGGGAAAATTGGTTTCTTGCCTTTTTCAGCTGGTAGCAGCACCTGCATTCCTAGGCTTGTGGCCCCCTCCTCCATCTTCAAAGCACATCACCCCAGTCTCTGCTTCCATCATCACAGCCCCTTCTAGTTTGTCTCTGAGGGCTCTTTCCACCTCCTGTAAGAACCCTCATGATTACACCAGGCCCACCTGGACAACCCCCCATCACAAGAGCCTTAACTTAATTCACATCTGCAATGTGCCTTGAGCCATAGAAACTAACATTCACAGTTCTGGAGATTACGGCATGGACATATTTGGAGGATCATTCATTAGCTTACCAGAAATTCCAAAACAGAATTTTTTAGAATGCATAAGTTGTTATGCACTAAAATTAAACAGAATGCCTCCCTTGACCATAGAATGTCATAATATGAATTAAAGAGGCCAAACTCAGCTCCAGTGAAGCCCCTGCCCACCATGGCGCTTTAATGACCCCTGCTTGACCTCATCCGCCATGGCCTCTCCCTGCCTCTCGCCGGCTCCTCAGACCCCAACATACTTCTCTTTGTCATCAGTTTTCATTCCCTTATGTGTTCATGCTCTGCTCTTTTTCAGAGCTCAGCCTATTTTCTTCACCCTCTCACCCTATAATATGCTGTTCCTATCTCTTTTATGACACACAACACATTCTGCTCCTGTTTCTTTGAGCTTATGGTTAGAGGAGTAAGCACGACTCTTGATTGTTCTTCAGTTAATAATTCCTCAGAGTGCTTAACTTGTTGCCTGCCCTTAGCATGTGCGCAGTGAGGATTTTTTTGAATTATTTCCTAGCACATCCCCTTAATATGTGAAGCACACTATCAGACACAAAAGAGATACAGTAGTCCCTCCTTATCAGAGGTTTTGCTTTTCACAGTTTCAATTCCCCGGGGTCAACTGCAGTCTGAAAATAGGTAAGTATAGGACCATAAGATATTTTGAGAGAAACCACATTCACATAACTTTTATTACAGTATACTGTTATAATTGTTCTATTTGTTATCATTACTAATCTTTTACTATGCCTCATTTATAAATTAAACTTTATCTTAGGTATTATACATAGAAAAATAACAATACAGTCATACCCCACACAACAACATTTCAGTCAACGACGGATCACATATACTGTGGTGGTGCCATAAGATTATACTGGAGCTGGAAGCTTCCTATCACCTAATGATGTCATAGCTGTCCTAATGTCACAGTACAACATACTACTCATATGTTTGTGGTGATTCTGGTGTACACAAACCCACTGCACTGCTAGTCATATAAAAGTATAGCACACAGAGTTATGTACAGTACAGAATGTGTGATAATGCCGATAAACTATCACATTATTGGTTTGTGTATGTACTATATACTTTTATCATGATTTGAGAGTGTACTTTTTCTAATTATTTCTTTAATGTTAACTGTAAAATAGCCTCACACAGGTCCTTCAGGAGGTATCCAGAAGGCATTGGTATCCTAGGAGATGGCAGCTCCGTGTTTGTTATTGCCCTGGAAAACCTTCCAGTAGGACAAGATGTGGAAGTGGAAGAAATGACCTTGGCAATCCTAACTCTGCGTAGGCCTAGGCTAATGTGCTGTGTTTGTGTCTTTGTTTTTAACAAGAAAGTTTAAACAGCAAAATTAAAATTAAAAATATTAAAAATAGCAAAAAGCTTATAGAAGAAGGATATAAAGAAAGAAAATATTTGTGTACAGCTGGATGTGTATGTGTTGTAAGCTAAGTGTTATCACAAGTTTAGATGTTTACAAAGTAAAAAAGTTATTGTACACTAAGGTTGATTTATTATTGAAGAAATAAATTTTTAAATAAATTTAGTGTATCCTAGATGTTCAGTGCTTATAAAGCCTGTAGTAGTGCACAGTAATGTCCTAGGTCTTCACATTCACTCACTGACTCACCCAGAGCAACTTTTAGGCTTGCAACCTACATTCATGGGAAGGGGAAATAACAAGTGTACTATTTTTTATATTTTATACTGTACTTTTACTGTACCTTTCTATGTTTCAGTATGTTTAAACACACAAATATTTATCATTGTGTTACAATTGTCTACAGTGTTCATTACAGTAACATGCTATGCAAGTGTGTAGCCTAGGAGGAATAGGTTATACCACAAAGACTAGGCATGTAATATGCATCACTACCTAGGCTGTGTAAGTGCCCTCTGTGTTGTTTGCACAATGACAATATCACCTAATGGTGCATTCCTCAGAGCGTATCCCCATCAATAAGAACACGTGACTCTGTGTGTGTGTGTAGGCGGGGGTTGGTGTTATTTGAGGTTTCAGGCATCCACTAAAAATCTTGGAACTATCCCCCACTGATAATGGGGGGCCATGGTAACCTCCTCTTCTGGCCCTAATTAAGTAATAGGAATCAGATTTTCCCTTCCACCTTAAACTAGAAAGCCACACACAAAACACAAGAAACAACAACATGCAGGCAATGGACAACAGATGTGCAAGGCTAGTACCTCTGAGAAAATGAACACAAACGGGAAGTACTGCCTGAGCCCTGGCAGGAGCCTGACAGTTTGGCTTAGTTGAGAAGACAAGAGATCTGAGTCTGGGAGGACAAGGTAGTTGGAATTCACAGATCAGCACCAGAAATAAGAATACGCATGGAGAAAACTCCTCAGATTTGCAGACGTTAATTATACTTCCCTCAAGTCCTCATCTGAGTATTGATCTGTGTACACAAGGGAGCTACCCAAAGCAGGGGAACAAACAGCCAGAAAGCAGGAGGCTGGGAACAGTTTGTATTCACATCAGCCAGAGGGAAAAGACTTCTTAATCTGAGCAGAATCCTCAGAAAATATTGCCTTAAGAATGGGACTAAATTAACCCTAGACAAAAGACTTCTAGACTCTTTTGAACAAACTTACAAGTAAATCTAGAAAGAATTTCATTGGTTATAAGTAACTGCATTCCAGAACTAAGTGCAACACTATTTAAAGAAATACAACAAAATCCAGTACCCAACTTCATTCACAATGGCCAAAACTGGCCAACACTCAACCAAAATTTACCAGGTATAAAAGAAATAGAAAAATATGATCCAAGTATAAAGGAAACAGGGAAATCATCTTCATCATTTAACATCTAGGATGTTAAAATAACTATTATAAATGTGTTTATTATGCTCAAGAATCTAGAAGGAAATGTGAACTTAATTTAGTGAGAAAAGGGAAGATATAAAAAGACTCACAGAACTTGATATGAAAACACAACATCTAAAACAAAAATAAACTGGATGGATATAAAGGATATAGTTGCAGTAATTTATCAATATATTATTCTAACCATTAACTATAAGTCATCAGACCATGTTTGTTCATAAAGACAAAAGCACTCTGGTGACTCAACAAGCAAAAAAATAATAAAAAAAAAAACCCCACATTGTTAGTGATATTTTTAAGCTGGAAGGTCCAGGGCATTGCTGTACCATGAAACCTAGACATGCTCCAATTTCACGGACATTGATGCCGAAGATGATCGAGGCACATTTGACTGTGCATGTCAGAATCTATGAGTTTAATTAAAGTTATGATGTGAACAAAGAGTGTCCATTAGACAAGAAGAATTTGGTCTTGGCAAGTGATATTTGCATCAATTTGCTTAATTAGATCAGTACTTTTAAAACCATTTGTAAAGCATAGGATTAAAAGGCTGAATTTCAAAGGGTTTAGCAGAAGCCACAATCATGGTTTCAAACAAATCATCTGCAAGAAATTGTAGGCTGAAAATAGCAATTAGCAGCCCACAGAAAAAAATTTTAATGGAGACCATTTCTATCAATTGAATCACCATGTATAATATGGCTTGGCTTGAATCACTGATAACTTAACCTTCACCAAATTTTCCACAGTGGAAGCAAACTGCCCCTCTTGTTTATTTCAGCACTGGATTTCAACTAAAAATTAATCCCAGGTGCAAAAACATTCTGGGTCATTTTGCCTTTGGAGGAAGAACAACAGAGGAGGCAGGGTTGGTGAAGCTTGGTCCTAGGCTCACCTCTTCATCCTCTTACTTTAAAAAAGGAAACACAGTCCCTGGGTATATGGAATCAATCCATAGCCACTGACCTAGTAAATCTACTTCCAGTTAAAGTTATAATTTAACAGTCCAGTGAAAATGTATTTTATTTATTCCAAAACAAATAGCTTAATCATAGCCCTGCCCATTTCTCTTCCCCAAAGAGAAAAGAAACATTTGGGGGGAAAATATTTCCATGGAGAAGATACAATTTTAGCGTAAAATAAAGGACACTCGCTCATTTATGCCAAAACTTGTTGCAGGAGCATTCAGAGCAGGTAAGCAGCCTGGCCATTATCTGGCAGCCTCTGCCCTAAACTTTCTCTTTAAAAATCCTTCAGGGTTTTGTTAATTTTCTATGACTCAAGTTTGTAAGACCCTGAGAGTCTCCATAATCCTGATGTTTATGAGTAAAAGTGTTAAGTAAATTATAATGCATCTCTATTTTTAAAAATAATGTACATCTCTCCACTATCTCCTACTACTCCCTCTACCCATTGTTCCTCAGGTAATAGGTCTATGTAGTGATTCTAGACACTGATTCAGAAATTATCTTCCTGCAAGTATAAAGTTAAAACAGAGTAACTATTCGTATAATGAGGAACCTCACTTCAAAACTGAAACCTCAACTAGTGCCTCCCAAAGAGGAAAACGGGATTTCCACCTTACAGATGACCACCATTTTCCAAAATTACTCATTGAATTTGGGGTTGGGGGGTTGTTCTTTGTGCCTACCTAATTTCATCAGGATAAAAGCCCTGTGTGGGTTCCTGTTGGGGTTTTTCTGGGGAGGGAGGGGGTTGTGGGAGTCACAAAATTACTGGATCGCCATTAGTTCCAGGTGATTACCCACACGGTGCTGGTCTGATCCTGTTAGTTTAAGCAAAGGCCTACACGATACGTACTTTTGCACACACGCCACACACCACACAAACCACACATTACACACATACCACACACAAACCACAAACACACGCCACACACTGTGCACACACATTACACACACACCACACAACATGTACACGTCACACACACCACACCCCATGCACACACATGCCACACATACACTACATATATACCACACACAGACTCCCCACACCACACACACACATGTCCTTTCGAATACAGTTTTTCGGGTGTGTGTGATGTTTGTGTCATGTGTTCATGGTACGTAGCTAGCGGATGGGTTTGTGTATGAGGGTGTTTATGTGGAATGAGCACATGGTGTGTGTGGAGTGTTTCTGTGTGGTGGAGGCTCTGTGTGTGGCATGCGAATGCATGGTGTGTGTGTGTGCGGCGTGTGTGGCATGTGTGTGTGTGTATGGTGTGTGATGTGTATGGTGAATGTATGTTGTGTGCATGTGGTGTGTGGACGTGGCATGCATGTGTATGGCACATAGTGTGGGGGATGTGGTGTGTGGTGTATGTGGTGTGTGTAGTGTGTGAGGTGTGTGTATTGTGTGTGTTGTGTGTGTGGTGGGGTGTGTGGAGGGTGTAGGGAGTTGTATGTGTTGTGGTGTGTGGTATGGCTGGTGTGATGTGTGGAGTGTGGGGGAGGTGTGGTGTGTGTGGTGTGTGTGGGGGGGTGTGTAGGATGTGTGGAATGTGTGTGCTGTGCATGGTGTGTGGAGTGTGTGTGATGGATGGGGTTTGTGTGGAATGTGTGTGGTGTGTAGAATGTGTGTGTTGTGTGTGCTTGGTGTGGGGAGTCTGTGTGTGGTATGTGTAGTGTGTGTGTGGCATGTGTGTGCATGGGGTGTGGTGTGTGTGACGTGTACATGTTGTGTGGTGTGCGTGTAATGTGTGTTTGTGCACAGTGTGTGGTGTGTGTTTGTGGTTTGTGCGTGGTGTATGCTGTGTGTGTAATGTGTGGTTTGTGTGGTGTGTGGCGTGTGTGCATGGTGTGTAGTGTGTGTGTGCATGGTGTGGTGTGTGTGTAACGTGCGTGTGTGGCGTGTGTGTGCATGGTATGGGGGGAGTGTGGTTTGTGCATGGTGTGCGGTGTGGTGTGCAGTCTAGATGTCTTTCGAGAAGGACTCAGGAGGAAGGTGACATTGGAAGGAAGCCTTGGAGGAGAGGAGGCAGCGGAGCAGGCGGGTACCTCCTGACGACGGAGCATGGGATGTGTTCAAAAGATCCAGAAAGCAGGGCAGCGGAGTAGGGAGAGAAGTCAAAGAGCAAAGAGAGGGGTCCGTCCCGCAGGACCCATTAAGGAACTGGCATGTCCTCTGTGTGCGATGGAGCACCCATGAAAGACCTGAGCAGAGAGGCACGTGGGGATCTGACTCTCAGTTCCCCAAAGCTGCTGGGACTGAGGGCTGATCCCGCGCAGAAGGCTGAGCGGCAGTGCAGCGCAGAGCCCAGGGCGGAAGGGCTGGATCTGCAGGAAGCCTTGGGATCCCGGTGCGTCCGAAGACCGCGGGGTCGGTGCCAGGAGGTTTGGATGCTGAGATTTGTGAGCTGTGGACAGAGATCAGTAACACCCAGATTCTGGGCCTGAGAAACTGGAGAATGAAAATCCCGCGTACTGACACAGTAAGACCAAGTGAGAAAAAAGGTTTTACAGGTAAAGGCAAGACACCAGAAGCTCCGTTTTGGACTTGTCTTC
This sequence comes from Trachypithecus francoisi, assembly GCF_009764315.1. Lineage (NCBI taxonomy): Eukaryota > Metazoa > Chordata > Mammalia > Primates > Cercopithecidae > Trachypithecus > Trachypithecus francoisi. The sequence continues at coordinate 7,531,694 of NW_022681472.1, forward strand.
AGGATATCGCTTGTCACCCTACTATAACTGTCAGGTCCGGAAACACTACCAGTCCTCGTCCAGTCCTCGCGGATGGCCACGTGCAAGGAAAGGAGACTGGAAGCCTGAGGCTACGGAGATGGGCAGGCCAGGACCCGGCTCAACTACTGCAGCTTCATGCAGGAGTGCTGCCTGAAGAAGGGTGTGAGCAGAGTAGCATGACCAGGATTTCATTTTAACACAATGCCCTGGTGACAACATGGAAAAAACCTTAGGAAAAGCCATGTATGGATGGCAAATACTTACATGCTAATAATAGGAAGTTCTTAATATATGTGAATACGTTCAGATTAAATTGCAGAAAATCATTTTAAGAGCACTGGTTTTATTTCTCTTTCTACCCATACAGATTCCTTCCTATTTAGCATTTCCTGCCATTTCACACAAAGACAAGTTGCGTAGAACTAGCAGGGGAGCTACTGTACCATCACCTGATGTGGGCAACTAAGTCCTTTCCATCCCTGCTCTACTGTAGGTCAGCTATGCCTCTGGGAATCAGCATCCTTCAGATTGGAGAAGGACTTTTTAATTAATAAAATTTGACTTGCCAATATTTGATTTACATCCTACTATTTAGAGATACATGTTTACACACAGAATCTGTCTACCAAAAAATTGTCTTCCTTTATCTTCCTTTAGAGAGAAAACAGCATACTTTACCAAGCGTACCAAGATAAATTTTGTCCTTAAAATAAAAATAAGAACCTAAATTTTTAATCCAAGACTCGCTTGTACAGACAACAAACCTTTCAATTCTGAGTAATATAGTCATTTCCCTATAATTCACTTTGATCTTAATTGCTGATAATGAAAATGAATTAATGAAATGAATAATTATTCACTTTGGGGTAATAAAAATGTGACAAAAACACTACCTTAAAAGAGTTGATTCATGATTGAAATAATCTGTAATAGAATTTTAACAAAAACTTTATAATATCCTTACTAAATTCACAGAACAGTCTTCAGTTCAAATCTGTATGTTCACAATACATTTTAATAGATATTATTTCATTTTGTCCTCAAAATAACTTTGTGAAGAAGATGTTACTTTTTTTCAGTAACAACAGGAGGAAGGGGAAGCAATTTTCCACTTAATCTATTTTCCCAAAGATTTAATTTCCTGAGAGAGCTCAGGACAATTTATATCTCATGAATGTTGAAATGTTAAGCACCAAGAGCCACAACATAGCCGGGTGCTGGGGCAAAGCCATGCAGGGAAGCGGGGAGCTGTTGAAATATATAGGATCATCCCCAAAACTGGCAACCTCCCATTCTCACAAAAAAAACAATAAACCTTATTCTCATTGAAGGATTTCAGACTAACATTTTTATAACTATCTCTACTATCCACTCAGCTTCAACAGTGACCTCTTTCCCCTGCTGATATATGCCCACCTGACATAAGAAAAAATGGAGATTCCAGGCTGGGCATGGTAGTTCACGCCTGTAATCCCAAAACTTTGAGAGGCCAAGGCAGGAGGATGGCCTGAAGTCTGGAGTTCAAGACCAATCTGGCCAACATGGTTCAACACTGTCTCTACTAAAAATATAAAAATTATCCGGGCATGGTGGCATGTGCCTGTAATCCTAGCTACTCAGGAGGCTGAGGCAGGAGTATCGCCAGAACTCGGGAGGTGGAGGTTGCAGTGAGCCGTGATCACGCCATTGCACTCCAGCCTGGGCAACAGAGCAAGACACCATCAAACAAAAGGAGAAGGAAGGAAGGAAGGAGGGAAGGAAGGAACGAATGAAGGGAGGGAGGGAGGGAAAGACAGAGAGAGAGAAAGAAAGAAAGGAAGGAAGGAAGGAAGGAAGAAGGAAGGAAGGAAGGAAGGAAGGAAGGAAGGAAAAGAAAAGAAAGAAGAAAGATTCCACTTTCTTTTTTTTTTTTTTTTTTTTTTTTTTTGAGATGGAGTCTCATTCTGTTGTCCAGGCTGGAGTGCAGTGATGTATCTTGGCTCACTGCAACCTCCACCTCCTGGGTTCAAGCGATTCTCCCACCTCAGCCTCCCGAGTAGCTTGGGCTACATGCGCATGCCACCACACTCGGCTGATTTTTTTTTTGTTTTTTTGAGAGAGATGGGGTTTCACCGTGTTAGCCAGGATGGTCTCCATCTCCCGACCTCGTGATCTACCCGCCTCATACTCCCAAAGTGCTAGGACTACAGGCGTGAGCCACTGCGCCAGGCCGAGATTCCACTTTCTTAAAGAGAAGAAAGAACCTGAATTAGTCCCAGCACTTTGAGGTTTATCTGAGGTGTGATTATTGCTAATTGACAACTTTTCTAGAAAAGGATTCCTTTCTTTTTGTCTCCTGGGGCAACTTCCCATTTATCACAAATAATGTTGTATATTTAACAAATAACACAAGACATCAGTTAAATTTGAATTTTGGAAAAACAATAATTTTTAGTAAAAGTACACCCCAAATATCACATAGAACATAAACTTTAAAAATTACTTGTTTATCTGAAATTCAAATTTAACTGGGTATCCTGTATCTGATCTGGGAAGCTTAATCCCAAAGTAACTAAAAAAGAATCTCAAGCAGGGATTTTCATTCCCCCAAGTCACTGAATCCAACATAAAAAAATCTCATCAGTCTGGCATTCTATCTGAGGAGCTTATCTGAGAAATCCTGTAATTAATTAGAAACGGCCAAATCTAGAGGCATCAAAGGAGCTTTCTTTCTTGTTATCTCCTACAGACCTCTCCTTTTACCCCCTCCCCCCCCACCCCCCGGTGTCCCAAAAGAAAACGTAGCTATGTTGGTCATTAAAACACATGCCTCCCAATATTACTGTGTTTTGAGACTGGGACCTGTTCCATCTGCTACACACCAAAAAGCCCCAGTATCAACAGGGACGTTCCATTTCATAGGCAGACTCAGAAGGACTCACCTTAGAAATAATCATCACTTCTGGCTCACACTTGTAATCCCAGCATCTTGGGAGGCCAAGATGGGTAGATCACTTAAGGTCAGGAGTTTGAGACGAGCATGGCCAAGAGACATGAGTCACTTTTCCCAGCCTGTTTTTCGTTTCTTTAACAAAAACTGATAGGAACTGTTATGGGTATTGTGTTGACTCTAAACCAAATTGGGTTATATAATCATATAACAATACTAATTTTTCCAATCCATAAATATGGGTTATATCTCTATATATGCTTTTAATCATTTTGATCAATGTTTGTAGATTTCAAGGTACAAACTTCTCCCCTTTTAACATTTATTCCTAAGTATTTCTTACTTTAAGTTCTCTAGCAAATGGAAGTGTTTTTTAATTTTGTTTTAAAATTGTTTATTCTTAATGTCTGAAAATTCAATTAATTTTTGGTGCTGATATTATATTCTGCAAATACGCTGAATGTGTTTATTAGTTCCAGTAGTATTTTGACTGCCTGTTTGTGATTTTCTACACAGAAGAGCATGTCATCTACATAAAAATATAATTTTACTTCTTTCTTTCTGATTCGGATGAGTTCTATTTCTTTTCATATTTAATTGCTCTGGCTGGGACAGCCAGTATTTATTGAATAGAATGGATGAGAGCATTCTTGCGTCATGCAAGATCTTACAGGAAAAGTATTTCATTTTCCCTGCTTGGTTATTTCAGCTGTGGTTATTTCATGGATGGTCTTTCTATCGTTGAGGTAAATGTCCTTCCCTATTTTGTTTAGGATTTCGATTAGATGTTGAATTTTGTGCTTTTTCTCCATCTATTGAGATGATGTGGTTTTCATCATTCATTCTGTTCAAGTGGTATATGTTGAACTATCCTTGCATGCCAGAAATGTGTGGCATTGGGATATCTACAATCATTTTTATATCCTCTTGATTACAGGTTGCCAGTACAAAGGATCTTCAAGAAGTTAATGAAAAACCATGTATTATGAGAAAATTGTGCATGAATTTCACACTTTTTGCACCAAAATACACTGGTTCAAGTCTGTTATAACATGTCTGAACAGGCTCTAGTTTGAGACACTCAGAAGGAAAATACACAAATTTGAAAAGAGACTCTATTGAAGCAATATATATTCTGCTAAAATTGAAACAAGAAGAAACATCAAATTTATAATGAGCCCAGGCACAGTGGCTCAGGCCTGTAATCCCAGCACTTTTGGAGGCCAAGACAGGTGGGTCATGTGAGCCCAAGTATTCAAGACCAGCCTGCTCAACATGGTGAAACTTTTTTCTCTACACCCCCTTCTTTACAAAAAAAACACAAAAATTAGCTGGACGTGGTGGCACATGCCTGCAGGCTCGGCTACTGTTGAGCCTGCAGTGGGAGAATGTCTTGAGCCTGGGAGGTCAAAGCTGCAGTGAGCTGTGATCATGCCACTGCACTCCAGCATGAGTGATGGAGCGAGACACTGTCTCAAAAAAACAATACTTATGGTATAGTTTGGGTAGAGGAATAATACAATCACTGATGATTTATGAAAAGGTTATGGGAATTATGCCCAAAAGAAATCACCAGTTTGTAAATGGATAACTCATTTTGAACTGGGACAAGACAATGCTGAAAGTGATGCACGGAGTGGCAGGCAGACCACCCACATCAGTTTTACAGGAAAAAAAAAGGACTGACAGCTAACAGCACAAACAATAGGTAGGAGTTTGAGAACAGCCTGGTTAACATGGTGAAACCCTGTCTCTACTAAAAATACAAAAATTAGCTGGGCATGGTGGTGGGTGCCTGTAATCCCAGCTGTTGAGAGGCTGAGGCAGGAGAATCACCTGAACCTGGGAACAGAGGTTGCAGTGAGCCAAGATCACACCACTGCACTCCAGTCTGGGTGACAAGAGTCAAATTCCATGCAAAAAAAAAAAAAAAGATGTCAAGCCCCTTCTCTTCCTCTTTCTGCCATCTTGGTGTGTGCTTGACTCCGCTTCTCACCATGTCTTCTCACAAGGCTTTAAGGATTAAGCGATTCCTGACCAAGAAACAAAAGCAAAATCATCCCATTCCCCAGTGGATTGGGAAGAAAACTAGTGATAAAATCAGGTGCAACTCTGCCCTCCTCGGCCTCCCAAAGTCCTGGGATTACAGCTGTGAGCCACCGCACCCAGCCATTGGAGGCACTGGAAAAGAACCAAGCTGGGTCTCTAAGGAATTGCACATGAGATGGCACACATACTTATGCTGCCTGAAGGTCACAATCACGTTACCATATCGAGCGGAAAATGTCATCACTCTCTGAAGAGTTGGACATGTTTTACTGGGAATATATTTTTTCTCCCTGAATCTGTTATGAACGCGTTGGTTGGCAGGGTTCAGTAATAAATATGAGAGACTTTTCGTTTCAAAAAATAGGAAAGAATCACCACTTCCACATAGGTTTTGAGGAGGTTAAATATCCTGTGATCCCCATTCTGTAGACCAGAACAATTGGCACCACTCTTGTGATCACTGTTTCTGAAATTCTGCCATCTAACCAAAACTTCCTTTCCTTCCACAATGCTCACTTACTTGAATTTTAGTTTCTCCAGTGGCCACTCCTTAACTTTCCTTAATACATGTTTCAGTTCCATTTATTGATATACCAGTGTTAGACTATTTTTATTGACTCTCATCCATGAAAGAGTAATGTTTGTATATTACAATTCCCCCACCTTATCTGCCTCCCCTCCCTTTCTAATTCAATAAACCATTATCTTATGCCATTGTTTTTAAATGATTGTATATGTAAATCTCTGTATTTGATTTATGTGCTTTATGTATAGTCTTCCGTGGGCTAAAAGTGCAGCATGAAGAAAGCCCTTCACCTCCTGTTCTGGCCCTTCCATCCCACTCCTGCTCTCCTGCATTCTATTGTTACTTCTACATCATCGAGATCTAGGAAGCTTACATCCAATCCTGTAACCAGGATCCCTGTGGGTAGCATTTATCCTTGATTCTATTTTCAGTTGTTTCTCTTTTTATCTCTGTTTGGCTAGATGTCTTCATCAGTTTCTTCAAAAAGGCTCAGACAATATTTCCTGAGTTTTGATAACTGAAAGTATCTGTTGCCACTAGAGTAGAACTAAGTAAGCGCTATATAAAATTCACATTTCTCCACTATCTCCTCATATTAAAAGATGCTGCTGAGTCTGAGACCAACGTGACTTTCCCTCTATATTTTGTTTGTTTTGATTCACAGAGTTCTGCCTCTGTCTAGCCTATAACATTACCAGAATATCATAAGGATCATTTTGTCTCTTTTCTTCTGGGACAAAGGGTACCGTTTTAATTTGAAGACTTGGACACTCCTTTATTTTTAAAAAAGTTTTCTTCTTCTTTATGTCTTTGAAATTTTTCTGCTTTGTCTTTATGTCACTTTGTATCTCTATTGAGACCCCAGGTGCATTAACTGGGAAATAATATTTCCTAGTTCCTTTCATAAATCTTTATTTATACAAGGTCTCTTTTATTTTATTTTATTATTTTCTATGTTTTGTCCTTTATTACTATTACTTTTCTGCACAGCCACCTATTATATTTAATTTATATATACTTCTAATAAATTCTCTATATGCTTACTTATTAATACATGTGTATATTTGTAAAAATATATAGTATTTTACTGTGTGCATATTTTTAACCTACATAAATAATATTCTGAACTATTCTTCCTATTTTATACTCACTGTATGTTCTGATATCTAACCATGACTCTAGGTAAATCCTTGATTGTTATTTCTGGTTGCTGTCCAACACCTTACATATGAGGCCCAGGGTTTATTCCTCAATTCCCCTACCTATGGCCACCCAGCTTACCTCCAATTCCTTAACAAAACTATGATTTATTAAATATTTCTGTACATATCTCTTCATGGACTTGTACAAAATTTTTCTTGGAAGGAGTAACCAGGAATTGGCTCCCTGGGTTATAGAAACATATATTCTTAATATTATTTAGATGTTGGGTGACTAGTTGAAGCTGCAACTAACAGTGTTCAAAGATTCTCTATTACTCATGTCTTCACCAGCACTTAATGTGAATCAGTTTTCTAATTTTTCCTATCCATATGGACTCAAAGTCATCTCTTACTGTTGTTTTCATTTCCCATTTACTAAGATAGCTAAACATCTCTTCACATGCTTTATTAAACATTCAGTTTTCTTCTTCTGCAAAATGTCTATTTATACCCTTTGTCCATTTTCTATCAGGTTTACTGTATTTCCCTTTCTGACTTCTAATAGTCTAGATATTGATTCTTGTTGGCATTGGACATTGCAAATATCTTCATCTAGTCCATCAACCAGTTACTAATTTTGTCTTTGTTGTCCTTTATAGAATAGAAATATTTAGTTTTGACATAATAAAATCCATCTATTTTTTCACTTTTGGTTTTTACTTTGGCAAATTTTAAATAAGTTATTCCTACTTAAAAGTCACAAGAATATTTTCCTACATTTTCTTCTATTTAATTTGTAATTTTATTTTTCACACTTAGAGTATGTATTGGCCTGGAGCTCACCTGTATGTCCAAAGTTAAAAGGGTTTAAAATTTTCCTCCAAATACAATAGTGGGCCAATTTTTCAAGTCTCATCAACAAATAAGACATGCTTCCCACTAATTCACATTGCCTCTGCTATCACACATCAAGCTTGATGAACATGGGTTTTCTTCTCTGCTTTGCTAGGTTCTTGGTTGGCTCCCACAGACAACCACCCATTCCATGAGGATGGCCTTGTAAAATGGGATGCATGCCAACTCTTTGCCCTACTTTTTCAAAATTGCCAAACCTTTTTGTGGAGCCTTATTCTTTCATATACATTTCAGAATCAGTTCCCCAAGCACCCACAAACATCTGCTGGGATTTTAATTCAAACTGAATTGAATGTATAAACTATTTGGGAAAAATTAACATTTTCATCACTATCTGGTGTTTCTAAAATGTTTTTAAATTGTTTCTAATTTTTCACCCTAAAGATATTGTTCATTCTTTGCCAGGTAATTTTCTAGAAACTCTATAGTTTTACTGTTATTTTAATTGATAATTTATTTCCATCATTTCTCTACATGAGTAATAGTGGTGTGTATGACTGCTGATCATACCCCCTGTATGTCATGAGGGCTTGCGACGTGGTTGAGACTGCCTGTGTGTAAACGTATGTATGTGTGTGCTTGTGAATAGCAGCCTCAGAGCAACTGACACCTGGCAGTTGTTCCTTACAAAGATGTATCTGGAGCTTCTGCCTCCACCGGGCACCCTTCCACTCTGTGATATGCAGTGAGGTTGGGAACCCTGCAGGTACCCTGTGACCCCAGACCACCTCGGTTCATGTAAAGGAGCATGGGTTGGCCCCACTAGAATTGTGCCACCCACTGCTGGAAAATGTGGCCCAACATGAAATTTCAGAAATATGTTTCCGCTTTGTGTGCTCTCCATTCATTCCACTCAAACTGTATTGTATTTGGCAAATATTTTTATCACACGATTTAGGATTATGAAAAGTAAGTTTTTCCTCCTTTACCTTTTTTCTTGCTTTTAGCAGTTTCAAGGAGATAAATGTCTTCACTCTGCTATTTCTAACCAAAATGTCTTTAAATCTCGACCTGTCCATCCATTTTTCTCCATGTCTGCTGCTATCACTGGAGTTTAAACCACCAACAAGGGCAAAGGGTTATGCAGCATCCCTTTCTGCCCCAGCCAATCCGATGCTCACCCTACAACCAGACTGTTCTACTTCTTAAGACTCAAGATGGATCACATCACACTCAGTCCTGGCCTTGCTCTGAGGGTAAAACGCCCACTCCTCCCAGGGGGCCACCATGACAGTCTCGTCTCCTCCCTCCCCAGGGCTTCCGCGCTCTTGCAGCGCTTCTGGATTCACGTGGCTTGCTTGTGTCATCACCTGTTTTGGGAAGACAGCTGGCTGAGGTTTATTTCTGATGCGTTTTTAAAACTAAGGTCGGCCGGACGCGGTGGCTCAAGCCTGTAATCCCAGCACTTTGGGAGGCCGAGACGGGCGGATCACGAGGTCAGGAGATCGAGACCATCCTGGCTAACACGGTGAAACCCCGTCTCTACTAAAAATACAAAAAACTAGCCGGGCGACGTGGCGGCGCCTGTAGTCCCAGCTACTCGGGAGGCTGAGGCAGGAGAATGGCGTGAACCCGGGAGGCGGAGCTTGCAGTGAGCTGAGATCTGGCCACTGCACTCCAGCCTGGGTGACAGAGCGAGACTCCGTCTCAAAAAAAAAATAAAAAATAAAATAAAAATAAAACTAAGGTCAACTACACCTGAAAGCGATCCCAGTAAAACGCCCTGAAAAGGTGCTAAACAAAACACCCTGTGAAAATTTCATACCACCACCATGGTCCCACCTCTACTCTGAATGTATTGGCTTGACTTCTTGACAATTTGTTAGGGCCTTTTTTTAACCCTGTAACAATAGATCCACTGTCAGACCCAAGATACAGACTAACCTCTGAGGAAAGAGGAACTCAAACATCTGGTTTCATTAACATCTGTCAACGAAGACATGTCTCTCAATTTCCCACTAAAGTAACTATGAAAAAAGAAAACAGAAAATAAGAAAAGCACACAACCTCCAAAGCCTGATGCCAGAATCTTAGAAGTCTATTCACTAAAAAGACTTTCCACTAAAGAATTTCTTTTCCACTAAAAGTAAGGTTGATGAAAATGAGCTGAAAACACACACACACAAACACACATATGCACACAGCACAACACAAACAAAGGCTGCTGGACAGAACAATAAAGAAACACAGTGAGGCCGGGCATGGTGGCTCACACCTGTAATCCCAGCACTTTGGGAGGCCAAGGTGGGTAGATCACCTGAGGTCAGAGGTTCAAGTCCAGCCTGACCAACATGGTGAAACCCTGTCTCTACTAGAATACAAAAAGTAGCCAGGCATGGTGGTGGGTGCCTGTAATCTCAGCTACTCGGGAGGCTGAGCCAAGAGAATGCTTGAACCCAGGAAGTGGAGGTTGCAGTGAGCAGAGATGGTGCCATTGCCCTCCAGCCTGGGCAACAAGAGCAGAACTCCATCTCAAAAACATACATACACACACACACACGTGCACACACTTACAAATAAATATTTACTTAGTTTTTAAAATAAGATACTTTCATTAGTGGTATTATCACTAATGTGTGACACTAACAGAATCCATTTCTATGACAGGGCTTAGAACCCAGCAGCTTCACTCCTAGGTAAATACACAATACTCCTAGGTACATACACAAGAGAAATGGTAGCATATATCCACACAAAAACTTGCACACAAATGTTCATAGCTGAGTTATTCATAATAGCCACAAAATAGAAATAACTCAAATACAGATATGTAAAAGGACAAATATTGTATAATTCCATTTACATGCAATGTTCAGAATAGGCAAATCTGTAAAGACCGAAAGTAGATTAGCAGTTGCCAGAAGATAAGGGGAAGGGAAAATGAAAAGTGACTACAAGTATGTACAGGATGTCTTTGGAGATATTAGAAATGTTCTGAAATTACATGGTGTTAGATAGTTGTAATAGTTGCACAACTTTGTGAATATACCAAAAACACAGAATTGTACAGTTTTTAACAGAATGAATTTCATGGCATGTGAATTATATGTGGATTTAAAAGTGGGGTGGGCTTTAAAAATATATATCCCTGATATATTCTTGAGAAGAAAATATTTGAAAATATACTCCAGCCATTTAAGATACAAATCAAAGAAATTTCGTATTGAATATTTCATAATATTAAAATATTATTTTATATAATTATATTATTAGCTATACATTATTTTATATAGTATATAAAATATAATATTAACATAATATTAAAAGAATAGTTACTAAAGAGTAAAAAACAGTACAAGACCATGCCAATGCTTTGAGATAAACCTGTAATGAGCAGCCTACATATTTCCTCCTCTGCTCTCCCCTACCGACACCTCCTCCACACACTTTAGGTATAATCTGCCTCTCAGCCCCAGGCAAGCACTGGAATCTGTGAGAATGTCTGTTGATAGATCAGATAACACTAATGAATGTTGATAATTTTTTCATTAACATAAATGTCAATGGCATCTCTGTGACATACAGTATGAGGTAGAGAACTGGAAAATGGATGAGCAGGAAGGTGCCCACAAGCCCAGCGGCACTAGCAGGATAATAAACCACAGTTCCACAAAGAAAAGATGCTTCAATGCCTATTTGTCCTGGTGGGACGGAAAGACAGGGAAGCTCAGCGGTGAGATAAAAACACATATTTAAAAAATCAGGCCTGGCATGGTGGCTCACACCTGTAATCCCAGCACTTTGGGAGGCTGAGGCGGCCAGATCATCTGAGGTCAGGAGTTCGAGACCAGCCTGATCAACATGACAAAACCCTATATCTACTAAAAATACAAAAATTAGCTGGGCATGGTGGCACATGCCTGTAATCCCATCTACTCGGGAGGCTGAGGCAGGAGAATCACTTGATTGAACCCAGGAGGCAGAGGTTGCAGTAAGCCAAAATCATGCCATTGCACTCCAGCCAGGGCAACAAGAGTGAAACTCTGTCTCAGAAACAAACAAACAAACAAACAAACCAACAAACAGAAATTCTAAAACTGTTTTTAGTTGTGAATTTAAAAAAAAAATCACTGAATAAGTCTAACAGCAGAATGGAAATGACAGAGGAAAAAGTCAATTAACTTGAAAATGAAGCCATAGAAATTATCCAATCTGAAGAAAAGGAAAAAATAAAAATTATAACTGAGTCTCAGAGACCAGTGGGATGATAGTCAAATGTTTTATATACTATAGCTGCATATTAAATAATTTTAGAAGAGAGCAAATGGGACAGAACAATATTTGAAGAAATAATGGCCAAAAAAGTCCCAATTCGATGAAAGATATAAATTTACAGGCTCAAGTTCAGTGTATCCCAGGTAGGATAAAAACAAATAAAACCATGCCTAGCTACATAGAGACAAACTGTTGGAAACTAAAGACAGAAAGTCTTGAAAACTGCCAGAGGGAAAACAACACATTACATTACAGGGAACAATATTTGAGTGATCACTGACATCTCGCCAGAAGCTAATGAAGCCAAAGAAAAATAAAAGTGGAAACCGCATCTTTAATGTGAGGAAAGAAAGAGTCAAGCCAGTGAAAATATCTTCCAAGAATGAGATTAAAGGAAATACACTAAAAAAGAATACAAAAGCCAAGCATTTGTTGACAGAAAACATGTTATAAAAAATCTATTTAAAAAGTTATTCGGGCTGAAGTAAAATGACACTAGAGGGAAACTCAGATTTTCAGGAAAGAATGGAGACCATCAGAAATGGTCAAAATCTAGGTAAATATAGGAAGACTATTATAATTCTTAATTTCTTTAAAATACTTATGACTAAAGCAAAAAATACAACATAATTTAATGAGACTTACAATGTATGTAAATGTAATACATATGACAACTCTAGCATAAATAATAGCATGGGGATGGTAAACAGTCCTACATGGCTACCAGGTTTCTACATTTCATAAAGTATGCAATCCTATTTCTAAGTAGATTGTGAAAACTTAAGAAGATATATCCCTAGAACAACCACTTAAAGAAAACATCAACAGGTAAAGATCGAAAAGCTTAATAGATAAATTAAAATGGCATTCTAATAAATACTCAAAAGTTCATTAAAAAGGTAAGAAAGGAGAAACAAAGTAATTAAAAAACATAAACTATAAATAGTAAAATATCAGCCGGGCATGGCGGCTCCTGCCTGTAATCCCAGCACTTTGGGAAGCCAGGGCTGGTGGATCACTTGAGCACAGAGGTTCAAGACCAGCCTTGGCAAAACGGCAAAACCCCATCTCTACAAAAAATACAAAAATTGGCCAGGCATGGTCGTGCATTCCAGTAGTGCCAGCCACTCAAGAGGCTGAGATGGGAGGATTGTTGGAGCCCAGGAAGTCAAGGCTGCAACGAGCCATGATCATGCCACTGTACTGCAGCCTGAGTGACAGAGCAAAACCCTGTCTCAAAAATAAATAAATAAGTTCATATCAATGATAACTTAATTATAATTACTTTTCAAGTTGTTGGATTAAGTACTTCAATTAAAAGGCAGAGAGACAAAAAAAGCAGGACCCAACTACACACTGTCTCAGGAAGCACACTATAAAAATAAAGATCCAGATAGTTAAATGTCAATGGAGAGTGTGATGCTTCAGTTTATGTGTCAGCTTGTCTGGGTTAAGGGATACTTAGATAGCTGACTAATCATTATTTCTGGATGTGTCTGTGAGGATGTTTCCAGACAAATTAGCATTTGAATCGGTACAGTAGGTAACGAAGATCTGCCCTCCCCATGGTAGGTGGCCATCAGCCAATCTGTGAGAGCCTGAATAGAATAAAAAGATGAGGAAAGGCAAATTTGCTCTTTCTTCTGGAGCTGGGACACCCATCCTTTTCTGCACTTAAACATCAGAGCTTCAGGTTCTCAGACCCAGGGCTTACACCAGCAGGATCCCTTCCCGCATCGCCACTCCCCACCAGCACACCCCATCCCCAGGCTCATGTCTTCAGACTCAGACTGAACCACACCCCCCACTTTCCTGGATCACCAACTTGCAGATATCAGACAGTGGGACTTCTCAGCCTCCATAATCACATGAGCTAATTTCCATACTAAATCCTCTTTTATCTGTTCACCTACCTACCTACCTATCCAACTATGTCCTGTTGGTTCTATTTCTCTGAGGAACTCTAATACAGATAGAAAATGATACACTATGAAAACAGTTATATGAAGGCTGGAGTAACTACATTAACATCAGATAAAATATGCTGCAAGACAAAAAGTAGCAACAGAGATAAAAAGGGACATTTCATAATGAAAAAAAGTTTACTTCATTAGCATCACAATCATAAATATGTATGCTTGGCACAAAGTTAAAAATGCATGAAGCAAAAACTATTAGAAGTAAAAGAAGAAATAGACAATTTCACAACAAACATTAAAGATTATAACATTCTTCTCCTGCCAATTGATAGAATAATGAGACAAAACATAATTACCCAGATTATCAACCATCTTTCTTTAATTGACATTTATAGCACAATTGCAGAATACAAATTCCTTTCAAGCACATACAGTTTACTAAAACAAAAAAAGTACAGGTTCATAAAATAAGTCCGAATCAATTTAAAAGGTTTGAAGTCACAGAGATAACATTTTCCGACCACAACAGAATATAATTAGAAATCAAATAGAATATAATTAGAAATCAAACAGATAATCAAGAAATCCTTATATATGTGAAATTAAATAGCACACTTCTAAATAATCCAAATATAAAAGAACAAAACACAAAGAAAATTGTGATTCAAAATTAAAATATGGCGTAAGAAAACTTGGGAGATGCAGCTAAAGGATTGCTTACAAAGCAATTTATAGCTTTAAATGAATATAAAAGAGAGTTCTAAAATTAATGACTGTTTCTGCTTCATTAATTATAAAAAGAAGAGAATTATAAAAAGAAGAGAAAAGTAAATCCAGTGTAAGCAGGAAAAAAGAAACAGTGAAAATAAGCACAGAGATTAATGAAATAATTAAAAATATAGAAAAAATAAAAAATTAACAAAATTAAAGTATGGTTTCATGAAAAGACCAGCAAAATTGATACACCAGATTGATCAAGAGAAAGGACACAAATTATTAACATCAATAATGAAAAAGAGGTTATCAATACAGACCCTACAAACATTAAAACATTAAAAGATAATAAACGATATTATCAAAAACAACTTTATACTACCAAATATGAAAACTTTGATGAAATAGAACATTTCCTTGAAAAATACATCCTTCAAAAATTGAGGCAATGAAACAGAAAATCTGAACAACCCTATAACTATTTTAAAAAATGAATTTGTTATCAGAACACTTTCTATGAAGAACTCCAGGTTCAGAGGTTTCACTGGTATATTCTAATTCAATCTTATATAAATTTTATTTCTGAAAATAGAGAAGTGGGGACACTTTCCAACTCATTAGATAAGGTCATTCCAAAGTCTGGCAAGGATTACAAAAGCAAAAAGGAAATTGCAGACCAATATCTTTTATGAAAATGAATGCAAATATACTTAATAAAATTAGCAAATTAGACCTGGCAATTATTACCAAGTAGGGCTAACCCCAATATTGCAAGGTTGGTTTAATATTTGAGAATCAATATAATCCATCCCATTAATAGAATAAAAATTAAAACTACATGATCATTTTAATAGACATAGAAAGGCATTTAACAAAAAAAAATATTTTTTAATTTTAGAAAACACCCAGAAAACCAGGAATAGAAGAAAATTTTATCAGTCTAATAAAAGGGATCTAAGAAAAGCCCATAGCTGATATCATATTTAATGGTAAAATATTAGCCACTTTCTTCCTAACAAGACCAAGGGAAGAATACCCAGTCTTTTTACTTCTATTCAACATATGGAGGTTCTAGCTGTTGTGAAGGGCCAACAAAAAGAAATAACAAGCAAAAAAATTGACAGAAAGTAGTAAACTTGTTCTTATTTGCATAAAACGTAATTATTAGTACAAAAAATTCTAACAATCACTGAACTAACAAGTGATATTAAAGTTGTGGGATAAAAGGTTGCAACAGATACCAACCATCTTTCTTTAACTGATATTTGTATGTATAATGTCTTTTATATACTAACATAAAACAATTGAAAACTAAAAATTTTTAAATCCAATTACAATACCACTGAAAAGTATGAAATATCAAGGAATAGATTTAACAGAAAATGGAAACAAGATCTCTAGATTTAAAACTACAGAACATTGTTGAGAAAAATTAATGACCTGAAGAAATGAAGAGATGTTCCATGTTCGGAGATTGTAAAACTCAATATTGGTATGATATCAGTTCCTCCCCAAATGATCTATAGATTCAAAAGAATCATATTTGTAATCCCAACAGAGTTTTAAAATAGATTTTGACAAACTGATTGTAGAGTTTTTACAGGAAGGATAGAGGACCAAGATAGCCTCAAGTGATCTTGTAAAATAATATCCAAGTTGGAGGACTTACAGCTATCTGACTTCAAGAAATACTGCCAAGTACGAATCTCAGGATAGTGTCAATCTTAAGGATCAACAGACAAATCAAAGGAAAAGAATGGAGAGCCTAGCAACAGACACATATATTTAAAGACTATCTCATTTTTTGAAAACTCTCCAAAATAATTCAATGGAGAACAGATATAGTCTTTTTGACAAATAGAACTGGAGTAGCCAGATGTCTTTGTGGAGAAAAAAAAATGACATTCAATACCTTACACCATACACGAAAATTTATTCAAGATGGACCATAGACCTAAATGTAAAGACTAAGGCCATAAGAAAATACATAATAGCTTTCATATTTGTGAGTATGTATGCAAAGGTTTCTAAAGTTATAGAAACAAATAATCATGAAAGAAAAATATTAATGAATTAGACTTGATCAAAATTAAAACCTTACCCTCATGAAAAGATACCACTAACAACAAGAATGACATTCACAGACATAAAGAACATATTCAAAAAACCTTTATCTGACAAATTGCTTGCACCTGACATATATCAAGAATTGTTACTACTAAAGAATAAGACAAATATTTCAATTTTGTAAATGGACAAATTTAAAACAGATACTTCAGAAAAGATGTAGAAGTGACCAGTAAGTTCATGAAAAAGTGCCTAATATCATGGCGATCAGCAAAATCCAAAGTAAAACCAAACAAGATAGCACCACACGGCCACAAGGATGGCTAAAACTAAAAAGATCAATAACACCAAATGCTGGTAAAGATGAGGAGCAACTGGAATTCTTACATATTGATGATGAGAGTGTTAACTAGAATAACCACCTTGCAAAATGGACTGGCAGTTTGTGACAAAACTAAGCATACACCTATTCTACAACCCAACAATTTCACCCTTAGGTATATACCCAAAAGAAATTAAAACAAGCATGCTAAAAGCAGTTTTATTCATAATAGCCCAAATCTGGAAATAGCCTACATGTCAATGAATAAACAAATGGTGGCAAATTCATACAATAGAATGCTATGCAGTATTTTTTTTAATAAAAGACAGCTGATGCATACACCAATTTGGATGAATCTCAAAAACAATGCTGAGTGAAAAAAGGCCTATGCAAAAGAATACAATGTGTTCGATTCCATTCATATGAATTTCTAGAACAGCAACCCTCATCTATGGTAGAAAAGAATCACTACAGTGATTACCACTGGGTGTTAAAGATGGGGATTAACTGGGAAGAAGTAGGAGAAACTTCCTCGGGTAAAAATAATATTTTCTTTAGATAAACCAAGGTGTACATTTTCCAAAAGTCAAATCTAGTGTGTACCTAAGATTTGTAAATGTATCTGTAAATTATACATTAAAATTACACAAATATTATTATATGAAATGATATATATTATAATATAGTTTGGCTATTTATTCCCACAAACCTCATGTTGAAATTTGGTACCCACTGTTAGAGGTGGGGCCTAATGGGAGTTATTGGGTCATGGGGGGCAGATTTCTGAGTATATGAATCTCCTTCCTTGAGGTGGGAGGGTGAGAAAGTTGTCGCTCTATTTGTTCCTGAGAGAGCTTGTTGGCAAAAGGAGCCTGGCACTTCTCCTCCCTCTCACTTCCTGTCCCGTCCTGTGACCTCTACACAGCTCCATTCACCCTCTGCCATGAGTAGAAGCAGCCTGAGGCCCTCCCCAGATGCAGATGCCCAAACTTGAACTTTTCCAGACATCAGAATCATCGGCCAAAATCTTTTCTCTTTATAAATTACCCAGCCTCAGACATTCCTTTGTAGTAACACTAAAAAGGCTAAGACAAGCAATACTTTATATTATTTAGCATGTATTATTACTAATATAATGTGAAATACAACATTATTTCAGGATAGTTGGAGAGGGAGAAAGATTTGCAAAGCAGACAACACAATATCTGTTCCATGAGGTTCTTAAGTTTAGGTGAACATCTAAAGCCCAGATCTGTGAGATACACAAGCACACGTGTTATATTTGATATGTAGTTATATAAATTATAATACTTGTCTAACACAAAAATTATACACAAATATTGAACTCTCTAATTAATGAGTGTTAATAATTATTTAGTCAAATGTCTGCAATTTACTCTGATGGATAGAAGGAACAAGAGATGAGTACATGTGATAAAACAGGTATACTAAAGTGTTAATGGTAGAATTTCAGTTGTGAGTCTATAGATATTTACTGTGAAGTTTTGTCAACTTTGTCACATCCTTGAAGCTGTTCAAAATAAAAATATTAGATATTTTTATGAAGCACATATTTTTGTGGAGATTTACGCATCTATATGTGTGTATTTGTACACAGGTATGCATACATGTATGTGTGCTAAACAAAATCTAAGGACCTCAATGACAAAGTATAATAAAACTTTTGTGGCCATGTTCCATATCATTAAAGCCTCAAATCCTCGTATTAAATACAGAAACGTTTTTTAAAACAACTTTGGCCCTGTCAAAAACATCTTCCTTTAGCCATCTGCACAGGGAGGATGTTGATTCTGACATGTACCTGCTCTGGGCACCTCACTCTGCAAAGAGAAGTCTCACTTCACCATCAGTTGATATTCAAAGTGTGCAAATATTTTACTAACAATAAATTAGCTCTTTTTCGGCTACTGCTGCTAGGGGGAAAAAAATGACCCATTCATTGAAAGATACATTTAGAGGGGCGGAGTAAGATGGCCGAATAGGAACAGCTCCAGTCTCCAACTCCCAGCCCGAGTGACACAGAAGACCGGCGATTTCTGCATTTTCAACTGAGGTACTGGGGTCATCTCTCTAGGGAGTGCCGGACAATCGGTGCTGGTCAGCTGCTGCAGCCTGACCAGCGTGAGCTGAAGCAGGGCGAGGCATCGCCTCACCTGGAAGCGCAAGGGGGAAGGAAATCCATTTTCCTAGCCAGGGGAACTGAGACACACAACACCTGGAAAATCGGGTAACTCCCACCCCAATACTGCGCTTTAAGGAAACAGGCACACCAGGAGAATATATCCCACACCTGGCCGGGAGGGTCCCACGCCCACGGAGCCTCCCTCACTGCTAACACAGCCGTCTGCGGCGATCTATCCGCAAGGCAGCAGCGAGGCTGGGGGAGGGGCGCCCGCCATTGCTGAGGCTTAAGTAGGTAAACAAAGCCGCTGGGAAGCTCGAACTGGGTGGAGCTCACAGCAGCTCAAGGAAGCCTGCCTGTCTCTGTAGACTCCACCTCTGGGGACAGCCCACAGCTGAGGTCCAATAGGGGAAGCAGCGGGGGCGGTGCAGACGCCAATGACTCTGTCTGACAGCTTTGGGGAGAGCCGTGGATCTCCCAACGCGGAGGTTGAGATCTGAGAACGGACAGACTGCCTGCTCAGGTGGGTCCCTGACCCCTGAGTAGCCTAGCTGGGAGACATCCCCCACTAGGGGCAGTCTGACACCCCACACCTCACAGGGTGGAGTCATCCCTGAGAGGAAACTTCCAAAGGAAGAATCAGACAGGTACACTCGCTGTTCAGCAATATTCTATCTTTGGCAACCTCTGCTGCTGATACCCAGGCAAACAGGGTCTGGAGTGGACCTCAAGCAATCTCCAACAGACCAACAGACAGTCCTTCTGACTGTCAGATGGAAAACTATCAAACAGGAAGGACACCTATACCAAAACCCCATCAGTACGTCACCGTGATCAAAGACCAGAGATAGATAAAACCACAAAGATGGGGAAGAAGCAGGGCAGAAAAGCTGGAAATTCAAAAAATAAGAGCGCATCTCCCCCTGCAAAGGAGCGCAGCCCATCGCCAGCAATGGATCAAAGCTGGTCAGAGAATGACTTTGACAAGATGAGAGAAGAAAGCTTCAGTCCATCAAACTTCTCAGAGCTAAAGGAGGAATTACGTACCCAGCGCAAAGAAACTAAAAATCTTGAAAAAAGAGTGGAAGAATTGACAGCTAGACTAATTAATGCAGAGAAGATCAAAAACGAAATGACAGAGATGAAAACCATGACACGAGAAATACGTGACAAATGCACAAGCTTCAGTAACCGACTCGATCAACTGGAAGAAAGAGTATAAGCGATTGAGGATCAAATGAATGAAATGAAGCGAGAAGAGAAACCAAAAGAAAACAGAAGAAAAAGAAATGAACAAAGCCTGCAAGAAGTATGGGATTATGTAAAAAGACCAAATCTACGTCTGATTGGGGTGCCTGAAAGTGAGGGGGAAAATGGAACCAAGTTGGAAAACACTCTTCAGGATATCATCCAGGAGAACTTCCCCAACCTAGTAGGGCAGGCCAACATTCAAATTCAGGAAATACAGAGAACGCCACAAAGATACTCCTCGAGAAGAGCAACTCCAAGACACATAATTGCCAGATTCACCAAAGTTGAAATGAAGGAAAAAATCTTAAGGGCAGCCAGAGAGAAAGGTCGGGTTACCCACAAAGGGAAGCCCATCAGACTAACAGCAGATCTCTCGGCAGAAACTCTACAAGCCAGAAGAGAGTGGGGGCCAATATTCAACGTTCTTAAAGAAAAGAATTTTCAACCCAGAATTTCATATCCAGCCAAACTAAGTTTCATCAGTGAAGGAGAAATAAAATCCTTTACAGATAAGCAAATGCTTAGAGATTTTGTCACCACCAGGCCTGCCTTACAGAGACCCTGAAGGAAGCCCTAAACATGGAAAGGGACAACCGGTACCAGCCACTGCAAAAACATGCCAAAATGTAAAGACCATCGAGGCTAGGAAGAAACTGCATCAACTAATGAGCAAAATAACCAGTAAATATCATAATGACAGGATCAAGTTCACACATAACAATATTAACCTTAAATGTAAATGGACTAAATGCTCCAATTAAAAGACACAGACTGGCAAACTGGATCAAGAGTCAAGACCCATCAGTCTGCTGTATTCAGGAGACCCATCTCACATGCAGAGACATACATAGGTTCAAAATAAAGGGATGGAGGAAGATCTACCAAGCAAATGGAGAACAAAAAAAAGCAGGGGTTGCAATCCTAGTCTCTGATAAAACAGACTTTAAACCATCAAAGATCAAAAGAGACAAAGAAGGCCATTACATAATGGTAAAGGGATCAATTCAACAGGAAGAGCTAACTCTCCTAAATATATATGCACCCAATACAGGAGCACCCAGATTCATAAAGCAAGTCCTTAGAGACCTACAAAGAGACTTAGACTCCCATACAATAATAATGGGAGACTTCAACACTCCACTGTCAACATTAGACAGATCAATGAGACAGAAAGTTAACAAGGATATCCAGGAATTGAACTCATCTCTGCACTAAGCGGACCTAATAGACATCTATAGAACTCTGCACCCCAAATCAACAGAATATACATTCTTCTCAGCACCACATCGCACTTATTCCAAAATTGACCACATAATTGGAAGTAAAGCACTCCTCAGCAAATGTACAAGAACAGAAATTATAACAAACTGTCTCTCAGACCACAGTGCAATCAAACTGGAACTCAGGACTAAGAAACTCAATCAAAACCGCTCAACTACATGGAAACTGAACAACCTGCTCCTGAATGACTACTGGGTACATAACGAAATGAAAGCAGAAATAAAGATGTTCTTTGAAACCAATGAGAACAAAGATACAACATACCAGAATCTCTGGGACACATTTAAAGTAGTGTGTAGAGGGAAATTTATAGCACTAAATGCCCACAAGAGAAAGCAGGAAAGATCTAAAATTGACACTCTAACATCACAATTAAAAGAACTAGAGAGGCAAGAGCAAACACATTCAAAAGCTAGCAGAAGGCAAGAAATAACTAAGATCAGAGCAGAACTGAAGGAGATAGAGACACAAAAAACCCTCCAAAAAATCAATGAATCCAGGAGTTGGTTTTTTGAAAAGATCAACAAAATTGACAGACCGCTAGCAAGACTACTAAAGAAGAAAAGAGAGAGGAATCAAATAGACACAATAAAAAATGATAAAGGGGATATCACCACGACCCCACAGAAATACAAACAACCATCAGAGAATACTATAAATGCCTCTACGCAAATCAACTAGAAAATCTAGAAGAAATGGATAATTTCCTGGACACTTACACTCTCCCAAGACTAAACCAGGAAGAAGTTGAATCCCTGAATAGACAAATAGCAGGCTCTGAAATTGAGGCAACAATTAATAGCCTACCCACCAAAAAAAGTCCAGGACCAGATGGATTCACAGCTGAATTCTACCAGAGGTACAAGGAGATGCTGGTACCATTCCTTCTGAAACTATTCCAATCAATAGAAAAAGAGGGAATCCTCCCTAACTCATTTTATGAGGCCAACATCATCCTGATACCAAAGCCTGGCAGAGACACAACAAAAAAAGAGAATCTTAGACCAATATCCCTGATGAACATCGATGCAAAAATTCTCAATAAAATACTGGCAAACCAGATTCAGCAGCACATCCAAAAGCTTATCCACCATGATCAAGTGGGCTTCATCCCTGGGATGCAAGGCTGGTTCAACATTCGCAAATCAATAAACGTAATCCAGCATATAAACAGAACCAAAGACAAGAACCACATGATTATCTCAATAGATGCAGAAAAGGCTTTTGACAAAATTCAACAGCCCTTTATGCTAAAAACGCTCAATAAATTCGGTATTGATGGAACGTACCTCAAAATAATAAGAGCTATTTATGACAAACCCACAGCTAATATCATACTGAATGGGCAAAAACTGGAAAAATTCCCTTTGAAAACTGGCACAAGACAGGGATGCCCTCTCTCACCACTCCTATTCAACATAGTGTTGGAAGTTCTGGCTAGGGCAATCAGGCAAGAGAAAGAAATCAAGGGTATCCAGTTAGGAAAAGAAGAAGTCAAATTGTCCCTGTTTGCAGATGACATGATTGTATATTAGAAAACCCCATCGTCTCAGCCCAAAATCTCCTTAAGCTGATAAGCAACTTCAGCAAAGTCTCAGGATACAAAATTAATGTGCAAAAATCACAAGCATTCTTATACACCAGTAACAGACAAGCAGAGAGCCAAATCAGGAATGAACTTCCATTCACAATTGCTTCAAAGAGAATAAAATACCTAGGAATCCAGCTTACAAGGGATGTAAAGGACCTCTTCAAGGAGAACTACAAACCACTGCTCAGTGAAATCAAAGAGGACACAAACAAATGGAAGAACATACCATGCTCATGGATAGGAAGAATCAATATCGTGAAAATGGCCATACTGCCCAAGGTGATTTATAGATTCAATGCCATCCCCATCAAGCTACCAATGACTTTCTTCACAGAATTGGAAAAAACGGCTTTAAAGTTCATATGGAACCAAAAAAGAGCCCACATTGCCAAGACAATCCTAGTCAAAAGGACAAAGCTGGAGGCGTCACACTACCTGACTTCAAACTATACTACAAGGCTACAGTAACCAAAACAGCATGGTACTGGTACCACAACAGAGAAATAGACCAATGGAACAGAACAGAGTCCTCAGAAATAATACCACACATCTACAGCCATCTGATCTTTGACAAACCTGAGAGAAAGAAGAAATGGGGAAAGGATTCCCTATTAATAAATGGTGCTGGGAAAATTGGCTAGCCATAAGTAGAAAGCTGAAACTGGATCCTTTCCTTACCCCTTATACGAAAATTAATTCAAGATGGATTAGAGACTTAAATGTTAAACCTAATACCATAAAAACCCTAGAAGAAAATCTAGGTAGTACCATTCAGGACATAGGCATGGGCAAGGACTTCATGTCTAAAACACCAAAAGCAACGGCAGCAAAAGCCAAAATTGACAAATGGGATCTAATTAAACTAAAGAGCTTTTGCACAGCAAAAGAAACTACCATCAGAGTGAACAGGCAACCTACAGAATGGGAGAAAATTTTTGCAACCTACTCATCTGACAAAGGGCTAATATCCAGAATCTACAAAGAACTCAAACACATATACAAGAAAAAAACAAACAACCCCATCAAAAAGTGGGCAAAGGATATGAACAGACATTTCTCAAAAGAAGACATCCATACAGCCAACAGACACATGAAAAAATGCTCATCATCACTCGCCATCAGAGAAATGCAAATCAAAACCACAATGAGATACCATCTCACACCAGTTAGAATGGCAATCATTAAGAAGTCAGGAAACAACAGATGTTGGAGAGGATGTGGAGAAATAGGAACACTTTTACACTGTTGGTGGGATTGTAAACTAGTTCAACCATTATGGAAAACAGTATGGCGATTCCTCAAGGATCTAGAACTAGATGTACCATATGACCCAGCCATCCCACTACTGGGTATATACCCAAAGGATTATAAATTACTCTACTACAAAGACACATGCACACGTATGTTTATTGCGGCACTATTCACAATAGCAAAGACCTGGAATCAACCCAAATGTCCATCTGTGACAGACTGGATTAAGAAAATGTGGCACATATACACCATGGAATACTATGCAGCCATCAAAAAGGATGAGTTTGGTCCTTTGTAGGGACATGGATGCAGCTGGAAACCATCATTCTTAGCAAACTATCACAAGAAGAGAAACCAAACACCGCATGTTCTCACTTATAGGTGGGAACTGAACAATGAGATCACTTGGACTCCGGAAGGGGAACATCACACACTGGGGCCTATCAGGGGGAAGGGGGAGGAGGGAGGGATTGCATTGGGGAGTTATACATGATATAAACGTTATGCACATGTACCCTAGAACTTAAAGTATAATAAAATAAATAAATAAATAAAATCAAACCTCTACCTAAGATGCTACTCTATTGTATACTACTTTGATAAAAAAAAAAAAAAAAAAAAGAAAGATACATTTATACTTGGATCCAGCCAGACTGTCATGGATCTAAAGATATTTGTATCAGGCCGGGCGCGGTGGCTTAAGCCTGTAATCCCAGCACTTTGGGAGGCCGAGACGGGTGGATCACGAGGTCAGGAGATCGAGACCATCCTGGCGAACACTGTGAAACCCCGTCTCTACTAAAAAAATTTTTAAAAATTAGCCGGGCGAGGTGGCGGGCGCCTGTAGTCCCAGCTACTCGGGAGGCTGAGGCAGGAGAATGGCATAAACCCGGGAGGCGGAGCTTGCAGTGAGCTGAGATCGGGCCACTGCACTCCAGCCTGGGCGACAGAGCGAGACTCCGTCTCAAAAAAAAAAAAAAAAAAGATATTTGTATCAAAATATTAGATACAATATTGTTGGGTTCTTCCTAGAACTGACGTGATGGTCTACAGGGCACTGAAGGACATTATAAGAAATGTGTATGGAACTCAGTATTGTAAATATTAAAAGGATGTTGCTAATACCATAGTCCAGTATCATTCCATGTCCTCATTATATAAGAATGAGAAGTATCCATTTCATTGTTTTCAGTATCAGGAAAAGCTTTACTTACCCTGAGTGACCAGCATATTTATACATGGATGACGTGACTATTACAGTCATGCCATCTCAGTTTGCTGTAAGGAAGCTCAGAGCCAAATTCGCAATGCACCACTAGAAGTGACCCTTAGATAAACATCCTAGAATCATAAAATTTCCCTGCCCTTATTTCCTCTTCCCCATGTTTTCCAGCTGAATATTTCATTCACTGTGATGGTTTGTATCTTTTCTAAAATTATTTTTTAACTCAAATTAGCACCTATGACAGTTTTTGTCATTAATATAATTAGTGATCATGATCTATTTTATCACCAGCATCCCTCTGTTCAACTACATATCTTTGGCATTATGTTTATGCCTACAAAATAACTTTATGCAGCCCTTTTAAGTAATTAAAGTAAATCATATAGAGGACTTATTGTAAGGAAGGAAGCAGGGAGAAAGAAAATCAGCAAGGGAAAGCAAGGGACATTATAAATTCCGCCCCATCAGAAAAAATATGTAAAATATTAATAAAATGTCACTCTTTGCTGACTCAAATCCAACCAAATACAAATTCATGTCAGTACCTGCCTTCAGCAACCTATTGATCCAATGTCTCCAAAACAAATACACGAAGTGGATTTAAGGCTTACTAATAATAAGTGTTAGTCATCAGATATCATATAGCGCTTACCAGCTAGGTTTGTGGATTGTTGTTTTAAGGGAAAAAAGTAGTCACCTCACACCTTTTCTTCCATACAATGAATAGAAGAAGGAAAATATTTTTGCCACAAACTCTACATGGATTATGGGATAGATATTATGCCGTCAGAGTCAAGAAATTATAAGTAGAAATCATAGCACAAGAGATTTTTTATGATGTCCCAAAATAACCATTTTGTAAACATAAACATAAATTTTACTTGTTTAGCAATA
Source organism: Trachypithecus francoisi (assembly GCF_009764315.1). Lineage (NCBI taxonomy): Eukaryota > Metazoa > Chordata > Mammalia > Primates > Cercopithecidae > Trachypithecus > Trachypithecus francoisi. Next base: position 7,558,149 of record NW_022681472.1, read on the forward strand.
ATACTTTGAGTGCCTATTATTCATACAATACTACATTATTTCAGGGTCATTGGAGAGGGAGAAAGGCTTGCAAAGTAGACGACACAGTATCTGTTCCATGAGGTTCTTAAGTTTAGGTGAACATCTGAAGCCCAGATCTGTGAGATGCCCGAGAGCACTAGTAGAAGCGGGACAATTGCAGGGACCACCATGAGCTCCATGTTTCACATTCAAGTTCTACAGGGAAGTGGCGAAGGGATCCCATGACTGTGAGGGTGCAATGGGCCCCTGGGAGACTTGCCTCAGGCCATGTCCTGGGGTTTTTAAAGCCTTGTGGCAGATGTGCTGGTGAGCAACACGCAGCAGTTCCATCAGGACAGAGTGACTCACCAGAATATGGAAAAAACATGTTTCACAACTTAAGAGTGAATAAAACTGTGGCTATGCTTCTCTACCCTGTATAACCAGTGTGGGTCAGGTATTTCAGTATGGAATACATGCTTTTATGTACACATCAAGCAATTTTCATCTAGCTTTAGTCACCAAGTGTAAACAATACGGAGGCTTTTAACAAGGTAATATACACTAAATTTCCTTTCAAAGTAAGCACAGACTAATCAAAAAATAACAAGGAGAGGGTGAAGCATCCCAAACGAAACATAATTAATCTTACACTGGAAAGTAAGACCATTTTTTTACACAGGCAGTAAAACTCTAAGATGTTCTTCATTTGTCTCAGAAAGAAAATGACAAGCAAAAAGAGAAGAATTGTTAGCAATTAAAACACAGCAGTACTTTCATCTGAATTTTGAATTAAAAAGCCAACATATAATTTCTTTAAAATTGTTTAAATTCTTACTTGTAAAAGCAGTTGGAAAATGTGCTCCAAACCAGCTGAAGGGAAACGTCGTCTGACAGTTTTGAAGAACTCACATCTAAAACCTTGACACATACAAAGCATTAAAAAAAAAAGGAAAGAAAACTTTCCACAAACTTTGAAGCCACGTGACTCCAACTTTAGTCCCCGTAGCAACTTCTCCTTTTCCCCTGTTTGTCCATATTCAAAACTTTCATGCTAATGTATACAGATTTACCTATTATATGCAGGGGATTTGCATTTAGTTCTCTGTGTAAGACTGAATCACAAATTCAGTAATATCTTTTTGTGAAAAATTGAACTTTTTTATGACCTTCTTAATTACTGTAAAGACTACAGCCTATTATCTTATTGAGTGACTGAGACTATTTTAATTGCTCTTTGACCTCTTTGCTATGTGTTTCATCTAATTCATCAGAAGCTGTCATGGTTCAATGGTATAAACAATAAACAAAAATCCAGGAGGGGAAATGTAAGAGAGAGACCCTGGCACGGGCATGTCTGCAGCCTCAGAGTAGTACCTTCTGCAGGGCCTGCCAGAGTCCATCAGAGAAAACGTACCACAGGGGTCTTATACAAAGCACTATTTGGTGTGGTGTTTGACATTTTGCATTACCTTTAGTTATGTACCTATAACTAGAAAAGCAAATTCCACACATACATTACTGACTTTAAATATTTGGGATCCAAATGAACTAGGTGGGATAAATCTTTTCTTAGAAGTTACCATTCATGTAAAAGCAAATACAAACAAAAGCAAGCAAACAAACAAAAACCCATGTCTAAGTCTTAGAATTGGGTTCAACATTTCTCAGGCTAGGTTTACCTGTGCCAAATTTTGATTAATATAGGAATTTCCTTCTCTCTCATCTTACAAAAGACCAATATTGCTGTTGTATAATTAAGTGAATAACAGAGAGAGAAAAAAAAAATCTTTAGACAGTTCTTTTGTTAAGTAAAAGCTTCAGGCTTATTCCTGCCAATAAATCTGACAATGTAAATGAAGATTATTGCCACAATCCAAACTGATCAAAATGTGCAAGAAGTTTCTTGGGGGAGAAAGTTAAAGATAAGTCTTCCTTTAGCTTTTGTTTTAAAGCACAAAATTTTTGTTTATAAACCCAGCCCCAATTTTTCGAATAAATAATGGAGCTAAATGGCACATATTTATCAACATTTATAATGACATTTACTGACCATTTATTTTTTAAATATCTAAGATTGCTTTTCTAGAATGGTTAAAAAACTGTGTCAAAGTTGTTTTTCAAAAATCATTTTGAGAAACTGTGTTTTAAATACAGCAATAACAGGCAAACAAATTTGAAGATACTGAAAAGCTAAACTAAAGCATTTAGTCTTGAGACCATCTCATTGGATTCCATGTTATTCAAGATAGCCGTCAATGTTGAGCCAACTTCAACTATGTAATTCCTAAGAAAATGGCAATAGAAAAATATCCATCACCAATTTCAGTCATTTGATGCAACTTTCATCCAAAAGCAAGATTTTTTTGGTCAAAAATACAGTCATAATTTCAACATTGTCCCTGTCTATGAAATTTGGAAAATAACAATGCATGTTATTAGTAAAGCTTAGGACAGGTGTTCAGAGTGAGTTTTATTATGAAACAGTTTGGTGCTAGCTCTAGGTAGTATTAATATCTGTAACCAAATACATTTGAAAAGCAAATACCCAGCACCCTGTTACTATAGAAATAAAGCAAATAATAACAAAAGGTGGGGTTCTCTCTCATTACATCTTAGGCTAGCTCTTGAAAACACCATATTTCTGCTTCAAACAACAATCAAAAAGAGTGAAATAGTAACTGAACTTTTATAAAACTTTAAAATTCAACTTTCATAGCACTTCATGGTAAGATTCAAATCAGTTCACATATTATTTAAAATTGTGATAAGTGGCTTAAAATTCTAAATGATGCTTAAAATGTCTTTTGAAATATCTATTACATTATAATTTTTCAGTGGATAACTTAAGTGCTGCTTTAGAATCAAGGAACAATATCTTGAGGTGTGTTAAACTTTGAAAATTTACTTGGAACCCAAGTGCATTAATAAAACAAAATCCAAACTAGCAGTCAAATCAGGTAGAGCAAGACTCCAGCAGTTTCAAAAACATTTGCATGAGAACTTTGCATTTGTTAAGGTGAACAAAATTGTCCTTTCAGCCATGTGGTTAGGAATGAGAATTCCATCATGAGCAAGAAAATAAGTATTAAACCAGAGAGTAAAACTGAATCTTAATCATATTTATTTTATTTGGTTCAAGAGCATTCTAAACAATGACTACTTTGATAGAGACATTTTGAAATGGTTCAGACCCTAAGGAAGTAAAAAATCAACATAATGACACCCACATACATTTAAACAAGTTAAACATAAAACAACATATCTGATCTTTTAGTACAGCAGTCCCCAATCTTTCTGACACCAGGGAGTGGTTGTGTGGAAGACAATTTTTTCACAGATGAGGTGGCAGGGGGGATGGTTTTGGGATGATTCAAGTGCATTACATGTATTGTGCACTTTATTTCTATTATTATTACATTGTAATATATGATGAAATAATTCTATAACTCACCATAATGTAGACTCAGTGGGAGCTCTGAGCTTGTTTTTCTGCCACTAGAGAGTCCCATCTGGGGGCGATGGGAGACAGTGACAGATCATTGCGCATTAGATTCTCATAAGGAGCAGGCAACCCAGATCCCTCACATGTGCAGTTCACAATAGGGTTTGTGCTTCCACGAGAATCTAATGCCACCGCTGATCTGACAGGAGGCAGAGCCCAGGCAGTAATGCTCACTTGCCTGCTGCTCACCTCCTGTCATGCGGCCCAGTTCCTAACAGGCCACGGCCCAGTATCGGTCCATAGCCCAGGGGTTGGGGACCCCTGTTCTAGTATACTGCACACATTTTTTTTAACATTTGGTATAATTGCCACTAACTCACTTACCTAAAAGACTATAACCTATGTTATGCTTTCCCCAGTTGTTGAAATGCTTTGGAGAGTAAGTACTACCACATTTTAGAGGAAGAGCAAGCCCTCACTGAAGGGAAGGCCTGCAGAAGGTTCTTAGGTTCTTGACACGTGCTGGTGGAATGCGTGATGGTGTAAATGGCTGAATCCTACCTTGTGATTATGTAGGAAAGCAACACAGCCTCTCATGCGTATGTCAGAGCACAACACAGGCTATTTGGTTTCCTTACTTGAGGCCTCCATGCTATCAAATCCAGAAACAACTTTGAAAATGTCACTCTTAGCATGATTTCAATAGCATAAATACCAAAATATCAGCAGAGTCTACCCAGTGATGGACAAGGTAAAGATTATGTGCATTTCCTCAACAAAACCTGCTGGTTGAGTTACTGACTCTCACAGGATCTGACCTAAATGTCTATCCATGAGGTACATAGATATTTTTTTTTTTTTTTTTGGTCTTTGATGTTTCTTAGTTCCTTAATATACATAAAGAAGTGAAAGTAGTTCAGTGTTGAGGAAGTAGTTCATTGGTGACTTCAATTAGGATAGGGTTGTTAAACTTTATTGCTTGTGGTTCTAGTGTTTAAAACTGGTAATTGGTGTTAACAGTACACTGCAGTGTTTTGGTAATTTTCACAGTAATATGCCACTCTCATCCCTGTTCCTGCATGACCTGTGGTGGTTAATAGCATCATTATGGATCCAGGAAGAACCACCTTTCTTTTTCCTTTTTACACAACACTGTGTTGGCCAGACAATCTCACAAATTTCATCCATGAAACACATTTATCCAAATTTATTTCCTCTCTCTTAACTACCTTGATTCAAGCCGTCAAAATCTTTTGCCAAGACTTTGTAATTTACCTGCTGACCTCTTCACATTTCAACCCTCCTGCCACTGGAGCAAACAAGGACGCAGGCAGGCCACTCATCTAAGGAATCAGATCCACACTTTTTAAACTTTTGGTAAATGTACTGCATAATGTGGAACCAGTTCACTTCTGTAGGCTCATCTTTTCACTACATCCCGGCTCTGAGCACTCACAGCACCTTGATCCCAAACACTTTATACCTGTCTGTGGGTGTATCATTTGAGGGCCTTACACAAAATAAAACTTTGCTTGATACATATGCAAGACATTTACTTCTGCTTTAAAATAATGGAGCAAATAAAGTGAAAGCTACATACAGCACTAAGTATAACACAGTATAACATTTCTAAATAGTTTGTAACAACTTAGACTGGAGACACAGTGATACACTGGGTGATTTTCATAAATGTTTCTCTTATTTTGGTTCATAAAGCCTACTCTTTATTTGTCCTAAAGGGATATTTTCAGAGCAAAGAACAAGACAAAATGAGTTTAAGTTGCACTCAAAAATGCATCTGGGGCCAGGCACAGTGGCTTATACCTGTAATCCCAGCAATTTGGGAGGCCAAGGTAGGCAGATTCCTTGAGTTCAGGAGTTCAAGACCAGCCTGGGCAACATGGTGAAACCCGATTTCTACAAAGTACAAAAATTAGCTGGGCGTGGTGGTACACACCTATAGGCCCAGCTGCTCAGGAGGCTGAGGGGGGCAGATCACCTGAGCCCAGGACACAGAGGCTGCAGTGAGCTGTACTCATACCACTACACTCCAGCATGGGTGAAAGAGTGAGACCCTGTCTCAAAAAAAAAAAAAAAAAAAAAACAGTTGGGCTGGGCATGGTGGCTCCCGCCTGTAATCCCAGCCACTAGGGAGGCTGAGGCAGGAGGATTACTTGAGGCCAGGAGTTTGAGACCAGCGTGGGCAGCATAACAAGACCCCCATCTCTATTAATCAGGCATAGTAGTGTGTGCTGATAGTCCCAGCTACTCAAGAGGCTGAGGCAAGAGGATCACTTGAGCCCCAGGAGTTTGAAACTGTGGTGAGCTATCATTGTACCACTGCACTCCAGCCTGAGGGACAGAGTGAGAACCTGTCTCTTAAAAAAAAAAAAAAAAGGAAAAGAAAAAAAGACATGCGGTTGATCAGAAGGAAGAACATTCAAGAATCAACATTCAATAGTGAGTTCATCAATACTGAACAGTGAAATTAATAAAAATAAAAACTCATAAGTAATATAATACACCAGGACAGCATTCTACCAAACAATTACATACCAAATTCAGAATAGAAAATTATCAACAAACTTTAGGGTGAAGATTTCTAAGTGGATTTAACAGATCTTATTGAAAAATGTTTTCCTCAACTTTTTTATTTGTAATTGATATTCATCATCTTAGGAAGCTGACAAAATCTAAATAATTTTAGGTAACTTACCAAATTATCTTTTTGTCACTTTCATTTGATAATTAAATTAGATGCCCAAAATCATAATCAACTAACTGAATCTGTTCAAAAAGCAATTTTATCAATAATAAATTTTTTGCCATTTTATTAACATTTATCAGCACAGGCTAATATTATCAGCCTATATTTGTTTATATTAGCTCATATTTTCAGCATTAGTTAATTTCCAAAAGGAATTAAGTTCTAGTAACAACTCGGAAGTTTGTATTTCCCTGTTTTATTTTTTATTTGGTTCAATTTTAAATCAAAATTAAGCATAAGTTAATTTCAATTTGAAAATGAAAACTGTCTTGCTTGGTACGGCTTTCTTCATTTGATTTATGGTCTCACTAAGTCTGTGATGACGCATACCCTCCATGGAGGTGACTAGGTCAAGCTCCCAGTCTTTTTCCAAACTGACTTCAGGAATTTTTAAATGTATCATTTCAAGGAGAGGAATTTTAAATTTGCAATGCAGAGTACAAAAAAAGCCTTTTTTATTGTGTTTAATTGTAGTTCTATTGGTTTATAAATTTAAGATAGACAGATCAGGTTAGTGTGACTATTCTATAAATACACGATTTTTTAAAATTACTTTGTGTTGTACCACATTTTAAAAACTTGACAAAATAAATTCTCAGACTATCCTAGCATTTTTCATAATAATTTACACTCTGCCCAACTTGAACTCTACAGGAAATTTTTCTTTACACTTTCATTTTAAAGTGGTTATTTTCCTTAAAGATAAAAACAGGGGAAAAAAAATAAAAGGAAACAGTGTTTCATGTTTCTCCTGAAATAGCTGAACACTTAGTCATTTTCCTTAGAAGCCACTTTAATACAGAACAAAAGAAAACTTTGGATTAGACAGATGGCTTTATTTACTGAGGTAAAGTTCACATCTGAGGATCTTGCCCGTCTTGTAAAACTGCATTGTCCACATGAGACTGCCAAGTAGTGTTGTGTGGTGCACAAATACTCACGCTGCATAAAGGGCTGCCACGGGGGAGTCTTCCCCCTGCGAAGGTGGCACTCCCGCCCTGCAGCTCCCTCCCTGCTCTGCCAGGCAAGTCCCCTGCGGTGGCCCCTGAACAGGAAGCACTGACCACTGCCTGCCTTTCCAGGCAAAGGAGGTCCTGTAATCAGCGACTCTTTCACTCTTGACAAACCTGAAAAAATCCTCATGACAAACCTGACAGATCGACCTCGCGAGATCCTTTCGTTTACCTCCTCCCCTCCCAGCGGCTCTTTCCTGACAGCCTGGCGTTATTTTGCAAGGGAGGCCATTGCTGCTGCTGTAGTGAGAAGTTTTGTTTTTTCCGTTTTTTTGGTTTTTTGTTTGTTTGTTTTGAGACAGAGTCTCACTCTGTCGCCCAGGCTGGAGTGCAGCGGCGCGATCTCCGCTCACTGCAACCTCTGCCTCCCGGGTTCAAGGGATTCTCCTGCCTCAGCCTCCGTAGTAGCTGGAAATACAGGAGGAGTTTTTAATGACTTCAGACTGAGAGTACCTGGCTACAGCAGCTTCTCCAGTAAGTGAGAAAAGGATTTCTAAAGACCTGACTCTTGTACTGCATTCAGGAAATAGAACAAAAGATTAGTTATGCACATTTGGTGCTGCCCATTTGCTCACAGACCAACAACTTTCACTGGATGTTTGTCCACATAGAGGCATCTCCCATCATTTTCTCTCAGCGTCTGTGCGAACTTGCTCTCCTGTTCATGTAGCAAAACAAACTGACAATTAAGAATCAAACTTTCTCCCTTTCTCAATATCTATTTCTTTAATTATATTGATTTAATTGATACATGCACTTTTAAATTGTGGTTATTTAAGCAACAATCGTTTCCATTTCTAAATATGCCTATCGGTGGTAGGTGAGCCCTTGTAGGTACTTTAAAAAAATCATTATTTTTAAGGCAAATTTAAGTTCACAGCAAAACTGAGTGGAAAGTGAAGAGATTTCCCATATACCTCCTGCTTCACACTGCACAGCCACCCCTGTTACCGATAGGCCCCGCAGAGTGGCACATTTGATACAATTGATGAATCTACACTGACACATCATTATCACCCAGAGTCCATGGTTTACATTCGGGTTCATCAGGGTGTTATACACTCCATGAGTTTGGATAAACATATAATGACAGGTATCCAACACTCTGCTGTCATGCAAAGTATTTCACTACCCTAAAAATCCTCTGTGCTCTGCCTATTCATCCCTCCCTCCTCCTTAAACCCTAGCAACTACTGATCATTTTTCCTGTCTCCACAGCTTTGCCTTTTCCAGAAAGTCACATAGTCAGAATCAAAAATTATGTAGGCTTTTAGACTGGCTTCGTTCACTTAGCAACCTTCATTCAAGTTTCCTCCATGTATTTTCGTGCCATGATATCTTACTTCTTCTTAGTGCCGAATAGTATTCCAATGTCTACATGTACCGCAGTTTATTTATTCATTCTTCTACTGAAGAACATCGTGGTTGCTTCCAAGTTTGAGCAATGAAGAATAAAGCTGCTGGCCAGGCGTGGTGGCTCACGCTTGTAATCCCAGCGCTTTGGGAGGCCAAGATGGGAGGATCATGAAGTCAGGAGTTCCAGACCACTCTGGTCAACATGGTGAAACCCCGTCTCTAATAAAAATACAAAAATTAGCTGGGCATGGTGGCACGTGCCTGTAATCCCAACTACTTGGGAGGCTGAGGAAGGAGAATTGCTTGACCCCAGTGAGCCGAGATTGCACCACCGCACTCCAGCCTGGGCAGCAGAGTGAGACTCCATCTCAAAAAAAAAAAAAAAAAAAAAAAGAAAGAATAAAGATGCTATAAACATCCATGTCCAAGTTTTTATGTGGATATCAAGTTTCCAAGGATCACAATTGTTGGATGATATGGCAAAGGTATGTTTACTCTTATAAGAAACTGCCAAACTGTCTTCCAAAGTGGCTGTACAAGTTTTACGCCCACCAGCAATGAATGAGGGGTCCTGTTGCTCTGCATCCTCACCAGCATTTGTTGTCAGTGTTCTGGATTTTGGCCACTCTAATAAGTGAGTAGTGGCAAGTCACTGTTGTTTAAATTTGCATTTCCCTGATGGCATATGATGTGGAACCCCTATAGGTACAAGGCTTGCATTGTCTCAGCTCATCCTATGAAGTAAGTATCATTTTGATCTTTGTTACAAAGAGAAGGGAGGACAGTTGGAAAAGGTACATGCCCTGCTCCAGGTCGCACAGCTGGTCTGAATATCCCAGAGTGATTCTGGGAGTCAGCTGGTTTACATCATCTGTTTGCTCATCAAACCTGCTGTGCACAGCAACATGCAGGATACTAACTTGATTCCATACTTAATGCATCAGCAAACACTGTCAGCTCTACCTTAGAAATATCTATGGAATTCAACTCTTTTTCACCATCTCCACTGCCACCAGCCTGGACCCAGCCATTGTGGCCTCTCGCCTGGATTGGAGCAGAAGCCTCCTAACCATCCCGCTAGTGCCTCACCTCTGTGGGTCTACCCTGCACACACCTGCCATAGGGGCCAACAAAGACCCAGCCTGATATCCTCCACTCAGGACCCTCCAAGGGTTGCAAGTACCTTAGGGTGCAGTCCCAAATCTTTGCTGTGCCCTGGAAAGCTCTGTCCATCTGTCTTGCCCCAACCTCCTCTCCCCTCCTCCCCTCCCGGCAGCTCCTAGAGCAGGTCAGGAGGGTTCCACCTCAGGGCCTTTGCAATCACCCCCTCTCTACCTGGAAGGCCCTTCCTCAGATGTCCCAGTGGCTCACTGCTGCTCCTCATCAGACATCTGCTCCACTGTCGCCTCAGCCTGGCGGCCTTCCTCCAGCACCTGGAAGGAAGGAGCACCCTCTGGGATTAAGCTTTTTTTCTCTTCATAGCAACAGCTCTCCCCTGCACATTAGATGTTCACATGTTTACTATCTGCTTCTTGAATGGAATGTAAGCTCTGAGACACCAGCAATTTCAACTTCTCTGTTCACTGCTGTGTTTCCAGCGCTGAGATGTGCTTGGTACAAGATAGGCCCTCAGTACCAATGAACTGATTGAATGAATGAATCTTTATTTCTGACCTCAGAAACTCCAGTAATTGAGTACTACTTGCTACAGTTTGGACATGGGTGGTTTGTCTCAACCAGAGCTCCTGTTAAAATTTGGTCCCTGGTATGGCAGTGCTGGGAGGTGGGGCCTAGTGGGAGGTGTTTGGGACGTGTAGGTGAAACCTTCGTGAGTGGCTTAGTGCTGTTCTCACAGCAGTGAGTGAGTTCTCACTCTGGCAAGACCAGAACGGTTCTCACAAAAATAAATTATTTTGACCTAGCACATGGCCCCCATTAGGAGCTAAGCAGGTACCGCGACAATGCTTCCCATACTTCCAAGCCTGTAGAACTGTGAGCTAAATAAATCTCTTTTCTTTATAAATTACCTAGTCTCAGGGATCCAGTTACAGCAACATGAAGTGGACGAAGACACTATTCCAGGCTACACGATACACAATAGTAGAACCCACACTATGTCACCATTATGCCAACCTCGTCCAGAGATCCATGTTTCAGAGATTCTGTGGGACCTGATTAAGTAGCCTGTGGTCAAATAACTTTGGGAAACACTGGCTTAACTGATGTTAAGCAGTTATATTTACTGCAGGACTTCTCAGTGCTTTTAATGTGCTAATACATGTTGATCTTATACAAGAAAAGAACAATACCTGCAGCAAATCCCAAATTGAATTGAACATAGGACTCCTTTGCCATAGGCAATTAATATTCCAATGCACTCTGCAGAATGCTAAGCTAGTTATTCCAGTGCCTTAATGGTTAAAAAATGATCATTAGGCTACTTTTTTAAATTTTATTATATTTTTAATTTTATTATCTTTATTTCAATAGTTTTTGGGGAACAGATGGTGTTTTATTGCATGGAAAAGTTCTTTGGTGGTGCTTCCTGAGATTTTGGTGCACCAGTCACCTGAGCAGTGTACACTGTACCCAATGTATACTCTTTCATTCCTCACTTCCCTTTTACCCTTCCCCCGAGTTCCCAAAGTCCATTATATCATTATTTTGCCTTTGCATCCTCGTAGCTTAGCTTCCATTTATAAGTGAGAACCTATGATGTTTAGTTTTACCTTTCTGAGCTATGTTTTTAAGATTTTTTTTTTTTTTTTTTTTGAGACGGAGTCTCACTCTGTCGCCCAGGCTGGAGTGCAGTGGTGCGATCTCAGCTCACTGCAAGCTCCGCCTCCCAGGTTCACGCCATTCTCCTGCCTCAGCCTCCCTAGTAGCTGGAACTACAGGCCCCCGCCACCTCGCCCAGCTAGTTTATTTGTATTTTTTAGTAGAGACAGGGTTTCACCGTGTTAGCCAGGATGGTCTCGATCCCCTGACCTCGTGATCCGCCCGTCTCAGCCTCCGAAAGTGCTAGGATTACAAGCTTGAGCCACCTTGCCCGGCCTTAAGATTTTTTTAAATAGAAACAGTGTCTCACTCTGTCACCCAGGCTGGAATGCAATTGCACAATCATAACTCATTGCAGCCTCAACCTCCTGGCCTTAAGCAATCCTCCCAATGCAGCCTTCTGAGTAGCTAGGACTACAGGCACAAGCCACCATGCCCAACTACTCTTTTTAGTTTTTTGTAGAGATTGAGGGGGGTCTCACTATGTTGCCCAGGCTAGTCTCGAACTCCTGGCTTCAAGTCATTCTCCTGCCTCTGCCTGCCAAAGTGCTGGGATTACAGGCTTTTGGTTTTTGATAAGAGTTTACAGGCCAGGCACAGTAGCTCACACCTGTAATCCCAGCACTTTAGAAGGCTGAGGCAGACAGATCGCTTGAGATCAGGAGTTCAAGACCAACCTGGCCAACATGGCAAAACCCCGTCTCCACTAAAAATACAAAAATTAGCCAGGCATGGTGGCACACGCCTGTAATCCCAGCTACTCTGGAGGCTGAGGCAGGAGAATTACTTGAACCCAGGAGGCGGAGGTTGCAGTGAGCCAAGATTGTGCCACTGCACTCCAGCCTGGGCAACAGAGTGAGATGCCTTCTAGAAAACAAAAAACAAAAAAAGAATTTATCAATCCCTGAAGATCATGTTCAGTTCTATTAGTAATAATCATCCTACAGAAAGAGCTACCAAAGGCTCCCAAGAAGTGACTGTCAGCTGGGTGTAGTGGCTCATGCCTCTAATCCCAGCATTTTGCAAGGCAGAGGCAGGAGAGTTGCTTGAGCCTAGAAATTTGAGACCAGCCTGGGTAACATAGTGACACCTTCCGTCTACAAAAAAAACAAAAAAGAGAGAGAGAGAAGAGAAAAGAAATGACTGTCAGTCTGGTGTGGTTTGCTGTGTGCCACAAGCTGCCCCTGAGCACAGTGTGCACCAGACAACATTCCCCTGCAGAGCTCCCCCTCCTCAGCCTGCTCTCCATGCTGGGGCCTCAGTGCCCATACTTGGGACCCACAGCTGCCCTGGTGTGCTTCCCAGAATGCCCCTTCCCTTTAGCACCCCCTGGGACCTAGGACCATCAGAATCTTCTTCCCTCATCTCAGAATCTGGGCTCTGGAAACTGCCGCACCCATCTGATTAGCATTCATCACTAATAGCCCAGCAAAATCCTTCCCCTCATAGATGATTTTAGTACTTCTCCCAGTGTGTTTAACAGACTGGACTGCCCAGTGTGACTTTTAACACACAAGAGTAGAGTCTGGGGGAATATTTGCTTGGAAGCGAAGGGGCATTTCACATCCCTCCTAAATGCACTAATATTTGAGTCCCCACTCTTCTGCCAGTGATTGCATTAAGCCTTTATTCCTACATGATCTCTAATGCCCACAGGAACCCTCCGTAGATATTATAATATCAACTTTTTAAAGATTGATGCTGAGGAACAGAGAGAACTTGCTCAAGGTCACATGGTCAGTATGGAATTCTCAGTGTGTCATCACCTTCCCCAAACCCCCTCTTTCTCCCCAAGACAGTCAGGTCTTCGCACAGTGGGTCCCACTAGCAGAGACCTTGCTACCCATCAGGCCCTGCACAAGGCACCCTGGTCAATCTGTTGGGCAACATAAACCTTCAAAGAGTAAACATCGGTCATTAATGAGTGAAGGCAGCACCCTGTAGACATAATTATTCCCACTCCACATATGCAAAAACTGAGGGTACAAATGGTTTAAAGAATGATCATAAGGCACATGACAACATCCTCACAGCCTTGCAGAGTGTGGCCTCTAGGAGGTATGCAATGCATGTTTGTTGAATTAGAATTGTGGTGGGACAGATGGGTGGATGGATGGATGGATGGATAGATAGATGCAAGGATGTATGGGTGGGGGGGGTGGATAAATATATCTAAGACTAGCTCTGTATTCCAGTCTCGAAAAATGTGAAGATTTACTGGCTTGATGATACGCTGAAATTAAAAACAAATGGGAACATTTAACGAGGGCTATAGAAGCTATTCATAAATAACCCTTTAATGGTCTTAATGAATGTGCCTATAATTGTCCTCATTTCTTCTTCTTGTGTACTTCTTATCAGTTTTCCTCTGTCCTTTGGTGTATAAAATGATTTTCTCTCACCATTCCTGTTTCCCGCTCTGTTGTATCTATGGTATTTTCAGCTATCTGGGAATTTTGTTAAAGAGTATCAAATCATATCCTAGGAAATGTAGCAAAAATAGAAACTATTGATAGGAATATGTAGAGTAATATTTGTACACATATGGTCAAGCTGCTCAAAATAGCACACTATAGCTAGCATTGTCTTTGCCAGCAGGCCCTGTGATTGGAGCCTGGTGTTCTGATGCTTTGCACAGTGTTCATGGTGACAGTTCTGAAATGGGGGTGACCATGGTGCATGGCAGAAATGAGAGGGGTAGACATCAGGGTGTAATTTAGTTCTCTGTCTTCTCTCTTCTTGCTGATGATTTGCTGTTGTGCAGCACATCTCTGGAAATAAAATTCAATTTTAAAAAACCAAGTTAGACAGCAAAAGATAGTTAAATTTGACTGTCAAGAATGTCTGGAAGCAATTGGAGATTGCATCCACTTCATACACTGTGATGAGGCACACTTGCCGTGACTGCCGGTAGCCACCAGGTAGACAGCTCTGCTCTGTCTAGACACAGACACCACCTAGAGCCCCAAACACACTGAGCTCCTGGTTGTGGATGTGCTGTAGATATTTGCCCCATTCCACCCACAACAGGGACACTTGATGAAGTCACACTTGATTGAAATTGTGCTTCTCCCAGGCCCCGTCAGGCATCGCCTACGTGTTTAAACTTCACCGTCTATCTTAGCAAAGAAACAGAGTGGAGAGCTTCAATATACATTGCAACATAATATGGGGCACAGGGTCTGCAAGGAAGCCCCCAAACAGCCCTTTCTACAGAGCCAGATTTGATATGCAAAATCATACAAGATGAAGTTGCTACATAAAGTTAGCGACATGGCAAGTAAAGATGCAATTTCTAAACTAAAGTAAATGTCAACTACAGCATATCTGGAGAGGGCTCTTGCTGACAGGTCAGCAGGTCAAAGGAAAGTAACCTTCCCTAGAGTCAGTGTTCAAGGCAGAGCCCCTGGCTTGAACAGCAGCCTGCTGTTAGATGCCTCTCTGTGTGGGCCATCTGGTCACCCCAAGCCTCCTGCCCTCAGGCTAGCAGAGGCCTGGGCCTGCCTACCTGCTGGAGCAAATCCCCAGCTAGAGACTGTAGCTTGCTCCCGAGGATGTTCTATCCTTAGGAATAAGTGAATTGGAAGGTGCTTAGCACAAGGCCTGGCACATGGAGAGCCCTCAAAAAAAAAGTAGCTAACATTAAGCTCCCTCTAGCCAATTTCCTGTGATCGAGAAAATAACATTAATAGCAGTACAAGACACCAGTTTGACTTTTTTGTTATAACCAGTTGTGGTTATAGGTAAAGAATATATCAAACCATTGGAGGAATTCAAGCCATTCACAAGCCATCACCCAAAATTTCCTACACATAAAACAAGTTGCTGAGAGGAAATAAAACTGCCCTCTGAACATGCATATCATGTATCACTGTTGCAGCCAGCCCCAGAGCCTGCAGAACTGCCTATAACATACAAGGTGTGCAATAAGTGTGCGTTAAATGAATGTTCTCTTCATCACACTACATGTAAAACATCAAGAATTGTTACAACAAAGGGTTAGCAAGCCTGGTGGCCTGAAACTGGTTCTGCCATTGACAAGACTATAGCATATGGCAAGCTACTCCACATAACTTATAAAAGGCATCCCTTCCCCATAAGATGTTACAAAATGACATGAAACAGGAACTCACATTGGTCCTGTATACTCACATCACAGGATTTAGAGATGGAAGATCTGTTTTGCTCTGTTGTGTCCATGTTATTTCCAGCTGTTGGGGAATGTGGTTACAGTGTCAAGTCACATGCGTGTGCTTCTATTCTTCTTTTAGGTTTACAACGGCATTCCTTTTAGGCTTGCTGTCATTCCTCACACTTCATTAGGAAATGGAGGCTCACAGAAATTAACTAATTGACTAAATCTTATATTGCTTGTAAGTAGAAAAAGGGGTTCAAGCATGGGATGTCTGGCCCAGAGTTGGTTGTTTTCCCCAGGAAACTGTACCCCACCACCCGGTAACCATTTTGAGTAGTGACTGTTTCATATATTAATACAGGATCTTTCTTGGAGGCCACCCTAACGTCTGAGTAGTGATTGTTTTCTGTATTAACACAGGATCTTTCTTGGAGGTCACGCTAACGTAGATAAAATGGAATGTCACCTGAGATGTGCCACAGTTGGGAATTCTCTGGGGGTCTGCTCCACATCCGTTCCTCTATCCTTTTTTCTCGGATTTGTTCTAACCGTGCTCCATGAGTCCGCGTGACTCCAGGAAGCCAAATCTACCCCCATATCCGAGGTGGACACTGATTCTTCTAATCCAGTTTGGGTGGGTCATTTCTCCTGTTGGTCATTGGTTCAGCATTAAGTTATGCTGCAGTTAAGGCTAATTAGACCAGAGGAGGGCCTTCCAAGAAGGATCATATTAGTTCTTCTGTGAAAGCTTCAGGGTACCACTCTTCTTTGGACACCATGGGAAAGCCTGGAGACTTAGTAAATGGCTGGATATGATCCTGAGAGCCACAGGCAAAGTGACGTGGAGGATGGCGGAGGAGAGAGTCAGGAAGACCCTTACCCTTTTACCAGGCTGAGCTGCTGAGTGAATCAGTTCTGGAAGTGCTCCTGCCTTTGGAATCCCGATTTCATGAGCCAATGAATACCCTTCATATTTAAGCCACTTTGAGTTGAATTATCTGTTACTTCAGTGAAAGCAGCATAACTAAGATACTCTACAGAATTTTTAAATTCTATTATCTGACCCCTATGGTGAATATTCTCTGAAAAATAAAAATTTGGGGACTATTGTACTGTGGTGAAAAAGAAATACCAAGTCAATACACAAAATAGCTCTACCTTGACAGCATTAAAATTTTCTCAAGAACAGACTACTTTGTGCAGAGACAAATGTAAATCTGTTAGGTGAATTTAAAAAATTAAGTAGTTGAAACTCTACTGAGGTGGAATCTAAAATTCGTCTTTTCCTAATTTTGCATTATCATATATACAAATATGAAAATGGAAACAGAAGCATATGGGACTTTGGGCATATCACCATGTGCTTCTCAAATTCCAGTTGGATATCCTGATGGAGCCTTCTACTGGGTAGAGCAGCAGTTTTAATGTCCCTGTCCTGGCCTCTCACTGCTCAGGTTACCTTGTGCTTCCCTCACAAGAAGTGAGAAGTGGGGCCCATTGATGGGTTGGGTTGAGTTGAGGGTCAAAAGGAAGATTGTCTGTAGAAGTGACTGTAACTGAAAGAGTCTCAGAAATTCAGAGCCTTGCTGTGTGAGGCTCTCAGCACTACTCCCCCAAATCCAAAATTCTACCCTGTTTTGTGTTAAGCCTTTATTTTTTCTCAAAACAAAGATCTAAGACCCAAAGAGGCTCAAAAACTAGTTTATCTCAAAACGGAATCCCTGATCCCCCTCCCTGAAAATAGCAGCCCTTCCAATCAGCTGGCAGCAACAAAGCCAAGGTTGGCTTTGAATGTCATTCTTTTCCCTCTCTTTCCTTCCTCTCACTGTTATGCAGCTCCTAATACAAAATAAGCAAGTCATGAGGGCCTGAGGTTTGCACACAGAACCAGGAACAAGCTGGTGAAAGACTGCAGCTTTGAGAAAATTGCATGCTTTAGTTACTGTGCTTCTACTGGTACTAGCCTCATTGGAACAGAGTAAGTCACAAATCAGAAGAGATGCTGAGTGTCTTCCTCAGGAACAGTGAGTGGAATACACCACCCAAACCTAATGCTTCTGGTTCTGAAAAAAAACACCAAATAAATGTTTTTTGTTTAAAACATGCACTCTGCATCCTTCACTGTGCAGGGTGACTCCTTGGGCCCTTGAGGCCACAAGGGATATATCCACTGCTGCTTTCAGATCCAACCTCCTGAGTGCAGGAGACAGGGCTTGGGAGTGGCCAAGCTGCCTGGACAGTCACTTCTGTGACATTCATCCCAGTCTTTTAGTTTGAATTCTGATGTCACAAGTGCAGAGGAAAATTCTCCTGAACAGAATTGGGCAGCGAGAGACTTGTACCAAGGCCTCTAAAAGGTTAATTATCTGGTCAGTGACAATACACTCATCCCTGGTAAGAGAAAAAAACAAACTCCGCAATAGAAAAATCATCAACTTTTCTCAAGTGACAGCAATAGACAAGGGATCGGCCTTCTTACCTGAGAGCAAGATGCAACCTTGAAAGCAAGATGCAATTTTGCTGTTTTATGTTGTCTTTTTTCTTTTTTTGCCATGTTTAAGTAGTGTTCAAGCCTCATTCTTCTAAAGATACCTCAGCTGAACTAAAGAGCTGGCAAAATTGTATTGGCACTTCACAGAAACATTTTCTTTCTCTGAAGGGAGAAAAAACCTTGACATCACTGTAACTCTTCAATTTATATTCTTTCATTTGATCTTGTTCAGCACTTATGCCAACCCCATAAGAGAAACTACAGCTTGGAAATAATACATCTCCTTAGGGTGGAAATTTTCTTGACTCAATACATTTTTTAAAATTTTGCCCTCCATTCCTTTTTCTGTCTCAAATTTGAAAAGAGGTCCCTGTTGAAAGTACCCAATTAGAGATGAAAAAACTGAGATCCTGGGAATTTAAGCAGCCTTTCCAAGATCACACAGATGACACAGAGAGCTGGTCCTAGAACTCCCGTACTCCAAAGCCCTGCTCTTTCCACTCCCTGCTTGGGAGCCTCTCATCCGATGGAACTGAGAAACTGCTACTGCACCGCAGACGCTAGGTGGTACTTTCCAGAAGGTGGGAAATGGGGTTGGCAAGGGTCTTGTATCTTTTGCTCTTTCTACATTATTTGGATATTTTATATTCAGAATACGTTCTTTCATAACTTGATTTTTAAAGGAACAAAAATGTATTTTTCCAGCTTTATTGAGGTATAATTGACAGAAAAATTGTATAATTCAAGATGTCCAATGCAACGATTTGATATACATATACATTGTGAAATGATTTTCACAATCAAGTTAACGAACATATTCATCACCACACATTGTTACTATTTTGTGTGTGTGAGGGTTAGGACACAAGATCTACAGTCTTAGCAAATTTCAAGTGTACGATACAGTATTCTTAACAAGTCTTAGCAAATTTCAAGTGTACGATACAGTACTCTTAACAAAAGTCGCCATCCTGTGTGTTAGATCTCCAGAGCTCACTCATAACTGAAAGTTTGAAAATGGACAAATACACTTTAATAATCGTTGAGCACTGTCGAATACTAAGTAGCTCTGAGGTGTCCTTGTTCATTTTGCTATGTGTGTTATTGTGTTTTCATGTGTTCTATATGTATGGACTTCATTTAATTCACAGGGTAGCCATACCATAAAACTACACACAGGAAATAGAAAGGAGAAAGAGCACAATTATTCCATTATTCAATTCTGTAGTTGAGTAATTCAGCTCAAGGATTCACAGCAGATCCTTACTTTGTGTCTGCCCAACCTCACTTCTCTCTCTTTGACTCCTTTCTGGATCTAATTGGCTACCAGAACTACTCACTCAAAAACATCCTTACTTCCTTTATGCCCTTTCTTCTTTCCATACTTCCCCAATGCTGATGAAAACATTTAAAAAGTCATACAGAATGCTGTCCTTAAAATACGTAGTCTGCCACTCAGCTGGACAATCATCCCCCCGGTCAGCCATTTTTCTTATCCTTGATTCATTTCCTTTCCTTGTCTAAATATTCCAAATCTTGACTACTTTCCTCAAGATGCTGGGGCAGTTCCTAACTTCTTCAGTCTCAGAAGGGATAAACTTGTCTATAATTTCATCAACAAACTAGAGGCTACACAGCACCTTCCTCCACTCACACAGTCTCCGTGGCCACGCTCACCCCAGGACTCCCCTACACGCTCAGAGTAAGACCCTGAGACCCCCGCCTCCGCCCAGGGACTTCGCCATCCCCTCTCCTCCAGAACTGTGCGCGGCCCTTATTCTCCTGTGTTCCCACTTCTCTTCTCCTTCACCTTGTCCCATCGGTATGTTTATTTACCTCCTATCTTTACAGAGACTTTTCTTCATGCTAAGGCCTAACTCATCCCCTCCCCTTCCTATCCAAATGCCCAATGTATAGCGCCTCCTCTTTTCCTCGCCTTCACTCCTCAACTCATCTGTCTTCTCTCCATCTTACCACAGCTCTGCTGAAATGGTATATTCACGCGGATGTTCAATTAACTGGTCAAAAAGTCAGAGAGTATCTTTCAGTCCAGTCTTACTTCATACCTCCCCGACACTGCATCAGTCCTTTCTTAAAGGACTGAGCGTCCTTGGTTCCAGGACAGCTGGTCCTCCCCTCCAACTGGACTTCATTCTTCTACTACTCCTTTGATGGCAACTGTCCTAGTTTTCTGTCCCCAGCCCATGGATGCTGATCATTCTCACTATGTGTTATCATTTGCCTTAGGATTCCAAATAAATGCTGATTCCTAAATCCACATGATGTACCCAGATCCAAACATCAGACTTAAGCTAATTACTGAATATTTCCACCTCGTTATTTCCTAATACCACATATCCAACCATTCTAACACGTCCAAAACTCAGTTTACCTTTCACATAAAGCAGCGTTAGTAGAGCCACCATCATCCCCCAACCACTCACCTCGAAACCTTGGAATAATCCCTGACTCATTTCTCCCACACTCTGTGTCCAATCAGTCAAACGTGTTTTGCCAATTTTAATTCCTAAGTGTAGCAGATTATATTTTCACAGATGGCCACGACAATATCCCCCACCCCAAACGCTATTCCGGAATGTGGCCTCACCCACTCCCATCAAGAGGCGAGTCTGCTTCTCCAACCGCGAGCAGCAGGGCTCAGTGACCCCTCCGACCAACAGACGCAGCAGAAGGAAGAGGCGCCGCCCCAGGCAGCACTTACCTGGGGGGCAGCTGCCGCTTCCTGTGTCTTGGGAGCCAATCTTGGAGATAACCATGCTGTGAGAAGCCCAAGCTATGTAGAGAGGGCCTAGAAGATGCAACACCACATATGAGGAGAGAAAAAGGCAAAGGGCCAAGAGGCGCCAAACATTCCATGAAGAAGCCATCTTAGAGGAAGATCTGACGGTCCCAGCTACACTGACTGTGTCCCGGTCTTAACTTCATCCTTCCTTGGCCTTTCTAGAAAACTTTAAGTAAGTCCTACACCAACTGAGGTAAACAGCCTGGTGGTGAATGAGACAGTTCATGGAATTCAAACTTAGATGGTTCCCTATGTTTTCTCTATTTCCTTTAGAAATCTGTGACTGTGACCACCCCGTACCATGACCTCCAGGCTGGTGCAGCCGAGTGCGGCCAGCTAGGCTGGTGTCCTTCTTCCCTCCCCATCTCACGGTGGACCTCCCACGACAGGGGTTAGGGAAGGGCTTCTCAGCTCGGAGCTGAGGAGTCACCTCACTGCTGAGCTGGAGCCTCCAAAAGCTTCCTCCAGACCCCCAGAAGAGGAAGGAGAAGGCTCGTCTCCACCCAGGCCCGGCTTAGCGAAGCCTGGTGCGTGCTGCTAAGCGCTCGGCTCCCTCAACCCGCCGCACTTCCGGAGCCCCACGCAAGCCTGCGTGCAGCTGGTAATGCGACCCCGACCGGCAGCAGAGCAGGACCGGGCTTCCCAGAAGTCGCCCTACATTTTCAGGGCGCGGAAGAGTGATCAAAGGACTTGTCAACGTGCACATTTTGGAACTCCACCTCCAATGCCTGTTTTCTGGGGTGCACCCAGGAACTGTGCTTTTAAACAGGCCTCCCAGGGTATTGAAAAAGGTACTTGGTAAACCACACTTTGAGATACACAGTTCTAATGTTCTAATGAAATGTCAGTCATGTACTCTGCTTTCAAGGAGTTTACAGTCAAACCAAATATATCTTAAATGATATAATCTAGTATATACCAAATACCAAGAGAGATGACGTGAATGTCGATAAAGGAATTAAAGAAAATGGCATGCATCTGGACAGTGTGGGATCTGTCTTGGGTTTAATGAAGATCAGATTCTGGTGGCTCAGGGGTCCTCAAAATGCAGTGGCGAGCCAACAGCATCTGCCTTCCCTGGGCACTTGTTGGAAATGCAGATTCTAGGGTTGCACTCAGAATTACTGACTGAGAACCCCTGGGGTAGGCTGGGCCGTTCGTGTTTTGACACCATCTCCCAGCTCACATTGGGCACCACTGAGTGGTATAGAAATGCCCCCAGGAAATGTCCAGAGACCAGACTACACTGGTTGCCTGAAGAGAACATTTGGTGATGTATGAGAAGTAAAATGTGTCCTAAACAAACCAAATCAGCGGCTGTTTCTGCCATGCTGATGGGGGATGTGTGTGTGACAGGTGCCTGGAAAGTGTGTGTCTTTCCCCCTGTCGTGACAGCAAGCCTTCCACCATGCTCACGGTCCCACCACCATGCTAAAAATACGAGTTTGCATGGAACAGTCCTCTCTTAATGGTTTCGGATTTAAAGCATAGCCATTGGAATAAGTCATGACTGGTATAGAAAGACCACCATAAGACAGCGTTAAGTGGTGCAGTATTTGTTTAGTTTACATTTAGCATTCCAGGTGTAACAGGGAAATTATAAATTTGTTCAGAGACTGCGGTGGGGGTGGAGGAATGTGTTCTCCGAAAGTGGTAAAAAGCCAACAGGTTTCAAAGCAGTAATGGTTAATAAACATATATGTGCACTCAATATGTTATGCTTACAGCATGATATGTCATGAATAAACAGGAATTGTAGTTAGTAATAAAAATACGAAATATGTTCATTAAATTGCAGGATAGAGGTACATTAATCACAAAAAGCTTTATTTCAGAAAGCCATTTGCACTGTTTGAACTACTAATAAGTAATCTGAGTCAAGAATGTGGCTTACAACTTC
Source organism: Trachypithecus francoisi (assembly GCF_009764315.1). Classification (NCBI taxonomy): domain Eukaryota; kingdom Metazoa; phylum Chordata; class Mammalia; order Primates; family Cercopithecidae; genus Trachypithecus; species Trachypithecus francoisi. The sequence continues at coordinate 7,580,837 of NW_022681472.1, forward strand.
TCTTATTATAAAGCTGTGGGGTAATGTCATGGACTATAATTAATCTGTTTGTAAGAACAAAAACAAGGAAGTACTGTATCCCAGGGAAAGGTCTGTTTTATTTTAATGAACTGGAGACATATGCCTCTTTTAAAAATGTCATTTTATCATTTGTAACATGGACTATTAGATAAAGTCTGTGGTTCTTCACCTTGTAATCTTGTAATAATGTTACATGCTAAGGGTTTCACTGCTGAAGAATCATTTATAGCTACTAAATGAGGAAGGAAGTTAGTGCAGCAATGTTGTAGTAAATGTAGTCAAAGTAAGTCTTCTAGTCAAAGATTCACAATCATGTTTGGGATTTTATTGGCATGTGTGTTCAGTAAGCTGGATATTAGAGAAAATATCCAGCACAGACTTCTGGGAAGAAGCTAAAGAGTGTCCAACCAATACAGTCAAAAAGAACAGTATCTCGTGTCATTCTGATAACTACAATTACATTATCTTCTTCCACTACACTCTTTCTTTGCTTCCAGAATGAACACATTGAAAGTTTTTCCATATAATATTTTCATAGATTATAAACTGCAGTTTATTATTCTTGTGTTAAAGTTTTATAATTTGACACATTTATTTAAGCCCGTCATTATCTTGTACCTATCTAGAAGGAAGCGTTCAGAGTGTAGGCTTTTGACTGAATAAGAATTAATAGTCATCACGTTTGTGCTTTTTTTTTTTGTAAAATCAGACATTTAGCATTCATCTTGTTCTGTATCTGTAAAAAAAAATAACTTTTAAAGCAATTTCACAAACATCCAGAGCACATCTAGAAATTGCTGGCATATTCAGAGGAGGGGGAAGGGCAGGATGGGGAAAGGTTGGCCAACAGATACAAAGTTACAATCACATAGCAAGACTACTTTTTGGTGTCGTATTGCAGTGGTTCCCAACCTTTTTGGTACCAGGGACCAGTTTCACGAAGGCAATTTTTTCACACACCAGGGGTGGAGCAGGGGATGTTGGCAGCTGGTTTTGGGATGATTCAAATGCATTACACTTATTGTGCACTTTATTTCTATTATTATTACATTGTAACATATAATGAAATAATTACACAACTTACCATAATGTAGAATCAGTGAGAGCCCTGAGCTTGTTTTCCTGCAACGAAACAGTCCCATCTGGGGGTGATGGGAGACAGTGACAGATCATAAGGCATTAGATTCTCATAAGGTGCATGTAATGTACATCCCTCACATGGGCAGTTAGGGTTCATGCTCCTGTGAGAATCTAATGCTGCCGCTGATCTGACAGGATGGGGAGCTCAGGCGGTAATGCCGGCCATGGGGAGTGGCTGTAAATATAGACAAAGCTTCATTTGCTTGCCCGCTGCTCACCTCTTGCTGTGTGGCCTGGTTCCTAACAGTCCATGAACTGGTACTGGTTCATGGCCTTAGGGTTGGGGACCCCTGTTCTATTGCACAGTAGGGTGTATCAAAACATCAGACTGTACCCTGTAAGTATGTACAACTATAAAGTGTCAATTATCAATAAATTTTTAAAGTTTTAGTGAATAATTCATAATTAGAATTACATTTCTTTTCCAGATAAAATGACACAATATAAAGTAGATAATAACCAGAGGTCCAATCTAGCTTGTTTTCATTCCCAATACTTGCTCTATGTGCTTTGTAAGTTATTTCAATTTATTCTATGATGGTGGAAAAACAGTTTCTGCACTATTAGTGAAATAGTATGATGTACTGACTATTATGATGCATTGACCTTATGCAATCACTATGTCTCATGCCTTTCTCTACAAATGTAGTAAATTAATTCTGAGCAAGTCCACTAGGAGGAGTTCTTGCTACAACTATAAAACAAAAGATAGCTTTTGCTATTTGCTGATTGAGACATTTGGTACTTGCCTTAATTTTTTCTGCATACTCATATTGGCAAACAAAAATGCATGCTCCAGAGGCAGCAGATAAAATGTAAAAATATTCAAATAAGACTTTATAAAATAAAGAAAACAAGGACGATAATCGAAGCCAACTTTTATAAACTTGTATTGCCCTCTAAATGAAGACAAAAAAAGTGATATGTACAACTGCAGACAATTTGCCATGACTATATTCTTCAAAAGAATAATATAGTTTAACAGGAGGGATAAAAACAGATTTTCTTACAGCCTCTATTAAATATTTCTATTTCAAAAACATTCCATTTATATTAAATTTGCTGATCGTTCTTAAATTACAATGATAAAATGTGTTCCTGTCAAATGTTCCTACAGAATTCAAAAACCTATCTGCAAACCTATATCATTTTCACTCAGACTGCCTTGATGCTCTGTGTTTTGAATGTATTGATTTTCTCCATCTCTTGAGTGAGAATGACTTTTTGTTATGAATTTTACCATTTATAAAAGTAATAAAGCATACAAATAGGTGGTCTCCTACACAGAATTTGAGTATAACATGCCTATAAAATATTTATTTTGAACCATGGTGTGCGTATGTGCACATGTGTGCACAAGCATGTGTGCACACATGTGCATGTGTGTAATGCATTCCTATGCATGTATGTGCTAGCACGGTCATACTGGTTCACTGATATTAATGAGAAAGTGAGCCATATTTTTTCTTTTTATTTGTTGGCTAATGAGCAATAGACTTGACTTTCTTGGAAGGGAAAATAGCTTTAAGTCATCTATGGAAGGATGGATGCAAAGAAAGTAAACAACCGCATGACAGAAAGATCAGAGCTGCATTTTTAACCTTTCCTGGCACTGAGAGCCTGACTTCCGGGCCTTGTGAAGGAGCCAGACCTCCATGAGTGAGGAGCAGATGGAACAGGCAGTAGTAAGACATTATAAACATTTTCGAAAATGATTCTACAAAGCCAAGCGGCCTGTGGAGTAGCAATGGGGGAGGGGAGACTGGGGAGAGAACAGCAACCTGACTTTGAGATTGTTCAGCAGGTGGCAAACACTACCAAATGATGCTGGTATTAAAACCGTGAAGTGGGGGGAGTCGGCTGGAGCGCTGCGAGGAGGAGCAGATGCTCCCGTTCCCGGGTCCCGAGTCCGCCCGTGCGTCTGGAGCCATTTTCCATACGACACCCATTTGTTTAGCTCAAATTCTAGGCCAAGAGCTACAGCGGCTCCAACCTCGTCAAAGGCAGGACATTCTATGGAAGTACACAAGATGCTATTCAGACTGGCACTAAAATCCTCATTACCTGCGGGATACAATTCAGTTTCTTAGCGTGACACTCAGGGCCTCCACCATCCACGCTCTCACTGCCTCCTGGCGTGGCCGCCTCCACTTCGTTTCCTGAAAGCCACACTCTATTCAAGGAATCATTCCGTCATCACGTGGTGCTCCTTCCTACCTTCTCAAGCTCTCCCTACCTGAGATACCCTCCTGCCTGCTTGTCAATATCCTATAAGGCTCTGGGGAAGGGCCAGACGCCGTGGCAACTCCTCCAATCCTCTTGCCGGCCCAAATCCTCTCCAGGGTGCCCTGTGGCACGTATGATTTCGCTATGAGATCGTGGAAGTCTACACTTTTACCTTCCCTATTCATCTGCAAGAACTCGAAGGGAACGCACTCGCCTTGCTCACTGTGCATTTGTATCCTATGTAAGATCCTGACACCACCTTCCACAACTCATCCCTCAACACTTACTATGGGCGTCCCCTCATTTTAATCTGCTGGCGTTTCAATCCCCAATTCTCCCCTTGCCAGCTGTGCGACCTTGGGCGTGTTGCTTAGACTCTTAGTGCCTCAGTGCCTCCATCTGTGAAATGGGGTAACAATGCCCTGCCTCACTGGATAACTGTGAGGATCAAAGGCATTACCTCACATGTAGTGTGTGCCACACTCCTGGCTGGTAGAAGGGACTCAGGACTCCTTAGCTTATTTTTCCTAACTTTTTTCAGATGTGGATTCTTTTTTTTTTCTTTTTTTTTGATGGAGTCTCGCCCTGTCGCCAGGCTGGAGTGCAGTGGTGCCATCTTGGTTCACTGCAACCTCCCCCTCCCAGGTTCAAGTGAATCTCCTGCCTCAGCCGCCTGAGTAGCTGGGACTACAGGCTTGCACCACCATGTCTGGCTAATTTTTGTATTTTTAGTGGAGACAGGGCTTCACCATGTTGGCCAGGATGGTCTTCATCTCTTGACCTCATAATCCACCTGCCTCGGCCTCCCAAAGTGCTGGCATTGCAGGTGTGAGCCACCACACCCGGCCAGACATGGGTTCTTACTATGTTACACAGACTGGTCTCCTGGGCTCAAGCAATCTTCCTGACACAGCCTCTCAGAAAGCTGGGACTGCAGGCACCACCAACATGCCCAGCTATCATTTTTTTATTATTGCTGTCGTTGTTATTGTTTACATAGCAACACTATAAGATAGTTGTTATCTCAACCTTTGCAGGAAGCCACACAAGTCGGGATCTGAAGTCAGGTCTGACTGTAGAGCCAGTGCTCCTGACTTCTCATGTCCAGCATGACATTTAATATTGTTTCTTAAACAAAAGAAAAAGAATTTCTGGTAAAGTTGTTGAATATGTAACAAAGACATCAAAATAACTGGCTTAAAGTGCTTTGGGTTAGAATATTAGATTCTGAAAGACCTCCAAAATCATTAAATCTAAACTTTATTCTTTACAAATGAGGATGTTCGGGCATATTCATGCATGTCAAAAATTTGCTGAGCAGATACTAGGCATGAAGCACTGGCACAGGCATTTGGATGGGGGAGGAAAAAAAACAAGAGCTGGGATGCTTGCCCTTGAAGAGGTTTTAGACCAATAGAAAAATCTTCAAGTAACCTAACTCTGAGAGTGCGCAGGCTATGCTGAACTACTTAGCAACTGCCCAGAATCCAGATGTCAGCTTCTTGCTCAGAAGGCTCTGCCTTTTTTCTTTGTATTACCATGTTATGGTGAAATAAACAATTCAGCTTAACATGGAAATTTCTGTAGGAAATACTTTGCTTTTAACAATTCTCATATCTCAGAAATTCATCTTTCCCACAGTGACCTTGATGGCCCCAAGCATGTCTCGAAGCAGTGACATTGCACAGGGTTAAATACACAATCCACTGTCTTCCACACCCTCCCTGCAGAACTTCAAATGTGTGCACCAGCCAGAAAAGTCCGCCATTGCCCTCTCCCACCCTCCTGTCCATGCATTTCCTCTTTCTCTGTGAATTCCTTGTGACAATTCATGTTCATTGTCAATACAGTGGGATCATGTGATGATTTAATAAATCAAACAGATAATGAAGAAATTGCAATTTAAGTAAATCAATAATAAATGTTGATTTCCCTAGGAACAAAGGACAGAAGTCTTGTCATTAGATGCATATCACTAGCCGGGCATGATGGCTTGGCACACACCTGTAGTCCCAGCTACTTGGGAGGCTGAGGTGGGAGGATCACTTCAGCCTGGGAGGTTGAGGCTGCAGTGAGCTGTGATTGCACCACTGCACTCGAGCCTGGATGACAGAATAAGACCCTGTCTCAAAAGAAAAAAAAAAAAAAAAAAAACGAGATGTACATCAATGCCCCTAGCTGAACTGATAAGGATATACATCTGGATGGAGGCTTCATTCAGAGTTTTAACAGCAGTCTCCCCCATGTAAAACAGAAAGTGATGCTTTATGCTTACTTGGCTGAGTGCATGCTAGAAGTGATTACAGGTCAGGAAATGGATAATGACCTAAGCAAATTAACACAGGAACAGAAAACCAAATACTGCATGTTCCCACGTATAAGTGAAAGCTAGACAATGAGTACACATGGACACAAAGAAGAAAACAACAGACACTGGGGCCTACCTGAGGGTGAGGGGTGGGAGGAGGTAAAGATTGAAAAACTACCTATCTGGCATTATGCTGACTACCTGGATGACAAAAAAATCTGTACACCAAACCCTCACGACATGCAATTTACTCATGTAGCAAACCTGCCCATGTACCCCTTGAGCCTAAAATAAAAGTTAGAAGGAAAAAAAAGAATAAAAAAAAGAAAATGGATATTTAAAATACTATTAAAATACATATTTAGAATGATGTCTGCAAAAATAACTGAGTAGGAACATCCAGGAGCCATCTCATCCCAGAAACACTGAAAACCTTGGGAAAACTGTCAGAATCAAGCTTATCAGAGCTCTGGAAACTGGTCAAAGGTTTACAGCAACCAAGTGATCATTTAGGCGGGAGAAAGGTGGCTGAAGTTGGATAAGAGATCTTTGTGGCATTAGCCTAGCATCCCCTTCCCAGGCACAGTGGAGGTCTTGCAGATGGTAGCCTGCATTCCCAGTGTGAGTGTCTGATTCTGGAGAGAGCAGAACAGACTCTGTTTCCAAGGAATTATGTTTGTCTGCTTTGATCTGACGGGGGTTTCCCCAAAGGAATGCCTAAATCAGGATGCAGAGACTACTTGGTTCTTGAAAACTATGAAAGCCAAATGAATAAACTGCTGCTACCTAGGGCAAAAAATAACAACTGGGACAAGCATTGAGCCATTGGGAGCAAAAAAGATAGCAGATGGGGTGAACAATAGAACTGTCAAAAGCCTGGGAGGGAAAACCAGTGAGTGGGATTTTGAGGAGACACAGGGACTTTGAAAAGTTACTGCATATGAGAGGAAACCCAAAAAGTACATTCTTGGGACAGAGCTTATGTTGAGCAAAGGCCTGAAAAGACCCTGGCTGGTCTTAGGCTCAGTGCAAGCAAGAAGCACAGGCAAGGACAGCGCTGTAAATGATTCAGCTAAGCATTAAAGGAGTGTCCCAGCACCACACTCATCTGCAAATACCTGGAGGGTAGATTTTCTTTTCTTCCTTCATTTTCTATTTTCCTTTGCACATCATAATACTTAAAATGCAAGTTTTAACAAATGATTATGAAACACACATAGAAATAAGAATGTTTGGCTCATTCACAGAAGGAAAGAATTAAGAGAAACTGTCCCTGAGGACGCACAGACAGTAGATTTACTAGACAAAGACAAATGTCTTAAATACGTTCAAAAAGCCAAAGGAAACCATGAACAAAAGCATTGAAGGAAATCAGGAGAGCGATGTCTCCGCAAATTAAGAATATCAATAAAGAAACACAAATTATAAAAGGAGCCAAATAGAAACTGTGGAGCTGAAAAGTACAATAACTGAAGTCAAAGGTTTACTGGAGGAGTTCCACAACATATTTGAGCAGATAGAACAAAGAATCAGTGAGCTTGAAGATAGGTGAAATTAAATTATCCAGTTTGAGGAGCAGAAAAAATAAGAATTTTTAAAAATGAACTGAACTTAAGAGACCTACTGATGTCTCAGAAAGTGAGGAGAGGGGCCTCACACATGGTGGCTCACATCTGTAACCCCAGCACTTTGGCAGGCCAAGGCAGGAGGATCAGCTGAGCTCAGGAGTTTGATACCAGCCTTGGTGACACAGTGAGACCCTGTCTTTATTTCTTTAAAAAATAATTAATAGAAAAAAAGAAAATGAGGAGAGAAAGAGGCAGAAAAATATTTGAAGAAATAATAATTGAAAACATCCCACATTTGATAAAAGACATGAATTTACACATCCAAGAAACTTGATGAACTCAAAGTAAGATAAATTCAAAGAGGTCCACAGCAAAACAGCCTGATATCATCAAATTGTCAAAAGAGCAAATCTTAAAATCAACAAGAGAGAAGCAAAACGTACAAGTGATCTTCAATAAGATTTTTAGCTGATATCGCTTTAGAAACCATGGAAGTTAGAAGGCAGCAGGATAACATACTTAAGGTGCTGGGGAGAAAAGATAACCAATCTGTCAACTGTCCTGGCAAAGCTATCCTTCAAGAGTGAATGAGAAAGTAAGATGTCCTCAGATAAACAAAAGCTGAGGGAATTTATTACTAACCTGCCCTACAAGAAGTGTCAAAGGGTACCTTCCAGGCTGAAATGAAAGGACACCAACCATATGAAGAAATAAAGATCACTAGTGAAGGTAACCCTAAAGGTAAATATAAAAGCAAGCATTATTGTATTTTTGGTGTGTAACTCCTTTTTTCCTCTCTGTGATTTAAAAGACAAAGGCATAAGACACTAACTAGAAATCTATGTTAATGAGTATCAAATGGATAAAGATGTAATCTGTGACAATAACAATATAAAAAAGGAGGAACACAGATGTATAGGAATAGAGCATATGCTATTGCAGCTAAGCTGGTATTAATTTAAGCCTGGTTGTTTAAAGTTTAAAATGTTAACTAGAATCTCCAAGATAACCACTAAGAAAATAACTAAAAAATATACAGGAATGGAAATAAGAAGGGGATTCAGAGTATACAACTGCATAGAGACAGAAAGCAGATCAGTGGTGGTTCTAGGATCTGATGGGGAATTGGGGGAAATGGGAAGCGACTCTTCGTTGGTTTTTCACGGGTGGCATTGATAAAGCTCTGGTACTAGATGGTGGCGATGGCTGCACAACAATGTGTGTGCACTCAATGCCACTAAACTGTACACTTGAGAATTGCTACAATACTAAATTTTATATAATCTGTGTGTTACCACAACTCTTTGTTTATTTTTTATTTTTTCTTAAAGACAGGGTCTTGCTATGTTGCCAAGGCTGTTCTCAAACTCCTGGGCTTAAGCAATCCTCCTGCCTTGGCCTCTCAAAGTGCTGCGATTACAGGTGTAAGCCATAGTGCCCAGCCACCACAATTCTTTAAAAAGGTTAAAAAAAAGAAAAGAAAACACTGAAACAGGAAATTTCCCTTGATCACTTTGCAGGCCTCATGACAGAGGTTCCTCGCTTACTCAGCCCGCAGCTTTCAACCCCTCGTGGGAGGGGGAGCACAGAGGTAAGTGGGTGCAGGCCCTGGAGCAAGTGTTTTTGGGCACCAGTAGGAGCAAAACCCTGTGCAGCCTCGCAGCATCATCTATTGGGATGTACCCACAACCCTCAAAGCCCCAGAGGGTGTGTATTACAGTGCTCTTGTAGCTTTGCCATCCACAGACTGCTTAAGTGTTTGACAGCTCAGTAGGCCCTCTGCCTTTTTGCATGAGACAGTTGCTGTGTGTCAGCAAGGGCAGAGGGTTAGTGTGACAGCCTTCTATATCCCAAGCTCTTGTCCAGCATCCAGGAAAAATCAGGTCACCCAGATGAATTGAAGGATAGTAAATTTGGGGAGTTTATTTCTGATGAAAGTGCCTCTCAGTGGGAGGGGGACCTGGAAAGAGGATGGATGGGAAGGTATTTTTCTTCTGAAGCATGGTCATCTCCAGCTGGACTCTTCTCCGAAGTCCCACCATCAAACTGTCCCTCTGAAGTCAAGCTGCTTCTCTCCAATGTTCAGCTGCTTCTTCTCTTTTTCCCTTCTCTGCTCTCTGCCAGTGGAGCCTGGGGTTTTTATGGGAACAGGATGGAGGGTTGGGTGGGCCAGGGGCGGTTTTGGAAAAAGCAATATTTGAACCAGAAAACAGGGATGTTGTCACTATGGGCCGCAGTTCCAGGCTTGAGGGTGGGGCTTTTCCAGGGACCCCACCCTTTTCTGCCTAGAATTTCTCTGCCTCCCATCCCTAACACCACCACAGCCTTCACTCAAAGAGACCATTCCAACTGCTTCAGGCCTTAATAAGAACCCAAATCTAATTCTGTGCCATAGAAGTTAAAACAAGCATCTGGAAACACACCCATTCCTCCTTCTCCAAGTCATGCTGCATGTTCCCCAGATGCCTTCACAGCCTTCGAGGCCCTGGCATCAGCCATGCCAGATATTACACAAAATAAGGCAAGGAGAACTGAGTTCTGGTGCTCAGTGATTAACAAGGATGGTAAATTATGAAAATGAGTGTTATTGATAACAACAAGGAAAATTCTCACCCCAACTTCTTAAATGTTCTGTTTTGTTTGGTGATTAGCACCTTAGACTTTATTCTATTTATCATTAATATCATTCTGTTATTAATTCATTAAGAATCCGTTTTCTTTACTAGACAGTGAACTTCTGTTGATCCCTATATCTGGTAATATCTGGAAGGAACATAATGAGTATTTAACCAATATCGACTGACTAAATATGTGCACATCTTTATAATGTTCCAGGAAGCAGGGAGTCTGATTCCTTAAGAAGCCAAAGGATAAAAATATAGAAACTCTTCACCAGGAGAGATAAGCCTTGGGATTGAAGGATCCAGGGATTTTAATGATACTGTTTGCTTTTCCTTGATGTACAAAGTCATATGTACAGATGGAATGTGTTGGTAGGGCTGTGGAAATAATGAGGCTATCATTTATTCAAATGCATTTGTATTTGTTTTGCTTTATTTCATTTGTCAATCTAAGTTCTAGGAGTCCCTTTCTCCTTCCTGAATTTTTGTAAATAATCTAAGTTTGGGTTGGTTTCTAATGTTTGCAAATGGTGTTTAGTTATCTGGTTTTTGTTTTGAAGCTTGAAGAGATCCACCAAGTTAAGTAAAACAGAGTTCTCTGGCAAAAATAAAAATAAAATAAAAAATAAATCAGAAAACACTGTGATAACGCTTTGGGAGTTTCATTGTCATTTGTTGTTTGATTTATTGCTTCTGGTTTGCAATAATTCTTTAGAAGCTGAATACAATTGTAAAAGAAATATACTGTCTGAACCAATTTTCCTGTACTTTGCAATTCAATTCTTGACTTCAAATGAAAGTTACTTTTTCATTTTTAAAAGGTATATGTGTATGTATTCTACCACTGAGATTACCTCCAAATACTTACAAGAGTTAGTAATTCCTTGTGGGTTTTTTTTTTTTTTCAGCTCAGTTAAACTTGTTAACACTTCAGGAGAATGCTACATGCTGAAATTGGGAGCCCATCACACAGTAACAGCTAACTGTTAGCACTGGCAGAGGCAGCTATGCTAAGAGCTAACGAAGTCTGAGCTTCAGGACTGAGCTTCAGGCGTTGCAGGAGATGTGTATACACAACTTAGTTTCTTAATCTTATAGGAGAAAATTTGCCTCCACAGCACCTGGAGATGTTGACTGCTTTGGTATGGTATTTTGCAGCTGATGTATATTGTGTTCTGGGGTTAGTGTCATACAATTGGATTTGGTGTCATACAATTTGAATTTTTCTTTAAAGAGTTTAAATGTAACAAGATGATCTGCTCATTTTAAAACTGTCTGAGGTTTTCAGCTGTTTTAAGCTACTAAGTTTTCAGTAACCGTTTTTTATTGTTGTTATTTATTTATTTATTTATTTGAGACAGAGTATCACTCTGTCACCCAGGCTGTTTGAGACAGAGTTTTGCTCTTGTTGCCCAGGCTGGAGTGCAATGGCACCATCTTAGCTCACCACAACTTCTGCCTCCCATGTTCAAGTGATTCTCCTGCCTCAGCCTCCTGAGTAGCTGCAATTACAGGCATGTGCCGCCACGCCTGGCTAATTTTGTATTTTTAGTAGAAACGGAGTTTCTCCATGTTGGTCAGGCTGGTCTCGAACTCCTGACCTCAGGTGATCCGCCCACCTCGGCCTCCCAAAGAGTAACCTTTTACAGTAGCAAACAGGAAAGGATACAATACAATAATATTGTATACAATATTACAATAATACAATAACAGAAAATACTGTGACAAAGACATCCACAACTAATTGGCTAGACTATCAAGAATTCACGAAGCACTTAAGATTGGCACTTGCACAGGAAAACTTGGAATGCCCTGAAATCATACAGCTCATACACAAAAGAGAGTTGATAGTTTTACCTAATTTGATAACAACCCTAAAACTTTATATGGCATCATTGTGAAGTTGAAAGAAATTTCTTGAACTATTAATAATGATAAACAAATCTTGATCAAGAATGCTAGAGTTAAGACTTACTAATTTTGTTATAGAAAAGCATAGTACATAAAATTGTTATATGGACAGAAAAGAAGGAGAAAAGTGCAGTAAAAAATAATGATAAATGAGAGGTGTCAGGCAACTAATAAAAATATGATGCTGTTTCAATTGGGTTTTCTGGCAATTATGACATTGGTCTGCTTTTTAAATATTCATCTAACTTTGCATTTGCGCTTTTGTAATCTCTTTCAAAATTGTTCAACCTTTGAACTCCACAAAGTCCAGATTCTCGCTGGAGACCAGGCTCTCTGCTAACCTGCTGCCCACACTGTTCCAACCCATTTTTACCACCACCAGCCCCTCCACTGAAACAGCAGGGTCACCTGCCCCAGGTTACTTGACTATCTCAGAGGCTTGTGTTTGAACCAGTGTCTAACTCCAAGACCCATCCCTTAGTCATACAGCAGAGGTTCTCAAAGTGTGGTCCCTCGTCGGCAGCCTGAAATCTCCTGGCTTTGCATCAGATCTGTTGAGTCAGAGCCTCGGGGCTGGAGCTCCGCAACCCCTGGCTTAACAGCCTTTCCAGGTGACTCGGATGCACACGAAATTCTAAGAACCACTCTCCTAAAATATAGTCTGTAAGGCCAACGACCAGCCTCCCTTGTCGGGAACGCTCCTGCATCCTCACAACATACCGTGATTTCCTGGTGTGAGATCAGAACCCCGAGTCACTCAGAAGGTGCTCTCACAAAATTCACCCGTCCCTCAGTGAAATAATACCCTTAAAAGAATTATACCGAGTAGCAGTCTATTGGCATATGTTGTTAAGGAATGACGTTCCGTTCCAAGCCAGAAACTTCAACAGTGCAGGGTACCGCACACACGGTGGCCACTCAAGCCCAGAATTTCCCCAGCCTTTCAGGAGCAACTCTGACGGTCAGGCGCCATCTGGTGGAAGGATCTTGGCACTGCACAAAAATTACAAGTGTGGTGGGCAAGATTTGGTTTTGTTTGTTGTGCTTTATTTTTCCTCCAGCTTATCAAGGACCGAAAATAGTTTTGTAAAAGATAATGACAATTTGGAAAACTAAAATGAAGAAAACATACATATAAATTCTTTTTTTTTTTTTTGAGATTCGAATTGCTGTGAAAGTTTCCAATGCTGGCTTTCCCCTGTCCTCATCCCAGGCCAAAGTGTGCAGGCTAGCTGGGGTCCACAGTCTGAGTAGCGTTGCATTGTTTAGCATGCAAAATATATACCTAAAAACCTTTATTTTTGCAGAAAGAGTTACCTTTGTTAGAATGAAGAAAGAATAAACATGCTTGTATAAACGCAAACATAGATTCTGCACTGGTCCTGAAGTGACCACCAAATCACCATGCACTAGTGAGATTTCTGACATTTATTTAAATTTTTCATCCCAGTTGGAAAGGTTAAAAAACTGTTTAAATAAAAATAAATAAATAAAATGTGTTGTTGTTTGTATTTTGCTTCTTAAAAAGAGAAAGAGTACATATTTCTAAAACAATCTGTTGCTGTGAGTTAATAAGGATTTTTTTAATCTCTGTTTATCAGGTTTTTGCTTTCATTATTTACTTTGCATTCTACATTTCAGCATCATTACATAATGCCATCACAATGACTAAATGGTGAAGAACAACTCAATACAATGGCTAAAAATCAAATAGGTGTTTAAGGTTTCATTATTGAAAATCTAATTGACAATGAGCTGACTGATTAGAAATAAATCAACCAGAACAGAGAGATTCAGTCAACATTACCAAACACAGATATAAACATTAACTTACGTCACTAAATCTTAAAATAGTGTCCAGAAGAATGACAAATTAAAACTTGAAATAGGGATCAATCATTAACCAGTTGCCTAAGAATATATTTGAAAAAATTAACAAAAGCAAATTACAAGTAATCACATGTAATGATTATCTCAGCAGAAAATTTATTGTGACTCCAGGACAAGTTATTTTAAAACAAATTTTCTTCTTTCTCATCATCTCTAAAGCACATGCATTTCACAACTTTTAAAGTCTCTATCTTTGCAAGACAACTGAAGCTCCTCAGCCTTTCATTCATGATTTAATTGCATAAAATTTTAATTCAATACCAATTGAGCAAGTAGGTTTTTATTGTTTTCTCATTTGCAGATTTAACAAATTTTCATCAAAGTGCTATTCCTTCTAGTTTTAACCATTTGTAAATTTTAAAGAATATATAACTTGTCTTATTTAATTAAATTTCTTCTAAGGAAGACTACTTATTTCTTTCTATTGCGAACCATTAATTGTTTAAAAAAAAAGTTATTCACGGGAAGGCCGACTTTATTTGAGACTATCTCAGTAGGCATAGACAATTGCAATGGGAATTTGTAGTAGGGGAGAAATTTTGGCTCCACTCTGAATACAGCCTTGGCAAGTGAGAACTGATATCCAAGGAGCCAGATTGGGGTCAGGGAATGGAAAATTACTAAGAGGAAAGTCAGGGGTAGGGGGATTCTGGCTAACCTGGCCTAGGAGGAGTCTCAAAGGTAGGCCAGGCTAATCAGACCCCACCTGGAGGGTGGGGGAGGATAAGACACCCAGACACTGAGGATGATGAGACATGTAGGGTAGAGGGTTCTGGCTAAACTGACTTCATGGGTTTCTTACTAGACTAGAAGTGGACTTTACAAAGAAGTGCACAGATGGACCTAAGAGAAGGTTCAGGAGCCTGTCTAAAGTTTGATCAAGAAAAGAATCTTGGCCGGGCGCGGTGGCTCAAGCCTGTAATCCCAGCACTTTGGGAGGCCGAGACGGGTGGATCACGAGGTCAGGAGATCGAGACCATCCTGGCTAACACGGTGAAACCCCGTCTCTATTAAAAAATACAAAAAACTAGCCGGGCGAGGTGGCGGGCGCCTGTGGTCCCAGCTACTCGGGAGGCTGAGGCAGGAGAATGGCGTAAACCCGGGAGGCGGAGCTTGCAGTGAGCTGAGATCCGGCCACTGCACTCCAGCCTGGGCGACAGAGCGAGACTCCGTCTCAAAAAAAAAAAAGAAAAGAATCTTTGTTAGTGCCCCCCTTTTGTTCAAGGAGAGAAGAAACTTTGTTAATTCCATTGGAAAATAGAAATCCAATTTCTTGTTCAGTCACCTTTTGTTCATTGAGCTGATCCATCTGCTGGAACTTGATGGTGAGGAGGCCTCCTGGATGGCCCTCACAGTCAGATATTTAACAAGTGGAGTTTCTATGTAAACACAAGAAAACAAGACTAATAACTGGAAACTCCGTTTCTGAGTCGAGAGGACAGCCAGCCAAGCTTGAAGCACCTTCAGTTGGTAGAGCCATGATGGCGGGTATGGCCATCGACAGAGTCCCTGGTTTGTAGCCAAATGCTTGTGGTGATGGTATTGAGTGTTCTACTGAACCTTCTGAGTGGCCACACATCAACAGGCATGAAGGCTGTCTACTGGATTTGTTGTGGGTATTTCTCTGAAGTTTATATAAGTTCCTATTATCTTCAACTTGCAGGGCTTCAGGAAAATGAAAGTTTTAGTTTTTAGGGATGCCAGGTCAGGAAGGTAGGAGAAAACTGGAAACTTTACAGAGTTGTAACCAGATATGGAAGGAAGCTAGAAGAACTGAGCAAGACCAGTCAGGTTCACAGGCCGATAATAAAACTCAAAGATAAAGAACAGGGACAGAACCTCATAACTCTCAGGTTGTGCTATAGTTTTCTATTGGAATGTAACTTTTCTTTCTAAAACCACCATTATTTCTATCAAAGTAAGACTATTTTGTTTGCAAGATAAGTTTCATTCTATTAACCTTAGCCTGATCATTTTAGTAAGTGCAGCAAGAAAAGTAGCTCACCAAAAGGCTTTGCTTAGTTTGTGCTGCTGGAACTTTCCATTAAGAATCTCATTTTAGACTTTTAAAAGCTGCTTGAGGCTACAAAGTCAAGCCAAGAACTCATCACCAGACTTCACCTTCAATACCTAGAGATTTGGGTGAATTATTCTCTTTTTAGAGTCCCTAAGATATTTTGAGTTTCCGGACCAGGAAGTGACCTTTCTTACTCATCTGTAAGGCAAAGAATGCTGTAAGCCAGGTACCAGGACATTTCTTTTTCCCCCAAAAGGGCTTTGTAAGCCTTGGCTCCATAAAGTCAGCTTCAGTTCCTGAAAACTGTCTGGTCATACCTAATTTTGTGTACATCATTCTCAAATATGACATTCCAGTCAAAACCCATGTAATATGACCAATGTTTCCCATAAAATCATGTCTTGTTATAATGAGAACAGATTCTTATTGAGCTTATGCAAAATAACTACATTGCAATGAAAACAGAAATACTCAACAAGCATTTCCAAAGTCCGTGCGGAGTTTCCAAAGTCTGGAAAAAAAAATCAATGTTTCATTTTTGTTTATAAAGGCATACTTTACCACATAGCTGTAGGCTATAAATAGCTAAAGAGGATGGGGGAAAAGGGTTCCTTATATCTGGCAAACAAAACATTGAAGCACAAGAAATGTTCCACAATAAAAACTGTAATCCTGCTTTCTCAGTCTTTTCATTCCCCTGCAGCTCACCTGTGCTGCTTAATCTTGGATGAAGTCTCATGAACCTGTCAGTTTCTTCATGAGCATTCTAAAAATTCTGACCCAGTCCACTGCTATGATCTTCAGGTTCTCAGAAACCTGTTCCTGTCAGTTTATTTTTGTGAATATCTTTAAAGGTGACACTTCTGGATTACAGCCGCTTATAAAAGCTTGAGGAAAGCATCAGAGTAAAACAGCCTGTGAACAACAAAAGACTTAAAATAGCCAGAAAGATCTGATAAGAGTTCATTTAGTAAGAAAAGTTAGCTATTTCTGTAGCATATAACATTTTCACATAATAACTGGAATTATGACTGATGACATTATGCCACACATAATAGGAACAGCAAACATATGGACAGATTTCTATGAACTTTACAGCAGTTCTGAAATACTTATATTATCAACATTTACCTATAGAAATATAACATAGGGAAGGTTAAGTATCACTTTTCATTTGACAGCATCTCCCATGTGACTTAACCTATCAAATATACCTAATTAGTTAACATTTCTTTTACACAGTGAAAGACAAAGCCTTTGAGATTTTTCCAGGGGCCCTCTGCTGGCAAATTCTGTGAAAGTTAAAAGAAAAGAATTTCAAATCTCTAAGACAAAAAATTGGGAAATTGTCCATTTATCTACATGGCTCACAGCAATCAGTTTGAATACCCGTATTTTATGAATGCAGTGAATGTTTTCAAATCATAGGGGAACGTGTGTGTGTCCAGCATAGCCCCTGGAACATGTTAGATATGCTTTTTGATGATGTGAGAAGGAGCAGAAAGAGTGGAGGGAATACCTCTAATTTGGTAGAGGTTAATACTGCTAATTAATCTTGGCCTGATCATTTTCATAAATGCAGCAAGAACGGTAGTTCACCAAAAGGCCTTTGCTTAGTTTGCTTTGCTGGAACTTTTCATAAAGAATCTCATATTGTACTTTAAAAAGCCGCTTAACGCTAGAAAATCAAATCAAGAACTCGTCTTCAACTTCAAATTAGACTTCACCTTCACTACCTATAAAATCTATAGGGTGAATTCCTCTCTTCTCTGAGTCTTTAAGATGTTTCAAGTTTCCTGGGCCAGGAAGCGACCTTTCTTACTCATCTGTAAGGCAAGGAACCGTATAAGCCAGGTACCAGCACTTTTCTTTTTTTTTTTTCTCTCAAGAGGGCTTTGAAAGTATTGGCTCCATAAAGTCAACTTGAGTTCCTGAAAACTGTCTGGTCATATCTGGGGTGAGGCTGGAGAATTTCATGCTAACCTACTACTCAGATGGTACTGAAGCTGCCTGTTTTCTGAGCAGCAC
Organism: Trachypithecus francoisi; assembly: GCF_009764315.1. NCBI lineage: Eukaryota > Metazoa > Chordata > Mammalia > Primates > Cercopithecidae > Trachypithecus > Trachypithecus francoisi. Next base: position 7,598,567 of record NW_022681472.1, read on the forward strand.
TGAGCAGGTTAATTCCTTCCAGGAGCTGAAGCTGTGGAGCCAGCTCTCATGGGGCCTTCTCCAAGCACCGCTGGCTCTGCCACCCACGCTCACTACACAAACCCCCAGGAAGCCAAGACGCGGCACCAGATCTCAGTGGAGGTCCAAGGGAGGGGGAGACCAGGAAACTATGTCTCTCCTAAGATGAGTGTCAGAGAGGCAGAAAGCAGAGCAGGAGTGGCCAAGGGCTAAGGTGGGGGGGAATGAGGACTTCGTATTTAATGGGGACAGAGTTTCCGCTCTACAGTACAAATGGTTCTGGAGATGGAGGGTCTCCTTCTCTAAGCATGAGCTGTTTCCACCTTTTGGCCGTCATGAATGAGACTCTTCTGTTTTGTGCCGTATTCTGGTGGTATGTGTTCATGCATAGTAGTGATGGGGCTGCCATCACACTCTGAAGAGTCTTCTACATTTGGGGATCTTTTTGCATTTTAAGTCTTGTCTTCCCTGCATGGCAGCCAGAACTCTCAGGCAGGTGAACTTGGCTCCGCCAATCAGCTTCGCGCAGACCAGGCTGACTGGGAAGGGGGTGTTACTCGGAGGTGCGGGAATTCTCGGTTCTGGTCTAACATAAGAGAAAGAATTGGGCCAAGAGACAATTCGTAATGTAAGCCAAAGGTTTGTTAAGGAAACAAGAGTACACTCCGACAGAGGAGTGGGAAACCACTTGGGCTGGTCCAGCTGGGAAAATAACCGTAGCAGTGTTTATTTAAAGAGACAGGGTGTTCTGGAAGACGAGGCGGTGTGGCTGCTGGGGAGTGAGCCAGCAGCAGCCAGTGCCGGGGTCTCTCTTTAGGAGAATCTTACGTGATCACTCACAAAGGGGCATGAGGGGATGTCACGTGCAATCATGTTTTAGGCAGTCCCCTTAGGCACGCTTGCTCTGTTGATTGTACATGCTAGTACACGTTCCTTATGTCACATTAGTATCTAAAATCTCCACTCAGAGGTGTGTTTTTTACTGTTACACTGAGCAAAACCATACCCCACAGTGAGTTATTGGAGGACTGGCATGCTTCTCAGCGGGGAAAGTTCCTAGCATGGCTATCTCAGGCTAAGGCGCGATAAGCCCCCTTCCGGGTTGGAGGAGCCCAATCACAGGGCCGAAGTAGCCAGCATAGCCACTGTCTTTTTGTTGACTGTCAGTGGGCAGTGCCTTCAGGACTTATTTTCCCAGGGGCTCCCTTGCCTGTTCATCTCTGGCTATCTGCCTATTCTAACCAAGGCACGTCAGGAATCAGGCTCGATGCGGGACATCCATCTGGCTGGCTCCCTTACAGTGGCAGTTTCTGTCTTGGGGTATCTGCCAGAAGTTGCCAGAAAGCGGAGTCCCGGGAGCAGTGCAAACCACAGTCTCTTGTCCCAGGCAGAGGCACTGCTACAAGGTGAATTGTGTTCCCCAAAATTCCTGTGTTGGAGTCCTAGGCCCCGGTATCTGACTGTATTTGGAGATAGGCTCTTTAAGGAGGTGATTAAGTTAAGATGAGGCCATTAGGGTGAACCTTTATCCAATCTGATATTGTCCTTATATGGAAAGAAAATTTGGACACACGCACACACAAAGAGCCATCAAGGAACTGCTCAAACTTGAGTCCATCAAATAATTTCTTTTCTCTGCTTCCTCATTCACCTTATAAAAAAAGCCTTCCCCTCGTGCTCATCCCCTTTGAAAGCCGCCCAATTTCCCCCCATAGGAATGATATTTAGGAATAAACAGAGAATTTGACCCTCCTAGTCTTAAAACTTGAAACTTATATTTGTCTTGTCCGAGTTCCTTTTTTGGGAAACCAACCCTCAGGCAAGAGACTGAAACTCACCAGGTCGCCGCATCTGGAGGACACACAGACCCCTTCTTCCTCGCGCTTGCTCCCATGCGCCTCCCTAACTGCTGTTTTCTCCACGGGTGGTTACCTTCATTTCTTAATGTATAAACCACCCCTTCCCCCACCCCCTCCCATTTTAGTTCGTTGGGGAGACAGATTTGAAACAATCTCCACTTCTCTTCGGGGACGCCACCTGAAGGACTTTCTTTGTCTCCATGATTGGCTTTACCTGCAGTGAGCGGCAGGACTTAGACCCAGCTCCTGGGGTTTCGTAGCAGGAGGAACCCTGGCACTGCTCATTCCTGAACTACTGTTTGCTAAAGTTAACTCTTGAATATTTGAATATGCCTCAGTTTATCTTTTAACAATATGTTTATGCTGGATACAAGAACTGAGAGCCTAGAGAGCTGAAGTGTTTCCAGACGCCTAAAAAATTAAAGGCAGAATTCTCCCCTGAGAAGATTGTATGAGGGATTACAGGAAGGTCAACAGCGCAGAGAAACACTGGTTCACATCAAGTGAGTAAGGCCAGGAGCAGCGACCCCTACCGTCAAGACGAGGGATTGGCTCCCTCATGTAGGCGCAGAAATCCTCATGATCAGCTATAATGCTATGTGCTACAGATGCAATGGTGATTGGTGTCTGATAAAATATAGTTACAGTCTTGTGGGAGAAGTAGTATAATACAAGAACATAATTCATTATCCTGTGATTGAAAAAACAACAATAATAATCATCGGGGCCTATAGAGGTATATGTCTTTAACTGGTCTTCATGAAGTACTATTAAGTGCAAGTCTTTACCTCTACCCTTTGAGAAATATTTTATGCTTTTCTCAGCTGTAAACTTCTGGGGATGGTGTCCTATATGGTACGGCACTCTTGTTTATCATATAAACCCATTGTCATAATGATGTTACATCTTTGCGAATTTGTCAGCATAAATGTGTGTGTGTTTGAGGATAATTCAAATATGTGTCTTTGCCTCCTCCGGGAGTTTAAAGTGTGCAGCAGCATCAGAAATCACCAGAAGCTGTGTTCAGAGGCTAAAAATGGCATTTGCTTAATTTTGCAGAAGCCAAGATTCTGAGCCAAATTATTCTGATTCTGATTCCCAGAATCTGAAAAAGGATGAGACACCACCTTCCTTTTTATTTACAGATAAAGGTTCAGGTTTCATTCCAAGTGGGCGCCATCTGCCACTTCCTTCGTGTTTGGTGTTCTCTTTGAAGCCCTTTAAGTTTCTGTCACTAATGTCATGTTAAATACAAACTCACCCTCTTTCTTTTTAGCTTGCCATAGTCACACCTTGAGAATGAGGCTACAGCATCCATATGACCAAGACCTATAACTTATCTGACTTCCCGTCATAGAAGCTACTGGTCAAATTCCTGTGTTCTTCAAGCATACATTATTTCCTAAATATTCCAAAGTGGAATTAAAAAGTCTTCTCTCACAGGCCAGATGCAGTGGCTCATGCCTGTAATCCCAGCACTTTAGGAGGCCTAGGCAGGCAGATCGCTTGAGGCCAGGAGTTCAAGACCAGCCTGGCCAATACAGTGAAACCCCACCTCTACTAAAAAATACAAAAAAAAATTATCCAGGTGTGGTGGCACATACCTGTAATCCCAGCTACTCGGGAGGCTGAGGCAGGAGAGTCGCTTGAGCCCAGGAGGCAGAGGTTGCAGTGAGCAGAGATCACACCACTGCACTCCAGCCTGGGTGACAGAGCTAGATTCTGTCTCAGAAAAAAAAGTCTTCTCTCACAAACCTTCCTTACAGGAGAATTCATAACAATACATATAGATACTCCATTGTCCAGTGGGTGGAGTTTCATCTCCACCCTCACCTCTCCAGGAAGGGCTAGACTTAGTGACTTGTTTCCAAATAGTACAGCAGGGAAAGGGAAGACAGTAACTTCACAGTGAAGAGACCTGGCAGACATCACCTTCACCAGGTGAAGTCACATTACTGGTGAAGTCACATGTCTATGAAGTATCCACTAACATGATGTGGCAAAAAGAGCACTTCACCTCTTGATTTCTATTCTTAAAACCTCTAATGCCAGTCTAATAGGGAGGAAAACATTAAAGATATTAAACATTCCTGCACATGTTTAATAAAGAGTTCTAGGCTGGTGGACACTCTTCAGCATTCCTGGCCACTACTCCTCAAGCTGTCAAGGTTGTAAAGACAAGGAAAGACTGAGAAACTGTGGCAGACTGGAAGAACTAAGGAGATAGGATGACTAAACGCAGTGTGAGTCCCCGAATTTGATCTTGGATCAGGAGGAAGACATTCGTAGAATATATGGTGAAACCCAAATAAAGTCTGAAATTAAGTTACTAGGAATGTACAAACATTGGTTCCTTAATTTTGACAAATTAACCATGAAAAAGATTTCACTGATGAAAGACACTGCTTGAGGGGTAGATGGAAATCTATACTATGTTTGCAACTTTTCTGCAAATCTAAAATTGTTCTAAAAACAAATTATTTTTAAAAGTCTGCTCTTATGGAAGTTGAGTTGATAATTGAGAAATGGCAAGATAACAAGAAAAGTCACATAGCATTAGCCATTCATAATTAATGTAAGAAAAAACATAGATTGAAAATGTGAAGGTATGAGCATATTTCTGCACACCAAAGATTCTTTAGTTCGTCAGTTCTCAGCTAAATGAGAAGTAAACAACACCTTTCAGCCTTTCATTGCAGTATTCAGCTCTTTTTCTGGCCATTTTACTTTCAGCCTTACCCTAGTACATTAAAAAACAAAGTTTCTGTCTGTTTTTCATTCTAGATCTCTTAACTGCCCCAGTGAAGCCGAAAGCTGTCATCATGGCCATTTCTACTTTCCCTGTAGCTCTTTGACTTCCTCGCATTTTATTTTTTTATTTATTTATTTGAGATGGAATTGTGCTCTTGTCACCCAGGCTGAAGTGCAATGGCACAATCTCCGCTCACTGCAAACTCTGCCTCCCAGGTTCAAGTGATTCTCCTGCCTCAGCCTCCTGAGTAGCTGGAACTACAGGCACGTGCCACCACACCTGGCTAATTTTTGTAATTTTGGTAGAGACAGGGTTTCACCATGTTGGTTAAGTTGGTCTCAAACTCCTGACCTCAGGTGATCCGCCCGCCTCAGCCTCCCAAAGTGCTGGGATTACAGGCATGTGCCACTGTGCTCGGCCATATTTAATTTCTATATTAGCACCCGAATTGCTTTGGGAGAATTACCTTGCCCTGTTGAGTATTATCTAGTAAGACTGTGAATCAGATTGTGCCGGCTCCTTTTAGCCAAGGCTGGATGCATGACTAGAAGGTTAGGCAATCCCACTTCTTCTTAGAATCTGAAACCTGAGCAGTGGGACAAAACATATGCCCCTTTGTTATTCCAGCAGCTGGGCTTTGTCAAGTTGGATACCTAGACCACTTGAATTTCCCTTGTACTTCCTAGTCTAATTATCCTGTCTTCCATCACTCAATGAGCTCTCTCGTATTCCCAAAACACAATTATCTCCCCATATGCCTAGTACAGAGCCAGGTGCTCATTCTACAGTACCTTTCTGAAAAATGTGTGTATTTGAGGAAAAATCAGAGGTAGCATAGGTCTAATCCATGTCCCAGTAAATGTATGGAAGCACATGACTAAGCATCAAGAGATACAGCTGACACAGTTTAGGAACAGTCTTCCACCATGTTGGCTGACATGGATTAGGCAGAGCTGAACTACAGCCAAGTGAAATCACACTGCATTTAACATTTGCCTTTAATGTCAAAATAGTGTCTTCTTTGTGTTCTATCATAACTGCAAAGTTTCCTGCTATAGTTAGGACTCCCTTTTTGTTAAGTCTTGTGCCAGTTAACAATGGCTGATCAACTGAGGAAATGCAAACATTGACTGGGTGTTTGATGATATTAAGGAATAATCTTTAATGTTTAGAGGCAATAATGATTTTAAGGGCCTGTCACATGTTTAATAAAGAGTCCTGTCTTCTAGATAGGTACACTGAAATATTCGTTGATTAAATAAATGACTGAAACTTGCCTCAAAATAACTCAGAAGCTGAGGAAAGTTGGGGAAAGGATGAAGGAAATGTGTCCATATGTCCACATATGAATACACAGATGTTCTTTACTACTTTTGTATGTTTAGAGTGTTCCAAAATTCGAAAATATGGTAAAACAATGCCTGATTCTATCTCAATTATACATTACTATTATAGTTACTATTAATAACAAGAATTTTGTGAGCTTTATTTGCAGAGTTAATTGAGAGACATTTAACTGAACCATACCAAGAATTTCAACTCTCCTCATCCCCTCTGCCATACTGGCTGATCACTGACCAGCTTGCGAAGAATAGTAAGCATTCTAAGGGAAGAAAAAGAAAATTCTAAATGAATTTTTCTTTTCTCCTCCTAAAGAATCCATTTTTAATATTTTGCTGACTATGAAACTCCCATTCTGAGTCTGAATCTCTAAACTGATTACATGACATAGGGGTTAGGGGCAAATCTGCTTATGAGAAAGGGAACCAAGGACAGATTTCACACAAGGCATTTTGGTCCTCAATTAATTTGTATGAACAGCGCCTTTCAAGAAACAAGTTTAGTCTGTGTGCGGTGGCTCACGCCTATAATCCCAGCACTTTGGGAGGACAAGCAGGGTGGATCACTTGAGGTCAGCAGTTCAAGACCAGCCTGGCCAACATGACAAAACCCCGTCTCTACTAAAAATACAAAAAAATTAGCTGGGCATGGTGGCACGTGCCTGTAGTCCCAGCTACTTGAGAGGCTGAGACTTGAGAATCGCTTGAACCTGGGCAACTGAGGTTGCAGTGAGCCAAGATCTTACCACTGCACTTGAGCCTGGGTGACAGAGTGAGACTCTGTCTCAATTAAAAAAAAAAAAAAAAAAAGAAAGAAACAAACAAATTTGGCATAATCACTTACATTTCAATAACTTCAGTTTAGAGGAGAATGAGCTAACTGGGTGTGTTACTGCTGTTTTGCTTTGATCTTTGCTTTTTGAACCCAGAAGTGTTTTCCCGCTTTTCCTGATCCATAAAGCAGCAAGATTAGGAGGACATAAAAGACGTCTTCCTAATTTTGCTTCTTTATGTATCAAGACATCAGAGGCCTAGGACATCTATGGCCATGGCCTCTGGGTTGACCAGACTCTCTGAAAGCTTCACGCCTTGACGATGATAACCCTCATAAATTCCACAGGCGTCAGCACTGGGATCTTTGCCTCAGGCACATCTTGCCACTTTTTGCCCAAATTCAGAACCTTGGTTTGATGTCCACTACAGTCTCCTTTTTAGTTCCTTTAAATAAAATGTTTTAAGATTAAATGTTCATGGTTGCAGTTAATGAGTTTTGTAAGGGTATTCAAATAACTGCCCACCTTGCATGAACCCAAATCTCCCTCTTGCATTGAGGCCCCTGTCGGGGAGATCAGTAAATCTCAAACTAACTCAGGGAAGCCACAGCATCAACTCGTCTACTTATCTCTTTAATTTTTAGTTATTTCTTCACTTCTGTCATCTGAGAATTTCCTTTTCTTTCTGAAAATCCAACCATGCATTTTAAAGTATCTGGGTCTCCAGCATTTCTAGCTACAACAGGAGGGCTCGTACATTACCTCATCCTCTATCTTGCTAGAACTCATGGTCTGATTAAGTCGCATACCTGTCTCTTCCCCTAGACGAGTAGCTCCCTAAAGAAAATGACCACTTTCTGATCTTCTCATTCTGCTCATAGCAACAAGCCAGCACATGGAAGTCACTCAACAGTCAATATTGAATGAAGCAGTGAGTTGATTTTCTTTTTGGTGATACATGGAATGCAAATCATCCTTTCTTTTTTAAACTATTATGAAAAATATCACAAAAAAGAGAACTTGAATTGATCAAACCATTCCAAAAATCCACTCTTCTAAGATTGCATCTCCCATAAATTCCAAATTGTCAACAATGAATTCCAAATGATCAGCAAAGTCTCTAACTAGGCTAGAGACTATATCTATTTAGGCTATATCTAGCCTATTTTGCTCAAATTTAAAATACGTACAAAGTGTTCAAAAAATAATGAATTATCGTAAACCCCCATTGACAGGCTACTCCAAATGAAAGAATGTCACAGAGTCTTAGAAGGCTGCCATGGTCCTTCTCTGACTATGTCTTCTCCTTTCTTCTCCAGAGGTGTCCACTGTCCTGACTTATTTATTTTATTTTATGGTGTTATTACTTTATGATTGTGTCCCCATATAAAATATTACTCAGGTTTGAAAAATGAGATATCATATGAAAAATTGAACTTAGCCATATAAAGAGAAGCCAATATTTCCCACAGCATATAAAGTTCCCCTGAAGAATAAAAATTTAGGCTCTCTGGATTATAATCTGGACTGGGCTACCCTGGGATCTTATAAAACCACTTCTGGGCAAGCCAATGGGTGAACTATGCAGAGGATTACAGGAAGCTCATCAACACGAGGTCAAGACAAGCCAAAGGTGAGAAAGACCCTTGGCCAGAGTTTGCAAGTGGGTGCATGTTCTCCAGTTAAAAAGAGGATGCAATTGCTGCTGAGATCTCAGTTCACCTGGCATCTGTCTCTTGAGTCACATTGCTCTAATCTAGACTGATCAGCCTCTCTTAGGGCACAACTGTAATCCTGGGGTCTTCATTCACTGTCATTCTCCGGATGCCCATGGCCTTCTGCTGTGATGGACCTACTGTTTCCTGTTTGCTATGTTTTCCTCTTCTACTCTTACTGTCATTGTTTTGGTGGAGCTCATCCTCCTCCAATAGCTTTTTGAGAAAAAAAAAAAAAAAAAGAGCATGACAGTAAGTGTTGAAGCCTTTAAAGCCTGAAAACATATTTGTTTTACCCTTACACGTGATCATTTCATTAGGAGTGGAATTTGAAGGGGGATATCATTTTCTTCAGAGTCTTGAAGATGTCTTTACCTTGTCTCCCTGCTTCAAGTATTCTGCCAAGAAATCCAAAATCATCCTGATTCTTTGTAGGTGACATAAATTGTTTTTTCTCTCCAGAAGTTGAGAAAAACCTCTGCCGTGCACTCAGTGTTCTTAAACTTCATAATGGTTTGTCACTAGGCACTTAGCTATTCCTTCCAATCTAAAAACTCATACCTTTCCATTTGAAACGTATTCTGGGTTAGTTCATTGGTGACTTTGTCTTCTCAACTTTTTTTCTGTGCTTTAAATGCTTAGCATTCAGATGTTAGGCAATGTAGATGGACCCTCAGATTTTCTTGTGTATGCTTCCTGTACTTCCACCTTCTTCTCTCTCCCACTGGTTTTTGTTTTATATTTTATGTTATTTAGATTTTACGGTACCATCTCTGTCACATAGTCTTTTTTTATTTTAAAGTATGAAGTGTGTGGACATAGTGGCTCATGCCTATAATTCCAGTACTTTGGGAGGCTGAGGCAGGAGGATCACTTGAGCCCAGGAATTTGAGACCAGCTTGGGCAACATGGTGAAACCCTGTCTCTACAAAAAATACAAAAAAATTAGCCAGGTTGTGGTGACACACGTCTGTGGTCCAGTTGCTCAGGAGGCTGAGGTGGGAGAATCACCTGAACCTGGGAGGCTGAGGCTGCAATGAGCCATGATTGTGCCACTGCACTCCAGCCTGGGCAACAGAGCAGGACCTTGCCTCACCAAAAAAAAAAAAAAAAAAAAAGTAGAAGAAGAAGAAAATAAAGTGTAAGGCAATTCTTAGCTTATGGGCTGCATAAAAATAAGCCATGGACACAATTTGGCCTGCAAACTGTATTTTTCCAACCCTGATATAAACAACATCTTTAATATGAAAGAGATCAAAAATATGATACTAGAATCCCAGAGAAAAATCAAGATTATACAAGAGGAAGACATTTTCTCACATAATATTCTTAGATCATTTTCTTACATATTACCTTAAATAATATCCTTAGATCAGTGTTTCTTGGCCTCAGCACTGTAAGCAATTTGGGACAGATACTTTTTTGTTTTGGAGGCAGAAGGAAAATAACTTTCAACCTAGAAATTTATAACCATTTGATTTCAAAAATAAGGGCAAAATAAAGATGTTATTGAACTAACAAAGACTGAGAAGGTTAAATCCTCACAGGTTCGCACTAGAAAAACTGTAAAGGATACGTTTCAGGAGGAAGAAAATTAAACCTAGAGGAATTAGTGGGATGCAAGGAACAAAGGTGTCCAAATGTTATGACCAAAATATGAAAAATGTAATAGCATTGGCTGAACAAAGTACCAACAATCACAATGACTGATGTGGGAATATAAAATGGTGAAACTAAAATACTAAACAAAACTTACATGACATCATGTAAAAATTGAGTGGAGTTAAAAAATGTTCTAAGGTATTTATATCATTCAGAAGACAAGTAGCATACTGTTAACACTACCTATGTCTAAGATGATTATTCATGACAGAAAGTGTGGGGTTTTCTCTTGCTTCTGTGAATGTTCTAACAGCTTGGCCCATACTAGGATTGTACAGGTCATAAGGCTGACATGTAGAGAAAACAGCAGGTGGCCTAGAAACATACACAGCATGAGGGTCTGTCTTTGTGTCTTCTTTGCTATTGAAAGTGGTAGCTTTAAGGTTTATCGCCATCTCCTGGTTTCTGTTTCCATGGTTGTGGTCAGAATTTAAACAATTCAGCAGTGATGGCATTCATTTTTTCAGAGTAGTCAGCACAAGATACAAACAAAATATAAATATTTTTGCAAATCATTTTAGGAATAAAGAAGAATACATATTTGGACACACACACAACAAATGCTGGTTCAACTATTTTGTGAACAATTAATTATCCATATAAATGCGATTTCATTTCTTATATGTCATTCCCAATTTGAAGGCTGTAATTAGAAGCATTATGTGATGCACTAAAAATCTCCTATTTTCCCCTCCAGATCTACTCTTTAGCTTTGTCCACCATCATATTTGTCCCAGGAGGACAGTGTGTGTGACTTCATTGACAGTCATGCCCCCTGGTTCAGACCATGGCAAATACAATAGGGAATCATAGGAGGGAGGAAAGTGAAGCCAGTTTGCTTATTTCTTCAGCTTCCTCTATGCCTACAAGTGTACCTTTTCGAAAAGTAACCAAATTCATACACTATTCTTCCTCTGGATTCCAGTAAGTGCTCCCTGCCCTGATTTTTTCAGCATAGAAGTCATGATGGTACGAGAGGTACTAGGTCCCTAACTACTGCACTGTTACTTGTGGTTCTTCTACAGCAATATCTTTCTAAACAGTCCCTTTGTAAATAAACCCCTTTGAGTTATCTTATTTTGGATATGCTTTCTATATCCTGTTGGCATCCCAATAAATAGAGTCATTGACACTGGGAGTAGCACCCCACTTCTGGTACCAAAGTCTGTATCCATTTTCTATTGCCACTGTAACAAATGACCTCTAATTTGGTGGCTTAAAATTACACAAATTTATTACCTTACAGTTCTACAGGTCAGAAGTCTAAAATCAAAGTGTCAGCAGGGCTTCATTCCTTTTGGAGGCTTCAGGGGGAGAATTCATTTTCTTGCCCTTTTGGCTTTTAGAGGCACCTGCATTCTTTGTCTCTTCCTTCCATCATTCCAGCTTCTTGCTTCTGCTCTCCTATCTCCTGCTACTTACTCTACTCCTCCTGCTGCTCTCTCCTAAGGACTTTTGTGATTACCTCAGACCCATCCAGATAATCTAGGATGATCCCCCACCTCAGTATCCTTAATCACATCTACAAAACAATTTCACAGCAATACCGAGATAAGTGTTTGATCGAATAGCTAGGGACTATAGCCTGGCCAAGTTTACACATAAACCTGACCATATCACAGCTCCAGGAAGCAGACTCTCCAATTTGGATTCTGGAATTGGGTGGCACATGGTTGTATATTTGAGAAATGCAAGAATAAGACTCTTACCAAGCATAAATGGGACACAGGTCATCTACAACACGCTAGAGCATCAGGATTACTCAAATTGTCACTACAGGTAGCACTGCATAATGTATAGATGGAGATCAAGTTATTGAGCCATCAAGTATCTGTGACACTGTGGACACAGTAGTGACGATGGAGGCTGTGGAGCTGCGCCACTTCTCCTAATAGCCATGGAGAGTATACCAGGGGAAAAGGAAAATTAAAGAGTAAAAACACGAATTCGAATTTGCACATGAACATGAATCTGAACATACAATTTAGTGCATTCATAGAGAACCAGAAAGCCCGTCATGGTAATGGAACAGGTGTCTCAACTTCTAATCACAGAGTAGGTATAACTGAGATGTAACCAAGCCAGGGTCTCTTGGAAATGTTAGCAGAGTTACAACACCATGTGAATGCTTGACCCATTCACCTCTCTTATGCTAAAATAAGGGTTCTGTTTAGAAGACACGGGTCTCTGAGTCATGGGATGGGGACATATGAGCAGAAATGAATGAAGTTAAATTTGATCATCTAAATTAACTGAAATTCCCTTCTCCACCTCATTCTACCACCCCTACACTGAGGAAATCAGTCCTCTCCAAAATACAAGTCTTTCAATGATACACCTATAAACAATACTTTATGAATGACAGTTCTTCTCAGGACACACCCCACTACTTCTCATTGCCTCCAGGCCTACATGAGTTAGATCCTCAAAGATCCCAGAAGAGGAGAAATAAGACTTGCTCTAGAAAGAGATAATTTTGCCAAACTTACTGGCAGATGCCCAGGTGCATCTGTGGAAATAGATTCTTAAGAAGTAAGGCCGGCTGGGCGCAGTGGCTCACGCCTGTAATTCCGGCACTTTGGGAGGCCAAGGTGGGCAGATCAGAAGGTCAGGAGATCAAGACTATTCTTACCAAGAAGGTGAAACCCCGTCTCTACCAAAAATACAAAAATTAGCTGGGCATGGCGGTGTGTGCCTGTAATCCCAGCTGCTTGAGAGGCTGAGGCAGGAGAATCCCTTGAACCTGGGAGGTGGAGGTTGCAGTGAGCCGAGATTGCGCCACTCCAATCTAGAGACAGAGGGAGACTCCTTCTCAACAAAAAAAAAAAAGAAGAAGAAGAAGAAGAAGTAAGGCCAAGAAGGATGGAATAAGGGACTCAATCTGTCTGAGTTTATTGAAATTATACAATTTCATCTGGGATGTGGGATTTATTGGGTTGGCTTGAGGCTTTGTGAGTGGTATAAACAGTCTGTTCAGTTGGATGATTGATGCTTGAAATCAGCAATGTCCCACAGTCATTGAGGTCAAATGTCAGAACATCACTAAAGCATTAAAAAGAGAGGAGTTCAAAAGTCATGGTAAATGGGGTATTTCTTATGATTCCATTAGGAGTGATCTGCCTACTATTCCTTCTGAGGGCCCTGAAGAAACTCCTTTCACCAAGACAATATAAAATGCATTGCTGGCGGGTACAGTGGCTTGTGCCTGTAATCCTAGCACCTTGGAAGATTGAGGATGGCAGATCACAAGGCCAGGAGCTCACGACCAGCCTGGGCATCATGGCAAGACCCTGTCTCTGCTAAAAATACAAAAATTAGCCTGGCATGGTGGTGTGTGCCTGTAGCCCAGGGGAAGATTGCTTGAGCCTAAGAGGTGGAGGCAGCAGTGAGCTGAGATCGTGCATGCCAGCCTGGGGGACAGAGCCAGACCACATCTCACAAAAACAAAACAAAAAAACCATCCCCTACAAAAAAACAAAGACAGAGAGGGAAAAGCTGGGAATAACTACCTGATCTGTGAATGAGTTTGTGTGTTATATGGGTTTAACCTGAAGGCAGTTGGGGGTCAGTCAGGGGGAAGCCCCTTTGCACCATCTAAAACACCAGTCATTGGGGATAATCTGGATATCTGAAATTGTATAGCTTAGAACTCCCATTCCATTCGCATCTCACTGATCTTTACCATCTCTTTCTCTAAACGGCATACTCAGAAGGGTCTTATGTTCATTTTGGGGAAAATACAACCCAAATCATTGAAGCAAGAGATCCTAGATGCCACGTACCACCGACAACTGTTGCTGGTGCCTGATTCGGTAGGATACCTGTGGCTGGGGGCGCGCATCTGGCATGTCACTTCACAGACGCTACCAGCACAGTAGAGCCTCCCACCAACAGGCCTCGGAGAAGCCCTGGTTCTGTGCAGCTTGGCAAAGTACAGAGGAAAGGAAGAAAGGAGACACGCAGCTCCTTATGGTTCCTTTAAACTGTGACCCTAGCCCATTCCTGCCCTGTGTACCTCAATATATCTAATCTACTCCTGTTCCCACACTGCTTCTTAAATATCTTTTTTTTTTTGAGACAGCATCTCACTTTGTCTCCCAGGCTCAAGTGCAGTGGTGTGATCATGGCACACTGCAGCCTCAAGCTACCAGGTTCAAGCAATCCTCCTGCCTCAGCCTCTTGAGTAGCTGGGACTACAGGCCCACACCACATCATCCAGCTAAATTTTTCTATTTTTTGTAAGGATGGGGTCTCACTATGTTGCCCAGGCTGATAAACTCCTGAGCTCAGTTGATCCTCCTGCCTTGGCCTCCCAAGTGCTGGGTTTACAGACGTGAGCCACTGTGCCCAGCTCTTAAATATTTTAACCACAGCCTCTTCAAATCTCATCTACTCTGTCTTTACTTTCCCAGATACCAATCCTATGTCTCTGTTGTACCCTGGACTCACATCTAAGATTTTCTGCATGCTTTTGCCTTTTCTGGTTATGATTTGGGGTTTGGTTTTTTTTTTTTTTTAATGTAACTCATTCTCTCTGTCCAAGCTGATTCATGAACTCCACTTCCAGTCCAATCTGCCCTACAGACACCAGCATGTCCATCCCAGGAATAACAATGTACCCACTGGACTCAGACTCAGTTGGAAAGATTTATACTATTTGAGGCAGTGTAATATAGTCCAAAGAATGTCATACTTAGAGTCAAAAACCTACGATTAAATCTTAACTCTGTTACTTGTTATCTGTTTAAATTAGAGGAAGTTATTAAAAATCACTTGGCTTCCATCTCTTTATCTTTAAAATGAGGCTGAACACTGATGATATCTACCTCCTATTCACATGAAATTAACGAACATGAGAAACTGCTCAGCCTAATATTTTGCACATGCTACACATTCAAAAGCAAATGGTTATTGTCTAGGTTTTACTGTAATAAGCATCATTAAGTCATTTCCACTAGAACACAGGTGAGAAATTCATATATTGATATTTTCATATTTTAAGTCATTGCACAAATATTTTAAAGCTGCAGAACTGAAATTCTAATTTTGGAAGCTACTATTTTAATAATAATTACATAACTCCAAATGATGATTAAGTGAGATTCTAATTCTTTACAGCAAACCAAGTACATTCCATGGCTCACTGAAGGCCCTTTTGCACACTGGCAATAAATCAGCAATGCAGTGGAATTAGTAAAATAAACAGAAGGCACCTTCTTCCTTCTTGTCCCTATTATAGCTTCTTTTCTTGGTATTTAACTCAAGCCAATGGATTGAAGAGATGTTCAATATTTCACAGAAGCAAGAATCTTTGACAGACTGCTGGAAATGTTTGCCCTCTAGGGCACAAAGTGGCAAGTGAACTGCAGTTTTATTTCCTAGGAAAAGCCCACTCTTTGCTGTCAACACCTGATCCAGTCTAAGTCAGTCAGACTCTCCTTACTGAAAACTTCCACTTCGGAATGGATGTAGAAGTGAGCATGTTGACAGCTGGATCTTACCAACGGCAATGTTTTCGGAGGAGGTGCTGCAAATTCTCACTGCTAAGGTTCTAGGAGCTTTCCAATTATAGTCCTTCCAGAGGCCAGGTTTGACCCCAAGGATTGCCCCACTAACTCAGAGATTATGTCTATTTGCTTAATCTAAATCAGATTGTTTCTGTTTCTTGGAACCAAAGTATTTTGAACATGTATACAAATATATTTTATAAGATAAAAAAGCTAAACATTTCTTTATGTATTTATTCCCATGTTTCAGAGTGACTAAAAAGGATCTTTTTATTAAACATTTTAAATTTTTTTTAATTGTATTCTTTTTAACTTTTATTTATTTACGTATTTATTTATTTTTGAGACAAAATCTTGCTCTGTCGCCTAGGCTAGAGTGCAGTAATGCAATCTCGGCTCCCTGAAACCTCCACCTTCTAGGTTCAAGTGATTCTCCTACCTCAGCCTCCAGAGTAGCTGGGATTGCAGGTACCCACGACCAAGCCTGGCTGATTTTTGTATTTTTAGTAGAGATGGGGTTTCACCATCTTGGTCAGGTTGGTCTCAAACTCCTGACCTCAAGTGATCCTCCCACCTCGGCCTCCCAAAGTGCTGGGATTACAGGCATGAGCCACCATGTCCGGCCTTAACTTTTATCTTAAATTCAGGGATAGATGTGCAGGTTTCTTACTTTGTTTCTTGTTACCTATGTAAACTTGTGTCCCAGGAGTTTCGTGTACAGATTACTTTGTCATCCAGGTAATAAGCATAGTATCCCACAGGTAGTTTTTTTTTATCCTTACCCTCCTCCCACCCTTCACCTTCAAGTAGGCCTTGTTGTCTGTTGCTGCCTTCTTTGTGTCCATGGGTACTCAGTATTTAGCTCCCACTTATAAGCAAGAACATGCGGTATTTGGCTTTCTGTGCCTGTGTTAGTTTGCTTAAGATAATGGCCTCCAGCTCCATCCATGTTGCTGAAATAACATGATCTCATTCTTTTTATGACTGCATAGTATTCTGTGGTGTTTATGTATCACATTTTTTTTAATTCAGTCTACCATTGATAAGCATTTAGACTGATTCCATATCTTTGCTATTGTGAATAGTGCTGCAATGAACATATGCGTGAATGTGTCTTTATGGTAGAATGATTTATATTCCTTTGCTTATATACCCAACAATGGCATTGTTGGGTCAAATGGTAATTCTGTTTTAAGTTCTTTGAGGAATTGCCGCACTGCTTTCCACAACGATTGAGCTAGTTTACATTCCCACTGGCAATGTGTAAAGATTCCCTTTTCTCCACAACCTCACCAGCATCTGTTGTTTGTTAAGTATTTAACAGTAGCCATTCTGACTGGTGTGAGATGATATTTCACTGTGGTTTTGATTTGACTTTCTCTAATGATTAGTGATGTTGAGCATTTTTTCGTATGCTTGTTGGCCGCATATATGTCTTCTTTAGAATAGCCCTCCTAACTGGGGTGAGATGATACCTCATTGTGGTTTTGATTTGCATTTCCCTGATGATTAGTGATGTTTAGCATTTTTTCATATATTTGTTAGCCATATTTGTATGTCTACTTTTGAGGAATTTCTGTTCAGAAATTTTGCCCATCTTTTAATCAAATCTTTTTGTTTGTTTGTTTTTTTCTTTTTCTGTTGACATGTTTGGAGTCCTTGTATATCCTGAATATTAATACCCTGTCAAATGAATAGCAACTACTTTCTCCCATTCTATAGGTTATCTTTTCACTTTTCACAAATGCTTTTTAGTTTGATATAATCCTGTTTGTTGGATACTAAAAAGGTCTGCTTAAAAAAAGAAAAAAAAAGAAAGATATAGTCCCATTTTTTTCTATGTGATGTGCTTTTGAGATATTATTCATAAAATCTTTACCCAGACCAATGTCCTGAAGCATTTTTCCTATGCTTTCATCTAGTAGTTTTATAGCTTTAGGTCTTACACTTAGTTCTTTAATCCATTTTGAGTTGATTCTGGTATAAGATAAGAGGCGGGGGTCATTTCATTCTTCTGGGTGTGCATTTCCACTTTTCCCAGCACTGTCCTTTCCCTGGTGAGTGTTCTTGGCACCTTTGTCACAAATCAGTTGACTATAGATATATGGATTAATTTCTGGGTTCTCTATTTTGTTACATTGGTCTATTTGTCTGTTTTTATGCCAGTACTATGATGCCAATACCGTGATGTTTTGGTTACTATAGTTTTGTAGTATATTTTTGAAGTCTAGTAGTTCTTTTTGCTCAGGATTGCTTTGGCTATTCAGGGTCATTTGTGGTTTCATACAAACATTAAGATTTTTTCTTACTTCTGTGGAGAATGCCATTGGTATTTTAATAGGGATTGCATTGGATCTGTAAGTTGCTTTGGGTAGTTGCTCATTTTTAACAATATCAATTCTTTTTTATGTTTTATTTTATGTTATCTATATTTTATTTTATTTTATTTTAGATCCAAGGGGTACATGTGCTTGCTTCTTACATGGGTAAGTTGCATACTGATGGAGATTGGGATTCTAGTGTACCCATTACCTAAATAGTGAACATTGTACCCGACCGGTAATTTTTTTAACCCCTCCACGATCGTCCTCTTTTTTGGAGTCCCCAGTGTCTACTAGTTCCATCTTTATGACCTTTTGTGCTCATTGTTTAGCTCTCACTTACAAGTGAGAATGTGTGGTATTTGTTTTTTTTGTTTCTGAGTTAGTTCACTTAGCATAATGGCCTCTAGCTCCATCCATGTTGCTGCAAAGGATGTGATTTCATTCTTTTTTGGGAGTATAGTATTTCATTTTATACATATATATCTTATATATAATGTATATAAAATATATAATATATATTTAATATATATGTATATCTTTAATCCAACCATTGATAAGCATATGGGTTGGTTCTATGACTTTGCTATGGTAAATAGTGTGGTGATACACATACCTGTACAGACATATTTTTAATATGATGATTTATTTTCCTTTGGGTAGATACTCAGTAGTGGGATTGCTGGGTTAAGTTGTAGTTCTATTTTTAGTTATTTGAGAAATCTCCATACTACTGTCCATAGAGGTTGAACTAATTTACAATCCTACCAGCAATGTATAAAATTTTACTTTCTCCACACCCATGCCATCATGTGTTCTTTTTTGACTTTTTAATAATATCCACTATGTATTAGGCCATTCTTGCATTGCTATAAAGAAATACTAGAGATTGGGTAATTTATAAAGAAAAGAGGTTTAATTGGCTCCCAGTTCTGCAGGCTTTACAGGAACCATGGTGTTGGCATCTACTGAGGAAGCCTCAGGAAGCTTTAATTATAGAGGAAGGCAAAAGGGAAGTAGACATATCATATGGCCAGAACAGGTGCAAGAGAGAAGGACACACATTTTTAAACAACCAGGTCCCATGAGAACTCACTCACTATTACAAGGGCAGCACCAAGAGGATCATACTAAACCATCCATGAGAAATCCACCGCTGTGATCCGGTCATTTCCCACCAGGCCCCATCTCCAATTCTGTGGATTACAGTTCAACAAGAGATTTGGGCAGGAACAAATATACAAACTATGTCACATTCTGACATACGATAATATCCCTTTGTGGTATTAATTTGCATTTCTTTTTTAAATTTCAGCTTCTGTTTTAGATCTAGGGGGTAAATATGCAGGTTTGTTACATGCATATATTGCACCCAGGTAGTTGGTCTAGTACCCAATAGGTGTTTTTGTAACCCACACCCACCTTTTTTCTTCCCCCATCTAATAATCTGCAGTGTCTATTGTTCCCATGTTTGTGTACACGTGTCCAGTGTTTAGCTCCTGCTTACAAATGAGAACATGTAGCATTTACTTTTCTGTTCCTGTGTCAGTTTGCTTAGGATTATGGCCTCCAGCTTCATCCATGGTGCTGCAAAGGACATTATTTCATTATTTTATGTGGCTTCATAGTAGTTCATTGTTGTGTACGTACCACATTTTCTTTATCCAACCCACCATTGAGGGGTACCCAGATTGATTCCATGTCTTTGCTATTGTAAATAGCATGGAAACATATCAACTCTCTGGCTTTGTGTCATAATCTTATTCGGAGAGACCTTGACCACTTTTTGCTTCCACAAGATATCACACTGGTCTGTCCATTGCATTGATGACATTATGCTGATTGGATCCAGTGAGCAAGAAGTACCAAACACACTGAACTTATTGGTGAGAAATTTGCATGCCAGGGGATAGGAAATAAATCCAACTAAAATTCAGGGAACTTCTACCTCAGTAAAACGTTTAGGGGTCCAGTGGTGTGGGGCCTGTCAAGATATTTCTTCTAAAGTGAGGATAAATTGCTGCATCTGACCCCTTCTACAATCAAGAAAGAGGCACAACACCTAGTGGGCCTATTTGGATTTTGGAGGCAACACATTCCTCATTGGGGTGTGTTACTCCAGCCCATTTATCAAGTGACCCGAAAGGCTGCCAGTTTTGAGTGGGGTCCAGAACAGGAGAAGGCTCTGCAACAGCTCTAGGCTGTTGGAGGGCTCTAGAATTTTGGAGCAAGGTCCTGCCATCTTTTGCAGATAACTACTCTGCTTTTGAGAGACAGATCTTGGCGAGTTACTGGACCTTGGTGGAAATCGAATGTTTGACTCTGGGTCATTAAGTCACCACGCGACCTGAACTGCCTATGATGAATTGAGTGCTTTCTGACCCATCTAGCCATAAACTGGTTCAGGCACAGCAGCCTGCCGTCACCAAATGTAAGTGGTATATATGTGATTGGGCTCAAGCGTATCCTGAAGGCATAAGTAAGTTACATGAGGAAGTGGCTCAAATGCCCATGGTCTCCACTTCTGCCACCTGCCTTCTCTCCATTAGCCTGCACCGATGGCCTCATGGGAAGTTCCCTATGATCATTTGACAGAGGAAGAGAAGACTGGGGCCTGGTTCACAGATGGTTCTGCACAGTATGCAGGTACCACTCAAAAGTAGACAGCTGCAGCACTACAGCCCCTTTCTAGGACATCCCTGAAGGACAGTGGTGAAGGCAATTCTTCCCAGTGGGCAGAACTTCCAGCAGTGCACCTGATTGTGCACTTTACATGGAAGAAATAACCAGATGTGCGATTATATAGTGATTCATGTGCTGTAGTCAATGGTTTGGCTGGATGGTCAGGGACTTGGAAGAAGCACGATTGGAAAATTGGTGACAAACAAATTTAGGGAAGAGGTGTGTGGATGAACCTCTCTAAATGGTCAAAACTGTAAAGATATTTGTATCCCGTGTGAGTGCTCACCAACAGGTGACCTTAGTGGAGGAGGAGTTTAATAATCAAGTGGATAGGATGACCCGTTCTGTGGACACCACTCAGCCTCTTTCCCTAGCCACCCCTGTCATCGTCCAATGGGCCCATGAACAAAGTGGCCATGGTGGCAGAGATGGAGGTTACACATGGGCTCAGCAGCATGGACTTCCACTCACTAAGGCTGACCTGACTACAGCCACTACTGACTGCCCAATTTGCCAGCAGCAGAGACCAACACTGCTGACTGCCCAATTTGCCAGCAGCAGAGACTAACACTGAGCCCTTGATATGGCACAATTTCTTGGGGTGATTAGCCAGCTACCTAGTGACAGGTTGATTATACTGGACCTCTTCCATCATGGAAAGGGCAGAGGTTTGTCCTCACTATAATAGACACTTATTCTAGATATGGGTTTGCCTATCCTGCAAACAATGCTTCTGCCAAGACTACCATCCATGGACTCACAGCATGCCTTATCCACCATCATGGCATTCCACACAGCATTGCTTCTGACCAAGGCACTCACTTTACTGCTAAAGAAGTGTGGCAGTGGGCTCATGCTCATGGAATTCACTGGTCTTACCATGTTCCCAATTATCCTAATGCAGCTGGATTGATAGAACGGTGGAATGGCCTTTTGAAGTCACAATTGCAATGCCAACTAAGCAACAATACTTTGCAGGGATGGGGCATAGTTCTCCAGAAAGCTGTGTATGCTCTAAATCAATGTCCAATATATGGTACTGTTTCTCCCATAGCCAAGATTCACAGGTCCAGGAATCAAGGGGTGAAAGTGGAAGTGGTGCCACTCACCATCACCCCTAGCGATTCACTAGCAAAAATTTGCTTCCTGTTCCCACAACATTATGTTCTGCTGGCCTAGAGGTCTTAATTCCAGAGGGAGGAATGCTGCCACCAGGAGACACAACAACTATTCCATTAAACTGGAAGTTAAGATTGCCACCTGCACACTTTGGGTCCTCCTACCTTTAAGTCAACAGGCTAAGAAGGGAGTTACAGTGTTGGATGAGGTGATTGACCCGGACCATCAAGATGAAATGTGTCTACTACTCCGTAATGGAAGTAAGGAAGAGTATGCATAGAATACAGGAGATTCACCAGAGCATCTCTCAGTATTACGATGCCCTGTGATTAAGGTCAATGGGAAACTGCAACAGCTCAGCCCAGGCAGGAGTACAAATGGTCCAGACACTTCAGGAATGAAGGTTTGGGTCACTCCACCAGGAAAAAAAAAAACCACAACCTGCTGAGGTGCTTGCTAAAGGCAAAGGGAATACAGAATCAGTAGTAAAAGAAGATAGTCATCAATAGCAGCTACAACCACGTGACCAGCTCCAGAAATGAGGACTATAACTGTCATGAATATTTCCTCCTTCTTTTGTTAAAAACATATTTGTGCATGTATATACTTGTACTAAGAAAATATCTTCATTTTATTTCCTTTTCCTTTATCATGTGACACAAGATTTACTGACTTCATATCAGCATTTAAGTGTTGTTAACTTTATGTAATAGTATTTGAGTTGGGGATTGGTGAGTTTCCCATTGTATGAAGGATAGTTGTGTTATGTTAGGCATAATTATGACCTCATTATTTTCTTAATTTGAAGATTATGTATGATCTCAGGAGATAGGTATGGGTTTGAGTTGACAAGAAGTGGATTTGTGATGATTAATACTGAGTGTCAACTTGATTGGATTGAGGAATACAAAGTATTCGTCCTGGGTGTGTCTGTGTGGGTGTTGCCAAAAGAGATTAACATTTGAGTCAGTGGGCTAGGGAAGGCAGACCACCTTTAATCTGGTGGGCACCATCTAATCAGCTGCCAGCAAATATAAAGCAGACAGAAAAATGTGAAAAAGAGAGAGATGGGCCTAGCCTGTCAGCCTACATCTTTCTCCCATGCTGGATCCTTCCTGCCTTCTAACATCAGACTCCAAGTTTTTCAGTTCTGGGACTTGGACTGGCTTTCCTTGTTCTTCAGTTCACAGACAGCTTATTGTGAGACCTTGTGATCATGTAAGTTAATACTTAATAAACTCATATATATATATATACACACACATACATATATGTGTATACATATATACAATTCATATATATATATACACACACACATCCTATTAGTTCTGTCCCTCTAAGAGAACACTAATACATCTGACTTGATGGAGATAGGTAAATAGAGCAGTATATTTATCTCAAACCATCTCTTCTCTGTCTCTCTCTCTCCCCTCTCTCTGTCTCCCACACTCCCTTTCTACACTTCTTCCCCTTCATCAGCCTCCCCACCTACGATTGGCACACACTGAAGAGGCAAAGATTCACCTTTGTCAAGGATCAAGAGGTAGCTCAGGGTTCTGTGAAACACAAGGAGATGTGGTTTACCTTGCTGGGGGCTACACAGCAGGAGCTCGGGAGAAAGTTCCCCAGGAGCAAGGTGTTAGGGAGCTGCCAGGCCAAAGCCACAGCACAAATATAAAACTCACCACTAAATCTCCATAGAGACTAGACAGAAGAGGGATCCCAGTTCTTCAAAGAGGATGAAAGGAAGTCAAACTGAAAAACTCCCAAGTTAAAAATGTCCATCAGATGTCAAATAATAGCAGCTTCTGAGCCAAATAGGCTCAAATAGGGCTCCAAATTTTTTTTCTTTTGGCTGGCATATACATTGGAATTTTTCTAGTAAATGCCAACATTTAGAAACTGAGATGTTTCACATAAAAATCCAGATTGCAGTCTTCCTAGAAAAATCAAAAGGAAGCTTGCATTCTCACTTAGCAGCATGGCCAGTGAGATGCAGTGGGGCTACAAACCTGCCCTACCCCAGACTGCATCCGGTCTCTGTGGTACAATCAAATTACTTGTGTTAATCACCTGGCCCACAGGCATTGAGTTTCAATGCTAGTGTAAAGTTCTTTGAATCCATGAGTTAGATAAATTGAAGCAGTTACAGGAGTAGAAATGAAGTGGGTAAACACAACATTTTCATAGAAAACATAAAAGTTTTGATGAGTCACTAGACAACTGCTCAACAGTGTTTTCATAAGTCATTGTCTGTTTTTTATTACCAGTTACAGTGTGTTCGTTAATCTCATTCATTGGAGTATGAGATGATTGTTTATTCCTTCACTACACAAAGTACCTACTATGTACCAGGCATTGTTGTAGGCTCTAGAAATACTTCAGAAGACAGTCTCTTCTCTTGTAGAGAGAATTTATCGTCATTTATTGTGACGAGGTAGATAAGAAACCATCAAGTGTGATTGCGTAGACTGATAATGATTTGAAGCAAATTAAGCCAGAAAATGTGGGGAAAGGCTGGTTTAGATAGGGTTAGATTTTCCAGTCAACCATTTTTTACCATGTGGAAAATGATAGGACATATACACGTCCTCTGCCCCACCCCAAGGTTAAAGCCCACTTGCTCTCTTCTAGAGTGTCTCAAGGAGTAGCTTTACTAACTACATTTTGCCTTTCAAACCAAAAGATCTACACGAAGTAGAAAGTTAGGTAATTATACAGACAGCTCCAAGCTTAACAGGGTGGTTTGCCTAAATCTCTTAAGTCCCTAGTTGAGAACAGCCCACTTAGTTGATGTAGCTCTAAACATTCTGAAAACATTGTTAACCTCCTGGTTTG
Source organism: Trachypithecus francoisi (assembly GCF_009764315.1). Lineage (NCBI taxonomy): Eukaryota > Metazoa > Chordata > Mammalia > Primates > Cercopithecidae > Trachypithecus > Trachypithecus francoisi. The sequence continues at coordinate 7,623,153 of NW_022681472.1, forward strand.
CTGCTTAGACAATGAAATCATTTCTTTGATGTGTGGCTATTACTTTACCAAGTAACCATGAATATTTTACCTTACTCACGTTTCAATCACTCATTGGTCCATGTGAGAAAATTTTCTCATTAATACAATGAGAAAATGAGGATCATGTAGTAAAATAAACATGATTTTAACTGGAGTAATATTTAATATATTTTTGTGTGTTTTTGAGAAATATATAGCATGGAACACATTCCTGAGGTATACTACTCATCTATGAGAATGTTTAAAATCTAATTTCATAGAATTGCATCTGAAATCATTTATCTTATTAAAACCACACTAATCACGAAGCCCCTTTAGGCTATTTTCTGTATTTCAGCCAAATATGTCTCACCAGTAAGTTCTTTTATATCATCATTCAACAGCTTCTTCATTTTATAAAAACAGTCCTCAGCTCCCTAGATACTTATAATCAAAAACTACTTCATTTTCCCAGATATAGTATTATAATTATTATAAGTAAAATTAACTAAAAAGTAGTCTTTTTTCATTATTATATAGCATTACTGCAGAATTTTCTCCCCCACCTCAGATTTTTAAATATAATTATTTATAAATCTTTGCTCATAGACCAAAATAAGTAAAACCAAAAACTGAGAATGGAGCTTCATAATATTCCTGAAGCCAAGGGGCATTTTTTTAGCTTGGTTTTCTGAGGAACAAAGGACAATGTATGTATACATACACAAATAAGACATGATACAGTGTCTGGAAGTTATGCAAGAGACAAAAGGAACTGCATAATTGAAATGATGGCTTCCATGAAACACAGAGATACATATGTCTTCATGACACCAACACAAGCAGTTGGCAAGTGATACAAAGTCAGTGACTGCACTGTTGAGGTATTGTGAAGCAACTCATGATTTGTCTACTCATTAAAGGGATGGAGGTTCTCCATTGTTTTGTTGTAGGTTCACGATTTTTTTTTCATTGTTGTTTTTAAATAGAACTTCTTGGTTGCATCAGAGTATTCTGCTACATTCTAAACAGAGCATCCAGGCCACCCATACATTACTCTCACTCCTTGATATACAGCTTGCCAGTCCAAGAACAACTGGACTTCTTTGTATTTAAGAGAGCAATACCAGATGTTCTAACTTTAAAAGGCAGAAATTGTCTCAGGATTCTAATTATCAATTCAAACAATACATATTTATACACATATACATATATGGTAATCACACTTCAAAAGCATAACCTCTATTACAAACATCTTTAATTCAAAGGAAACAACACATTTTTTCATATTTCAGCTTTAATAAAATTCACGTTTCAAATTAATGCAAGTGAAGACAAGTTCTAAATAAATGTATTTAAATATTAAATAAGAATTATAAAATTTAACTTGGTACATGATGATTTGACAAATATATTACTAACAGTCATATACAAAAAAATCATTATTTCTCACTGGTACTCTCAGATATAATTTACACAATTATATGTTTAATTGGAATGTTAAACTGTATAAAGAAAATAATATATCTAGTAAAAATAAAATACAATCACACAATTTTTAATATCTAATTTTCAATATGTGATTCAAACTCTGTTTTACAAAATTATAAATTACTGTATACATAAAAAGATAAAGCAAGAAAGACTCCATTCTGTGACAGGACACAGCTACCAGTTATTTCTGGGAAGTCTCTTATTTTACTCATCTTCATATCCATAAAATTATAAATTTCATCTTTTTTTTACATTTTGCATGATTTGAAGCACTTTTTCTTCAAATTAGATGTACATTCTTAGGAAATGCCTGTGGGGGGAAAAGAAGAACCACATCATTTATGACCTGGTTTTTAGAATACTTATAAATATGTACAGTTTCAATAGTTTATTTTATTTTGCTTAAAGAATCTGTGGACTCCTAATTTACAGTCTAATCCTGAGAATGCAGACTAATGTGTGTGCAGAGGGGCAGGAAGGTTGATCAGTACTTTTAGAGACTTTAGATATTGACTTTTCCCTTAAAGATTTATGATATCTAGACATATCAAAACAGAAAAGAACTTGACACCTTGTGAACAACTCATTAAATATCCCTAACATTTATTAATCTGTAATATTGATTGCAAACCTTATTAAATAAATAATTTGAAACAGATAACTCATAGAGAAAAATCACTAAGTCTCTAAAATCTATAATTTTTAAAAGTCATGTTTATCAGCTCTATCTTCTATGATCTAGCCCAGGAGAATGTAAATTTGTGTACATTATCTTAAATTATAATACAGCACTTGTTTGGGAAAACTTTTCCAGTATTGTATTGTTTGGGGACTTTAGGTAAATTTACTCATTTACATGGAATATATTAAAAACAAAGAAAGAGATAAATATAACTTGGTTTAGGTCATTTCAATAACCAAGTGAATTATCTTGATTCATATTTTGTGTTGTTCAAAAGAGTTGAAACCAGGCACGGTGGCTCATGTCTGTAATTCCAACAATTTGGGCAGCCAAGATGGGAGGATCACTTGAACCCAAGAGCTCGAGACCAGCCTAGGCAACATAGTGGAACTCTGTTGCCACCAAAAAAAAAAAAAAAAAAAAATTAGATGAGCATGGTAGCATGAGCCTGTAGTCCCAGCTACTTGAGAGGCTAAGGTGGGAGGATCACTGGAGCCTGAGAGGTTGAGGCTACACCGAACTATGATCAAGCCGCTGCACTCCAGTCTGGGCAACAGAGTAAGACCTTGTCTCACAAAAAAAAAAAAAAAAAAAAAAAAAAAGGAAAGAAAAGAAAGAAAGAAAAAAGCTTTGAAACAGGTAAGAAAAGAAAGAAAGAAAAAAGCTTTGAAACAGGTAGGTTGAGAGTATTGAATTAAGTATCCTGCCACTACAATAATCTAGTTGATTTTCTTAATCTAAAAAAAAAAAAAAATTCAATTTAGCAACTGTAGGTATGCAGAACTAACAGTTCTAATTATTATCATTAATGTGTAATAATCAATTTTAAAGTAAGACTAAGTATAGCAACAATAATAGGCCAGGATTGTCTCAGTAATTGTCACAACAGAACTGTGAGATAGTTTAAGTAAATCCCCATGCAGTTATTTATGATACTGATACTGAGTTACACTGGCCAGTTCAAGATATTCATGATTAATTTTAGACTACAAGTCCTCTATGACTTTTTTTTTTCTTTGACGGAGTCTTGCTCTGTCGCCAAGCCTGGAGTGCAATGCCATGATCTCAGCTCACTGCAGTCTCCACCTCCTGGGTTCAAGCAATTCTCCTGCCTCAGCCTCCCGAGCAGCTGGGACTACAGGCACGCACCACCACAGGGCTAATTTTTGTATTTTTAGTAGAGACAGGGTTTCACAATGTTGGCCAAGCTGGTCTCGAACTCCTGACTTCAAGTGATCCACCCGCGTCAGCGTCCCAAAGTGCTGGGATTACAGGTGTGAGCGACGGTGCCCAGCCATCATCTTATGACTTTCACTCCCACCTTCACAACTGAGGAACCAGTTGCCTTAAAAGGACTTGTCCATGGTACTGAAATGCTGACCCAAAAAAAGTTGACTTGGTACTACACTGCGAAAGAACTACTGATTAGAGAAATATTTGCAAAGAAATAAGTATCTTTCAGTATTTTGTATAGATTCTACTTTTTAAAATAAATGTTACAATTTACATTCAATTTATTTAGGATCGTACAAATACTTTATTGCCCAAGGGCTCCTAGGATAAATTCGCCAGAATGAAAATTCTGGTTTACCATTTCACTCTTGTAAAGTAATAGGCTAGAGCAAGAAATAATTACATGTTCACTATCTTTTTTATTCTTTGCTTTTTCTCTTATTATTACAATATCTTCTCTCTGTTTCCTACTTAGAGTACCAAAACTGTACCAAAGTTTTAAGACCTGGCTTCATTTTTATTATATATTTTGGACAGTTAAAAAATAGAACTGTATAAGTACTTTTGTTCATCTAATGTCTATCTGCATAATGTTTCTGCACAGTCATGAAATAACACTAAATGCTGAAAGATTTTTGGAAATCTCTCAGGGCTGGTAAGGTTGTCAGAAAACTATTTTAATTCAATCACTGCTGAGGATATTTTAAATTAAATCATTAAAAAGGTCTTTTCATTTGGACCAAGTTTTAACACTTAGTGAAAAATCCATAGATTAAGTTCACAGGTATTGCTAAAATAGACTTCCTGGCTTCTGACATTATTCAAACATTTTCTTAAGAAGATTAGGCTATTAACAGAGTGAAGAGACGACATATAGAATGGGAGAAAAGATTTGCAAACTATCCAGCTGACAAGGGACTAATATCCAGAATACATAAACAATTAAACAGCAAAAACCAGATAATCTGATTTAAAAGAGGGCAAAGTATCTGAATAGACATTTCTCAAAAGAAGACACACAAAAGTCTAACAAATATATGAAAAAAAGCTAAATATCACTAATCATCAGGGAAATGCAAATCATAACCATGATGAGATATTATCTCATGCTAGTTAGAATGGCTATTGACAAAAAGACAAAAACAAATGCTAGTGAGGAGCAGAGAAAAAGGAACCTTTATACACTGTTGGTGAGAATGTAAATTAGTACAGCCATTATGAACAACGGTGTGGAAGTTTCTCAAAAACAAAACTAGAAATGGAACTACCATATAACCCCAAAAATCCCACTACTGGGTATTTATCCAAAGGAAAGAAATCAGTATATCAAAGGGATTCCTGCACCCCTATATTAACTGCAGTACTAGTCACAATAGCCAAGTCAGGCAATCAATCTAAATGGCCATCAATGGATGAATGGATAAAGAAAATGTTGTGTATATACACAAAGGAATACTATACAGCTATAAAAAGAATGAAATGCTACCATTCAAGGCGGCATGGATGAAGCTGGAGGACATTATGGTAAGTGAAGTAAGTCAGGCACAGAAAGATAAATATTCTCACTCATATAAGGGAGCTAAAAAAAATTAAGCTCATAGAAGTAGAGAGTAGAATGTTGGGTATTAGGAGCTAAAGAGGGCCAGAAATGGTGGCTCATGCTTGTAATCCCAGCAGTTTGAGAAGTTGAGGCGGGCGGATCACTTGAGGTAAGGAGTTTGAGACCAGCTTGGCCAACATGATAAAACCCCGTCTCCACTAAAAATACAAAAAGTAGCCAGGCATGGTGGCACGTGCCTGTAGTCCCAGCTACTTGGGAGGCTGAGGCAGGAGAATTGCTTGGAGCTGGGAGGCGGAAATTGCAGAGATTGCACTACTGCACTCTAGCCTGGTGACAGAGTGAGACTCTGTCTCAGAAAAAAAAAAAAGAGAAAAAAAGGCTAAAGAGGAGTGGCAGGCACAGCTGGGGAGCGGTTGGTTAGTGAACACAAACTACAGCTAGACGTGAGGGTTCTGGGGCTCTGCAGCACTGTAGGGTGGATCTGGTTAACCATTAATTATTGTATATATTTTTAAAGCTGCAAAAGAAGGTTTTGAATGCTCACAGTATAAAAAATAATAAATGTTTGAGGCATATCAAACATTTATTAGTATTAAATTTTAGATTAAAATTTAAAATTTAATTTAGATTATTTTTCATAGACCACGACTGTACCTCCCACAGAGCCTGGGTGGGGGAAGAGCTCTCAGGCACATTCTTTTAAGGGCATGGAAGTATGTAAAGTGCTGTTATATTATTTAAATTATATATTTAAATTAAATTTTAAATTAGTATCACATTTTGATCAAGTATCAAAATGTCACACTGTACCCCATAAATATATACAATCATTATGTGTCAACTAAAAAGAAAAGGAAAAAATGTTAAAAAATAAAGTTAGACTATTAAACAGGATAAGAAAAATGAATATATACTCACAGGGTAGGTTTGCTAGGTCTGGGAGCACAGTGGACTCACTGCTAATCTTGTTAACAATCTAGCACATCTTTTGTAATCTAGGAAAAGCATTTAAAGGTAAATTATGTATAGAGTTACTAGAAATGTTGGGGAAATTCTGTTATTATTGTCACTAATTCATATAACAATAACTACAATTTAATAAATACCTACTATGTCAAGTGGTGAAAATGAATTTCCTCATCAATTCTTTTAATAACACAATCAGGAAGGTGCTATTCCTATATTCACTTTAGAGGTGAGACAAGAGCATCAGAATATTAATTAATCACCCCATAACTAGTCAAAAGCTTTATGCCAAAGCATGTGCTTTCTCCACCATGCTTGGCTACCATTAGTCATTCTGCCTGTAATCCAATGTGATTGACTTTCTCTAGTCATTTAGCACAAGTTGTTTTATTTTATTTTATTTTATTTTGGAATTTTTACTTATTTATTTATTTATTTATTTATTTATTTATTTATTTTTATTTATTTTGAAGCCAGATGGTAAGACTGGCTAATTTTTGTATTTTTGGTAGAGACAGGGTTTCACCATGTTGCCAAGGCTGGTCTCCAACACCTGAGCTTAAGCGATCTGCCTGCCTTGACCTCCCAAAGTGTTGGGATCACAGTCGTGAGCCATCTCACCCCGCCTAAACACAAGTTGTTTTTGAAAAACATTATAACAAATACAACTTAACATGCTGAGTAAAAGTCAATACTCCTCAAGATGAGCAACCTAGTTAAAAAGAAACAAAATGCTTAGAATTCATGTTCTTTAAAAGGAAAGTTGAGGATTAGAAAGGAATTTAGAAACAGCGAACGGAGTTACCACACATAGTCATAATTTTGGCACTTTAAATGATAGCGCTTAAATACTATGTTTAGAATTATTATTAACTTCAGTAACTTAAGTATCCAAAAGAATTCATTATAGCAACCTTTACATGCTATCATTACTCAGAAAAATCCAGCATCATTATATAAATGATGTGATATAAAAAAATATTTACTTTAAAATAACTTAGGAAAAAATTTTTACTTAGAGTTCACAGTCATCTCATTTTTTTTTTTATTTATTTGAGACAGCACCGTATTTATGCCAAAGAATTTGAATCATGATAAAATGTTTAAATCCTAACAAACACTTTGGTCTTTAAGGAAATCTGGCTATTATCATATTTGAATAGATTCCCAATTAGAATGTGGTTTCATTCCTTACAGCAACAGTACACACAAACCTTAGGTACTGTCAGTGTTATAAATAGAATGTCAATGGTTAGTCTACTTCTTCCCATCCACAGACATTTGAAGTTTAAAATTACATACATTTATTGTTGGATAATTTTTTTTAAAAAAACCCACCCAAGTTACTTACAAGCTGGTGTTGAGCACTCCCTGGTATTGTAATAGAGTCGGTGGAAATGTTTGCTGCATTCTGGTGAAAATGTGACTGGCCCTAGAGCACAGGAAAAGAATGCTTATTATAAACATAGGCATGTTTTCCAAACAAATTTCCTAGCACTTTATGGGTGGATATAATACAACAGCACCTTACATACTTCCATGCCCTTAAAAGAACGTGCCTGAGAGCTCTTCCCCCACCCAGACTCTGTGGGAGGTAGAGTTGTGGTCTATGAAAAATAATCTAAATTCATTCCACATTCTCAACATCTCACATAATGGAATCTTCACATGTAGTAGAACTATGTAGAAAAATTAAAAGGAAAAAGTTCTGGACAGAAAATATAAAGGCTGTAGAGAGCAAATTGAGTGGATGAGAAATACAAAAAATAACTATCTTTGGTTTCTACTTTCTGTTTTTATCTAAAGCAATTAATGTTTACATGCCAAGACATTTATTCCATTTTCTAATTATAGTAATTTGTGTCTTATTAGTGTCTAGGATAATTGTAAAATGGAATGGGCAGGGCCTTGAGAAGTCCTTTGTCTCTCCCTTTAAATCCAAGGTAGTGCCCATCAAGACTCTCATCCCGGATGGGGAGTAGTGGCTCACGTCTGTAATCCCAGCACTTTGGGAGGCCAAGGCAGGAGGATCACTTGAGCTCAGGAGTTCAAGAACAGCCTAAGCACCATAGCGAGACCCTGTCTCTGCCAAAAATAAAAGTAAAAAATTAGCCAGGCATGGCAGCACACACCTGTAGTCCCAGTTCAGTTACTCTAGAGGCTGAGTCAGGAGGATCTTTGAGCCCAGGAGTTGGAGGCTACAGTGAGCTATGACTGCACCACTGCACTCCAGCCTGAGCAACAGAGTGAGACCCTATCTCTTGAAAAAAACATACACACAGAACAACAACAACAAAATGTTCATCCCTCCGTCCCTCTGGTGTCTGCTTCTCGTGGGGTCCACAGTCACGTCGCAAACAGCTGCCTCAAAAGGCTCAACATTCCCACACATCCCTGTGCCCTGCAGGTGCATCTCCAATTGATCCTCAGGACCATCCTTTCCATTAATAAACAGGTAGGGCCCTTGGACTTGACTAAGTGGGCAAACCACATCTTTTCCACACCACAGGCCTGAGGCGTAAAAGAAAAAAAAAAGTAGCTGGGATGACTGGGAACAGAGAGGTAATGCCAATAGTAAATATGGGGGTGTACTGTTCACAATAATTCAGTGATTTGCTAGAAATTGGGGCATAGGACGATGTGCAAATGATTCACAAAGTTGATATGAAGAACGAAACAGTGTCATGGGACAGTATTTATCTGTGCTCATGATGTGGCAGGTGGGCATGGTGCAGTGGCTCACAACTATAATCCCAATGCTTTGGGAGGCCAAGGCAGGAGGATCACTTGAGCCAGGAGTTCAAGACCAACCTGGGCAACATAGTGAGACCCTATCTCCAAAGAAAATAAAAAATTAGCTGGGTGTGATGGCACAGTAGTCCCAGCTACTTCGGAGGCTGAGGTGGGAGGATCCCTTGAGCCTATTTGTTCAAGGCTGCAGTGAGCCATGATCTCACCACTGAACTCCAACCTGAGTGATGGAACCAGACCCTGTCTCAAAAATAAAATATTTTTGGCCTGGCGCGGTGGCTCACACTTGGAGGCCAGAGCGGGCGGATTGCTTAGGCCGGGAGTTTGAGACCAGCCTGACCAACATGGTGAAACCCCATCTCTACTAAAAATACAAAAAAGTAGTCAGGCATGGTGGTGCATGCCTGTAATCCCAGCTATTTGGGAGGCTGAGGCAGGAGAATTGCTTGAACCGGGGAGGTGGAGATTGCAGTGAGCCGAGATCAGGCCACTGCACACCAGCCTGGGCAACAAGAGTGAAACTCTGTCTCAGAAAATAATAACAATAATTAATAAACAAATATATTTTTAAAAGATGTAGTATATGAAAGTCTGTCCCTCCCTGTTCAAAAAATTTCTATTGCCCCCTCTCTCCCTACCCACCACCAGACTGGGGAACATAGTCTGAATTCCCCAGCATGCCATTTAAGATTATCCACAATGTGACTCCAAGCTACCTTTCCAGCCATATATTTGACCAGGGCCACATTCATCCCACATACCTAAGCCCACCCACAGTCCATGCATACCTGTCCTTGCCTAAACCACACCCTGTGCCTTCATGGCTTACTCAATGCACTACTTCTGAACAGAAGGTCTCTCTCACCACGGGAAAGCCTTATTCATCCCTTAAAGCCCACCTTAAATACTGTGTCTACTACAAGCCTTTCTTGGTAGTTCTTGGCCACATTATTCACTTCCTGTGTATCCTTAAAAAGTTGTTCATACTTCTATTACTTATTAAGGGCTGGTTTACATTACAGTTAACACAAGTTAGTAGCATCCGTCCATCTCTCCAACTGGACCATGAGTCCCTTACAGACATATTTTCATATCCCTAGTGCCTGACATAGTAACCTGTACACATTCTTTTCATTTAGTTAATGGAATCACTGATAAATTTTGTACTTACCTGTGAAATGCTTTATGAATTTGTCTTTTAAGTTAGAATCTCTTGGGAATATTTCTGAAAAGAAAAAAAACCTTCAGAATTTCTTGAATGCATTTCTCCCATTTAAAAATATCCTTAATACTTTGGGAGGCCGAGACGGGCGGATCACGAGGTCAGGAGATCGAGACCATCCTGGCTAACACGGTGAAACCCCGTCTCTACTAAAATACACAAAAAACTAGCCGGGCGAGGTGGCGGGCGCCTGTAGTCCCAGCTACTCGGGAGGCTGAGGCAGGAGAATAGCGCGAACCCAGGAGGCGGCGGAGCTTGCAGTGAGTGGAGATCGCACCACTGCACTCCAGCCTGGGCAACAGAGCGAGACTCTGTCTCAAAAAAAAAAAAAAAAATCCTTAATATGCTAAATACTTAATAAGGCACTAAACACATGAATTTGTGACAGTTTATTTAGCTGAGCCCAAACTGATATCTCCAGCCCTGACCATTTCCTGGGCTCCAAAACTCCAGTACACCTACCTCACCGCTTGCTCTATGGCATGAAGGGTACCTTACAGCCCTCTCAAAAGTTCACAGTTGCAATGGAAGGTCTCCTTTTCCTCTGCCCAGACCTGTTTCTCCCCATGTTCCTCAGTCCACTAAAGACTGACTGAAGTGGCATCACTCTTGATCAGGCCCCAGCTCAAGAAGTTATGCTTGACTTCCTTTTTCCCTCACCACTACATCCAACCCATGAGTTAGTTTTATGTATTCCACCTCCAACAAATTATTCCAGACCCACTCACTTCTTTCTCCTTCCCTCAACGTGAGTCTGGCCCAAGTCATCGTCCTTTTGTGACCATGCCTTGGCAGTGGCCTCCTAACCCCTCTTCTCCTCCCCATAATCGTCCTTCTCCCCAGTAGCCAGAACAAACAAACTGAAATGTACTATAGGTCATGATCTCTCCCACTTGGAAGGCTTTGCGCTTACTATATAATAAAATTTAAAAATAAAATTGTATCTCAGGCTTTACCTTGTACTCACTAAAACTACACCATTCAGAAAATGCAATTTATACAAACAATTGGGAGCACGTGCAACTCTTTCAAAGGAAAAGAAAACTTAAACTTTAGTAAAATAGTGGAGCCTCAAGGTTTGTTGGTAGTTATACATTTAAACTTACAACAGTGTAAGAATACAATAGGGAAGTGAACGTTTGTCATCCCCCTCTAGGAGAGTCTGAGCCACCACGGTGATGAGTGTGACTGCGCCAGGACAAGGCAGTGGTGACTGAGGCTTGGAAAATGCAGACGCAGGAATTCTAACTGTTCCTTACATGCCATGAGCTCCTGAGGGACATCGGAACCCTTTCCTGTACAGGGAGCTCCCCAGTTCGGGGCAGCCTTCTGCGAGTTCTGGGCCTGGTTCAGGGCGTGATTGTGTGGGTGCAGCGGGAATGCAGAGAGATCGGAGCTCCCCTCCCATTTGACAATGAACACCTGCACTTTACAAACAATTAAAACTAATCCAGGAAAACAAAGCAGCAGTAAAACGAAAGTACTTCATCATATAAACCTTTCCTCTTCTCTTCGATAATGCTCCAGCTCGAACATAGGTCTTTTCCCCTGTACTTCTCAGAAACCAAAAACAGCAAATTGGCTTCTGTGGTGTCAATATTTGGCCCAGGTAGTTACAGTGGTGCATTCTGAAAAATGAATGAGAGCTGAGTACAGCAGAAGCACCTCCTGTGGCTAAGGCGTGCTCAAAGACTTCACAAATAATTCTATTTCTGAAAGCATTTTAGAGTATAACTTTAATCTCTAGACCCTGTGACAAGGACGACACTCAGGTGTGTAGAAAATTGCATATTTTAAGTAAATTACCCTCCTCATCTCCACCCCATAACACATTTTATAACTTCTATCAAAGCAGATGTCACATTCTGGTTAGCATGACAGGGCACCGTGTGTGTCTGTCTTCCCCGCAATTATGGCTTCATGAGGAAAGGGATGCGGTCTTGTCCCCCTGTACAACCCGGCTTTGCTGGCAGAGGCACCTGGCACATGTTCAAGGAATAGGAAGCCGAGAGGGTTGCTACTGCTCAAATGGAAACATCAGTGCCTCCTTGCACTCAGTACAGCCCACCAAGAAAACCACAATTTCAATACACTTGAATTTTAACTTCAAAGCACAAACATCATATAGGAATACAAGAATGTATAACAGATTGATTTAACTGAAACAGAAAAGTGGTGTTTAAGTCCATACCTGAAGTAACAAGTCAGAGATAAGAAGGTAAGAAGAGATGGGAATGGGGAGGACTGCAGCCTGTCCAAGTATTGGGGGAAATGTCCAGAGCTGCTGAAGAAGAGGTGGGTGAGACAAGGCTGCAGGCATAGGTGGGCTTTAGAGTCAAGCTGTACACAAACTTTGTGCTTAATTCTGAAAGGGCTTTAGGCAAAGGAAAGGCAAGGTTAAGCTACGTTTTCAAAAGATCATTGAGGGAGGGAGGGAATGGGGAGAATTGGTCAAAGGATACACAGCTGCAGATTGGTAGGATGAGCAAATCTAGAAGAGGACTGCAGGGAGTAATGATGTGTTGTATGTGGAACAATGGCTGAGAGAGCGGAGTTCAGGAGTTCTCACCATCAAAAAAAAGGGTAACTGTGAGATGATGGATATGATTTGCTTGACCACAGTAACCACTGCACTCTGTATACATATATCAATACATTATGCTGTGCACTCTAAAGACATACAATAAAAATAAATAAAATTATATACACCATTTAAATATTTTTTAATAAGCAAAGTTTGTTTTTTTTGAGACAGAGTCTTGCTCAGTTGCCCAGGCTGGAGTGCAATGGTGCAATCATGATTCACTGCAGCCTCCAATGCCTGGGCTCAAGCAGTCCTCCCACCTCAGCCTCCCAAAGTGTTGGAATTTAGAGACATGAGCCACTGAGCCCAGCATCAACTATTTTTAATAATAAAAAACAATTATGCCTAAGTATTGTGAAAGGAAAATAAATCTCAGGCCCCCAAAATCACTAAGCCAAGGGAAAAGTCAAGCTGGGAACTACGTCAGACAAACCTGCCTTCCATTAATTCCTAAATAAGATAGTTACAAAGATAAAAAGCTACATACCTCCCTCATGATTTGTCCACAAGAAAATTCTTTGTGGATGGAGGAGAGAGAGAACTCGAAGTCATCCCTCTGAGGCTCACCTGAGACAAATGCATATGATTGCTTCCTCTGCCCTATTGTTTATGTAAAACTGCAGATTCACCGAGCCACACTAAATTGTGTACTCAGTGGAAGGCTGATCAAGGACTCAAAAGAATGCAAACTTTTGTCCCTTATCTACTTCTGACCTGGAACCCCCCCACCCACCTCCCTCCCTGCACATACCCCTTTCCCCTCAAACCCGTTTCACCTCCCCATCCCCCTTAAACTTGTCTTGCCTTACTGAACCCAACCAATGTACATCTTATACATACTGACTGATGTCTCATGTCTCCCTAAAATGTATAAAAGCAAGCTGTACCCCAGTCACCTTGAGCACATGTCAGCAGGACCTCCTGAGGTGTGTCATGGGTGCATCCTTAACCTTGACAAAATAAACTTCCTAAATTGATTGAGACCTGTCTCAGATACTTTTTGGCTTACAGTACAGAGGGCAAAGAATAGATGCAGAGAGACAAGTTCAAAGGTTTACAGTCATGTGCTGTTTAATGATGGGAATATGTTTGGAGAAATTCATCATTAGGTGATTCCTTCATTGTGGGAGCATCATAGAGTGCACTTACATAAATCTTGGTGGGAGAGCCTCCTGCACACTCAGGCTACTGCTCCTAGGCTACAAAACCTGTTGTGCTGAATGCTGCAGGCAGCTGTAACACCATAGTGAGTATCTGTGAATCTAAACGTATCTACACATAGAAAAGGAACAGTAAAAATACAGTATTATAATCTAAGGACCACTATGGTATATGCAGTCTGTAGATGACAGAAACGTCCTTTTGTGGCACGTGACTATAACTGTATTGACTAGCACTGGCCTATGCAGGGGCTAGCAAACAACAGCTCCTGAGGCAGATCCAGCCTGCACCTGTGTTTGTGAATAAAACTCTGCTGCAACATGCCCACATCCATTTGTTTAGGGGTCACCAGTGGCTGCTTTTTCGCTACAAGGGCAGAACTGAGTAGTTGTTGCAGAGATAGTATGGCTCACTGTACAGAGCAGAAAAGTTTCTCTTCAAAGCTCCTCTTGGTTTAAAAAGAAAATAATAGACACTAGGAATAACAGCTCCTTACTCCAAAGCCTCTTATCACCTACTAGTTCTTATACTTTAGCCCAGTTAGTTGCTTTGGCTTGCATGTCTGGACAGGCCCAGGCAAGTCTTAGCTCATAGCTTATGCCCCTTCCTTATTTGGAAATGTTATTGCTTCCTTAAACCTTTTGTAAGCAACTTCCTTTTCTTCTTTGTTCTCCCTTGAACTTACCTATTTAGGGAAGTTTTAGGTTATTAGCACATCGGGTATCAGTTTAAGACTGTGAGGTCCAGCTCCAGCCAATGGATGCAGGACACAGCAGTAAGGACGACCCCAATGCGTAAGGGATAAATATGTCTGCTTTTCCTTTGTTCAGGTGTGCTCTCACCATTGTTCCATCTGTGAGGGGCACCCTTTCTGTAGATAGTAAAGATTGCCTTGCTGAGAGATCTTTTGTCTCCATGCTTTTCTTTGCAGCACCAATTATCTAACACTCACAAAGCCCAAAATATTGACTGTGTGGCCCTTTCTAAAGAAAGTTTGCCAATCCCTGCTCTGCAACACACTCCTATTTGTATAAAAACAAACTAAAATGGTGGGAGGTGCCAGGGAACAGAATTCTAGGAGTGGAGAGAAGAGATGCTTTTCCATGCACACCCTTTTTATTACTTTAAACTTTTTTGAATATAAATCTGTATTAATTCTTCAATAAAAACTAATTGAGAATGAATTTGCATTTAGTGACTAGATGCACCCAATAGTTTTGATCCACAAAATATTAAATAAACAACTGAATATAAGAAAATTACCCTAGGCCGAGCATAGTGGTTCACGCCCATAATTCCAGCACTTTGGGAGGTTGAGGCAGGTGGATCACCTGAGGTCAGGAGTTCGAGACCAGCCTGACCAACACAGTGAAACCCCATCTCCATTAAAAATACAAAAAAATTAGCCAGGCATGATAGCATGTGCCAGTAATCCCAGCTACTCAGAAGGCTGAAGCAGGAGAATCACTTGAACCTGGGAGGTGGAGGTTGCAGTGAGCCAAGATCACACCATTGCACTCCAGCCTGGGTGACAGAGCAAGACTCCATCTCAAAATAAATAAATAAATTAATTAATTAATTTTAAAAACTAAATAAAAAGAAAACTCCCCCTAAACAACGAAACTAGTTGATTTCTCTCTGATGGAAAATGTTCTAAGAGAGTAGCATCTATGATGAGATAAATGGGAGCCACACATGTAATTCTAAATGTTTAATAGCCACATTTAAAAAGTAAAAAGAAATGTGTCAATTAATTTAATCATTTGGCCAGTCACAGCAGCTCACACCTGTCATCCCAGGACTTTGGGAGGATGAAGCTGGAGGGTTGCTTGGGCCCAGGAGTTTGAGACCAGCCCAGGCAGCATAGTGAGACCTCATTTCTAAAGTTAAAATTAGAATTAAAATTTAAAAAAAAATAATTTATTTTAACCGAGTATAGCCAAAGTGTTACCATTTCAACTTGTTATCAACGATATTAATTACTAATGAGATATTTTACTTTTTTTGCACTAAGTTTTCAAAATCCAGGGTGTATTTTGCACATTCAGCACATCTCAGTTTGGACCAGCCACATGACAAGTGCTCAGTAGCCTCATAGCTCGTGGATATGGTGTTGGACAGCACAAGTCTGAAATGTAACTTCAGGCTGGATGTGGTGGCTTATGCCTGTAATCTCGGCACTTTGGGAAGCCGAGGTGGACAGATTGCCTGAGGGCAGGAGCTCGAGACCAGCCTGGTCAACACGGTGAAACCCCATCTCCACTAAAAATACAAAAAAATTAGCCAGGCACAGTGGCACACCCCTGTAATCCCAGCTACTCAGGAGGCTGAGGCGGGGAATCGCTTGAACCTGGGAGGCAGAGGTCGCAGTGAGCGGAGATTGCGCACTCCAGCCTGGGCGACAAGAGTAAGACTCCGTCTCAAAAGGAAAAAAAAAAAGAAAAAAGAAAATCAAATGTAAGCTTCAAATGACAACTAGATGGGAGGAAGGAGTGCTAGTGTTCTACAGCACTGTAGGATGACTACAGTAAACCATAATACACCATATAATTTCAAGTAGCTAGAAGGAGGATATTGAACGCTCCCAACACAAAGAAATGACAATTGTTTGAGATGGATATGCTAATGACCCTGATCAGATCACTGTGCATTATATATATTGAAACATCACTATGTACCCATTATTTGTCAATTAAAAAACAAAATAAAATGTATGCTTCATTTTTGTGGTATATAACTACGATTATATGAAAGATTACATTATTTGGGAGGGTTAAAATCAAACAGGTCTCTAGGTAATGCATGATCATTATCTTGGAAAAATTTGAATAAATGACTATCTCATTCATCCAATTTGTAAAAGTTTCTAGTTTTTATTACTAAAACAGTTGCCATCTGCTGCGCTCCTCAATTGTAAGTTTACAAAATCTTTTAAAGAAATAGATTTGCATACATATGTACATATATATGTTGGCATACTTATCTCTTATTCTTATATTCTTGTTTAAAAATGAGCCATGATCATGTGAAATAATAAAAAAAAAGCAGTACAACCAGAAAACAAAATAATTGAAGATGTTTATTGTTTGCTTCTACCTGCATATAATTTGACTGTCTTCCATAAAGATAATTTGTTCTGCTATGACTTACTGTTGACAAGCCTTGTTAATTGATCCTTAGTCCTTTGTGAGGTACTATGGAACATTACTTTACGTTTCAATCTAGCATTACATTAGGTACTTAAATCAAAATGTTTGCTGTACAGTTCTTTTAGTTATTTATTTTAAAGACAAGACACTACCAATCTCATTACTAATCAATCTAATCACTGTATAACTCATTCCCATTTCAAAAATAAGAACGATTACCTTTATTACAGCAGTACTGAGAGAATTATAGATGAGAACTGCTTTTGGAGAAAAATTCAAATTTAATTTCAATATGATAAATTCAAATTTTTAAAATATATAGCAGAAAAAGCTATACTATGTTAAATATACAATAGTAGAAAAAGCTACTTCAACCTCTGCCTTCATCGTCACATGAAGTTCTCCTGTGTCTCTGTATCTTCCCATGGCTGTCATCTTATTAACAATACCAGTTGTACTGAAAAAGGGCCGACTCTAGTATAACCTTTTAAATATATTAAAGCTGACTTTTAAATATGTTCAAGAAATATTTTTTTTTAAATACTAAATTGGCCAGGCACGATGGCTCACGTCTGTAATCTCAGCACTTTGGGAGGCTGAAGCAGGTGGATCACTTGAGGTCAGGAGTTTAAGACCAGCCTGGCCAACATGGCGAAATCCCTTCTCTATTAAAAGTACAAAAATTAGTCGAGCATGGTGGCATATGCAATCCCAGCTACTTGAGAGGCCGAGGCAGGATAATCGCTTGAACCAGGGAGGCGGAGGTTGCAGTGAGCCCAGGTCGCACCACTGCACTCCAGCCTGGGTGACAGAGTGAGACTCCATCTCAAAAATAAATAAATACATAAAAATACTAAATTAAAAGCATTTAAAAATAAACTGCCATAAAATGTGTGCCTTCTTCTTTCCTTATGTAGTTACATAACATCTGTACCAGTATGTACTTGTAAATGTATAAATATTTGTAAATACATGTTTTTATATCATGCTTCTTCTATTACAGTTTAAGATACTTAAATAGAGGGATGTATGTGTGTAACTCTCTTTTTGACACACACATTAGCCAGGTGGTTTAATGAGACCTACATGCCACTTAGGCTGCAAATTACGCAGAGGATATAAAAGTAAACTCAAATTGGTTGCTTATTATCTTCTAAGTTTTTGCTATGTTCTACAGACTAGCAGTGTCAGCATCTTCTGGGAGCTTGTTAGAAATGCAAACCAAGCCCAGATTTACAGAGTCAGACTTTTATTTTACTAGAACACAGTATGTTGGATAGACTCCCATTGGTGTAATTTTGTGTGGCGCTTTTGAGCTGCAGAGACAGAGTTGAGTAGTTGCAAGCACTTTCTCAAACTTTACATATGGAATAAGTACAGATGGATTCTGCCTTCAGAAAAGACCATATACTGTGTATTTGTTTCCTAGGGCCACCATAACAAAATTCTACAAATGGGACGGCTTATATCAACAGAGACTTACTATCTCACAGTTCTGGAGGCAAGAAGTCTGAAATCAAGATGTGGGCAGGGCCATGCTTTCTCTGAAGTTTGGAGGGAAGGATCCTTCCTTGCCTGTTCCAGCTCTGGGGGCTGCTGGCGATTCTTGGCATTCTTTGGCTTGTCGATGCTCCACTCCAATCTCTGCCTTCATTGTCACATGGAGTTCTCCTGTGTCTCTCTGTCTTCCCATGGCCACCATCTTACTAAGACATCAGTTATACTGAAAAGGGGCCGATTCTACTCCAGTATGACCTCATCATAACTAATTACATCTGCAATGACCCTATTTCCCAATAAGTCCATACTCTGAGGCACTGGGGAACTAGATCCGCAATGTATTTTGGGGAACGGGAACACAATTAGACTCCTAATGTATGAAATCTGAATTCACTAAACAAATAAATTGAAATTAATTATTTTCATTATAAAAGTGAACTATTTTCACAATAATTTGCTCAAAATTTTTTTAAAATGATTTAACCAAGACATCAAAAAACATGACTTATTTACAAAATTTCAATGGGGAATAACTTTTACATAAATAAATATATTCTGTAATGTGAGGTTTTATTACAACCTCCTGTGAAAGAAATCAGCTAGTCCATTTAGCCAATGCGAGTTGTAAAGACCCACCTACAAAGAATATCCTGACTGAAAAACTTCTGAAAATAGAAAATATGTATTTTTATTTTTATTTTTTTAGAGACAGAGTCTTGCCCTGTCACCACAGCTGGAGTGCAGTGGTACAATCATAGCTCACTGCAGCTTCAAACTGCTGGGCTTAAGCAATCCTCCTGCCTCAGCCTCCCAAGTAGCTGGGACTACAGGCATGCCACCATGCCTGGTTAATTCTTTTTTTTTTTAACTTTTTGTAGAGAAGGGGTCTTACTTTGTTGCCCAAGCTGGTCCTGAACTCCTGGCCTCAAGAGATCCTCCTGCCTCAGCCTCCCAACGAGTTGAGATTTCAGGTGTGAGCCACTTGGCCCCACCAGAAATATTTTTAAAACATTACTCACTCCAGGTTATTTATATTACTTAAAGTTTTTGTAGTAGTGTTATTTAGATTTTTTTTCTTATTTTCTAAGTAGCTTTTGAAAAAAATAAATTATTATTTATTAATAATTATTCTTTCTGTGACAGATAGCTTTAAAAGGCAGTATTTACATCCTAAAACTAAAACCCAATGTTTTGGAAGATGTCAACCACCTTCAAGAGTGAGATAAAATTTTTAAAATAAGTCTTTTATTATTGAGCAATTTTAGATGCACAGAAAAATGACGTAATACAAAGCATTCCCATATGCCCTGCCCTAATTAACATTATATTAGTATGGCACATTTCTTGCAATTAGTGAGCCAATACTGATACATTCTTACTCACTAAAGTCCACACTCCTTTCAGATTTCCTTCACTTTTCCTTGATGTCCTTTTTTTGTCCCAGGATTCCACATTACACTTAGTCATTATGTCTCCTTAAGCGCCTCTTGGCTGTGACAGTCTCTCAAAATTTCCCTGTTTTGATAACTTTGAGCATTTGGAGGAGTCTTGGTCAGGTATGTTATAGAATGTCCCTCATTTGAGATTTGCCTGATGTTTTCCTTGTAATTAAACTGAGATTATGGGTTTTAGGGAGGAAGACCACCAAGGGAAAATGCCATTTTCATCACATCCTGTGAAGAGTGCCCACTTTTAGCATAATTTACTTTTGCTGATGTTGACCTTGACCTGCTGGCTGAGTCCTTGTGTGTCAGGATTCTTACTGCAAAGCTATTCCTTCCCCGCTCCCCTCCCCTGCCCCACACTGTACTTCTCAGAAGGTCACTATGCTCAGCCCACACTTGAGGACAGGGGAGTTATGGGTCCCTTCTTTGAGAACATAGTATCTACATGCATTATTTAGAATTCTTCTGCATGAGAAGTTTGTCTCTTCTCCTCCAGTTATTTATTTACTCAGTCATTTATTTACATAAGCAATGACTGATGAATAATTTATAGTTTGTGTTATAATCTAATACTACTTTCTTTATTTTGTATCTCAGATGGTTCTGGCTCTGGCCATTACGAAATGTTTTAGTTGGCTCCTGTGTTCCTTTGACTCTGTCATTGGTAAGTTTCTGTTGTTATTTTTATTGCTTTGTATTTTTTATCACTTTTAAAAACTTTCTGGCATTACCAGATACTCTAGGCTCATTTCTTATTATTTTCCATCCTAGTCTTGGTTTTAGGAATTTCCCCAATGAACCCTGGTTCTTTTACTGGAGAATGGCATCAGAAACCAAGACCAGGGCATTTGGTGCACTCCTGGTGACTAGAGTGTGCTTGCTTCTAGTCCCTCAAAGCTGGCAGAGCAAGGAAAAATGCATATGGTGTAAGTGAGCACCTTTTTATACATCTGGTGTTTAAATTATTTCTAAAATTGGACTACGGTGCTTAATAGGATATGTTTTGGGAGCTGGGTGCAATGTCATCCCAACACTTTGGGAAGCCAAGGTGGAAAAATCACTTGAAGCCAGAAGTTCGAGACCAGCCTGTACAACATAGTGAGACTCTATCTCTACAAAAACTTTTAAAATTAGCTGAGCATGGTGGTGCATGGCTGTGGTCCAAGCTACTTGGGAGGCTGAGGCAGAAAGATCCCTTGAGCCCAGGAGTTAGAAGCTGCAGTGAGCTCTGATCGTGCCACTGCCCACAGAGTGACACTCCATCTCTAAAAAAAAAAAAAAAAAAAAAGATGATGCAGCATCTGTAACATTTCACTGATTATAAGAACTGCCTAAAATTTATTTTAAATGATCTGACTTCAAACACATAGTCATATCAAATCAGACTCTATACTCAACCGTGTCCTATGTCCTTTCTTAGGACTGGACTGTCACGCTTTGCTTTCTCAGCAAAAGTAAAGTTCTGTGTCCAGCCAGACCTCCAAACACGCCTTGGGTTTTTTTTTTATAAATTCAGGTAGACAAACTAAATAATCTCTAAAGTCCCTTTGAAGTCCTCTTATATTATGCAATATTATGATAAAATTCTACCATTAGATTGCATATTCACAAAAGGACAGAATATTAAATGAGCCCAGAAAACTTGAAAAAATACAAAATCATGTTATAAAGGAGACTATTTTCTTGTTGTAAACCACAGAACAATTCATGTTTAATTTAAATTTTAGCAATTTCATCTGAAGACTGATCTCATGAAAATGATGTATTCAGTTTCTAGTTTAATCTACTTAATCCCTCTTCCAGATTTAAAATGATCATTTCCATAGACACTTAAAAAGATAAACGAGATTCTTATAAAAATGCTAAAACAGGGCCAGGTGCGGTGGCTCATGCCTATAATCCTAGCACTTTGGGAGGCCGAGGTGGGCAGATCACCTGAGGTCAGGAGTTCAAAACTAGCCTGACCAACATGGAAAAACACCGTCTCCACTAAAAATACAAAAATTAGCTGGGCATGGTGGCACATGCCTGTAATCCCAGCTACTTGGGACGCTGAGGCAGGGGAATCACTTGAACCCGGGAGGTGGAGGTTGTGGTGAGCCGAGATCGCACCATTGCACTCCAGCCTGGGCAACAAGAGTGAAGCTCTGTCACAAAAAAAAAAAAAAAAAATGCTAAAACATTTCAAAAACAAATAGATGTACCACATTTCACAAAGTGATAAGATTTTTATGTGTAATCAGTTATTAGGAAAGACAACCAAATGACAGTAGATTAGTACTTGCAGAAATCACAGGATCTAGCCCTAATAATGTTCTTGGATTAGGCAGTGAGAAGACTTATCAACAAACTAAGCGACTGGGAAACTCCAGAGGGCTGTTAATCCAGCAATAAATTAACCACCCTAGAAACACAATCTCTAACAATAAAAAACTTGCCTTTACTTTGACCAGAAATAAAGGACAGAGAGCAAGTTTGAAGGCAGAACACAGGTTTAGGTAGAAAAGGGTCAAGTTTGAGATTCTGTAGCTGAGATATTCAGCAGATAATGAATACACGCATTTAAAGGACAAGGTAAAGAAAAAGCAAGAAGATACCTTTTGGAATCTTCCATGGATTTTGTGAAAAATCCATTGATAAGCATGGAACCTTGGGGTACACAAACACTTAAAGGCTGAGGAAGAAATGCTTGGAGAGAGAAAGAAGGAATGGTCAGAGAAGAAGAGAACAAAGCCAGAATAACTGTGGAATCAGGAATCATTTAAAGAGGAAGAGACCGGTCAACTGCAGCAAAGCATCCAGCAGACCAAGTAAGATAAAGGCCGACAAATGCCCACTGGAGTCAACTGGAGTCCAGGTAGGATCATGGGCAGGAAGAGGCGATGGAGAGTTGGAACACAGATGAAGCTGGCAGAGGATATCGGATTTTGCCCTGTGAGCTGTATTAACCATGAATTTTTATTTTCTGTATTTCCAGTGCTTTGACATCTTGGGGCCTTGCTGACCCTGGAGAGAATGCCCTCCCAGGGTAGCTGTTCCTAGAGAGAGTAAACTCACAGAGACAGGACACAAGTTTAGGTAGGAAAGGGTCAAGATCGAGATTCTGTAGCTGAGATAGTCAGCAGATAATTCATATATAAATTTAAAGGACAAGGTAAAGAAACAGTGCAAGCTCACCTTTCATTTACAAAGCAGCCAATGCAAAACCCACACCTTCACCACTTCTTCTACTGGGCTCTCTAACTCTGGGCCAACATTCCTCCACCCTAATCACTCCAGGGCCAGGTACCCGACGACTAGCGGCAGCCCTTAGTGCCAGACCCCACTGAAATCATTCAAACCAGCCAATCCTAAGCCCGCTTACCCTGCCATGCCTTGGTTTTCCTGGGGAAATCACCGTACAACCTCTTGCCCACTTTTTCCCCGTTCCTCCTTCCTCATGACCCGCCCTGGTGCTTCCCCTGTGGCCTTGTGTGGTTCGCTGTGCTCCTGTCTTTAGGGACACATGAAGACAAACTTCTTCCTTCATGATAGTCATTTCTAGGCATCTGTGTCTCACTATCTCTGATTAAAACAATTCCCAGGTATATTTTAACACAAGCTTGGTGGTAGATCCTGCATGGAATGGTGATCTAGTCATATATACTTTATATACGCTGGAAATGATGCAAAAATTGGCTACAAGAAAGCTTTTATCTCTCCTTCTAATCTTCCATAACAATTTTAAACTAACTTTTTCTAAAGACAGCGTGTTGTTTCCTAGATGAGGCAATGAAATTCTTTATGCAGCAAGAGTTTTGCAGTGTATTTCAAAATACCTTATTGTGAATGTTTTTGAAATGTGTAATTACTACCTGATTACCATATGTTAAAGATTTTACCAAAGTAATGTAAAATATTGGATTAGATAGTAAAATAGAATAAGCACTCATAAGAAATATTTTTCCTAAGAATGGAATATATGTGGGTTTAGAAGACTGGATGGATAAAGCTCTCAACACGAATGATACATAATACAACTGAACCAAAATTTAATTCATCAAAAAATGAGATAAGCAAGTTTATTGCTCATTGTCCACATAACCTAACCTATGTGTTACATTTCCTTTCTTTCTTGTGAAGTATCTTTTATTTTTGCTGTATCTATAAAGAATTCTTTAAGGTGTGGCTATTTTAACAGTTCATCAATTAATACAGTAGTAATGAGTAATTCTTTAATGTAGTAATTAATTTTTATTCTTTTGACTTAAAGTTCAGAGTATGACCCCTGCCCTACTTTGTTTTTAAATCTATTGGAGACTTTGTTTTCAAATCTGTTAGAAATCACAAAAGATAGTTATAAGAAAAAGTTACACAAACAGATAGTATTCCAAACCCAACGTGTAACTTGTTGTTTTTTCTATCTTAGCATCAGGCATATCTGCTGGCGACAGAAAATCTCCTATAAGCAAACACAACCAAGCTCTGAGGCAGTCATGATGATATCCGTCTTTTCAGGTTCACCATGGCTGATGCCTAGGTGGTGCTTGGAGAGAGTAAGAAGCCGCCTGCTTGCAGCTCCTAGGCCAGGAGCCTGGTCAGGTGCTCCACATATCTCCCCTGTTGTTACATCTTCACGAGAAGACTCATGATGGGGTCTTCCCTGTGGTGCAGACAAGGCACCTGGAACTCAGAGATCCACTCCTTCCCAATTCCACAGCAAGCCTGGAACCAGTGTTTTCTGTCTCATGGAAATGACCAACAGCCAATCTGATACTGTCGATAAACCTTTTACAAAACTATCAGCCAGAAATAATCACCTTTTGGGATTTCAATTTTTTGGTGTTTTTGTTTTCCTGTTTTCTCACATGTAACCACTGCGTAATAAAGATAAGACTTTTTTTTAACAGTTGGCTTATATAACTTGCCTTATGTTTACAGAGAAAACAGAGCCTACCAAGCGTGAGTAGACACATACATAAGATGAATAGTAATTATGGATTCTGTAGAAGTTAAGTAAAGTTGAAGACTCATATATTCAGATTGTAAAATATTAACAGAAGTATAGCTCACGCCTGTAATTCTAGCACTCTGGAAGGCCAAGGACTGCAGATCACTTGAGGTTGGGAGTTTGAGACCAGCCTGGGCAATGTAGCAAAACCCATCTCTACTAAAAACACACAAAAAATTACTGGGTGTGGTGGCATGTGCCTGTAGTCCCAGCTACTTGTGAGGCTAAGGTGGGAAGTCGAGGCTGTAGTGAGCTGAGATCGAACCATTTCACTCCAGCCTGGGCAACCAGAGTGAGACTGTCTCAAAAAAAAAAAAAAAGAAGAAGAAGAAGAAGAAGAAGTATAAAATGTTCATAATGGGGCCTGTAATCCCAGCACTTTGGGAGGCCGAGGCAGGTGGATCACTTGAGGTCAGGAGTTCAAGAGAAGCCTGGCCAACATGGCAAAACCCTGTCTCTACTACATATATATAGTATATATCTGCCTTTCTTTCAAAGGAAGCTAGGACCTTCTTGGAAAATCAAGAGAAGCCACAGCAGATTTATGACCGGGAAGAGACCAGCCCCATGCTACTTATTAAGCACGTTCATTTGCCATTGTTCAGCATAACCTCATCAGAACTCCTTCACATGCTCTCCTTAAGCTCCACGTCAGCGAGGTTTTATATTAACACAGCAACAGCAACCACAACAACACAAATCTGACCCCAGAAAGCCTGTAGAAATAAGGTAAACATGAAATACCTTGAAAAGGCAGAGGTAGCAAAGGAAACGTCATATACATCAATACTTGCTAACAGTCCCCTTACACTGCTACCTCTCACACCTCAAGCCAATTTCGTTTCTGTCAAAAACTCTGAACCTCCTCTCTACTCCCACCACAGCCCTGTTCTCAGCCTTCTGACTCTGTTTTTCTTTCAGTGGGTGAGTGCTCTGATGTTTCTTTCCTTTGGCAGAGTTTGAGGTATGGTCCCTTGTTTGTGCCATTCTGCTGGTGGCGCAGTGACCAAAGACAAAGGGAGGAGGGAACAGGAATGAGACAGCAGGAGTGAAGGTTACTGGGAATTCTTATCTCAATAGGACAAACTGTCAGGGGCACTAATAGAGTTGGAGATGATCTAGAAGGTCACCATAAAGCTCTCAAGAGGGTCTGAACTAGAGTGGTGGGAAGGACACTAAGAAGGAAGACCCAGATTCGAGAGACATCGGAGGCAGGAATTACGAACTGAACTGTGCTCCTCAAGCACAATTGTCAACAATGTTGCGCATCGCAGCGACCTCAGCTGTGTGTTAAATGGCTAAATGACAGGACGGATACATGCATGAACAAGTGGGCTGTAAGAAGGAAGGAGGACCAAGGATGGTGAATCAGGAGTGTTCCTGGGAACCTAACACATCTCCTCCAGTCCCCCACTCTCTGCAATCCTCATGGCATGCTGTCTGGCCCCTCCTGCCAGGTTTCCTAGTTACTACTCCCCCTCCCTGGAAATGATCCCCCCACCTCCAGCTCACATCTGCACTTAGGGAAGTTGCCAGGCCTACAGAAAAAGGCAGACAGCGCAACTGCAGGGGCAGCAAAGATTTCTGAACCTAGAACAGGTACATTAGATCTGGGCGATGGTGCTTATTACGCCACTACAGAAATATGGAGCCGTCATTCCAGGCACATCTGACAGGGATGAGAGTCCTTGATCTCCTGGACCTGCGAGACATTTTCCTCCTGAATGAACGATAACCCCTGCCACCTGCTGAGTGCACCCCTTGAGAACATCCAGATAGGCCCTTGTCCTCTATAATCTCATGTCCTTGTTTGTCCCTGATCCACGTGCAAGTACTCCATTCCCGGACTCAGATACGGATGTTATGAGCCACCCTTTTCTCCCCTTGTGAATGTAGTATAGCAATCAAAAAATTAGACAACTACAGTCACAGAAAGCAATGTCTTTGAGGGTGCCCACAGGGCACTTTCTGTCTGACTATATTGTTGTTTAAAACTTCAGATGGTTGCCACTTTTAACTTTTAATAAAATATTTTTGGCCAGGCACAGTGGCTCAAGCCTGTAATTCCAGCACTTTGGGAGGCTGAGGCGGGCAGATCACCTGAGGTCAGGAGTTCGAGACCAGCCTAGCGCAACATCGTGAAATCCCTTCTCTACTAAAACTACAAAAAAATAAAAATAAAAATTAGCCGGGTGTGGTGGTCCACCTGTAATACTTGGGAGGCTGAGGCAGGAGAATGGCTTGAACCTGGGAGGCAGAGGTTGCAGTGAGCCAAGATCACGCCACTGCACTCCAGCCTGGGTGACAAGAGCGAAATAAATAAAATATTGTTTTATCCCTCGTAACTCACTTCAGTAAGTCTTCACTGTCTGAATCAAAGAGAAAAGATCTGTTGAATGAAACAGGTCTGAATGAATGTGTGCCCTCGATGTTTCTGTACTTTGAGAGCCTTTCTTCCAGACTTTTCACATTCCAAGGTCACATTTTATTCTCTGAGATAAATATTTCAGGCTACCAATAATTTTAAGTTAAAGTGCATGATCCGTGTGCACCATTGCTGCATGGCCGTGCTGCGGACACTGACCCTGTGCCCTCCCCCTCCTGGGGGCTCCCCAGTGGCCGGCTGGACTGAGAGGCTCTGCCCGGGTTGTCCACACACCAGCTGGGCAGCCCACCTCAGCTTCCCATCTTCTCCATCCCCTCCCCGGGGCAGGACACCCTGCTCACTCAGTGCAGGTGTGCACCAGCCCCACCCTCCACACCCAAGTGTGCAGGAGAGCGCAGACATTGCTGTCTGCTCCTCTGGGTGGCCTCCGCCCTCTGCATGGTGACAGACAGGAACTCGAAGAAAGTTTGTGGAGTGAATAAGTATATATTTATATCACAACTACTGTGGAAAAAATGATACTAAGAAGCCATTGTTTGCTTTCTTAGCCATGAAGCCTGAGGAGAAGCGATCAGGAGCTGTGCTCCCACGGCCAGCCACTAGCTGCGGGCCATCCCCAGGCCACCCTAGGCCCTCTCCTCTTCATTTGGAGGCCACCAAATGTCCCTGCAGAGGGGCCCTTCTGTCCCAGCCTCGCCGGCAGCTTCACCTTGCTTTACTGTTGCTGAGTGTGAACAGAAACGGGTGAGGAGCTTCTCGCTTCTGTCCTCATCTTCCTTCCCTGCGTGTCCTGCCCTCCTCCCTTCAGCGCTGCCTCAAATGCCAGGCCGCCCCCTCGGACCTCCTTTTCCAGGGTCTTTTCCGTTTTCCCTGCATTCACACGACCTCTTCTCTGCCTGTGGGTGTCTCATGACCCTCTAGAGCTTGACTTTTTCCTCCCTCATTCCTTCCACTCCCCTTGGGCATCAAAGTAGCAGGAACCTGACTTGTCCAAAGTTGATTTGGGAGCAGCCGTCTGCGTCTTGGGCCCTTCTAAAATGATCTAGGAAAGGTTCCAGTAACAGAAGCTGCCGCCTGCTGAAATTGGCGCATCCTCAGCCACTCGCTGCGGCCAGCGTGAAGGGGAAGGGAACTGGGCATTCCTGACACCCGTCAGGTGTCTACGGACAGCAATCTTAGTTAATTCTCAAAACCCCGGAAGACCCAGAAATGAGGCGCTGACAAGGACCTAACCTGTCCACCACCCCTAGGCCGGTGGGACTGAAACTCGTATCTTTGGGCTGCTTTACCAGTTTATTTCCAAAAAGGCCTCCCACACCTGGGAGGGGACATAGAAGGCTGGTCCCATTGCCAACCGGATTTCTTTACTTAACTCTCAACCGTGGTAAATCTAATACGCTTACGACCTCTTTCTGAGAGCTGGGGATCTGCAGAGATGCTCTGTTCTCTGCTGTACTAATCTCAAGCTTCCCAAAGCGAGTGCCTCGCCCTAGGGGGAATCCACGGAGCCCCAGGCGCAGGGCAAAGGATGGGGCGGGACGGGGACATCGTACCTGCGCTCCGGGAGCCGCTGGGAGTCCGGCCAGCCCCGGCCGCGGGGAGGAAAAGTAATGGCTTGGGCTCCTCACCCGTGAGGTACGCTCCCCTGCGCCCCCGCGGCCTCCCGTGGGCTCCAGGAGGGGACAAAGCCAGCGCCAGCAGGAGGAGTGCGGACAGCGGGGCGCCGGGCTTGAGGGGCCACATGTTCGCAAGCCGGCAGATGAGAGTGGGAGGCTGGTGGAGGATCCTGACGCAGTTCCGGAGGGTGCGCAGCCCAAGAGATGGCCAGCTGGACCAGAGCGCGGCTACGCGGCCGGCCGCAGTCCTCACCGCGTGCCTGCTCTTGTCTGCGTCCCAGGGGTCGGCTGGAACTGCACTGAAACTCTGCCCCCAGTGTGCCGAAGCCTAAGCGCTGCTGGGCGCGGGGCGGGAACGGGAGGCGGTGCCTGGGGCCACCGGGTCGTCCCCCAGGATGAGGGCGTGTCCCAGCGCGCAGGACCCTCGGAAGTCCGCGCAGCCTGCCCAGGCGGACACCAACCTCGGACTCAGGGGGTCTCAGGGCTCCCTACGCAACGCCTGCCTTGGACCCGGACCCTAGGCTCGATCACTGGTCGCTGTCCCTGGGAGGACCCAGTAGGGTACCCGCCGCGTCGCCCCGGCGGTTCTCCCTGGGCTCCGTCTCCCGCCGCCCCCACCCCTCAAGCCTCGGGGTCCGTCACGGATTCCCCTAGTTGGCGGGGTCAGTAGAACCCGCGGTGCCTAGGTCGGGACGGAAAAAAGCAGCGCCGGGGTGCGGCCTGGATGAGCGGAGATCGCCCTGCCTTGGGCGCAAAGTTGCAGGGTGCGCTCACCTGCCGAGCCCCTGCTAGCTCAGGAACCATGGCCACTCCGTCACGCCAGCCGCCCCTGCCCCAGCTCTGGAGGCCCGACCTGCCCTCCTGGGCGCAGCACCGCGTTCTCTTCCGCGTGGGGGAGAAGAGGGCGGAGGAGGTCTGGGGCTGGGCACTGGGGACACACGCCCAGCTTCCCTGGCCTCCCTGCGGGGAGTGGCAGGTTTCAGTGCTTCCGCAGGTGAAATCGCCAGGGTTGACCAGTGCGCCCAAGAAAGCAGCTGGCTGGATTTTTCTTTAAATTAGGGAACTCTTCTAAAGAGTTTTAGTGTTAACAAGTTAAAAAATGAAATTAAGGCCAGTCGTTCTGATTAAAATAAAGTGAGCATCTCTGACCAAACCGCGCTCTGTAAACTGCTGTTGTTATTTCAGCCGCCTGCTTTATTGCTTTATATTAAGTATATTGAAAAATGTTGAAATTGCTCTCTAATCAATTGACTACTAATTATCTCCTAATATGCAAAGTGCAAACAGGTGAAAGGAAGAGGGCAGGAATAACTAAGGAAACTGAGGCTCCATTACTCCTTAGGGATTGCCCAATGTTACATTACTCTACAAAAAGAAATCTTGTTGGTCAAGATCCTAAAAAATGACCTCAATTCCTTCAAATCGTTCATCTAGGTTTGGCATGTCCGACATGCCCAAGAAATTGGGGAAACAAAGCAAGCTTTGCAGGAGCCCTGTGAAATCGTGCCTTTGGATGAAGCTCTTTTGAGGAAGTTGTTACACAGGTGAAGACTGCTTCTTCCACTCGTTTCACTGTCAAGCTTGCATAGGAATATGGTATTTCCTAAGCAAATACAGCGGTGTAACAGAATGGCTTCCACCACCGGAGACCCGGAAGAGTCTTCCTAGAAAAACAGGTTAAGAGTTCTCACAGTTCTACTCAAGTGAAATAAGAAAACATTAGAAGTTCACAGACATTGACAGGCAGTTCAAAAATAACTGTATTGGAAAATAAAAAAATAGGGACTAGTCCAAAAACGATGGGGAAATGCAGTATGAAATAATGCTGGAGAAGTGATACTGAAACTATGACAAATGGATTTTTAAATCAACCATCTATCAGGAGCAAATGACAGCAAAACCTGAAAGCTGAATTATTTCCCTCTTCCTATACGTTGAAAGCTAGAGGAAATAAACAAAGCAATGAAGTTTTCGAGACTGACAGTTAGGGGTCTACTTTCAGCTGTCATTAGCCATAGGACCCTGAGCAAACCATTTAGTCTTCTCTCTAGCAAAGTTAAGAGGTTGAACTTCAGTGGTTCTCAGACTGTATATCATGTGAAAGAGAGGCTGTAAAAAAAATGCAGGTTCAGGATGCAGTCCCCCAGAAGAATCCCATAAATCTGCATTTTAAGGGACTCTGGGTAGTTCTGAAGCAAGTGGTCCTTTGAAACCCACCTTTATTCATTCAACAAAAATGATGTGAATGCACACTGTGGAGCAGGCAGTGAAAACACAGCGGAGCCACCACAGTGGGTAAAATACACGAAATCCTCATCTTGGTGGAGCATCTAGCTTCAGGGATCTAGTTTGCCAACACAATGCTTTTATTGTAAATAAACTGGTTGCCTATAGCTAAGTCACTCTTTGCTTTTCTTCTTTGTTCATTGCATATCTTTGACTACTTTTCTAACTGCCCCAACTAAATGCTGCCTGCCTTGTCTCTTGCTAATTTGTTTAGAGGCAACTTGAAGTGTTCATGTCGACATGCCCTCAGTAACACTTGCTAATTTATTATTTAGTGTTTAAGGAGGGGTTATCTGTGTAAAAACGGGTACTTACTAACTAACGTTTAAAGTAATCCAAAGTTTTTTAAACTGTAAGTGTTACAAGCTATTTTAAGCCTTCAAACTCAAGGCACTTATTTTCTTTACAACTTAGCTAATAAATTAAACAAGTGAAGTTTCCTTATTTAACACCAACAAACCCTATTAAACATTTCAAAATACAATCACATATTTAATAAAGTTGATTTTCTTAAACATTTTTAAAAACAGAAAAGTCACAAGTATTGAAAAAATCCATTGCTATATCTTCCCCAAAATATTGGTAATATTGGTGATATAAACTTGAGGTTCTCTAGACAGAACTAACAGGAGATATATATATATATATAATATATATAAATACTTAATAAACTCCTACACACATATATATAGGAGTTTATTAAGTATTAACTTACACAATCACAAGATCCCACAACAGGCTGTCTGCAAGTTTGAGCAACAAGGAGACCCAGTCCAAGTCTCAGAACTGAAGAACTTTGGAATCCGATGTCCGAGGGCAGGAAGCATCCAGTATGGGAGAAAGATGTAGGCTGGGAGGCTAGGCCAGTCTCACCTCTTCACATTTTTCTGCCTGCTTTATATTCGCTGACAGCTGATTAGATGGTTCCCACTAGATTAAGGGTAGGTCTGCCTTCCCCAGCCCACTGACTCAAATGTTAATCTCTTTTGGCGACACCCTCACAGACACACCCAGGATCAATATTTTGTATACTTCAATCCAATCAAGTTGACACTCAGTATTAACCATCACAAGAATAAGATTATGACACAAACCCAGAGAGTCGATATATCCCTGAGGTAGGACAGTAAAGGTATTTTGCTGGCCTTGCCAGATGAAGGAAAATTGCTTCTGGTGGGCCTTATGGACAGGAATGGAGAAAATGGCATTTGCCAAGCCAATGTCTGCATACTGGATACCAGGAGATGTGGTAATTTGCTCAAGCAATGAAACTACATCTGGTACTGCAGCTGCAATTGGAGTCACAACTTGGTTAAGCTTATGATAATCCACTGTCATTCTCCAAGATCCATCTGTCTTCTGCACAGGCCAAACAGGAGAGTTTAATGGGAATGTTGAGGGAATCTGAATCACCTCCCCTGCATCTTTCAAGTCCTTGATGGTGGTACTAATCTCCTCAGTTCCTCCAGGTATGCAATATTGTTTTTGATTTACTATTTTTCTAGGTAGAAGCAGCTCTAATGGTTTCCATTTGGCCTTTCCCACCATGAAAGCCCTCAGCCTATCAGTCAGGGAGCCAATATGGGGGTTCTGCCAGCTGCTAAGTATGTCTATGCCAATTTTGCATTCTGGCACTGGGGAAATGACCACAGGATGAGTCTGGGGACCCACTGGAACCTAGTGTAAGTCAGACCTGAGCTAGAGCTCCTTTAATTACCTGACCTCCGTAAGCCCCTACTTAACTGGAGAACCATAATGACATTTTGGGTCCCCTGGAATCAATATCAGCTCAGAGCCAGGGTCCAGTAGTCCCCAAAATGTATGATCATTTCCCTTTCCCAGTGTACAGTTATCCTGGTGAAAGGCTGGAGGTCTCCTTGGGGAAGGATGGGGAAAAGATTCACTGCATAAATTGTCAGTGATGTAGTAGGGTCCTTCCTCAAGGGGACCCAGCCTCAAGGGGTTCTGGGTTTATAAACTAGCTCAAGTCTGGAAATTGATTGAGGGGCCATGATTCTCTGTTTTTGTAATTCAAATTAGTCTTTTGTCCATTCGAACTAGAATTTTTCTCCTTATATAAATCAAGAAGGAATGCAGTAGGCTTCCCATCAATTTCACTTCTAGGAACACTGTGATTAATTAGCCAATGGCAGAGCTCCACACAAGTCAGACTGTTCTGATTGCTGCTTTGCCTCTGCTGTCCATTATGTTAGCTATGCCCACCTTGCATTTGATGGTTGAGTGCTGCCACTTGGCCCCTGCCTCCTTGGGATGCAATTATGCCCACTGTATTTAAATTTTGTAGTTGAATGACTATGGTTCCCACCATTAGATCTGACATACAGAAAAGAGCAATTACAGGGCTCTTCAAAGATGCAAGTGCTGCCCTCACAAATCTATATCACAATGCATTGGTAAAGGCTATATCTTCTGGACCCTCCCAGCTGGAATGAGTAGGTGTAAAGTGACTAAGCCACTTCACCATCCCAATCTCCCTAAGCCTTTGGATTCCCTCCTCTACATTAAACCAAGGGAGGTCAGGCATTTCCAGCTTGCTCTCAGTGAGCTATCTTTTAATCCATATTTCAGCTAACTGAGCAAATAAGCTATTAGAACCTTTTTTTAACTCCCCAAGCTGCAACATTAAAAGTAGAGTCCCTACTTAGTGGGTCCAAATCAATAAATTAAGCCTGATCCAACTCTATGTTCCTTCCACCATTATCCCATACCCTTAATGTCCATTTCCATGCCTGTTCTCCAGATTTCTGTTTATATACATTAGGGAACTTAAACAGTTCTTCTCGAATGTAGCGCACCTCCTCATAGGTCACACTCTCAACCTCACCTCTAGGGGCCCGCAAGGACTTTAGTCTAGTTACAGGTCAGGAAACAAACAGGGGTGGTGAGGGTGGCTCCTAAGAAGAATCAACATTATTTTGCCTGGCAACTGCTTCAGTGGAGGCCATCACTGTTGCCTCGGGCAGTGCAGGGTTTATCTCCTCAAACAAAGGTGGAAAGGCTAATGGCAGCATGGGTCAGGGAGGGGATTTTGCCACTACTGGGGATGGAGAAGCTGTTCTTTCTGGCAAAAAAGGTTCATCAGAGTTTACAAACTCTGGATCAGGGTCCTCCCACACGTCCCATTCCAAGTTGCAGGGTCCTATTCTTTTGCCATCAATGCCCTCACTTTAACAGTAGACACCTGGTGAGGCTGTGCATATACCTTTCGTTGCAGGTCAGCCACTCACATGATACAAACTTGTGTCTGTCTTTCCACAATTTCAGTGCTTTCTCTACAGGAGATAAGGCTCTCACTTAAGGCAATCTTAGCAGATTTCAGGCTCAGTATCTGCTTCTGAAGTCAGGAGACGGAATCCCTGAGTTCCTCATTTTCTTTCATCACTTTGTCCACTGAACTTAGGAACAAGCAACCAGCTTCATTATGTTCATCGGGTCTTCACATATAGTCAAAGGTATTATGTATAGAGTCACTAAACTCCTTGCCTCTCATGAGCAGTGAATCAGGAATGTTAAATGCATTTATTTTGCATAATTCTCTAAACAGTTCATGCTAAGGACTATCAGTGTTCTCCACACTATTAGAAGTAGAGTCCTTAGTATTTTGGGGTCTAATAATATTAAGCAGCCAACTCCAAAAACCCCAAAACCAATGAAAGAACTCCATCTTTAATATTATGTTCCTCTAGAACCACCCCCAGTACCAAAATCTGTATTAGTCAGAGTTCTCTAGAGGGCCAGAACTAATAGGAGAGATAGATAGATAGATAGATAGATAGACAGATAGATAGACAGACAGATACAGATATATAGATATATTAGTTTATTAAGTATTAACTTACACAACCACAAGATCCCACAACAGGCTGTCTGTAAGCTTGAGGAGAAAGGAGAGCCAGTTCAAGTATCAAAACTGAAAAACTCTGCAGTCCAAAGTTTGAGGGCAGGAAGCATCCAGTACAGGAGTGTTGGGAGCAAGCCCCCCAAAATCTGACCATAAACTGGCCCCAAAACTGGCCATAAACAAAATCTCTGCAGCACTGTAACATGCTCATAATGGCCCAAGGCACACGCTGGAAGGTTGTGGGTTTACCAGAATAAGGGCAAGGAACACCTGGGCGGAAAACCGCTTAAAGGCATTCTTAAGCCACAAACAATAGCATGAACAATCTGTGAACATGCTCCTGCTGCAGTTAACTAGCCCAATCTATTCCTTTATTTTGGCCCATTCCTTGGTTTCCCATAAGGGATACTTTTAGTTAACCAAATAGCTATAGAAACAATGCTAATGACTGGTTTGCTATTAATAAATACGTGGGTAAATCTCTGTTCTGGGCTCTCAGTTCTGAAGGCTGTGAGACCCATGATTTCCCACTTCACACCTCTATATTTCTGTGTGTGTGTCTTTAATTCCTGTAGCGCTGCAGGGTTAGGGTCTCCCCAACCGAGCTGGTCTCGGCACAGGAGAAAGATGCAGGCTGGAAGGCTAGGCCAGTCTCGCCTCTTTACATTTTTCTGTCTGCTTTATATTCACTGGCAACTGATTAGATGGTGCCCACTAGATTAGGGGTGAGTCTGCCTTCCCCAGCCCACTGACTCAAATGTTAATCTCTTTTGGCAACACCCTCACAAACACACCCAGGATCAATACATTGTATCCTTCAATCCAATCAAGTTGACACTCAGTATTAACCATTACAAAACTTAATTTTTAAAAATCATCATCTCTATCTGTATGCGTGTTTTGTACGTTCTTGGATACAAGGCTATTTTTCTGATCAAAACAAATAGAAGTCGTGCTTCAGGTTAGAAGTCCTGTTTTAGATTAGGTTAGGTTATTGATTCGAGGTTATCTGATAGAAAATAAGGAGCTTGATTTGATTATGAATTAGAGTAACAGGTCAGGACAGTAACATAAAAACCTGGAACTCCCAAGATAATTAAACCATACTGCAGAGTTTATGGAATCCGGCCCCTTTTTACAGCAATAAAATATTTCTTACCCATGTCTCTCTAGAACTTGGTGTGTTACATTTTACTCTGACCTTTTTTTCTTTTTACTATAACCTCTGACACACCTTTTAAAATAATTTCCTTCAGTTTTTTCTGCCTATATTCATGGAATTGCATGCCACGCATGCACACACACACACAAACACACCCCATTTGTAAGACTGTTACTTAATCTTTTGCTACCTGATTTGACCGAAACTTCATCTAATACATGCATAGTGTGAATGGAGCAATATATGACGTTTTCTCTAAATATGATTTTTAAATCACATAAGCGCCTCCTCTATTGTACCACATAATTTTTCACTTTTGAGTAAAATTAAGAATCTGTAATAATAATCACAATATCATTTATCCTTCTTTTGATGCTCAAATAACACTATCTGGTCAACAGGAGCTCTGTGGCCTGTCTCCTTTCTTTCTGGCACTCCACAGCATCTGTGAGGGCAACAAAGGTGTCCAGGCACACCTTGATTTCCCTTACTGCTTTTCATAAGGGAGAGACATTTATCTGGCCACTCTGGAGGAGATTTTACTGGAGATGGGGCTGAGTTTGTTCTGCATGAGAGCACATGGCAGGGGTAGCAAAAATCTACGTATTAAGGGTTCTGAATTCATGCAGTAGTTTCCAGCTTATCTACAACTTTACTAAGCCCTTTCTTAAAATTATTTTTTCAAATATGTTTTTAATTTTCCCTTTTAGAGCTACTACTAGTTCTTCAGAGATTTCATTATGTGTGTGACTTATACAATATATATGTAACTTATACAATGACATAGTAAAACTAACAGAAGAAAACAAAGGGGAAAAATGAATAGGGTCATTTGCAATGTAAATGAATATATAATAGGCATATTTATAAACTAATTTATTTCCTATAACAAACTGGTTTTATGACAACCTGCAATTTCTAAAAAACATAAAGCTTTTTGTTTGATATGCTGAATAGTAATTATTCTGTATTTCTTATCGTCTTAGGAAAAATATTTTACAGTGAAGCATCTAAATACAGAAAATATGTTTGGGTTAAAGGAAATTAGGAAATTGCTTTCTCTTTGTTCAGGACTCCTTGTCCATATTTCCCTTTTAATCAAGGACAGGCAAGAAGAGAATTATGCGGTATATTTATGCTGCACAGTTGTCCTTAGGGGAACTGCGAGGATTCCACACTGACAGTCTCTGCCAAATGAGGCATTGGTCTGGACTTGATGGAAGAGCTGCCTTGGATACACACAAGCACAGATGATGACACTGTGAAGAGTGGCCACTCTAAACGCACGGGGGAATTTTAAAGATTATCCTGGAATTATAAAAAGCTTAATTTATAAATGTCTGTTTATTTCCTCTCTTACATGTTTAGTCTGAGCTACTTCACATCACTTTTACAACTCAGAGTCAGCTAAGTGGCATACTTAAAGCGAGAGGAAAAAGATAATATTTATAATTCTATGGCAAGTACATCATAGTGTATTCTGTTCATATTTTTGAGCTGAGATACTCAGAAGATAAAAAAAACTGTTATATTCTTAGGTAACTGAATCATTACAAACTTTTAAAATTTTTTCCTATGCTGAGTGCACATAAACCATGTGACTGGGAATAATTTTTTTAAAAGTAAAAGGTTGGAGATTAATTTAAAAGTATTTCACAAACTTTGACATGTAAAATGCTATGCAGAGTAAAATTGAGTTATAAGGCACCATCCTGATCTCAAAGGGGAAACAAGATAACATATGTTGAAATGACAGCAACAAAATCTTAAGACACACTAAATAAGAGAGTCAAGGGACACATTTCCAATAATTCATGTATTGAGGTGAAAGAGGGATTGGATAAGTATGATTAAGATACACAAAATAATATTTATGTTTTTAATATATACGATCATCTTAAAATGAACTATTGATAATATTTTTGAATACTTTAACAACTGTCAGGCTGTGCTTGCATTAATAAAAATCAGTCACAGTATGTGGTAGCAGCAATTTAGTAATGCTTTATTGTTCAGCTGCTGTTGAGTGAGAGTGGAATGGAGGAAGCAGTCGAATGTGGAAGTTGGAAAATGGGCCCTGCATCTATCTACATGGATTCAAATCCCAGCTCCATCACTTAATAGCTGTGTGGCCTTAAGGGATATTGGACTCTCTTCAAGCCTCCGTTTGCTCACCATAAGACAAGAATAATAATCTACCACTTTTAGTGACTGCCATGTATAGGTTAGACTTATTTTTAGGTTCCTTTAAAGTCAGCACCATGGCAGAAATTTCAGGACAGCCAGAGACCAGCTGCCAGTTGGTTCTCTACACGGTTTGAGCCCACTCAGATAACTGCTCATGGTTTTCAGTTCTCTGCTAGTGATGTGAATACCATTTTCATTTCTTTGGAGAGATCTGTATTTTTCTGTAGTCACCAGACCACAGAAAGGCCTTCGCCTGCAAACAGGTACTTGCTTTGAAGAGGGGAGATGTTTCTGTCTGCTTCATAACATCTCATACATCTCAGAAAATAGAGCTGGCTTAAAGCTTGGGATAATGAACTCTCAGGCCAATTTGTTAGAAACACCACCAGAGTCTGAAGTCACAAGATCTCTGAGATATATTGGACTTGTGTACTTCCCTTTAGACCATATCTAAAGCTTGCCTCCTGTAGGTGTTCTTTATGGATGGTCCACCTCTCACCACTTCTTCAACCAGTGGCAAGTAAAAAGGGTCCCATCAAATTCCTCCTTCTGGGACCCCACATTGCACTTAAACAGATTAGCCAGTGATTGCTTTCCTTATGTTGTCTCCCAACCTATATCTTGAACATTTCCAGCCTGAAGACAGGGCATACACTTTTTATTCTCCCTCAATAATTTGAACAGAGCTCAGTAAATATTTTGGGGACAAGCTGATTTGAGAGAGTGAGAGAAATCAACATTATTCTTGCCAACATGCTGTAAAGTATTTCTCTTTCTGTGCAGGGAAACAATTAGAATGGGAAGTTTATTCACCAGTAGGTGGCAGTGTAGACAGATTATTATAGCAGAAAAACAGTAAATTGCTAAAAATGCCTGATTTTATGTTCCATTCCTGCAATATATTTTCTAACACTTCCAGTGTCCTCGCTTTTCCTCTGAGCTCTGTCTGCCACTGCCCTGTGTGACTGTTGCCTGAACAATTGTTTTGGCTTCTTAACAAAGCTCTCCAGTCTTGACCCCCTTCCAGTAGCCCCTGATATTTCTGCCAAATCACATTCATAAGTGCTGATCCGATCGTGTCAATGTCCTGTGTAAGCTCATAGGTGCTCTCTGTGTTGTGCAGTGCCAAGTCCAAACAACCAAACTGGTTTTCTAAACTGTTGACATTTGGAACCTTTGTAATTTTCACTCTTACTGTATTATCCAGCTGCACTGGTCTTCTCAATTTTTTTTTTTTTTTTCTAGCAAGGATATCCCATTGCTCTGAGCCTAGTATATCCTTCGAATATTTATTATTCAGATATGTATAAATCCTATACGTACATCACATAAATATCCATCCTTATATTCCTACTCATTCCCTACAGCCTGCCCAGTTGGAATTGATTACTCTGTTCCTTATTTCCAAAGTACTTTGTTCCTTTAAGGCTTTCTATCCCACTGGAACTGTTTTCAAGATCAGATGAGAGACATGTGCGCTATTTCTAAGTACTGTGAACTTCCAGAGAGAGGGAGTGTTATGTGTGTGTTCATGGATGAGAGAAAGAGTATGCACTCAAAACATTAGTTTAAAAGTTTAGGCTGGCTCAGTGGCTCATGCCATAATCCCAGCACTTTGGAAGGCTGAGGCGGGTGGATCACGAGGTCAAGAGATCAAGACCATCCTGGCCAACATGGTGAAACCCGTCTCTACTAAAAATACAAAAATTAGCTGGGCATGGTGGTGCGTGCCTTTAGTCCCAGTTACTCAGGAGGCTGAGGCAGGAGAATCGCTGGAACCCAGGAGGTGGAGGTTGCAGTGAGGCAAGATCACGCCACTGCACTCTAGCCTGGTGACAGAGTGAGACTTGGTCTCAAAAAAAAAAAAAAAGTTTAACAGATTGTCATTGTATCTTGATTACAAAATGCTTGCCAATACCATCATAAAGAAACAAAGATAATTTATTAGAGGCAGGGTAGTCTTTGCCGAAAATGATGCTGAAGAATTTGGACACCCATAGGAAAAAAGAAAAAAAAAACAACCATAGACACAGTACACCTTTCATGAATACTAACTTAAAATGAATCATAGGCCTAAATGAAATGTAAGACTATAACTGCTAGAAGAAAATCTAGTTGAAAATACAGATGATCTTGGATTTGGTAATGAGTTTTTAGATTTGGTAATGAGTTTTTACATATATCACCAAAGGTACAATTCATGACAAAAAAAATTGGTAGATTGGACTTTACCAAAATTTAAAACATTTACCTATGAAAGATACTGTTAAGAGAATGAAAAGATAAGCCACACACTGGGAGAAAATATTTGTAAAAAATACAGCAGACAAAGAACTTGAATCCAAAATATAAAAAGAACTCATAAAACTCAGAAAACAAACAACTCAGTTTAAAAATAGACAAAATGGCCAGGCACGGTGGCTCATGCCTGTAATCCCAGCGCTTTGGGAGTGGAGTTTACAGATAAACAAGGGAAGAAGCTAGAATCACCCATGTGATAATAGATTCAAACTAGAAACCTCAATATACATTCATGTTTAGTTTAATATGGGTACACATTGTTACACATAGAAATATGTATGGATATATGTATACACACTGGTTAGTACACACACACTGCCTTACCCTGTCAGTGCAGAGGGTCTAGAGGCAGTAACACCCAGTAATGAGGAGCACACCTAGAGCCCAGGTCCTCGTTTCTAACAGTATTTACTAATAAAAGGGTCCTGGGTTCCTTGGACAACTGGCCAGTTCTAACACTGGGCAGGGCAGGTACTGCTCAAGAGGAGCCTGAAGTATCTTGTAGTGACAAAAGGAAGTGCAAAAAAAAAAAAAAACCCACACATACATGCAATGAAGGGGAGAGAGGTGTCTGTCAAAGGAATTCGGGAGCCAACTAAAAGAGCCATCTAGGTATTAAGCCCAGCATGCATTAACTCTTTTTCCTAATGCTCTACCCCCTGACACCCTGCTCTCCCCAAACAGGCCCTGGCGTGTATTATTCCCCTCCCTGTGTTCTCATTGTTCAGCTCCCACTTATAAATGAGAACATGCAGTGTTTGGTTTTCTGTCCCTGCATTAGTTTGCTGAGAATAATGCCTTCCAGCTTCATCCATGTCCCTGCAAAGGGTATGATCTTGCTCCTTTTATGACTGCATAATATTCTATGGTGTATGTATCATATTTTCTTTATCCAGTCTATCATTGATGGGAATTTGGGTGGATTCCATGTCTTTGCTATTGTGAGTAGTGCTTCAGTGAACATACAGGTACATGTATCATTATAATAGAATGATTTATATTCCAAGTATATACTGAGTATATACCCAGTAATGGGATTGCTGGGTCAAATGGTATCTCCAGTTCTAAAACTCTGAGGAATCACCACCCTGTCTACCACAGTGGTGAACTAATTTACTAATTAGAACTAATTCTCACGAACAGTGTAAAAGTGTTCCTATTTTTCTGCTACCTCACCACTAAAAATTAGCTGGACATAGTGGTGGGCACCTGTAGTCCTAGATACTACAGTCCTAGATACTGTAGTCCTGACTGAGGTGGACTCAGAAGATTGAGGTGCTTAAGCCTGGGAGGTCAAGGCTGCAGTGAGCCGTGATCACACCACTACACTTCAGCCTGGGCAACAGAGTGAGATCCTGTCTAAAAAAAACATTCTAAAATAGGAAGTCCATTTAAACAAAAGTCCACATCATGTGTAATTCTAATGATTTATATAGGAAAATTACTTTCCATACAACAAAAGAGTAAAAATTTAAAGCACTATCCTTGATTTTGTAACTTTTTCTGGAAAACTACTGAACATACCATCATCACAATATATATTAATGTTGTCTGTCATAGCATTTTGACATACTTTCTGTGGTTCTCAAATGTAGGTCATACTGTCTTCTCAGAGGGCCACTGCAAATCTGGAAGAGTGAGTTGAATTGATATGTTGCATGGGAATTAGTACTGGCATTTAGAGGATGTAAACAGGGATATTAAAAATCCTACAAATCAGTAAGGCATGGTGGTGCACGCCTGTAGTCCCAGCTATTCCGGAGGCTGAGGCAGGAGAGTTGCTTGAGCCCAGAAGTTCAAGCCTTTAGTGATGAATGTGCTTGTGAAGCCACTGCACTCCAGCCTGGGCAACATAGCAAGACCCTGCCTCTAAAAAAAAGTAAGTTAAAATTTCAAAAATCCTGCAAATCAAAAGGCAGACCCACACAATGAATAAGTTTTCTGCCCCAAATACCAACAAGGTTGTTCACTGAGAAACACTTAAAATGGAAGTATTATTTCCATTTCCCAACTACATAAACTGTCACATGACGGGACTAAATTTTGCTATATTTGACCATCTCGGTTTGGTACCACTTTTTACGTATTGAAATTACTTTCTTATATTATCGTCATCTTCTTCAATCAAGTCCCGGGATTGAGCTACAGCAGTCATCTTGATGTTACAAATAAATAACTTGAGAAGCACAGAGGTTTTGTGGCACCCTCATGTGACTCAGAAGCCAACCCTACCATAACTTTCTGTCTGTCTTTTCATGTGGGAATGCAAGTGAATCTACATTTCTCAGTTTGGAGAAATATCTAAAATAAGGAGCTGGGTCGCTCATACTGACTCCTCCTTCTAATCAACTCACAGGTGGAAGAGATGTTTGGAGTTAATAATTTTCCTAAATTCCATTACTCTTCCTCTCACTCACTAAAAAGAAAATGTACAGTTTTGTTGTCACAAGACAGATCTTCCTTGATTTAAAGTTAGCCATATTTTAAGGAAAGATGTAGTTAAGTCATTCTTTTTTTTTTCTTATAATTAATTCTTACATTCTACAGTCTGTTCTTTCTCAATAAGCTGCAGTGTTCTGTAAAAATGAGATGATAGTTGAGGTATGCACCTTCCATTCTTTTAAATTTACATGGTAAGTTTTACTTATAAAAATTTAAGAAATCACTTTCTACATGAGTAGCATCAACAATAAAAAACAGAGTTATCTTCACAATGGATAAACTATACTCTTGTGACTATTTCAGGAAAGAGGTTACTGGTTAATTTAATTTTATGATTAACTTAATGTTCACAATATACTAAATTTTTTTCAAAATTTGTTTTAGAACTACAGTTTAAGTCACAGAAACATACCCAGAAGAATAACAGGGATAGAACATATTGGGCAAGGCACATCCCATTGGTGAGGAGAAATATGCAAAAGCCCAAATTAGATACAAAACTCACTTAATAGGCCAAGCGCAGTGGCTCACACCTATAATCCCAGCACTTTGGGAAGCCGAGGCTGGCAGGTCACCTGAGATCAGGAGTTCAAGACCAGCCTTGACAGCATGGTGAAACACCA
Organism: Trachypithecus francoisi; assembly: GCF_009764315.1. NCBI lineage: Eukaryota > Metazoa > Chordata > Mammalia > Primates > Cercopithecidae > Trachypithecus > Trachypithecus francoisi. The sequence goes on from NW_022681472.1 coordinate 7,666,756, forward strand.
TCTCTACTAAACGTACAAAAATTAGCCAGGTGTGGTGACGCACGCCTGTAATCCCTGCTACTCAGGAGTCTGAAGCAGGAGAATTGCTTGAACCTGGGAGGCGGAGGTTGCAGTGAGCCAAGATTGCACCACTGCATTCCAGCCTAGGCAACAAAGCTAGACTAGACTCTGTAAAAATAAAATAAAATAAAATAAAATAAAATAAAAAATACATAAATAAAAACAATCCTCACTTTAAAAATGTATACACTAGAGGAATAAAGCTAAATGTTTTTAAGGACTATTTCCAGGAAGTTTACTCTTCATTCTTGGAATATTTCTCTCCAGATTACCAGTCAATGATTTAACACAAGAGCAGAATCCACCTAAGAAAGAAATGTTATCAAGTGGTTTCAGCTGTGTCAGAAGCACCACTGCTTTGTGAAAGGTAAATTACAGCATGATTGAATAATTACAGTTTTCTTTATCAGTCTATGGTCAGTTTGAATGATCTGGATCAACATCCTGGGAATTTACCTAATTTCATTAACCTCACACTTCACAATAATTCAGCATATGTGGCTAAACCAATCCATTATATGTTGGTTCTTTTAACTTTCAATCCAGAATATAAACTTTTTCCGATCTTCTCAAATGTTATCAGAGTTAAAGACAGGAGTTCCTACTCTTCTCAATCTTTAGTGTTCCTAAGAACCACACAGGAATTGAGTGAAAACACAGTTTTCTCAGGTCCCATCTCTAGAAATTTTGATTTTTAGACCTGAGTGTGGGAACCAGGGAACTGCATTTTTAATGAACAACCCCTCCCCTACTCACCATCCTGGAAAAAAAAAAATTCTGTGCAGAGAGTCTGTGAATCACACTTTTAAAGTGTTTTTAATTTTGTAATGCTTTATATTGAAATCATTTTAGACTCACACAAAAGTTGGAAAAGTAGTACAAAGAGTTCCTATATACCACTTACCCAGCTACGCTAAATGCTAACCTCTTATGTAACCATAGTACGATCATCAAACCCAGGAAATTAAAATTAATACAATATTATCAACTATACCTCAGGCTGGATGCACACTCAGCCACGTTCTCTGCTGATGTCCCTTTCCCGGTCCAGGAGATGACCCAGAATCCCACTCTGCTTTATGAGTCGGCCCTCCGTAGTCTCCTCCAATTTGGGAAATTCCTCAGACTCCTGTCTTTCATGACCTTGACGCTTTTCAAGAACACTGACTAGTTATTTTGCAGAATGTCTCTCAGTTTGGATTTTCTTCTTTTTCTTTTTTTTAGATAGGATCTAATGCTGTTGCCCAGGCTAGAGTGCAGCAGTGCGATCACAGCTCACTGTAGCCTCAAACTCCAGGACTCAAGCAATCCTCCTACCTCAGCTACCCAAGTAGCTGAAACCACAGGCATACACCACTACGCCCACTTATTTTTATCTTTTTTATTTTTTCTGGGGACAGTGTCTTGCTAAGTTGCCCAGGCTGTTCTTGAACACCTTGGCTCAAGAGATCCTCCCTCTTCCCCCTCCCAAAGTGCTGGGATTGCAAGCATGAGCCACTGCACTCGCCCAGTTTGGGTTTTCCAAAGTCTCTTTGTGATTAAATTTTGCTCGTGTATTTTGGCAAGAACACCACAGAAGCAACAGTGTGCCCACTCAGGGCATCTTATCAGGAGGCAGGTGATGTCACTATGTCTCCTTACTGCTATCATATTTGATGACTTGGTCAAACTGGCATTTGCCAGATGGCTCCACAGTCAATTCACTGGTTTTCCCTTTGTAATTAGTAAGTATCCTGTGGGAAGATACTCCTTGGCCAAATGCTTTGTTTCTCTTTCTTATTTCTTCTCTCACACTTTTTTTTTTTTTTTTTTTTTTGAGACAGTCTCTTGCCCTGTCACCCAGGCTGGAGTTCAATGGCACAATCACAGCTCACTGCAACTTCAACCTCCCAGGTTCAAGTGATCCTCCCACCGTAGCCTTCCAAGTACCTGGGACTACAGACACACCACCATTTCCACACCTAGCTAACTTTTAAATTTTTTGTAGAGACCGCATCTTACTATGTTGCCCAGTCTGGTCTCAAACTCCTGGGCTCAAGTGATCCTCCCACCTTTACCTCCCAAAGGACTAGGATTACAGGCTTGAACCACCATGCCCAGCCTCTTCTCTCATATTGTAACTTACTAATTTTAGCAACCATTGATAATGGATGATTGCAGCAATTGCTATGTGTTTACTAAATGGTCACTTTCCATTGTTATTAATGATTCCTTCATTTCTTCTCCCCTGTTTATTTACCTACTCTTACTTATATTTATTCAATTAATTTTTTATATTTGAGACACTAGGCTCTACTAAATATTCAACCAACATTTTGGGAGCTTCTATGATCAATTAGGCTTTGCTCTAAGTCCTGGACAGGTAAGTGAGTAATAACAGTTATTGCTTTTTAGAACATTTTAGTGTGTTACACTCAAGTGAGTTTGATTAGCATAACATATTTTCACCAAGCCTGCTTTAAGAGACTGAGTTAACTCAACTTCTGGTATTGATCAAGGGCTCTCAAATTTTAGTAAAAATAAGAATCACTTAGGGCCGGGTGTGCTGGCTCACACCTGTAATCCCAGAGCTTTGGGAGACCTAGGTGGGAGGATCACCTGTGGCCAGGAGTTTGAGACCAGCCTGAGCAACACAGCGAGACCACATCTCTACAAAAAAAATTTAAAAATTAGCTGGGTCTGGTGGCACATTCCTGAAGTCCCAGATGTGCAGAGACTGAGGAGGGAGGATCACTTGAGCCCAGGGGTTCGAGGCTAAAACAAGCTATGATTTCAGTTAGGAAACTTAGAAACGTGCAGACTGAATACAGGGACTGACTCAGTAGAGCCAGAAAGAGACTAGATCATCTGTGTTTGTTGCTATGGGACCTCAATGATTAAGACACAGGGGGTCAAGAACCATACTTGAAAAACTGCTCTAGATTGAGAGCTCTGACAGGAGACTAAAACTCTTTGCAAGGCCCCTGGAGGAGCAAATTAGTCTCCTCCGCTTTGGCATATTTTTAATTAAAAGATGCATTTTCATTTCTTCAGAAAAAATTCTCTTCTTTTCTAAAGCATATAAACAATTTTTTTTTTTTTTTTTTTTTTGAGACGGAGTCTTGCTCTGTCGCCGGGGCTGGAGTGCAGTGGCCGGATCTCAGCTCACTGCAAGCTCCGACTCCCGGGTTCACGCCATTCTCCTGCCTCAGCCTCCCGAGTAGCTGGGACTACAGACGCCCGCCACCTCGCCCTAGCTAGTTTTTTGTATTTTTTAGTAGAGACGGGGTTTCACAGTGTTCGCCAGGATGGTCTCGATCTCCTGACCTCGTGATCCACCCGTCTCGGCCTCCCAAAGTGCTGGGATTACAGGCTTGAGCCACCGCGCCCGGCCAAACAATTCTTTTATTTAGGCCTATTAGTCTTTCCCAAGACCCATCAGTTTCTCTGACCAGTGAAGAGAAACATTTGTGGAGGATGAAAATGCACTGGCTTTCTGCTCATTCAGGGTTGTGTGACCATAGCACTTGTTAGCAGTACTGGAAAAGGGTGGTTTTGCTTAATCCTATTCCTCTGAGGGCTCTGGATGACCTGAGTATTGTTGTATAAGTTTCTTGAAAACCACCATGGAAAAGCAAATAAAATACATTATTGTAGTTTCAAAATGTTGTAAAATGTTAGTGTGTTTAAGTTTTCTGTATGCTGTACAACTTTTACTTCATTCCTAAGGAGGGCCTGAAGCACAGTAGAATTGGGAAAGAGTCTACTTGAAGTTTTGGTCATCAAAGGCCAGGACTTCAAAGCTACTTCTGCTTCCCACTGTACGAACGTGGGGAAACCACTGAAGAGCTCTGAGTCTTAGCTCCTCAAAACAATGGGGTAATCCCAGAACCTTGTTGTGCCAACCTCACAAGGAATGAATGAGCTTCCAATGAGATCATAATGCAAGGAAGTATTTTTTGTTTCGATTACAGTAACTCACAAAAATACTCTTTGTTATTACAGACCACAAATAAAGTTAGTTGATTGCTGTTCTTAGAAATAAAGGGCATTAACCTTCGATTCTTAGGGTCCCCTGAAGAAAGTACTACATTCTATTCAGAGTGTAAAAATGTTTACCTGATTAGATTATGATTAGAATAATGAGGGGAACAGCTTTTCCCACCTCAACAGACTATCAATTTTTGTGCTGTTTCTTGTTTTATTGGATCTAATCAGCCACAAAAAGAATGTTCATTTATAATAAATTTTGAGAAACATAATTTGAGCTGTATAGATAGAAATATTATTTACTGCTTTAAATAAACCATCCAAATGATGGTTTGCTTCTTATGAATGGACTCTGTGCCACCAGTTAAATTAATGAATTTTTTCTGAGTGAGATCAATGGTGGACCTGAGAAACCCGTCAGAAGGAGAGTCTCCAGTCCTCCTGTGCAGCTGAGCATGTTAAGCCTACTATAAAGTTTGTTTAAATTTCTCTCTTAAACAGTCTTAAATATAAAACAAACTCAAACCCTTTAAGGCAAAAAAGTTCCCTTATGTATCTGCTAATTTCCTTGTAAATCTTCCAAGCATTATTAATATGATTACTTAAACCCAACTGTCCAAAGGGGATTTTTGACAGTTTTATGAGGGAATTCGTTATTTTCTATTTTACAGCCGGTCCTTTTCCTCTCAGCTGTGAAGCTGGGTGTCTGGGAGCCAGGGCCTGCCGCGCTCAGCCCAGCCTGGTTCACGGCAAAGTCCCCAGGCCGCATCCTGGACGTCTCAACTGCAAAGATGCTTCCCTCTCTCACCTGCGAGTTCTCTTTAAAAACATATATAATGATTAAAAGAATGTCCTTCTCTTTAGCCAAATTACTGCTAAGTAGACTTCCCCTTTCCATCGCACGGAATAGGTGTTTGCGAGCCACCCACGGCCTCCGAGAGCTGCGTTCCTGGGCTCTACTTAGAAGTTACTTTCACCAACAACTTGTCCTGTTCTCAACTCTGGCCTGTCCCCCTTTCCCCAGATTTATGGAGCGGTCATTTTTATTTTTCATTCAGTTCCACTCTATGCCCATCTATCAACTGCCCACCTTTAAAAAGGCAAGGGACCTGTTTCCTTTTTTCCCACAGGATATAAAGACTAGAGCAGTGGTTCTCAAAGCAGTTCTCCCAGGCTCCCCTGGAACCTTAGAAAGGAGAGCTGTCCACCTGCTGAGTCAGAAGCCTGGGGTGGGACCAAGAGTCTGTGCTTCCACAAGCCCCACAGGGATGCTTGATGCTCACTTGCTTGAGAACCACTTGATTAGAGAATCAGCCGGGGTCCTAGTAGAAACGCGTGGGTAATGGGGCCCCCAGCATATTTGTACAAGCTTGCTAGTCAGTATCAAGCAAGATCATGTAGATTGAATTCAGAAAGAAATGTTTTAAGTTTTATTTAATATACTGAAAGAGGATATTTTTGACTGGCTTGGAGAGGAAACAACGTTTTTTGTTTGTTTGTTTGTTTGTTTAGAAACAGGGTCTCAGTCTGTTGCCCAAGTTGGAGTGCAGTGGAGTTCAAGCTCACTGCAGCCTTGAACTCCTGAGCAGCAGCAATCCTGCTGCCTCAGCCTCCTGAGTAGCTGAACCTACAGGTGTGTGCTGTTGTGCTGCCATTTTATTGCTTGTGTTTGTTTAATCCTTCTGATTTTTGTTTCTCTTTCCCCTTCCCTGCCTTCTTTTGAGCAAGTAGAATAATTTTGGCATTCCCTTTTACTTATTATCTAAATCATTATTAATTTGGTGACTTTTTGATTAATATGACTTCACAGTATTTTTTTCAGAGGTTTTCAGGATTACAATACACATTACCTAATCTAATTATAATACTGTTATTATATAAATAGTTATTATATAAAAACTATTACCTGTAGTTATAGTTAGTATGTTACCATTTTAAGTACAAAATTGAAGCCTTACCACAATTGAAGTCATCCCTTTATTCTTCTTCCTTTGTGTTATAGTTATTGTATGTATTATATCTATCTGAAACACTGAATTGACATTGCTATAACTCTCAAATTTCAACAGCCATACATCTTTGAAGGACTTAGAAGAAAAATGTAGTCTAACTTATTTACCCAGATATTTATCATTTCTGTTGCTTTTCCTTTAGTTCTGAAGTTCCATGTTTTTCTCTGTTATATTTTTCTCTAAGCTTAACTAATTTTCTCTAGCATTTTTTAGAGTGGGTCTGATGGTGATAATTTTTTTTAAGTTTTCTTTCTCTTAAGAATTTTTTTTAAGTTTTCCTTCTCCTGTATTTTGCCTTATTCTTGAAGAATATTTTCTCTGGATATAGAATTCAGAGCTGATAGTACTTTACTTCCTGCATTTGAAAAGTGTACTACTTCCTTCTGGCCTTCATGGTTTCTTATAAGAAATTCACTGTTAACTAAATTGTTATATCATCAGCTCATTGTTCTCTGGCTGTGACAAGACTTTATCTTTAGTTTTTAGTTGTTTATGTGTCTGTGTATTCTTGTCTTTGAGGTTATTTTGTCTGGAGTTTGCCGAAATTCTTGAATCTGTTTGTCTTTTGCCAAATTTGGGAAGTTTTCAGCCATTCATTTTTCAAATATTTTTCTGCATCATTTTCTTCTTTCTATTCTTCTGAGATATCAATAATATGAATATTAGACCCTTTGATATTGTGATGTTGTTCTACAGGCCCTGAGTCCCTGTTCATTTTTTAAAATATTTTTTCGTGTTCTTCAGACTAGATAATTTCTATGGCTCTATCTTCAAGTTCACAGATTTTTTTATTAGTCATCTCTATTCTTCTATTGAAACCATCCAGGTAAGTTCTGATTTATTATATATTTTAGTTGTAAAATTTCTATTTTAAATACAGTTCTTCTATTTTTCTGCTGAGAACCTTTATTGTTCCATTCATTTCCAAAGTGTGTAACCTTTATTTCATGGAACATGGTTATGAAAACTGCATTAATATCTTTGATAATTTCAACATCTGATTTATTTCAGGGTTGACATCTGTTGTCTTTTTCCTTCGTAATTGGTCACATTTTCATGGTTATTTGAATGTCAAGTAATTTTGGATTATATAAAAATGTGGACATTTTCAATATTATATGTGAGACTGAGTTTCAGGAGAATATTTATTTATATAAATATTTTTTGATTAGTCAGGCAATACACTCAATTAAGACTGCAAGTTCTGACTTGCTTTCTGTGGGCAGTGTGTTTCCGATGTCTTTGAATCATATAACATCAAAACCAGAAAACTGACATTGGTACAAGAGTGTGTGTTATTCTATGGTATTTTATCACACACGTAGAGTCTTCCGTTTGTTTCTGCCCTACATATGCGCCCCTCAAGTGTTAGTCTGGGAGATGTGTGGTGTTTATCTCATAGTTTAGTTCTCATAGCTTTTGCTGTGCTTCTTTGGGTCTGATTTGCATATGAACTGTTTGGTTATGAGCTCAGAAATTACATGGTTCACACACAAAATTAAGGATGTCCTTCTCCATCTCTCTTCTCTCTGGGGTTCTCTCCCCATCTACTCCAGTCCCTTTTCCCAATTACTTTGGCGGGGAAAGTGGGTTTGATTTAGAGCATTGGCTTCCATGCTGCTGCACATTGTCATGCAATAGTGGCCACCTTCAGTGTGAAGCAGCAGGAGAAAAGAGATAAATGAAGAGGATTTCCTTCACACTCTCCCCACTCAACTCACAGTGGCGTGTTTTTTTTTTTTTTTTCTAGTCTTCAAGCCAGAATGAGGGTTTTCCCCGAGTAGTTATTGTTGTCTCCTCTCACTATAGTTATGTGAATCAGATCCCCTCAGGTAAAATTTTTTTAAAAATCCAGAAAACTCAACAGTATTCCTGTCATACTGTAAGTTTTGACTTCCCTCATCAATCTGCCTCCTATGGTGTACTTTTCAGTCTTCAGAAAGCTGAATTTTCTATAAATGTCAATTAGACCTTGTTGATTGGTGGGGTTGTTAAATTCTTCTACATCATTGTTGATTTTCTATTCAGTTATCCTATCAGATGTGAAGGATGGGTGTTAAAGCCTCCAATTCTAATTTGGATACGTCAATTTCTCCTTTCAATTCTATCAGTATTTGCTTCATATGTTTTATGATTTTATTGTTTAGTGACATACTATAGCAATGTCTTCTTGGTGGATTGACCCTTTTATCATTGTGTATGTACCTCTTTCTCCATGGTAATTTTCTCTGCTCTAAAGTTAACTTGATTTGATATTAATATAGCCACTCCTACTTTCTTTTGATTAATATTTGCATTATATATATTTTCTATCTTTTTACTTTCAATCTACATACATATATACAGTTGAAGTTTTTTTAAAAAAAAAACAGCATATAGTTGAATTGGAGTTTTTTTCTACTGTGCAAATCTCTGTCTTTAATTTTTTTAACCATTTACATGTAATATAATTATTGCTATGTGAAGGCTTAAAGTTTACCATTTCATTTTAAATTTTATGTTTATTCTTTCTGTTTTTGCTTCTATGCTTTCTTTTTTTACCTTGTTGTTTGTAACTTGCACCTTTTTGAAGAATTCCATTTGTTTTTATTGATAATGCTTTTGAGGGTATCTCTTTCTTTAGCCTTTTTTAAAGTGGTTGTTAAAGGCATTATATTATACAAACATACCACAGTCTGCTAGTGTTAACATTTTACCAGTTGATGAGAAGTGTACAAAACTTGCCTTCCTTAAATTTCTTTACCCTTGCCTGTTTATAATTGTCCTAAATATTTGCTCTACATACTTTGAAAAACACATCAGATAATATTAGTATTTTTACTTAACAATCATCAATTTTTTAATGCAAGAGAAGAATAGTCTATTGTGTTTACACATATTTTTAATAATTCTTTTGTTCTTTCCTCCTTTTTGATGTTCTCATATTTCTCCATTTATCACAACCTTTTTTGTTTTATGAATTCCTTTTGCTGGTTTTTAGGATAGATCTTCTGAAGTCAAATTCTTATTGTTTTCCATCATCTGTGTTTGTCTTGATTTCCCCTTAATATTTAAAGAATATTTTTACTGTATATAAAATTATGATCGACAATCATTTCCTCTTAGCACTTGAAAAACATGTGCAACTTCCTGTTAGCTCCCATGGCTTCTGATATTATTTGAATAGCACTGTACTCCAGTCTGGGCAACGTGGTGAAACTTGTCTCTGGAGAAAACACACACACACACACCACACACACACACACACACACACACACAATGAAATGGCAGGCCGACCTAGTCATGTCAATAATTATATTAAGATAAAATTTCTGACCAGGCACGGTGGCTCACACCTGTAATCCCAGCACTTTGGGAGGCCAAGGCAGGCAGATCACCTGAAGTCAGGAGTTCGAGACCAGCCTGGCCAACATGGCGAAACCTGGTCTCTACTAAAAATACAAAATGAGCTGGGGGTAGTGCCACATTCTTGTAATCCCAGCTACTTGAGAGGCTGAGGCAGGAGAATCGCTTGAACCTGGGAGGTGGAGGTTGCAGTGAGCTTAGATTGTGCCATTGCACTCCAGCCTGGGCTATAAGAGCAAAACTCCATCTCAAATAAAAAGAGTAAGAGTAAAATTTTTATTTAGCTCTTCATGCCTTCTATTTCCTTGCTGAGACTTTCCATTCTCTCATTTGTTTCAAACATGATTGTAATTACTTGTTGTCACATTTTATGATAAATATTTAAAATCTTTGACCAAAAATTTCAACAGCTGCATCATCTTGGTGTCTGTTGGTTGTTTTTCCTGTTAAGGTTGAAATTTTTCTTGTTCTTTTAATGAAGAATGAATTTCAAATAGGCATTTGGAGTATTCTGCTATGATACTCTAGGTATTTTTTAAATCTTCTGTTTAAGTGCCAGGTGTTGTAGCTCACGTCTGTAATTTTAGCACTTTGGGAAGCTGAGGTGAGAGGATTGCTTGAGGCCAGGAGTTTGAGGCCAGCCTGGATAACATAGTGAGATCCCATCTCTACAAAAACTTTAAAAATTAGCCAGGCATGGTGACACATGCCTGTAGTCCCAGCTACTCAAGCAGCCGAGGTGGGAGGATCACTTGATCCTAAGAGTTCAAGGCTGCATGGAGCTATGATTGTGCCACTGCACTCCAGCCTGGGCAACAGAGTGAGACCCTGTCTCTAAAAAAAATTAAAAATTAAAAATCTTCTCTTTAAGCAGTCCTGCTCTAACACTACACTTGTGAGGTAAGGTGGGCACTACCTTGTTACTGTTAGTTGGGGTGGAAATCCAGATTTTCCCCTAAGCCTCTATTAGCATCTTAAGTGGGTATATATCTCACTCTTCCTGAGTAGGAGTGAAAGCAGGATACTCACTCAGTCTTCTCTGACACCTCAGCATAGGAGAAGGATTGCCTTCTGACATTTAGTCAAGAATGAAAATATATTCTAATTTTGCTAATCGGGATACAGCTTCTTCCATCATGTTTGGCTTGAGTGCGGTGGTTGTTATCTAAAATTCTCTCACTTGCTAGGCTTCCCCTTTCCTGATTCTCTCACTACATAGAACAAGCTTTAAAGGCAGAGTTTTGTTGTTGTTGTTGTTGTTGCTTGTTTGTTTTGTTTTTTCTGTACCCTCTTGGCATTTCTTTGTTGCCACCTTCTCCTGCATCCAGTCTGAGCTATATGAGGCAAAAAGAAAACTCAGGGAACTCACCCTGTGTCCTGGAGCTCCTAGCTGGGTCTGCCTTCTCCCAATCTGTCAGAGACTTCTTAAGTTTGTCGTATATATAACGTTCAGGGATTTTAGCTGTACTTCATGGTAGAAAAGAAGTGTGTCTACTCCATCTTGTTCCAGACCCAGAAGTCTGTGTGATGCAAGTTTAATCATCCTGTCTCAATTATTTTTTAATAGGGTCACTCATCAAGAGGACTTATAATGGTGTCACCATAAGTCCCTCTTCTGGATTAAAGATTTTATAATTCATTAGCAAACAAGGCAAAATAAGACAAAACTCTTTTGCTTCAAATTTCTGAAAGTCCCTCCAAATTTGATTCTACCTATCACCAACTGTGCAAAGTCATCATTGTTTTATCGTCTTCTGATGCAATTTATAGGGCTCATTCAGAAACCTGCTGTCCTATGACTTCATATTTATACAGGGTTTTCTTACATCTAATAAAGAGTGCTCAAACAATCAGTTAAATTACCTGCTTACAAAACACTCATATAATTTCTGAGTTGTACTTTAAGGTTTTTCAGAATACGTGGTATGTATTTTCTCAATTTTCTTCAATTTAGGAATTAAATCTCACAGAACTTAAATTATTTATCCAAATTAATGGTGAAACCGTGAAGCTTAGGATAGTTATTGCCCATATTTGAAGGTTTTTCTTTATGAATCAGAATTTTTCTGTGTGCCTTCAAGAAAACTAGTGAGTTGGAGTTAAAGGGAGAACATTTCAAGAATCAGAGATTATGCAAAGTTTAAATGAATTGCCTGTGTTGGTAGTAACTTTTTCTAACTCTGGAGAAATTCAGACATCAGTTAGATTTTATACAACTCTATTGATGATTTATACTAGGTTTGAATTTTAGAATATAGGGATTAAGGTGAATGTTTGAATTCATGCTTTGTATCTAAACCACAACTGAAAAGATCACATGACACTCAAATAAATCATTTATTAAATTTTGATTTCCCTGGTAAGTTGTCTATTCACTCTCTAAAAAAATTAAAACATTTTAAAAGTTGTCTACTAACTAAGAGAATAGATTTTGGCCGGGCGCGGTGGCTCAAGCCTGTAATCCCAGCACTTTGGGAGGCCGAGACGGGCGGATCACGAGGTCAGGAGATCGAGACCATCCTGGCTAACACGGTGAAACCCCGTCTCTACTAAAAAATACAAAAAACTAGCCGGGCGAGGTGGCAGGCGCCTGTAGTCCCAGCTACTTGGGAGGCTGAGGCAGGAGAATGGCGTAAACCCAGGAAGCGGAGCTTGCAGTGAGCTGAGATCCGGCCACTGCACTCCAGCCTGGGCGACAGAGCGAGACTCCGTCTCAAAAAAAAAAAAAAAAAAAAAAAAAAAAAAAAAAAAAGAGAATAGATTTTAACTCATCAACTGCCAAAAGAATCCATCAAATATTTATTGTATGTATAAAATCTGAATAATTGAAAAAATTACATGATCATGTTAGATTTTTCATCCACTATTCCTCAGTTCAAAGAGAGATTTGAGGTAGGTGTAAGATAAAGAGGCTTGCTGTACTTCACATATGAATATCAGCCAATTTCCAGAAGACAAGGTTAATTTCACAGGCTCTTTGGTGTCCTAATTATTAAAGCAATTGTCACTTTTATAACCAGCATTCCTAGATGTCAAATTGAAGACAGAAAATAGAGTATCATAAACTTGATTACCAATAATTGAAACACCACACTTACTTTAGGAAGATAATTATTGTTGTTTTCAGTGGGACCATACTCTGACAATTGTGAGATTTTGCCTAGTCTCACCTTCTGCCACTAGGAAACATATCCAGGCATATTTGAGAGGAGCAGATGGGCAGTAATAATACATGTGTTTCCTAAGTGTACTACTCAAAATCTAAATGTCCTTTCCCTTATTTATTTTCTTATTGTGCTATTAGAGGAGTTCAGATGACTTAGATATTGATATCTATAGAGATTTCCTTCATTGAAGTGTCTCTCATTCACAGAATATTGTTTCAGATGCTAAAAATCTCAACTATTTTTTCCGACAGTCAGGAATTGGCATTAAGACCTTTGTTATACCTTTCTGCTAACATACTTTGGGATGTGTACCTAAGACCTTGTTGTAAATTGATCTTCCGCACTTTGATAAGAAATTAGAATGAAAATGGAAATGTCTGAGTAGGACTAAATGTTGTCTTATTACATGAAAATATCTTTGAATTGTGACTTATTCCTGTAAACAAGATGTTCTGTTTTTATTCCTGGTAAAATAATTTTAAATATCTTCTCTAAATGAAGGAAAATCATAATAGAACCAATTAGAATATGTCCATGAACATTTTCTTGAGAATCATCAACTTATGACTTACGTTTTAGAATATCTTTAGTATCATAAATCACATAATTTTAATAAAGTGTATAAATTTAATAAATATTTATTTATTGTACAGATCATTATTTTTAGTACAAACCATTGTCAATATTAAGTTTGATATACAAAACTGAGAGTATCTAAGGCTATTTTCTACTGGTTAGAGTCACAATTTCTTTCTTTCCTTTTTTTTTTTTTTTTGAGATGGAATCTCTTTCTGTCACCCAGGCTGGAGTGCAGTGGCACAATCTTGGCTCACTGCAACCTCCACCTCCCAGGTTCCAGCGATTCTCCTGCCTCAGCCTCCCAGGTAGCTGGGATCACAGGTGCCCACCACCATGCCCAGCTAATTTTTGTATTTTTAGTAGAGACAGGGTTTCTCCATATTGGCCAGGCTGGTCTCGAACTCCTGACCTCAAGTGATCCACCTGCCTTGGCCTTAGTGCTGGAATTACAGGAATGAGCCACAGTGCCTGGCCCTGAGTCACAATTTCTAATAGATCATTCCCTTAAAATAATCAGTGCTCACCAGGAAAAAAGTATTAATAAATGTCTCCGAGGATTGTCACTGGCATGATACACAAATGCAGAGTAATTTTACTGAAATAATTTGTAGTGGAACCCTTCTATTGTTAACATTGTTATATGACTTTGGAGGCAATGTGCTAACTATAAAAAAAGATAAAGACACACTAAATGTGTGGCCTGTGCTTACATAACAGAGAAATATGCAGGGCTATGCCATGACAATAGCTCACCATCTTTGCCAACACCATCCTAAGCACTTTACATATGCTAACAACTTTAATCCTCCCAGCTGTCCTTCAAGTTGTTAATACTAACACTATCACCATTTTCATTGTATAGATGAAGAAATGAATCATGCAGCAGGCCACTGCTGGTCAAAGCTGTTAAGTGGCAGAGACAGAATTTGAACTGGATAGTCTGCTCTAGACATCATGTTCTTAACTCTCACGTAGTAACTTGTTAGTTTCCTCACTCTACATTCATTTATTCACTGAACATAGTCATTGAAACCAAATCCAATTTCACCAGTTTTGCACATCAGGTGGGGTTTTTTTTTTTTTTTCTGACCTGTTTTAGGATGGTACTTGAGATATTTTTATTAATTTGGCTTCCCTTGTCTACAGAAAGAATGTTTGCCTCTCTGCAAAATTAGCAATTAGTTCCTTGGCTTGGGTGCAAGCATTTTCACATAACTACTAAGATAATAAACAATTCCTACTTTTCAAAAGCAGAGTTATCTGTTAGAATGCAATAGCCACAAAAGGGCCAGAATTTCAAATGAACAGTGATCATCTAAGAAGCTGTACTCCCCTACAATAGCACAATTCCACATGCATGTTCTCAGTGGTCATTCTGCCTAGTCCTCTGTGTCGTCAGGGAACGCTCAAGCCCCTTCTACTCTAAGTCATTATGCTCGCCAGGCTGTGGGCAATCCAGTCACGTTGGACAATACGGTGTTTAGTGAGTAACTTTCATTAGATTTAGTCCCACTGTGAGATGTTTACAAGGTCACATTTATTAATGGAATAATTTACTAATTTAAGGCAACTTAAAAATTTTTGTCTTAAGTGTATGTTAATTTTATCATGGTTCATATGCAATGTAGGACATACATAAAACAAACATTCCTTCAGTGTTTTCAACATTAGCATTTCCACATGCAGCCCTCTTCAGTAATGCAGGAGGAACATGCACCAGATTCACTGACATCTGATCTGAGGACTAACTTGGACTTTCTAGGACACTTTTCTGGGTCGCTACCAATGCCTATTGCAAGCTGGAATCAGTAGTAATGGACAATAGACCATCTTTGTTTTCCAGGACTCTCTGGGAGGTGGCAGTGAGTTTAGAAGGTAAAATCTATGAGAAAGCTGAACCTGAGAGGAGGCCCTAAGATGGAATTTCTAAAGATAGAGAGCAAATGAGGCAACCAGGGACAGTCTCACCAGAGATGCTGCTCAATGTTTGGCTGACAGGAGCATAAACCGTTTAAGTCAGGTAGAAACGGCTATAGGCATGGATACTTTAAGTTTTGGTGAACTTAGTGCTCGCTAAAAGGCAGTTCCCAAAAATTCTTTGATAACTATAATCTACCAATGTATACAGCACAGATTAGTCCACGTTTGATGAGATTGCCAAAATATTATTGAATTTACTATGATACCTGATTATATTTTTTCTGTCCAAATTAAGGTTCAGTGCTCTGAGATTTCCCACCAGCAGTAGCATATGATGTAACTGTAGTGTTTGTCTCTCAGGTAGCTCAAAAATACCATTAAGTACAGAGCTGAGAGGCACACATTAGGGGGCCCCAAAAAATAATATTTGGCTAGGCACGGTGGCTCATGCCTGTAATTTCAGCACTTTGGGAGGCCAAGGCGGGTGGATTACCTGAGGTCAGGAGTTTGAGACCAGCCTGACCAACATGGTGAAACCCTGTCTCTACTAAAACTACAAAAATTAGCTGGGTGTGGTGGTGCACACCTGTAATCTCAGCTACTCAGGAGGCTGAGGCAAGGGAATTGCTTGAGGCGGAGAGGTGGAGGTTGCAGTGAGTTGGAATTGCACCATTGCACTCCAGCCTGGGCAATAAGAGCTAAACTCTGTCTCAAAAAAATAAATAAAATAAAATAAATAAAATAAAAGGGTGATTAAGGGCAAGCTTAAATTGAGGTAGAGCAGAGACCCCTCTTAGTGGCCTGGCAGGCCCTCTAAGCATGAACATGAAAGAAAATCCTGTTTCTTTCAAGGAAAATTCCAGGCACCTAGTTGGCCTTGAGAAGAAAACGAGCAGCCTGATAAACAAGAAGGTAACAGTAGCTTAAAACAACAGCCAGGAAGGTTAGAGGCATGAGATGTTTGGTTCCCTATGGAAACTAAAGATAACATCTTTTTTTTTTTTTTTTTTTTTTTGAGACGGAGTCTCGCTCTGTCGCCCGGGCTGGAGTGCAGTGGCCAGATCTCAGCTCACTGCAAGCTCCGCCTCCCGGGTTTATGCCATTCTCCTGCCTCAGCCTCCCGAGTAGCTGGGACTACAGACGCCCGCCACCTCGCCCGGCTAGTTTTTTTTGTATTTTTTAGTAGAGATGGGGTTTCACCGTGTTAGCCAGGATGGTCTCGATCTCCTGACCTCGTGATCCGCCCGTCTCGGCCTCCCAAAGTGCTGGGATTACAGGCTTGAGCCACCGCGCCCGGCCTAAAGATAACATCTTAACGTATGTCCCTGAGTTGTTTTTCATAAATCAAATGGAAAATCCTGTCTGCTAGCAAGTAGACCTCAGATGCAAGGAAATTGAGGACTGAATTCCGGTCACTGTTCTTTGTTCTAAATTTCCTTGTGAGGGACCTGGAGGAAGTAATGGCCACAGGCCAGAGCTCAACATTCCTTTCTACTGACCCCAGGATTTTAGACAAACCTTAACAAACTGCAAATTGGGAAATATTTGAGTCCACCTATGACGTGTGGGCCCTCTCCTTGAGATGTTCCACCTTTTTACATCAAAAGAATGTATAGCCTCCATGTATTGATTTATGACAGCCTGTAACATCTGCCTCCTACTTCGAAAACTCTTACATGTGCCCAGGCACACTGGCTCATGCCTGTAATCCTAGCACTTTGGGAGGCCGAGGCAGGTGGATCACTTGAGGCCAGGAGTTCGAGACCAGCCTGACCAACGTGGAGAAACATCATCTCTACTAAAAATACAAAAATTAGCCAGGCGTGGTGGTACATACCTGTAATCCCAGCTACTCAGGTGGCTGAGACACAAGAATTGCTTCAACCCAGAAGGTGGAGGTTGCAGTGAGCCAAAATGGTACCACCGCACTCCAGCCTAGGCATTGTCTCAAAAGAAAAAAAAAACCTCTTACGTGTAGGCCATCTGGGAGTTTGAAGCTTAAGCATTTGCTGCCTGATCCTCCTCGTGTGGTACACTTTAATAAATGTCTCACTTTCTCTTGCTGTCAATCCTGATGTCAGTGTTTGGCTTTGCTACACCAGGCAGATGGACCCAAGTTCAGTTCAGTAACAGAATCTGTCTGTAGTACATATAGATTGTTCAAAAGTTTTAAAATCACAAATGGAAAGAAGACTAAACATTTTGAAATAATGCCTTAGATGCTATGTAGAAGTTGAATTTTATGGTAGCTCACACCTCGAATCCTGATAGAGGCAGGAGCAGCCAAATGCCGCCCAGGTCATTGTGCACAGGGGGTTTGCCTAAACATGCCCATGGTGAAAAATTCCATCCCTTAACACATGCATAAGTAAGAGAAATAAATCGATGTGGAGTGGCTCAGACTAAGGACCCACCTGTGCACTGAAAGAATGGATTGGAGCCACCAGGAATTCACGCCTTATACTGGTGAGGAGCCCCGCCTCTTCAGATTGTGTGTGGTGGCCTGGTGCTCCATTTTTGAGGTAGAAAAGCTGTGTGCAGGACCCCTCTTTTTGTTGAGAACTTTCCTTTTGCTTAATAAATTCTGCCCTCCTCACCTTTCAATTTGTGTGCCTAATTTTTGCTGGTCATGGGACAAGAACCCGGATTTTAGCTAATCTAAGGAGCAAAAAATCCTGAATCTTTTTGGCAGCCCATACAAGGACATGAGGAAGGGTGAGTAAAATGTGGACATCCTCAGATTTTTTTCTGAGGGAAGGGGAATCTGCCCCCCACTCCCAGTCACTCTCAGGGGTCAGGAATATCAGCCTTGGTCCAACTCAGTCTTTTCTATAGCATTTTCCTTCTTATTCAGGATGGTAATAGCACCTATTTTTTCTTTTACAAATTGTGGGTCCCCCACTCCCAGGGCTGCCCCCCTTTCCTCCTGGCTGGGGCACATGGCCATGGCTACTGCATGTGTGTGCTGTGTCCAATGGCCATGCAGGACAGGAAGGAGCCACAACCACTGACCAGGTCCCAAGGTGGCCTCAGGGGCCTGGGCCCAGTGTGGCCGGCTAGCCAGTGTCCCCTGGCACACATCCACAGAGTCTTCACCTTCCCTGGCTGAGGGGTCCAGCTTGGTTCAACAGCAATTAAAAGTTTCTCTCCCTGTTGGAGAAACTCATTTGCATAAGAATAAGAGGTTTCTTCCCCAGGCATCTTTTTCTTTTCTCCACCCTGTCAGCAGTTAACACAGCTCTGTACTTAAGCTGTTGTTGTTGTTTTCTCTACCAGATCAGGAGTTAGTGGGTTGGTGCGAAAGTAGTTGCAGTTTTTGTCATTACTTAGAATAGCTGGGACCATGATTGCGTTTGCAACAATCTAATCACACAGCCCTGCAAGGAGAGGGGGCTTCTCTATGCCAGAGGCTCTTTTTTTTTTTTTTTTTTCTTTCCCTTTGGAAGGCATCTTATTAGACCAGGACCTCAATTCACAGGAAACCCTTTTTCTCTCCCTTGTTGGAGGAGGACTCAATTCCACAGCTTCATGTTAGCATTTGGCTTATGTTAAGGAGTCTATGCAACCCCCGAGACCCATTTTTATCCCAAACTCAATTCCAAGGCTTGGAACTCAAAGGCTACTGACAGCAGTGGGGACAGGGCATATGTGGGTAAGAGCAAATAATCCAACTCCCTAGCCTCCCTTGTTAACATGGGTGAAAGTCGTGTTGGCAGCCATGGGGCAGCACCCTGTCAAGGTCGCTGTGACTCACGGATATAAGCACATAAGCTTACATCCTGACTCTATCAGGATATAAGCACAGAAGAAAAAAAGAGGGATTCCTTATCTACCTCTCCCTCACATACCCCAGGTATTTTCTGGGAGAGAAAGGAACTTGGGACTCCTTGCTCCCCTCTTTCTGGATGAGTTGCCAATTTATTTTCAGTCTGTACCCCTTTCAATGCCTCATGAACCCCTGGGACTCCTTAAAAAAAAAAACCAAAATGCCTTCTTTTTTCCTTTTTCTTCCTCTGTTCTCTCTTCACAGAGGGGTAATTGTGTCCCCATATTACAGAACACTCCATTCGGATGCATCCTCCACACTGAGAAAAGTTAATTTCCCAAACTTTAAACTGGTTGGCTTAGAATTGAGCTTGGAGAAAGGGAACCCACAAGTCTGACATGCTGGCAAAAGGGTAAAAGTTTTTTTGCCAGTCAGACTTTTGACTTCCTTCTCCCTGTGCCAACCAGTAAAAGAAATGAGAAGGATCAGTGTTTATATTCTCTGTAAACTTTTGATCAATGAAAAAGTATTTATTAGGTTGGTCTTAAGCCGTGGCCAATCTGGTGTGCTTTGCATGTCTTGAGACTTGTTGGTTTCACTTGTGAGGTTACTTGTGCTAAAAATCAAAAGCCAGAAATATTGGCCTTTTGGCATGGCTAAAGTCAGGTAATAAAAGACTTAAAAGGACTTTCTGAAAGAGTGCTCAGCTTAATTAGAAGTGGATATCCAATCTATAAGTATATTTAAAAGGCCTTTATGTTTTTCTCTTCATGGATCTTGTTTTCCTGAAAAAGATTTTTTTCTCAGTTGACTGAATTAGTTTTCTCCATTTTGTCTTGCCACTCTTGGTGCATGCATATGAGGCCCTAAGAGAACTTCTAAGAGCATGAGACTTCTTAGAAAAACAGAGAAGGTGCCACTGACCCTGTTTGGGGGAGAGACCTCTGTTTTTCTCATGGAAAGTCAGGAATTAAAGGTGGATAGATCTCTCTCAAAATCTGTTTCTGTCTTTCAGCCATACCTGTTTATTGGGCCCTGGAAGCTGCATGCTTTCCTTGCCTTACTCTCAAAGGGCTCTACCCAGAGGCCAATAATCCAATTAGGAGATTGGCAAATGAAAACTCTTATAGCTACTGGACCTTCTTCTGTCTGTCTGTGTTATATATGTGTTATATATGTGATGTCTATTAAAAAAAAGCTCTAATTAATTGGCTTAAAGAAGGATAAGCACTTGGATCAAATATATTTTGAAGTAAAGATAAAACTTGTAATGCCTTTTAGTTCATGCAACTTTAATCTTTGAGAAATAAAAAGTCTTGAAGATTATTGGTAAAATGCAAATGTCATTAAAATATAAATAAGTGGTCTAAATCATGCAGGTCAGATATTAGGTTTGCTAAACGTTTTCAGGTTATAAACTGCTTCTCTGGCTTTTGGTTCAACTTGCCTGTTTCACAATTGGTTAGGCCTGGGCACATGTGGAATTAACCACACCCTTAACTATGCTGGAAGGGGTCAAACTTTATCATTGCCTAGTACATAATTAAAACAACTTACAGGATTTTACATTAAAGTTAAAAATTGCTAAGAGTTACCATTATAATATGTAATTCAGACCACTGAAAATGGATTTACATGCAAGGTGTGTAAGAACAGTCAAATGTGTTTGTAGTACAAGATTGTAAGAAGGCATGGAAATGTAAATTTTTGGCTAGGGCTAAAGGATTGTTTTGAATTAGATAAGATAAAGCTAAAACTTTAAACAAGTTATGGAAGGTTTGTAAAAATTAATCTTGCAAAATACATTATGTGTGTGAACATACTAAATTCAAAATGGTATTATGGCTTTTCTGTAAATTGAGCATTGAAATAAAAGCACAGTAAGGTTTGTTTTTTTTTTTTTTTCTTAAGGCACTAATATACTCTTTAGCAAAATTTGTAAAGAGTTTTAAAAGGTTCATAAGAATCTTAACTTATGGTCAAACTGGTCAAGATTGGATGCAATGGTCTATAAGGTTTCATTTTAAAAATTGGGTTGACATTAATAGTAAACTAATGTAAGGGTAAAATTTGGCTTTCTCTCCCTCATACAAGATTTTCATGTAATAGTAAAAAATAATGAAAGATAATGAAAGATTTCCATTTGGCTTGCCTATAGTCTGCCAAGGAAAAGAAAGAGAAAACAGGAGATAAACTGTTTGGAAAGCTAAGTCTTCCCTCTTAACGAGTAAAGGTTTTTGCCTTGTTTTAAAATGTTTGAGTCATCATTTTGGCAAAATAAATAACTTATGGTAATATGGAATTCTACTTCATAACGTCAAGTGTTTTAAACCTCAAACATATTTAACAGGATTTCCAAAATGAAATTTCAGCTTCAAGGTTGTCTTTCCTGACACCTAGACTTTGGATGCTACAGAGGGCCCCTGGAGTATCCAGAAGAGAGGTAAACAGGATTACCTCATATGTTTAGGTAGATGGGATTGCCAAAATGATGTTTAATCTTCTTCTGGTTATATTTTAGTGAATAATATTAATATATGCTCCAAAACTGTATGGGATCTCTAAAGCTTCAAATGTCTGAGTATATGCTATCAGTCACAATTAAGGTTGTTATATTAAGTGATTATAAACTACAGAGATAACCAAATTTCTTTGTCAGTTGTGTTTTTGACTGTAACTACCCTGGACATTTTGTTATTCACAGACAATTGTTGTCTTGTTTTGATCTTCTTCAAAAGATGGTCTATAATCAGCTATAGAACTTTGACAGCTGTTCTTAAATGCAAGTTTCTGATAACATTGGAGATTGTGACATTAGAATAAAGAAAAAACATACAGGAACTATGAAGAGTTGAAATTATTATGAATATCAAGGAGAACAAGAACTAACGGAATGAACTGAACTAATAGAAAACGAAGTAATTCTTTTTAAACTTTTGTTTAAAACATTGTTGATCCTTGTTTTGTTTTTCAGAGTCAAGGAAGCTTATTTTGAGCTATTTATGGCCCTTAATAATTGAGTCAGGTATACTCCTGTGAAAAAATGTTCAGAGTATATTTGTTTCTCTCTGCCTGGTTTCTCCAGAATTTGGAAACCAGTTGTGAATATTGTTAACTTATGGCAATATGGTTATTTGCATCAGTGCAAATAACTATATAAGAACCCATTTTCTTTTGCCACAGGATGCAACTGGAGAAACTGGTTGTTTTACTAAGGCTTTGACTAGAAGGGTATACTTATCTTTAAGGAGTCAAGCTCAACCTGCAGAGCCAATAAAAGCCCCTTGGGAAAACTGGCATCATACTTTCTCTACACAGTCCTAGTACAGGGTTTGTAACCTGTGGTGAGTAAAGAATGTCACTTCCTAACAGGCCCAGGAACCCCGTATTCTTGGGATCTCAAGAAGAGAGGAATTCACCCAACTTATAGGTACTTGAGGATATAAACCCATCACTGAGCTTGGCTTTAAAAAGTGCTATCTGAGATTCCTTGTGGAACAGAGTTCCATCAAAGCCAATTTTAAAAGCCTATGTAAAAATAATTATTCTTGCTGCACTTTATGCAAATAATCAGGCCAAATATAAGACTAATGTTTATTTTGGAAACAACTGAGTCCTATCATAATTTTTTTTTAACGAAAATGAGGACTGGAGATAAATTATGCTTCAAAACTTATACATTGTCATTAAATTCTAGACACATTAGGTGTTTTTAAGCTATTTTGCCTACATTTTAGACTAACCCTGCTTATTCCTGTGAACCAACCAGCAATGTCTGACTGCAGCTCAGAAGAAGTAAAAAGGGATAGGTAATGTAAAAAATCTGTATCGGTATTCTAGTTCTGGGCAATTATCCTGCAAATCCTGCCAGGTGATGAGAGTAAATAGATTACCCATCACCCAGAGGTTTCTTTGTTGGGAAAATAAGACCAAAGGAGCTAACCAAAGCCAAGCTCCATGCACACAAATCTTAGCAGGCAGATTGTCACCAGTTATCTGGGCACGCTGGCAGCCTTGGGATTTTTGAGCTGTCCTTAACACCCGTTTTGTTTCATTTTAATACATGTCTTCTAATAACCCTGTTTGTCTCATCTTGTCTTCAGGCCATCAAACTCCAAACAGTCATGCAACCAGAGCCTCAATTGATGACCCCCTTTTACCAGGGACCCTTAGATACGCCTCTGAGGAAGACCTGATTGCCCATTTCCCAAAACAGCGCCCCCTGTCTGCAGGAAGCCGTTAAGATCAGTTATCATCTTTATCCTTATTCTAATGGCAGTTAAACGTACTTCTTTACACGGGGGAATAATAGAGGCAGGAGACAGCCAAATGCTGCCTAGGTCATTGTGCACAGGGGGCTTGCCTAGACATGCCCATGGTGAAAAATTCCACCCCTTAACAGATGCACAGTAAGGGAAATAAATTGATGTGGGGTGGCTCAGACTAAGGGCTCGCCTGTGCACTGGAAGAATGGGGTGGAGCCACCAGGAATTCACGCCTTATGCTGGGGAGGAGCCTGGCCTCTTCAGCTTCTGTGTGGTGGCCTATTCAATTTGTAAGGTGGAAAAGCTGCATGCAGGACCCCTCTTTTTGTTGAGACATTTCCTTTTGCTTAATAAATTCTACCCTCCTCACCTTTCAATGTATCTGTGTGCCTAATTCTTCCTGGTCATGGGATAAGAACTCAGATTTTAGCTGAAATAAGGTGCCAGAAATCCTGCATCAATCCCAGCACTTTGGGAGGCCGAGCCGGGTGGATCACTCGAGGTCAGGAGTTCGAGACTGGCCTGGCCAACATGACAAAACCTTGTCTCTCCTAAAAATACAAAAATTAGCCAGGTGTGGTGGTGGGTGCCTGTAATCCCAGCTACTTGAGAGGTTGAGGCATGATAATCACTTGAATCCTGGAGGGAGAGGTTGCAGTGAGCCAAGATCATACCACTGCACTCCAGTCTGGGCAACCAAGCCAGATCCTGTCTCAAAAAAAAAAAAAAAAAAAAAAAAAGGTTGAAATTTTCCCAGAAGACAAATTAAAAGCCACTCAGAAGTAGGTGGGATTAAACTGTTAAGGTAACTTTTAGAGTAGTCTGTGATTTTGACCATTGAGCAATACAATTTTGGGTTTCTGCTTTCTCTTTTGTTACATTCTCTTCAAAAGTTAAAGAAAACAGATTCCAACTCAAAATTTTGTGGCATCTTTTGAGATAATTTGACCTATTTATCTATTGATTGTAGTGATTTTCTTGTTCATTTGTATTTATTTTTAATGGTATAAAATAGTAAGCCTTTCTCATATTTGTAGAAATAATATTTCTTTGTGCAATGTTGGGCATTTCATTTTCATTATTATATGTACTAAAGAGAATTGTTCATTTGTGTGTGGAAATATCCACCTGTTTTTAATTTTCAGTATTTAATCCTAGGATTCTTGTTCTTTAATGTTGTCTGCAATTCGTAGCTTCAGTTCATTTGGATATTATTTTGGGGTATTGATGAGATGAGGAGCTAAGTTGATTTTTTTTTTATTTTTTTATTTTTTTAGAAGCAATGCAGTTAGTTGTCTCCCCTGACTAATTTTATAAGGTGTGCTGATTTGGCTAAGTTGGTCTCATTTCTCTGATGCTTTATGAAAAGGATTCAGTGGACTCAGTTTCCTCCCTCTTTTAATGGTCTTGCAGTCTAAAATGATTGTTTCAGCCCCTAAGCAGAGACAGCTGAAGACCTGTTGTCACGGGAAGAAGTGAATGCCCTGATGGTGGTGTGCACTGAATAGTGCTTCAGGGGTTCTACCAGGCAGATGGACAGGGGCTGGCTTTAAAAACTCGAAATAAATCATCCTGTTATCATCCTTTCACCATCAATAAAAATAAAACTGCCTTTCTCTTTTTCATGCAAATACCTCCTAGGCTATAAGCTACATCATTCAATTTTTTAAAAGGGTAGATCATTTGTTCTGAGCACTGAGTCTTTTCTTGGGGTGCTGTTAATGATTGCAGCAATGTACATATTTTTTAAATGTCAGCCTTGTAAAGTGTCATATTTTCCCCGTTTCCTTTCTTTGAATCCCCCCCCCTTTTTTTTTACCATATTTATCCTGTGAGTAGACAAAGACAAAGGATTCTGTTATCTGAAACTGCATCAGGATAGATTTAGGCTAGACACAAAGAATGTTTCCAAAATAAAATACACTTGTTTTGGGCACCTTTGCCAGCTGCTGTTCCTGCCTTCCTGGACTCATAGCCTAATGCGACAGGCATAAAGACAGGATGCTGAATTCAAAACAAACACATGCAAAGTCAGACAATAAGTAAAAAAAAAAAAAAATTCTAAGGCAGCTTCAGGTTTAGCAAATACCTTAAAGTAGTGGTCCAATTTGATGCTTAACATGTTTGATACTGGGAAACTAAAGGGAAGGTAGTGGCCACTTTGGGATAAGAAGAGTCAGAATCAACTGGGGTAGAGGATTGGGACCCCAGCCTCTAAACTCTATACCCCTTTCTTTTCACAGTAGATACTTAAAAGTAAATCTGTTATGAATAAAATAGATTTTACATCTGAGTTAAAGGGAGAATAATACTGCCTGTTGTAGAAAATGGGAAGTGAGGAGTAGGAGTTTGAGATGAGGTCATTTCCATTTGTCTGTAATAGTTGAATTCCTGAATAATGAATAAAGTTCATGGTCCTGACCCTGGGCTAGTACATTAACCTCTCTACACTTCAATGTCCTTATAAATAAAACAGAGAGAGAGAGAGAGAGATTTTATTTCCAAGTTGAAAAAGATGGTTAATCTAGGTCCTGACTATAAGAATTAAAGAAAGAGGAAACAAACACAAAAGATGGCTTGCCAGTCAAGACAGGTTTATTTTAGAGAAAACAAACCTGAGGGGGGTGTCTGGCAGAGTTAGGTCAGAGGTACACTCTCTTACAAAGAGTTTTTAAGGATTCAGGTTGGGAGAGTTTATCAGATGCTTGGACTGTTTCTGTGTCTCTTCGTGGTGCTTATCTGGGAGGGAGAGTTGTGTCTGTTCCCATTCATCTTTCTGCAGCTGCAGGCATACCCCCTGAGTCTGCTTTTAGCTTCCCTATTTCGGTGCACCTGAAGTGAAAGGAATGTGCTTATTAAGGCCCACTGTTTTACCAGGGCCCATTGTATGAGGGTGAAGTTTGGCAGTCACCCAAAAGACTTTCCCCTCACCTCCCTCTGTGCCCAGGTTGTCTTATCTGTGTTTTACTGTCTGCTCTTTCTGGCTGCTTGTAGTTAGAAGAGAAGTGATTTCCTTAAAATACATGAGGCTAGAAAGGGAGCTGGAACTTAAAGTGACAGTGTTCGTCCAAGATGATGGTGCTCTTGCTCTGTCACTGACTCAACTCAATTTTTGAAATTCTAGGAAAGAAATAGGTGAAAGAAATAATTTGGAGCTAAAACTCTGAACAATGCTAACCTGAACAGTGTCAACAGAAACAAAAGGGACTTAGGAGCTTGCTAAGACTTCATTTAGGGGAAAGCATGGAATGGATAGAAATAAATGAAGCCATAGACACTTATGGGAAAATAAAGCATATACATACATGTACATATATATTATATATATGCATATATATGTATGTACTGAGACCCACATATATGTGAGAATATATAAATCAACCATTATAATTCTTTTTAAAAAAGGAATGAGGTAGAACACACATATGAAGTCTGTGAATATGCACATTTAACCCTACTTACTCAGCTGAAAATGTAGATTATATTTGGCATCTAAGAAATCCCTCTCATGCTCCTTCCTAAAAAATGGACTTCTGTCATCATAGTTCATTTGTCTATACTTGAACTTCATATAAATGAAGTAATTCAATATGTAATCATTTGTATCTGTTACCTTTAACTCGTTATTATGTCTGTGAAATTACTTCGTGTCATGTGTACCAACAGTTCATTCACTTAAAGACAGGGTTGCTATGTTGCCCAGACTGGCCTCATACTCCTGCTCCTAAGGGATCTTCCCACCTGAGTCTCCAGAGTAGCTGGGACTACAGGCATGCACTACCACACCCAGCAATAATTCATTCTTTTAAACTGCTACATAATACTCTGCTGTGTGAGTATACCACAATAGATTTATGCATTCTTTTATTGCAAAGCATTTGGGTTGTTTCCAGGTTTTATCTACAAACATTATTTTACATGGCTTTTGGTGAACATATGCAGTCATTACTCTGGGGTAAATATTTAACAGTAAGATTGCCATGTCAGAGTGCAGGACTACATTTAGTTGTGAAATATACTGTCACATTTTTCAAATTACTTCCCACCTGTAGTGTATGAGAATTCCAACTGCCTCCCATCTTTGCCAACAGTTGTAGTTATTATTGTTAGTCTTTTGAATTTTAAGCATTCTAGTGGGTGTGAAGTGGTACCACATTGTGGTTTTTATTTGCATTTTCCTGATGACTGATGATGTTGAGCACTCATTAAAAATAGTCATTAAAACTGATCATTTGGTTATCCTCTTTTATAAAGAATCCATTCAACACCCAGTTTTGCCCATTTCTAAAATTTGCCTAATTGTCTTTTTCTTAGTATACATCTTGAGTCTAGGACTTGCCTTTTCACTTTCTTAATGGGGTCTTTTGATGAACAGAAGTTCTTAGTTGTCATCTAGTCCAATGTATCAATATTTTCTTTCATATTTTAAAAATTATCCTGTTTAAGAATTTTTTTCTTCACAGGGAAAAGAAGATATTTGTCTATGTTTTCTTCCAAAAGTTTTATTGTTGTATCTTTCCCATTTAGTTCTGTGATCCATTCCAAATAAACTTTTATGTGTCTTAAATAAACTTTGTGGATAGCATGCAGTCAAGGAGAAGGTTCATTTATTTTTCACCTAGCACCTTTAATAAGAACACTTTCCTTTTCCTACTGAATTGCAGTGGGGCCTTGGTAATAAATCAGGAGACCATATATACTATATGTGGGTCTATTTCTGTACTCCGTTTTCCACTTCACTTTGTGAGCACAAATGAGGACTGGATTTGAAATACTGGATAGTAATTTCCCAAAATGCTATTTTTAGATTGCGACATGAATTGTTTTGTCTTGATAGAGTTCTTTTGATTCTTTTCCCTGACTTACTTTCCATCTCTTTATAAGGAAAAAGATAGCAGTGAGCTCCAGAACATGCACTGACAGTGGCAACCCTAGAATTTTTTTCCCATAAATTCTGTTGTCTTTTTCTCATACAGTTTAATAACACAAAATTTAATATGTTGCTTAATCCAATACGCAGAAAGGGAAGAGAAATTATACAAGTACTAAGCAGACTTTATTTTGCATTTTCACAATTCATATTCATTTTCTATATTCATGACAGTATATACGAACATCTAGAAATATCCTACGAATGTTTTGAGATCTGAGAGAAATATCAGATAGTGCTATAATCTAGAACTTTAACTTTTCCTATTTTTAATGTGTAAAGAAAAATATTACATCACTTTAATGTTAACATTCAATTATAGTTATGCAATCTCTGTTTGCAATTACACTACTTAAAATTATCTTTTAATTAGGAGAGTACATTTTTGGCTCCTGCTTGTGAATGAAAACATGAGCTACAAGAAGAAATATTTATATACACTTTGGCTGTGGTATTTTAATGAACTGATTCCATATATTCTTTATAAACTGACAACTAAAAAGAACTCTCCTGGCCAGGCCTGGTGGCTCACGCCTGTAATCCCAGCATTTTGGGGGGTTAAGGTGGGTAGATCACGAGGTCAGGAGATCGAGACCATCCTGGCTAACATAGTGAAACCTTGTCTTGGCAGACTGAGGCAGGAGAATCGCTTGAACCCAGGAGGGGGAGGTTGCAGTGAGCCAAGATTGTGCCACTACACTCCAGCCTGGGTGACAGAGCGAGACTCTGTTTCAAGAAAAAAAAAAAAAAAAAAAAAAGAACTCTCGTGATTTAATTATTAATAAGTTTCCCTGATGCGTCTGGTGTAACTAATATACTTAATTCAGTTCTCTACAAGTACTTGGTCACTGAACTCTTAATGTCTTCTGAAAAGTTCTAATGTCCATCTCAGAATACACCTGGCTCCTATAAGGACAAATACATTAAGCAATAAGTACAGCTTTAATTGTAAAATTATGGATTTCTTTTTTCCCTAGATTCACTCTTGCTTCCTTGAAATGTTAGATGAGCACTTCTAAGGTTCCACCTAACAAACACTGATAGAGAGCAGCTGAGTAAATGACAGCTATTCAATAGTTTAGGCAAAGAAGGTTCTGTTAAGATACACTTAGAGTAACTGGGCATTGTTCATTAGAA
Source organism: Trachypithecus francoisi (assembly GCF_009764315.1). NCBI lineage: Eukaryota > Metazoa > Chordata > Mammalia > Primates > Cercopithecidae > Trachypithecus > Trachypithecus francoisi. The sequence continues at coordinate 7,695,906 of NW_022681472.1, forward strand.
GCCAGTTTGGGCTAATTATCACTGTGGAAAGTCTACGGTTTGTTGCATTCACGACATATGCAAAGTAAAGACCAAAAAGGAACCTCAGTTTTGCCTGAGATCTTTCTGTGAAGATCTTAGTTTTTAAGATAAGCCAAATACAGCTAAAGGAGATAGATGTGGAAGAAGTGACAAAGCTAATCACTTTCTCAGTTCAATTATTTTTGAAGCATGTAAACTACCTTAAGAAATGTTGCTGGGCGTGGTGGCTCACGCCTGTAATCCCAGCACTTTGGGAGGCCTTGGCAGGCAGATCACCTGAGGTTGGGAGTTGGACACCAGCCTAATCAACATGGAGAAACTCCATCTCTACTAAAAACACAAAATTAGTGGGTGTGATGGTGCACACCTATAATTCCACCTATTGGGGAGGCTGAGGCAGGAGAATCACTTGAACCCTGGAAGCAGAGGTTGCAGTGAGCTCAGATCGCACCATTGCACTCTAGCCTGCGCAACAAGAGCAAAACTCTATCTCAAAAAAAAAAAAAAAAGAAAAGAAAAGAAATGGTTATGAGGTTTATGAGGCACTTCCGTAACAATGCAAAAAGGGCTCATTTAAATTTTAATAAGTAATTCTCACAGTTTAAAGAACTTGTCTCATTTGGAAAGAAAAAAATAAACGTGTGCTTTAAGGTTAGTTCTCTAAAATATTTAATTCCTATGGAGGAGAAAAACCTCTATATTTCATATATATCATGCTTTCCTTAACAACTAGTTTTAGAAAAAAGCAAAACTGAACTGTGAAAATAAAAAAGATTGCCTCCAGTGAATGATTTAAATTATTTTTTAAATTAATTTATTTTTGAGATGGGAGTCTCACTCTGTCATCCAGGTTGGAGTGCAGTGGTGCAATCTTAGCTCACTGCAGCCTCTGCCTCCCGGGTACAAGCAATTTTCCTGCCTCAGCCTTCCAAGTAGCTGGGATTACAAGTGTCCATGACCATACCCGGATAATTTTTGTATTTTTAGTAGAGATGGGGTTTCACCATGTTGGCCAGGCTGGTCTTGAACTCCTGACTTCAAGTGATCTGCCTGCCTCCACCTCCCAAAGTGCTGGGATTACAGATGTGAGCCACTGGGCTTGGCATGAATGATTTAAATTAAAATAAAGATTAAAGTATTTGAAAATATATTTGTTAAAATTATTTTCAAATACAAACTGTGTATACGAAATAATCTTTAGATGTTGCTAAGCCACCATTAATTTAATTTCACTTTTTTGAGATGGAGTCTTGCTCTGTCACCCAGGCTGGAGTGCCAGGCTGGAGTGCATGATCTCAGTTCACTGCAGCCTCCACCTTCCTGGTACAAGCAATTCTCCTGCCTCGGCCTCCCAAGTAGCTGGGATTACAGGCATGCACCACAATATCCAGCTAATTTTTGTATTTTTAGTAAAGATAGGTTTTCACCACATTGGCCAGGCTGGTCTTGAACTCCTGACCTCGGGTGATCTGCCCACCTCGGCCTGCCAAAGTGCTGGGATTATGGGCATGAGCCACCAAGCCCAGCCTAAACCACCATTAATTTTAGGATGAAAAGTTAAATATTTTATTTGTAAAAGCTTTTTTTGTTGTTTTTGTTTTGTTTTGGGACACAGTCTCTTTCTGTAGCCAAGGATGGAGTGCAGTGGTGTGATCACTCATGGCTCACTGCAGTCTTGACCTCCTTGGCTTGAGCAATTTTCCCACCTCAAGTGATCCTCCCACCTCAGCCTACTGAGTAGCTTGGGACCACAGGCGCATGCCACTATGCCTGGCTAATTTTTTGTTTTTTTGTAGACACGGTGTTTATTTTGCCCAGGCTGGTCTCACACTCCTGGGCTCAAGCAATCCTCCCTCAGCCTCCCAAAATGCTGGGACTACAGGCATGAGCCACCACATCTGGCCCACTTTTCATTTTTAAAAGATAAATACAATCTTTATCCCCAAGGAGAACAGGGAAGAAAGTAGAAATGCATTTTAGTGCCTTCTTAAATACACAGGTGTCTTCTCCCACATCTGAGCAACTTTTTATGGGATTTGGTGATGGGGTGAGGTAGGGTAGAGAGCTTACACCCTTTTTTTGTAAAGAAAGATAATAACAGCAGTATTGACATTGAAGCCTAGGAAGACACCCTGCAACTTCTAATCAGTGTTTTGAAAGTATGTGGAAGCTTTCTGAAATCTTTCTAGGAATATGTAAATATTTCTACAGCACTTTAAATATGCAAAAATACTTTTACTTCTTCTCATTGTGAACATCACAGTAAGTTGTGAGGATTATTTCTTATAGATAGGGAAATTAAAGCTAAAAAAAAAAGTTGCATAGGCTAACCAGTAATTTCCTTTAGAATCAGGGTTTCAACCCAGGTCTATAAACCGAAAGTGTTCTGCACCTTGTCAGAATGTGACACTGTATCATATCTACAATTCTAGGCAGCAGGAGCTGCATAAAACACTGGAATTTTCTGGAGGAAAGTGGTTCTAGAGATGTCTAAGCTTAAAATATTTACCAAATAATGAGGTCTATGTTCGACTCAAGCATTTTTGAGGTTCAACTATAGACACTGATGATGTGGACCTACTGATAAGCTTGGGCGAGGTGCAGTACTGACATTCTAATGAGCAGAAAGTAAACTGCAAGCTGTAGACCCAGGCAGTTTCGCCTTGCCCTCACAGCGCACTCAGAGTGACTTTTCTAAGCATTAGGCTTCAGCATTGTTATGGTCTATTGGTTAAGTGTAATGGATTCACTTTGTTTGATTAGGTTCAGATTTTTCCTTAGAGCAGAGGTTGTATGTCTTTCAAGTACAAGGACTAGATCCAGATAAAATGACAAAGGTTGGCCTTGCAAATAAATTCTAGCTCTTGGGTATTAACTCTGAAAATGTGGACTCCTTTCTGTAGTAGTGCATTTCATATTACAAGAGGACCACTGCAGAAAATAGTCAACACACTATTTGTGTAATTAACCATATCCTTTCAAGGTTATGACTGTCTCTTCTTACATTAATGTACTTGCTCCAGGAAGGAGTCAAGGCAACCACCAGTAACATCCAACTTACTATTACAGTAATCTTGAATATATGATCTCTTGAAAAGGTTTGAAAAGAGCTTGTGAGAAAGGTAGACACAGTGGCTCACGCCTGTAATCCCAGCACTTTGGGAGGCGGAGGTGGGAGAATTGCTTTAGCCTGGGAGTTCAAGTCCAACCTGGGTAACATAGCAACACCCTATCTGTAGTATAAAAAGTAAATTAGTTGGGCGTAGTGACAAACACCTGTAGTTACAGCTACTCGGGTGGCTAAGGTGGGAGAATTGGGCCTGGGAGGTTGGAGCTGTAGTGATTGTGCCCAGTACACTCCAGCCTGGGCGACACAGTGAGACCCCATGCCAAAAAAGAAAAAAATATTTTAAAAAGGCTTGCGAGAAAATATCATACAAAATAACTCCAGTGAATTGATATTCTAGTCACTTTCCATTTTGCAATTGTAGGCATTTTGCTTTGGCCCTTCTAATCAAAATAATTTCACTGTTAATGTGAGTACAAAGATCATTTTGATGTGAGGCGTTATTTAATGAAGATTTTTCTGAACCTCATTCTAATCATAAACTTCTAGTGATGTGCCCTGAATTAAAATAATTAGAAATAATATTGTATTGAGGCATTGGACAGGTATTTCAGTATGTCAAAAGTTGGAATTTTCCACATTTATGTTAACAATTTGGGCTATTTCCAATTCCAGGATGGTTTAATAAACAAATGCTAAAGAGAACACACAAACAGAATCAAGCACCCCCTACGGCCTGAATAACATTAGACAAGTTTTTAAAAAAATATCAACAATTATCTAAAGAAACAGTCTAAGAGTCTGTGGATGTGTGGCTAGGATTTTAAAACAATGGGCAGTCCAACCAAGATAATGTGGACTCGGCTGTAGTCTCAGAGATATAACTAGAATATAATTACAGTCTCAAAAAAGCTAACACCTGAAAAATTGAAAAAGACAGCATGAACCCAACAGGGATGAGAGAGGGACCTAGAGAAGGGTGCTGGGGGAAGGAAGACATGTGTGAGCTACACTGAGAAGGCACGTCCACCCACATTAGGCTACCACAGCTGGGCCATTAGGGCCCCTGTCTACTAACTCTTGCTCCCATTTCCAGCTTTCCAGTCAACATTTTGATAATTCTGCTTTCCAACAAAAAGAAAGAATCCATTTATTAGCATATTTTTCTTGGCAACTACATCTTTTTGATTTATACCAGTATCATACCCCACAAGACATGCCCTGCATGTATACAACATGGAAAAACTAGTAGCAAATTATAAAATTTTTCAATTTCACAAAAGTTTGAAGAAAACACACATAAAAGGAAAGAGATTTCTATCTTTCAAGCAAAGAGATTGTGTGCTCTAAATGTGGAGAAACATCTTGACATTCCAGTTATATTCACAAGCCTCTACTCACCTCCCGATCCTCTGAACTAGGGATTGTTGCTAGTCCATGATGTGAGATTTCAACTACCTCAAATGAGAATACTCTTTAACAGTAAATGGCTGTTTAATAAAATTAACATTTGATTGTTTGAAAAGCCTCTCTGATGCCTTAGGAGCGCACAATTGCTCATGGTCATCGCTAGTTAATGTGGAGGTCATCTGGGAAATAACAGGTTTCAGAGTTAGGCAGTGACCTCTGTCATACTCCTGCTTCACATGGGAGTATCAGGGCCAGAGAGGTGAGAGAATTCTCTTATGGAGTAGCATTTTTAAATGCTCTTACTTATGAAGTTATTTAATAAAATACTATTATTTGTAAGGCACTTCAAAATATTTTAAATATGCACAATTGCCTTTAGTGCTAATTGTTAAAAGGAAGAGCCCTCTGGTAAGATTTCCAGTGTGAGACGGCCATTGTTAATGTTTAAAGAGTAAGTCGCTCACTCTTGCTTCCCTGTATTCTTTGATGGCTATAGGCTAAACTGGGGGAATATTAATAAAAAATGCATTACTTTTAGAAAAGATCTAATTAAGCATATGGTGGCATGAAAACAGAAAGGAAAAGGCACAGATTTTTACTGTACTACTGTTATGCCCAGACCGTTTGTTCCCCGAAAAAGACCACCAGAGTCCAGAGTCAAAGCCAAGCGGCAAGGATCTTTAATGCAAGTTCGAACTTGGTCCCTCCGTTCCACAACATACAGGAGGGCCCTGAACAATGCGTGCGCTTGCCTTTTATAGCCTAATGTACACAGGACTTGTAAAGTTGCAGAGGAACGAGGGAATTCTCTAGGTTACAGCATTACAATTGGTTAACATTTTAAGTTTATACATTTTGCAGTTTTTTTAATTGGTTCCCGTGCTCTCACAAACGGCTGTGTTCTTATCGGGGATTTTCCAGGTGGTGTCTTTCTAAAGTTGAGATATATGGTAGTCTTTGAATTGAAAGATATATGGTGGGGAGACATATGGTGGGATGAGCCCAGGAAGTTGAGGGATATATGGAGGGGAGACATATGGTGGGATATGTTTATACTGGGCTCAGGAAGTTGAGAGATATATGGCAAGCACTAGTAATTAGAACAGAAAAAGAACAAGACAGGGACTTTCACATTGCTTGTCTATACAACATCTGAAATCTATAGATAACATTATCGGTTAGGTCCGGCGTCAACTTTTAACTAGGCTCAAGGCGCCACCCGGGCTGTCTGCCAGTAGGGTCAACTTCTAACTAGGCTCAAGGTGCCGCCCGGGCTGTCTGCCTGTGGATTTCATTTGATCTCTTTCATTCCTCCCTTTCTCAAGTACCTCTAGAGCCAATCTTGGGTCTTATAAGTCTGATTCTGTTTCAGCATCTACAGGTTGGTATTGGGCTCTGAGGACCATGAGCTGTATGGTGTCAAACCTCTCTCTGACAAACCGCAAAATTCTGTTAACAACACAAGGTCCTACGGTAAACAGAAATAGTAGACTTAGTAGAGGTCCAATGAAGGGGGCCAACAGAGAAAACATATAAGAATTCCACCATTGATTTGCAGCTGAGGCAAACTGCTGTTTTCTCATTTCTGTGCTTAACTTGCGTAGCTGTTGGACCCTGTTCTCTACAAGCCCTGATTCATTTACGTAGAAGCAACAGTCCTCTTTCAGGAACATACATGTACCACCTTTTTCAGCAGTGAGTAGTCTAGGGCCCTCCGGTTCTGTAAGGTCACCTGAGCCAGGATGTGAGCTGTCGCTGAAGGGAGGCAAGGGACTCAGCTGATTCCTCCATAGCCACGGCAAATTGTTGGTACAATTTGTCGCTTTCTATGAGGGTGTGACCTAGGGCTCCCCCTGTCAGTCCGGCCGCAATGAGGGATGACGTGAGGGAGATTCCCACAATGAGGGGGAGAAATATTGCTCGTGTAGGTCTCAGTTTAGGGATTGGGTGAATGGCAGTACTAGTCCAGTTACCGGTGTACCCCAGGAACTCGCCGGCAGTTAGTAGAGTTAATCGGGAACTAATGTGACAGGAAGACACAGTAGGTTGGCAACAGAGGGACTAGGTAGATTCTTAGATAATGTTCCATTGCACCAAAAGAATATGCCCGGCGGGGCTCTTAGGGAGGCACTAGGGGGCGTCACAGTGATGCTACAGAGGCTGGAGTTAGTGCCTGAAAAACAGTAGGGAAACTTTTCCTGACTAGGGTTTTGGTACAGTGGCACACTAAGAATGGGGGTGTCCGTGAGATTCTGAAAGTCCCTAGTTTGGGTGGAGGATTCCCAGGGCAGAGGGACAGCGGTTAGTGGTGGATGCCCTAGGGTGGCACACAGAAAGCAGCCAGACAAGCTGTGAAGTCCCGTAAGGTTGGCAAGCTCTAATCCTTCTTGTAATACTTCCAGCCAGGAGAAAGGGCGTAATTCTTGTGTTAGTCTGTCTTCCTGTCGCTGGATATCCCCATGGACCAGGGGCAGTACTTGAACTAGGCCACGCCACAGATAGAGGTGACTACTAGGCCATGTGGAGGAAGAGGAATAGTATACAGCCCCATGTTGAGGCGTGGTCCAGCGGGGGTCCCAAGGGTCCTTAACTATCCAAGTATAGATACCGCCTCTACCCTGCTGGTAAAAATTCCACCCGGATTGCTTGTTCCACCCTCTGACTGAGTGCATTTACAGTAATTGTAGGGGCAGCTGCGTTTTGGTGCCACCAATAGTGTTTACAATTGTGCTTAGTCTGATCAAACTCAAAGCATATCATTGGTGCCACTGGTTTGGCTATCTGAAAACCAGTAAAATTCAGCAAAATTGGGGCACTGCACCCTGAGGAGGGACAATCAGCACTGGCCAATAATTTCCTGGGCTTATGAGGTTGCCCAGGGTGGGTTCGGTTTTCATAAAGCCAGAATCTCCAAACAAAGGGATTAGAAACTGGTTTTGTGTTAGCCCCCACGGCCACTAGGGCGACTAACATTAGGGTTAGACTACCTAGCTGCATGTTTGTAGTGAGCTATGTTGCCGGCGCAGGGTGAGTTTAAAGGGGTTGTTCTTAGCTTTGTCCACAGTCCACGTGGTCGGTGCTTCAGTCGCTATCGTGACGGGTCCGAGAAGGTCGGAGGCTGGGTCCACCGGCTTGACGTGGGTGTAGTGGATCCACGACGCGATGCCTTCTACCTTTAGGGCAGTGGGTGTGGTTAGGAGTACTTGAAGCGGTCCCTTCCACCGGGGTTCTAAGGTTTCTTGCCGGTGTCGCTTGACCAGGACCCAGTCTCCCGGCTGGTACGGGTGGGGTGTCGGTGGAGGTCCGGTTTCATACAATTCCTGCAGCTTAGGCCAGATTTCCTGATGAATTTTCTGCAAGGCTTGTAGGGAAAACAAGAGTTCAGATACATTTTCGGTTTCAGATTTGAGCAGATCATCTTTTAGGCTGGGAACTAGGGGTGGGGGTCTGCCATACATGATCTCATAAGGGGTAAGGCCCAGTCTGTAGGGGGTATTATGGGCCCGGAACAGAGCGTAGGGGAGAAGGACCACCCAATTAGCGCCAGTCTCCATAGTTAATTTAGTTAAGGTCTCCTTTAAGATCCGATTCATCCCTTCTACCTGTCCTGAACTCTGGGGCCTGTAAGCGCAATGTAATTTCCGATTAGCCCCAAGAATGGAAGCCAAATCTTGACTCACCTTAGCAACGAAGGCCGGTCCATTATCTGACCCTATCTGGATGGGAAAGCCATACCTGGGAAGGATATCTTCCAGAATTTTCTTCGCTACAACCTGAGCGGTTTCTCTTTTGGTTGGAAATGCTTCAGTCCACCCTGAAAAGGTATCTACAAAGACAAGTAAGTACTGATATCCGTATTTTCCTGGCTTTACCTCAGTGAAATCTACTTCCCAGTAGATACCGGGCCTGGTTCCCCTGAGCCTTGTTCCCGCAGCAGCCTGGGATTGGGGATAGGCGTTGCTAAGCTGGCAGACTTTGCAACTCATCACGATGCTGCTGGCCGTTTCCGCTATGCGTCTGATCTTGAGCTTGGAGCGTCTAATCAGGTCCATCATCCGCCGGGCACCCAGATGGGTGGATCGTGGATGTGTTCTAACACTTGCTGTCCTCAATTTTCTGGTAGGATAATGTGGTCTTTAGTATCAGTCCACCACCCATTCTGGATCTGTTTCAGGGGAAGTTTGTCGATCCACTGGAGATCTTGTTCTGAATAATCAGGGTAATACGGCAGGTCTTGGGGGCCCGGATCAGGGAGCTGGAGTGCAAGGAGTTGACTGGGAGCCTTTGCCACACTCCTTGCAGTTTGATCTGCCAGAAAGTTGCCTTGAGCAGTTGGAGTGGTTGGCTTCTGGTGCCCTGGGCAATGTACAATAGCCAATTTTTCTGGTTTCCATAGGGCTGTTAGCAGGGCTAGGATCTCTTGCTTATTTTTTATCTTTCCTTCAGCCGTTAGCAACCCTCGCTCCCTGTAAATGGCCCCATGTATGTGTGCCGTAGCGAAAGCGTACCGGCTATCTGTGTATACTGTCAGTTTCCTCCCTGCCCCTAAGGTAAGAGCTTGGGTGAGCGCTATCAGTTCGGCCCTCTGGGCCGATGTCCCCGGGGGCAGGGGTTCCGCCCAGATTACCTCAGTCTCTGAAGTCACCGCTGCTCCAGCATACCTCTGGCCTTGGTGTATGAAGCTACTCCCATCGGTGAACCAAACGAGGTCGGCGTCAGGAAGTGGGCGGTCCTGCAGGTCCTCTCGAACTCCGTGCACCTGGGCTAATATCTCGGTGCAATTATGGAGCGGCGCGTCCAGGTCCGGTTTGGGCAGCAGCGAGGCAGGCTTTAAGGTCATTGGGGGCAGGAAAATTATTCTAGGGGATTTAATAGTAGTCCCTGGTAGTGGGTGAGCCGGGCGTTGCTTATCCATCGGTTAGGCGGCTGTTTGAGTACACCTTCGATGGCATGTGGGGTACGACCCGTAATTCTTGTCCCAAGACGAGTTTATCAGCATCTTGTACCATCAGGGCCGTGGCTGTGATCACTCGGAGGCAAGGGGGCCACCCAGCAGCCACTGGGTCTAACTTCTTTGACAGGTAGGCGACTGGCCTCTGCCAGGGGCCTAAGTTCTGAGTTAACACCGCCTTGGCGATGCCCTTACTCTCGTCCACGTATAAGTGGAAGGGCTTAGTGACGTCAGGCAGTCCCAGTGCAGGCGCAGAGAGTAGGGCGGTTTTAATCTGTTGGAAAGCCGACTCGGCTTCTTCTGTCCAATTAAATGGCTGCTGTCCCTGCGTCGCCTGATATAAGGGCTTAGCCAGCTCTGCAAACCCAGGTATCCATAGTCTACAAAATCCTGCCGACCCCAGGAATTCCCTTACTTGTCGGGTGGATTGTGGCCTGGGGATCTGCAGAACAGTCTGTTTCCGGGCGTCTGTTAACCAGCGCTGCCCTCCTTTTAGCAGGTACCCCAGATATGTTACTTCTGGTTTACAGATTTGAGCTTTCTTTGCCGAGGCCCGATAGCCTAGACTCCCTAGAGCTTGTAAGAGACTTTTGGTCCCTTGGAGGCAAGCTTCTCGGGTCTCGGCAGCGATCAGGAGGTCATCAACACACTGTAATAAGGTTATTTCAGGGTGTTTGCGTCGGTACTCACCCAGGTCTTCATGGAGAGCCTCATCGAACAGGGTAGGAGAGTTTTTGAATCCCTGAGGCAGTCTGGTCCATGTCAGTTGGCCACTTACGCCCCTTTCAGGGTCAGTCCACTCGAAGGCGAAAAGCTTTTGGCTCTGAGGGGCTAAAGGCAAACTGAAGAAGGCATCCTTCAAATCTAAAACAGTGTACCATTGGTGTTTGGGGTTTAGAGTACTCAGGAGGGTATACGGGTTAGGCACAGTTGGATGTATGTCCATAACTCTCTTATTGACTTCTCTTAAGTCCTGTACAGGTCTATACTCCCCGCTATTAGGTTTCCGTACCGGCAACAAGGGAGTGTTCCAGGGTGAGTGACAGGGCCGAAGGACCCCTTGGTCGAGGAGCCGACGGATGTGGGGCGTGATTCCTTCTTTGGCCTCTAAGGGCATTTGGTATTGACGCACCTGAACGGGGTCTGCCCCAGGCTTGAGTTCCACAAACAAGGCAGGACGGTGCTTTGCTAGTCCTAAACCTCCCGTTTCTGCCCAGGCTCCTGGAAATTGTTGAAGCCAGGTTGCTATGTCCTGGTCAGGGGCCGCCTGCTCCTGGTGGAGCCGGTATTCATCTTCTAAGGTTATGGTCAGGACGGGCACGGGCTGATTTTGGGAATCGGTCATGATGGGCCCCTCAGGGAGGAACTGGATCTGTGCTCCCATTTTAGTTAGCAGGTCTCTCCCTAGTAGAGGACAGGGGCTCTCAGGGATAACCAGGAAGGAGTGGGTTACATTCTTGGCTCCGAGATTTACTGTTCTTTGTGTCGTCCAGGGGTACTTTTTAATTCCTGTGGCCCCTTGTACCCACGAGGACTTGGAGGATAATTTTCCCTCAGTTTTAACTAGGACTGAGTGTTGTGCTCCCGTATCAACCAAGAACTGAACTGGGGACCCCTCCACTTGCAAGGTTACCCTGGGTTCGGGGTGGGGGACCGAACCCCGTCTTCCCTAGTCCTCATTTTGAGTGACTAGTACGGGTGTAGACCTAGGGGGTCCCCGTCCTTGCTGTTTCTTTTTGGGACAGTCTCTTGCCCAGTGGCCAGCTTGTTTACAGTAGCCACATTGGTCTTTGCTCAGGTTGTTATATCTGGGGGACCGCTTAGGTTGGGTGTTCTCTGGCTGTAGATGCTCTTTTTGTACAACCGCTGCCAGGACCTTGGTCATTTTTTCCTCTGGAGTATCTCTATTATTGTAAACCCGCTGGGCTATCTGAAGGAGGTCCTGAAGCTGTTTTCCCTCTAAGTCCTCTAATTTCTGGAGTTTCTTTCTAATATCTGGGGTTGCCTGATTTACAAAAGACATCACAATGGCTGCTTGGCTTTCAGGAGCCTCTGGGTCCATAGGGGTGTATTGCCTAAAAGCCTCCATTAATCTTTCTAAGTAGCTAGCCGGGCTTTCTGTCTTTCCCTGCAGAACAGAGTATACTTTAGCCAAATTGGTGGGCTTGCGAGCAGCCGCCCGGAGACCTGCCATTAGAGTCTGGCGATAAAGGTGTAGCCGTCCCCTACCTTCTGCCGTGTTGTAGTCCCACGCCGGTCTGGACAGAGGAAAAGTCGCATTTATAAGGTCGGGGTTGGCAGTCGGTTGACCGTCGTCCCCCGGGACCAGCTTTCTACCTTCTACCTGTATTCTCTCTCGCTCCTCCGTTGTGAACAAGATTCGGAGGAGCTGCTGACAATCATCCCAAGTGGGCTGGTGGGTAAACATAATACTATCCAGTAAAGCCATTAAATCTTTGGGGTTGTCTGAAAACCGAGCACTCTGGGTCTTCCAATTATATAGATCACTGGTGGAGAATGGCCAGTACTGGAGCCTAGGACTTCCCGTGTCGTCTGGGGGCCCTATTTCCCGAAGGGGTAACGCCACTGTGGAGTCAGGTGGCTGGGGAGGGAGAGCCCACAAGGTACGCCCTCGCGTTCGCCCAGCCGGCCCTTCGGAGTTGCTTTCACTTTCAGCGGGTACAGGCATGCCGACCGCTTCCCGTTCACCTGCTCCCTCCTGCGGTTCCTCCCGGGGGGCTGGGACCCGGGGACCGGAGGGGTATGGAGGGGGTTCTGTGGACAGAAGGTCCTCGCTATCTGGTAGAACAGGATGGGGGGGGCAGTCGGTTGCTTGGATTTTAGCGGTCGAGCAACCAGTGCCTTACAGGGTTCAGAGGTTAATTGGAAAGGGGACAGCCAAGGGGGCGGGTTCCCAGCTATATCCTGCCATATGAGGATATATGGGATATGATCCGGGTGATTAGCATGCCCAGGCTGGAAAACCTTGGACTTTACCCTAGTGATGACAGGGAGACAGAACGTCCCTTCGGGTGGCCACCCTACGTTAAGGGCGGGCCACTCGGAGCGGCACAGAGTAATTAGCTTTCCCTTCCTGATGTCCATACCAAGATCATGGGCCCTTGCCCTAACATCCTTGAAATTACTTGTAAGGAGAGATAGGGGAGTGCGCTGGGTATTACCCATCTTGAACAATAGCGCCCGGAGTGGCGTCTGCAACAGGTCCTGCAAGGGAAAAGTGAATTGCTGGAACAGGTCCTGCAAGGGAAAAGTGAGTTGCTGGAATATCAACAACAAGTTTACGTCAGTCGCAGGCGCGTGCCAGAAATCTGGGTCAAAACAAGTGCAAACAAGAACCAGATGAGAGCCGGGGGACGTCTCCCACCGGTCTCCGCTGGCTGTCCTATAGCGCGTCCGCCAGGACGTATGCCAGCTTCAGATCTCGCGAGTCACAGATTCAGGCGGACTTAGAGAGCCGCGAATTCAGACAGGCTAACAGCCTCAGGCGGACTTAAAGAGCCGCGAATTCAGACAGGCTAACAGCCTCAGGCGGACTTAAGAGAGCCGCAGGTTCAGACAGACACAGACAGACAAAGACGAAGACGGGCAAACACAGACGAGCCGGCTCACCTATTAGCAGATCGATCCTAGTAGATCCGTTGACCAGGGGTCTGGTGGGCTTGGGGAATCCCGGACGAGCCCCCAGATGTTATGCCCAGACCGTTTGTTCCCCGAAAAAGACCACCAGAGTCCAGAGTCAAAGCCAAGCGGCAAGGATCTTTAATGCAAGTTCGAACTTGGTCCCTCCGTTCCACAACATACAGGAGGGCCCTGAACAATGCGTGCGCTTGCCTTTTATAGCCTAATGTACACAGGACTTGTAAAGTTGCAGAGGAACGAGGGAATTCTCTAGGTTACAGCATTACAATTGGTTAACATTTTAAGTTTATACATTTAGCAGTTTTTTTAATTGGTTCCCGCGCTCTCACAAACGGCTGTGTTCTTATCGGGGATTTTCCAGGTGGTGTCTTTCTAAAGTTGAGATATATGGTAGTCTTTGAATTGAAAGATATATGGTGGGGAGACATATGGTGGGATGAGCCCAGGAAGTTGAGGGATATATGGAGGGGAGACATATGGTGGGATATGTTTATACTGGGCTCAGGAAGTTGAGAGATATATGGCAAGCACTAGTAATTAGAACAGAAAAAGAACAAGACAGGGACTTTCACATTGCTTGTCTATACAACATCTGAAATCTATAGATAACATTATCGGTTAGGTCCGGCGTCAACTTTTAACTAGGCTCAAGGCGCCACCCGGGCTGTCTGCCAGTAGGGTCAACTTCTAACTAGGTTCAAGGCGCCGCCTGGGCTGTCTGCCTGTGGATTTCATTTGATCTCTTTCACTACGGAGAGCCTACTTTAAAGGTGACATGTTGACGACTCCAGGAGTCGTACTTCTCAATCAGGTAGAATGTAGAGATAAACTTTTAAGAAATGACGAGGCCAGAAATTGCTGAAAGAATGCAGTTATAGTGTATGCTTGTGAAGATAAGCTTCATACTTTTGGAGATGTTTAAGAACTCATTCTTTAAGAAACTAGGCAATTCATGTTAGAAGCCTGGGCTGGTTAAGGACCCCACTGATAGAATTCCAAAGAGATAACAAATGACACCTATATTAACTCCTCACTAATACTACAACTATTAGAGGAATTAATTGATGGTATTTCCAGAGCAGTCTAAGAAAAGGGTATTACATCACTGATTTGGAACTAGATTGTCAAAAGCATCTTTGCTATTAGGTCCCACAAAACTGGAGAGTTCATTCCAAAGCAAAACATAACAGTTGTAAAAATAGCTCTTGAAAGCCTAGTGTTGCAAATTCTTAAATTGTCAACAACATTTAAAACTTTAGTGATGGTTAAGTACAGTTAGAGGGATTCCTGTCTCTAGAAGGCCAAAGGGTGACATCGTTAAAATAGTTCACTGGCACAGTATTTCAATGGGACATAGATACTGGGTGAAGAGGCAGTCCTATGTGTATTCTTACAGGACATCTACGTTATATTACTGCTTTGATTAGAAGAGTACATGGAGGACTAATCTTGCATTTTGTTATCTTGAGGCTTGCTACTTGTTTCTACTAACATTAGAATTGGTATTGCTATTAAGCTTCATTTTAAGGTGGTAATGAAACAAACAGGTGGAGCTCTAACTGGTTTCCAAGTCTGAGACACCTAAGAAATATGTAAACCCAAATAGCTAACAGCTGACTGTTCAGTCTCATTACCACTATGTTAAGAATTGTTTGAAATAACTTCCATCTTACCCATAAAGATGATAAACTATACAAAGCATTTTTAAAAAATGGCCAAAGACAGCTTATGGCCTAAGAGCTATCAATTAGTAACTAACCTAAGAGCTATCAATTAGTCAACATATTAATGTTTTCCCAGCTTTCCAGTTTTTACTAAGTAAAACTGATAAATCTATGAAAATTAGATTTTAAAGTAAACATTACCAAATTTGGTTGCCTTTAGGCATCATTAAATCATATGCTAAAAACAAACAAACTCCAAGTATACCTATAAATTTTTATCTACATCTTAAAGGGCAATAGCTATTTTAGACCTAACTTAAAAAGAAATGTGATTTTAAAAAGATCACAATTTCCTTGCAGCTACTCTTATACTTTGACTCTGGGTTGGCTCTGTGACTTACTTTGACCAAGTGACATGACTTCCAAGCTTCTTTTGCTGCCACTGTTTAAGAAACCCCAGGCATTTTGATAGAGGTTCAGAAGGAACCAAGGCATCCCTTTCAGACATGATTGCAGTCACATGCGCAAATGGTTATTTTAAGCCAGCAAGTGTAGGAATGAACAGTTACACAACATATACGTGATAAAGAAATTAGCACCAACAGTGAGACTGCTGCCCTAATAAAAACTTAGAACACATGACACTGCCTCACAAAGGCTATAAGAGTGAACAAATTGTACTAGCAGAGGCTTGAAAAGTAAAGAAACTGCTACTGAAAGCTGGAAAGACAGGAACTTGTGTCTTGTGGTGGCAAAACAACTGGCAAAACAATGAAGTTGTGATTCTGGCTAAGGTGGTTTCCAGGAAATGTTCAAAGCATCAATTGGCTTATTTTGGCTCTGTATAGTAACGCATGGGAAGACAGAGATGAAACAGAAGATTCTGTTCTGCTGGGTTGGATCCAGTCTCTGCAGCAAGTTGAAAATTCTCAAAAGACAGAGTTGCAGGGTAAGGATAGAATCAAGCCTGTGGCTGTTATGCCCTTTGCTATGACTTCAGGTTTAAGTCATAAACCTAATAGACCTTCTTATGTAGACAAAAGGTGCTCCTAGGAATCTTGTTTTCCCATAGTACACTAGCCTTCCAGAGAGGTCTGTGTGAATTACGACTTAACTTTTAGAGAACTCCAGTCAGTTTTATAGGAAACCCAAAGTTTTTAAGGAAACTATACTTTGCTGAACACATATAAAGATATTTAAAAATGAAAAGGGCCTCAAGGCCTCCAACTTTGAACAAACAGGAAATAACTAATCTATTGTATGAGTCAACCTCAGGGCATCTGAGGCAAATGCTGCAGTATTAACTTTGAGCAAATGTATTCTTTAGTCCCTTTTTGTTTTCTTGGACCCATGCATTAAAGTAACGACATTCAGTGATTAAACTATTTTAACCACTAGAAGAAATTAAGGTACACACTGAAATATTTCCCCCTAATTGGAAAATCACTGTTAGAAGTCAGAAGTGATCAATTTGACTCCTAGATGAGATTATAATTCTGCAACAGTGGCCAAATCACTAAAGTCTCTGAGCCTGTTAGGCCAGTAGTAATGTCACAGAAAACAGGAGATTAGGACCCTCAGAGAATTGGTCCCTTCACTTAAAGCATCTGATGCAAAAGTCCTGTACAAAATACTAGCAAATTGAGTTCAGCAGCATATCAAAAGGATAATATAATGACCAAGTGGGATCTATTTGCAGAATGCAAGGATGAGTCAACATACAAAAATCAATTGACATATTACACTAATAGAATAAAGAAAAAGTTCCATATAATCATCTCAATTTAGGCAGGAAAAGCATTTGACAAAATTCAACACTTTTTTCATGATAGAAAACAATGACAACAACAACACTCAACAAACTCAGAAGAAAACATCTTCAACTAAAAGATCATACGTGAAAAACCCAAGCTATCATCATACTGTTATGGTGAAAGACTAAAAGCTTTTTCTGTAAAATCAGGAACAAGATAAGGATGCATATTTTCACCATATCTGCTTGACACAGTATTGAAATTCTAGCCAGAGAAATAAGGCAAGAAAAAGAAATAAAAGGTATCCAAACTGGAAAGGAAGATGTACAACTATCTGAATTTGTAGACAATCTGAATATCCCAAAGAATACACAACACAGGCCGGGCGCGGTGGCTCAAGCCTCTAATCCCAGCACTTTGGGATGCTGAGACGGGCGGATCACGACGTCAGGAGATGGAGACCATCCTGGCTAACACGGTGAAACCCCATCTCTACTAAAAAATACAAAAAAAAAAAAAAAAAAACTAGCCGGGCGAGGTGGCGGGCACCTGTAGTCCCAGCTACTCAGGAGGTCGAGGCAGGAGAATGGTGTAAACCCGGGAGGCAGAGCTTGCAGTGAGCTGAGATCCGGCCACTGCACTCCAGCCTGGGTGACAGAGCGAGACTCCGTCTCCAAAAAAAAAAAAAAAAAAAAGAATACACAACACATATACACATAAATGGTACAGCTAATAAATTCAGCAAAGTTTCAGAGTACAAGATCAACACACAAAAATCAGTTATGTTTCTTTACCCAAGCAATGAATAATACAAGGAAATTAAGAAAACATTTCATTCATAGCAGCACCAAAAAGAACAAAATACCTAGGAATAAACAAACAGAAGCAAAAGTTCTGTACACTGAAAACTACAAATTTTGGTGAAAAAAAATTAGACACAAGTGGAAAAATATTTTGTGTTCATGGATAGTAGACTTAATATTGTTAAGATGGCAACATTCCCCCAACATGAGCCAGACTGAATGCAATCCCTATCAAAACACCAATGACTTTTTTTCCAAAATGGAAAAATACCAACCCTAAAATTCATATTGAAGGTGATGGAACCCCTAATAGCCAAAACAATCTTGGGGAAAAAAAAGTTGAATTCATACTTTCAGATTTCAAAATTTATTACAAAGCTACAGTAATAAAAACACTATCATTCTTTATAAGAATAGTCTCTTCAAGTGGTGCTGAGATTACTGGATAGCCACATGCAAGAGAATGAAGTTGGATCTCTACTTCATATCATACACGATAATTAACTCAAAACGGAACAACCTAAATATAAAAGAGAATACTATAAAACTCTTAGAAGAAAATATATAAGTAAATCTTTATAACCTTGGATTTGGCAACGGATTCTTAAGTTGTGACACTAATAAAATACTTCTAAATCATGAGTTTAGTATCCAGAAAATATAAAGAACTCTTACAAATCAATAGTAAAACAAGACAAACTAAAAAACAGGCCAAGAGCTTGAATACATATTTCTCCAATGAAGACACACAAATGACCCACAAGTAAGTAACACTCACTAAAATGGCCACAATTTTTTCTTTTTTTTAAAAAAAAAAACAAGAAGTGAGAGCAAGCATATGAAAAACTTGGAGCCCTCACACATTGCTGGTGAGAGTGTAAAATGGTTCAGCCACTGTTGAAACAATCTGGCTGTTCTTCAGAAAGTTAAACATAGTATTACCATACTTTCTAACAATTCTCTTAGGATATACCCAAAATAATTGAAAACAGGTACCCATGTACATACGTGTTTTCATAGCAGCACTAGTAACTAAAGCCAAAAACCTAAATGTTCATGAAGAGGTGAATGAATAAACAGATTATGGGATATATATATATTTATAATGGAATATTATTTAGCCATAAAAAATTAAGTATTGATACTGTTCATTTTCAAATTACTAACTTTATGTGAATTTCATCTCAATATAAAAAAATGAAACAAAAAGGACTCTAAGATGATTTCTAGGATTTCAAAAAGGTTTAAAATTATAAGTCTATAATTCTTCCTTATTTTCTGGATACAGAAGTTCAGCAGTTTAATGCCCTACTCTTGAATATGAGGAGACAAGCCAGGATCATAAGACATTCGAGAAACACTTCCAACATGACATAAAGACTAAATGAGAAAAAAAGAGCATGGAAGACAACAGAGAGAAGAAAATTAGAAAAACACTAATTTGTATCTTCAGAGTTTAAAAAAACAAAACAAAACAGATGCATAGGATTCATGAAAAGGTGATCAGCAATCTTGTAAGTTAAAGCCATAGTTGTCAACACAAAATTCAATGACATGGCTTAAAAGACACATTGTGCAAACTCCCAGACAACACTAAAATATTAATTAAATAGAATGCAGGAGATAATATAAAAAGACATTTTCCAAAAATAAATAAAAAAAAACAACTCCCTTAGTGCTACGGACATACATCACTAGGCTGAAAGGGTTCTCTGATTGCCTAGTACCAAGAATGGTTGGGGGTTGGCAACTGCAAGACATTATCATCAAACATAATCTATAAAAGAACACAGATGGAATGGTATTAGATTTCGCAATACCCCAAACGACAGAAGACAATGTTCGCAAAAAAATGATACTGTTAAACTATCAATCATGAGCCTACTTACAGAGGTTCAGAAAATTTATTTCACTAATTCTTTCCTAGGAAGTCACTTAATCAAAACCTCTAGTACGAAAGAGAAGAGTCCATGAAATGCAGCTTCCTAACAAAAATGTTAAGGAAAGTCCTAGAATATGAAATAGTCAGCTTAAAGAGCAAACAGATGTTTGAAGCAGAACAGTTCACAATGGAGGTCTGAGAAAAGTGGCTTGATAGACTAAATATGAAGCAGCATCTGCATCTGAAAATACTGAAGCTATGATAACTACAAGGTAACAGCAGAATAAGAAAGAAAATAAAAAATCTTCAAAGAAAAATCTATGGGCAGTACAAGAAAAAGTAATCACCTTAAGTCGTCATAATGCAAATCTTAATGCACAAACTAGAACATAATAAAGTATACAGGAAAGACAGAAGTGGGCAAGTAAAGTTATGAAAGAACTAAATCTTATATGAGAAAGTCAATTAAAAATGTACGTGGATTTATCAAAATATCAGCATAGCCATGTAATTTGGCACTCCATATACAAATGTCTACAAGCAAAAGTAATTGCCTCTAGGTGGCAAAATTTGGGAAACAGGACAGGGATCTTGGGGTGTATTATTTTTTTGGAAAGAATGTGCATGTGTTTGTATCTTGACAATTTTAAGAAGTCAGTAAAAATGACCGTTCATATGATTTTTGCTCATTCTGTTCTTAGTATATCCACTCACCTTTGCCAAAATAAATCAATCTATGTAATTCATGTGCTTAAAGTTTATGTGTAAAATGTGATTTAAATCTTCACTTATGTAATAAAAGGAGCTACATTTCCATGCAAGTCTGAATAGTACCTTACAGGTTTGATTGTATTACATAAAGAAATCTTTATAATAGCTAACACACGTTGAGTGCTTAGCATATGCCTGAAATTGTTCAAAGCCCTTTACACTTATAATTCTTAATCTGCAAAATATCCCTCTGAGGCAGGTCCTATTATTATCCCATTTTAGACATGAGAAAACTGAGGTTCAGAGTTTATGGAACTCACCTAAAGTTAACGTTAGATCTAGAACTGGAAGTGAGGTACCCTAATGCCAAAGATTAGGGTATAGCACCTTTACCCAAAGCTAGTAACTCAGTTGATGAGTTTAGATTTCCAAGTTTCATTTCTCTTCAACTTTTTAACTAAGAAAATTATTTCATTTTTTGTGCTTTATAAAGATACATGTGAACAACAACAAGATACAAAATAGCATATAAGGAAACTATAGGCAACAATCTTCAACAGCAATATTAATAATGATTTGATTTGATATGTGTCACAAAAATTCCACAGTACAATGACCACATATGAAATCTGAAGAGTACCAATTAAGTCAAAATGGCCTAGCTGGCAGATTCATTTAGACCTAACCAGATCTGCTTCACAAAATCGCCCTCTATATAAAGTTATTACTTTAACAGTCTTTGCATAAAGATGTCATGGAAAGATTAAATAGAAACAAGTGAAATCATTTGTTCATTTATTCATTAACTTGTCAAATTCAGTTTTCTATACACTACGATGTTTATTCCATTTTGTACTATTAGATACACATATTTAAAAAAATATTTAACTTATTTTTATGAAGAAATTAAATATTTTCTGAAAAAGAATTATTTTATTATTGTTCTCTAGCAACAGATCTCAAACAATTCTCATCCAACTCAACTAACTCATTTAAATAACTTTGCTCAATGGCAACTTCTCTAAAGATCTAGTTTACACAATTCTATTCTACATAACACTGTTTACCCTGTTACATGGTATATAGTTAAAGAACATTTTTGTAATAAACATGTTTCTTTTTGATATGATACATAACAATATTTTCACACTTCCCAGCAATCACTCAAATATATTAAAAATGTATCCTTCTTTAAAAGGCACACACATTTACAGGTTCAAATCTTTATTGTTTTAAAATTGTACAGTTCTTTTACAATACAATATTTTGTTATTTAAATGACCTCTAAATGGTTAATGTGCAATGAATATCTTTTGTTCTGAAACTCAACCATGAATTACGATTTCATCAATATGATTATTCTAGAGTCATAAAGATGTTGGGAAGGTTTGAGTCTGCATTTAAAATGGTTAGTAGCACAGACTCTTTCCTTTAGAACCCAGATGACCAATCCATTGAAAGTGCTTTTGAAGACTGCTGATTATTTATGGCTGATCTTAAAATCAGTCAATCAAATTACAGTTCCTTTTTTTTGAAACATCAAAGGGCATTTAAGAAAACTGAAACAATTTGCTTTAGTAATCTACCGAGGCAAACTCAAAATGATTATCTGCATGCAATAACACTCCTCTTTAAATAGTTTTGAAGAATTTATACATTTTATAAAGAATGTGTTAAAGAGTGCAAGTATTCTGATACTGATTTCACAAAAGGACAAATGCTGGTAATAATAACATTTAACATCTAAGTTCAAGCTAGTGTATATTTAACAGGCAATTAATATGGCTCATCATAAGCCACAATGCACAAGGTATGCCCTTTGAGAAAATGAACTAGTTTGGTCCGCATTTCTAGAGTTGTCTGGGTAAAAACAAAAAACAAAAACCATTTTAATTCAGCCAAAGATTTTGATGAATTAATTATTCCTAAAATGAAGCCAGTTAAAAAGTAAATGATGTACACCAATGAAGCATATTGTCACGCTGACTTTTGCATAAAAAGATGGCCTGCTGTTTTTGGAGTGATGAATGAGCACTGCAGGACAAATCAGAAAAAAAAGTCATAGAATGTATTAATTTTGTCCGTAAGTTATACTTTCTTATTCCATGATACGGCTTTCACTCTGTAAAACTTTGTCCCCAAAGGAACTTTAAATCTGTTTTGTGCCTAAGAGGGAAAGAAAAAAATGGAATCACTAAAATGATTAAACCACATCACACACACACACAACCCACAAAAACAAAAAGAAACAAAAAAATACATAAACGATATCACACAAAAAAAATACCCTCCTATCATATTACTCATTGCTAAGTATTGAGGGGTTGGAAGGATGTGATGGTCTTTATCAAACTATGTAAGATCTACCCCTCACCAACAAAGAATATATTGAGTGAATAGCAAAGACAAAGTTGGTAGCCACTGCTAAAGAATATAATACAAAGTGAGCCATACATCATTATTTTAAGTATCAAAGAAACCTCAGTACTATATGGTTCAAGTTCTATTCATGTTTTGTACATCGAGGCCCCAAATTGTAGTGAGTCAAGAAGAATGCTCAGAAGGTTTCACTGATTCTAGAGCACTGACATTGTTACACAATCAGTCCATTTTTTAAGTCACCAAATACTTTACACTACCTTTCTTTAATGGGGGTAGAGTATGAAAATAATAAAACATCAACTGTATTTACAAATAAAATTCCCTTTTCGTCACTAGTTATGCAGGGATTTTTTTTTTCCTGCAAATTAGTTACACTAGTAACCTAACAGTCATAGAACACAGACTTTGTAGTGGTTTTCCATTATATATTGATAGGCTGTAGTTAATCTATCTCTACTATCTAAGGACAACATGAATACTTATAAATTGCCAGTTCAAACTCATTCTCATTAAAGTCAAACTCTAACTCAAATAAGCATAAAGGCCAAGAACAGCAGTGGTAATGATTTCTATATAAAGCAGTATTAAAATATTCTTTATAGTTCCTAGGCTTAGTATCACACGATGTGGTTTTTACCTTTTTGGCTTGACAGTATTCTTTTTCCATTACTTTTCCAAGTACCCAGGGTCTTCTAGATGCACCTGAAGCTAAGGAAATTAAACAGTTAATTTCTTTTTGAAAGTATGATAATAATTATTCATGGAAACATAACTGCCAGAATTAAAACAGACTAAAAAGCTCTCACAAGTGGAAGAATAGGTAAGACTTTAAAAACTGCTGAAATCACTGAAATGCTTAACAATTTACAAAACCAAATTCATGCTACTTTTCAACCAGTAATGTGTGCATAGCTCTTGTTACTCTAATTAAACGTACATGATATGTCAAGTCACAGAAATAACAATTCAGGAAACACTAATAATCTAAGTACAAATCATGAACAAATATCTAGGAATTCTAGACTAACTCAATAGTGCCCTCTATCGAAAGAACTAAAAGATAACCTTTCCCATTTCTTTAAGCAAATGTATAGGTTCAAAGCAAATGTATTTAAAATGTATAGGTTCAAAGCAAAACACTCTGAGGGGCAGTATTTTTAATACAAGTTCTCAAAGGCAGCAACTGAACAGCTCTCACATCTGTATGCCACAGTGCTGGGCAAAACAGTGTGTATACAGCTGGTACTCAATAAATAACTAATAAGGGTTAAGAACCAAAAAAGTCTAGAAGGGCAGTACTTGTGTGAATGAAGGAAAGTTGAAAAATGTGAGAGAAGACAGGATAAACCTAGTCCTTATAAAGCCAAAATGTGACAAGTCAAGTGATATCCATTCTCTTTTAAAATTCATCAGAAAAGAAGCTGTCATATTAAAGTTGACTTCAAAAGAATTCAGGCAATAAACTACAGATGCCTTTCAACTTATGATAAGGTTATGTCCAGATTAAACCCATCCCATATTGAAAATATCTAAGTTGAAATGCATTTAAAACTTCTAATCTACCATACACCATAGCTTAGCCTAGTCTCAGAACATTTACATTCGCCTACAGTTGGGCAAAATCATCTAACAAAAAGCATATTTTAAAGTGTTGAATGTCTCGTGTAATTTATTGAATACTAAAAGTGAAAACCAGAATGGTTGTATGGATACTGAAAGTAGGGTTTCTATGAATGTGTATCACTTTTGCACCATGGTAAATTAAAAAAATCTTAAGTAGAACTACCATAAGTTGGGAACTGTCTATATTTTGTTTAGGGTAAAGCCTTTGAAAGAAGGCATATGAATTTTTATTCCATAAAAATAATTTGGGAAGATATACATGAAAGATATCCCAAATAAAAAAATCAGAAATGAACCTGAAGAATACGATCACATGACAGAAACATAAAAGCTCTTGGAAAATAGAGTGTGGTGAATTCTCTGAAGAGTAAACTAACACTTCACAGCCAATTACTAAGATCCAAAAAGAATCATCTAAACTAAATGCTTGTATGACGCTGGAAGAGTAACGAGCTCCACTCTCAAAAGGCATAAAAACACTGGTAATCCACACTCTTCCAAGGCAACAACACAGTAGGGTAGCAGGACCCCAACTGGCATTCCTCAAAGGAAAAAAGGAAGGCGGGGTTATTCATGGTTAAGTAAGACTGTTAAATAAATTCTTTTCTGCAGTACTTGTGAAAACCTTTAAAATGGCAGTGTGCATTTTAAAAAATGTTTTTTAATATTTCCCAGATTTAAACACTGAACTCTTAAGAAAATGAACATGGAAATATTGAAAGGTAATAGGCTCAGATGTAACTTATCATCATGCAGTTCTGAGGGAAAAAAGTGTGCACATATTTGTGTATATTTATGTATTAGATACATACACATAAAGAGATACTGTAAGTGGGGTAAAATGTTAACAGGTGAATCTGGGTCAAGAAATATGCGGTTTTTTTGTGCTATATAATCTTTGCAACACTGTAAGTTTAAAAATCATATTCAAATAAAAAGTTTAAACAACTGAAAAACAAAACAAAACAAAAAACAAAAAAAGAAATATCAGGTTCATTATTTTCAAGGTAAAAAGTACTAAGTAAAAATAGTAAGTTATAAGCTACCTTCTCATTTTTCATGGTTACATGATTACTGTTTCATGGATACTCTAAACAGCCAACCACAAATAGCCATGATGGAACTGTCATGGGAAAGCAGCCTAGTTCAAGACTAGGAATTTGTCCAGCCTGGTCAACAAAGCGAGACCCTGTCTCTACAAAACAAAACAAAAACTGGGCATAGTGGTGGTGCACATCTATAGTCCCTAGTCCCAGCTACTCAAGAGGCTGAGGCAGGAAGATTGCTTGGGCCCAAGAGTTCAAGGCTACAGTGACCAAAGATCATGCCACTGCACTCCAGCCTGGGTGACAGAGCAAAAACTCATCTTAAAGAAAAAAAATGGCCGGGTGCGGTGGCTCAAGCCTGTAATCTCAGCACTTTGGGAGCCCAAGGCAGGCGGATCACGAGGTCAGGAGTTTGAGACCAGCCTAGCCAATATGGCGAAAACCCGTCTCTACTAAAAATACAAAAATTAGCTAGGCATGGTGGCGCATGCCTGTAATTCCAGCTACTCGGGAAGCTGAGGAAGAAGAATTGCTTGAACCTGGGAGGCGGAGGTTGCAGTGAGCTGAGATTGTGCCACTGCACTCCAGCCTAGAAAGCAGAACAAGACTCTGTCTCGACAAAAATTATCTATCTATCTATCTGTCTGTCTGTCTATCTATCTATCTATCTATCTATCTATCTATCTATCTGGCTTTGTTTCTATCTATCTATCTATCTATCTATCTATCTATCTATCTATCTATCTGGCTTTGTTTGCGAGTCAGTCCAATTAGATTAGGAACATCAATCTAAATGGACTTACTTTGTTTTAGTGTTAAAAATAATTCTACTTAGGCTAAGTATACCAGGATATCTATTCTGTTCTTTTTAGTATTTTAAAAATCA
This sequence comes from Trachypithecus francoisi, assembly GCF_009764315.1. Lineage (NCBI taxonomy): Eukaryota > Metazoa > Chordata > Mammalia > Primates > Cercopithecidae > Trachypithecus > Trachypithecus francoisi. Next base: position 7,721,766 of record NW_022681472.1, read on the forward strand.
AATAGACAATAGACATTGTTACTTAGTGCATTTTAACAAAGCTTATTTCCTTTTTAAAAAAATAAGAGTATAGAACAGTATAATGATAAACAAGGTACGAACACAGGATACAGGATAGACATTTTATAGTTTAAGAAAACTTTTGTTTTGCCAAAAAATAATGCTTTTATATAAACAAATAAGCATACATTAATCTTGAATAGTCTGTACATGAGAATTTTGACAATATAATTATGCAACTGCTAGGATATGAGATGTCCGAATCACTGCACATTCTGATCAACTGGTCCCTTGTATAAGCTACACTCCTTAACTCTGAATTGTAAATGGAATCCATGAAAATAATCTAGATAATGTAGATTTTATTAAAAAGCAGATTAAACAGGGTTCCCTCTTAGTGACTTAATTCTTATATAATTAAACAGGGAAAAAAATCTTTAGTTATATAATTTCCTCCATTCCAGGTTTATATTTTAGTCATGGAATGACACTTACCACCCTCACCTGGTTTGAGATCCAGGGCAGGTAGAGACTCTGAATGTAGAAAATATAAAGTAGGACTAACAGTAAATAACACATAATTGTCATGGCGTTCGTCTAGGATGATGAGTACCAAATCTCCCACCTGAAAACTGAATAAAGAAATGCAATTTTATTGACTTAGAGTTACTTCAATCTCCCTATTCTGAAAACTTAATTATACATGCTACAATGCTCAACTACATATTAAGATATTAACGCAAATATTAAATTTCACATTTACATGATATTCTTTTTGTATTCTGCCCAGGTCCTAATGGGACTGCTGGTCATGCACCGATATTCAAAGGATGATGTCAGGGTCTGTCAAAGACCAAACATTTCTTTAATAAAGTTTCCATAATCTAACGTTAAGAAACTGGATGAAAAGCAGAAAAAGCACCCATTATAGTTTATCCAGTTACAGGAAGATTTTTTCTACTAATCTTTCATTTCACACCAAAAATTTAGAGACATCTCATATACACTCACAGTGTCAAAGAAAAATTAGATCTTGTCTTCAAGCGCAGTGCTCTTCAATTTACAAGAAAAAGCAATTGAAATAGGTCCATAAGTGCTTAATTAGGTCTAAACAAGTCAACAGATATCACTATTTTGGGGTATAAGCCCGAAAGAAGACAGGGAAAGAGAGAAGTGGGTACAACCAATTACATGCTTAAGTGGTGTTTGTCTCTTTACAGCCTTTTTTAGAACTGTTGTTCGAAACATCAAAAGACCTTGAAAATCAATCTCATATTTTTCAATTGTCAAGATCATTTAAGTTGGTAGATCCTATACATAATAAATCATCAAAATCAGCTGGAGAAACTTTTAATGTCTTTTATTTATTAAGTTACCCTATAAATACTTATTGACTACCTAACAACCATGTGGCAGGTACTGTTTTGGCTAAACACCAAAAGCTAATACCTTAAAATGGGGAATTGGGAGATGAGGCCTCTATATGAGGCAGTATCTTTGGAGTTCCTCCCTCTCTCTAGTCTCTGAAAGACCATTAATGAACTGCCCATTGACATGACATACAGCTGGTAAAGACAGATGCCACCAAGCCCTTTCAAATCACTGAGAGAAGATGAAATTTTAATGAGACATGAAAAGTCAGAATCACAGATATCTGACAATCAAAAATGTGGTCAACAAATTTAGAAATTTAGAAACAAAATACAAGAAGTTAAATAAAGGGTCTTAACTTTCACAACCTTCCTGTCAGGAATAACTCACTCTTCATGAGTTGCTAACAATGCTTTTATTATTCCAGAGCTCCACCTTAAATAACCAAAGCTAAAGAAAAATTGTAACTATGGGGTAATACAGTTCAGGAAAACTATTAAACGATTCAACTGATAAATTCTGTAAACCAAAAATCAAATTTGAAGCCCCCCAAAACCAACCATCTGAATGAACTTCCTCCTCTAGGCCAGTGCCCATAATATATAATTTAACCTGAAAGACTGGTTCAGGCCATGACAAGAGGCAGGGGTTGGACTTGCCTCATCATGTCCTCTTCCCTTTTAGAATTCAGGAAAAGTCAACAAGAATTTAACATTAACAGGAGGTTAAGCGTGGTAAGAAACATTTACAAACTATTATCTGTCAAGCCTGCTACCTGGAGGCTTCATCTGCATGATAAAACTTTGGTCTCCACAACTTCTTTTCTTAACCTAGACATTCCTTTCAACTAACTGCTATCAGAAAACTTTTAAATCTACCTGTATCTTGGAAGCTACCCTCCCACCTTTCACTTGTCCCACCTTTGTGGACCAAACCAACTTGTATCTTCAATGTCTCATGTTTCCCTAAAATGTATGAAACCAAACTTCCCCCTCACCACCATCCCGACCACCTTGGGCACATGTTCTCAGGGGCTCCTGAGGGCTGTGTCACAGGCCATGGTCACTCATATTTGACTCAGAATAAATCTCTTCAAATATTTTAGAGTTTGACTCTTTTCATTGACAATTTCAGTTTATTATGATTTGTAGAATATTAATAAAATGAAATCTAAAAACTAAAAATAGGGAAACATTGCAACTTAAAAACAAATCAAAACTCTCCAATATAGATTAACAAGACTAAGGAGATAAATGAGATTTAAAAGAGGTAGCACATGCTGAAAAGTTAACTGGAGGAAAAGGCTTCAAGGATATGTATGTGAATCATAATGCTATAATAGGAAAGTTTTGGTAATCTAAACGTTTCCAGAATAACAATTTAGAAAAATCCTGCTTTCCAATAAAAAACTTTTACTACTACTCAGTGCAAAACACTCAGCTCAATGAACCTGGACCTGAATTACTCTCACTGAAATATATTTTCATTAACAATTCGGTGAATGCTTTCCACAGAAAAATACCCACAAAACTGAAGTACTTACTCTCTAATAGCTATCTTTTCAGAATGCCTTGAAGATACTGAAGACATGCTCTGAGACATCTAAAAAAAAAAAAAAAAAGTTTATGAACTTACACAATTTGAGTACCACATGTATTCTTACCGCAAAAATTTCACCCACTGTTACATACATTCAAGTCTGTGTCCAGCTTTAAAGAGCCCAAACTAATAATAGTTATTATGTTCATTAATAATTCCTTTACTTCAACAATTAGCAAATTTGGTTAGATTAAAAACTGATTTTAGAATCACATTTTATTTACATTACATATTTAGCCTTAAAAAGAAAACAGAGAAAAGGACAAGTTTTTCAAGAAGGCTTTGAAAATTCTAACGCATTAGTTTCAAAATCTTTCCTTTTGGAAAAACAAAAATGTTGGAAACAAGTGCCAAAAGAAACACAAGCACAGCCAAAAGAAACGAACACTTGGAAAATTTCTCGGCAAAGCAACTTTACTTCTGCAGAAGGGTGCTGCTCGCAGCCGTCATGGTTGCAAGAGAACACCAAACAAAGGAAGGAAGGGGTTTTTATCTCTAATGCAGTTTGTTTCTGTGTCCTATTGCCTGGGGTTGGACCACACAAACTAAACTGATCCCAGTTGGCTTAGCCCTAACCTTTCTCCAAATAGGATTTGTTGAGAAAAGGAGAAGGCAGCGGGGAGAAGTGGATGGGACTGATTTACAATCTTACAACTTATGAACAGGAAGTTGAGTCTTTGAAGAGGAACTTAGTTGTCCAACATACAAAAACAAACAAACAAAAAAACCCCAAAAGATTTAAAATCTCCAGCCTGGGCAAAATGGTGAAACCCCATCACTACCATAAATACAAAAAATTAGCTGGGCGTAACGGCAAGTGCCCATGGTCCCAGCTATTCGGAAGTCTGAGGTGGGAAGATCACCTGGGCCTAGGAGGCAGAGGTTAGAGTTATAATGCAGCAAGCAAAGACCACCTGGTGACCATCAAACAGGCCATCTGGAGGCAAAACGCTATCTGAGGAATTTAGAAGTAATTAAACTTTCCTAGCATGTGGATACAGGTCTTTTTCAAAAATGTTGTAAGTAACTAGAATTTCTACACGTCTCCAGAATGCATGCATGCCAAAACTCACTGAGCAACCCTTGCTGACACTGAGACACAAAAATGTCTACAAATGCAATCATTTATCACGACCCACATGGCCAATATTGGTCCAAACTACCCTTAAGATCCCACCTTAAGGTCCACATATGCTTGTAGGGAAAACTCACCACAGCACTCAGTCCTCTCTTGCTGAGGCGCCCCACTACACTCTTCAGCAGCATTCGCTCTAATAAAACTTTCCTTTTTCAAACCTATACTGTTGTCGGTAAATTCTTCTTACCAATCCAGAGTCAAAATCACTTTGCAATGCCAGCGCTCTGACACCTTGCCTAGCAAACAACACTACTCTGGTTAAACTGGGGTAGGAGCATTAAAGTTCTGAAGGCTGAGAACAAATCTCTTTTCTCATCTTCAATGCAACTTCTGAGATGTCTCAGTTTAAAAAAACTTGTGAACAATCACGAAACAATGCAAGATGTGATAGCCACCCATTTCCTCTACTAATGAGGAGCACAATGAAATGGTAGCTGATAAGCTACCCTATAACCTATAGCCCATACAGCTTATCAGGTATATGGTAGCTGATAAGCTATAGCCATAGCTCAGCTGGGACTGTTCTGCTCTTCAAAGAAGCTTCAATCCATTTATCCACACCATCTCATAATACCTGGAGCATGGAAACCAAGGTCTTTGAAGCTTGAAGGGGTGGTAAAAACATCTATTTTTCCCAAGCAAAGCGAGCACAATGCATGGTTGCACAAACCAAGGACAGATAAGGACTTTTTTGTTTATTAAGTCAAATTTTGATGCTCTGAATTTCCTCCATTTCCCTTTGAACACTACCTGGTACAATGCAGGGTTCTCAATAGGTGTTTTAAAAAAGAGAAATAAAACAACAAATAATAACTAGGAAGGCCTAAAATTGCATAGCAACTTACTAAAATTATCCAGACAAATGGTCTATATCCTGCCAGTGAAGACTGACCATCATTTTTAAGATCACAATTCAACTTTAATTTTTTAAAAGCTTAAGTTTTTTATATATTATAAATGAAGACAATGGAAGAAAACATTTGTGAATATAGCTGTAAGTCTATGTGAAAGTGTGATTTACATTTGGACACCTTTCTGAACATGACTGTAATGCTCTCTGGGTCTGAAAGAATTTATTCTGTGAAAAGAAAACAAATCTTGGAAACCAAAAATCACTAAGGAAAAGGGGAGGTTAAGCTGGGAACTACATCAGGCAAACCTGCCTCCCATTTTATTCCTAAAATAAGAAAGCTACAAAGACCTCACAAATTTGCCCACAAGAAAACGGCCCTGCTGTTTCACTAAGTCAGACTAAAGCATAAGTGACAATTCCTCTACTCTCCTCTGACATGTAAATTATGTATTCAGTGAAAGGCTAATCACAGTTTCAAAATAATGCAACCATTTGTCTTTTATCTACCTATGACCTGTAAGCCCTCTCCCCAGCTTTGAGTTGTCCCACCTTTTCAGACAGAACATCTTACACATACTGGTTGATATCTCATGTCTCCCTAAAAATGTATAAAACCAAGCTGTGATGTGTCCTGACCACCCTGGGCACTACAAGGTATTTTTATTTTTTAAACAAACTAAATTCTAAAAAGTATTTCAAAACTTTTCAAAAGTACTGAACAGAAGCCTTAAACTGTTCCTACTACCTTGTAAACTGTAATTATCAGAATTTGAAAAAATAAAGTTAGTGCTTTATTAAAACACATAATTTGCTGTAAAATGGGCTGTTCAAATAACTGGTTAAATTCACAGGTTAAAGCCAAGGCAATTTGGCTGGGTGCAGCAAAATTCCAGGCAATTCCAATTTGCCTGGAATCCCAGCACTTGGGGAGGCTGAGGCAGGCAGATCACTTAAGCTCAGTAGTTCGAGCCCAGCCTGGACAAGATGGTGAAACCCCATCTCTATAAAAACAAAAAAACAAAACCTGAAACCAAACTGAAAGAAAAATTAGCCAGGTGCGGTGGCACTCGCCTATACTCCCAGCTACTTGTTGAGCTAAGGCAGGAGAATTGCTTGAGCCAAAAAGGTTGAGGCTGCAGTGAGCCAAGACTGCACCACCACACTTCAGCCTGGGTAACAGAAAGAGACCTTGTCTTGATTTTTTTTTTTTATTAAAAACAAAACAAAACAATAAAAACCAGGGCAATTTACAGTACCATATGGGATCTCTTGCCTTTCAGGCACTTCCACTTAAAAATAAGATTCATGAAAAGGGCTGGGCACAGAGGCTCACAGCTATAAATCACAGCACTTTGGGAGTCCAAGGCGGGCAGATCACTTGAGGCCAGGGGTTTGAGACCAGCCTGTCCAAAATGGAGAAATCCTGTCTCTACTAATTATGCAAAAATTAGCCGAGTGAGATGGTGCACACTTGTAATCCTAGCTACTTGAGAGACTAACGCACAAGAATTGCTTGAACCCGGGAGGTGGAGGTTGCAGTGAGTCGAGATCGCACCTACTCCAGCCTAAGCTACAGAGCAAGACTCTATCTTAAAAAAAAAAAAAAATTCGGCCGGGCGCGGTGGCTCAAGCCTGTAATCCCAGCACTCTGGGAGGCCGAGACGGGCGGATCACAAGGTCAGGAGATCGAGACCATCCTGGCTCACCCGGTGAAACCCCGTCTCTACTAAAAAAAAAAAAATATAAAAAAGTAGCCGGGCGAGGTGGCGGGCGCTTGTAGTCCCAGCTACTCGGGAGGCTGAGGCAGGAGAATGGCGTAAACCCGGGAGGCGGAGCTTGCAGTGAGCTGAGATCCAGCCACTGCACTCCAGCCTGGGCGACAGAGCGAGACTCCGTCTCAAAAAAAAAAAAAAAAAAAAAAAAAAATTCATGAAAAGATAGAATGTATTAAAATTATGCACACTTGTGAGTAAATATATTAATCTTCAAAAGGCTTATGAAGCATAGCTCAAAACTGATTTTGATGATTCTTTTAAAAATAATCTTAGGTGCTTCAACTGGTCAGATTTAAAGTCGTAAATTCGCCAAGACATTATTTAATTTCACACTAAGAAAAAAGTCCGAATCTACAGTCAGGAGATAACTCTGGCCTGACTTCAGCATTCTGAAAATCAATAGGATTCAATGACCAACATGGACCAACAAACCTACTATAGATAAGTCAATCAAAGCCTACATCCTCTGATGGAATATCTTCATAATGAAATATAATGCAAATCATTTAAAAATGTTAAGACCAATTTACCAAGAAGAAAAATCTTACCAGTCTTTGATTTAACCGTTTATTTTCTTCTTCTTTCAATTGCAATGTCTGCAGGTAGAAAAAAAAGAGAGACCTGTGGTTTATCCTTGTACCTACTCAAATAAATCTAAACAGTGACTGTCAAAAAGTTTTCATTAGACAAAAATGTTTGGTTCAGGCATGAAAAGTTCATGGGGATATTACTTTCGATGAATCCTTTCCAACTGTTTTCATTATCTATTGGCTTAAATGAGAACCAGAGCAATTTTAGATACATTTACCAAGGACTGTCAAACATTAACACGCATTAGAAACACCTGTGAAATACATAAATATGTAGTAAAAATCTGAGCTCTATCCCCAGAGACTTTGTTAACTAAGTCATGCCTAAGAGAATACATCTGGCATCTGTAACATACATCTCAGATTAGGCTGAGGTAGGAAATCACATAACCCTTTAATAATAGAAAACATGCTATATTCAAATGAAGTTGTACAATTCTGAATTTGGATTTTTATCAATTACACTTGTAAAGAAAAAAGGCATTGCTGAAAATCTTATACGCCTAAAGAATGAAAAGTAATCTATGAACAATGATCTGCCAAATGTGTACCAATTTGATCTTATAGTACCCTTAATAAAGGAAACCATTTATTATCAGTTTTTCCTTGTCCAACGCAATTCTTTATTTAAAACATAACTCCCTTCATTACTTATTTTTGTTTTTGCCCATTTCTAAAAAGTATTTAATACTTTGTTTCTGAAACAGATGTTTAAAATAGCTATTTATGTTATTTTGCTGAAGTTTGAACTATTAGATAAAACTATTACTTTACACACGGATTTAATAAAAACTAACAACTTTTTTCCTCTCATACAGACTTCATTCATTGGGAAATTACAACAAATGGGAGGGTTGAAATACTGCCAATTGTTTAGCTAGTAGTTTCTTTAACTGTATCCAAAAGTGAACATATTAAACATGGTACTTCAAGAAGATAATTTACTTACTCGTTCTAACAGCATTATCCGCTGTTTTTCTTCAGACAACATATGAATATTTTCTCTAAAAGTGAGAGAATTGAGTTTCAGTTTGAAATTCTAAACTTTACATTCTTCAAGATTTTAGAAATTAATACAGATCACTTTAATAATTTAAGGGTTTTCATAAATTTTCAAAAGCAGCTTATTTCAGTTAGCATGTAATTTCAATGTTGTATATTCTCTGTAGTAGACCTAGATCTACAAACCTTTTGAAATAAGTAAAACTTTGTGTATGCATTTATCTAGAGATGTCTTTAAATTTCTTATTTTTCCCAGGTATTAAGAATCACTCTTCTTCCTACTTGTGATTGAATCCATGTTACTGATAAAGGCGTAGTTCTTGAGTGGCTAAAGACTTCAGTAGATTTACTAAGTGGATGCTATGTACTCACTAGTTACTATCCTAGGTGTGAATTTGCCCATTACACTAAAACATCCAAAAACAAACGAGAAAATTTTTTAAAATGCTGTAACATTAGAAAAAACAATTATTATTTAGGTTTTAAAATTTATCTACAGGTATAATCCCCCAATTATATTTTAAGCAACTTGATGTAAGGCAGGTGTTCTGTCTCCTTCAATATGCTAATTCTTTAGGAAGAGGTTTTGCCTAATATAAAGGTCATAAAGACTGACTTCTGTAAGAGTTTTATAATTTTAGCTTTTACACTTAAGTCTATGATCTATTTAAGTCAACTTGTATACATGGTGAGGAAAGGGTCCAACTTCATCCTTTTGCATCAGGATATCCAGCTATGCTATCCCTGCACCATTTGCTGAAAAGGCGACTTCCTTCATGGAGCTGCCTCAGCACCCTTAACCATAATGCAAGGGTTCAACTGACCATGAACACAACGGCTTATTTTGGACTCTCAATTCTATTCCACTGATATATGTCAGGCTAGCACTACAGTGTCTTATTACCTTCGCTTACAAATTTTAAAATTAGTCAAATAGTGTGAGACTTTATTATTCAAGATTGCTTTGGCTATTTTGGGACTCTTGCAATTCCGTATGAGTTTTAGGATCAGCTTGCCCTTTTCTGCAACAAACACAGTTCAGATTACGGTAACAATTGTGTTGAATTTGCAGATCAATTTGGGACGGGCTACCATCTCAAGGAGATTAAGTCTTCCAGTCAGTAAACACAGGATGCCCTTCTGTCTTAACTTTTTTCCACAATGTTTTGTAATTTGTACAAGTCTTGAACTTCTTTTGTTAAAACTATTCCTAAGTATTTTTACCTTTTTGATGCCATCAGAAAAGAAACTGTCTTTTAAATCTCATTTTTGGATGATTCATTGCTAGTAGAAACAATGACAATTTTTCTTTTTAACAGACAGGGTCTTGTTATGTCGTCCGTGTTCACAAACTCCTAGACTCGAGGCATCCTGCTGCCTCAGCCTCCTGAGTAGCTGGGACTACAGGTGTGCACCACCACAGCCAGCGCCAATTTGTTTTTGCACACTGAACCTGTAACCTCCAATATTACTGAACTAGTTTATTATTTACAGTATTTTTTTTTAGAAGAGTCCTTAGGATTTTCTAAATTAAAAGATAAGGCTATGTATGCAAATAGAGTGTTTTATTTCTTGCTTACCAATCTAGATGCTTTTTTTTTTTTTTTTTTTTGAGACAGGGTCTTGTTCTGTCGCCCAGGATGGAGTGCAGGGGCACAATCTGCAACCTCCGCCTCCCAGGTTCAATCAATTCTCCTGTTTCAGCCTCCCAAGTAGCTGGGATTACAGGTGCCCACCACCATGCCTAGCTAATTTTTTTATTTTTAGTAGAGACCAGGTTTCACCATGTTGGCCAGCCTGATCTTGAACTTCTGACCTCAGGTGATCCGCCTATCTCAGCTTCCCAAAGTGCTGGGATTACAGGCACGAGCCACTGCATCTGGCCAATGCCTTTAATTTCTTTTTCTTGCCTAAGTGACTTTGATAGAACTTCAAAGTACAATGTTAAGCAGCAGTGGCAAGAGCAGACCATCTTCATCTTGATTTTCGGGGAAAAGCATCTTACATCATTGAGTATGATGTTAATTGTGGGTTCTCACAGATGCCTTTTAATAGGCTGAGGAAGTCAATTCCAAGTTTGTTGAGTGTTTTTATGATGAAAGGCTGTTGGGTTTTGTCAAAAGCTTTTTTCTTCATCTATTGAGATAATCATGTGTTTTTCTGTCCATTCATTCTACTGATACAGTGTATGACATAAATTGACTTTTAGATGTTAAACCAACCTTGCATTTCTGAAATAAAGCCAACTGGAATTCGTTTTGTATTCTGCCAGACTGGATCTATTAGTATTTTGCTGATAATATTTGTGCCAATAGTTACAGAAGATGTATTTTCTTCTTTTTGATATATTTGTCTGATTTAGTATTAGTATATAATACTGGCCTCTCAGGCTTATATGAAGATGCAAATGACTGCTTTCCTCTGAGTGGGCAGGGGTGAGGTACAAAGGACCCTGCACCTACTGGTTTCTTACTGTGTACCAGACCTTCTCAAAGGTGCTCATTAAATTTAATGCCTGTCCGGGCGCAGTGGCTCAGGCCTGTAATCCCAGCACTCTGGGAGGCTGAGGCAGGTGGATGACCTGAGGTCAGGAGTTCAAGACCAGCCTGTCCAACATAGTGAAATCCCATCTCTACTAAAAATACAAAAATTAGCCAGGTATGGTGGCGGGTGCCTGTAATCCCGGCTATCTACTCGGGACGCTGAGGCAGGAGAATCGCTTGAACCTGGGTGGTGGAGGTTGCAGTGAGCCAAGATTGTGCCATTGCACTCCACCTGGGGGATAAGAGTGAGACTTCGTCTCAAAAAAAAAAAATGATAATAATAATTTAATGCCCAAAGCAACTATCTTGATGGAAAAATAAGGGAAGATGACTTGCTCAAGTTCCCAAGCAGGTGCCAGACTCAGAATTTGAACCTGGATCTGTTTGAACGAAGGGACCATGGTGATTCTATGATATCTTTTGGTAATCACTTGTTCGAATTACTTTATCTCACATGGGGGTGTAGTGTTCACTGACCCACTGGGCATAATTCTTTGTGTGGCATAATGATCTGGACTTTTTGCCCTTGGAATCTCAGTTCCCATATCTGAAATTCCAGAGGTGCAACTAGAAATGCAAACTCTACTTGCAAGGTCCTTTGGAGAGGAGCCCTTTCTCCTCCCAGTTCTGTCTCTCCCACAGATATAACTGTAAGCACAATTTTAGTGGTCTTTCACTATATTCAACGGAGAACTGTTAAGAAAGTTCTAAATTCCAGTAAGCTCTGCCAGGATTTCAATGTAATTCAGTAAACATTTGCTATATATGAATAAACAATAATAATAAAAAAAACCGTTCCCTGCCTTTCCTCACCAAAATGAATACATTCATTACTACAATAACCCCTTTATAGGTAATGGACCACAAAATGTCAACATTCCTTGTAAATAAGAATGGCTCAACACTACTGCCATGATCCTTACCTTGGCAGTATAGGATAATTCTGGTGTACATACTATGTATAGTATGAGAGTTCCCCAAAATAATTAATTCGGTAATGTTTTCTTACATTTACAGTTTAAAGAATTAAAATAGCGCAACTTTCAGATATACGGGCTGTGGACAACCAGTAATGCTAAAAATATTTCCTCTCTTCAGAGCTTTATAACTTATGGAATTGGACTACTGCTTTAAAAGCCTTAAATAACAGTTGAAAACAGCCATACTTACTGTACAGACATCATGCTTGTCTCCATTGCTGAATCCACTCTTCCTTCATCTGCTGTTTCCATAGCAGATCTATCTGATTCACCTGGGAGTTCGGGTGCACAAGCTCCATAAAGTTCTGGGGCTGTAGCTACATATGGTGAAGGAACAAAACTGCTACTACGCAACTTACTGACTTCTTCTTCAAGCTTTTTCTTTTCCTCAAGCAAACGAGCTCGATCTTCAGAAAGTGACTCTATCAAATCTGAAAGACCCCCAAATTGGAAAAAAGTATTATGTAATAAAAAAAACCATTTTGCATGAATGTATCTTTTTCACTTTAAAAAATTTTAAAAATAGTACAAAATAGTACAAACCTTTATCTCGTTCTTGTTGCTGCATTGTACTTTTCAACTTATCACTAAGATCGTTTATTATGTTTTCTTTTCTCATTTTCTCTCTTGTTAAAACAGTGTTAAAATTGGTCTGGAACAAGATAATAATAATTATTTAAATTTATCTACATGTACTTAGCAGCTAGGACTTAGAAAATAAATTTGCAAATATTCTTTTCTGTGGCACATTTGTACATGGAGATGACAGGGTGTGATTTGTGAAATGTTTTTAAAATGAAAATGCAACATACTGTGGGCAAAGGTTCTACTTTCTTGGTTCCAATTTAAGTCTCTTGAAAGTAAATCCTATTTTCTTATTATTGTCCATGTATTTACTGTCAGAGATTTTGAAATTTTGAAGAATTAGAAGAACCAATAATTTAGAGTGCTGTTAGACACTTACTTTTTTCCTGGAGTAATCATCCTGCCTCTGAAACCTTTCTTTGGTCTTTAGCATTTGATCACCACCCTAACAATTTTAGATATGACTCTATCTTCCTTATTTCTCTTATTTGGATATCTGCCATGGTCACTGGAATGCTGATTTATATTGGCTAGACTTGTTACTCCCCCACTTTTATAAACTCTGCTATGAAGCTCACATACCCAACTGCCTGCATGATCTCATGAGACAATCTAGCAATTTTAACTGCACAGTTTCTTTAATAAAGACTGAATTTGTTTAAAAATTTTGCTTAGGCTGGACTTGGTGGCTCATGCCTGTAATCTCAGCACTTTGGGAGACCGAGGTGGGAGGACTGCTTGAGCCCAGGAGTTTGAGACCAGCCTGAGCAACATAGCAAGATTGAGTCTCTACAAAAAATTTAAAAATTATCTGGGCGTGGTGGCACATGTTAGTAGTCCCAGCTATTGGGGAGACCAAGGTGGGAGGACTGTTTGAGCCCAGGAGTTTCAGGTTACAGTGAGCCATGATTGCACGACTGAATTCCAGCCTGAATGACAGAGTGAGACCCTGTCTCTTAAGAGGCAAAAAAAAAAAAAAAAAAAAAAAATTTACTTACAAGATTTCTGAGCTTCTTGAAATGTAAAAGCAATGGATGAATGATGAAATGATCTAAATTGACTCTTCTCATCTGCCCAGTATTTCTAATTCCAAAATTTTAAGAGCTCTATGGTCCTTGGATCAATGAATAATGCTAACAATGCTGGCAATAGGGAGATTTAGGAAAAGTAACACAGTATTTTTAATAAAACTTTAATAAATTCATTAAATATTGAATTAAATACAATTTCTAGCCACAAAGCATACAGGAAGATCTCTCAAAAAGAAACATTTACGATACGGCTTTGTATTAAGCCATCTCTATGTATTTTATTTATATATAGAAAATAAACACTTATATAATATAAACCATTATGTTTATTTTCAAGATCTTTGCCATTTCCGTAATTTGAATTTTTAGGAAGATTATCACAACTTGTAACTGGCATATGAAAAAAGGGGGCTAGCTGGCCAGGTGCGGTGGCTCAAGCCTGTAATCCCAGCACTTTGGGAGGCCGAGACGGGCGGATCACGAGGTCAGGAGATCGAGACCATCCTGACTAACACGGTGAAACCCCGTCTCTACTAAAAAATACAAAAAACTAGCTGGGCGAGGTGGCAGGCGCCTATAGTCCCAGCTACTCGGGAGGCTGAGGCAGGAGAATGGCGTAAACCCGGGAGGCGGAGCTTGCAGTGAGCTGAGATCCAGCCACTGCACTCCAGCCCAGGCGACAGAGCGAGACTCCGTCTCCAAAAAAAAAAAAAAAAAAAAAAGCGGGGGGGCTAGTTAAGAACTAATTAGTTCCAACTCAGAAATCACCTATATAGAGTTAGGTACAAATCACCTTAAATAAATACAACTTAACATACACATCAAGGAAAATTGGAAGGTACCTTAGAAGTCATTTCTCCCGCTCTTATTTTATAAATATTTAAAGAGGCATTAAAACATGAAAAACTAAGTTAGACAGCTGTCAATACTATACTTTTGGTTTCAGTTAAATCACTCTTAATTTTAGAAACTGTACACGTGTTTATAAAAGAACACACAGAGAGACAACGCAACAGAGATGAATATGCAGAATGAATCATAGAGAAGAATCTATAAATCCAGATTCTTAAAGAGAGAGGTTACTAATGACCTCTTTATTGCTAATTCTTACTTAAAACTTGGCTATGCCTCCTCCCTGAACACTTAACTTTCCTTGGTTTCCCTTAAGCCACACACTTTTTTTTCTGGTTGCGCTTTCTCATTCCCTTTTCCCAGGCTCTTCTTTCTTTCCCTAGGCCTTAAAAATCTAAAATTGTTATGAGGTTTGAACTATATTTTCTTTCCATTCTCTGATTTACATTTTTTCAAATTCTACAAAGACACTAATTACAACATTTTAGGAAAAGGAAAAATACCAGATAATATTACATGTGTACAACAACCATAATATGCAGTTTCAGAAATGTATCCCTTAAAATGTATCCCGCAAACTGCAGTATTTTCTCTGGCCTGAATCCTACCAGTAGCTACCAAATTGCTCTTCCAGCCGACTGCTTTGCAGTTCTCTAATCTTTCTCCATGTTCCAGTGGGTGATCTTCATTAAGTATAAATCTAATTATGCCATTGTATTTAGTTGCTGTCCAGTACTTTAAGTACAAGCTCTCTAACAAGGCATCTGGTTTTTGATCTAGCCCCAACATACTTCACAAGCACTACCTATTACTATAGACAACAACAGGTACATTAACAAAATTCAACAATATTCCATCTTAATCTACTACCAGCCTATCAGAAGGATAAGAATTACAGAAAGTGTAGGATATTTATGTTGATCTGAATGTAGTTTGGGATAACAAAGTTTGGAGAATTTGAAGCTTAGAGAAAAAATAAAAATCATTTTTTAAATTAAAAAAATCATTTCATAGAAAACTAATCTTAGTTCTAAAGAGGTTAAATGATCTATCCAAGATCACATAGGTAGTGAAGAAACCAGGAACAAAATTCACATTCCCTCGCTTCTAATTCGAAGACTATCTCATTTTGAAGCACCTGGTATTATCATGTGACATATTAACATGAAAAATATTATTTTTCAGATGAGCAAAAAAACTAAAAAATAAAATTCTTAAAAATACACGCTTTTGTCATGAGGAAATTTATTAACAGGATCAATGTAAGGAAAATCACATCTAAGATATAAGAAACCCTCAGCTACATAAAGAAATTGTATTTGTTAATTTACGTCTACTTTCTTTAGTTCTCAAATAAATGAAATGGGAAAAGAGATACAGACCTGTTGTTCTGCAATCAAAGATGTTCGAACATTTTGCATTTCTTCATTCTTTCTTTTTTCTTGCTCTTCAAGTTGTTCTAGAAACTTAGCTTTTTCTTCCTGAAGCTTTTCTTGAAGTTCAGCAACTAAGCTTGAAGAATCTTCTCTGGTAGAGTCAATGGCAGGACTTACAAATTAAATATAGCATTAAATTAAAAAAAAAAACTACAGACACACAAATGTACCAAATATCATATTTATGAAATTTATCTTCCTTAAGCCTAATAATGTAGCATGAAAGATATCTGTGTGAACCCTCTCTTTGAATCTAAAAAGGGAAATACGTAAAAGTTTAATACAGATTAGATGGTGACACTAACAAGGTTTACTGATTTTTATCAGTATATCAGATACATTCAAGATAATCTGCTTGTATCAACATACATAAAAATCAAGAGGCTGCTCTGCCCATGGAGTAGCTATTCTTTTATTCTTTGGTTAAGCTCTGTGGCTCACACCTGCAATCCTAGCACTTTGGGAGGCCCAGGTGGAAGGATCCACTTGAGCCCAAGAGTTTGAGATCAGCCTGGGCAGCAAAGTGAAATCCCATCACCTAAAAAAAAAAAAAAAAAAAAAATCAAGAGCCGAGCACAGTGGGGCATGCTGAGGTAGGAGAAAACTGCTTGAGCACAGACGTTCAAATCCTGCCTGGGCAACATAAGGAAAAAGTATTTTCTGGTAAGGGACTATACACATAGGAGATAGGTAAACTCAACTTCAAATGTCAGTTTTGCTATTCCTATACATGAAATTTACACATTGACTTAGGAAAAAAGAAACACCTAAAGATTGCATATGTTGAAATGCTTTCATTTCCATAAAACAGGCTTTGATTCATTTTGGTAGCAAGTAGGCAACACAAAGCTAAAACTGAAAAGCGTTTACACAAACAAATCTACATATTCCTGAACTCACACTCATTTCCTGAAGACTTGCTAACCTCTCAGGGGTTGCTGACAAAGTGCTAGAGATGAGAATAGGACAATGTAAGAAGAAATGAACAAACATTGGTTAGTGATTATTTTAACTTATAATTAATAACTCAATAACTTCTAATTATAACTTCTAAGTATTAATCTTATCTACTTTCAACTTAATAATCCTTAGCATTAAAAAAAGGTTTCTTCAAGAAGATGAAAAATCCCATTGGTATTAAAATATGCTGCTAAGCCTCAAGAAGTTGCTGTTATTAAAAACTACTTTAACAGGTCAATTTTTAGGCTTAAATGTCCCTCTGTTCTTAAATGATATGCTAATGTTTTTGAAATCAGGGTGTGTTCTGCAATTAATATGGGCATGTATTTAAAATGTTCACTCTACACGTATCTTATGTAATTTCCTAATCTAATTATATGATAGAAATACACTATTTATACCAACAATCATACAAAAAAATTATTGGACTCTTTTTATTCATGCTTCCAAGTTTACTGATAAAAATCTAATAACTTAAACTTGCTGCTCAGATAACCTTTCCTCCAAAGAGATAGCTTTAAACAGCCAAACGCAGAATATGCAGTTTGAAACATAATCTCTCTATCAAAGTCTGAGACTCCTTATTTAGTTCCCAGAAAGGCTGGAATAAAAATCCCCTATTTCATAATATAATTAATTAAAGGACAGGATATATATTCCATAATATAATTAATTAAGACGAAGGATTTACTTTTAAAGTTTCTCCTTTGGGGCTGAAGAGGGGGATGTGCAAGTTTAAACTATTCCACGGCTGGAAAACTGACATACTACTTAAATCAAAGTCTTACTAAGGAACAAAAAGGGACTCAGACTACTAACAATGAAGTGCTTGGGATAAAAATAGGATAGGCAGGGTTTACAAATAATCCTGTTTGGCCAGTGTCTTCCTTGAAGAAATCTCCACAATTCTAAGGTAAGCTCAAACTTTTAGGAGTAAAAAACAAGGCCAGGTTTTAAGGAGGAAATCAAGAGAGCACTGAGAATGGAGAAGTGAAGGACAGATAGTGAACAGTAAAGGTTATGAATTTCATCGCGAGTACCATATAAAGTCATTGAAAGGTTTGGTCTAGAGAATGATAAGGTGTGAATCTAGGTTTTGAAAAGACTATTGTGAGAAAGGGTATTAGTAAGAAATGGGGCACAGTAAAGAAGCCTGAAGGAGGGCTTTCAACATGATAAAATATCCTAGAATTGTATTACAAAAAGTGTGGTTCACATTGTGCAAGTGAGGGAGGGGAGGTCATGCACAGCCAGTACTTATAATTTCTAGGTGTCCTGCATCTTTGGATTGCCTGGGGTACTCCATTTCAGGGTCAGTGCTGTGCTGGGATAATACAGGGACAAGAGGACACAGTTCCAGGTACACAAACAGATATAGATATCACTGACACTCTGTAAACACCATATCATCCCCAAAACCAGAATGAGAACACTAGGTGATTAGCATAGGGTATCTCATTTACTGACTCATAAAGTAAAAGCAAAAAATGGACAGGTTATGACATGAAAAATAACCATTATCCTGTACTGAAGATAGGTTTCTTATGGCTGTATTAATCCGGCCAAAGTACATACTATGCCGTATTGTTTGAAGCTCCCATTAGAAAATGTTCCAAGTGACTATCTGCCACACAACTTTTATTGTACATTACCCTAGGATCTGAAATGGCCCTGCTATCAGAGGAATTAACCCTAGCAATGAAAGGCTAACAGCTAAAATAGGTTTTGTGTTTTAACTAGCATTACTGCCTTTCTTTGGGGAGCAAGAAGCTGTGTAGAAGGGAGGGAGGTCATGAAGAAAAGGTTACAGTGTATCACAGTTTAGTTAGAAAAATATAGTAGTCCCCCTTTACCCACAGGGAATGTTCCAAGACCCCCAGTGGATGCCTGAAACCACAGACAGTAGCAAACCCTGTATTTTTTTCCAATATATGCACTGTGGTCCTAACATTTGCAGTTTGAGGTATGATGGCAAAAAGAGAATGAATTGTCTCCTTCTGCATAGTTTCACAGATAGACTGGGTCTTACTGTAGATCTTCGCAGTCTCAGCATTTAATTTTTTTTTCTTACTAAATCAAGAACTTTCATCTTTTCACTTAAACGAAGCACTTCAAGGCTTCTTTTTGGCATACCCAAATTGTCAGCATCATTACTCTTGTGCTCTGGAGCCATTAAATAAAGGTTACTTAAACACAAGGACTGCGATACTGATAACCCAGATGGCTAACAAATGACTAATGTGTGGAGACTGTCCAGTGTGGATACACTGGACAAATCATGCTTCTCAAAACGGTATCCAATTTAAAACTCAGGAATTGTTTATTTCATTTAATACTTTCGAACCATGGGGTAAGTGAAACCATGAAGGCCGAAATCACATAAAATGAAACTAGAGAAGAGGGAATGACTGTATTTAATCTAACAACACTACCACAGAAACCTAAGAAATTCATCAATAAAGGTTGTCCACCTAAAAGAAACTTGCATAATCCTGTCTTTGCATATCTGAATACTTTAAATAGGCCTGGACATTGAAACTCAAGGAAGCAGATACATTTGTTATCAGCTGGGAACTTTAATATCACGGAAACTTGAAAAAAAGCATCTCTAAAGGTTGACAGTTTTTCCCACCATTAAAATGTCAGTTCTTGAACAATGAGCTCACTTGGACTCGGGAAGGGGAACATCACACACTGGGGCCTATCATGGGGAGGGGGGAGGAGGGAGGGATTGCATTGGGGAGTTATACATGATATAAATGATGAATGATGGGTGCTGACGAGTTGATGGGTGCAGCACACCAACATGGTATATAAGTATACATATGTAACAAACCTGCACGTTATGCACATGTACCCTAGAACTTCAAGTATAATAAAAAATAAAAAAATAAAAAAATAAAAAAAGCCCACTAAAGAACGAAAAAAAAAAAAAATGTCAGTTCTAGCAAAGGACTGTATTATATCCAAATATTTCTATCAATTATAAAATTTACATTGAACATAAACTTGATTGTCTTGATGCTTGAACTCTTAACACTGACTAAATTAAAATGCGGCCTAGTAAATAGTTCACTGTTTTTTCAAAAAAAAAAATCTTCTATCGCTTGAACCCCGGAGGCAGAGGTGGCAGTGAGCTGAGATTGCGACACTGCACTCCAACCTGGGCGACAAGAGCGAGATTCCGTCTCAAAAAAATAATAAACAAAATAAAAATCTCTTCTTTTGAAATTAGAATTACAAAATCAAAATGCTCCCACCCATACTCACTCAGATCCATATCACTACCTCCTGGGAGCAGGGCCATCAATCATGTAGTAGGGAGATCTCCCGACCCACAAAAACCACATACACACACGCTCTGCTCTCATTTCTTTGTACAAAGGTACAGGAGAAAGCTTTCTCCTACATTTTCAAAACTATTAATAACTCCAAATTAAATAGAAGATATTCTGATCTTGCATTTCCTGAATCACAAGTAGACCGAACAGTATTTACATTTTGGCCATTTGTATTTCTTCTTTGATCTTGTCATATCTCTGTCCATTTTTCTAACAGATTGTGCGCCTTTTTCTTATTGATTTACTGTGGGAGCTCTTGACATTACAGACATAGCTAATTTGCGTATTCATATCTTACAAATGTTTCTCCTTGGCAGCTGGCTTCTCAATGTTGCTTCTGGCATATGTAGAAACCTAGTGGTGAAAGGGAAATGTGCCGGACTGTGTCCTCACATAAGCATCATTCTTCTTCAAAGGTTTCCTCTGCATGACAGAGAAGCCAGGGATATTATCCAGAATTCCTTCCTCAGTAGGTTCTATGTTTGAGTTTGCCAGTGGAAGATACCCACATCTGACCTGGGATGCTGAAGTGAGAGACTCTGGAGGTGGTTGTAGCCAAACATGTGGGCAATGTGAGATTCATAAGAGATTTCCAAGTAAACCACCTGTTTGGGGGTCTTGGTAGACAACTGATGAAAGTCTTCAAAGAACTGTAGCAGTTTCCTAAGCCACCAACTTTGGTGGTTCAGATGACTTTCTATTATAGATCTCCTGGCCTTCACCAGATTACTATCCAGTCTCCCAGTTCTCCCAACATTCGTGTAAACTCTAAGTCTGATACTAATCCCTTGAATCCTGAAATATTTAAAAGTGATTGTTTTATAAGCTCAATCCCGATACAAAAAAACGACTTTAGAGGAAAAAAAAAATCCCATAAAACATGGAAATCTGAGATTAATTCTCTGATCTGAAAGCAGTAATGACCTCACTGCCAGTGCAAAATAGAACACTGGAAGACCAGGGCAGTACATGGCAGAATAGCAGACACTTGTAGTTGTTTGAAAACCAGTGACGACTAAGGAGGGCAAGGCTCTGGGACATGTCCCAGCTGTGCCTCCAAATCCCACCAAACCTCCCTTCCTGGAAGCAACAGCCTTTTCTACCTTCTCTGAGGAAATCAGTGTACCTTCACTTGAGGTAGTCCTCTTCTCAATGAGATGATCCTTTTCAACAACATCTCCCACCATTACTTTCAGACCCGTTGCTACACTCAAAACTGCCAGATCTCTGGAGATTTAAAAGTCTAACAAAGGAGGAATTGCAAAGCAATTACAGAATCTTTAATACATTTTGGCAGAAAAACAGAAAATAAGTATGGGAATGGATCTAATGAGAGTTACAAGAGGAGGGACAGACTTTGCTAAGTTGACTGCCCGGAAAGTAGACTTAAGAATAACCAACATTAAATGAAAATTAGATGGCAAAATGAGATACTCTAGACCAAGGGCAGGTAAATCCAATCCGCTGTTTTTTATAATTAAAGTCTTGTTGGAACACAGCCAAACTGTTCATTTATATTGTCTCACTTCTGTCTTGCTAAAATGGTACAGCTGGGTAGTTTGGATAGAGACCATTTGGCCCACAAAACCTAAAATATTTACTATCCAGGCCTCTATAGAAAGTTTGCCAATCATTTCTTCAGGCTCATGATTCCCAAAGAGTGATCCACAGAAGCCTAGGGTTAACCAAACACATTCAGAGAACGAGTGAACTCACAACTGTTTTCACAGTAACACTAAAGTGATGTCATTTTTCAACTTGTTAATATTGGCACCGATGATAAAACCGCTGGCACCGGAACACACATTAAAGACATTAGCACCAAACTTTATGTGTAGTCATTTTATCTTTCACCACAAGGCACTCAAAGTGGGCAGGAAAAAGGGGAGGTTGTTTTTTCTTAGACTATTCTTGATATAGTAAAAATTACTAGTTCTAAAATATGTTAACAGTTGGAAGATCTGTATTAACTCAGTGAACTAGTGTTTTCCAAATGACCAACTCATGATGCCATAAAATCATGCATGAGTAAAAGATTCAAGTATAAGAGATGTACCAATAAATGTTAAGATTATGAGAAAATCCACTGATAGCTTCATATTCCGCAATAAAAACTAATGTTCAGAAATTACCACTTGCTGAATTTTGATTTAGTAACAAAGAATATCGACAATCATCTGAAAAGGCTATTTAAATATTCCTTTCTTTTTCCAATTACATTCAGCATAAGGTTGGATTTTTTTTCCATATACTTCAATCAAAACTTAAGAGATTTGCAAATATATAGAACAATGGTACTCTTCTAACTAGTTTTCATTTCAGACAAGTTTTTATTAAAAAGTCTTACGTATGGCCAGGCACGGTGGCTCACGCCTGTAATCCTAGCATTTTGGGAGGCCGAGGTGGGCGGATCACAAGGTCAGGAGACAAGACCATCCTGGCTAATATGGTGAAACCTTGTCTCTACTAAAAATACATAAAAATTAGCTGGGTGTGGTGTCACGCACCTATAGTCCCAGCTACTCGGGAGGCTGAGGCAGGAGAATCACTTGAACCCAGGAGGTTGCAGTGAGCTGAGACTGCGCCACTGCACTCCAGCCTGGGCAACAGAGTGAGACTGTCTCAAAAAAAAAAAAAAAAGTCTTACATATGCCAACATGTAATAAGGTTATTTGAAAATGGCTAAGTTTCAATTTCTTGGTATTAATCTTTAGTACAGAAATATTGACATAATCCCTATAAACAAAATCAGTTTGGAGTCAATTTTTTGAGAGCATAAAGATACTGTGACAGAAGTTAGAGAGCCACTGTTCTTGTTTTTCACATATTTAAAAGATGGTAAACACACACATACAGATTATATTAATAAGTCTGTGTGTGATCTGCAAATGCTAAAATTTTTACTATCTGGACCTTTAAAAAACAAGTTTGCTGTCCAGGGATGGTGGCTCACATCTGTAATCCCAGCACTTTGGGAAGCGAGGCAGGTGGATCACCTGATGTCAGGAGTTTGAGACCAGCCTGACGAATATGAAGAAACCCTGTCTCTATTAAAAATACAAAATTAGCCAGGCGTGGTGGTACATGCCTATAATCCCAGCTACTCGGGAGGCTGAGGCAGGAGAACTGCTTGAATTTGGGAGGCGGAGGTTGCAGTGAGCAGAGATCATGCCACTGCACTCCAGCCTGAGCAACAAGAGCGCAACTCTGTCTCAAAAACAAAACAAAACCAAAACATAAACAAAAACAAGTTTGCTGACTCCTGATCTACAAGAAGGCATCCAAAGGCAGGTATACTGGAAGGGATTTATTACTTAAACCCTCAGAGGGCCCAGAGAATACATTCTTTACCAAGGCTTTGCAAAATACATGCTTAAAAGGCTCTGTAGTGGTGCTCTGTAGAAAACGGAGAGCAGAGGGAGATGAGAACACTGAAATTCAATGAATTTATGGGAATGACAGGCTTCTGGAGTGGCAGAGGTCAATTAGTGGCATTTCACCACCAGAAACATAATGCGGCTCTACCACAGGCAACAGAGCCAGAGCAGTAAATTAGAAGGTTTTGACCCAGAGAAATCTGCGGTCGTGGTTGTCCGTAGGCCCTAATATAATGAACCGGTTAAAGACCTATTAAAACTGTAAAAACAAAACAAAATAGAAAACTCTAAATCTAGTATGCAGAGGCTTAGCTTATCAAGAGAATTCTAACCTTCACCCAATTCCAAGATCTGAGTTAGTTATCAACTACAATGCCGAAGAGATCTACAGCCATTTTCCAGACTTCTGGGGGAATACTTAACACCGGCTCTGAGAGGACTGTAGTGACTGTGGTCCACCAGGAGGAGGAGATTATTGGTGCTCATGTGATAAGAGTTTGGACCCAATGGTTCCCTCATCAAGACAGGAACAAGATGAATAACCCTTAATGGAAATGCTTGGGAGCAACGTGTTCTGAATTTCAGATTCTGGAATACCTGTGTTATATTTACCAGTTGAGTATACCAAATGTGAAAATCCAAAATCCAAAAGGCTCCAATGAGCATTTCCTTTAAGTATCATGTCAGGGCTCAAAAAGTTTCAGATCTTGGAGCATTTTGGATTTGGGATACTCATCCTTACAGACTGGCAGAATCCCCGTGTTGCTTCCCTTACTCGTGGAACAAGGACTATTATGGTAGAAAAGGCCAAGTAAAATTCCTAAAATTTTCACTTCACATGATACAGGGGAGGGAGGTTTCTATTATGTTCTTATTCAACATAAGTATGTGTCCTGTCCAGAAGACATGGAGACAAACAATGGATTTTAATGAAATTTTTCAGGTGGAGACTGTTTAAAAGGGATAAGGCAAGACACAGGTTGAAATATATATATATATTCACTTGGAGAATTAATGATAGAATGAATTGACGTATTAATTATGTTCTAGAAACTGTTTATTGGGTCACAAAACCCCCTTCAAAGATTAAAAATAAAAGTACTAAAAACCATCTTCTGTGATCAAAAGGCAGTAACATCAGACAGTAACAATAATAAAAATATAAAAACAACACCAATCCACAACCAAAGTATCAAACCTGCAATTTAAAAACATCTTTCAAACACAGAGGAAATAACTGAAATTGTATTAAGAAAATAACAATAAGGAACACTCTACATGTTTCTATCTATGATTTAGCCTTTAGTAAACAATATGCAGAAGACAATTTTACAGTCTTTTATATACTAAACTTAAAGAGAATAAATATAAGTAATTTTCTACTGAAGAGTTTAGAAAAAAACTGCAAATAAAGAGAGAAACTTAGAAGGAAAAACAAAGAGCTCTTTAAAACATTTCAAACTTTCAACAAAACATTTCTCTGAAAATCCAAACTGCTGATTCATTTTTTAAAAGCCATTCATGGATTTAGTCTGTTATTTGTGTTTGCAAGAAACACTGACAAAGGGTAAAAGTTTTTACTTCATGAAAATACCCTAGTCGCTACATTTACCCAAGGTAAATGAGTAAATCAAGGTACTACGATTACACACACTTACAAAAACACACGAATCACTGATATTTTAATTTTATAATTACAGACTAAACTGAATTCTTACCTTTTTGCTATTTGATTCTCAAGATGTTTTACTTTTTCTAATAACTGTTTCTCAACAACTTCTCTCTCCAATATAAATTCTTTTAGGGCAGTCTGAATAGCTTCATCTTTTTCACAATTAAGCTTCTGAATTAACTGTTCTCTGTCTTGTTCCTGGCTGATGACCAATTTTTGTCTGTCTTTCTCAAGGTTCTGGATAATAGCTTCATATTTCTCTTGTTGTTGGGTGATTTGCTCATCTTTCTGTTTTTCAAGAGCACTCAATTCTGAGTTCAATTTACTCTGCAGTTCAATTATTTGTTCTTTCAGGGTGTTTTCTATTTCAAATGCTTGGTGATGCAAAGATGTTACTTTGTTTAATTCAGCTTTAAGTATACTAGATTCTTCTTCATGTCTACTAATTAACTCAGAAATACACTGATCTTTTTCAATTGTCATTAAAGTTCTTAGCTCTGCTAAGCCCACCTGATAATTTTCATTATTATCCTGAATTTTTTGGTTGAGTTTACTAATTTCTGTTCTCAAATCTTCTGTCTCCTGTTCAAGAAGAGATTTCAAGGTCTCCTTCTGCTGGGCTCTGCTTTCTTCCAGCAAAATTTTTATTTCATCAGTTTCTGCTTCCTTCAATGCAAGTTCAACCTCTAACTTGCATCTCATGTCTGACAAATCAGAAACTTTGAGTTTTAATTCCTGTAACTGTTGTTCTTTTTCCTGGATAACTGCAGCATGAGATTCTTGTATTTGATTAATTATTTGTTGGTTTTCCTTTTTTAATTCCTCCAAAGAAACTCTGTGGTCTGTCATAACCTTCTCAAACTCTTGTATGTGCCTAACCTGAAGTGTGTCCTCTAATTCCTTTAGATGACTTTGCTCCAAAGACTGAAGTTCTGCCCTCAATAACTGTAACTTCTCATCATTTTCAACATGGAGCTTTTTTAAGTCTTCTAACACTATTTCTCGTGACTGCTTCAGTTCTTTAATTTCACAATTTTGAGAGTGCATTATATTTTCCATTTCTAACAACTTCTGATCCTTTTCATTCTGCAGGCAGATTACAGCTTCTTTTTCATGTTTAACCAAAGCAAATTCATTATCTTTATTTTGTAAAACCTCCTCAAGGCATACTAACTCTCCCTTCAATTTTTTAATTTTGTTTTCATTCTCTTCAGTTTCCTTTATTAGTGCGTCAAGTTTACCTTCATATTCATTTTTTAAAGACTGTAGTTCTTTTTGATGTTTTTCTTTTAGTGTTATTTCCAGAGAACATTTTACTTTTTCAATAATGTTTCTTATTTCTACTGCTGTACATTTTAATGAATTTGAGAAGTCACACTGTTCTTTTTGTACAAATGTTCTAAAGTGGCAAAGGTCTTCCTTAATGGTTTGTATACTGAAGTGAGAGTCTTGGGCAACAACTCTACATCTTTCTAACTGGACATTCAGAGAAGCATGATCTCCAAAATCCTCCTTACCACATACATTTGTATCCTGCATACGTCTACTGTCTATTGCATTGATAACTGATGAATAAAGTGATTCCACCATCATTTCTGGGCTTTGTGGATCACTTATAGGATTAGGAGATGACAGATTTTCTTCTATTACAAACTCATTCACAGCAGACATAAAATCTGATTCAGGACTTTCTGCTAATGAATCCAAGTCTAAAGAAACTTGGTGAATAGTCTGTTCTATGTTTGGATGAGGAATAGTTTCAAAATCAAATGTATGTGCATCAATGCTATCTGGAGATAATTCTTCTAAGGGACAAACTGCAGGACATAAGGGATCCTGAACAGTCAGTGGTGGAGGAGTTCTCGGTGAGGTAGTAGTTGTAATTCCTGCTGTACTTTCCATCCTTGGTGAAGAAGCAGACTGTGGGGATGTCTGACTCACAGATGCCTGGAAAACAGAAAGAAAGGCTTAAAGAGCTGCACCAACACAAACATTTTACACTAATGAAGAAAACTGTTTGAAAGAACTGAATTTGCCTTTTGTTCACTCAGTAGATCTGTAATGGTCTGTGACATTTCATCCAAACTTTGTGCTGCTTTTACCAAATTATGTAGAGCAAGTACATGCTGGTGTAGAGGTTCAAAGTCACAAAGTAAGGGAACCCTGAAACAGAATGCAATAAAATTAGACTTCTGATTTCTTAATGAAATAGCAGATAACTGCTACCAAATATTTTGATATGTCAAAAATAACAAGAGCCTTATCATTCCTTTTAAAATTAATACCAGAAGTACTTTAAGAACTTTGTGTCATAATCAGTGAAGTAAAAACTTAGGGCCAAGCGTGGTGGATCGCACCTATAATTCCAGCACTTTGGGAGGCCTAGACGGGTGGATCACGAGGTCAGGGGTCCGACACTGGCCTGGCCAACATGGTGAAACCGTATCTCTACTAAAAATACAAAAATTAGCAGGGCGTGGTGATGGGCTCCTGTAATCCCAGCTACTCAGGAGGCTGAGGCAGGAGAATTGCTGGAACATGGGAGGTGAAGGTTGCAGTGAGCCAATATCGTGCCACTGCACTCCAGCCTGGGCGAGCCTGTCTGAGACAGACAGAGCGAGACTCCGTCTCAAGAAAAAAAAAAAAAAAAATATATATATATATATATATATATAATATATATATATATAAAGTCAGAAATTTCCCAACAGCATGCAAAAAGTTTCTACTGGAAAAAAACAATTACGTGTAAGGCATACCTTCCTTTACTTTACCTTCATTTTCCATCATTTTTTATTCCTCAGATATTTCTCAAAGCAGTCACAGGAAAGCCAGTCTATCATAAATATTTCTTATCTTGGCACCTCTTAAGATTACTGGTACTACCTGGCACAACTCCAGAATAATAAAAACATTTTAAGGTTATAAATTAGATTAAAATACTGATGACATTTACCTGAGGAATGGCTGAACTTCCGAAGGACAAAATGATTGCAGAAACTGTAAATCTTTTAATGAAATATCTGGAAGTTCACAGTCAAACTTTCGAGGCTTCTGAGTCTGTACCAAAAAATAAATTAATTAAAAAAAATTTTTTTCAACTAAAAACAGAGGGCAAATTTATATGATTTCTTACTATAATTAAATTTACTATACCAAACTAAAATGCTTTAAATGATTAAGCAACAAAAAAAGAAATATCATTCAATAAAGATATGGCATATTATTTTTCTGAGCCTTTAGTAAACTGTGACGTGAACTGCTAGTGATCAAGGGATGCGCTTGTTCCTCCCCTTCTCTGCGTTTAGCATCATTTTATGGGAATTACAGTATTCCTATCCTATATGTATGTGTATGTGTGCATGTGTGTGTGTGTGTGTGTGTATATATGGTAAATATGTAAGTATATATATATTTACCACGTTAAAGTCACTAATATATTAAAATATACACATGTATTTTTTTTTTCCATGTAACACTTTCTTATTTGCTGTTCCCTTGACCTTTCCATTACATATTCCAGAAGACAAAGTTTTGGTCAATTTTAGCTTCTGTAAAAAATATTAACTGGTAAATCCTACCAATTCGTTATTTATAAAATTGCCAAGAGTTGCATTAAAAAAAACTTCAATAGTTTTAAATCATTACTCAAGCAGATGTGGAGATGTCAAGATGTTCTTCATAAAAAAGAGTTCTCGGATAAATAAGTATGGGAATGGCTATGTCACCAATTCTTAGATATTAAAAAATGCATACATTTAAAACACTAAGAAATCCTGCAGTACAGAAACATGTTTAACAGCTAAGCACAGCTGGGTGTCGTGGTTCACGCCTGTAACCTGAACAATTTGGGAGGCCAACGTGGGCAAAAACACTTGGGGCCAGGAGTTTGAGATCAGCTGGCCAACATTGTGAAACCCTATCTCTACTAAAATACAAAAACTTAGCCAGATGTGGTGGCGGGCACCTGTAGTCCCAGCTACTTGGGAGGCTGAGGCACAAGAATAGTTTGAACCCAGGAGGTAGAGGTTGCAGTGCGACGAGATCGTGCCACTGCACTCCAGCCTGGACAACAGAGCAAGACTCTGTCTCCAAAACAACAACACAGCTAAGCAGTAAGTAGATGGGAGTAAAAGTCCCCATATTGCTTTGATCGTGGAAATGTTTCTTCTTATGTAATAAAATTAATGACCCCAGATAATAATGGTTAAGAAATATACCAAACTAATGTTTAATTTCAGTGAAGTCTAACTGAGGCTTTATTATTCTGATTTGTCAAAATATAAAGGGGGGTGGTGTGAAAATATAGAAGGGCAAGGACTAGGCAGAGGCTGTAAAGGAGGAGGGAGGGAGAAGAGCAGTGGAAGAAAGAGGAGGGAAGGGTGGAAAGAAAAAAAGGAAGAGACAAGAAAACAAAAAAAAACTAAGTGAATCTATTTCTACCAATCCTAACAGTGCTGTATAATGTATCTTCCTGTGTTATGAAGATTCTTTATAAAAATTATGAATGCAAATATCAATCTTTAAGCTGACTTTTATCAAGCTTTATGCTGACTTTTAAAGTCAAAAACACTTTTATTTTGATTTTTTTAAAACCACAACAATTTCTGCAAGTTTCTGATAAATGCCTCTACTTCTGGAAAAAAGGTTTTAAAACATATGGAATTTAGTCATGGTTAGAAAATAAATACATACACAAAAGGAAGGGGGCCAGGAGTCCAGTCCCCTAAACAGACGATTTCTTAAAAAAGACTTCCCTGTATAAAGAAATTAACAATATGGTTATTTTAGAGCTTTATTTAAGGCAAAAAATTATCTCTGGTTTTTGAAAAAGTAAACTAAAAGTTGACAGTACTTCAAGTTTAAAATTTAACAATGGATTCAATTCTATACACTTTAAAAGGAGTATTTCCTAGATATCAATGGTAATTAACAGCATATACATAAAGTATGCTACAGAAAATCCAAGTTTATAAAAACTTTTTTCCTTTACAAAAGTAATTGAAATTATTAATGAACACTTACTAAATAATTTCCCAAAGGATTCCCTTTTTGATTTTTCTGCTTCATATAATCTCTTTCCATCTTTCACTAAAGCACCAGCCCACTAGAAGAGGAACGCTTATGTTAAACATAAACATACACCAATTTGTTAAACTTCATATACATTTAAAATAGAATTCAACTTGCATACCTCCCTGTAGTGTTTTATGAACATTTTTCTTCTTACAACCTCAACAACAGCTAAGCAGTACATCTGAGGAACTGTACTAAGAGCTTCAACAATTTTGACTCTTTCTAACAGCTCTATCACGAGGCGGAGCAAAGCTTGTAACTTCTCTCCATCTTGATCAGCATGAAGCATTACAAAGCAACACCACCTAGAGAATAAAATCCATTATTTTCAAAATTCACAAAACTTTACTTAGTTACTTACTTAGTAAGTTTACTAACTTAGTTAAGCCAAAGAAATCAAGATATATAAGCTCTACAAAAATAGTCTAATTCCAAAATTCATCAATAAGGTATTTCAATAAAATGGCAAGGGAAAAATCACCCTATCATTTGGGAGAAATAAATATAAACACCAACTCTAAACATCTTAAAACAGATATATAAATGAATCACTTACTTCAGTCTGACATGTAGGTTATTTGCTAGTTCTTGTTTGGCAGTGGTACACTTCTGTTTAATATCTAACAGTTTTCTATGATTTTGCAACATAATCATCAACTGATTCGCGTGACTCAGGCATAAATCAGGTAATACGGATGCATCCTTTAAGTTTTCAGCTCTCTTCTGATTAGCTAAAAATCCCTTTGAGAAAAAAAGTGTTTCAAACGACATTAATTTTGTTTCATGAAAGGTATGGACATTCAGTTAAGTGGAAAATCTTTATGTTAAACACAACCCATTCTGCGCCTTCTAACAGTATTTTTAAATCCTCTATTTTTCTTGAATGTAGAAGATGCATAAATGGCACAAGACCTAGAATTTTTAAGAATCCTATGCTCATCTTTAATTTTTCAAACTAGAAGAAAATAAAGGCTGGAAAGATAAAGCCACTTAGCCAAGGATATACTTAGCAGTCGATGAGAACTAGAAGCTGTGTGTCTAGATTCCTATAGCACTATCGGTCAGTCACAGCACAAATAAAACAAGGTCACTGAAAAACAATGAGGGATTTAACCTAGCAAACATTATACAATAGTATATTAGATACTTTCCCAAAATACAAAAATAATAAAATGCCCTTATAATATTTATCGAAAAAGTCACTGCCCTCTCCAGTTATCTCTGGACTATATTTTGTTCCACTGATCTGTGCTCCCATCACTAGGACAATGACTGAATTGTGTGATTTTGCACACAGTTAATACTTTATTATTTGGTAGAAAAACCTTTTTTCTGTTTTTCTTAGCTGTCCTTACTCATTTGTTTTTGTAGGTAAACGGTGTATCTGTCAAGTAGGGATTGTTTAAGTTACTAATTAATTTCGATAGATTTGCCATAATCTTCCTTCATCTCTCTCAAGTATATTTAGTTTTCTTTATATATGGTCCAAAGATAACTTAATAAGGTTGTTACTTCATACTTTATTGCTACCACAAAGCTTTTTCCTATGCTATATACTAAGTGGCTTATATGTAATAATGCTTTAGGTTTTGTACATCCATCTGATTGCTGTATTGATACTGTAAATAAATCATTATCCTTCTAGGAACTTAACTTTATGCCCAGCTAAAGGATAAGTGTGTCTTCCAATTTTCTGGTAGTTCTGTTTCATGTTTTTCCTAAATATTACAATATTTAGATTTAAATGATGTATATTAAAGTCAAATTGGTTC
Source organism: Trachypithecus francoisi (assembly GCF_009764315.1). Lineage (NCBI taxonomy): Eukaryota > Metazoa > Chordata > Mammalia > Primates > Cercopithecidae > Trachypithecus > Trachypithecus francoisi. The sequence continues at coordinate 7,753,719 of NW_022681472.1, forward strand.
AATATCTGAAAACAAGACAATTTTTATAGTAACTGTATGCTTTTTCCTTTCAAGATACTCTTTGGTTAACTGCAACTATAATTTTTCTACAATGTAATCTATTAAAAAACAATTTGCTACTTTTATCTCCTTTCGCAAAGTCTGGTTTTCAATTACTTTTTATTGAATCCATGAAAAATATAGAATCAATCCCAAATCTAAATTCTAGACCATTAGTAAAGGATTTCCTGACACCAAAGAATGTAAATACTGTATTGCTAAAAGAAGGAAAAAATACTATTTTTCAATAAACTGAATTCCATATTTGCTCAACCATCCTCAATATAATCCAGACTAAATAGAAAAAATCCTCACAAATCATGTAGTACTAATTACTAATATTTCTACACACAAATAAGGTTTGACAGCTACATGATAGCACTACAGTACTCACAATCCTGTTTCAGATGCATTCTGCCAACTTTCGTTTGGGAAGAAAACTCCCTGATACTTCCTAATTTTGCTGATACCCCTCAAGGATACGAATGGCTAGAGAATGAACATTCAGGGCTCCAGTGTTACACAGCTTCATTGGTTTGGTGAGTGAGGTTTTTGTTTTGTTTTGTTTTTTGTTTTTTTGCCAAAACCATGTAGAAGGGTCTACAACAAATCCTCATAAATGTTGTGGTTTTAAGAAATTACCCCTTCAAAGGCATTTGAAATAGTCTGTATCTTATGAGATGTTCAGGCAATAAATAATAAATCCCTTTCCACAATTTCTTTTCCCTTTTTAATTGGGAGTGGTTGTAAGTTTTAATTGCTTTGTAGCTAGAATGAATTATACTACGTTGTAAATGTGTTTAGCAAGATGTTAAATCAACTGCTAAAACTGGCTAATCTGAATTTATTTACTTTTCACCAACCGCATTCTGAAGGAAGTACTGACAAACTATCTGCAACAGGGAATACCATTGGCAGCAACAAAAGTAACTGATGAGACATCTGTAAATAAAAATTTTACACTAGCCAGAGGCTAGATAGAATTGTAACATTTCTCAAATTCAAAAAACACAAATCCAAATTCTCATTTTATTAAGTATTGATGTGTTCCTATTATGTATGTATCAGGAATGTATGGTAAGGCCTTGTAGACAGAGCAGATGTCCTGCCTCCTTGGAGCTTGTATTCTGGAAAGAGACTGTATTAAAAAGCATGTAATTAATAATTACAATTGCGGTACAGGATAAGTATAGCATACTAAGAGAAAATAAATCTGATGATGTGACCAAGACTTCAAGACTGGAAACGTCTGGCTCAGGAAGTGATGCTTCTGCTAAAACCTTGACTCTGTACATCCCTTGGCAGCCCAAATCATGACAATACAGGTGTGAAAAGTTGTCTCACTTACCATATACCTCCTAGCTTCAACTGGGTATCCCTTTTCTCTCATGAGCTCACTGAAAATAAGCTTACTAACTGAATCCTCTCACACTCAGATTCACTCAGGCACACTCAACTGAAAACTGTCTACCTCGGGGTCTACATTTCTACCTTACAATTTTGCTCCCAATATACAACCAGACAACATAGATGACTTCTAAATACACTTATTATGAATACTTAGGAGTATCAAAAAATATCCATTGGAGAACTTAAATAATCAAATATTTAATTGCCTCAAAATGTTTAAAAGGACTATACCACTCAGGTATCAAATAAAGAAAAGATATTTTATAAAAGTAAGAATATTATCTATAGTATTCATTTGGTGTTCTTTATATTCCATGAGCTACCATAGTTTAAAACAATAGCAAAATACTACAAATAAATTGGGGGGAACTAAGATGTTGAAACAGGATGCTCTATGAGCATAAGACAACAAAAACTAATTTTGTAATTTTCATCAGAACAGAAATTTTCACTCAATTTTACTTCAGTTTGGATTCAGGGAGGTTAAATGGTCAGATTTAGAAAGCAAACAAGAAAACCTCAAATACGCAAATAATGCATTCTTCCATTTTGAGAAAATAATATTATCACCCAACTACATTCCCAGAAAAATACTTTTCCTTGTATGACAAAACTCCATTTGCTGAAACCAAGTAGACTTGCGGGCAATATGAGCAATAAATATCTTTTTATATTATTAACAAATACAAAACCATCCAACGTACCTGCCTAATTGACTCTTCAAGTGATACAAAGCAGGAGGACTAACAGCAATATTTTAAAATATTGAGAGATTAAGGGGAGCAAAGAAAAAGCAGACAGAGAAAACTGGAGTATCTAAGGTAAGAGAATTGAAAGTCCTGGTTTATTCAATCTGAAAAACAGTTATAAAGAAATCCATAGGCTTTTATAGAATGATGGGTTCATAATATGAATAAATGTAGTAATGAATTTGACTGCACCAAAATTTAAAGCTTCTGATTTTCAATCCATATAAATTATCAACAGAGACAGTATCTGTATAATCTATAATAGACAAAGAATTATCTAGATAATATATGAAAAATTCTAACAAAAACATGAAGAAGAAAATGTGGAGAATGACAATTCAGAGTAAATACATGGCAAACACTGATAACAGAGAAATTACTCTTCTCCTTACCTACTGGAAGTGTTGACTGACTTTGCTTCTATGGCAGGCATTAGAACATTATTAATTAATATTTAAAATGAACAAACACCTTAATCCAACAATCCCATTATTGGAGATTGTGCCTGCAGAAATACTAGAACATGCATGTAAAAATGGGTATATTGCGATATTCAATGAATATTTCTAATATGGAAAAACTGAAATAAACTAAATAATCACCAAAAGAAGTATGGTTAAATAAATTTTGTTTGATTCATTCTATGGAAGTTAAAAAACAACAACACTGCAGAAGAAGCAAAAGATCAGGAATGCAGAGTTCTGTCTCTAGTAATGGTAGTCTGTAATGTCGATCAAGCTCCCTGTGGCTTTAGGGATGGGAGATCTAGGAAGTCAGTGAAGAAGCCAGGCACCGTGAAAGGGCTAGAATCCAGGAGAAGAACGAAACTGAGAGGAGAAGTTAGGTGACTAGGAATGCTTTGCTCTGAGGAATTCTGTTGATTCTTGAAGAGGAATCCAAAATTAAAAATAAGCAGTCAGCAGTCCTGACTTTCCTGAAGGGCTAGAAAATTGAAAATTGAAGACCAGAGCCAGCCAAGGAAAGGTACAATGGAACAGAATTTGTTTGCGTTCAGATCCCTAAAACCTATATCCTATGATTAAGGGTAAACTAAAAGTAGAACAGCCATCCCAAGAACTAGAATACCAACTTCCAATCATCCAAATCTCTGAAACTGAACTAAAGTAATTTATGATGGTAACTGCCCAAAGTACCTACCAAAAGCAAATATAAATTCTCTGCAGAAGAAAATGTTATCCTAGGCCTCATAATATTTATTTTTTTTTATTTAAAAAAAATCAGGTACATGAAAATGCAAGAATGTTAAGCGTGAGAATTACAAGAAACACCACCAAATATATGGCTGGACGCTGTGGCTCACACCTGTAATCCCAGCACTTTGGGAGGCCGAGGCAGGCGGATCACCTGAGTTCAAGACCAGCCTGACCAACATGGAAAAACCCTGTCTCTATTAAAAATATGAAAATCAGCTGAATGTAGTGGTGGGCACCTGTAATCCCAGCTATTTGGGAGGCTGGGGCAAGAGAATCGCTTGCATCCAGGAGGCAGAGGTTACAGCAAGATGAGATAGCGCCACTGCACTCCAGGCTGGGCAGTAAGAGCGAAACCTCCTCTCAAAAAAAAAAAAAAAAAAGAGGGGGCGGAGCAAGATGGCCGAATAGGAACAGCTCCAGTCTCCAACTCCCAGCGCAGCGACACAGAAGACCGGTGATTTCTGCATTTTCAACTGAGGTACTGGGGTCATCTCTCTAGGGAGTGCCGGACAATCGGTGCTGGTCAGCTGCTGCAGCCTGACCAGCGTGAGCTGAAGCAGGGCGAGGCATCGCCTCACCTGGAAGCGCAAGGGGGAAGGGAATCCCTTTTCCTAGCCAGGGGAACTGAGACACACAACACCTGGAAAATCGGGTAACTCCCACCCAAATACTGCGCTTTAAGGAAACAGGCACACCAGGAGAATATATCCCACACCTGGCCGGGAGGGTCCCACGCCCAGGGAGCCTCCCTCACTGCTAACACAGCCGTCTGGGGGATCTATCCGCAAGGCAGCAGCGAGGCTGGGGGAGGGGCGCCCGCCATTGCTGAGGCTTAAGTAGGTAAACAAAGCCGCTGGGAAGCTCGAACTGGGTGGAGCTCACAGCAGCTCAAGGAAGCCTGCCTGTCTCTGTAGACTCTACCTCTGCGGACAGCGCACAGCTGCAGTCCATTAGGGGAAAGAGCGGGGGCCGTGCAGACGCGAACGACTCTGTCTGACAGCTTTGGGGAGAGGCCGTGGATCTCCTAACGCGGAGGTTGAGATCTGAGAACGGACAGACTGCCTGCTCAGGTAGGCAGTCTGACCCCTGAGTAGCCTAGCTGGGAGACATCCCCCACTAGGGGCAGTCTGACACCCCACACCTCACAGGGTGGCGTCACCCCTGAGAGGAAACTTCCAAAGAAAGAATCAGACAGGTACACTCGCTGTTCAGCAATATTCTATCTTCGGCAACCTCTGCTGCTGATACCCAGGCAAACAGGGTCTGGAGTGGACCTCAAGCAATCTCCAACAGACCAACAGACAGTCCTTCTGACTGTCAGACGGAAAACTAACAGGAAGGACACCTATACCAAAACCCCATCAGTACGTCACCATCATCAAAGTCCAGAGACAGATAAAACCACAAAGATGGGGAAGAAGCAGGGCAGAAAAGCTGGAAATTCAAAAAATAAGAGCACATCTCCCCCTGCAAAGGTGCGCAGCCCATCGCCAGCAACGGATCAAAGCTGGTCAGAGAATGACTTTGACGAGATGAGAGAAGAAGGCTTCAGTCCATCAAACCTCTCAGAGCTAAAGGAGGAATTACGTACCCAGCGCAAAGAAACTAAAAATCTTGAAAAAAAAGTGGAAGAATTGACAGCTAGACTAATTAATGCAGAGAAGATCATAAACGAAATGACAGAGATGAAAACCATGACACGAGAAATACGTGACAAATGCACAAGCTTCGGTAACCGACGATCAACTGGAGGAAAGAGTATCAGCGATTGAGGATCAAATGAATGAAATGAAGCGAGAAGAGAAACCAAAAGAAAAAAGAGAAAAGAAATGAACAAAGCCTGCAAGAAGTATGGGATTATGTAAAAAGACCAAATCTACGTCTGATTGGGGTGCCTGAAAGTGAGGGGGAAAATGGAACCAAGTTGGAAAACACTCTTCAGGATATCATCCAGGAGAACTTCCCCAACCTAGTAGGGCAGGCCAACATTGAAATTCAGGAAATACAGAGAACGCCACAAAGATACTCCTCCAGAAGAGCAACTCCAAGACACATAATTGCCAGATTCACCAAAGTTGAAATGAAGGAAATAATCTTAAGGGCAGCCAGAGAGAAAGGTCGGGTTACCCACAAAGGGAAGCCCATCAGAATAACAGCAGACCTCTCGGCAGAAACTCTACAAGCCAGAAGAGAGTGGGGGCCAATATTCAACGTTCTTAAAGAAAAGAATTTTAAACCCAGAATTTCATATCCAGCCAAACTAAGCTTCATCAGTGAAGGAGAAATAAAATCCTTTACAGATAAGCAAATGCTTAGAGATTTTGTCCACCAGGCCTGCCTTACAAGAGACCCTGAAGGAAGCCCTAAACATGGAAAGGAACAACCGGTACCAGCCATTGCAAAAACAGGCCAAAATGTAAAGACCATCGAGGCTAGGAAGAAACTGCATCAACTAACAAGCAAAATAACCAGTTAATATCATAGTGGCAGGATCAAGTTCACACATAACAATATTAACCTTAAATGTAAATGGACTAAATGCTCCAATTAAAAGACACAGACTGGCAAACTGGATCAAGAGTCAAGACCCATCAGTCTGCTGTATTCAGGAGACCCATCTCACATGCAGAGACATACATAGGCTCAAAATAAAGGGATGGAGGAAGATCTACCAAGCAAATGGAGAACAAAAAAAAGCAGGGGTTGCAATCCTAGTCTCTGATAAAACAGACTTTAAACCATCAAAGATCAAAAGAGACAAAGAAGGCCATTACATCATGGTAAAGGGATCAATTCAACAGGAAGAGCTAACTCTCCTAAATATATATGCACCCAATACAGGAGCACCCAGATTCATAAAGCAAGTCCTTAGAGACCTACAAAGAGACTTAGACTCCCATACAATAATAATGGGAGACTTCAACACTCCACTGTCAACATTAGACAGATCAACGAGACAGAAAGTTAACAAGGATATCCAGGAATTGAACTCATCTCTGCACCAAGCGGACCTAATAGACATCTATAGAACTCTCCACCCCAAATCAACAGAATATACATTCTTCTCAACACCACATCGCACTTATTCCAAAATTGACCACATAATGGAAGTAAAGCACTCCTCAGCAAATGTACAAGAATAGAAATTATAACAAACTGTCTCTCAGACCACAGTGCAATCAAACTAGAACTCAGGACTAAGAAACTCAATCCAAAACGCTCAACTACATGGAAACTGAACAACCTGCTCCTGAATGACTACTGGGTACATAACGAAATGAAAGCAGAAATAAAGATGTTCTTTGAAACCAATGAGAACAAAGATACAACATACCAGAATCTCTGGGACACATTAAAGCAGTGTGTAGAGGGAAATTTATAGCACTAAATGCCCACAAGAGAAAGCAGGAGAGATCTAAAATTGACACTCTAACATCACAATTAAAAGAACTAGAGAGGCAAGAGCAAACACATTCAAAAGCTAGCAGAAGGCAAGAAATAACTAAGATCAGAGCAGAACTGAAGGAGATAGAGACACAAAAAACCTCCAAAAAATCAATGAATCCAGGAGTTGGTTTTTTGAAAAGATCAACAAAATTGACAGACCGCTAGCTAGACTAATAAAGAAGAAAAGAGAGAGGAATCAAATAGACGCAATAAAAAATGATAAAGGGGATATCACCACCGACCCCACAGAAATACAAACTACCATCAGAGAATACTATAAACACCTCTACGCAAATCAACTAGAAAATCTAGAAGAAATGGATAATTTCCTGGACACTTACACTCTCCCAAGACTAAACCAGGAAGAAGTTGAATCCCTGAATAGACCAATAGCAGGCTCTGAAATTGAGGCAACAATTAATAGCCTACCACCAAAAAAAGTCCAGGACCAGATGGATTCACAGCTGAATTCTACCAGAGGTACAAGGAGGAGCTGGTACCATTCCTTCTGAAACTATTTCAATCAATAGAAAAAGAGGGAATCCTCCCTAACTCTTTTTATGAGGCCAACATCATCCTGATACCAAAGCCTGGCAGAGACACAACAAAAAAAGAGAATTTTAGACCAATATCCCCGATGAACATCGATGCAAAAATCCTCAATAAAATACTGGCAACCGGATTCAGCAGCACATCAAAAAGCTTATCCACCATGATCAAGTGGGCTTCATCCCTGGGATGCAAGGCTGGTTCAACATTCGCAAATCAATAAACGTAACAGCATATAAACAGAACCAAAGACAAGAACCACATAATTATCTCAATAGATGCAGAAAAGGCTTTTGACAAAATTCAACAGCCCTTCATGCTAAAAACGCTCATAAATTAGTATTGATGGAAAGTACCTCAAAATAATAAGAGCTATTTATGACAAACCCACAGCTAATATCATACTGAATGGGCAAAAACTGGAAAAATTCCCTTTGAAAACTGGCACAAGACAGGGATGCCCTCTCTCACCACTCCTATTCAACATAGTGTTGGAAGTTCTGGCTAGGGCAATCAGGCAAGAGAAAGAAATCAAGGGTATCCAGTTAGGAAAAGAAGAAGTCAAATTGTCCCTGTTTGCAGATGACATGATTGTATATTTAGAAAACCCCATCGTCTCAGCCCAAAATCTCCTTAAGCTGATAAGCAACTTCAGCAAAGTCTCAGGATACAAAATTCATGTGCAAAAATCACAAGCATTCTTATACACCAGTAACAGACAAGCAGAGAGCCAAATCAGGAATGAACTTCCATTCACAATTGCTTCAAAGAGAATAAAATACCTAGGAATCCAGCTTACAAGGGATGTAAAGGACCTCTTCAAGGAGAACTACAAACCACTGCTCAGTGAAATCAAAGAGGACACAAACAAATGGAAGAACATACCATGCTCATGGATAGGAAGAATCAATATCGTGAAAATGGCCATACTGCCCAAGGTGATTTATAGATTCAATGCCATCCCCATCAAGCTACCAATGACTTTCTTCACAGAATTGGAAAAAACGGCTTTAAAGTTCATATGGAACCAAAAAAGAGCCCGCATTGCCAAGACAATCCTAAGTCAAAAGGACAAAGCTGGAGGCGTCACGCTACCTGACTTCAAACTATACTGCAAGGCTACAGTAACCAAAACAGCATGGTACTGGTACCACAACAGAGATATAGACCAATGGAACAGAACAGAGTCCTCAGAAATAATACCACACATCTACAGCCATCTGATCTTTGACAAACCTGAGAGAAACAAGAAATGGGGAAAGGATTCCCTATTTAATAAATGGTGCTGGGAAAATTGGCTAGCCATAAGTAGAAAGCTGAAACTGGATCCTTCCTTACCCTTATACGAAAATTAATTCAAGATGGATTAGAGACTTAAATGTTAGACCTAATACCATAAAAACCCTAGAAGAAAATCTAGGTAGTACCATTCAGGACATAGGCATGGGCAAGGACTTCATGTCTAAAACACCAAAAGCAACGGCAGCAAAAGCAAAAATTGACACATGGGATCTAATTAAACTAAAGAGCTTTTGCACAGCTAAAGAAACTACCATCAGAGTGAACAGGCAACCTACAGAATGGGAAAAAATTTTTGCACCTACTCATCTGACAAGGGCTAATATCCAGAATCTACAAGAACTCAAACAAATATACAAGAAAAAACAAACAACCCAAAAAAGTGGGGAAGGATATGAACAGACATTCTCAAAAGAAGACATTCATACAGCCAACAGACACATGAAAAATGCAATCGGCGGCGCGGTGGCTCAAGCTGTAATCCAGCACTTTGGGAGGCCGAGACGGGTGGATCACGAGGTCAGGAGATCGAGACATCCTGGTCTCACGGTGAAACCCCGTCTCTACTAAAAATACAAAAAACTAGCCGGGGAGGTGGCGGGCGCCTGTAGTCCCAGCTACTCGGGAGGCTGAGGCAGGAGAATGGCGTAAACCCGGGAGGCGGAGTTGCAGGACTGAGATCGGCCACTGCACTCCAGTCCGGCGACAGAGCAACACTCCACCTCAAAAAAAAAAAAAAAAAAAAAAAAAAAAAAAAAAAAAAAAAAATGCTCATCATCACTCGCCATCAGAGAAATGCAAATCAAAACCACAATGAGATACCATCTCACACCAGTTAGAATGGCAATCATTAAGAAGTCAGGAAACAACAGGTGTTGGAGAGGATGTGGAGAAATAGGAACACTTTTACACTGTTGGTGGGATTGTAAACTAGTTCAACCATTATGGAAAACAGTATGGCGATTCCTCAAGGATCTAGAACTAGATGTACCATATGACCCAGCCATCCCACTACTGGGTATATACCCAAAGGATTATAAATTACTCTACTACAAAGACACATGCACACGTATGTTTATTGTGGCACTATTCACAATAGCAAAGACTTGGAATCAACCCAAATGTCCATCTGTGACAGACTGGATTAAGAAAATGTGGCACATATACACCATGGAATACTATGCAGCCATCAAAAAGGATGAGTTTGCGTCCTTTGTAGGGACATGGATGCAGCTGGAAACCATCATTCTTAGCAAACTATCACAAGAAGAGAAACCAAACACCGCATGTTCTCACTCATAGGTGGGAACTGAACAATGAGATCACTTGGACTCGGGAAGGGGAACATCACACACTGGGGCCTATCATGGGGAGGGGGGAGGAGGGAGGGATTGCATTGGGGAGTTATACATGATATAAACGTCATGCACATGTACCCTAGAACTTAAAGTATAATAAAAAAAAAAAAAAAAAGAAAGAAACACCACCAAATATAAACAGACACACAAGAACAGGCAACATAGTGAACAGATAAAGACTTAAATTGCTATATGCTTATTAATGTGATCAAAGAGATGATGAATGGCTAAGACTAAATATTTGGGGGTGGAGAATACGAAACTATATAAACAAAAGAACCAAACTGAAATTGTAGAGCTGAAAAATGAACAAAAATAAGAAATGAGCAAATGGTTAGCTAAGTTAGACACTAAAAAAGAGAAAAGGTTAAAATGTAGGTTAAAGGTAAATATCTAGAATGAAGCACAGATGGATAAAAAGAAAATACAAGAAACAAGTGTAAATGAAACGGATATGGTGAAAGGTCTAACACGTCTAACTGGAATCACTGAAAGAGAAGGAAAAGCAAGCGAGGGAAAGAGAAAATGACTCAGATTTTTCTCAAATGGTGTAAGTCATTAAGCCACAGATTCAAGATGCACTACAAGCCCAAAGTAGGATAAATACAAAGAATGCCACATCTTGGCACCTCATACTAAAATTGCTAAAAACCAAACAAAAGGCAAAGAAAAGACCACAAATAAAATGCTAACAACCTGGAATTTTATATGAACCAGGTAAAAATATCCTCCAGAAATCAAGGTGATTTAAAGAGATTTTCAAACGACAGAACTGAACATATCACTAAAAGGAAATACTAAAGGACATTCTAATTTACATCAGCCTTAACTATGACGTCAAGGAAGTATGTTTTACCTTAAGAAAAAAGGAAAAAAGTTAATATGGGGATGTAACTATATGTTTCAATGAAAGAACACAATTAGAGAAAAAATACTGGCAAGGAAAATTAAACTAGAAAAATAGGTGTCAGAATCTGATTACGACATTCAACTATTCAGCTATGGGTGGTTTTGCCACAATGCTTGTCATGGTGGGTGAAGGACAGGCAATCATGAATTTAAGAGAGGTGCTGGTTTGCTAAGAAACGTCCACGTTTACCACTCTTACTTAGCCATTCCACCACCTTCCTTTGGTTTAAAATCCACTTTTTCAACAGTTCTAGGATTATGGCATTAAATTAGATCTAAAACCTAGGTATTACTATTAGAAGTATTAGTAAATTCTTCAAGCTTTCGTATTTTCCTTCTATTCTTAAAAAATTTCATTTCTTATCCTTTGTCCTATGGGGGGAGGGTAGTAGGAAGCATTCAAATTTTTAGCACAATAACGGATAGGATCATATGCTTTCAATATATCAAAAAATGTTCATTTCTGCCCCCAGCCTCAAGTAGCAGTTTCATGGTTTATCTACAGGAAACTCAACCATTAAGAACATGCCTTTCTGCTTTATTACAAGCAAACAATATATTACAAATATTCAAGGCTAAAGTGAAAATATGGTACACATCAAATTGATATTGCACATACAACATGTGTACAGAAAAACTACAAATTTCTTTTCCTGAGAAAAATCTAAAATAGGTACCTGAGCAAGCTCTTTCTGTTCATTCACCAGTCGGCCACAGCTAGCAATCATCTGGTCCAGGGCGTAGAGCCGATCTTCAAGCCCTTTAATGGCTTTCATATTCTGATTATCAAGTTTGGCAATAGTTTGACGGCATTCTGCTATAAATGGTCGAATAATCCTTGGATCAAGCTAAATGACAAGGAAACACATATGAATACAATTTTTGGCAAATAGTTTAAAATGTATTTCATGCTATTCTGACATACAGCTTAAGAGAGAAAATAAGTGACAAAAGACATAAAAAAGCAAAAGCATGGGAACTCTATAAGTTATACTTTCATAAGAAGGTCAAGTACAGGATAAATATCATCCTAGACAACACTAAATTTACACTAGAGTACATAATTAGGAATACAGTTTCAGGAATCACACATTTCAATCAGTGTTACAATTTAATCACTTCTCAATCTCTCTCAGAAAAAGGTATTTTCAATGTCAGCATAATATCATTAATTCTCTTACCAATGCAACTTCTCTTTAAAACATATAAACTTCTTTGGCAAACTTATCTCCCTCCTGGAGACAGAAGATAAAACTTCTTTATTCTCAATCTCTATCTCCTCAACGAATCTGGTTGCTCAATTATGCTTTCTCACTCTTCCATCTCTACTGTTCCCTGGCTTTAATTCTATACATTTGCTGAAATTCATGGAACCTATAAAATTTGCCAGTAATGCTCCTGGTCCCTTAAAAAAATATTTTACCTGGCTGCCTTTCCGTCTGCATTTTCCATAAAAACCGCTCAGCCAAAAACTACCAATGACCTTGCTTCACTTGAGGCTCTTTAACAGTTAGCATGGCAGATAACCTTTTCCCAACCTTATAGGCTCTGGGAAGTTACTTCTACTGGTTCCTTCATAGCATCCTTTTCTGGCTCCTTTTGCTCTGTCTAATCTTTCTAAAATAGGTGATTCAGAAGGATTTTGTCCTTAGCCCATTTTTACTGTTCTCAATATGATTTCAGCGTTAAGTATAACTTTTCTGGAGATAACTCCCAAGTCTACTTCAATCACTCATCAGTCTCACAAATTCTCAAGCTGTGTTTCTGTTTACCAATAACTACATATGGGTATCAGCCATGAAACCTTCTATTATTGACTTACTATGCTTGTTCCTAATAAACCCCTCAAATGACTTTCTTCTGCCCACAGAAAATATCCAATAAATGTAGAATACAAGCTTCATTGATTCGATCAGAGAAAATCAAGCCTCTCATCTTTTCAAGCTGAAATGTCTATCATTTCAAGATAAACTGTGTTTTTCTATCTCTGATCTTTGTTCACAATTCTTATACTGTTTAAGTCAACCTCTCCTTCTATTTAAAGATCCTAGTCAAATACTACCTCCCGCATGCTGCCTTCTCTAATCTCTACAGTGGAAAAAAATTGATTAATGCATAGATTAATGTACGCAGTGAACATACAAAAGCAATTAAAACTAAACTACTTTATTGTTATTATCAAAAATCCAGTGCAGTTAAATAAAAGGCTGCATGTCTACCACCACCAAAAAAATTAACAAAACCATTATTTCAGAATAGGCACCCCTAGTTTTGCACAATGTTGTCTCAACTGAAACTTGTACATTTGTGAACATTTTCTCACTTTTCTCAATTTTGTGGTAACTGAGTCCAATGTGTATATATTTCCACACCAGAGTACTATGTAAATCAAAGTCTGGTTACAAATTATTAGAATGACAAAGATGAAAATTGGTTCAAATGTTCAACCTGGGCAAAATTACAATTATACATAAACTTAACACAGCAACAACTTAAACCAAAAACAAGGGCTCCTGAATACAACGTATCTGAACTTAATTAATTCATTGAAAGTATAACTGCACTGACAAACATAGGAGAGTATTTGATGATTCACTAAAAAGTTTGCATAACTTCCTAAAAAAAAATTTTTTTTGAGCCAGGTTCTGGCTCTGTTGCCCAAGATGGAGTGCAGTGGCATGATCACAGCTCATACTATAGGCTTCAGCGATCCTACGGCCTCAGCATCCCTAACTGCTGGGACTACAGGCATGTGCCACCACAATCAGCTAATCTTTAAAACAATTTTTTGTAGACATGGGTCTCACCCTGTTACCTAGGCTGGTCTCAAACTCCTGGGCTCAGGCAATACTCCCACCTTAGCCTCCCAAAATGCTAGGATTATAGGCATGAGTCACTGTCCCCAGCTGACTTCCTAAAATTTCACTGCACTTAGTATTTTATTCCATTTGTCCACAGGTAATAAAAATCTTTGAAGAAATGTTTTAGATTACATATATTTAAACCACAGAATCTCATTAGTAATTATTTAGCCAATTTTGAATAATTAACAGGTAGTGATACACTAATTTTTACTCTTGGGCTCTTTGGCATCTACAAAGGCTATTATTTTTAACTGAGAAAAAAACTATAAAACAAAGTTTCTTACACTCTCTCTTAAGCCTCCCAACTTTAAACCCACTCCCCTGCATAGATTCCTTAAAATCACAAGTTGTCTGAAAGAAATGCTAAAGCTCAATAAATTATGCTGGCATTAACCTGGACAGTTTAGAAATGTGCTAAATGCAGACGCTTCCAATTATTAATCGTCAGAAACACAAATCAGTGTGCCTTTTGTAGTATAATCTGAAACAGAACACTCAAGCGTAATCTTAAAACCAGGTCAGTGGCTCACACCTGTAATCCCAGCACTTTGGGAGGCTGAGCCAGGTGAATCACCTGAGGTCAGGAGTTCAAAGCCAGCCTGGCCAATACAGCCAAACCCTAGCTCTACTAAAAAATACAAAAATTTGCCAGGCATGGTGGCAGACGCCTGTAATCCCAGCTACCCGGTAGGTGAAGGCTGCAGTGAGCCGAGATCGTGCCACTGCACTCCAGCCTGGGTGACAGAGCGAGACTCCATCTCAAAAAACAAAACCAAAAAAAAAAAAAGAGTCTTTTTAGAAAGAATACACTAAAATCTAAAAATGTGAGTCTACAAAAATGCAGCAACAATTCTAAATTTTTTCTGATAAAATGGGGGAAGAAGAATAATTCACAAAACTAGCATCTCTTAATCCACAAAAATATAAAACTAGGAATCCCATGTTAAGTGACTTATGGATGACAGAGGTAGTAAATGAATGTCAATGCCCAGATTTGAGCCCGTGTGATTCCAAATCCTAATTTCCAAAATATCTGTGTCTCGACTAATTTCCCGAGAAAGACATTTTAATTTGGCAGTTGAAAATACATGTTACAAATACTGTTACAATTGGAATTAATCTGCAAAAACGATAGATTTAAACTGAATTTCCTTTTATGGATAAAAAATCTTGGCATATGTTTTTATTACTTCATTGGCAAACAGCGCTACTGCAATCAGATATCAAGTAGGTTAGTTGTTTTGGACAACTGTTTAATAAAACAGGCATAAAAAACCATCTTCAATCAGAGAGAAATCTCATATTCGGTTCATCTTCAGAAATGCCACTAGTGTTATCAAGAAAAAGTACAGTACTCCTGAGAAGAGAAAAATATTGATCTAATAAAAACATCAAGGAAAAGTGCCATTCATTATGCAATACATCACATTTACAGATCATGTATTTTGTAAAATATAAATAAAAATATATACATAAATTTTTCCAAATGGATTTTAATTGCTTTCGAATATATATTTTTTGATTTCAAACATTTATTTTAAATTCTGGCGTACACATGCAGATGTGTAAATGTGTGCCATGGTGGTTTGCTGCACAGATCATCCCAGCACACCTAGGTAATAAGCCCAGCATCCAATAGCTACTCTTCTTGATAGAGCAAGTAATAAAAAAATCTAATGGGTACACACAACTAGTGAGTACTACATTATAGGCACCATTTTAAAGTCATGTTAGCTAATTTTGAAACAAACAAGAATAACCAAATAAAAGTTTGTATTTTGCTTTTGTAATACAATGGTCATGTAAAATATCACAAAGACTTCAGATGTTGTTGCTATGCCTATTCAAAGCAGCATTAACCTCTAAAAAGAAAAAAGTGATTGCTTAGTAATAACACTATAGCTAACTCCTATATTCTGAAGGTATAAATATTTCTGACATTTATTTATTCATTCATTCATTAGAGATGGAGTCTCACTATGTTGCCCAAGCTGGTCTTGAATTTCTTGCCTCATGTGATCCTCTCGCCTCAGCCTCCCAAGTCACTGGGATTACTCGTACAGGCCACTGTGCCCGGCTGACTTCTCATTAAGTCAGAGGATCACTGTTCCTTTCCTTTAGTCATACAAAGTGAAAAAAATCTATGACTCTGTGAGATTTCACACTAAACATGGAAATACAAAGCCGATTTCAGGTTCTCTTCATATATATAACTCTGTTCTGACATCTGGCACAGTTTAATTATAGAAAATATGACAGGCCAGGTGCAGTGGCTCATGCCTGTAATCTCAGCACTTTAGGAGGCTAAGGCAAGAGAACTGCTTGAGCCCAGGAGTTTTGAGACCAGGCTGAGCAACATAGGAAGAAGACCCCGTCTGTGCAAACAATGAAAAAATTAGCTGGATGTGGTGGTGTGTGCCTGTGGTCCCAGCTACTCGGGAGGCTGAGGTGGGAGGGTTGCCTCAGCCTGGGAGGTAGAGGCAGCAGTGAGCTATAATCATGCCACTGTACTCCAGCTTGGGCGACAGGGTGAGACCCTATCTCAAAAAACAAAACAAAACAAAATATCTCAATTATTCTGATCACAATCACGTAAGCGATTATCTACAATCATAAATGGAATTTTCAGGCTACTACAATGTCAATAGTTTAAGCAGGAACACTAACTTTCATTCATTTTTGGCAGTGATCAATCTTTGCATAACATATTACATACTTCTCTGACAAACATGTCTTAATGGAAAGAAATGCTTAGCCTATAGAATGTCATCAAGAAACTGGACACGGAAAGAATTACAAAACCTAGATTTTTAGTTTTCCATTTTACTGTATCCTATACCTTTAACAGCAATGTATGTATTCTTTTTTAGGCATCCCAGACAATGTGCTATCCTGCTCTAAATAGTGAATCAAAGATGAACTCTTTTTCGACTGCGTGCTCCTTGAAAAGTTTAACTATTTTTAACAATTATCTTTTGACAACAGCAGTCTTCACAACATTATTTAATATTTCTGTAACAATGAAACATGCCCCATCAACTTCCTTCCTGGTGTCAAAGATTTTGCATCAGTTTACGGATCAGATATGAAGGGGTATTTATTCCTCAGGTTTAAAAGGTTTTCAGGTGTGCTGGAGAAGACCTTAATCCAAAATACAAGCTCACTATAATTATAAAATACAACTAAAAACACAGTATCTACGTTTCAAATTTTAAAGATCTCAGGCAGATGCAGTATTTAAAATTTCTTCTTTAAAAGTCAGGAAGAGGTTGCCTCTAAGGAAATGGTGACTGGAAAGAGGCACAAGGGGACTTTCTGGGCAATCAAATTTTCAGTATCTTAATTTGTGTGGTGGTTATTCCTTGCATGAACCACTCAAGACCTGTACAGTTTACTGTATGTAAATTATTCCTATTGCACTAGAAATTTTCCTATTAATCTCAAATAATCTTCACAAATTTATAATCAATTCATAAATAAAATTATGAATTAATTTGATTCAACCTATGTTAAAAGTTTCACTGCACGGCTCACTTATTTCTACTAAAAGGTAATACCCATTCTCCCAGTACATAAAATATTTAGGATAATTTAAAATAGTAAAATGACAACAGAAATATCAAATTAACATTACTTACCCTGCTCATAGAATCAAAGCACTTCCTGACCAAAGATTCCACATCATTAGGTCTATCTTGAACATTTATCCAGTCTAACAAAGAAACATTAAAAAAGGGCAGATCGCCATCTTTAGTGTCTATTGTAGTTTCATCTTGCTGATGAACAGTACTTTGACAAGATTCCCTAATCTCTTTGCCACTTTCAGCATCTGTGGTATCTGGGGACACATGTTCCACTGACTTGGGAAATGAGGTTAACAAAGATTGGTTAGTTGTTCTAGGCATATCAGGAGACAGCACCAGTTCAGTGGATCTTTTCATCTCAGCTTTTTCCTGGCCTTCATGTTCAGGTAAAGAATCCAGTCTTCCCAAACATTCTCTGTAACTATGTCTGGTTAGGCACTCCAATAGTGGAATCTTGGCCATTACTGAAACCGCAGTTCCTAAACTTAAAATACAAAAGATCTGTCAGTAAAACTATGAGACTGCTCTAGTTAGGAATTAGCATGTTTGAATGAAATCACATATTATTACATACACAAATCTCACCACCTCTCCATAACATTATACATACATAAACTAGTCTATGAGTTAGCTATTCACTAAAAGAAGTCTAGTTTAGCAGAGAGAGGCTATCATTAACACATTAAAATATCACTCTAGGGCCGGGCGTGGTGGCTCACACCTGTAATGCCAGCACTTTGGGAGGTGGAGGCCAGCAAATCATTTGAGGTCAGGAGTTCGAGACCAGCCCGGCCAACATGGCAAAGCCCCGTTTCTACTAAAAACAAACAAATTAGCCAGGTGTGGTGGTGGCAGGCACCTGTAATCCCAGCTACTCGGGAGGCTGAGGCACAAAAATCGCTTGAACCTTGGAGGCAGAGGTTGCAGTGAGCTGAGATGGTGAGATGGCGCCACTGCACTCCAGCCTGGGTGACGGAGCAAGGTTCCATCTCAAAACAAAAACAAAAGCAAAAACAAACAAACAACGCTCTAAAGTAAAGCTAGCTATATTAAAGAAGTGAACACCAGGCTTTTATAAAACCTTAAAGATAACAAATTTAAATTTACAAAAAGATTCACCATAGCAGTATCTTAGAATATAACCTTATGGCCTTAAGTAAATCAAATATATCTGATATATTGAAAGCACAGGATAAAAATAACAATAAATTGTTGAGCCATAAATACCGTCAGAGATAGTAAAAGGTGCTTCATAGTACTCTGAAATTTGTAGTAAGGTGAAGTAGATGCCTAATAAAATTGTAGTCCTAATAAAGATAACTCTTGTACTCATAACACCCTAAAAATAGGTTTATGTTGTCAAAAGCATGGGGAATATATGAAATCTTAGTGATTTAACTTCTATAAAATCATATGCAATATGATGTAGGTCCCTACTTTAAATTGATACAGCTAATAGAACCCACAGAAAAAGTTACTTGAAAAGGTTCTCATTTAAACTTTAAAAAGATCTTTCCAGTCTTAATGAATCCTTCTCTTTCCTCCCAAGATTTTTCCATTTTTAAGGCCAAAATCGACCTAACAGTCATACCACAAAAAAGAGAAATCTGAATTTAAAAGGTTACCCAAATTTAAAAAAATGAAAGAAACAAAAAGAAAAGACAAAGATCAAAACCAGAACATGCTACTTGCCTCTAATTCAAGGTCAAGATAATTAAAAGAAAAAAAAAATCTACAGATCCAAAACAAAAAACCTGAACACAAAATGCTAAAAGCATATGCACACACACAATAAGGGTTAGTTTCATGCTGAATTACTGTTATATTTTCACGTTAACTGTAGCCCTTTTAAAAAAAGAATCAATGTGTATTAAATGTACTTCTATGCAAAGAACTAAAACTTGCCATCTTAATGAGCGTTGAAAACACATGGGCTGGCTGGGTGCAGTGGCTCACGCCTGTACTCCCAGCACTTTGGAAGCCCAAGGTGGGCAGATCATGAGGTCAGGAGATTGAGACCATCCTGCCTAACACGGTGAAATCCCATCTCTACTAAAAATACAAAAAAAAAAATTAGCTGGGCATGGTGGCGGGCGCCTGTAGTCCCAGTTACTCGTGAGGCTGAGGCAGGAGAATGGAGTGAACCTGGGAGGCGGAGGTTGCAGTGAGCCGAGATCACGCCACTGCACTCCAGCCTGGGTGACAATAAGACTCAGTCTCCAAAAAAAAACAGGGCTTTTTTTTTTTCCACCTCATCAAACCTGCATCAGGATGGCAATATTTACAAAGAACTTAAAATTTTCCTCCATTGTCCAGTGTTTGAAAATGTGCCTATTTCTGTTAGATGTTATTTTTCACATCTTGCCTTTTGTTTACTGGACAAGATATAAGCAAAGATTCTTGGTTTTATAAATGACTTCAAAAGTATTTGAGGTCTTATTACAAGTAAAACAACTCGAGAAAGAAATGTGGGAGACTCATAAGATACATGGTAAACAGAATTATCATTTTTAAATTAAAAACTATAACCTACAAAGCACTATCAGAAAAGGCTCAAATAATAAACCTCAGTTATAATAAATATATGGCCTATAAGAAACAAATTTGCAGTGATTAAACCTACTGATAAATTTCAAAGGCATTTTAAACAAATATCCATTTTAATGGCAAACATACTGAGTAAGTTTTAACTTGATGTCTTCTATGGACTGCAGATAATTTGAATAAATACTTTCAAACTTGAAAAGTAGCTTTTGGTATGAATTTGAACAGTCCTCCAGGTTGGCCATAATTGCAGCCCAGCCTTGGTGCTGAAGATGTTCATCATGTACAAGACCTTCACAAAAAGAACAAAGTTTCTTGGCAACTTCATACATTTCCTGTATTGAAAAAGAATACAAAAGAAAGTAAAAGAAGGCAATGGTTTGTTTGCAGAAGTTTTCATACATTTACAAACATGTATATAAGAATGCGTTCTAGAGCACATTTAACAAAGTGCTCCAAAAGACTGTTTTAGTTTACCTCTGTTCACTTCTGTGAAAGAGAGCCTAAACGTAAGTGAGGTGTTTAACGTAAGAGAGGTGTTATAACCTATAACATAAGTGAGGTGTTTCCGAGCAGGTATCCTAAGACATAGTCAAAAGAAGAATCCATAAGATGCTACCTCCGAAAAACAAAGGAGTAGGGCTTTTAATTATTTGACTAATGATCAACATCTGCCATCTCAAATGTCACTGTCCTCTGGTATTACCTCAAGACATATATGTTAAAAACAATTTTTCGTGAAGGCAAAGCTAAAATACATCATCTACTTCTAGATTAGTATAACTATAACACATTTAGTAACCCTAAATGAGATTCTAGAAAATATTTGTTTATGCAGTTAAAATACCTTCAGAAAACAGACATCTGACATTCAGTTCCAAAGAATGAAGAATAAAAATAATTATTAAGGATAAATTACAAGGCAGCAACGTATATTGCTTTATATATGGAGATACATAAAGAAGTCCACTGTCACAAAATATTTTAGTTGGCTAGGAAATAAGACAGATCATTCTACCTTTGTTAACTGATGAGACAGATATAAAAGTCACAAAAGAGAAGTCAAAACTTTCTGAAGGCATTTAACTTAAGTATCAAAGTGTGAAAAGGATATGAACAAAGATAGGGAAAGAAGTACTTCAAAAGAGTGGAACATGATGAAGTCGCAAAGAGAGGAAATATAAAATGTTATTGGTTAAGAACAAATGGTCTGGAGGAAAAAGCGAGAGAAAGAGGGCCAGATGATCAAAGACCCAGAAAATACTAAGGTAGGGAAGGAATTGGACTTTACTCAGAAAAGACCTCCTGAAGAACTCTTTAACATGAAGAACGTAATCAAATAGATGCTTTAAGAAGACTGATAATACAGAAAATGTCATATGGTGGAATGGGAAGGCACCTAAAAGAATGGATGTAAAATGATTATCTTTAAGTTGTCCAGGCAAACTGTAAAAAAGCTACTGTAAATACTGCAATGGTTGGTAATCTAGTTACCAAGGTAAATAAGAAGTAAGATGGTCCTTATGGGGTAGGAATGTCAGTAAGATGATTATGTGCCATGTCACTAAAAATTAATCAATCATGCAGCCACTAAAATAGAGTGGGAAAAAACTCTGGAATTATGAAGTAACAGAAATGATAAAATGTTTTCAGATTTTTTTAAACAGATGAACGAGAGGTGATACCCTTGAAATGACAAGTAAAAGAGTTGTTGGGTACATTAAAGCAACAGGTTCTTGCAGTGCATGCAGAAAATGTAGGAGGAAGATTCTTAAATACAAAAAAGATGGAGGATACAAAATATTCAAATGTTTAGATTTTTTGAATTGTTAAAATTTATAAATGTAAAATAAGTTGAACTGTAGCACTGTTTACCAGGAAAATAAACTTAGGATATTTCAAAAATGGGAGTACCTTGCAACAGTGAAAAAGGAATAATGTATATAGTATGGGCCAGGCATGGTGGCTCTTGCCTGTAATTCTAGCACTTTGGGAAGCTGAGGCAGGCAGATCACCTGTGGTCAGGACGAGGCCAGCCCGACCAACATGGTGAAACCCATCTCTACTAAAAATACAAAAATTAGCCGGGCATGGTGGCACGCACCTGTAATCCCAGCTACTGGGGAGGCTGAGGCAGGAGAATCACTTGAACCCAGGAGGCAGAGATTACAGTGAGTTGAGATCGTACCACTGAATTCCAGCCTGGGTGACAAAAGCGAAACTCCATCTCAAAAACAACAAAAAAAGTATAGTATGCTTTCATTTGTTTGGGAAGGCTAAGGTTGGTTAGAAATGTGAAACAATAGAGGTATGAGATAGAAATGCATTTTGTATGTATACCAAAGTCTAGGAAAATGCAAAACAAATGTTCCATCATCATTAAGATGGAGTAGGGGATGGAAGGAAAAAGGAAGTATTTTCTCTATGTATTTTGCTGATAAGCACGCCAAAATTATGACCATTCTGTTTTAGAAGATAATATTGTTAATGAACAAATTTAGGTGAAAAGAAATATCTTTACAGGTAAAATATGAAAGTTTGCTATGTGGAAGTACAATGATATGAACGTAAAGAGCACTGGCCTTGGAGAAAAGAGGTTCTTTTTCTACCTGGCTATCTGGCCTTGAAGAAATGACTTAACTTCACCTGTTCTTAATCCCATATGTATATAAGAAAGGGCTAATAGTTTCAGTTGTAAGATAAGGAAGTAAAGATGTCTTGGCTTGCTTCTCCTTCATGAAACCAACCAAATACAAAAGGGAAACAAGACACCATCTTGATGAAACCAGGAAACAACTACCACCCCTACACATACAATATATGCAGCAAACCTGTGAAGAACATGAAAACTGGATCAACTTGGGTCAAATAAAAAGGGCACCCACTGTGAAAGAATAACAAATCTCGGGAACCCAAAATCACTAAGCTAAGGGAAAAGTCAAGCTGGGAACTATGTCAGGCAAACCTGCCTCCAATTTTATTCCTAAATAAGATAGCTACAAAGATAAGAAAGCTACATACCTCCCTCACAATTTTGCCACAAGGAAATTTCTTGTGGGCTTCAAGATCTTTAACTTAAAACAGTTCTGCTAAATTTTACCTTGGCAATGTAAACTGACAGCATATCTTCACATGTGTGGGACAGAAAGTCATACCTCTGCTCGCCTAAAACAAAGGCCTATCTGCTTCCTCTGTCGTATGATTTATTGTTTATGTAAAAATGCAGATTCATTGAGCCAGACTAAATTATGTATTCAGTGAAAGACTGATCAAGGACTCCAAAAAAATGCAACCTTTTGTCTCTTATCTACCTATGACCTGGAAGCCCCCGCTTTGAGTTATCCTGCCCTTCTGAACCAAACCCATGTACTTCTTACACATATTCATGTCTCATGTCTCCCTAAAATGTATAAAAGCAAGCTTTACCCTGACCACCTTGGGCACATGTCATAAGGACCTCCTGAAGCTATGTCTTGGGTGTGTCCTTAACCTTGACAAAATAAATTTTCTAAATTGATTGTGACCTGTCTCAAGATAATTTTGGTTCACACCACTATTGCAGACATTTAGCAAAACTTGGGAGAACTGAATCCTCCTTGTGAGAAGCTTGGGTGGACAGCAAGAACATCTTGGGGCCCTATCTGAAATTAGAGAGTAGCAGACGAAGTAATACCTATTTACATGACATACTTGCAAAAAGCCAAAGGAAAAACTGTGAGAAAAAGTCCCTAGAACTGCTAAATTTTGTCTAAGGAGAAGGATAGAATAAGTCTCTCTGTCCCTCTCTTATACATACACATTCTGCTTCTAACCAGGGATCCCCTGTGACCCAGGGCAGCTTCCTGCTCACCAGGTTTCCTACACTGTCTTGTAGAGGAATAATTCTACTCCTTCAAACACAAGCAAAAATTTTAACATATGAAATCTATACTAAATTACCCTAAGAAAAAAAAAGTTAAAAGTAAAAAAAACTAAATGCAAAAAAACTCTCCCCAGGACCAAATGGAAATTATAACCAAATTCTTTCCTAAGAACTTAGCCTAATTTTGTTTTATAAAAAAGAACTCAACACAGAGTTAGCTCAGGAAATACGTTAAAAAGAAACATATCACTGATTGAAGGCTACACTGGAAGAAGACACTGCTGAAAACAGAGAAGTCTAAATCAGGCTTTTAACAACGAAGACAAGTGAAATGAAAGGAACTACCATGAAAATGACAGCTAATATATGGGGAAAAAAAAAAGGACAGTGAGCACTGAGCCCATTTCAAGATGAAATCTGAAAGAACTATGAACATTTCGGTACGGAAGAGGTTGTAGAAGTAGAAGACAGACTTAAACTGTCAAAGTATTCTGATTTCTTTACACTACAGTAGTCCAAAGAATGTACTAGGATATTCACAGTAGGTTGAGTCACAATAGTTGGAACACTAGAAACAATCCCAATATCCACTAGTAGCAGAACAAATAGAAAAAAAAAACTGTGGCATATTTGTACAATAGAATACAATGCAGCGATGAATACAAACCACCGATACATGCAACAGCATTAATCATTCTCAGGAACATCATGTTGCATAAAAGAGGCTAGGCACAAAAGAACACAAACTACACTATTCCATTTATTTACATTCAAAAAGAGAACAAGTAATCTTGGTTTAGAAGTCAACTTACTGGTTAGCATTAGTGAACAGGGAGGATGAAAACTGATGGGGAGAAAGTCTTAAGTAGGGCTTCTGGGTTGAAACTATTTGTTTCTGTGGGTTTTTTATTTTGTTTTGTTTTTTTGAGATGAAGTCTCACTCTGTCACCCAGCCTGGAGTGCAGTGGCGCGATCTTGGCTCACTGCAACCTCTGCCTCCTGGGTTCAAGCGATTCTCCCACCAGAACCTCCTGAGTAGCTGCGATTCAGGCGCATGCCACCATGCCTGGCTAATTTTTTTTTTTTTTTTTTAGTAGAGATAGGGTTTCACCATATTGGTCAGGCTAGTCTCAAATTCCTGACCTCATGATCCACCCACCTTGGCCTCCCAAACTGCTAGGATTACAGGCATAAGCCACCACACCTGGCTGAAACTATTTTTATCAATGTGTTCATTGTGAAAATTCACTAAGAATGGATGTACAATTACAGTTTGTGCATTTTTCAATATGCATATATCTCAATAAACAAAAATCTATTCTTAAATTTACCAACAGGGTAAATGAGTCGAAGGTCACACCACAAGTAAATGAGGTAATCAGATATAAACTCAGAAAATCTGACTTTAGAAACAACATCCTGGACCATGAAGAAATACCACCTCTAATTCCTTACATAACGAATTGATTAGAACTATGTTGCTGTTTTGGTTATAGCAACTTTAGAATTTGTTTTATAAGTCTCAAAAGAGGGCAGGCATGGTGGCTCAATGTGTTTTATAAATCTGAAAAGAGGCTAGGTATGCTGGCTCATGCCTATAATCCCAGCCCTTAGGGAGGCCAAGACGGGAGAATCATTTGGGCCCAGGAGTTTGAGACCAACCTCAGCAACACAGTGAGATCCTGTCTCTATATAATAAGTCAATAAAATACCTAACATAAATGATGAGATAAGGTTGTGGAACCACAGCCTAGATTTCAGATGTATGGAAACGCCTAGATGCCCAGGCCAGTTTGCTGCAGGGTGCAGCAAACCAACATGGCACATGTATAGCTATGTATCAAACCTGCATGCTGTGCACATATACCCTAGAACTTAAAGTACAATAAAAATAAAAAATAAAAAAAGTAAATAAATAAATCTGGAAAGGTACATTTTTGCCCCCATCTTCCATTCTTCTTATGACTTTCTTGGCTATTTCTGGACACTGACCCTTCCATATGAATCTGAAGAACATTTTAGATCCAAAACAAAACCCAAAGCTTCTCCTATGCTCCAAAAGAAATATCATGGCAATTGTAACTACAGTTCATAAGTTCATGATCATATTAAAAATGAGATACATCTTCTCATTTGTTTCATGGCCATTTGTTCATTTAAGAACAATTCGTTCATTTGTTGTGTCCATTTCTTTGTTTTATGTAACTCGTTTTACATTCCTGAATATTTTATATAGCCAAATTGTTAAGTATATTTTGAAGTTCTACAAATATATATATATATATTATTTTGAAGTTTTTGTTGCTGTTCAGATTACAGGATTTTTTTCTGTTTCTATCCTAATGCAGTGGCCAGTACAGAGAAACTCTATTCATTTGGATATATTTATCACACATCCAGTCACCTTACCAAAACGCTGGAGAGGTTTTCATTAAAATCCCTTAATTTTCCAAATATGCAACCATATCATCACCTAAAAGAAATGTTTTTCATTTATCATTTTCACCATTTATTTCACTGATTTCATTTTCTTATTTCCTCAGTGCTTCAAAGTACTGAACCACTGTTTCTGTTTTATGCAAACATGGCCCTAGCATTTCACTAACTTAAAAGCTACTTAGGCTGGGTATGGTGGCTCATACCTGTAATCTCAGGTGAACTTGAGAGAGATGATTTAGCGTACCTGGTGGAAAAAATTTCTAAGCAGCAAAGCATTTAAGAGGTGACTTGGGTACCATTAAAGGCATTCAGTTTTATAAGGGACGCAGAGCATAAAAGTTTGGAAAATTTGTAGCCTAACAACGTGATAGAAGAGAAAAATTCGTTTTCTGGGAATAAATTTAAGTTGGCTGCAGAAATTTGCACAAGTGGCAAGGAGCCTAACGTTAATCCCTAAGACCACAGGGAAAATGTCTCCAGGCTGTGTCAGAGACCTTCACGGCAGCCCCTCCCATCACATGTCCAGAGGCCTAGGAGGAAGGAGTGGTTTCATGGGCCGGCCCCAGGGTCTCCGTGCTGTGTACGGCCTAAACACTTGATGCCCTGTCCCCCAGCCACGGCTGAAAGGGGCCAACATATAGCTCGGGCTGTGGGTGGAAGTCCCATGCTTTGGCAACGTGCACATGCTATATTGA
Organism: Trachypithecus francoisi; assembly: GCF_009764315.1. Taxonomy (NCBI): domain Eukaryota; kingdom Metazoa; phylum Chordata; class Mammalia; order Primates; family Cercopithecidae; genus Trachypithecus; species Trachypithecus francoisi. The sequence continues at coordinate 7,780,681 of NW_022681472.1, forward strand.
GCCTGCAGGGGCACAGAAGTCAAGAATTGAGGTTGGGGAATACCGCCTAGATTTCAAAAGATGTATGGAAACGCCTAGATGCTCAGAAAAGTTTGCTGCAGGGGCAGGGCCCTCATGGAGAACCGGTTAGGGCAGTGCGGAAGGAAAATGCAGGGTCGGAGCCCCCAGAGTCTCTACTAGAGCACTGCCTAGTGGAGCTCTGAGAAGAGGGTCACTGTCCTCCAGACCCCAGAAGGGAAGATCCACCAACGGCTTGCACTGTGCACCTGGAAAAACCACAGACACCAACGCCAGCCCGTGAAAGCAGCCGGGAGGGAGGCTGCACCCTGCAAAGCCACAGGGAAGGAGGTGCCCCAAGTCCATGGGAACCCACCTCTTGTATTAGTGTGACTTGAATGTGAGGCCTGGAGTCAAAGGAGATCTTTTTGGAGCTTTAAAACTTGGCTACCATGCTGGTTTTCGAACTTGCATGGGACCTGTAACCCCTTTGTTTTGGCCAATTTCGCCTTTCGCCTCCTGCCGTAATTCCAGGCCTCTCCAGCCATAAGGTACTGTTAAGTACAATTAAACCTCTTTTTCGTCCCAGGCTCAGGTATGTCTTTATCAGCAGCATGAAAACAGAGTGATATAGAATGCCTGGCATTTGAATCTCAGATCACTAATTCAGGATCTCAACAGCAATCATCATCTTTCTCATTTCATTTATGTATTTAAAAAATATTTTAAATATGATGAATTAAAAGAGAAATAATGCTAGCTTATATTTAATATAATGCCTGATATATATATTTCTGCCATTTTGTTTTCTTTGTACTTTCTTGTTTTCATTCTTTCGTTGAATAGTTTTAATTGCTTTCTCTCTCTAATCACTTGAAAATTATATATCCTAGTTATCCTTTAACTTATTATCATATTTAATACTTTCTCTATCAAAATGTAGTATGTATACTTTTCAACCAAATCAAAAAACAATTCTAAAAGATTCTTTTATGTAAATTCAGTTTACAGAAGTGTATTTTTTAAAATTTTGTCCTCCCAAAGCACTTTTGGACTCGTAAATGTTTATTAAATATGTTTCACACAGATGAGGTTATTTCCTTTTAATGTTGTATCCTATGTGAAAAATGGGGGTATTTGTACAAATGTATATACTGCTTAAAACAAATCTCTAAGAGTTTTACTAATTAAAGCAAATGTTCGGTAACGTTACTTATTTTTACAAAACGTAAACACTACTATTTCATTGGTTCTAACACATTTTTTTCATGATTAAAAGAAAAATGTAGCTTACTACTGACAGCTTAATGTCAATGACATTACTAGAAGGTAAACAGCAAATTAAAAAGGAAAATCAAATGACTGGGAAACAATCCGTGGCAACTGCAAGAACCAGTGTTAAGAGCTATATATTAGAAAGAAACCTGATTCTCATCCAGGAACTAACCATAAATACGGAAAAAATAAATACATTTTTAGAGCTATTTAAGTTCTCTGTCTATATCTACTCTAACATAGGTCTTTTATTAATTAATGTTCAAAAGTAACTATTTACATATCCTTATCTAGGAAAGAAGGTGACCAAATGATGTTAAGACAGCTGTTCCACTCTAAAATACTGTCATTATCAAAGTAGAATAACTAGCAATGTATGACCCAGAAATTTTAAAACTAGATTAACCACAAAATATTTTCAGTTTATTTGTCAAACTTCTTGCATGCTTCCTATGCAATTTAGACTACTGTGCTATTTAGATCCGAATGCTTTTAGAAGCAATCAGTTAGTTAAAATAATTGTTTATATCTTACCACTGCAAGCTGTGTCCTTGAAGCAACAGTATGAAAAACTGCAGGCATCATAAGAGATTCTTCAACTTTTATTTCCATGTCATTTTCTGTCGAAAAGGTAGTTTTAGGAATAGCAGGTGGACGATCACATAAGATCATTTCTTTGTTAAAAAGAAAAATTGGATTTGTATCCTATATTTTTTAAAAAAGGAGAAATAACCAAAATAAAATGTTATAAATACTGAACGTGCACATTGCCTTCAATATATGAAGCAAATAAACCTTACTTTTGAACACTGAGTTCCCAATGTGATGTCAAGGTGGTGTGCATTCCTGTGTGAAAGGACTCTTGAATACCTACCGTCCCAGCACTGTAGGTACACACTCTTCGATCTGCAGCCATGCATTCTCCTCCATTAACCACCAGCACCTGGTGTTGAATAGCAATCTTGTATTTGCTTTGAATGGCATGTTTAAGGTCTGCCACACTTCAAAAAAATGAATTAAAATAAATCAGTTGTTTATATTTGCCCAATGACTTTATTTTCCAAGTAGTACTATGTAAAAACACCTTAGAGGTTAATGATTCTCGCTCTAAAACTTTCCCCAAAAACAGTAATAAAGAATACAAGCTTCCTATTTAATGAACTGGATTCCCTAACAACTGACTGATCTTAGGTAAATAACTCGCCCATGCGTCATTTCTACAAGTGAGTCTATGAAATGGAGGCAGTAGACACATTTATTTTCGAGTTATCTATATAACATAGCAAAGGAATATGCTCAAACTGATTATCAGGTCTATTAAAATCCTCAGGCTACATAATTTTTGTTAAAATCTCCACACGTTTTAGAAACTACATTAAGTCTAGCACCTGTGAAGATTCCTTCCTAGCCCTGTATTCCAAAACATCATTCATGTAAGGGTAAAACCAAGCTTAATGAAAACTAATTCTGGAAAAAAAAAAATCCATAATTCAATTTTTACAATAAAGATTATTATTTCACACATTATTTATAATAATTCCAGTGTCAGATTTATTCTGCATTGCCATCAAGTCTTTACTATTACGGTCACTATAACAATATAAACAGCGTTTGGAAATGATATTTACTACTTCGATTTTCTTCCTGTCCTGTCAAGCTAGAGAATTATTAGACCTGAGTCCCACTAAATTTGGCTGAAAATATTAAATTTATTTTTTCTCTCATTAACAAACAAAATAAACCTATTGACATTTATTCATAAACTGAATAAAAACAAACGATCAAAAACCATGGAAGTGATTATACATTGTTTTATGAAGCTTCCAATAATTCCCTTAACAATGGCCTGTGAAACGCAGAACAGCAATTGACTATAGGTACTTATAACAATGGAAATCAGTTTGTTTTGTGGGTAGATCTATTTACTGTGAATATTATATTCATGGCAACAGGACAAAGCACAATTTAAAGAATGTAATTAGTATTTTAGAGAAGGACAACAATTATATATAAAATATGTTGGGATAAAAGATTTAAGACTTGCCATTATGTGGCTTTTTTTTTTTTTTTTTTTTTTTGAGAGAGTCCCGCTCACTCGCCAGGATGGAGTGCAGTGGCGTGATCTCGACTCACTGCAACCTCCGTCCCCTGGGGGTTCAAGTGATTCTCCTGCCTCCTGATTAGCTGGGACTACAGGTGCGTGCCACCACACCCAGTTAATTTTTGTATTTTTAGTAGAAACGGGGTTTCACCATGTTGGCCAGGATGGTCTCGATCTCTTGACCTCGTGATCCACCTGCCTCGGCCTCCCAAAGTGCTGGGATTACAGGCGTGAGGCACCAAGCCCAGCCGCCACTATGCTACTTTTTAAACAGTAGAGTAATATTTCTTTAACTTTCTGCATGCAGAAAGAATGCAACGCTGAAAAAAAATAAATGAAATACAACTCACGTTTGCACTGTAAGTTCAGTGTCAAATGTTAGAGTAGTTCCAGTGTTAACCAGAAATACATATAACTTCATGATGGTTTATCTGAATTCTGTGAGCTTATACCTCACCCTCTGATACGGTTACTAGAAGAAACAAGAAAAGTGATCAATTTTACAAATGCAACTACAATCACAAATACTATCATCACTGTGACACACTACAGTATTACTATATAGGTAACAAAAATATCAAAATGGGCTTTGAGGTCTAGGATGGCTAGCTAACTGGACAGTTCAGTAAACTCAATGCTTAAAACACATAAAAATAAACAGTAATGAGATCAGTGAAAAGAAAAGCATAACTGTTCTGCCATAGGAAAAGAATAAAACAGTTGGTCAAACATCTTATCCCTGACAGTTTTCCCCCCACTGCTTCCTCAACTTAATAAAAAATACATTAGTATTAAGGTTAAACTTACTGATCGCAAATTAAGAGTAGTCATTACTTGCAAATTGGGAAATGAATCCCAATTCCTTCCATCAGCTGCCTGTTGATCTGCATTTTACCTCTACACTGAGCTGGAAATCCTCCATAAGAAACGCCTTAATAGTTCCATCACTTTGTATAACAGTAGCAAGGGTACAGGTCTAGAAATCAGAATATTTAAAACAACTCTGCCATTAACATGCCCAAGGAAAAACCTCATCTAGAAAATAAAGCTTCTTCATCTATAAAATGAGGCTGACACAGACGACCAGGCACAGTGGCTCATGCCTGTAATCCCAGAACTTTAGGAGGCCAAGGCAGGAGGATCCCTTGAGGCCAGGAGTTCAAGACTAGCCTGGGCAACATGGCAACACCCTGTCTGCACAAAATGTTTAAAAAATTAGACACACTTCATGGTGCATGCCTGTGGTCCTAGCTACTTGGGAGGCTGAGGCAAGAGGATGGCCTGAGCCAAGGAGCTCAAGACTGCAGTGAGCTACGACTGTGCCACTGCACTCCAGCCTGGGCAACAGAGAAAGGCCCTATCTCAAAAGAAAAAGAGAAAGGAAAAAAAACTTAAAATAATGACATATAAAGGGGACAGATTTCATGGTCTACCATTTTATTTTCAACAAATAGAGGAAAAGATCGACAAGATTAATGAAACTGGTGAACGATAACTAAATTCCCAGAAAGTAGTAGGTACCTTTTCTTATGCTCTTTCCACATAAGCCTTTAGAGAATTATTAGAGAAGGAAAAAGCAAATAAGGTTTTCAAATTAAGATTTCCAGAATCATCATTTTAAAGACAAAAGATTAAACTCTGCTAAACAGGTAGAAACTGTGACTTACCGTCAGGCACTGTGAAAAGGACTACCGCTTTTCTTAAAAAGTAGATTAAAACTGGTTTATGTTTGCTTTGCTTGAGATTGGCAACTGAATGGCATTACTGGTTAAACTCAGAGAACTGGAAAACAAAAATTTCTGGTTATAAAGAGAAACAATTCAGTATGAAACAACATGTGGTTATTGTTCCTTTCTTCCTTTTAAAACTACCATCTGTAAGAATAATCTCTACTCAGGCCCTTCTACCTGCACATTCACTATAATACCAACCACATGACTTCAACCCACATCACTCCATGGCAACAAACAAAAGTTACCAATAAATTCCTCAAAACTGCCATTTCTACAACAATTTCTCATTCCTTAAAATATTATGGTAAAGAAGTATCCAGGCAGTGGAGTCAGAAAGCTTGGGTTTGGTCTGGGGTCCATAACTTGCAATTACATGATCTTGGACAACTGTTTCGGCTTCCTCTTTTGTAAACAGGAATAAAAATGGCACCTGCAGCAGACAGCCTCTAAGACAGCTGCAATTATCTGTACCACATCCACCTACTGTATTCATACTCCAGTGAAATCCCCACCCTCAGGTGTAGGCAGGGTCTGTGATCTGTTTCTAACCAAAAAAATACTGCAAAAGTGATGGGATATCATGTAAGTGATTGTTACTTAAGATTGTAACTCCCATTTTGCCAGCTGACTCTCTCTCTTGCCACGTTGATGACATAAGCTGCCATATGGAAAGGCCCACTTGGTAAGGAATTGAAGATGGCCAGCTAGCAAGAAGCTAAGGGTCTCAGTCTGATAACTCTCAAGGAACTGAATCTTGACAACCAACACAAGCCCATAAACAGATCCTTTCCTAGTTGAGCCTCAGACAAGACCTCAGCCCTGGCCAACACTTTGAAGTCTTGCAGAGACCCAAAAGGGTCCAGTGAAGCCATGACCAGAATCTATAAAATAATAGATTTATGTTGCTTCAAACAACCAAATTTATGGTAATTTCCCACTCAACAATAGATGATTAATATAACACAACCATAGCACAGGGATACTAGGAGGACGTTGTGGGAAGTCAGGGACCCCAAACGGAGGGATCAGCTGGAGCTGCGGCAGAGCAACATAAATTGGGAAGATTTCGTGGACATTTATCAGTTCCCATATAACACTTTTATAATTTCTTATGCCTGTCTTTAATCTCTTAATCCTGTTATCTTTGTAAGCTGAGGATGTACGTCATCTCAGGATCACTCTGATAATTGTGTTAACTGTCAAAACTGGTCGTAAAACATGTGTGTTTGAACAATATGAAATCAGTGCACCTTGAAAAAGAACTGAGTAACAGCGATTTTTACGGAATAAGGGAAGACAACCATAAGGTCTGACTGCCTGTGGGGTCGGGCAAAAAAGAGCCATATTTTTCTTGCAGAGAGCCTATAAACGGACGTGCAAGTAGGAAAGATATTGCTAAATTCTTTTCCTAGCAAGGAATATTAATACCCTGGGAAAGGAATGCATTCCTGGGGGGAGGTCTATAAACAGCTGCTCTGTGATTGTCTGTCTTATGCGGTTGAGATAAGGACTGAGACACATCCCGGTCTCCTGCAGTACTCTCAGGCTTACTAGGGTGGGGAAAAACTCCGCCCTGGTAAATTTGTGGTCAGACTGGTTCTCTGCTCTCAAACCCTGTTTTCTGTTGTTTAAGATGTTTATCAAGACAATACATGCACCACTGAACACAGACCCTTATCAGTAGTTCTGCTTTTGCCTTTTGTCCTGTTCCCTCAGAAGTATGTGATCTTTGTTAGACCCTTACTAGTAGTTTTGCTTTTTGCCCTTTGAAGCATGTGATCTTGTACCTACTCCCTGTCCTTACACCCCCACCCCTTTTGAAACTCTTAATAAAAACTTGCTGGTTTTGAGGCTCATGCGGGCGGGCATCAAGGTCCTACCGATATGTGATGTCACCCCTAGCAGCCCAGCTGTAAAATTCCTCTCTTTATTTCTCAGCTGGCCGACACTAATGGAAAATACAAAGAGCCTACACTGAAATATTGGGGGCGGGTTCCCCCAAAAGGACGTCAAAGAAAAAACATAGTATTTGGCAGATAAGTCAGCTCTCCAAAATTTGGGAGGGATCTCAGTCGCCTTACCTTTGTAGTAGAGTTCACTTACTCCCATAGCTGCTGCTACCACCACTGTTGATTGCTGACTCCCAAATCTTTCCTAAACTATCTATCCAATCCCTCTCAAACTCAACAAATTCAAATCAATCTCCTATATGCATTTCTTCAATATTATTGTTTCTAAAACCAAGCTTTTTACTTCTCTGCCCCTTAATCCTCCTTGCTTTAATTTTTCATCTCTCTTTGTTGATGAAGTCTACATTCACCCAGTCTCTCACATATTATCCTAGATTGGTCTTCCTTTTGTCCTGTAAATTCTTTTTTTTTTTTTTTTTTTTTGAGGCGGAGTCTCGCTCTGTCGCCCGGACTGGAGTGCAGTGGCCGGATCTCAGCTCACTGCAAGCTCCGCCTCCCGGGTTTACGCCATTCTCCTGCCTCAGCCTCCCGAGTAGCTGGGACTACAGGCGCCCGCCACCTCACCCGGCTAGTTTTTGTATTTTTAGTAGAGACGGAGTTTCACCGTGTTAGCCAGGATGGTCTCGATCCCCTGACCTCGTGATCCGCCCGTCTCGGCCTCCCAAAGTGCTGGGATTACAGGCTTGAGCCACCGCGCCCGGCCTTGTCCTGTAAATTCTAACATTTAAATACTTAATCACATGATATCCCTATTCCTATCCCTACTGCCTTAAATCAGACCCTGTTTTCAACCTGCACGGATTTCCTCAATCACCAGTCCGTCAACCTCCATGCGCCTTCAAAGAAATCTTCCTACATGCTAGGTTGATTCAAGTTTTTCTGCTGCTTTAAAATTCAAGACAATTATGACTTTTATGGCAGCAGCTACCACTTTGTATTCATTATATCCCAGGAAACTATTTTAAATGCTTTATTAAACGACGATAACACCGAAGACAGAAGTATAATATGCTCTTCCTTTCCACCACAACTTTTCACCCTCATTCTCTACCCCTCTCCCAGCTTGTCAGTCCCAAATATCACACTGCTTAAACTCCCTAAACAAATCCAGCTGTTAAAAGCCTCTGAGTCTTCATGGGGCAGTTCTCCCTGCTTAGGATTCTATTTGCCCTGCCTGCTATGATCATCCCTTCCACCTGCCCTACCCTCACACACATCTTCTTTCAGACTCAGGAGAATTGCTTGAACTGGGAGGCGGAGGTTGTAGTGAGCTGGGCTCACACCACTATACTCCAGTCTAGGCGACAGAGCCAGACTCTTTCTTTAAAAAAAAAAAAAAAGCAGTATCTACAGCGAGGGAAAGTAGGCATAATTATCATAAATGTGATACTTTCTAAGAAATATGTGGAAAGTGACAGGGAACTATGAAAGACACTTAACAGATTGACAGAAGACTGGCCAGAAGGTGCAGACCTAGAAAAGTCATGCATATCTGAGAGATGTTAACAAAAGGAAGCTAGAGATAAGCAGGGAATCAGATGACTGTATTAAATAAAGATCTGCTGAATGAATGAGTAAATGAATACCAAATCCAAAAGCATAGGCTTTATCTTACAGCTTAAAAAGAGGCATTTTGTTTTCTCAGAGATTAGGTAGCTAAGGTATGCTGACTAAAGTGGAAGGAATATTCATTCATTCATTCATCCAAATCCAAAACACATGTATTGATATTATGTGCCAGGACTGGGTACTCTGTGGGGAAAAAAACAGACATAATCTTTGTCCTCATGGAGTTCACAGTCTTGAAGGAGAAAGCAGCATTAAACAAAAACAAAACAAACATGATATAAGTTGTAATAAACACACAAAAGAAGAGTGGGTAGGAAGAAGGACTTACTTTAGATTTACAGGATCAAAGGAGGCCTCTATGCGGGTTACATATAAATGGTATCGTTGGGATAAGGAAAGGCCTGAACTGAGAAGATGTAAAGCAGTACAATGAGATACACCATTTTTGTGAGACTAAACACAAAATCTTAAGTAATAATCACTGTATTGTTTTTTCTTTTCTTGTTTTCCTTTGAATATTATCTTTGTTTTGATATAATTCCACAGTTAGAGAAAAATTACAAGAATAGTACAAAGAACTTCCCTGTCCCCCTTGCTCAGATCACCAACTGTGAACACTTGTGTTCTATTTGCTTTACCACTTGTATCAGTGCACACTCCATACATGCTCTCCACATACATATAGAGATATATTTTTTCCTGAACTACATGTGAGTAATTTGCAGACAGAATTTCCCTTTACCCATAAATACTTCAGAATGTCTTACCTAACAGCAATAATTTTCTCCTACAAAACTAAAGTACATTTACCAAATCATAAAATTTAACATTGATGCACTATTATTATCTAATCTACAGTCCATATTCAAACTACTGCCCCAATAATATCCTTTGTAGTTCTCCCCCCTCCTCAGATCTAGGATTTATTTCAGGATCATCATATTCCTTTTAGCTATAGTATCTATTTAATCTCCTCCAATCTGGGACAGTTCAACTCTTCCTTTGCATGTTCTATAGCCAATACATTGCTTTCAATATCAGAAGCTTTAGAAATCATTAAAGAGTAAAGATGACCTCAGTTCCATTCTCATCTTCCATGATACTTAAAGCAAACTGAGGGGAACTCCAATAAGCTATAGCAGCTGTGTGCCTTTAAATAAACACTAATCTCTTCATTTTACATGCACACACCTCACCCTAAGAAACCACAATCATAAACAATGCTGACCAAAAAAAGCTGAAAGAAACAAACCTACTTCAGAATGAGTTTGTCTACATACTTGATGAACAATTTAAACTATTTTAAGGATAGTTTTGATTACAGTGGCTCTGGAATTTAGGTTAAAATTAATTTAAACTACTTCAAGGATAGTTTTGGTAACTGTCACTCTAGAACCTAAAATTTGACTCCAGTATACAAATTTCTAACAGCTCCTAAGTGATGTTAATGACAATATCATTTTCCCATGTTTTCATCCACTGTTTACAGTCCTAAGACTGGCATCTTTAATCAGAAGCCTCTTCCAAATTTTCACTCTCTACATCCTCACTAACTGTCAGCTACCAAAAGTCTACCCAAGAATAGCACAGGGAAAAATCTAACTACTAACATAAGGCATCACTTCCCCATGGGTCTACCAGTACTGGTAACCTATGAGGAAATGTAATGCTCATGGCTTTCATGGCCACAAATGCTCTTCTTTTCTTCACATGTCCTAAGTATATGGCACATAAAATAAATCATAATCATTGCTAATACTTACTGAGTTATTCGTTGTATACCACTCATTATGCTAAGTAGTTTTACATGCATGACTTCATTTATCATTACATGTAATACATTCATATCATTAGTGTTTTCATTTGCAGATGAGAAATTATGATTCGGATTAAATTTGTCTAAAGGAATAAACTTAGTAAGCCAAAACAAAAGTAAACATAGCCGGGGTGTGAACACAGGTCAATAAATACGTTCATTCAATAAAAATATCACCTGAGAATTTAGTAGGTATCAGGTATTTTCTTAACTCTGGGAATAAAATACAAAATAATAAAATTGTCAGCTCTCATGAATGTTAATATCAAAGTGGGCAACATGAAAATTTTGTATTGATATAAAACTCCATGATACCTACTTCCAGGGGGAAAAAAGCTACAAAAAAGCATTTTTTTTTTTAAGTAAAAACAAACATGAAATTCCAAAATACATACTTCCACTTTGCTTTTATTCTTTAGAGATAATGATACTGTTGGCATAGCAATAGCTTCCATTGATTGGAAACACGACGTAAGAACTGTATGAAGTACATGATATTCTCGCAAATATAGTGAGAAAGGTTAAGAATTATCTGCATCATTCAAATGACAAAACTATGGCTCAAAGAAGTTGCTTCCTAAAGTCACATAGAAAGAAAGTCATCAAAACTTAAAATCCATAGCTGGATCACAGAGAAAAAAGAACATGAACATACTACATTAAAATTCCTTACATAAGATTACATGCAGTAAGCATATTCTATGACTTGGGACTTTACTATTCCTTTAGAAATACCAGCACTTTTTCCCCCTTGAGATTTTCTCCTTTATGTGACCATTTAAAAAATTTCCTTTACTAAATACAATACAAAAAAAACCCTCTTTCAATATGAGATAAGAAGAGTAGAATAACAGAGCACTTTAAATGTGACAAGGTAAGGTTTTCAACGGAAAGCAAAGTCATCATCCAAGAAATGGCATGGACTCAGATCCTGAGAGAACAAGATTTCCTTGTGTCCATAAATGAAAAGGTGATCTTCACCTACAACCATCTGATCTTCCACAAACCTGACAGAAACAAGCAATGGGGAAAGGATTTCCTATTTAATAAACGGTGCTGGGAGTTTCGGCTAGCCACATGCAGAAAACTGAAACGGAATCCCTTCCTTACGCCACATACCAAAATCAACTCAAGATGGATTAAAGATTTAAATGTAAAACCCAAAACTATTAAACCCTAGAAGAAACTAGACAATACCATTCCAGACATAGGCACTGCAAAGATTTCATGACAAAAAAGCCAAAAGCAATGGCAACAAAAGCAGAAATTGACAAATGGGATCTAATTAAACTAAAGAGCTTCTGCACAGCAAAACAAACTATCATCAGAGTGAACAGACAACCTACAGGATAGAAGAAAATTTTTGCAATCTATCGATCTGACAAAGGCCTAATATCCAGCATCTCCAAGGAACTTAAACAAATTTACAAGAAAAAGAAAACATACATGCAGCCAACAAACATGAAAAACAAGCTCAACATCAAAGATCATTAAAGAAATGTAAAGCAAAACCATAATGATATATCATCTTATACCAGTCAGAATGGATATTATTAAAAAGTCAAAAAAACAAAACAAAAAACAAACAAAAAAACAAAAACAAGATGCCGGCAAGGTTGTAGAGAAAAAAGAATGCTTTTACTCTGTTGGTGGGAGTGCAAATTAGTTCAACCATTGTGGAAGACAGTGTGGTGATTCCTCAAAGACCTTGAGGCAGAAATACCATTTAACCCAGCAATCCCGTTACTGATGAGAATATATAGACACATGGGGGTAGGGTGGGGGAAAAAAACACTCGCTGGGGCCTATCAGAGGGTGGAGGGTGGGAGGAGGGGCAGCATCAGGAAGAATAGCTAATGGATGCTGGGCTTAATACTTAGGTGATGGAATGATCTGTGCAGCAAACCACCATGGCACGTTTATCTATGTGACAAACCTGTATTATTCTGCACATGTACCCTTTAACTTAAAATTTAAAAAAAGAAAAGGTGATCTTGGCATGTAGCAGAGAGAAATTTTTCCATACCTGGTCATCCTGGCAGTGTGGAATTCTCTAGAAATATGCATACTGAATACTTCATAGCTAAAGAAACATACAGAGGAGAACCTACCTATCATAGCCAAGAACAGAGCTGAGTGTTTAACACGGACAGCTGCCCCTTTGCACCCTTACACACTTCACTCCCAGGGCACACACTGAGGCCACCTACAAATAGGGAACTCCACTGCTACTGCTAGTAACTTCAGGGCAGTGAGGAGTATAATCTTGGCTCTCGAGTGGAAGACCCAACAGGTCACATGGTCTCCCACAGGGCTTTCAGGAGGAAGAGGAGGGTGATTCCGGATCTGTTTTCAAAGCAGAAAGTAAAATGGTGTTGGCCTCTACTCCCAGGCTCATCCCCCTCGGGTAGTCTCTTGTGGATCCAGAGATAGTCTCAAACTGATGCCAACTGGGCACAAAACATGCCCACCATCCTGGATGGCTCATCCCAGACAAATGGGACCAAGCAGGAGTCTTTTTCTTATTACATTAAACATCTACACATCATAGCCTCAATTTTGTCTCTTGGACAGTAAAGCCTAAAATACTTAACTATCTGATCCTTTAGAGAGAAAGTGTGTGCCTCTTCCTCTAAAGCTTAAGCAACTACAGCCACTTCAGTGAGAGCTGCACATACCTTAGTTAATACCAGGCATCTACTAGTGAAGGACTGAATCTCCTGGCAAGCTGCACTTCCATCATATGGAAGTGACAGCAACAATACAAAGAAGTCCTGCCAGGAGACAGACCCAATTTCTCAGTTTTCTTTCTAACAGATGATAGACCCAGGACTGATCACAGAATGACTGGTATTCTAGCTTAGTGGGAGAGGAAAGGGTAGAAAACCAAAAAGAGGAAGTTGTTTTCTATACCTGCCACCCATCATTTAATTCAAATATCCAAAGATGTGACTGCTGGTGAGAATGACAATAACAAGTGACTAAGGATTACTATTAGCTTTTTAGTAAGAGTTCCTATATATAAGAAAATCACAAAGACTCACAACAGATAAATAGGCAAAGGGCATGGGTAGGTTATTAAATGGTTAACAAATGTGGAAAATACTGAGGCCTCTTCAGTAATCAAAGAAATACAAATCTAAAGAGAAGACAATATTTTTCACCTACCAAGCAAGCAAGATTTTCGACCTAAGATTCCAAGGTTTTCAACGCAAGAGAAAATAAATAAAATGTATAAAGAAGTAAAAAGTACTTTAGAAATACTAGTATAAATAAGAAAAGTACCCACAGCACAACAGGCGGTGAAGAATTAACACTGACCAAAGAAAGGTCTGGCCTTTGCCCTTCACTACTGCGAGGTGATCTCTGGGCCCCTGTAATGTCCTGCCAGATCGAACTGTCTTTGTTTGACTCAGGGCTTCAGTCACGTCAGTGTAGCAATGTGACTCATGGATCAGTTCAGTTCTGACCTCCAGAGGAACTACTGACTAAAGACATTGGTCTGACCTCCAGGAAGGGCTAGAGACTAAAGGTCAGTCATGTAAACAGTACAGGATCAAGCCCTAATAAACTCTGGACACCAAAGACTCAGGTGAGCTTCCCTAGTGAGCAATACTCTGTATATTGTCACACGTTGTGGCCAAGAGAAGGTAATACTGTCCATGACTCCACCAGCAATGATGTCCAGAAGCTCTGAGTTTGGACCCCTTCCAGATTCTGCTCTCTGCCTATTTTCTTTAGCCTGATTTTAATTTGTGTATCCCTCTAATAAAAGTGTAATTGTGAGTATAGTGCTTTCCTGAGTTCCCTGACCTGTTCTAGTGAATTCTCCAAAGAGAGGGTAGATATGGGGAATCTGTGAGTTTGTAGTCAGCTGGTTTGAAGTGAGGGTGGGTTCTGGGTACTGCCAAACTTGCAGCTAGTATCTGAAATGAGGGCAGTTTTGTGGAACTATTCCTTCTAACTGTAGAGTTAGCTAAACTCACTGCACACTCATACTATGGTTTTTGTTTTGTTCTGGTTTGTTTTTGAGACAGAGTCTTGCTCTTGTCGCCCAGCCTGGAGTGCAATGGCACAATCTCGGCTCACTGCAACTTCTGCCTCCTGGGTTCAAGCCTCCTGCCTCAGCCTCCCAAGTAGCTGGGATTACAGGCGTACATCACCACGCCCAGCTAATTTTTGTATTTTTGGAGAGATGGGGTTTCGCCATGTTGGCCAGGATGGTCTTGAACTCCTGACCTCATGATCCACCTGCCTCAGCCTCCCAAAGTGCTGGGATTACAGGTGTGAGCCACCACAACCAGCCTACTATGGTTTCTAAAAAGAACCTTTGGAGAAGTGGCTAATGCTAAATGTCTGAAGTAGAAAATGTACCAATCACATAAGCCTGGAACATCTTTGATAGCAAGACAACTATCAAAGACTAAAGAGATCAGGTCAAAAGGGCAAGGAAAACAACTTTAAATGGTCTCTACTGGCTATGATGGGACAGTCTGAGCATCAAAAGAATGAGTACAAATAACTGAATGGCAAAAACCTGTAAAAATCCATGTTGCATAATGATACTCAAAAAAACAAAAACAAAAAACCTGAGTGAGCTAAGACAGAACCCATCATAAAAACTGAAAAAGCAAAGAAATTAAGCACGATCTTTCCTATATGAAATGTATTTTGGATAGCTGGGCACGGTGGCTCACGTCTGTAATCCCAGCACTTTGGGAGGCCGAAGCAGGCTGATCACTTGAGCTCAGGAGTTCAAGACCAGCCTGGGTAACATGGCAAAACCCTATCTCTACAAAATATACAAAAATTAGCCAGGCATGGTGGTGCACACCTGTACTCCCAACTACTTGTGAGGCTGAGGTGGGAGGATCGTTTCAGCCTGGGGGATGGAGGATGCAGTGAGCCAAGATCACACCACTGCACTCCAGCCTGGGCAAGAGAGAGACCATCTCAAAACAAAACAAAATGAAACGAAAAAGATACGTATTTCAGTCCATTTATGTGGAAAAACTCCAGCTAACAGTGATTCAACTGGACACAGCCCAAGTAAAAAGTTTTCATGCCACCTCAGCCCACCTCTGAAAAATTAAACCTGAATTTAATCAAGCATCTATATGTACCCATGGTTTCCAGTTTCTAGGAAATATGGACTATAAAGAAAAAGACAAATATTATGATCAATCAGCTAAATTCATAATAAGCATTCCACAGAACAATGACTTTGTTTCTTCAACAAATGGTTTCTAAAAAGAAAAAAAAGAGAGAGAAGACATATAAACTAAAAAAGATGGAAGAGACAAAATAAACAAATGCCATGTGTGAACTTGTTTGGATCCTGGATCCTGACTCAAAACAACGTATAAAGACATTTTTGGGACAAATGTGCAAATCTATGTATGGACAGGGTATCAGATTAAAGAATTACAATTACTTTCATTTGGATGATAATGGCATTGTAGTAACAAAAAATGAACTCTGAAAAATTAGTGTGTAAAATGATGCCTGAGTCTTGCTTCAAACTAGTCCAGCAAAAATAAGTGAAGGAAGGAAGGCTGGAAGGAAAGAACAGAATTAGTTGGGCAGTAGAAAGGTGAGATTGGCAAACTGTTGGTACTTATTAAAGCAAGTGAGATGGCTATATTACGTTCACTGTAACATTCTCTCTACTTTCGTATACGTTTGCAAATTTCCATAATAAAACACTTAGAAAAAGTATTATTTTAATCACATTCAACATTCATAATACAGGTCGGAATGTACTTTAAATAATTATGTTTCTGGAAAGCAACTGGTGTTTGTGGAGGTAGGTAAGCAAAGGTTTTGTAAAATCTCATTTCCTTAAGCCAATAACTGTACCATGAAAATCAATTTTAGGGAAAAAATTTGAAATATAGTTAAAGCATACACAAGACACTTTCCTATGTTTATTAGTAATAAATATTTGTCTACCCATTATTTTATTATTCATATTTTAAGACAGGATTTAAAATGTTATAGATAAAAACTAAAAATTTGATTTTGTTTATGTATACATTTTTTAAGATGTGACCTCGTCCTGTTACCCAGGCTACAGTATAGTGGCAGGATCACAGCTCACAGAAACCTCAACCTCCCTGGGTCAAGTGATCCTCCCACCTAAGCCTCCCAAGTAACTGGGACTATAGGCATGCACCACCACGCCCAGCTAATTTTTTGTATTTTTTTTTGTAGAGATGGGGTTTCTCCATGTTGCCCAGGGTTGTCTTGAATAGAAATTTTAAAATATTAGAGAATAACCTTTTTTTTTTTTTTTTTGAGATGGACTCTCGCTCTGTCGCCCAGGCTGAAGTGCAGTCATGCCATCTTGGCTCACTTGAAGCTCCGCCTCCCTAGTTCACGCCGTTCTCCCGCCTCAGCCTCCCGAGTAGCTGGGACTACAGGTGCCTGCCACCACGCCTGGCTAAATTTGTGTATTTTTTTAGTAGAGACGGGGTTTCACTGCGTTAGCCAAGATGGTAACGATCTCCTGAATTCGTGATCCGACCCACCTCAGCCTCCCAAAGTGCTGGGATTATAGGCCTGAGTCACCGTGCCCGGCCAGAGAATAACTTCTAACAAGACTTACAATATATGCAATGTGATTTTTTTTTTTTTTTTTTTTTTTTGAGATAGTCTCACTCTGTTGCCCAGGGTGGAGTGCAGTGGTGCGATCTCAGTTCACTGCAACCTTCCCTTCCTTATTTCAAGGGATTCTCCTGCCTCAGCCTCAGGAGTAGCTGGGACTACAGGCACCTGCCACCACGCCCAGGTAATTGTTTTGTATTTTGAGTAAGGCAGGGTTTCCCCATCTTGGCTAGACTGGACTGGAACTCCTCACCTCAGATGATCTGTCCGCCTCAGCCTCCCAAAGTGCTGAGATTACAGGCATGAACGACCACACCCTATCTTTTTTTTTTTGTCTTTTTTTTTTTTTTTTCCTTTTTGTGGAGAACGGGGTCTCGCTGTATTACCCAGGCAGGTCTCGAACTCCTGGGCTCAAGCTATCTTCCCGCCTCTGCCTCCCTGAGAGCTGGGATTACAGGCGTGAGCCACCGCGCCCGGCCCACACCCTATCTTAAATATGATTTTTTAAATGGTCAAAAAGAATGCAGAGGAAAGGAAAAAATCTAACTCTTATCTAACCCTAACCCAAAACAAGTAACAACAAGTGTCTGTAGGTACTAAATTACTCGAGTAAATACTAAATACTCCAGTAAAACATTTAGCTGCTGTCAGAATACACCACCCTTGTTGGTTATAATTTGACCTAAACAGAAGGAAAAACAACTGACTGCAGAGGACCTGGTTAAAATTCTTATTCTGCCACTTACAAGCTGGGTGGTTTTAGAAAAGAAATTTATCGTAGCATTCAATTTTCTTATCTCCAAAGCAGAGATAACATCTTTCTCATAGGGCTATCACAGGGGATATCTGTTCTTCAAAATTTACAGGTCTAAAGTAACAAGAGAATGAGAAGCAGATGGAAGTATAGCTGAAACAAGACTGGCCACGAGGTGATAACAATTGAATCAATATGATGGGTACATCATAGCTCATTCTTCTATTGCCTATCTTTCTGTGTTTTTGATTTCCGCAAGAATTATAAAAATGCAGCCGGGCGTGGTGGCTCATGCCTGTAATCCCAGCACTTTGGAAGGGAAGGGCAGGTGGATCACTTGAGGTCAGGAGTTCAAGACCAGGCTGGCCAACGTGGTGAAACCCTGTTTCTAGTGGGGGGGAAAAATATTAGCTGGACATGGTGGCGCATGCCTGTAATCACCCAGCTACTTGGGAGGCTGAGGCAGGAGAATCGCTTGAACCCGGGAGGCAGAGGTTGCAGTGAGCCGAGACTGTGCCACTGTACTCTAGCCCAGGTGACAAGAGCGAAACTCTGTCTCAAAAAAAAAAAACAAAAAAAAACCTACAAAAATACAAAAACAGAAAGCTTATAGAACAATCCCAGTGTTTCTGCACCCACACAACAGGATAAAAATGTCTGAACGATGCCAGAAGCTGTTTCACCAAAGCAAGTCCATTTTATAAAAGGCTACTGTAAAGAATCATGTCTACTCTAATACCTACCTACTGGCACAGTGCCTATACAAGAGCTATGTGCATACTAGAAATCACCTATATCACGGCCTCACATAATTCATGCTACACAAAAAACTTCAATTTTTTTCCCTCTACCTATTCCTCACACTCATCTTTTCTCATATTGATGGGAAGAGGTAACTGAAACACTCTGAAGGCAGTCTTTCACTGTGGTAAGACAGCGCTGAGAAATTTTCTTTCCCATTATGTCTCAAAGAAAATCAGCAACATGCTGCGTGCACTGGCAGCACCCTTGGGAGGCCAAGGCAGATGGATTGCTAAGCCCAAGAGTTCCAGACCAACCTGGGTAACATGGTGAGACTCCATATCTACAAATATACAAAAAATTATCCAGATGTGGTGACGCACACCTGTAGCCCCAGTTACAGGGGGTGGGGGTGGGGGGGCGCTGAGGCAGGAGGATGGCTTGAACCTGGGAGGTTGAGGCTGCAGTGAGCACAAATTGTGCCACAGCACTCCAGCCTAGGCAACAGAGTCTATCTTTAGAAAAAGCAAAAAGAAAAGAAACAAAATCAGCAATGTCTTCTTAATTAAGTCTGGACTAAGTACATCTTATTGGTCACTGGCATATCTTATTTGCGGCCAATCCATTAACACGAGCAGAACATACAAACAATGTCTAATACACAGAGTGACCACCCTGTATCCATGGCAAGGCATAAACACTAAATATGCTTTAGTAAATAAAGGGAAACAATTGCCAATAATGAAAATTACAGTTTCCTATAAGTGAACACGTATACACAAAAACAAACAAAACAAACTTTCATTTTGCACCAATGCCTAACCAATATAAAGGATATTCAAGGTTTTCTTATTCTCAGACTACACTCTCAATCTTAATGTTTAACAACAATCACCACAGGAATGAAAAGTGAAATCTTGGCCGGGCGCGGTGGCTCAAGCCTGTAATCCCAGCACTTTGGGAGGCCGAGACGGGCGGATCACGAGGTCAGGAGATCGAGACCATCCTGGCTGACACGGTGAAACCCCGTCTCTACTAAAAAATACAAAAAACTAGCCGGGCGAGGTGGCGGGCGCCTGTAGTCCCAGCTACTCGGGAGGCTGAGGCAGGAGAATGGCGTGAACCCGGGAGGCAGAGCTTGCAGTGAGCTGAGATCCGGCCACTGCACTCCAGCCCGGGCGACAGAGCGAGACTCCGTCTCAAAAAAAAAAAAAAAAAAAAAAAAAAAAAGAAAAGTGAAATCTTTACTTGAATTTAATTTCCCTGGACCTGTCACTGCATTAAGAGGGAGGCTGACCTAGGTGACACCCAAAGTACCTAATCACTAAAGATTCTAAAAGGTAAGTTGTATAAATTGGACTCTTAAGTCAGTTGTTTAGGGAAACACACACAACTGGTCTCTTTCTCAAAGGGCTGCACAACCTTATGTGTATAACAATGTGCGAAGGACCAGATCTTTTTTTTTTTTTTTTTTGAGACAGAGTTTTGCTCTTCTTGCCCAGGATAGAGTGCAATGGTGTGATCTCAGCTCACAGCAACCTCCACCTCCTGGGTTCAAGGGATTCTCTTGCTTCAGCCTCCCAAGTAGCTGTGATTACAGGCACCTGCCACCATGCCCAGCTAATTTTTGTATTTTTAGTAGAGATGGAGTGTCATCATGTTGGCCAGGCTGGTCTCAAACTCCTGACTTCAGGTAATTCACCTGCCTCAGCTTCCCCAAGTGTTGAGATTACAGGCATGCGAGCCACCCTGCGTAGCCAAAAAAGCTATTTCTATCTTGAACTGTTATTTCAACTCTGGATTATTAATCTTTATGTGGTCATGTAATAATTACACAACAAGTTGTTTGTGACTTGAACCATTCAAGTTTTTTGTTGCTGTTGTTGTTGTTTTATATTTCACAGATTGTATGCAGTAAGTGAATGGAAATACAGATTTTTGTGTAAGCAATATAAAAGTTGGTCAGATTTTAATTGAAATGTATGGTTTATAAAATTAGTTAAATACTCTGTACGGGTACCAGGATGAGTAAAATATACTTATTCATGCTAATGTTTTAAATTCTCTTATTAAAAGAAATATCATATGACCTGTATAAAGACCAATTTTGTGTAATCTAAGTCAAAGTTATAAAATTCTATTCAATGAATCTTCTCCAGAAGATTCATGAGCTGCACGGCTTTATTATCAGGAAAAGAAATGTAGATTAAAAAACAGGCCAGGCACAGTGATTCACACCTGTAATTCCAGCACTTTGGGAGGCTGAGGCAGGTTCACTTGAGGTCAGGAGTTCGAGACCCACCTGGCCAACATGGTGAAACCCCATCTCTACTGAAAATAAAAAAATTAGCTGAGTGTGGTTGCTCTCGCCTGTAATCTCAGCTATCAGGAGGCTGAGGCAGAAGGATCACTTGAACCCAGAAGGTGGAGGTTGCAGTGAGCCGAGATCATGCCACTGCACTCCAGCTGGTTGGCAGAGTGAGACTCCATCTCAAGAAAAAAAAAAAAAGAAAAGTAAAGAAAAATAAAAAATGTAGATAAAACAATAAAACAACTTTCTTCATCAATACACGTCTGTCTAAATTTCCATTCTCTAATCTGTAAATGGGGATATATATCATACCCACCTCATATGGCTGTTGCAGAAAAAAAAAAAAGAAACCACAGTAAATAATCCAAAAATGTTCTCTAGGGACAGGAAGTAACTCTGTGACATAACACAAAGCACTCAAAAGCATCTGTTGAATAAACAGGGTTTCATAAGCAAATGTACTCTTGGGGTTCTACTAGCAGTACTCTAAGCAAGTGACAAGGCAGAATCCAAACAGTAACTTAGTAACAGAGAGAGACCGCATGCAGGTAGTTAATTTTCAGCAGTTTCTTTATCAGCCAATGTGTTCCCAGTATCTTATATTAAAAGAAAAAAAAAGTAATCAACTTGGTTTAATATGTTTTAACATCATATATGAATAAGTACTCCTTGGTTCCACATAAACAGTTACTAAGTATGTGTATCCTCTCTTCCACTTTATTCCCATTAAGCTATCTAATTCAGAGCTTCCTACTGCATATCGGGCTCTAACAATTACCTATCTGAGCACCTACTAGCTGCAGATTCCATCTCAGATGACACCACCAACTACATAATCTTAGATTCTTTTAATGTTTTTATTTCTCCCCAAACCAAAAATGCTTCATAAAACTTCTACTCAAGTATAAGTTCCTTAGACTGACACTCCACTATTTCCTTTAAGTGGGTCATAACTTCTATTCAAGTCTCAGTTCCCTAGACTGACACTCCACTATTTCCTTTAATTGGGCCCCTACACGAAGCTCCACACCATTTAGGTTCATCTCCTGAAATGAGGTGAATGGATAAATGGATTTTCATGCCTCTACTCATGTCATTCCACAGCTTCCATTTTGTAACCAAGAACTCACAAATATTCTGTCGTAAAGTCTTCCTTAATGTACTGGCTGTCAGTGGTCTTGTTCCTGAAGTAATGACAGCCCATACTTCAAATTTGAACTATTCAAATAAGTATTGGTATTCAGAACATAAATAAATGCCCTGCTACACTTTTTTGCCACTTGCCAAGTAACTTACATTGCCCAAGCTGTACTGCAAATGGCTAAAAAAAAAATCTGGTCATGACATATTATACCTCAATGCCACCAACATACTACCTAGGGATAGTAAAGAGTCAATAAATGTTTGAGGTCAAAACCATGGATAAGGACTACAACAACCAAAACTGTAAAATCAGAAAGTTGCTCAAAGAGAATCCACAGGAACACTGTCTCTATTTATTCACTAGACTGTATACTTTACGTTACATACTTCTATATGCTATCAAAATGATCCCATGAAGCTGAATTCTCTCCTTTGTATGTCACAATTGTTAAAAACATTCAGCAAAAAGGGACATTAGTAACCAAATACATATTTGGTCACCCTGAAATAAAAAATACTTGGGCAGAAATAAGAGGTCTGGTTTTTAGCCATAGCTTCACATCTTTACTGTGGTTTTGAGGAATTATCCAATTTCTCTGAATCTCAGTTTCCTCATCTTAAAACATAAAGGGGTACACTAGATTATTCTTCTGATCTTCTATAGTCAAATAATATATTAAACATGAGTCTAACACACTGAACAAACACTGATTTTAAGAAATTTATTGTGTGCTAGTGCCGAAGAGTAATCAATAGCACATTACCTGCCTTCCAAGTAGTTCAATAATACTAACATGAAGAGAGGTATGCAAAAGTTAGACTGAGAAAGAATGGACAAGAATTCACACAAAGGTGACATGAAAACATAAAAAAAAAAAACATAAAAGGATATGTAAAATCAAGTTCCAACTAGGAACTGACAGTTTACCCTCACTGATCACATTACTAAAAACTTAAGAGGATAAACTTAATAAACCAATGATTTCTTTTAAGAAAACAAACATTAAAAGGAGCTAATTCTTTTATTAACTTACAACTTTGGGAATGCTTATTATGTACATGTCCCCCTAATTTACGTAAAATCCATTAAATCCTGTAAGTGGGTGAATCTCTATGATCTAGAACTAAAGTTATTGCATGTAATTGTTAAGTAAGGTAGAAGCATAGAAATCAACTGCTATTCAAGGTATTATAAAGTAACTTTATAAGCCTTATATAAATATAAGCCTAGTACATAAGTATTACTTTTCACCAAATCGTCACGATTTCCTAAAATTCGACGTGATGGTCATTTTATATAAAGTCCTTTCTTAATTTTTATAAAATGAAACCATACTTAATACTACACAAGTTAACACAAGCCAATTCTAAATTAAAAGGAACAGGTTAGTAACTCAACAACTGAAACAACATTTTCTTAAATTATTTGACCCTCTGCTTAAACAGTCTTTAGTTTCTGCACACTAAGAATTACTATAAACTGCCTACCATATATACTGAGACTTCGGATGAGAGAACAATTGTCAAAGCATGTCAAACATACTCATAACTCACACGGTAGTTAACAAGTTAGTAGGAATCATGGTACATTAATAAACATAATGCATGAAACTGAACAGATCCAAATTGATCTTTGTATATGTATACGCATACATACACACGTACATCTACACAATAACAGCGAGAGTTCAAATTCGGGAGAAAGGATCAACTTTTCATGCAATGGTATTATAACAAATGGCTATCCATAACATGAAGAAAAATAAACTATCTGGAGGTACATATTCACTAATGAGAACTAAAACATCAATAAGGTACCACTTTTTACCCTTCAGATTCTTACTGATGATTAAAATAAGTGCTAAGTGTTGACAAGATTAACAGTGGGTCCACTGGCACATTTCTGACAAAAATATAAACTGGTACAACTTTTAAGGAAATTTAATCTGGCACTATGTATCAAAATTTAGAATGTACAAACCAGCAATTCTACTTCTGGGAATGTACTGGAAGCAAAGAATGAGACAAGTGTACAAAGGTATATATATATGCAATGGTTTTCATTATACTATTACTTTTAAAAATGATAAATTTTAAAACTATCAATGGAGGTTGGTTAAATAAATTATGTCTACAGTCCCAGCTACTCAGAAGGTTGAGGCAGGTGGATACGGTTTGCTTGAGCCTGGGAGCTGGGTGACCCAGCAAGATCCTCTCTCTAAAAAAATAATAAATTATGACACAACCCTATAAGGTGTCAAATTTTAGACATTTAAAAATGTTTGCTTTGATCTATACATATTGATCATTAAGAAATTTATAGTGTATGTTATGTGATTCTGTTTGTGGATTTTATTTTTACAACTAATGCAGAGGAGAACATATGTATATACAAGCACTTAAAAAGTCTGGATCAATTTAATAGCAATCTTTTTAACACTGGCTATCTCTGGATGCCAACTTTTACTTTCTCCCACTTTTTTTAAAAATCACATTTATAATTAGATGGGAAAAAACTTATATCCATTAAAAAAAAAAAAAAAAACAGATGACACCCTACACATTACAAAGAAATAAAGAACCTGAATTTGTTGCCCCAGAAGAGTTAGTCTCATCAAGAGAGCAAGACAAAGATTCCCACCTGCTTTCCCCATTTCAGTCCCAATCTGAGGTCCTAGGGGAGTTCTG
The DNA here is from genome assembly GCF_009764315.1 of Trachypithecus francoisi. Taxonomy (NCBI): domain Eukaryota; kingdom Metazoa; phylum Chordata; class Mammalia; order Primates; family Cercopithecidae; genus Trachypithecus; species Trachypithecus francoisi. Next base: position 7,805,385 of record NW_022681472.1, read on the forward strand.
CCCCACTCCCATTCTAAATCTAGCCTTCCCTAAATGGTCATTCATGTTTAGTCTTCCAACTTTTTTTTTTTTTTTTTTTTGAGACTTTCACTCAGTCACCCAGGGACTGGGTGCAGAGGTGTGATCTCAGCTCATTGCAGCCTCCGCCTCCCAGGTTCAAGAGATTCTCTCTCCTCAGCCTCCAGAGTAGCTGGGATTATAGGCACCCCACCACACCCAGCTAATTTTTTTTTTATTTTTAGTAGAGACAGGGTTTTGCTGGCCAGGCTGGTCTCAAACTCCTGACCTCAAGTGATCTGTCAACCTCGGCCTCTGGAAGTTCTGGGAATAAAGGCATGAGTTACCATGCCCCAACTGTTAGCTTTATGTAGACAGAAGAGGGAGAACAGAACTGTGAAAAGAACATGAGATTTGGAATCAAAAGAATTGTATTCAAGTCCTGGCCCGATGTGACCTGGACTGACTTCACCTAACAAGTTTTTTCATTTGATTACAAAAAGGAAAAAGTACCTGTCTCACAGGGTTGTGGTCACGATCTAACGAATAATCTACACATATATGGAAGTTATGCAAATCATAAAGTGAAATATAAACATCAGTTACTGTTATTGACTGATCCAGATCTCTGTTCTGAGTTCAGAACTAGCAGTAACTGATGCTACATATTTCCAACTGGAAATCCTACTGTTACCTCAAACTCAACATGTCTAAATTTAAATTCGGTGCTTTTCCTTTACATATCTTCCTAATTGATTCATTGTCAATAAACTATCATTCTACTACTGCCCCAGACTTCAGTTATTTTTCTTTTCTTTCTTTTTTTTTAAACAAACTTTCCAAAGTGACAATGGACCAGGCTTCAGTTATTTCTGTCCAAGTCCTACCCATTTTTTCCTTTCTAATCCAACCCCTCATTTTCCAATGACATAACCCTTACTTAGGAGCCTGCAACCTCTTATCTCTGCCTTTAAATCTCTATCCTGCTTAAATCCTTCCTAAATACTCCCTAACAGTTACAGCCAAGGTAGTCAGGCTGCTTCCCTCAAATATCTTCCCTACCACCTTACTGCTGCCTATAGCAGGGCACAAATCTGTGGTTCCTTTACAGCTACACTCTCCTTGTCACCTCTGGTTCAGTACTCAGACAGTTTCACTTAATTGCACTATCTGCCCACCCCTCTTAGCATGTGAATCTGCCAACTTGACATAGGCTAGATTAACATAAAAAATGGCAGACTTAGGAACAAAATTTACTTGTATTTGAATACCATCTATCTCACTGAAGCTCAGGTTGGCCGGGCGCGGTGGCTCAAGCCTGTAATCCCAGCACTTTGGGAGGCCGAGGCGGGTGGATCACGAGGTCAGGAGATCGAGACCCTCCTGGCTAACACGGTGAAACCCCGTCTCTACTAAAAATACAAAAAACTAGCCGGGCGAGGTGGCGGGCGCCTGTAGTCCCAGCTACTCGGAGGCTGAGGCGGGAGAATGGCGGGAACCCAGGAGGCGGAACTTGCAGTGAGCTGAGATTGCGCCACTGCACTCCAGCCTGGGCGACACAGCGAAACTCCGTCTCAAAAAAAAAAGAAGCTCAGGTAACCTCTACACATCAGTTAACAATCTATAAATTGCAACAATACCTTTCACAGATATGAGAAGGATAGCAATAATGTACTTCAGACTCCTTTACAGTGCTACTAATATACTAACAGCTTTAAAAATGGTGGCAATTATGACTTTAATTAAACTCCAGCACTCAAGAACTTCATAATTAACCCCAGTTTATTTTTGTAGCAGTATCATCAACTATTCCCTTACATGACAAACCTATACCCTCACTTTACATACTCCTGCCAGGTAAAATACCCCCATCTTTGCTTATTTGAATTTTACTCATCTTTAAAAGTCCAAGTATTGCCGGGTGCGGTGGCTCAGGCCTGTAATCCCAGCACTTTGGGAGGCCAAGGGGGGGTGGATCATGATGTCAGGAGACTGAGACTATCCTGGTTAACACAGTGAAACTCTGTCTCTACTAAAAATACAAAAAAATTTGCCGGGCGTGGTGGCGGGAGCCTGTAGTCCCAGTCACTTGGGAGGCTGAGGCGAGAGAATGACGTGAACCCAGAGATTGCCCCACTGCACTCCAGCCTGGGCGACAGAGCGAGACTCCAACTCAAAACAAAAACAAAAACAAAAAACAAATAAAAGTCCAAGTATTGTCCTATTACCACTTCTGGGAAGTCTTCCCTTATCACAGGTGGCCTACAGTATTCTTTCTCCCTTCTCTGAATTTACAGAACTCTTAAGTAGTTAATATAAGATAGCAGGAATTCTCTTATCTGGGGGGAAAAAACCTATCTCTCATTATGAGGACATCTGTTCCTTCTAAATCCTCCTGGGATACAGTCAGCTATAAATGAAGGGGAGAAGACAGATGTATTTAAAAAAACATTGATCCAACATGGTGCGGTGGCTCATGCCATCCAGCACTTTGGGAGGCCAAGGTGGGCGGATCACCTGAGGTCGGGAGTTCGAGACCAGCCTGACCAACATGGAGAAATCCCATCTCTACTAAAAACACAAATATCTGAGTGTGGCGGCGCATGCCTGTAATCCCAGCTACTCGGGAGGCTGAGACAGGGGAATCGCTTGAACCCAGGAGTTGGAGGTTGTGGTGAGCTGAGATTGCATCACTGCACTCCAGCCTGGGCAACAAGAGTGAAACTCCATCTTAAAAAAAACAAATAAAAATAAAAATATACTGACCCCAGTGCATTTGTTTCCAGATGTACAGGGATAACAACTGAATCCATATATACCCATATTTGAGGAAAAGAACCAGAAAGTATCTCACATACTCATTAAAATCTATCCAACTTATCAACTGGAGATTAATTTACAATATTCTCTTGAGAGATTACCACCACGATGATAGTCAATTATCACAGCCTTACTGTCAACTATTCTAATACAGTCAAAACTTAGAATTAGGCTGGACACGGTGGCTCATGCCTGCAATCCCAGCACTTTGGGAGGCCGAGGTGGGTGGCTCACTTCAGGCCAGGAGTTCAAGCCTGGGCAACATGGTGAAACCCCGCCTCTACAAGAATACAAAAATTAATCAGCAGTGGTAGTGCGTGCCTGTAATCCCACCTACTGGGAGGCTGAGGTGGGAGGATCACCTGTGCCCAGGAAGCAGTAGTTGTAGTGAGCCTAGATCACACCATTGCACTCCTGCCTGGGCGACAAAGTAAGACTCTGCCTAAAAAAACGAAAACAAACAAACAAAAAAACAGAATTTGCTTCCTTATATGAGAAGGTGACGGGGGACACCCCAATGACAATCTCTGACCTTCAAAACTGGACACATTCATTATTCATCCACTATTTTGGGGGCATCTGACATAAGCCAGACACTGCTAGGTGCCTGGAATACAAATATCTTCAAGATGCTTTCCAGCTGAACAGAAAGCGAGACTTAGATAACCCTAAAGTGGACTAAAACCTTCAGAGAGAAAAGATGATTGGAAATAATTTTGCCTGATCTCTAGTTCTGTAAACTGCAATTATTAGCAATTCTCCCTCACTGAGGGGTCACGGGCTACTGCATCAATGGAGATAGTGTCCTCCACAAATGGAGTGTCTAGGTTGCCCAGGGACTGAAAACTGGGTATCGATCTCCCCAAATCAGATGTATTCTAATCTGATCCTACCTCTTCTCTGCCAAGAAAAAGAATGAAAGATGAGTAGGTCAGGCATTTTCCTAACATTTCCCTGAAAGAAAACGTTTCTCATAAAAGTTCAGACTTCCTAAATATATTCCTTGTCTATAAACTAGACAAGCAATTTCACCAAAAGAATGAAGCGACCATTTATAAAGGTAGTGCCCAAAGACAGCAAACGAGGTACAAACAGCAGAACAGGAATATGTTTAAAACAAAAATGAAAAATACTTTGGAGTACACCCTTAAGTTTTTTTCCCTAGGTGTAAAGGAAGTATATGTGTATACTCAGGCAATATGGTTTTATAAAAATGAGGTAACACCCTACATACTACTATGGACTTTGCTTGAACTGCATAAAATAACAGAAATCTTTCAGAACAGAAATGCAATCACTACATATGAATGCATTACACATTTTGGTGTCCCTATCATTTATAAAAACTACACAAAATGCATGATTTTAGTGAAAATTTTCTAGTTGCCTGTTTTATTTGATAATCGAATTTAAGAGTAAAACCAAAATTATCTATATATCAAATACAGAATTATATAACACAGGGAAGATGGGGAAAAAAAGAAAATGTAGAATTAGCTGCATTCTATTAAACCAAGATTATCTATAAACATATAACAATATTAAACCAGCCTGCCCAAATCTGGCATTTGCAGTAAAACAATTACTAAAAGCCATTATATTACTATAATAATAATATGGTAGTGAATTAATATTTCAACAGGTATGCTGAAAAGTTACTGAACAAGTATAATGTGTGGAATGTGAAGGAAAAAATGAGTGAACAGTCTCAAATCAGTGACAAAAAAAGGAAATGGATCACAATTATTTTCATCTCCTAGCACAATTACAAGCCAATAAAATATGAGAATTCAAAAGAGCAAAATCACGGGTGGAAAAAAATCATGGATGAAAAAAAAAATGGGTGAGGATTGTTATTCCACAATCCTCAAAGCACTCACTAAACAGCTATGAAAGCAGAAACAAATTAACCCAGGAAAGAGGGTACTTGGAGCCACTCAAGTACTGCATTTACAAAAAGTAATCCAACAGAACCGGAACTTCACAAAGGGATGGAAAGAAATGCCATCCTCTCAGGGCCCTAAACAATGGGGGTACAGATTACAGTCAAATTAAGCTGATTTGGTCCATAATAATTAAAGAATCACAGACAAGTAATCTTTACATCCTTTTACCTATGTGAGTTAAGCAAAAACTCATCAACCTGGCACTATTCAATCCGCTTGGCTAGTCTTTTATCTATTCTACATCCTCAAAGTAATCTGCATTTGTCATTTATGTCCATTAAAATTTCCAGTGGTTGCCCATTTCCTATAAATAAATATAGACAAATATGTATTTCTTATTCACTGTTGCATTGCTGAAGCTAAAAGAGTATGCTGCAGGGGTTCAATTAGCATTTCAGGAATAAATGAGATGAATTTGGCTTCAACTGCTTTCCAGCCATGCTGGGTTTACTTGAATTCACCTGTAGGCCTTTGTACATGCTGAATTAGAGTACATTAGTTTCCTTACCATGACTTCCCAACCTGGATATGCAGAGTCCCCCAATCTTCCAACACTATCCCCTCTCTCATATTAGCCCAGCTTCAGTAACTTCATTTTTCTTTGTATATGCCATGTATATCAGAGTCGTTCCACTTACTGCTTCTTCCACCAAAAATTCCTTTCAAGAGAGTCACACACTTATACCCCTTACTTCTCTTGGGCCTTTATTCAAAAGTCAATCAGTGGCTGGGCTTTGGGAGTCCAAGGCAGGCAGATCACCTGAGGTCAGGAGTTCAAGACCAGACTGGCCAACATGGTAAAACCCCGTCTCTACTCAAGAATAATTACTTAAACATTTTTATGTTCCTCATGCAACTAGTTCAAAAACATCACAGTGGTAAAAAGATAATAAAAGAATCGTGAAAGTGTGTTGAAAGGGATTGCTAGATTTTCACCTAAGTGTCTTAGGCCAGTATTACTACAAAAGAAAAGTGTAACTGGAGTTAGAAAATATCATTACCTGAATGAGAACATTTTATCAGACATTCTTTTAAAAAGATATTCATAAGACATACACATCTGCAAAGTAAAGCATGTAGGTACTCAAATATTTGCTGAATGCATGATTAAAATTTTTAAGTTAATCTTAAATAGAGTCTAAAAACTTTTCTCAGGCTAACAATCAAACTTTAGGTTCAAAATTTCGAAAACAAGTCTTGTGTCCTCTGCCTTTATGAACTTGATTTGCTAAGAGTAAATCTGCCATGCATCCTGATCTTGTGTTTGGCAGCAAGAGCTAAAAGAAAACTCAGGGACAAAAATACCGCTTCATTGTCTTCCCTGTCGTCCAATAACAAACATATAAAGGATTAGGTACATAAATAATCATATCTTGATTACCATAAAAAGTTCAAAATAGACCAAATAGAATTATTTTTAAAACATGAACTACATCAATATCCACTTTCCATCAACAGAGGTTTCTACACATAAGCATTATGTGCCTAAAGCATCCCTGGCATAAAACTTTATCCAGGTTTTGAACACAATCACAAACATTAAAAGACATGACAGGAATGTTATTGACAAAATATCTTCATTAGGGCTATATTCTGTTACAACAAATATAAAAAGCGAACATATTTTCACATTCCTAGCAATGGTCTGCTTATAGACCCAACAATCCAAAAAATAAAATCAGCCACCTCCCTCAGTAGTCCTTTGGCTTCTCAGAGTTTTATCTGATCAGAAGTGGAAGGACCCTCTTTTTTATCGTCTACCAAAATGTAATAACATTCTTGATTAAACACACAATTAAATCTATTTAAATGTCTTCCTAAATTGCTAACTGTCCAAACCTACGTTTAAATCATAAAAGCTTCATCAAAACATAAAAATTTAAGAAACTACACAATAAAATGGTTAGCAAATAGGTACAACTTTAAATGTTTGCAGCAGACTTGAGAACATTCCCATCTGGCTGAATGTCTCGTAGTAACGTGACTCTTTATCAACAGTGAGCACACGAGTCTTCTTTGGCACCCAGGTCTACACTACTTCAAGGTATGACCACACTTCAAAGAGTCATGATGGAAAAGACTAGATTACGAAACCATAAACAGTAAACACAGCACATCCACCAGGCGGTGGAAGAAACTATATAGAGATATTCCATTCAGAAGCTGCCATTTCTACTGTTGGTTACTGTATTTTTGTTTCTACCAAGGAAGCTGTAAAATCCGCGTGCACGCCCATCCCAAATCTATCCGTGGGGCGGGCGCAGGCTGAGTCATTCCTAGGAGTAACTTTATACCGATCCTTGCACTCTGGGGTCGGGACAAAGACATCATCTCTCCGTTCCTCCCACTCGGTGAGCTTCGTTCGGCCTCGGCCAAACTCCACTCTCCCGTTTCTCCAATCCAACACAGAATTAAGGGCTGATCCCTGGCAGCGATGAGCACAAGTCAGGATGTGTCTCGGGAGGTTCGGACGTCCCTCGCCCTCGGCCACTCCGGCAACTAGGCCGGGTGCTGACCGGCAGCGCAGAGGAAGGGATCCCAAGACTCCGTCCGAGAAAGCCGCAGGCAGCCCCGCAACGAGACAGCCCGACCCACACCCCCCGCAGCCTGCTGGAGCATCGACTCGAACCACTTTTGTCTCCAAAGGGGCTCTCGCGCCGGGAAGGCGGCCAGTGGGCAACACCTGCCGGGGCGGGAGGCGCCGGGGCCCTCGGGTGCACACACCTGCGCGTGGGCCGGGCTCGGGCCGGCCGGAACCCTGGACCCCGCGACCCCGGCCCACCGTGCCAGGGCCCGCCGCGCGACCGCTGTGCCAGATGGGGGAAGGGGACGCGGGCGGCGGCGACACTTACCCGGCAGCGCCTCCTCCTTCGCCGGCGGCAGCAGCAGAGCCAGCGACCCCCGGCACCATCTTCCGCCGCCGCCTAGTCCTCGGCGGCGGCTACCAACCGCCCATTCGACACCGCTAAGCTGACACAACCGCCGGCGTCCCGGGCGCCCGCCCGCCGCGGCCGCGAACTCTAGGCAGGAGGGAGGGGTCCGGGCGGAGAAGGACGCGGGCAGGCCCCTCGGCTCTGGGTCTGGGGCCGGGGGACAGAGGGCCACGGCCTGTCAGAGCCGAGGGGCCCAGGCAACTGGGGGACCCTGAGGCAACGCCGAGGTCTCGGCAGGGCCGCGGACACCGCCGCGGCTTGGTTTGTTATTGTCGACTCTGTCTCTTCCTCCGCGGCGCATGCCGGGAAACGGCCTGCCGGGGGAGGGGCGCGCCTGGAGGCGCAGATAGGCGTCTACGCAGGTCCGGAAATCGGCAGCCTGCCGGGAAGGGGGCGGCCCCGCCTCCGGCTCTCGGGCGGCGGGGCATGTTGGCTGTCCTGGGCTGACCCTGGGAGACGCCGCTGGGGCTGCCTGTTATGGTGCTAGCTGCCGTCCCGGCGCGTACTTTCCCAAGGTGAGTTTGACCTTCTTTGCGACAGCGAGTAGGCCCTGACTAAGGCCGACCCACCAAACTTTGGATCGTCCCCAGGCGAAAGAGAGCTTGTCTCCCTCAGCCTGTCGCGGAGGAGCGGAGCCAGTCGAGGGCCTGGTGTCCCCGTCGCCTCTCCAGGGGCAACCTGCGGACTAGGCCAACGTCTGTAACGGGATAACGTACCGGCGCCTGGCCCAGGCGTTCCTGCCGCCACCTCCCCGCGTATCCAGACCGCCGGGACTGCACGCAGCTGGCAAGCGTCCCCGTGTTAACTCTGCAAGGGTTGGGCGGCACATTTTTTTCTCAAACCAGGTAAGGCAATAAAACATCCAAGAGAGAAGAGAGCGAAGGCTAGGCCGATCGGAATGAAAATGTAAACGCCACAACCACGTTTTCAGCTTTACAAATACTGAATCTTGTAGTGGGTCTAGTGGGTTAGCTGTTAGTATGAGCACCCTAGTGGGTGGGAGACAGTTTCAGCGGACTCTAGCATTTGTAAAGATGATCAGTCACAGGCAATGACTTGAAGCCACAAGGCTTGAATATTAAAATCTGATGAGCAGATGTTACAGGTAGAATAATTACATAATAGTTTTCAAATTCCTGCTATATCCAGAAATATCTGGAATGAGTAAAAACTTGGATGTGCCTTCTCTAAAGTCATCAGGACTTCTGAGTTGTGTTTGTAAAAATAAGAGGCACAAGAAGGCACCAAACTGAACAAAATGTTAGGTGGAAACTGTAAAACGTTGGTTAGCATGAACAATTTCAGTTTTCAGTCACCCTGACCAGTGTCTGGAAGTTAGGATTGAGATAGGCTTGTTTTATTTATTTACTTTTAAATTTGTGCTGCTACATATCCCAAACAAATCTGGTCCTTATCATCATTGGCAAGCCATTTTACTTACTCAGTTAAGCTGGAATTTTATTATACCACCCCAGCAAGATAGAGCACAAAAGCGAAAATTAAGCAGTAAATGGTTATTATGCCTTAGGAGAAGGTGTGAACTGGCAAGACAAGAGCCAAATTTAGTAGTACAGTATAGTAATCAGCATACATAAAATAAGTGGTGAGGAGGAGTTTGGCCAGAAAATTGGCTAAGAAAAACAGCAGTATGACCAAGAATGAAAACAAAAAGAAAGAAAAGAAAAACAGCAGTATGAGGCATGTAAAGAACATATTGGTACTTACACTTCCTCTTATTAGTGACATTCATTATTACAAATATAACCCAATTTAGAATGTAAAAATCTTGCTGGAGCTCGGTGCAGTGGCTCACACCTGTAATCCTAGAACTTTGGGAGGCTGAGGCAGGAGGATTGCTTGAGTCCAGGAATTGGAGACCAGCCTGGGCAACGTGGTGAAACCCCCTTCTCTATAAAAAAAAAAAAACAAAAATTAGCTAGGCATGGTGGTGCGCACCTGTAGTCCCAGTTACTCAGAAAGCTGAGGTGGGAGGATCAGTTGAGCCCAGGAGGTCGAGGGTGCAGTGAACCATCATGGCACCACCGCATTCCTAGCCTGGGCAACAGAGTGTTGCCCTGTCTCAAAAAACAAACAAACAAACAAAAAAAATTGCTGAAATATGCCAGTGATAATCTGGTAAATAATAAATGTTGTCTGACTTTTTTCTTTGGAAAATGAATTCAGTCCTAACCTTCCCTCTTAATCCCAATAAATTACCAGAAATGACTGTTTCATACCTTATATACCTCCAGTGTAAATGTTAAGAGTTTGTATGCATCAGTAATTCTTTCCTAGGGATAAGGGAAATGTACTAACATTAATTCTATTATATATGTGCAAATATCTAGAGGAAATACTGTTTATAAGATACTAATACATGTATCCATGGTAATAAGTCGTGACAAGTTACTTTCCTTGCCTATTAGACACTCCCTTCCTTAATTTAAAAAAAAAAAAAAAGAACAAAATTCTGTAGCATCACTTCTCAACCAAGCTTTCTGATAGGAAGTCCAATCTCATTTTTGGCCTACTGTGCATTTCTTACTTAACTTGCAAACATATCATTAACAAGGACCTCCAAATTACAGTAAATTACAGTACTGAGATTTTATTTGAACTTTCTAAAGCATTTGCCATTTTAAATTATTTAACTTTATACTCCTCCTTTCCTTTTGTGCTATCTCCTTCCTGGCGCTCCTAAATATCTGTCCATTCTTTGGACCTCTTCCAAATTTTCACGTAATTATAATGGTGTGCGAATGATGCAAAGATAATGTGCTGTGGGAGAACAGAAGAGAGAAACCTAATTCTGGCCTCATCACATTTTTTTTTTTTTCAAATTTAATAACTATTTTAGATGCTTCAGTAGATTTACAGTGAGGGCAAAAGAAAATGGTTTTCTTTAGGAGTATGGAGGGATTATACAGGATGTACAATAAATACCCTAAGTACTTCAAATTAGTTCAGATCTTTAAAATCTTATTTTTCCTTCAGTTCTCAACTTCAATATCACCTACTCTGGGATTCATTCCCCACCATGCTTGTTTGTTTGTTTGTTTGTTTTGACACAATTTCTGCTCACTGCACCCTCCACCTCCCAGGTTCAAACTATTCTCTTGTCTCAGCCTCCCTAGTAGCTGGGATTACAGGCACTCGCCACCACTCCTGGCTACTTTTTGTACTTTTAGTAGATGAGGTTTCACCATGTTGACCAGGCTGGTCTCAAACTCCGGATCTCAAGGGATCCATCTGCCTCAGCCTTCCCCAAAGTGCTGGGATTACAGGAGTGAGCCACAGCACCTGGCCACATGCTTGTAATTTCTTTAGATTCTCACATGGTATCTTTCAGTGTCATCTAACCTGCTGACTATAAGGTTTTTTTAAAAAGATGTACTATACCTGGTATACAATGGTATGCACTGAACAAACATTTGACAGTACCCCACAACTTGTCTCAGGCCCTCAATTTATACCTTAATTGGCCTCCTATCAGTCTCCATTATTTAGTCTATCCAGGACCAGTCTAATCACTTCTCTTCCCTGTCTAACAACTTTCATTGGTCTTGTTTTGTATACTAGATACAATTTAAACTTTTTTTTTTTTTTCTGATGGAGTCTGGCTCTGTCACGGAGGCTGGAGTGCAGTGGTACAATCTCGGCTCGCTGCAAGCTCCATCTCCCGGGTTGACATCACTCTCCTGCCTCAGCCTCCCAAGTAGCTGGGACTACAGGCACCTGCCACCACACCTGGCTAATTTTTTGTATTTTTAGGAGAGATGGGGTTTCACCGTGTTAGGCAGGATAGTCTCAATCTCCTGACCTTGTGATACACCCGTCTTGGCCTCCCAAAGTGCTAGGATTACAGGTGTGAGCCACCGTGCCCGACCCTGGGCATGGGTAAACTTCTTAACCTAGCATGAAAGTCTCTCCATGATGAGGTGCCAACCCATCTCTCCAGCTTATCTCCCAGCACTTTTCTCCCCTGTATACATGCTCTATATGAGTTTCCTCATCCAGGAATGTTCTTCCCCACTTGTTCACCTTTCAAAGTCATCCCTTAAAATACACCTTGGGACTGGGCGCAGTGGCTCACGCCTGTAATCCCAGCACTTTGGGAGGCTGAGGCAGGCAGATCACCTGAGGTTGGAAGTTCGAGACCAGCCTGACCAACATGGAGAAACCCCGTCTCTACTGAAAATACAAAATTAGCCAGGCATGGTGGCGCATGCCTGTAATCCCAGCTACTCGGGAGGCTGAGGCAGGAGAATCGCTTGAACCCAGGAGGCGGAGGTTGTGGTGAGCCGAGATCATGCCATTGCACTCCAGCCTGGGCAAAAAGAGTGAAACTCCATCTCAAAAAAAACAAAAACAAAAAAAATACAGCTTGGTTGTTAGCAGTTTCTAACTTCTAGAGTCTCCACCCTTCTATTAGCTTTGCTCTGTATCTCACAACTGTAAATTTTTTTCTCCCCTCTTAGTCTGTGAAACTCTTAAGATTAAGAACTATGCATGCCGGGCGCGGTGGCTCAAGCCTGTAATCCCAGCACATTGGGAGGCCGAGACGGGCAGATCACGAGGTCAGGAGATCGAGACCATCCTGGCTAACACGGTGAAACCCCGTCTCTACTAAAAAATACAAAAAAACTAGCCGGGCGAGGTGGCGGGCGCCTGTAGTCCCGGCTACTGGGGAGGCTGAGGCAGGAGAATGGCGTAAACCCGGGAGGCGGAGCTTGCAGTGAGCCAAGATCCGGCCACTGCACTCCAGCCTGGGCGACAGAGCGAGACTCCATCTCAAAAAAAAAAAAAAAAAAAAAGAACTATCATTATTAATTTTTCAATTGCTGGAACTTTATGGAGAGCTTGGCAGTCAGCAATTATTTATATTGATGGTTGACTAGGAAGTTACTGCGGAAAATTCCTACCGTCAGATATCTCATAGGCTTGTAAAGGGGACCATTCAAAACAATTGCAGTAACAAAGGAAAGGTGCAGTGGCTCATGCCTGTAATCCCAGCTGAGGTGGGCGGATTGCTTGAGCTCAGGAGTTTGAGACCAACCTGGACAACGTGGTGGAACCCTGTCTCTACTAAAAATACAAAACTTAGGCAGGCATGGTGGCACCCACCTGTAGTCCCAGCTACTTAGGAAGCTAAGATGGGAGGATCGATTGAACCTGGATACAGAGGTTGCCTTGAGCCAAGATCATGCCACTGCACTCCAGCCTGGTAGACAGAATGAGACTCTATCTCAAAAAAAAAAAAATAATAATAATAATAATAATTGCAGGCTGGGTGCAGTGGCTCACACCTCACGCCTGTAATCCCAACACTTTGGGAGGCTGAGGCGGGTAGATCACCTGAGGTCAGGAGTTCGAGACCAGCCTGAACAACATGGAGAAACCCCATCTCTACTAAAAATACAAAATTAGCTAGTGGCGCATGCCTGTAATTCCAGCTACTCGGTAGGCTGAGACAGGAGAATCACTTGAACCTGGGAGGCGGAGGCTGCAGTGAGCCGAGATCGCACCATTGCATTCCAGCCTGGGCAACAAGAGCGAAACTCCGTCTCAAATAAATAAATAAATATAATTGCAGTAACAAATTTATATGATATTAATTATTTACCAAAGTACATTCAGTTTATTGGGAAGATCATTGTACACATCTTAATTTTGTCAACTCTGCCTGAGGCATTCAGCACATGTATTAAATATTAAACAACTTAGTGTCATTACCCTAATTTTCTTTTAGGTGATATTCAAACAACCAGCAACCACAATTCACATAATTTGGTTTTATTCAAAGTATGAGTCACAATTATTGTTCATTTTTAAAAAGGTTGAAAAGATGTACTATTTTGGACTTTGTTTTTAAAACCGTAACTAATTTGGTGTATATGATTTTGTACTATTTAGAGGCTGCTGGCACTATGATGATTAAGTTAATGTTTTCAGTACTGTTTACAGACCTGAAAGCTGCCCTCCTCAGCTGGTCTGTGGGTACTCACACATATTACTGGTAATAATGGTGATGGCTAACTTAGGAATGAACATCTTCAAAACTAGTGATGACTTGATGAGCTCATAAGCAACACTGTTTCCAGTGCTGCAGCAACGTAGTCAAGAAAACACTTCTAGAATGCTGAATTTCCTGAAAGATTTAAACCAATAGATTAAGACAAAACATTTGTAGTCATTTTTCAGATTGAAAGAGATGATACCTTTTTGCGTCATATTTTATTAGGTTCTTTCATTATTTTGAAGAGCTGCCTAGCAAAATGTCCAAAAATAGAGCTGGCACTGTTTATAAAATGCCTTAAGTCAGAAATTAATCAGTCATATAGACACAGATACAGAACTGATTCAAATGTCAAGTAGTGGTTAGACTTCAGGTGGTGACTTTCTAACTTTTACTGTGATCTACATTAAGAAATACAGGTTCACCTTGTGACCTGGTATACACATACAGGAAAAAGTACTTGCTGCTTGTGATATACTCTGATACCTTCTACTCTTTTTTTTTTTCTCTTGCTAGTCTTACACACTAAATTGATTTTACTACCATCCAATGGTTTCAGAGACATTAGATTCAATGACTTAGGCCCCAAACCTTGAGATTCTTTGTTCCTGACTTTTCTGTATGCCTTCCTATTTCTGTCAGTGCCTCAATAGTGTTTATAAAAATAAATGTTTTGTTTGTTTGTTTGTTTTTGTTTTTTTGAGATGGAGTTTCAGTCATGTTGCCCAGGCTGGGGTGCAATGGCGCGATCTCAGCTCACTGCAACCTCCGCCTCCCGGATCCAAGTGATTTTCCTGCACCATCCTGTAGCTGGGATTACAGGCATGCGCCACCATGCCCAGCTAATTTTGTATTTTTAATAGAGATGGGATTTCTCCATGTTGGTTAGGCTGGTCTCGAACTGCCGATCTCAGGTGATCTGCCTGCCTTGGCCTCCCAAAGTGCTGGGATTACAGGCGTAAGCCACCGTGCCTGACCAATAAATGTAGTTTTTAAAAAGCATGACCTAACTGAAGCTTATGAAACACTTATCTTAGATGCCAGACATGGGTTTTACATTTATCAACCTGTTTAGTTGTCTTAGCCCTGTGCAGTTTCTGTAAATTTTCTCTGATTTTACAGATGGGGAAATAAGGCATGGAGCGGTTAAGTTACTAATTCAATGTACTTCCTTCTAGTTAGTGTTCTTAAATTAGTAAATGTCAGGGCCAGGATTTGAACCCAGGTAATCCAATTGTACAGAGTAATCCTATATCCTATGCATATCCTATGCCACCCCTTAATTTGGTGCTGGTCCTGCAGGGGTTTAAAAAAAAAAAAAAAAAGAGTTGGCTGGGCGAGGTGGCTCCCAGTTTACACCTGTAATCCCAGCACTTGGGGAGGCCAAAGCAGGTGGATAGCCCTGAGTTCAGGAGTTCTAGACCTGCCTGGACAATGTGGCAAAACCCCATCTCTACCGAGAATACAAAAAAAAAAAAAAAAATTAGCCAGGCATGTGGTGGCATATGCCTGTAGTTCCAGGTGAGGTGGGAAGCTGAGGTGGGAAGATTGCTTGAGCCTGGGAGGCAAGGTTGCAGTGAGCTGAGATTGCACTACTGCATTCCAGCCTGGGCAACAGGGTGAGACCCTGCCTCAAAAACAAGAAAAAATGTCTAGCAATAGGCTACAGAGTTCCTCAGTGTCGTATCTCCCAGTTAATTCTTTGTTATAAGGGGCTGTCCTGTACATTTTAGGATGTTGAACCTCCTTGGCTTCTGCCCACTAGATGCCAGTAACACCCCAGTTATGACAATCAAAAATGCCTCTGGACATTTTGTAATGTTCCCAGAGGGACAAAATCAACCCCTTTCTCAGAATTCAGGGCTAAAGTGTGGTACATCTATATAATGAAATACTATGTAGCCATTAATATTTTATTTTAGAAGAATATTTAAAGACAGGCCTGGCATGGTGGCTCACAACTGTAATCTCAGCACTTTGGTAGGCTGAGGTAGGAGAATCACTTGAGGCGAGGAGTTTGAGACCAGCCTGGACAACACAGTGAAACCCTGTCTTTATAAAAATAAAATAAAAGTAAAAATATAGGCCGGGCTTAGTGGCTCACACCTGTAATCCCAGTACTTTGGGAGGCCGAGGCAGGCAAATCCCGAGGTCAGGAGTCAAGACCATCCTGGCTAACACAGTGAAACCCTGTCTCTACTAAAAGTACAAAAATAAATTAGCCAGGCGTGGTGGCAGGTGCCTGTAGTCCCGGCTACTTGGGAGGCTGAGGCAGAAGAATGGCATGAACCCGGGAGGCAGAGCTTGCAGTAAGCCGAGATTGCACCACTGCACTCCAGCCTGAGTGACAGAGTGACACTCTGTTTCCAAAAAAAAAAAAAAAGTAAAACTATAGCTAGGTGTGGTGGCGCACTCCTCTAATCTGAGCTACTTGGGAGGTTGAGGTGGGAGGATTGCTTGAGCCAAGGAGTTTGAGGCTACAGTGAGCCATGACCACACCACTGCACTCCATCCTAGGCAACAAAGTGAGACCCTAGTCTTAAAAATTTGTAAAAATATGTATTTATTTATTTATCTGTTTTGAGATAGGGTCTCACTGTCTCACCCAGGCTGTAATGCCGTGGCACACCCATGGCTCAACCTCCCAGGCTCAAGCAATCCTTCCACGTCACTGTCCCTAATAGCTGTAACTACAGATGCCCACCACCACACCTGGCTAATTTTTGTGATTTTTGTAGAGACAGAGTTTCACCATGTTGCCCAGGCTGGTCTCAAACTCCTGGGTTCAGGCTGTCCTTTCACCTCAGCCTCCCAAAGTGTTGGGATTACAGGCGTGAGCCACTCTGCCCAACCAAAAAATATTTAAAGACAAAGGAAAACAAATTAGCAAGCTACTATATTTTACTATTTTTCATATTTTAACATCTGTGAAATCTGGGTCCATTTAACAGTGGATAGATAATGGTCCTCCAGGCTTGTCAACCAGTGCCATCCATTTCCTGTGCTTACTGTAAGACATCAAAAACACCAGATTGGAAAAAAATCCTAACTATAATGGTGAGAGAAGTGATGAATAAGATGTGTTGTACAACATTCCCAAAGACAGCTT
Source organism: Trachypithecus francoisi (assembly GCF_009764315.1). Lineage (NCBI taxonomy): Eukaryota > Metazoa > Chordata > Mammalia > Primates > Cercopithecidae > Trachypithecus > Trachypithecus francoisi. The sequence goes on from NW_022681472.1 coordinate 7,822,206, forward strand.
AGGCACCTAGCACCACAGCTTTAGTTCTTTTGTGGATTCTGTAAGGAAATGCTTGTTGACAGTGCTTTCAGTGCTGCAAAGGATAAATTCTGTGGAAAAACTCAGACAACCTCTGAGTCGGAAGTAAGATTTCAAAAGTGATGAAATTTTAGAAATACCTTTACCAATGTAATTTGCTTGTATTTTCATTGTTATATATGGGCAATATGATAAAAATGTGTCTAATGAAGTCTAACAAAGCTTTTTAAGTAAGTACAAAATCAAATTCTAAGTGATTTTTCCTGTCTATACGTATATTTTTCTACACTTTCCAGACTACATATTTTTGAAAAACGTACCATTAGTCTTTTGTAACTTAAAATGAGTTCTCTGTTTATCATATGAAATGAATGCTTTTTTTCCGATTCTCTGAAGTCCCTTTGTTTCAATAACACCATTTGGTTTTTTGCCTTCTTCGTCAAATGATCCCTTTGTTTTAATCAACCCTACCTGCTATCCATTCATGCAAAATACTTTTCCCGATAGTCATTCCTTTTCAGTATGATTTATTAAAAGGACCACTGAACTGAATGTCTGGAAACGTGGGTTCCAATTCTACCTAAGCTTTCTGTGTTGTTTCCCTAGTAGTTCACTCTTCCTACTCTCCATCAGATCATCTGCACTATTCTTAAATCCCTAATTCCCACACCTTCCCAGTTCTCTCCTTGGTAAATAATCTCACCTCCTACAACATTGAGGAAATAGAAGTCATGAGGAAAAAACTTCCTCTTCTGCCCTGAAATCTGCAAACCTATTTGCATCCACAAATTCTCTCCAACAGTCACTATTCTGTCCCTTCTATTTAAGGTAGTCGTGGGTTTTTGACTCCATCCCATTTTAACATCTCATTCTGTCATTCTGTGGAACCACTTACTAAGTACAAAATTTAGTTCATATGTGAAATACTTTACAAAACTTAAATATCTTTAAAACTGAAATTTATCCAGTTTCATTGTTTATTCATTTAAAATTAAAAATCAAAAAGTAAAACACTATCAGTATGATTTAGTAAAAACAAATTATATCTTGTAGATGTTTATCTTATTGAAATTCACTTATTAGTTGCTGGACAATTGTTTACATAAAATGACTTATTAACAAGGGATCAAAGTTAAAACTCCTAGGCAGATCTCAAAACTATCAAGTAGTATAGATTTTTTCTTTTCGGTTTTGAAATACTGGTGTGGCTTTTTTTTTTTTTTTTAACTTTTAAATATTTGACTGCCTTGATTAAAGTTTTGATTAAAAAAATTTTGCTGTCAATTTCTTTTCTAGGTATTATTATTATTGTTGTTCCATTGTTACTGAAACTAATTTATAGAGCAATGGGGTGTTAAAAAATTATCTGAAGCAATGGGGTGTTAAAAAATTATCTGAAGTGTCAAATACACTTCACCACTGGCGGGGCTCAGGGCTCTTCATTTTTTCATAAGTTCTAGGGGGAATTCTAATACAAGGAATGGCTTTGAGAAACAAGACTAAATTTCTAAAAACCCTCACAATCCTGCTCAATTTTTTTCTGTCAGTAGATGTCACCCCTCCCTTGAAATAAGCTCTTCAGAAAAATCCTAATCTACACGCAAAGCTTTCCATGTGTTTGTATGATTATTATAGATTAATTTGAACTCATATCATTCTCAGATGTGCCTTAATTTTTAAAATATGTGTATATAGTTTATAGATATACATCGTAAGTTGGCTGCATTTAGGAGTTGGAAAAATCTGGGACCTCATTTGGATGTGGAAAATCAATTAACATCTATAAATTCAAGTTCCTCATTTTGAAATTGTGTTGGCAGTATCTACTTTAGCTGCCTCACATTGCTCTATAGGTTAGAATGAAAAATTGCCTGTAAAATATACTATAGCTCTGACATTTGTATGGTCCCTACAGAAATTATACAATACCATCAATACTTTTTGAAAAATCTAACTCCAGTAGTTTTTGAAATGTATAAAGTGCTTGTATGTATTTTAGTACAAACATCTAGTTACATTTAAAACACTTTGTAAAAAGAATTGCCATAAAATATTTTTAAAGTTTACATCTTTCTTACCATTTACATTCGTGTTATAGGCTTTTTCTCTCCTTTCCTTTCCTTTTTTTCTACTCCCAGCGTTCTGGAAGCTGACCAAAGAGATACTTGTGTGAAATGCTTGTATTTTCCCTACCATATTTAAGGCTCTCAAGAGAAATTTTATACTCCTGTTTTAAGAAGTTTTTTTTTTAAAAAATTCAGTATCACCAAGAAATGAGCTGAAAATGACAGGTTTTCTGGAAGGAGGTTCAGCTAGCCTTTATTAAAAAGTTACGAGGCCAGGTGTGGTGGCTCACGCCTGTAATCCCAGCACTTTGGGAGGCCAAGACAGGTAGATCATGAAGTCAGGAGATCAAGACCATCCTGGCCAACATGGTGAAACTCTGTCTCTACTAAAAATACAAAAATTAGTTGGGCGTGGTGGTACGTGCCTGTAATCTAAGCTACTTGGGAGACTTGAGGCAGGAAATTGTTTGAACCAAGGAGTCGGAGGTTGTAGTGAGCCGTGATCACACCACTGTGCTCCAGCCTGGGTGACAGAGCAAGACTCCGTCTCAGAAAAAAAAAAAAAAAAGTTATGGTATGTCCTAAACACAGTGGGTACTACAGATTTAAAATAAGTAAAAATGTTAAAGTCCACATTAAGTGACTTTAAAAAATTATCTTTTTCCTATTTCATATAACTGCTTCAGAAATATTATTTTTACTTGAAAATATTTGGTTGTATTTCTATACAATAGCAATAAACGATTAAAATGCAATTGAGAGGCCAGGCACAGTGGTTCATGCCTGTAATCCCAGCACTTTGGGAGTCCAAGGCAAGCAAATCACTTGAGGTCAGGAGATCAAGACCATCCTGGCAAATACATTTAAACCCCCTCTCTACTAAAAGAAATACGAAAAATCAGCCAGGTCTGGTGGCGGGCGTCTATAGTCCCAGCTACTTGGGAGGCTGAGGTAGGAGAATAGCGTGAACCCGGGAGGCAGAGCTTGCAGTGAGTCGAGATTTTGCCACTGCACTCCAGCCTGGGCAACAGAGCGGGACTTCGTCTCAAAAAAAAAAAAAAAAAAAATCTGTGAAACATTCTCTTCCCAATTTCAAAACTTTCTTGCTACAAACTCACACTAATGAAGATAGTGTAGTACTGGCATAAGATTAGACAGATGGAATAGAATTAAAGTCCAAAAATGAACTAAGTTTAAAGTCAATTGATTTTTCTCCCGAATCAAGGACTAGCAAAAAATAATAATAATAAAATACACCAGGCTCTGTAGCACAGGCGTGTAATCCTAGCACTCTGGGAGGCTGAGGCAGGAGGATCGCTTGAGGCCGAGAGTTCAAGACCAGCCTGGGCTACATAGTGATACTGTCTCTACTAAAAAAAAAAAAAAAAAATTAAAATTAGCCAGACATGGTGGTGTGAGCCACTTGGGAGTCTGTGGTGGGAGGATTGCTTGAGCTCAGGAGGTGGATACTACAGTGAGCCATGATCATGCCACTGCACACCAGCCTGGTCGACAGAGCAAGACACTCAAAAAACAAACAAACAAAAAAGATATTTCAAAGGAGAAAGAATAGCCTTCTCAATAAATAGTGTTGGGAAAACTGAATATCCACATGCAAAAGAATAAAGTGGCACTCATACCATAGACAAAATGATCTCAAACTGGATCAAAGACTTTAATAGCTCAAACGATAAAATTCTTAGAAGAAAACAGGAGTACACCTTTTTGGCTTTGGATTAGGCATTGGTGTCTTAGATATTAGCTAAAAGCACAGGTAACAAACACACACACAATTAGATAAATTGGACCTTATCAAAATTGAAAAATTTTGTGCTTCATCATCAAGAAAGTGAAAAGAGGCCAGGCACGGTAGCTCATGCCTGTAATTCCAGCATTTGGGGAGGCCAAGGCAGGTGGATCACTTTGAGCTCAGGATTTTGAGACCGGCCTGAGCATCATGGCGAAACCCCATCTCTACAAAGCCTGCATGGTGGCTCACACCTATAGTCCCAGCTACTCAGAAGGCTGAGGCTAGAGAATCACTTGAAGCCAGGAGGCAGCGGCTGCAGTGAGCCAACATCAAGCCAGTGAACTCCAGCCTGGGCGACAGAATAAGACCCTGTCTCAAAAAAAAAAGTGAAAAGACAAAACATAGAATGTGAGAAAATATTTGCTAATCATATAACAAGGAACGATATATAAACAATTCTTCCAACTGAACGATAAAAAGACAACCCAACTTTAAAAATGGGCTAAAGATTTGAGTAGACATTTCTACAAAGATATGCAAATAGCCAATAAGCACATGAAAAGATGTTCAACCTCATTACTCGCTAGGGAAATGCAATCAGATCACAACAAGATACCACTTCATATCCACTAGGGTAGTTAAAATTAAAAAGACAATGGCAAGTGATGATAAGGATATGGAGAAATTGGAACCCTTGTTAGTGGTATTACAAAATGGTGTAGCCACTTCAGAAAACAGTTTGGCAGTTCCTGAAAAGATTAAAGAGTAACTGCATGGCCTAGTAATTCCACTTCTAGAGAAATGAAAACATCACAAAAAAGCTTACACAAATGTTCATACAGCATTACTCATAACAGCTAAAAAGTGGAAGCAATCCAAGTGTTTTCTAATGTTGAATGGATAACCAAAATGTGGTATATCCAACAATAGAATATTATATGTGATAGAAGAGTTTCTGTTCCTCAAATAATAAGCATAGAATTACTACGTGATCCGGCACTTCCACTCCTAGGTGTATATTCAAGATAATTACAAAACCTATGTCCACACAAATGTTCAGAGAAGCATACTTCAGTAGCCAAAATGGAAGCAACCCAAGTATCAACTGATAAATGCACAGACCAAATGTCGTTTATCCATACAATGGAATATAACCTGGCAATAACAAGGAGCCAAGTACTGTTACTTGAAAACATGCTAAGTGAAAGAAGTCACAAAAGGCCACATATTGTATCTTTACCCTTATATAAAATGTCCAGAATAGGCATATTCATAGACAGAAAGTAGATTAGCATTTGCCAGGGGTTGGAGGAAGGAAGGAAAGAATGGGATATGACTGCCACTGGACATAAGATTTCTTTTGAGAATGATGAAAATGTTCTGAAATTAGCGGTGATTGTTTCATAACTTGATTAATATACTAAAAACCACTGAATTGTACACTTTAAAGTGATGACTTTTTGGTTTGTAAATTACATTTCAATAAAGCTGTTATTTTAGAATATTATGTTTTTAAAAATGAGATAAGCATGAAATCAACCAAGAGAATAGCCACATAAGAACTTGTGGCTAGCTCTGGTTCATTTATGCCTCACTGAGGTGGTACTCCAGAAGAAGAAATCTAACTGGAGCAATGAATGATAGCCAAGATGGAGTGGGTGTCCGAGTGGTTACCCCTGGGCATAGAAAATAAAGGAGTACACTGTCTATATGATTACCATTTAGCAACAATGAAAACAACTAGAATCAGTCTGCTTTTATTATCACCTTTCTGCCATCAAATCCTAAACAATGTCGTTGAAAAAATATACTCTCGCCTCAAAAACCTGGTTGGTCCAAGCCAGGGTTTCTCATTTTGTTGTCATTCTGGGCCAAATAATTGTTGTGGAAGGCTGTCCTGTGCATCTTTGGATGTTTGGCTGCATCCCTGGCCTCTACCCACTTGATTTCAGTTGCACTCCCCACAATGGTAACAGCCAAAAGTGCCTGCAGACATTGCCAAAAATGTCCCGAAAGGCAAAACGGCCAAGGTTGAGAACGATTGATTTAAGTTCTAAATAAATGCTGTGATTGTCTATTGAATTTTAGTAACATGTGTAAGCCTCAAATTAGCACATTTTTATTGCTTATCTTTTAATTATACTCTGGGGAAGTTAATTCAAAGAACTCTCGACTATACAATTGGTCCCCAACATAAAAGGGCTAGGCTTTATATGTGTGCTGGTGTTGAAAGTACATTCTTAACAGTTCTAAATTGTTTCAGCTTGTTTTGTGCACAGCTCATATCTCCAACCTTTGGCACTATATAAATCCTAGCTTTAAATAGCAGATTCATAATACATGATGATAGCACCGTGATTGTAAAGGTGTCAAAACAAATTGAATAACTTCAATTCTGTTATTGTATAATATATACACACCATTTTCTGAGCCATATAGGCAGAGTTCTCTTTCTCACCATTTTCACATGTCTCCCCTAACCTTTAATTTTTTTCAAAAAAACACATTCATGTAATGGAAAAGTATTAATTTCCTTTTTTGTACTGCGTTATTTTATTTACATTTTTATTTGAAAAAGTTTAATGATAGTAACATAAGTAAAAATCAATAAAGTATTTTTCAGTGTCTTCTTTCTGGTCTGCATTTCATTTCATGACTATTAAAAATAATTTTCTCTGTCCGGGCGCGGTGGCTCAAGCCTGTAATCCCAGCACTTTGGGAGGCCGAGACCGGCGGATCACGAGCTCAGGAGATCGAGACCATCCTGGCTAACACGGTGAAACCCCGTCTCTACTAAAAAATACAAAAAACTAGCCGGGCGAGGTGGCGGGCGCCTGCAGTCCCAGCTACTCAGGAGGCTGAGGCAGGAGAATGGCGTAAACCCGGGAGGAGGAGCTTGCAGTGAGCTGAGATCCGGCCACTGCACTCCAGCCCGGGCGACAGAGTGAAACTCTGTCTCAAAAAAAAAAATAATTTTCTCCTTTAGAGGAGGAAGCCACTTAAAATGATCTGTACGAGGTGTCAAATGTGCTAGGCACGCCACTGATTTAGAGAAAGAGATAAAGTACACCACAATGAAAGTGGAAAAGAAGATAAAGTGCATTAAGATTAAAAAAGAAGAGAAATAGATGAGGGGCCAAGGAATTGAAGGTGAGAAGGTGGAAAATTGAGAGACCAGGAGGCAAAATTGGCGACTTCTGAAATGAACAGATTATTGAATTGCATTTGTTCTGTTTTTATTTCCTTATCATTTGTTTGGGCAGTGGGCTAAGGTCTGTACATTATCATCTGTTCATCCCACACATTTGGAAGATTAGTTGCCAATTAATTACTATTTTTAATTCTTCAACTGCTCTGTGGCTTCAGCTGTGCCTTGCCCTGATCCACATCATTGCAGAGGCCCAAAAATTATTCTCTAGGTGCTGCGAAGGAGGAAGGAGTGCCCAGAATAGGGAGCTAACAAAATTGAATGGATATGTGTGAGATATTAGGCTAGGTGCTTTATATACCTTATTCCATCTCTCACAACAAACTGCCATTTTACTTGAGGAAACTGAAGCTCAGCTTAATGGGGTTTTTCCCCTTCAAATTCTATTTAAAATTCTCATTGGATGAATAACATTTATTAGATTTTTTTTTTTTTTTTTTTTTTTTTTTTTACTGTCTCAGTCCTAGGCTGATTTTTACTCTCTCAAAAACTAAACAATATAATGGCATACTACTTATATAATACGGTAAGTCACTTTTTAAAGTTATGCCCTCTGGTAGTTCTTAATTGTGGAACGATCAATACATGTGTTTTTTAAAAGGAAACTTTTAGACATAAGTACTTGAATCGCTGATAGATGCCTACTTTTTGTGCTATGCATTCTATAGCATGTAATTAACCCTTGTTGAATGCATAATGTATTAAGTTTGTAGCTTACCTAGATAATGAAGTTGGTTCCAGGCAAAATTGTCGAGAAATGGCTCTGTCAGTGAAGTCTCTACAAAATTTTAACTTGAAAGGTAAATAATAAAAGGAGAGGCTGGGAGTGGTGGCTCATGCCTGCAATCCCAGCACTTTGGGAGGGCAAGGTGGGAGGACTGCCTGAGGCCAAGAGTTCAAGACCAGCCAGGGCAACAGAGCAAGACCCTGTCTCTGCAAAAAATGTTTAAAAACCAAATTAGCTGACCGTAGTGCTGCATGCCTGTCGTCCTAGCTACTTGGGAGGTTGAGACAGAAGGATCCCTTAACCCCAGGACTTCAAGGCAGCAATGGGCCATGATTGTGTCACTGCACTCCGGCCTGAGCAACACAGCAAGACCTTGTCTCTAAAATATAATAAAAGGAGACAGAATCACTAACATAAAGTCCTAATCTGAAACACGAGAGAGAAATAAGACTGACATCTTTTAAAGTATTTATACAGTGTTCTTTTATATCTATAGTTACGAAAGTTTTGGATTGAATTCTGTTTCTATGGTAGAAACCTAAGTACTAGAGGAAGTATGTGCGCCATTTTGACTTGGAATTTCTAAGCATAGCTTCAGTAAGATTAACCACATTAACCCAGCCACAAAATACATTATTACCCAATATTAACGTCCTGTGCCAAAACTTGCCACTGGTGGATAGGTGCTGTTACACAATTCTTACATGGAAACTGCCTTCGTCATGATATGACAACCAACTGGAGAATTCAAATACAGTATATGAACTTGAACTTGAGCTTTAAATCATTGGTATGTCATTTTAATAACAAAGCAACCTAGCCAGATTTATTCTTAACTCAGTGTAAATATAGACAGGATGTAGTGGCCTTTAGCCAGCTGGGAGTATCTCTGCAATTCAAAAGATGATTAATGAGATGCTGTTTCTGTTTATAAATAGAAAAATTAGCCTTAATGTACAGGTTTTTGACTAACCGATGATTGAGGCTATTTATTCAAGTTATGAAAACTGAAAAAGTAACTAGAGTTTAAAAGCAGTAAAAGACCATTCTTCCCAGTCTATCCCATTTACCTGTAAGGTCTTGAAATGATGGACTAGGGTTGGATTTCCGCCTAGGGTTTGATTTTCATGGGTATTTAGCAACTTTGTCTTCCCTTAGAAATGGCAATTAGTAGTAACGAACATTAATTACAGTCCCTCAAAGGTCATACCTAAATATTCAACATGCCTTGCAATCAGTTTCTTACTAATTGACTCATTAGTTCATTCATTCAACAAATATCTATCATTGACCAGGCACTCTGATATCATGTTTTTTCTATTCTCCCCCATTTTGCTCATAACTAATTATATTTGTATGCACACAGTATATCTCTTTCTCCTCATGGTTCACCAACCCTTTCTTTTTTATTATTATTATTTTAATTTTTTCCCCCAACCCTTTCTGCTTATCCCAAACATGGCATAACTCTAGAACAGAGAGCATGTCTTATTCATCTCTGTATACCAGAGCCTGACATACAGCTTTTAAAAATGAATTGCATTTAATGCTCAGTAAAATAAACAGGCAGGAGGACATCCCCAAACAGTGTCAAAGATAAACCTAGTTGTCCATTAGTAGGTGTGTGGATAAGTAAATAGTGTATTGGTGCAATTTAATAGTTCTCAGTAGAAAATATTTGCCAACTATTCATCCAACAAAGGACTAATACCCAGAATCTATAAGGAACTTAAATCAACAAAATAACCCCATTTAAAAAGTGGGCAAAAGACATGAATAGACATTTCTCAAAAGAAGACATACTGGCTGAGTGTGGTGGCTCACGCCTGTAATCCCAGCACTTTGAGAGGCCAAGGCAGATGGGTCACGTGAGGCCAGGAGTTTAAGACCAGCCTGGCCAACATGGAGAAACCCCATCTCTACTAAAAAATACAAAAATTAGCCAGGCATGGTGGTGCACACCTGTATTTCCAGCTACTCAGGAGGCTGAGACCCGAAAATCGCTTGAACCTGGGAGGCAGAGGTTGCAGTGAGCCGAGATCATGCCAGTGCACTCCAGCCTGGGCAACATAGTGAGACTCTGTCTCAAAGAAGAAAAAAAGACATGGAATCAACCTAAGGAGCCAAAAACAATTGATTTGATAAAATGTGGTACATGTACTCCATGGAATACTACACAGCCATAAAAAAAAATTACGTCCTTTGCAGCCACATGGATGGGACTGGAGGCCATTATCCTAAGCAAATTAACATAGAAACAGAAAACCAAAAACTGCACGTTCTCACTTATAAGTGGGAGCTAAACAATGAGTACCCATGGACATAAAAATGGAAATAGACACTGGAGACTCCAAAAGAAAGGATGGAGGAAGAGGGGCAAGAGTTAGAAAACTATCTATTGGGTACTATGTTCATTATCGGGTGATGGGATCGATAGAAGCACAAATCTCGGCATCATGCAATATACCCATGCAATAAACCTGCACATGTAACTCCTGAATCTAGAATTTAAAAATAAAAATGTACCCAGTAATTTAAAATGCATGAAATAGAACCACATGTATCAATATGGATAACTCAAAAACAGAATTTAAGTAAAAAATTGAAACATTTGATACTATGGAATATTACAAAGGGGTGAGAAAATGGACACTTATTTATATCTCAGACTATAAATTTACCATAACCTCAAGGGAGGGCAATTTGGCAAGTGATTACAATTAATACTACAATGAGTAAAGTGTCCATTCCAATTTATTCTCCAGCTATGTCTACATGTATGAAAAATAATGAACAAGAATAGTTATTGCAATATTGTTTACAGTAGTAAAAGATGTCTATTAACAGGCCAGGTCAGATAAATTATGTTCTGCATATCCAATGCATCTTCGACAAAACAACAAGGAATATCTTTATACACTCTATGTAATTATCTCTAAATACTTCAAGAAGAATACACGAGATGGGAAACATTGGTTACTTTCAGGAAGTGACACTGGCTGTCTTGGGCACATGCATAGAAAAGAAACTTTTCACTGCTTACCCTCAAATAATTTGAGTTTTGAACCGTATGAATTATCTCTTCACAAAAAGAAAAGGCAATTTGAAAGCCGGCATGGTGGTTTGGACCTATAATCCCAGTGCTTTGGGAGCTTAAGGCGGGAGAATGGCTGAGGCCTGGAGTTCAAGACCAGCCTGTGCAACATGGTGACACACCCTCCCTACCCTGGTCGGAGTTCTGAAGAATAAAAGATGTTGGGAGTTTTTTAAAAAGATGATCCAGCTGGTGGGAAGGCAGAGCACCTTGCCTCCTCAGAGAGGCAGCTTCCCTTCCACGTGGAGGGAAAGAGGAACAAGATTACAGAGTTGGAGGTGGAGCTAGACAGTGGGTGAGGAACCCCCGCTTCTTCTCGTGACCTCCCACCTGGACCACACAGTGTCGCACTGCCTGCTCTAGGTGGCCACTCAGGCCCTGCAGACTAAGATCCCAGCCTCCACAAGGCTGGACTGTGAGGATACAAAAGAGCTCCAGCCAGCTGTGCCTCCTGCCAGTGCCTCTCGCCAGCAAGGTGATCTCGAGCAAGTGGCTTACCCTCTCATTGCCTCAGTTTCTTCATCTCTAACATGAAAATCATAATGCCTACTTTGTAAGAGTATTGTGAAGTAATACTTGTAAAGAGCCAGAAACAACACCTGGCATATAGTAAGTGCTCAATTACTACTGTCTGTTGTTAGTTCTAGAAGTGCTCCTTCTTTCCCGCTGTATGCCTTTACTCAGGCTGGTACTTCTGAAAACTTCTCCTCTCATCTTCCTGTCAAAAGACTACCGATTTTTAACCTTTTTTCCTGGTCCACCCAACTGGACATTGTTTATTTCTCCTCTGAACCATCACAGAGCTATGAACCTTTCCTATGGTCCTTCTAAGCTGCCTTTCTAAAGTTATCTGGGTACCTGTCTTGTTTCCCAGTTTTAGACTATCAGTGCCTGAGGAATCTTTATTCTTGGAGATGTCTTTCACAGCTAATTATCCATAGTAGTAAGGAAACAGTTTCTAAAAACAATCATCTTTACTAGATGACAAGCTTAATATCCTTAAAATTATTATAAGAGACAATAAATGATCTCGTTAAAAAATAAAAAGTATTTAAAAGAATTCAATTTTTTTTTACCTATCCCAAATTATTCCTAAGAGGTAGTCACTAATACACTCACACACACAATTTGTGTGTGTGTGTGTGTGTGTATACATAATGTATTCTTCCAGGTGTTTTTACAAGTACATAAATATGTGTATGTGTGATGTCAGTAGACTTAGATTTTATCATATTTCTTTCTTTTTTTTGAGACGGAGTTTCCCTCTTTCGCCTAGGCTGGAGCACAGTGACGTGATCTCAGTTCACTGCAACTTCTGCCTCCTGGGTTCAAGCAATTCTGCTGTGGCCTCCCAAGTAGCTGGGATTACAGGTGCCTCCCACCATGCCCAGTTAATTTTTTTTTTTTTGTATTTTTAGTAGAGATGGGGCTTCACCATGTTGGCCAGGCTGGTCTCAAACTCCTGACCTCAGGTGATCCACCTACCTCAGCCTCCCAAAGTGCTGGGATTATAGGCATGAGCCACTGTGTCTGGCCTTATTATATTTCTTTTAATGCTTTTGTAGCTTTCTATCATATGAAATATGAGTCTATCCAGATGGATATAACACCATTTATTTAACTGGTCCATTTTTGATATGTAGGAATTTTTCAGGTCTGCTTCTACAGTTTTCAGTTTTACAACTGTCATGATAAAATCTGCTTTTTCTTTCCTTTTTATCACTACACATTAAGTCATGAGTAAACTCTTGCACAATCATATGGTTATTCCATATAGTCAAAGGTTTTAGGCAGTGAAGAGCATTCCTGTGATTTCTACCTCTGAGATACCGATGTCTTGGAACACAATTTAGAGCCCACGGATGCTTTCCAGTTTCTTTCTACTGAGAACTATTTTGGGCTGGGAAGCATTTTTGTAATCATAATTTAACAGCCATGGAGTTCCTTTTATGTTTTCCATTATTGCTGGGCCACAAGCTTTACCCATGACTGCTGCTGGGTTTGTTCAAGGGCCCCATGCCACTTTCATGATGGCAATACTTTGCAGTTACACAGTTTTACAGTTTCTGCATGCATGGTCTTATACAGGCCTAGTCAGTGGTGTGAAGCCTGAACAGAAAGAAGAAATTTGGCCGGGTGCAGTGGCTCACACCTATAATCCCAGCAATTTTGGGAGGCAGAGGCAGGCGGATCACCGAAGATTGGGAGTTTGAGACCAGCCTGGCCAACATGGTGAAACTCTGTCTCTACTAAAAATATAAGAAATTAGCCAGGCATAGTGGCATGCGCCTGAAATCCCAGCTACTTGGGAGACTGAGACAGGAGAATTGCTTGAACCCAGGAGACGGGGTTTGCAGTAAGCCAAGATCTCACCACTGCACTCCAACAGAGTGAGACTCCATCTCAAAAAAAAAAAAGAAATTCCAGCTGGGAGTGCTACCCACATCCACCTAATTCTGAACACACTAGGCAGGAAATACAAATGTTAAATCATACATTCGGCATAGTTTTAATTGGTCAGCTTTACATAGTTTAACCTTATGAAACTGCTGTTGTCTGAAGGGCAGTTCACCTGTGAACCTACTACATGTCAGGCATTCTACCAAGCCCAGCAGATTTGGCGGTGATCAACTCTCAAATTGTAAACATCCATCCAACATCTATGTTTTCTCTCCTCTTCCTTCCTTCCTTTTTTCTTCTTATGGACATGAACCAGAACAAATCTCTTCCTTTCCATCTCCTTTCTTCCCCCCTCCTTCCTTTCTTCCTATTTTTTCTTTCTCCTTCCTCTTGTTTCTTTTCATCCCTCCACGCTGCATGAAGGATTTGAGGTGAAAACTGTGCTCTCATTACGATAGTATATCCAGAGTTAAGTGTTCTGGTGTGCAGTTTGAATTATTTAGATTTGTCTCACATATTCACACAGACTATACAGATTTCTTAAATTTGCCGTTCATGAGGGAGCACATAATTCTGCATAACTATGGATTTCAAGACACTTAAAAACTAGATTTTATGGTCAGGCGCGGTGGCTCACGCCTGTAATCCTAGCACTTTGGGAGGCTGAGGTGGGTGGATCACTTGAGGTCAGGAGTTGAAAACCAGCCTGGCCAACTTGGTGAAACCTCATCTCTACTAAAAATACAAAAAAAATAGCCCGGCGTGGTGGTGGGGTGGTGGACGCCTATAATCACAGCTACTTGGGAAGCTGAGACAGGAGAATCGCTTGAACCCAGGAGGCAGAGGTTGCAGTGAGCCGACATCGTCCCATTGCACTCCAGTCTGAGCAACAGAACAAGACTCTGTCTCAAAAAAAAAAAAAAAATTTATATCTCTCTTTTGGATATTGCCATCTACTACATTAGGCAACAAATAAGTTTAAATTCTATTGTTGCTTTTATTTTTAAAATAAGTCACTTTAATAATTGAGATTTGAGAAAAATGAATTTCATTCGTTAACTGTTTCTTTAGTACATATTTTACTGACATGTACAGGTATTACCTAATAAAATGTTGGTCTTTTGTATGTTGAATGCACAGATTCTAATTTCCTTTACAGAAATTTGCTTTACCCCATAGCCACCGGGAATGGGCTGCTTTACATAGAGTTGGCCAGCTCCTGTTAGGAGCTATTTCAACAGATAGGAATAACAGGCTGCATGTGTTTCAATATAACACCAGGGGTCACTGTAAGCTAGAAACCTTCAACCATGTTTAGAAATGTTGAATTACTGTTAGTCACAAAATTTTTGAATACTGGCTTATTGGTGAGATTATTTTATAATAACCTATATTGTGTTTAATCATCTTCAAACTGTCCCATTTTAATTCAACTAAAATGTAAAAATTCCTCATTTACGATTTTTAGAAGCAGCACTGCCACAATCAGATAAACAATGACAAAGTATAATACTTTAAGGAACGCTGAGAATTCCTGTTTCCAGCTGAAATTAGATACGACATCAGAGTTCAATAGATAAAGCCACACTTGAAACAGGAAAGATGAATTCTTAGATATGCTGCATGTAGTATAATCTTTCTGCCTAAATTTTCAGGTTAGGATGAGACTAGATTATTTCTAAGATCCTATTCAACTCTTCATTTTGTTTTGATCCTACTCAGCTCTCAGTTTAATCATTCAATTAAACAAATTTGAATCATCTACTGCTTTTAAGTGTTCTAATATTACACAGAAAGTCATGGAGCCTTTTCCTTAAGTTCCTTAAGGGTCACTTTGTTTTAGGGATGGGCCTTAGGGGGAAGGCTGAACCAGATCTAGGGCTATTGGAGATTTAAATCCACTAAAGAGACCTGGGCTTCGTGACCCCAGGGGATGAACCTAGTTCTTATCTTGAAAGAAGCTAAATATCCAGCAGCCTGGCCCAGTGCTTTCTCAAGAGGAGGTTACCCTCCAGTCTCCAACACGCCCTCAGATACACCCAAGACAATCAACTGAAACCAATGAAACATTTCTATCAGGGGCTTTCAAGGACTTCCTTAGGTTTCTTTCAGCTTTCTCCTCAAACTCCTCCAACCTTAAATATTTGCTTAAGCCAGTCCCACATCCCAGGGCCCTCACCTTCCATAAATCAAATCACTTTCATTCCACTTTATTGCTGAAGTGACACCGCTCACTCCAGCCTTTGCTTCTCCCTCAGCACCCGATTCCCAAAGCGTTCCTGTGTTCTGCGAAAACTCACAGAACTTTCTTCATCACTAACCTGTTATCTGTGGCACTCACCTTCCCTCTGTCACATTCATTTTCTTGAACGTAACCATAATTGAGTTATTATATGCGAGTATATATGCATCACCAGTAAATTTTCAAACTCTCATGAAAAGCGACCAAATCACATACCCCATCCAGACCCTCACAACCTAGCAGAGAACAACTTTCTTTCCTTCTTCCTTTTTTTTTTTTTAGACTGAGTTTCGCTCTTGTTGCCCAGGCTGGAGTAGCTGCAACCTCCGCCTCCCGAGTTCAAGCAATTCTCCTGCCTCAGTCTCCCGAGTAGCTGGGATTACAGGCATGAGCGACCACGCCCAGCTAATGTTGTATTTTTTTTTTTTTTTTTTTTTTTGTATTTTTAGTAGAGACGGGGTTTCACCGTGTTAGCCAGGATGGTCTTGATCTCCTGACCTCGTGATCCGCCCGTCTCGGCCTCCCAAAGTGCTGGGATGACAGGCTTGAGCCACCGCGCCGGGCCCTAATGTTGTATTTTTAATAGAGGTGGGGTTTCTCCATGTTGGTCAGGGCAGCCTTCCAAAGCACTGGGATTACAGGCGTGAGCCACCACAACTCAACTTGCAATGGATCAGTAACTCAATCTGAGTTGCTGTCTAAGCCATATGTTTGTTACTGCCTTTGCATGTTCCACCCTTCTTTCAGGTGAGAGCTCATCAGAATATGAAACGGACTTGTTAGATTTCCATTGGTTTGGGGCCACTGGGGAACCAAAGAGATTTACTCATAGGAATTAAAATGTAGAGGCCGGGCGCGGTGGCTCAAGCCTGTAATCCCAGCACTTTGGGAGGCCGAGACGGGCGGATCACGAGGTCAGGAGTTCGAGACCATCCTGGCTAACACGGTGAAACCCCGTCTCTACTAAAAAATATAAAAAGCTAGCCGGGCGAGGTGGCGGGCACCTGTAGTCCCAGCTACTCAGGAGGCTGAGGCAGGAGAATGACGTAAACCCGGGAGGCGGAGCTTGCAGTGAGCTGAGATCTGGCCACTGCACTCCAGCCTGGGCGACAGAGCGAGACTCCGTCTCAAAAAAAAAAATGTAGAATGGGCCGGGCGCGGTGGCTCAAGCCTGTAATCCCAGCACTTTGGGAGGCCCAGACGGGCGGATCACGAGGTCAGGAGATCAAGACCATCCTGGCTAACACGGTGAAACCCCTTCTCTACTAAAAAATACAAAAAACTAGCCGGGCGAGGTGGCGGGCACCTGTAGTCCCAGCTACTCGGGAGGCTGAGGCAGGAGAATGGCGTGAACCCAGGAGGCGGAGCTTGCAGTGAGCCGAGATCCGGCCACTGCACTCCAGCCTGGGCGACAGAGCGAGACTCCGTCTCAAAAAATAAAATAAAATAATAAAATAAAATAAAATGTAGAATGTATTAGAGATGACAATAGTATTAATTAAAGAAAGACAAACTATTTAAACAGAAAAGATAGCTGGGCGCGGTGCCTCACGCCTGTAATCCCAGCACCTTGGGAGCCCGAGGTGGGCAGATCACCTGAGGTCAGGAGTTTGAGACCAGCCTGGCCAACACGGTGAAACCTCATCTCTACTGAAAATACAAAAATTAGCCGGGCCTGGTTGCGCATGTCTGTAATCCCAGTTACTTGGGAGGCTGAGTCATGAGAATCGTTTGAATCTGGGAGGCAGAGGTTTCAGTGAGCCGAGATCATGCCACTGCAATCCAGCCTGAGGGACAGAGCGAGACTCCATCTCAAAAAGAAAAGATATTTAAAGCCAGGTGTGGTGGCACATGCCTGTAATCCCAGCCACTTGGGAGGGTGAGGCAGGAAGATCTATTGAGCACAGGAGTTCAAGTCCAACTTAGACAATGTAGTGAGACGCTGTCTCTAAAAAATAAAAGTTATATTTTCATTTTATGATATATTTGCCCTCTATGATATTTATGAATGCAAGCACAAACACATACTATATTTTTAGTGTTAAATATATACTTATGCTGAAATAAAATTAATTGCTTTTGGACGGCGGACACTTTCCTGATGTAGCCTCTAGGCAAATTAGTTTGAGAACCACATTTATACTCAAGTCAATATATAAAGTTTAATAGCTGTGCTCACAAATAAAGCAAGGGTTGAAAAATGGTCAAGCATCTCTTTCTGAATCTATTTTAGTCTTCATGCCTTCAAAGTCTTATATTGTGGCTTTGATGGGAAGAATACTGTTTGTACCTTGTACTTATGAAGAGTAATAGTAAAGAGTATCAAAAAATTCAATGCCAATCTAGATTGATACACAATTAAAGATAATTAGTAGAGTTCTGAGCACACTAAAGGATTTCTTATAATTGAATTTAAACATTTGTTAAATCTTAGCTAAATAATTGGGATACTATGCAAAGAAAAATGAAAACAAACACTGATACAAGACTTATTATGGGCTAATCTCTACAATAACTTATCAAAATTCCTAATCATAACACTATGAGAACCCTCATTTTCCAAAGAAAACAGGAAGAGGGTTGGGGGGTCATTGGCCAGAGATTAATTACTCAGTTAGGAAGTTACACAGGTGGGGCCAGTCACAGTGGTTCACACCTGTAATCCCAGCACTTTGGGAGGCTGAATCGAGTGGATCACCTGAGGTCGGGAGTTTGCGACCAGCCTGACCAACATGGAGAAACCCCATCTCTACTAAAAATTCAAAATTAGCTGGGCGTGCTGGCGCATGCCTGTAATCCCAGCTACTCAGGAGGATGAGGCAGGAGAATCGCTTGAACCCAGGAGGCGGAGGCTGCAGTGAGCCGAGATGATGCCATTGCACTCCAGCCTGGGCAATAAGAACAAAACTCTGTCTCAAGCAAACAAAAAGAAAGTGACAAAGTGACAAAGGTGGGATGTCAGTCCACCTCAGTTCTCCACTCTTGTCTGCACTTAAGATTTTAACCATTCTGATAGGTGTGCACTGATATTCTATTTTAGTTTATTTAGCATTTTCCTAATGGCTAATGAAGTTGAACATCTCTTCAGGTGCTTGTTTGTCATCTGTATGTGCTCTCATGTCCTTTGCTGTTTTCTAATTGGATTTTTAAATTTACTATTGTTTTGAGAGTCCTTTATACATTCTAGATAGGCGTCCTTTGTTGCGTATGTGGTTCACAAATGCTTTCTAGGATTCTTTCTTGTCACAATATCTTGTCATTCCTGTTTCTAATCCACCAGCCTGGAGATAGATTAGGGGAAGCAAAAAGCCCAGATCGCATCTCATTATTTGTGAGCAGGTTTGCAGTGCAGACTCCACTTCACAGTCATCACTTAACCATCTAACTGTAAACTTGATTTCATCTTTTGTGTACCCAATATTTAGTTAGCATTCTTGGTAATGGTTACAAGTTTGTTTTTAAGTTTTCCTACAATAAAACAACACGAGACATATTTAAGGAATCTGGTGTTTTAATGTATATAATAAATGCCAGTGAAGGTGTTGTATTCATTATTTCCTTTAACTCATCCAACCAATGGAAGGTATTACCATTATCTTTATTTCACAGATGAAGAAACCTAGGCCTGAAAATGTTAAGTAACTAGCCCAGGTTGCATGGCAACAAAAATAAGATTTATATCAGGTATCATTCGAGAGACGCTTAGCTGCTACTCAATATTGTCTCTTTTATATTTTTATATTTTTTATATTTTGATATTTTATATTTTTATATTGTTGCAAAATTATTTGGCTTTTTAAGAAATCATGAAGTTGCTATGTTCATTTACCAGGAGAAGGCCTGAGAAAACTACTGTTAAAAACACTGTGGATGGGGCTGGGCACAGCAACTCACACCTGTCATCCCAACACTCTGGGAAGCCAAGACAGGATTGCTAGAGTCCAGGAGTTTGAGATCAACCAGCACAAAATAGACAGACTCCACTCTATAGAAAATTAAATTAGTCAGGCATGGTGGTGCACTCCCATAGTCCCAGCTACTTGAGAGGCTGAGATGGGAGGATCACTTTGAGCCCAGGAGGTCAGGGCTGCAGCAAGCTATGATCACGCCACTGCACTCCAGCCTGGGAAACAGAGCAAGACCCTGTCTCTAAAACAAATAAACAAACAGAAACCCCACTCTGGATGTACTTCCAATTCCAGCCATTGATGGAATAAGAGGGATTGAATTTGCCCTCAGGTCTATTTTAACAAAGAAGCTCAAAAGTAAGCCTAAAAAGGATCAAACAGAATTCAAGTAATTTAATGAAATATTTATTAGAATACCGAAAAGTCCAACACCTAATTACATAAAATTGACAACAGTGGCATCTCTTCATAAGTTAACAGGCACAGAAAGCAATAAAACCTGTCCCAATGCCAAGCAGGAAAAAAAAAAAAAAAAAAAAAAAAGACACAGACCTAGAAATGACACAGCTAATAGAATCAGCAAAGACAGTAAAGCAGTTATTAAAAATATACTTCCTATGCTCAAGAAGGTTAGAGAAAAGCAAGAGTGTGATGAGAAAGGGGGTATGTAAAAAGATCCAAATTAAACTTCTGGAGATTAAAAATACAGAGACCGGGCACGGTGACTCAAGCTTGTAATACCAGTACTTTAGGAGACTGAAGCGGGTAGATCACGAGGTCAGGAGATCGAGACCATCCTGGCTAACACGGTGAAACCCCGTCTCTACTAAAAAAATATAAAAACCTAGCCGGGCGTGGTGGCGGGCGCCTGTAGTCCCAGCTACCTGGAGGCTGAGGCAGGAGAATGGCGTAAACCCGGGAGGCGGAGCTTGCAGTGAGCTGAGATCCGGCCACTGCACTCCAGCCTGGGCGACAGAGCAAGACTCTGTCTCAAAAAAAAAAAAAAAGATATTCATGATTATTAACCAACAGAGAAATGCAAATTAAAATCATAGAGAAACCACTCCCTACCTACTAAATGCTAAAATTAAAAAGACTTCCAACACCAAATGCTGGCAAAGATACAAAGCAACCGTAACTCTCATATTCCTGGTGGGAATGAAAAATGATACATCTACTTTGGAAAAACAGTCTGACAATCTTATATAAAGTTAAATACTTACCATATGACTCAGCTGTCCCACTCCTGTATTTTGTCAAGAAAAATAAATTCCTATGTTCACACAAAGACGAGTACAGACAGGTCTTCAAAGTAGCTTTGCTCACAATAACCAATAACTGGAAACAATCCAATGTCTATCAGTAGATGGGTGAATAAATACATAGCAGTGTAGCCATTCAAAGGATTTGGTTTTATCACAGACCAGACTAGAGACTCCAGCAACAGGGCAGAAGAATCACAAAAGCATTATACTAAGTGAAAGATAAAAGCACTTCCCTTACCCTACTCAAGGTTACATACTTACATGATTCCACTTATATGACATTTGAGGAAAGAACCAGGAATGGTGGCTTTTAATCCCAGCTACTCAGGAGGCTGAGGCACAAGGATTACTTGAGCCCAGTTCAAGGCCAAAATACAGAAAGCCAACATAGGAAGCTGAGATCTGTGATAAAGACTGCCAGTGGCAAGGGGCACTAGTGAGATGTTTAAGCTGAAACTGTGAAAACAATTGGAACGCTTGCAAGGGTGGAGCAGGGTTTGTTAACCTCCTCAGGTGATTCTGTAAACTGTGGGACAAGAGTTGTTAAGAGAACTGCAAGTAGATCTTGACAATTAAATGTTTAGAAAGAAGAAAATGCAAATACAGAAAGTTGAAGTGCCATGACAGCAGTAAATACTTGGACCGCTGGCTCATGGCACATTTCTTTCAAATGTGCTTTTCTAGAAGTATTCACAACCATTTGAACTAAAACATTTAGATTAACTTCAAAAATAATAATGTTCAAGTAAATATATCGCCTCTCTTAAGACACTAGCGAATCAATTATATAAGGATTAATTTAGCATCTCATTGCTTAGATAAAACCAGACAGGATTTCTTTTGGGACCAGTAAATAATTGCTATTGCTTCTCGGCCTTTTGTCTAAGATCAAGTGTGTAAATAATTGCTAAGAACAATTCTGGTGGGGTACGGTGGCTCACGCCTGTAATCCCAGCCCTTTGGGAGGCCGAGGCGGGTGGATCACGAGGTCAGGAGTTCGAGACCAGCCTGGCCAAGATGGTGAAACCCCGTCTCTACTTAAAAAAAATACAAAAATTAGCCGGGCGTGGTGGCACACGCCTGTAATCCCAGCTACTGGGGAGGCTGAGGCAGGAGAATCGCTTGAACCCGGGAGGCAAAGGTTGTGGTGAGCCGAGATCGTGCCATTGCACTCCTGCCTGGATGACAAGAGTGAAACTCCATCTTAAAAAAAAAAAAAAAAGAGAAAAAGAACTTCTGTTTTTTCGGTTGTTTTTTTTTTTTTTTTTTTTTTTCTGTCGCCCAGGGTGGAGTGCAATGGCGCGATCTCGGCTCACTGCAACATCCGGCTCCCGGATTCCAGCCATTCTCCTACCTCAGCCTCCCGAATAGCTAGGATTACAGACGCCCACCATCACGCCCGGCTAGTTTTTGTATTTTTAGTAGAGACGGGGTTTTGCCATGTTGGCCAGGCTGGTCAACTCCTGACCTCACGTGATCTGCGCACCTCAGCCTCCCAAAGTGCTGGGATTGCAGGCGTGAGCACCGCGCCCGGCCCACTAAGAACAATTCTAAAGGTAACTGCTTTTGACAAATTGGAAATCTAACTCACAGCAGCTTGTTTTTCTGGAATAATTCCCTTCTATAGAACTCTTCTAAGTGTTGATTTTGCAAAGATGTTTCCAAATCATATTTGCCTAATTATGTTTATGTCTACCCATGCAGACATACTGAAAGACTAAGAAATCTCACAGCACCGGACAACCTAAGCAACTTGAAGAAATTTCAAATATTCTTAAAAGTATGAATTACAATCACAGAAAATGTATTTCATTTGTCAAAATTCTTAATTTCTCAAGTTCAAAAATGCCTTGGCACATTTCCACGACTCCTCGCTAGAAGGAGAATTTATTTAACTTGGCTCTACTCCCAGGTTTGTAAAAAGACCATTCACAGTTAATTCTATTTTGAAAACGTTTTTAGTTTGAGTATGCTTTAATCTAAGGCTTAGTCAATGAGCTTTCACTTTAAAGAATAGTTTTATATGAAATCTTTTTGTGTGTGACTTTGTCTCTCTAGTATTGAGAATTATCGAATTCACAATTAAATAAAACAATCTACAAGAAAAAATGTTTCTCAAACATTTCTGTTTTAAAAAATCATTGAATATCAAAGCAAACTAATGCTCAAAAAATGACCAAACAATTGCTTGATGATATTGTATCATACAAACAAAACAAAATAAAATGACCAAACCATTTTCACTTTTCTATGCTATCAAAAAATCAATTCAGTACTTTTTTTTAGTGTTTGAAATACACAAGGACTGCTCAGAATATCACAATTACCTTGTAAAAGTCTAGTTCTTATCCTTTCTTGGTGGAGATTGAGGCAGGCGAAAGCAAATGCCGTAGAAACGTTAGTTCTAAACTCAGAATAAACACCTCAGAACTCTCTTCCTTAAATCCTTTTTAGGATATTTATACATTTGCCCCACCTCTGGCCATCTAATTTAAATTTAAAAGAAGGTCGGGTGAGGTGGCTCAAGCCCCTAATCTCAGCACTTCTGAGGCGGAGGTGGACGGATTACTTGAGGTCAGAAATTCGAGATGAGCTCAAGCTCAAGCTCGAGATGAAGCATGGCGAAGCTCCCTCTCTACCAAAAACAGAAAATAGCCAGGCGTGGTGACGCGCACCTGTGGTCCCAGCTACACAGGAGGCGGAGATGGGAAGATCGCTTATGCCCACGAGGTCGAGGCTGCTTTGAGCCAACCTGGACGACAGAGCAAGACCCAGTCTCAAAGAAAGAAAGAAAGAAATGTAAAAGAAGACAAAAGAGCTTTTTGGTCTTCAGGTAGGAGTTAATTCCGTTTCTCAGGAGATAGGATATAGATTTATTTTCGCAGGAGAAACCGAAAGAGTTTCATCAAGTTGTAGATCAAAATTGATTCACTGACTCAGCAAATAGTTATTGGGGCCCTCCTGGGTTCCAGGCAGTACTGAACACTAGAAATATGAAAAATAAATCAATAAATTCGACCAAGTCTTATCCTCAAAAGAATTTACAGTTGTGCAGAGAGAAGTGACAGGAAACAGTACAATTCATTGTGAGTGCTGTGACGCTCAGCAGCACTGGGAATGGTACAGTCTCAGGAGGGACAGCCATCTACTCTTTAAGGCAAAACAAAGGGTAAGGAGGTGGTGGGGGGGGAAGGGGTTTGGAAAGGGAGGGGTTGGCTGGAGTCTTCCTCTAAGCAAACTGAAAAGCCAGAGAAACTGGCCTAGATAGAAGAAAAGCCTTTTTCAGGCCAGGTGAGGTGGCTCACACCTATAATCCCAGTACTTTAGGAGGCCGAGGCGGGTGGATCACCTGATATCAGGAGTTTGAGGCCAGCCTGGCCAACATGGTGAAATCCCGTCTCCACTAAAAATACAAGAATTAGCTGGGCGTGATGGCACACGCCTGTAATCCCATCTACTCAGGACGCTAAGGCAGGAGAATTGCTTGAACCCGGGAGGCAGAGGCTGCACTGAGCCAAGATCACGCCACTGTACTCCAGCCTGGGTGACAGAGCAAAAATTCTCTTTAAAAATATATATATAGATAGATAGATATTATATATATATATAATATATATGTGTGTATATTTATGTGTGTGTGTGTGTGTGTGTATATACATATATGTATGTAGAAGAAAAGCAGCCAGGCACAGTGGCTCATGTCTGTAATCTTAGCACTTTGGGAGGCTGAGGTCGGCAGATCACTGAGGTGGGCAGATCACTGAGATCAGGAGTTCGAGACCAGCCTCGCCAACATGGCGAAACCCCATCTCTGCTAACAATACAAAAAAGAAAAGAAAATCCAGGCATGGTAGCAGCCACCTATAATCCTAGCTACTTGGGAGGCTGAAGCAGGAGAATCACTTGAATGCGGGAGGCAGAGGTTGCAGTGGCTGAAGCAGGAGAATCTCTTGAACGCAGGAGGCAGAGGTTGCAGTGAGATGACTGGCGCCTGGGCGACAAGAGTGAAACTCCATCTCAAAAAAAAAAAAATAAGAAAAGCCTTTTTCCCTCTGCCTTGCCCCCTCCCCCAAGTGCCAGTGTTTGTAAAAATTAAAAGCTGTAAAGGAAAAGAGAACGACGCATCACTGAGAGTTAAGTTTTCACCCTAGAGGGTTGTAGGTATGACATAAGGGAGAAGAAATACATTGAGGCAAGATTGTGAAGTTACTTATGACAAGCCGAATGGCTGGGGAGCCATTGAAGGTTTTGTTTTGTTTTTTTAATCAGAGCCTTCCCGCCCATGTCCAAAGGTTTTTAAACTGACTGATAACATAATCAGGTTAGCACTCTAGGAATTTTACACCCCACCCCACCCTGCTCATACTCAGAGCTTAGATTTGGACAGATGTTAGGACACTGATTACTGTATAGATAATAATTACAACCATATGACCAGATGAAAAAAAATAAGATAAATTATAGATAGTGAAGAGAAGCAGTACAAGATCTGAACCCCTGAGTGATAGGAAAACACACACAATGTTTTTCCTGTTCTCAGATACAAGTCACTTGACCCACTTAACCCTTCACTTCCTTTTTTTTTTCTTCTTTTTTTTTTTTTTTTTGAGATGGAGTCTCACTCTGTCGCCCAGGCTGGAGTGCAGTGGTGTGTGATCTTCACTCCCTGCAACATCCGCCCCCACAGGTTCAAGCTATTCTCCTGCCTCAGCCTCCCTAGTAGCTGGGATTACAGGTATGCACTACCACGCCTGGCTAATGTTTGTATTTTTAGTAGAGACAGGGTTTTGCCATGTTGGCCAGTCTAGTCTTAAACTCCTGACCTCGAGAGATCCGCCCACCTCAGCCTCCCAAAGTGCTGAGATTACAGACATGAGCCACTGCAGCCAGCTGACCTTTCACTTCTGATACCAGGTATGTGGGGGATCCCCCCCACACCAAACAGTCCTCAGCAGGCACCAATTAATTAATTGAATTTATCCACTTCAATTCTGACATTATCTACCTAGAGATAGTGTCAGATCACACAAATTGAGAGCTCAGTTCCGTAATACTGACCCCTACTTTAGATGGTAATTCCAAGTTCCAGATTGTAACCTGTACTTCTGACAGACCAGCTATAAATTGGGATTCCCATGACCCACTCTTCAGGTTTGATTAATTTGCTGCAGTGGCTAGAGTGGGAATATTTACCCATTTCTTATAAAGGGTATTACAGAGAATATAGATGAATAGCCTGATGGAAGTGATGCACAGGGCAAGGTATGGGAGAAGACGCGTGGAGCTTCCATATCCTCTCCAGGTGTGCTGCCCTCCAGGAAACTCCACGTGTTTAGCTATCTAGAAGCTCATCCGATCCTGTCCTTTTGGGTTTTCATGGAGGCATGACTGACTGCATCACTGGCTACTGGTGATGAACTCAATCTTCAGCTCTCTCCCCTTGCTGGAGGTTGGCGGTGAGGTGAGGCTGAAGTTGCAACTCTCTAATCACATGGTTGGTTTCCCCTATCCTGAGGCCATTCAGGAGCCCACCAAAAATCACTTCATTAAAGCAATAGATGCTCCTGTCATCTAGGAAATACCAAAAGATTTAGGAGCTCTGTGTCAGATGCTCGTATCACTCAGGAAATTACAAAGTCTTAGAAGTTCTGTGTAAGGAACTGGGGTCAAAGACCAAATATTAGAACAAAAGATTATCCTAGTGCCCCTAATTGCAAGAGTTTTAGCAGCTGTGTGCCAGGATGGGTCAGGTGTAAGTGGTTCATGTAATCCCAGCACTTTGGGAAGCAGAGGCTGGAGGATCACTTTCAAGGCCAGCAGTTTGAGACCAGCCTGGGCAACATGCAAGACCCCATCTCTCCAAAAATAAAAATAAATAGAGGTTCTGTGCCAGGAATCAGAGGTCAGAGACCAATAATATATTTCATATTATATCACACTTTCACAACCCCAATCTCAGAGACTTAAAACAATAGAAACTGATTTCTCACTCATGCTGTACATGTATTGCCTATTTGGCAAGGACGTCAGGCTCTGTGCCTTGTAGTTCATCAGGGATCCAGCCTGACTGAACAGCTACGGTCTTCAACACTGTTGGTTATCGTACCAGGACAAAAGAAAGTTCTGGAGTGACACACATCATTTTGCTCTTAACTCATTGGCCAGAGCAAATTACTTGAAGAAGCCAGAAAGCACGGACCTCCATATACACAGAGGGTGGAAAGACCTGGAAATATCTGGCAAACATGTGTTTGACGACCATAAAGGATTTTATAAATGATGCCCATTTATCATTTCCTTTCTTTCAATTGAAGACAGGCAAGGTCATTTGCTGAGAGTAATGGACAAGGTAGAAGAGGCTGAAGAGGAAGATATTGTTCATTCTTTTTCTAAGTGTTTAAGTGAATATTACCAGAGGAAAGTAATTGTTGAATGCCCATTTATGATTTATAGTCATACATGTAGTATGACATCTATAAGTACAACTATGGGTTGATTGACATTGATCTTTAGCTGCTCAAGTAAAGATTCTGAGTAGGCAGATATGTGAAAGTTTTACTATGCAATTATGATGAAGGGTGAGTGGACAAGGATGTTAAAATTGCTTGCAAATGTGAGATTATAAGTGATGATGGACCATGGTTGAAACAGGTCGTTGAGTGAGTCAGTTATTCTTAAGTAGTACATTTTTCCTCTGTAAAATAAAGGATGAATCTGTAAAGTTAATACCATCAATCAAATTTGTCAGTCATGAAGGACATTTATTTGGTTGTCTACCCAGAATGTCTCCTGTCTCTTAGAATAGTCAGCTTCTTCTTTGGATAAATTAAAATCCCACTCCAAACTTAAGCCGTGTAGTCACAATGGGAGTGCCCTCTACTACACATTACCATTTATGATTGGGTAGACCTCTTACCTGAACCTGAGTCCTTTTCATTTACTCACTTTCTGGCCACAAGGGCAAGATGTCGTCAACCAGGCCTATCAAAGTCCTTCCCTGGGGTCTTTTTAACTGGATGTCAAATGATAGGGTCTTTTTCTTCACTGATACTGAGCCCATGCACAGGGCAACTCACTGCTTTGAGGGAGAAGTTTGGAGAGAACTGATTTGGCAGCAGATGTGAGATGAGGGGCAAACAAACTCTCACCCCCACACGTCTCCACATCCTCCTCAGCCCCATGGCCACATCTCCTCTGCCCTTCTCAGGTTCTGATTATGCAAACCTGTAAATTTCCTACTTCGTGTTGTATTTCTCTCACTTATAAGCAACAAATCTAACTAATATGATTGGGAAGTCAATTTGTATTTTTTTTAAACTTCAGGTTTTACTAAATAGAGTATATTGTAATTCTAAGTAGGTGAAAATCATCCATCAGGAACCTCTGCTCTGTGTCAGCTCTGTTAGGAACAGGGTAAAAGGAAGCTTGGCAGAAGAAAATTTTTCCTATTTTTTATTTCCTTATTGTCCTGCTGGAAATATAGATCCACAATCAAAACATAGAAATAGGAACATGTTTATAATGATAGAGATGGCACAAAAAAGCAAATGATGAATTCCTTCCCAAAATTATCCCGTAAGAGTTAAGCTATAACATTCACATAATAGGAATCATAACAGAACCACTGAAAGTGTCAACTTAAACAACAGAGAGAGGCTCTCTAAAAGGAAATGATATTTATTCAGAAATAGAACATTGCAATATAAACTATGTACATATTCCAGGAGTAAAGAGGGATTTTAAGGGCAGAGCATGGTGGCTCATGTCTGTAATCCCAGCACTTTGGGAGGCTGAGGCAGGTGGATTGCTTAAGCTCAGGAGTTCGAGACCAGGCTGAGCAACATGGTGAAACCCTGTCTCTACCAAAAATTCAAAAAACATTAGCTGGGCATGGTGGCATGTGCCTGTAGTCTCAGCTACTTGGGAGGCTGAGGTGGGAGGATCAGTTGAGCCTAGGAGGTAGAGGTTGCAGTGAGCCAAGATCGTGCCATTCCACTCCAATCTGGGTGACAGAGAGACCCCATCTCAGAAAAAAAAAAAAAAAAAAAAGCTTTTTAAAGGAAAAATGAGGAAGACTATATAATTGTTTTGAGATAATTATCCTTGGCTCCAAGGGTCAATAACAAACATGACACCAATCTGAGGCTGGATAAGCAGAAGCTGGGCAGATGTCCTCATAGCAAGTGTTTCTTGTGTAAGGTTGTGATGGCCTTTGTGCAAGGTTGTGGCTTTGCAGAGTCCTTTGTGATAGTTTTTGTTAACAGTAATTTGTGCAGGAGAACCCTTTTTTAATGGCATTCCTGGATCAATTTGTTTATATATATTATATATATTATATATTTTTTAAACATAAGTGGCTTCATTTTGATACTGACAACTTTAATGTTTCCCCCTTTTGATTAAGAACTTTCTTTAAAAGCATCACTTCAATCATCCTGTAATTAGGTTCTGATTGTCCCTTGATACCTGGGATTAATCTGTTCTGGGTTTCTGGTCTCATCCCACATGGGAGGAAATGATTGGTGGCCAGGAGTCAGCGTCAAAATACTTCAGCCACATTTGAGCAACAAGGGAGGTTTGAAGGGAGTTGCTCTTGGACCAAGTCTACCTAGAGTCCACTATTAAGTTCAATTTTGTTTGTTCTATAGTCCTTAGCTATCACCTCAAAACCTATGGGCCAGCATTATTCTGATAGGAGTTGTACTGCTGTAAAAACTTAACAAGTTACAGATACAAAACTTAAAAGGGGAAAATAAAAAACAAAATTAATAGTAATATGACAATCCAAGTTTTCATAATGGTTTTAAGCCATGAACCTAGGCTTAAAAGCAATCAGTTGAATAAATCAAATGACCATTATCCTCTCAAGTGAAAAAGGTAGGCATTTGAGTGAAAAAGAAAGGAATACGAGTCTCATTATGATAAAGAATGTTATTCCTATATCGGGAGAAGTTGTCTACAGCATGAAAACATCAACTTCTCCTCCTGGTTTGCAGTTTGAATGGCTCTGGTTATGGCATTGGGTAGCTGGTGAACTTTTTGTGTGATCCATACATCAGGTATGAGACTTGGTCCTTAAAATTAATCTAATATCAGCTTATAGGGCTTTAGGAACAGAGCAGTTCCCATTTTTAGTAATTCCAGAATATAATTTAGGCTGGATTTATAGTTTTATAACCTTTATGTCAAACCCTGACACCTTAAAACATCAGCAGAGAAAATATAAAACTGTCTGACCAATAAACTAAGGCAAAAATTTATGCTGAGAATTTTAAGGACATTTCTATTTTTATTTTACTATTTTAAAACAGTTTTTTTTTTTTTTAAATCAAAGATGTACTTAAGTCACATGAACTAAAAGCCATTTGGATTAATCACTATATATTTTATATGGGCACTCACCTATCTAAGCCATTGGCCTAGATAGTGTAATAAAATACATAGTAATTAATGAAATATAGTATTTAGTAATAAAATATATAATATTTAACCAAAATTCTTAAGGGATTTCAGTCTGACTTTGCCAGATTTTACCATGTAGACACAACTTACAACATAAGACATGTACATATGCGTAAATAAACCTAGACAGATATAACATACAAACAAAGATTTTTTAGGCTTCATTTTAGAATTTTGAGACAGTAAAACATATGAACTCACTGGTTTACAGAAGACTGTTGTATCCAAATTATATTTCTGACAAAATAGGACATGTTCACATAGCTAAAACTTTATTTGCCTCAATAGGTAATCTAATGAAGGCTGTGAACCAAAATTTCTGGTGTGGTGTGGTAATCTCTATAATCCCAGCACTTTGGGAGGCCAAGACAGGAGGATTGCTTGAGGCCAGCAATTCAAGACCAGTCTAACCAACATAGAGAGACTCCCATCTCTACAATTTTTTTTAAAAATTAACTGGGCATGATGCAACATGCCTATAGTCCTAGCTGAGGCAGAAGGATCCCTTGAGCTCAGGAGTTCAACGGTGCAGTGAGCTAAGAAGGTGCC
Source organism: Trachypithecus francoisi (assembly GCF_009764315.1). Classification (NCBI taxonomy): domain Eukaryota; kingdom Metazoa; phylum Chordata; class Mammalia; order Primates; family Cercopithecidae; genus Trachypithecus; species Trachypithecus francoisi. The sequence continues at coordinate 7,852,895 of NW_022681472.1, forward strand.
ACTGCACGGTAGCCAGGGTGACAGAGTGGGACCTTGTCGCTAAAATATATAAAATAGCTGGGCACAGTGGTTTACACCTGTAATCGCAGCACTTTGGGAGGCGGAGGCGGGAGTTCCAGACCAGCCTGGCCAGCATGGTGAAACCCCATAAAAATACAACAATTAGCTGGGCGTGGTGGCAGGCACCTGTAATCCCAGCTACTCAGGAAGCTGAGGCAGGAAAATCCCTTGAACCCGGGAAACGGAGGCTGCGGTGAGTGGAGATCGCGCCATTGCACTCCAGCCTGGGCAACAGAGGGAGACTCCATCTCAAAAAAATAAAAACAAAAATAAAATAAAATACATAAAGTAAAACAAACATTTCCTTCAGCACCACCCCCTTTTTAGTTTTTTCGTTTCAAATAAGTTTTGCTAGGACTGGCTTAATTGTATAAGAAAAACAAAATCTCCAATAGCCTTGAACTTTTAGTAACAAATCTATCTTTTGTTTGCTGGTTTCATTGACTAGTCAATGCAGGCAGCGACGCATTAACAATTTTTACAGCTTTTTTAGAAAAATTAAATCTTTCATGGAATGCCATAAATAATGAGTTTTATCTCAACATCAGCAGAAAAAATCAGCAGATTCAAAGTAGACAGAGAAAAAAAGAGTGATAGAGAACTTAGCGCTATATGGTAACTCTATCATCACAGGTTTTTTAGAGTTCCAATCAGGACCATAGAATCTCTGAATTTTTCTTGATGTAATTTGCCCATTGATTTTAAAATGTGCACAAGAACACAAGAATGGGCCATAATATGTAACCAGTTGGAGTCCAGAAAATTTGGCATGCTTTAATGTTTGAGAATCCCATTCTATTTCTTATTAATCTCTGAAGAGCTAAGACAATCCTATAAATTCTGTCAGAGAATACAGGGAGCTTGGTTCAGTGTTTTAGACAGTGGCAACCACCGTAGTGGTTGTTTAGCCACCCTGCTCACACTATTTATGTTTACTTTTGCTCTTGGAAGATTTTTGGATACAAGCAAGGGAGAAGAGCCAAATTACTTACAGACACATACAACCAAACCAAAATCAAAGTGCTCACAAAAATTTTAACCCAGTTTGTGCAGATCAAATAAAATATTAAATGAGTCATGCAGAAATAATAAAAAGTAAAACAAACAAACAAATCACTCGAAAGCAAATTCACCAGAAAAGATATGCCTCAGTGACAGAACATAAATTTTGTAGAAACCAGAGTACTCAAACCCGGACACTTGTCTTCATACCAAAAAAGACTTGGCAGAATAGGCAAAAAGTATTTTATTATACCAGAAGGGATGTAAGGTCCTTTATTGAAGATGGCCTTATAACCAAAATAAATCCCAAATAAAGTAAAAAAAAACTCACAAAGGGGGAAAATTTGCCTGACAGAAGACTTGCCAGAGCAGAAAAAGTAACCTGTGGAAGCAGAGGGCTCAAATGGCTCAAGTGAGTACTGCACACTGGTTCTAAGAGTTGTTGATTCCTTCCAAAAGTGATCTTGTCCCAGGTCTGCTTCTGGACACAATTTAGGACCACCTAAATAAACAGAGAAGGATCTCTAAAAGAAATACTATTGGCCGGGCACAGTAGCTCATGCCTGTAATCCCAGGCACTTTGGGAGGCCAAGGCGGGGCTGATCATCTGAGGTCAGGAGATCGAGACCAGCCTGACCAACATGGAGAAATCCTGTCTCTACTAAAAATACAAAATTAGCTGGGCATGGTGGTGCATGCCTGTAATCCCAGCTACTCAGGAGGTTGAGTCAGGAGAATCTCTTGAACCCGGGAGGCAGAGGTTGCGGTAAGCCGAAATCACACCATTGAACTTCCAGCCTGGGCAACAAGAGCGAAACTCCATCTCAGAAAAAAAAAAAATACTATTTATTCTTGAATAGGGCATTGCAGTGGGAATACGCACACAGTTTATCATGGTTTACTGTGGCATATGTATTACTATTGCAATGCCTTATTCCTAAATAAATATCTTTTTTTGAAAAAGAGAGCTCTGTTTGACATGTTGGTTGGTAAAAGCAATTGCAAAGAGACAGAATGACTGTGGCCTGAAAAACTTTTCTAATGCTGTTTAAAACTGTTATAAAGGTACTTAAAAACATATACAGGCTGGGCACAGTATCTCATGCCTGTAATCCCAGCACTTTGGGAGGCTGAGGCGGGCAGATCACTTGAGCCCAGGAGTTCAAGACCAGCCTGGCCAACATGATGAAACCCCATCTCTACTAAAAATATAAAAATTAGCCAGGCATGGTGGCACCCACCTGTAATCTTAGCTACTCAGGAGGGTGAGGCTGGAAATTTGCTTCACCCTGGGAGGTGGAGTTTGCAGTGAGCCAAGGTTGCTCCCCTGCACTCCAGCCTGGAGGATACAGTAAGACTCTGTCTCAAAAAACAAACAAACAAACACCAAAAAACATATACAAAAGTAAAGAGAAAACTACAATGTATAGCCATATATCCCTGACCCTGACCCTAGTTTCACAATTATCACGATTTTGCACACATTTGCCTCTAGCCTTCTTCTTTTTTTTGTTTTTGCTGAAGTATTTTAAAGTGTATTCTAGTGTTATAGTATGATACCCCTGCATACCTCAACATGCATCACTACCATAATGGACATTTTCTTACTTATTTAGTGATTAATGTCAACTCAAACTCTTCGACCCTGAAATGTAAGCATTATTCTTCCTATTTTTACAGATTAGAAAAGGGCCTGAGAGAGGGGTGTCCCATGAGATGACTAACACATGGTCATCTTTCTCATGACCTTTTCTCATGGAGATTACTTTCTAGTCAGGTGATATAAAACAGACAAATGAATACGTAATTTAAAAGGTCATTATGGTGCGTGAAAAATGGCTTTTCTTTTTACCCCATCCTACCACTCCATTTAATTCATATGAAACAAGGAGAGGCTGCCTCACTTACTTCTCCTTCCTTGTTTAGGGGGTTTTCTATCACTTTCCTGTTGAATTTCAGTGTTTTCTCTTAGATGATCTATTTGAGGTGTGATTATCTACTTGTTATTTTGGTTCTTCTTTGTGGAGGAGGGTGGCGTGAAGGACAGGGTGGGGGCCAGGGATAACTTTCCCCCTTGGGAATAACCTTGCCCCTTTCCCCCACCTTTACGCCCACATGCACCACCAAGGGGCCTGAGTACAGGCCCATGGGACCCAGCTCTACCTCTCCCAGTGTCCAAGCATGCCGTCCAAGGGGCCTGGGGATCACTGTGTATAATCCATCACTGTTGACACTTAAGCACCTAAGCACCCCTCCCAGGGGCCTGAGGAGTGGTCCACCAACTTGCCACTGCCACTCTCAGCTGGCACTTACCCACATGCGCTACCTGTGGGTCTAAGAACTGGCCTGCCTAGCCTGTCACAGCCACTGCCAACACCAATACAAACCACTAGGAAGCCCGAGGGTTGTTCCACCACTGCTGCCGTCATCTCTCATGCTATGCCTGCTGCCCAGGTCTGAGGACCCACCCACCCACCCACATGGCCTGCCACTACTGTTACCAGCACTCAAACAAGCTTTCTGAAGCTCAAGAAATTGGCCTGCCTGGACCATGTAACACTGGTGCTAGCATATGCCACCCTGGGGTCCAAAGATAGGTATGCTGTGCCCACCACTGCCAACACTGGGACCAGATTACTGGCCCACCTGGTGTACCCATCCCCAGCAAAATGTCACCAGAACCACCACTAGCAACTGCACCACTGAGTTAACTATAGAAACTAAGCTGTTTGTAGCCAAAAAAACTATATGGAAACTATACTACTGCATGTGACCAGAATCAAAGTCAAAGTGTTCTACCCAACCAACATCTTCAGGAAAAACAGGAGGTGAAAGGAAATTACAAACCACAGAAGAAAGAAATTGAAGAGGATACAAACAAAAGGAAAGCCATCCCATGCTCATGGACTGGAAGAATTTATATTGTTAAAATGATCATATTATCCAAAGCAATCTACAAACTCAAGACAATTCTTATCAAAATACTAATGTCATTTTTCAGAGAAATAGAAAAAATAATCCTAAAATTCATATGGTACTGAAAAAGAGCCTAAGTAGCCAAAGCAATTCTGAACAAAAATAATAAAACTGAAGGCATCACCCTATCTGACTTCAAAATGTATTACAAAGATGTGCTAATCGAAACAGCATGGTATTGATCTAAAAACAAATGTCTATGACTCCACATAGACATATGGAACAAAATAGAGAACGCAGAAATAAATCTAAACAGTAACAGTGAACTGATTTTTTACAAAGGCGTCAAGCACATCTATTGAGGAAAGGACACGCTTTTCAATAAATGGAACTGGGAAAACTGGATATCCATAAGCAAAAGAATGTAACTGGACCCCTGTCTCTTGCCATATACAAAAATAAACTGAAGATGGATAAAATATTTACATGGAATACCCCAAACTATAAAACTACTGGAAGAAGGCCAGGCGTGGTGGCTCACGCCTGTAATCACAGCCCTTTGGGAGGTTGAGGTGGACAGATCACAAGATCAGGAGTTCGAGACCAGCCTGGCCAACATGGTGAAACTCCGTCTCTACTAAAAAAAATACAAAAAAATTATCCAGGTGTGGTGGCACACGCCTGTAATCCCAGCTACTCGGGAGGCTGAGGCAGGAGAATTGCTTGAATCCAGGAGGCGGAGGTTGCAGTGAACCGAGATCGCACCACTGCCCTCCAGCCTGGGTGACAGAGCGAGACTCTATCCGCCACCCCAACAACAACAACAACAAAAAAAACTACTAGAAGAAAACGGGAAACACTTCAGGGCATTGGTCTAGTGAAAGATTTTATAACTAACACCTCAAAAGCATAGGCAACAACAACAAAAAATAGACGAATGGGATTATAAACTATTAACTCTAAACTATTAAACTAAAAAGCTCTGCACAGCAAACAATTAACAGAGTGAAGAGATAACCTGTTGAGTGAGATAAAATATTTGCAAACTATTCATCCAACAAAGCAGTAATATCCAGAATATACAAGGAACTCAAGCAACTCAACAGTGTAAAAACAAATAATCCCAGTGAAAAGTTGGCAAAGGACATGCATAGACATTTCTCAAAAGAAGACACACAGATGACCAACCAGCATAAGAAAAAAATGCTCAACATCACTAATCATCAGAGAAATGCAATGAAAACCACGAGATCATCTTACTCCAGTTGGAATGACTATTATTAAAAAGACAAAAAGAAAAAAGCAGATGCTGACAAAGATGCAGAGAAAATAACCTCTTATATACTGTTGGTGGGAATGTAAATCAGTACAGCCACTAAGCAAAACAGTATGAAGATTTCTCAAAAACTTTTTTTTAGAACTACCATACAATCCTACAATCTCACTACTGAGTATTTGTCCAAAAGAAAATAAATCAGTATATTAAAGGGACACTTGTACTCACATGTCTATTGCAGCACTGTTCACAATAGCCAAGATATGGAATCAACCGAAGTATTCATCAACTGGCATATGGATAAGGAAAATGTGGTATATATACACATGATGGAGTACTATTTGGCCATTAAAAAAAAAAATGAAATCTTGTCATTTGCAGAAACATGGATAGAACTAGAGGTCATTAGGTTAAGTGAAATAAGCCAGGCACAGGAAGACAAATGTGGCATATTCTCACTCATAGTTGGGGCTAAAAAAAGTTGAACTCATGGAGGTAGAGAACAGAATGATAGTTACCATAGACTGGGATGAATGGATATGCACTGGCAGGTACAGGGGTATGAGGAGAGGTTGGTTAATGGGTGCAAAAAATACAGCTAGATAGAAGAAATAAATAAGTTACAGTGTTCAATAGAAGATTAGGGTTACTATAGTTAACAACAATGTGTTGTATATTTCACAATAGCTAGAAGAGAGGTTTAAAATGCTCTCAGCACATAGAAATGGTAAATGGTTGAGGTGAAAGATATCCTAAACACTCTGACTTGATCATTATATATTCTATGCATATAACAAAATATCACATGGACCCTATAAATACGCATAAATATTATGTATCAATAAAAAATAATTTAAACATTTAAACGACAATACAAAAGAAATATCTTATTTTTATATTTGGAAATTTAAAACTATAAAGTATTTTCTTTCCATATTCCTAGAAGTAGTCCTAAGCTCTTGGCAATTCGAACCAATCTCAAAAAAATCTATTGTGTGTTAAACATGACTGAATGTTAAGTGACAGTTGAAGAGACCAGATGTCAGATTTGTGTTTAGTACAAGCCTCAAAGGAGGTATTTAGCTCACTTTGTATCTTAATAGTACAGGGCTTTGGCTGTTTCCAAGCAGTGTATAGTTTTTAGATAAATGGTGTTAAATGTAGGCAGTTGTTTATAATGCTATGTCTACATCATGTCAAATCTCCAGATAGTTGTAAGCAAACAGCAATCTAAGGGAAATTTTCTGCTTTTTCCTGGATATTTGACATCATGTACTCTAAATCTGGCAGTCTCCTAAATACATGTCTTCTTTCAGAATTCTATATTCCGTGTTTTTCTCATATTACAATAGCAGCTGATAAGATATGTCAGTCACTCTCCTTGTTGTTGGAGCTATAGTGGCTCCTGTAAGTGATGTTGATTTTGATGGATGATAAGATTTCTAGACATTTCAAGGGGGTAGTGTGATAGCTAACATGATTCAAATTATAGTTTCATCCTATCATGGGAACTATATATTTTTAAATAGAAAAAGTGTAAAGAATATTATTCATCATAGTTTGTAAATAAAATCTATATAGATAGGTGTATTGTTTCCCATAAGAGTTATGGTCACATTAGTAAGTGGAGTGATTCTAGTTCTATAAAGCTGTAGTGAATTATTGTAATTTTCTGCTGCCTTAGCATGCATTCTGAATATAAGTTGGACTTCCTCATACCAAAAGCAAGGCTTAGTTGCCCTTAACATAATAATAGTTTCTAGCTCTCCATGTCCTCCCGTTTCCTCAAGGTTGTTGATGTAGATACCTGCCCTATACAACCACTTGTAATGTGACAGGTCCCCCACCTTGATTACTTAAGGGTGGATGTCCACTGCTTACTCGCTGAAGGCCAAGCAGTGAACCAAGGCCAGGGTGTCCAGTTGAGGGTCAGGTGTCCCTGAGAACCCAAACATCCGCGGGCATAGGTAGGAACATTCCAAGAAAAACAGTCTCGTCACACATAGGCAGTAGCCAAAGAGCCGAATCATTAGCTTGAAAGTAGCTTGGAGATGGGTGGTGATATGGATCTCTAGAGATGTCCTGCTGCCACTCAGGAGTGCACCGTGTGTAAGTCCTAATAAATTCATCTACTCGCCAAGCTGGACTTATTCAAATCATTCTTTAGTCTCTTGGCTCCTTCCCAGTTTGGGAGGGGACATTACAGTCTCAGGTTTTTCTCATAATAATTGGTGTCACTAACCTGGGATCTAAGCGACCAAATGTTGAGTCAGGAAGGAGCATCTGTTGGGGGAATCACAGGGTAGTCAGAGACATAAATGTGGAGTGGAGTTACCCCACTGCTCAACCTTTGTGGGCCACTGTGTGGGGACAGGGATGCTCAGAAAACACCACTAAGGACTGAGTACCTATTACAAAAAACTAAGATGTTAAAGTATGATATGGATAGCAAATATGCCGTATGATAAGGCTGGCTGCTGAGAAATTGTTAGGGCAGGAAAGGAAAGAAGGGTAGAATTTCCTGTGGCTTACATATTTAAAAAGATGAAAACGTTCAAAGGTACAACAGATTTTCTAGGACTCCAGCTGAATGCAGGCCCATCCTTGTGCACAGTTTTTGTTTTTTTGTTTTTTTTTTTTTTGAGACGGAGTCTCGTTCTGTTGCCCAGGCTGGAGTGCGGTGGCCGGATCTCCGTTCACTGCAAGCTCCGCCTCCCGGGTTTACGCCACTCTCCTGCCTCAGCCTCCTGAGTAGCTGGGACTACAGGCGCCCGCCAGCTCGCCCGGCTAGTTTTTTGTGTTTTATTTTTAGTAGAGACGGGGTTTCACCGTGTTAGCCAGGATGGTCTCGATCTCCTGACCTCGTGATCCACCCGTCTCGGCCTTCCAAAGTGCTGGGATTACAGGGGTGCGCCACCGCGCCCGGCCGCGCACAGTTTTTAACTGATGGACAAATTACAGCAAGAAAGAAATTCAAAGCTCAAATGATTAACCTGCAACTATACAGTTACGTAGAGTCTTCTAAATCTCTCTATTTTTCTCTTTTCTTTTTTGCCTGCTTTGAATCTACTCTTATTAAGCTATTGCTGTTGAGATAAAACTCATTGTTTATGGTTTTGCTAATTCAAGGCTACTTGGACATTTTATTTTTCTTATTAAATTCACCCAGTTCCAACCAAAACGTAAACATTGGACACTCCTATGAAACTGAAGAAAAAAGGTAAAAGAGCTTTTAAAAAATCAGACTGCTATGGAAACTGCTTTACTCCAAATTATTTTGCTTTCCTTGGATTATTTACCGAGGTAAACAAAGTTTAGCCATATGACAGGTTGTGATTTATTCAAAAATAGCTTGGATCCTGCTATCTTTTTTCTTTTTATTTCTTCTTCTTTTTTTTTTTTTTTTTTTTTGAGACGGAGTCTCTCTCTGTCGCCCAGGCTGGAGTGCAGTGGCCGGATCTCGGCTCACTGCAAGCTCCTCCCCCCAGGTTCAAGCAATTCTCCTGTCTCAGCCTGCCAAGCAGCTGGGATTACAGGCGCCTGCCACTACACCGAGCTAATTTTTTGTATTTTTAGTAGAAACAGGGTTTCACCGTCTTGGCCAGGCTGGTCTTGAACTCCTGGCCTCATGATCTACTCGCCTTGGCCTCCCAAAGTGCTGGGATTACAGATGTGAGCCACCGTGCCCGGTCGGATCCAGCTATCTTTTAAACTGATAAGTTTATGCTGCTGTATCATGACTAGAGTTTTGAAATTATTAGATCTTTTGCGTGTGTATACCTATTTAAATGTGTTTATGTGTATGTACCTGTATTATGTTATGCATTGTGTCTATCATGCTACTAAATTGTCTTATAAGTAAGTGATTAGTCATACATTAAGTTCAAATGCTTTTCAAGTTCACATGAATTTAGTAACCTTTAATAAATAAGCTGGCTTTAAAATTACTGGTAAACTAAAACTAAAAATTGTCTTCAGAATTGCCAGCATACATTTTTGTCTGAGCTTACTGATTAGATAACTCTTATATTTGCTCTGTTGGATTTTTTTTTGTTTTTTTTTTGAGACAAGTTCTCACTCTGTCACCCAGCCTGCAGTGCAGTGGCACAATATAGCTCACCTCAGTCTTGACCTCCTGGGATCAAGTAATCCTCCCACCTCTGCCTCCCAAGTATCTGGGACTACAGGTGCACGTCACCATGCCCCGCTAATTTTTTAAAATTTTTATTAAAGATGAGGTCTTGCTATGTTGCCCAGGCTGGTCTCAAACTCCTGATCTCAAGCAATCCTCCTGCCTCAGCCTCCCACAGTACTGAGATTACAGGCATGAGTTGCCATGTTTGGCTGCTGCTGCTAGATATTTTAAGGTGTCTAGGTTTGATAAGAAGGTTTTAAGACTATAAATCTAGCCAAAAACAATGATTTTTGTTTGTGTAGGGTTTTTAAAATATATATATATATTATTAATTTAATATGAACAGCTAAATTTTCTAAGTTATTGGCAAAAATGTCCATGTGTCCAACTTTAATGTTCTTTCTTCGGTAAACACCTGATATTCACCGGCTACAAAAATGGTTAACAGGAAAATTACTTAGAATCATGATTAGCTTCTATAATGTCTCAGTTCTCATGGGAATCTAGACGGACTGCTAAAAATAAAAGAATTAGGTAAATGTAAATAAGAGAAATGCTTGTAGGCAAGCTTTTTGTGTAATTTAAAATCGAAATTGTTTTAGGTACTCATTGAATGTTTGGGTCATTTCCAATCAAAAAAGGATTATAATATGGGGCATTGGTTACACTTCTGAGCTTGTTCATGAAATCTATCATGGGGAAAAGCATTAGAGGACATCACCGAGCTGAATAAAAAGAAGGACTGAGTCTAGAAAATAATCAAAAAATAAAAACGGGATGAGCCAAGTGGGTGCCTGTATACTTGTCCTGGCCCAGGCGAGCAATGAACATGAAACAATACTGCCAGGGAAACACTGACATCAACCAAACAATCCAGAAATTACATAAGATACAAGCAGTCAGGCTGGCCCAGAGCTCCTCCAGCAGCCCCGTGTGGCCTGTGAAAAAGCCAGGTGGCACCTGGAGAATGACAGCAGACTACTGTGAGCTAAAAAAGTGGTGCCCCCTATACATGCAACTATGCCCAATGTTGCTCAGCTGCTAGAGCAGGTGGTCCTTAGGCTGGGAAATGTCCGTGCTGTGATTTAATTGCCTTTTTCAGCATTCCTTTAGCAAAAGATTCACAGGACCAGTCTGCCTTCACTTGGGGGGCCAACGATGGCCTTTCCAGGTGTTACCATGAGGGTGCCTGCACAGGCCCACTGTCTGTCATGGTATGATTGCATAGGACTTGTCTAGACACTCTTTGCCTGCCTCAATCTCCCTTTTTACTATATCGATGTTATCATCCTAACCTCAGACTCTCTTGCTGATCTGGAGGCTGCCCTACAGACTGTCTTTGGCCAGCCTAGAAGATGGGGGATGGAAAGTCAACTCCAAAAAGTTTTAGGGATCTGGCAAAGCCATCAAAGTCCTGAGAGTTACTTGGTTGAGTAAGTTGTAAAACATACCCAGAGCTATCATTGATAAGGTAGCACAGTAGCCTATTTCCCAGACGGTAAAATAACTTCAGGTTTTTCTAGGCTTGCTGGGACACTGAACAATATTCATTTCTCATTTGGCACAAACCCTCCACCCATTATACACCCTATTATAAAAAGCTGAAAAGTGGGACTGGACACACATAGAGCAAGAGGCTTTTGACAAAGTAAAACTATTGGGAAAGCAAATCCAAGCACTAGGTGCCCCACTGCCACAGCACCTTCTTGTATTAGAAGTCACTGGGGATGCCATGGTGATGAATTGGGGTTTGTGGCAAAAGCAACCAATGGAAGTGGTAGGTGTAGGGCTTGGAGCTCAATTATGGGAAGAAGCAGAATCTTGCTATACAGTTTTAGAGCAACGGCTATTGGCCATACATAGACCATTGCAACAAGTGGAGACCATCACCAGAAAGCAGACCGTTACAGTAAAAACTGCCTGCCTCATTCAAGAGTGAGTGAAAGGCCTTCTAGCTAAGCCTACCTCCAGGATAACACAGTCACACATATCTATAATAAAGGGGTGCCCTGTCAGGCCTTTAAGTCACTTAAGTCAGGCACTGCAGGAGGTGCTTGGACTCATCCACTTTAAAAAAGTAGAAGGGACTGGCATAACAATGGAACCACCTACCAGGCCAACCACTGTGTATGAAGGGACCTGCTGAAACCCTCTAGGGCCCAGTACACTGATGGGTCTAACAAAGGCACCAACACCAGTAGTCTACAGTTGTGATGCAAATGGAGACTGACACCATATGGGTAAAATGGGCATCAAAACAAAACATGACCAGAGGTCCACTTACCGTATAATTCAACAGGTGCAGCCCTCACTACAAAAAAAGAATGGCTTGTTAAAAACCCAATTACATGCACTGTCCCAATTCCATGCATTGTTTGTAACCCAATTACATACTTAAATCCCTGGACTAAGAATCTCCCTGCAGTCATACGAAGGTTAGATGAGTCACCCACTACCATACATGGCATCTTTTCCTGTGACTGGTTGGCATGACCTGTGAAACAGACCCTATAAACGCTCAGGGTTAGCTCTGAGTCACTGAGTCATGCTCCTGAAGCAGGTGGTCAGACCATGCTCCTGAGAGCACCAATGGATCTGCTAAGCATAGATGGCTATGTAGACCTGAAGTTGAGCTGGACAGTGCCTCCAAACTGGATCAGCTTTATGGCATTGGAGGGTGCCATGAAGACTGCTGGAGGGGAGGTGGTCACAGCTGTGCTCCTTGATGGGTGTCTGAGTGCCTTATGATACCAACATGCAGCAGCACCAATACCTGCTGGAGCGACCACAGGGCAGTATGGACAAGGCTGGAAACTTACCAATTGGCTAGTATGCCTGCTCCTAAAAGGGAAGTCATGTGTGGTACTGTAAGCCAGGCCTGAAGCCCATGGTGGCCTCTCTAATAACGCCCATGAAAAAAATATAGTGGTAATAATGTTACAAGAAATGGATACACCCATAAGGGTCCTTATCAAACACCTGTGTTCACATCCATAGGCTGTTCCTACTAACCGTGACAGCTGGTAATGCCTTCCTGGACTGGGCTGACCGTAGCAGCAGCCAGCAACCAGTCTGATTGTTGCATATATGGATACCTCCCTGCTGTCAAATAATAATAATACACCTTGAAATACTCTGCCTTTCTCCCGGTGGAACTAGAGTGACTGATTCCATAGAACCAGTAATGCACCTTAGGCTCATTAGGGATTGTGTCCATCTGGAGGCCCAATTGCCAAAGTGATGGAGACCCAGCAACATATGCGTTTATGAGCACTACCTGTTGAGCCTATATCCTTGATAAAGAGAATAATGTCACAAATGCTTTTTTTTTTTTTTTTTTTGACTGTCACCCAGGCTAGAGTGCAATGGCGGGATCTTGGCTCACTGCAACTTCTGCCTCCTGGGTTCAAGCAAGTGTCCTGCCTCATCCTCTCGAGGAGCTGAGATTACAGGCCTGTGCCACTGCGCCCAGCTAATTTTTTGTGTTTTTAGTAGAGACAGGGTTTCACCATGTCACCCAGGCTGGTCTCAAACTCCTGAGCTCTGGCAATCCACCTGCCTCAGCTTCCCAAAGTGCTGGGATTACAGGCATGAGCCACCGTGCCCGGCCCACAAATGATTTTAAATAATTTGTCAACTGAGATCCATGATAAAACCCAATTCAATTTATTTACCTCATTCTCAAATTGGTTATACACCTTACCTACTCATTAGAGTTATGTTTTGCTGATAGGCATGATAACTGTGGTTAGCTTCTGCTTTTGATGCTGTTGTGCGTACTGTGGATGTGACTTGTACACACAAGCCAATGCTATACAGTATAGGCCCATACAATTCTTTCCCTCATACCCCACTCAGAGACTCTGGTTCAAGATTGGCAGAAAAAAATGTAAGAGTTGAGGGACAGGGTGGATTGTAGTGTGATGTGTCCCCCATCAGGTTACTTAAGGGTGTATGTCTGCTGCCTGAACCTGAAGGCCAGGCAATGAGTCAAGATCATGGTGTGCAGCTGAGGAGCAGGTGTCTCTGAGAACCCAAACATCCCAGGGCACAGCTGGGAACATACCAAGGAAAACAGTCTCATCACACACATGGAAGACAAAGAGCCAGAAAATTAGCTGAGAAGCAGCTTAGAACTGGGTGGTGGTGCAGATCTCTAGAGCTGTCCTGCCACTGCCCAGGAGCATCCTGTATATCGGTCCTAATAAACTCATCTACTTATCAAGCTGGACTTGTGGGAGTCATTCTCTGGTATCTTGACTCCTTCCCAGTTTAGGGAAGGGACATTACAATCCCAGGTTTTTCTTATAACGTTGCTCCTGGTGACCACCTCACTATGAGACAGCTGGATCCAGCCTACTTGACTAGCCCCACTGACCCCCTGGACTATGCAGTTATGCCATAGTGACCACGTTACAGCCACAGCATGACTCCCTGGAACTGCATCTGCTTACTTTAAACTCACCAAGTAGAACTCCCTGTGGGAAATGTGCCTGGGTAATACCCTGGACCCCAGCAAAGGCTTCAGCCCACAGGACCCTCACACGCACTCTCTCTGTTCCTCTTGCTCTTGTTCTCCACCTACAGTCTGAGTGTGCAAGTCCCAGACAGCTTTCCTCTTCCTGTTGGCCCTGTGAGGCATGCTGCCTTCTTCTCTGAGAGAAGTAATAAAAACTACTCCTGTTACCTGTGTGTTCTTGCAAAAGATAATAAAATAATAAGAGTGGGAAAAACCCTACCTCTGTTATTTCAAGTGTTTTCTTCTGCTGTCTCCTCTGTCTCCCCTGACCGGCACACCTGACCCAACTCTCCTCCCGGTCAGGGCTCTCCTAGAAGGAGTAACTGGACACAGGTCACCTAAGAGCCAACAGGGCGTCTACTGGAGTAAACATGTTTCCTGTGAGGGGGACCCTGGTCACAAGTCAGACACATAGGCAGGAGGCATCCTTCGGGATGAGGCAGCATCCTCAGAAAGGCACATTGTCCACAACCAGGCCCGCTTCCCCTGGTCCTGCTGGGGCAGGGCAAGGGTTGCCACTCTCTTGGGAGAAATCTCAAGATGAAACTGGAGGAAAATACAAGGGCCTCAGATAAAATTAGTTTAGCCAGTTTTAAAGATATTGACATTTTCTTTTTCTTTCTTTCTTTTTTTTTTAAGATGGGGTCTCAGCCAGGCATGGTGGCTCACACTTGTAATCCCAGCACTTTGGGAGGTCGAGGCGGTGGATCACCTGAGATCAGGAGTTAAAGACCAGCCTGGCCAACATGGTGAAACCCCGTCTCTACTAAAAATACAAAAATTAGCCAGGCATTGTGGCACATGCCTGTAATCCCAGCTGCTCAGGAGGCTGAGGCAGGAGAATTGTTTGAACTGAGGAGGTGAAGGTTGCAGTAAGCCAGGATCGCATTGCACTCCAGCCAGGGTGACAAGAGTGAAACTCTGTCTCAAAAAAAAAAAAAAGATGGAGGTTTTGCCATGTTGCCCAAGCTGGTCTAGAACTTCTCAGCTCAAATGATCCACCCACCTTGGCTTCCCAAAGTGCTAGGATTAGAAGCTCGAACCCCCCTGCCTGGCTGATATTGGCATTTTCCTATTGTGATGTGAGAAGAGAAAAATCTGTGTTGCCACCATTTATTATTACTTTTTTGTTTTTTTTGCAAAAAAGTATTTAAAGTTGCTAGAAAGGTAATACAAAATAATACAAATTGTCTACATGGTATAAATCCCCTTGGGCATTAAATTCTTGTTGATATTACTTGTATGCTGAGTACCCTAAACGTGTGAAGTAAAAACATAAAAAAGTGTTTTCTCCAATACCTATCTCTCAAATAAGAGATATTAAATCACATTTCCCACTGGGGAGTGGCATCCTGAAAGCCACTCTGGCCGTACTCCATACCTTAGCCTCCAGGGTCAGATATCAGAACACTCATTCTAGTATGTAAAGTTCACACCCTGTTGTTTGGTTTTCATTTTTTATTTTTAAACTTCAAAGCAATTTTTCTTTCCTCCTCCAGGGCAGACCAGAACAGTGGGTGATTTGCCTCCTTTCATTCTCTTGGGAAAGTGAAAAGTGGAGAAGAGAATGTTTAAATTGTTGCCTGCTGGGGACACATTGCACTCCTCAATTTGGGTGGTAGCAACCGCTGTTGGAATTCGTTATCTGTGGGTCCAGGAAGGTTGTATGATGTCCTGATGTCCCACTGTGAGGACTTACTCTCTGTAATTCTCTTGGGCTTTGCAGTCCTTGAACAGCTTTGTTCTTCTCTTCTGGGGTCATCATGCCGAGTTCTCTGATGTATAAGGTGGTCCAGGCAAGTCTGTAGCTGCAGTGTCTACTTTTTGAGGCTAAAACCTTAAGCCATCAGACACTGGGGGATCTATTCCATATCTCCTAGGAGGCTGACTGGCATTTCTTCACCACATTGTCTCTCTTTACTATTCTTTTCCACTGGTACAGTACTCAGGAAAACTTCTCCAAGTCCGTGGTAAGCAGACATCCACCCAGAGTCAAAATGCTGGTCTCCTCTTCTAGCGTAGGCCTCCAGTCTTCACAAAGGACTCCCTGAGGTCCTCCTCCCTGGCTAAAGGGAGGGAAGCTCCCTTTGAGGGAAGAGTAAGAACAGTTTCTTCAGCCACCTCTGGTCCCTGGGTCTGGTCTCTCTTTCTGTGGATGAGGGTAGCAGGAGGGGATTCTGCGAGGGGGTGCTTGGTGGTGGGAACCATTCTCTTATCATCTCCATGAGAAAAGTGAGACAGGGCTGGCCTAGGCAGGGATCCGAACTTAGAATGTGAGACCTTAGCAGCAATTCCAGAGCAATGGCAACACGCATTCTTATTAAACGAGTTAGCTTTATAGTGATGGCTTATTTCATATCTGGGTTGCTAGAGCCTCCAGGTAACACAATAGAAGGAATGTGCTTAGACAGCCCAGAGCATCAGTCCACATTTTCAGTTAGAAAGCAATGAATGTATGTGAACCAGGTTGCTACATCAACTACTGTCTAGGACAAGGTGGTGCATAAATGAGTCCTTGTGTATCAATATTTTATTTTCATTCTATACTCTTACATTGATGAAAAAGTGAAAAGTTATTATGATGAATAGTAGCTGGATTCTTCCCTGTCAGTGCTAAGTGATCACATAGAAACCAAGGTTCAAATAAGCACAAATATTCCTACAGATTAGTATGATCATTTTCCTGACCTTTAAACATTGTTTATGCCATATGCACATTCAAAAATTATCATTTCCTCTTTTATTTGCAGAACTGAAATTTTGTTTTTTAAAGGACTGGTGCATCATTTTGCTTCTAGAAGCTTGGAAAAGCTCTGACAGACTCAAGTCTCTGCTGTGCTTCTGTGGTGGAGCCTGGGACAGACGTGGGGTTAAGGTTGTTGGATTCAGAGTTGCTATTCCTCCACTGCATCGGGACGGGTGACAAAGTTTTAGTTGTCAAAAATAATTTGTCCAATAAGAAAGTGCTTTTCTCTGTCTTAACCTCTTAATTCATTGTCTATCTCTGCCAGATATGTGTGTGAGTTAACCCAGATAGAAAATAAAACTTTGTGTATAAGTGATTCATTTTTAAAAATCACTTTTCTTAACATATGTAAAACCAAATTGTTTGAAAGTAACTTTTGCTTATTGGAAAGCCTAGTATCTTAAAATCTCAGGCTTCTTAAAAAAAAAAATGAACCTTTCATTTTAAAGTAGATTTACAGAAAATCTCCAGAAAAGTGAAGACAGAACAGAAAGCCCTCATGTACTGCACATCCTGTTTCCCTGTTATTACCATCTTACACGAGTGTGGTGCATTTGTTACAGTTAATTAACCAATATTGAGACATTCCTCCTAGCTGAAGTGCATGTGTTCGTCATTCAGATTTCTGTAGTTTTTGGCTAATGATGCTTTTCTCTTCCAGGATCCCATCCAGGATCCCACATTCCATGTAGTCACTGCCTCCTTAGGCTCCTTCTGGCTGCGACAGTTTTTCAGATTTCCCTTGTTTCTGATGATCTTGGCAGTTTTGAGGAAAACTGGTCAGGTATTTTGTAGAATGTCCCTTGTTTGGGATTTGGCAAATGTTTTCTTTTGGTTAGACTGGGGTTGCGTGTTTTCTGGAGGAAGATCACAGAGGGAAAGTGCCACTTTTATAAAATCATATCAAGGGTGCGTATCAGCATGACTTGTTAGTGTCAATGCTGACCTTGATCCACTGGCTGATGTAGTATGGGTCAGGCTTTTCCACAGTAAAGTTGCTGTCTTTATTCCCCTTTTCATTGTTGTATTCTTTGGAAGTAACGACATACAGTCAACACTTAAAGGGTGGGGAGTCAGCTGGGCAAGGTAGCTCATGCCTGTAATCTTAGCATTTTGAGAGGTCAAAGCAGATGGATCGCTTCAGCCCACGGAGGTTGAGGTTGCAGTGAGCCAAGATTGCGCCATTGTACTCCAGCCTGGGTAACAGAGTGAGACCCTGTCTCAACAAAAATTAAAAAATAAAAATAAAGAGTGGAAAGTTCTAGTTCACCTTACTGAGGGGAGAGTAGCTACATAAGTTGTACAGACTTCTTCTGCACAGGAGGTTTTCTATTTTCCTCCACTTTTAAATTCATTCAGTATTTATTTAGATGATTCATGCATATTTATTTTTTATTTTGGGTTACCATCCAATACCACCTTGTTTGGGTTTTTTAAATTGTTCCAGCTTTGGTCATTGAAGAGCACAGTTGGCTCTTGTGTCATTTTGACAAACTCCTGCTGTGTGTGTGTGTGTGTGTGTGTGTGTGTGTTTGAAGCACATTCTGGCATTACAAGATAATCCTGCCCTTTTTTTTTTTTTGGATAATCCTGTTTTATCTTTTTTTAAAAAGTTCTGTCCTATGGATATAATTTGGATGTTTGTCCCCTCCAAATCTCATGTTGAAATTGTGATTGCCAATGATGAAGATGGGGCATGGTGGGAGGTGATTGGATCATGGGGGTGGATCCCTCTTGAGTGGCTTAGTGCCACCCTCTTGGTGATGAGTGAGATCACATTAGATCTGGTTGTTTAAAAGAGCCTGGCACCTCCCTGCATCACTCTTACCATGTGACACGCTAGCTCCCCGTCAACTTCTGCCATGACTGTAAGCTTCTGGGGCCTCACTGGAAGCAACTGTCAGCACCATGCTTCCTATAAAGCCTGAAGAACAGTGAGCCAATTCAACCTCTTTTCTTTGTATACTATGAAGCCTCAGGTATGTCTTTATAGCAATGCAAGAACGACCTAATACACCTATCTTGAGTATTTCCTGCCTTAGCCCTAGAATCAACTGTTTCTTCAAGAAGCTCTGGTTCCTTCTATGGTAAACAGTGTGAGTCCAAAAGTATCTGAGACATGTCTCGATCAATTTAGAAAGTTTATTTTGCCAAACTTAAGGATGCACCAGTGAAACAGCCTCAGGAGGTCCTGATGACATATGCCCCAAGTAGTCAGGGTACAGCTTGCTTTTGTACATTTTAGGGAGACACGAATTTGAAGAAGTCGAAGAGGGGTCTTGCTATGTTGCCCAGGCTGGTCCTGAACTCCTGGTCTCAACCCATTGTCCCACCTCAGCTCCTGAGTAGCTGGGATCACAGGAGGAACTGCCTGTCAAGCCCTGCTGAATACTGAGTCTTTCCATCCCTTTCTCTCTGTGTTCCATACAAATGTTCTACTTAACTCTTCAGCAGACCTGATGGGTACTAACTTGTTACCTCTCTAGGCTTAACTCATCTCATGAGTCTCACCCATTTCAGCATTTGTCTTTTCCATAGTAGAACTGAATGTTTTCTAAAATACAGCATTATGTAGGTACATTAAACATCACACACACAGTACACAGGCAAAGAAACTAGTTAGAAGTCACAAGTGCAACAAAGTTTCCCGTTTTAGGGAATGGGAGCTCAAGTGATATTAAATAGATTGGTTGGGAACTGGAAAACATTAAAAATGTCAGATGTACTTCCAAATGAGGGTATGATCCAAAGGCTATATATATTGGTTAATTTACTCTGAAGAACTGAAAGTTTATTCAGAATACTCTATTATTTTTTCAAAAAAAGGTGCAAAAGACTTCACAAGGCTGGAAGAGAAGGAGCTGAGACATGGCCTGTTGCTAAAGGGTCTGCAATATTTTACCCCCCCCCTTTTTTTTAAGAGGAGCAATCTCACAAGAGTGCAACTATCTTCGTTATCCTAAAGATATTCCTGTCAAGTGTTACAACCCTGTTTAGCATCTTCTTGACACTTGTGAGGTAAAAGATTCCAAATCTCTGTATGGTCAAAGTTATTTGGAGCCTTGTGAAGCCTGGTGAGTTCTGCCCTTGCTTAGTAGAAGTGGGGCAGTCAGAGCTGCTTTTTGGGAGGACATCATCTTAGCACCAGGCCCTGAAAGAGTCAGTAGAATTTCGACAAACTGAGAAGACAGAGAATGATGTGCTAAAACAGCCAGCAGCCCAAGCATAGCAAGGAAAGCCCACAGCGTGTTTGGAGAAAATGATTCGTCTGCTGCATGAAACGGAATGGAAGCAATGAAGTCCAGTGCTCTGTGCAGTTAGAAGCCCAGCCTGCAAGATGGGCTCAGACAGAAGCAGAGGGTCATAGGTAGCTTTCCAGAAGTTACTATCAGACTTTATAACAGCACTAAGCGGATGCTGTTATACAGCTGTGTGGAGCACATGAATATTATCCTCTAAGGTGTGTTGCTAGCACCTTTGGGAAAGAAAAACTCTATAGCTCGATATGGGTAGTGAAAGTTATAAACCCAGAACAAAAGGTGTTCAGATTTGCTGATTGGCAGGGAAGTTCTGGGAGCTTCACATATTCTACAGTCTTGTATTTCTTCACAACAATCCCATATGTTTTTGTTGTTGTTGTTGTTGTCTTTTTTTTGAGACAGAGTCTCATTCTGTCTCCCAGGCTAGAGTGCGGTGGCAAGATCTTGGCTCACTGCAAACTCCACCTCCTGGGTTCAAGCAGTTCTCTACCTCAGCCTCCCTAGTAGCTGGGATTACAGGCAGCCACCATCATGCCCAGATAATTTTTGTACTTTTAGTAGAGATGGGATTTCACCATCTTAGCCAGGCTGGTCTTGAACTCCTGACCTCGTGATCCACCCACCTCAGCCTCCCAAAGTGTTGGGATTACAGGCATGAGCCACCCAGCCTCCCATATCTTATATCACATTTTTCTTTCCATTTTACAGGTGATGAAACTGAGACTCAGAGAGGAAAGCTCATTGGCCCAAGGTAACATAACAAATAGGTGGTGGAGGCTGGATTCTATGTGCACACCCTTAACTGAATGCTTTCAACCTCATTTTTTTTTTCTGTTTTCAAAGTGAGCTACAAACATTCACATTTTGAAAACTGATGGTGCCACATAAATGAATGTTGAATAAGTCAATGACTGAATACATAGATGGCTGAATGCAAGAGGCTCCCACTGAAAAGGAACATCCTTTTGGCTCTGAAAGTCTGGAAACACACAGAAGAAAAAAAGGAGAGAGAGTCTCTGTATTTTCACATTTCTGGAAGGCTGCAGAAAAAGGAGTGAATACAAATTTGTAAAAATCTGTATCAAATCTAGCCAAGTGCTGTAATCTCAGCTACTTGGAGGCTGAGGTGAAAGGATCGTTTGATCCCAGGAGTTTGAGGCTGCAATGAGCTACTATCACACCACTGCACTCCAGCCTGGGTGACAAAATGAGACCTCATCTCTTAAAAAAAAAAAAGTATAAAATCCAATGAAAGATTACCATGGCCAGGTATGGTGGCTCACACCTATAATCCCAGCACTTTGGGAGGCCAAGGCGGGTGGATCACCTGAGGTCAAGAGTTCGAGACCAGCCTGACCAACATAAAGAAATCCCATTTCTACTAAAAATACAAAATTAGCTGGGCATGGTAGCACATGCCTGTAATCCCAGCTACTTGGGAGGCTGAGGCAGGAGAATTGCTTGAACCCAGGAGGTGGAGGTTGTGGTGAGCCGAGATGGCATTATTGCACTCTAACCTGGGCAACAAGAGTGAAATTCTGTCTCAAAAAAAAAAAAAAGAAAAAAAAAGAAAGAAAGAAAGAAAAAAAAAGAAAGATTATCAATATGGACTTGCCAATGTTAATTTTAATTTTAATTTTTTTTTTAGACAAAGTCTCACTCTGTTGCCCAGGCTGGAGTGCAGTGGTATGATCAAAGCTCACAGCTGCCTCAAAGTCCTGGGCTCAAGCAATCCTCCCACCTTGTCCTTTCAGGTACCTGAAACTATAGGCACGAGCCACCAGGCCTGGCTGATTTTTAATTTTTTGTAGAGACAGGGGCTCACTATGTTGCCCAGGCTTGTCTAGAACTCCTGGACTTAAGGGATCCTCCCACCTTCGGCCTTCCCAAACACTAAATTATAGGTGTGAGCCATTGTGACTGGCCATTTTCTTTTTCTTTTTCTTTTTTTTTTTGTTTTAGTTACAAAAGGGATGTAAATGTGTGTGATCAGAGCTCAGAGCAACTTTCAAAGGCCTTTGACCATTACTTTTGATTTTTGTTTTCCAGTGTGGGACTTTCTCTAGAAATCTGTTTCTAGTGACCTACACAGTTTAAAGTTGTGAATTTCTTTTTCTGTCCTGCAGAGTCTTGTGCCTTTGGGTACGTGATGATGAGGAAGAGCTAGCTGCAAGCCCCATTCCTCAGCAGTACTATTCAGTTCCTATTCATGACAAAATGACATGGAAAGTATAGTGGCTGCATTTGTTTGTTTTTTAAAAATTCCCAGCTCCTAGAACTGACAGTTGCTATATTAATTGCACAAAAGTTTGCACAAAGACTAAGAAGATGACTGAATGGAAATTAATCCCACACTGTCAATTCAGTAGTCATGTGAACTCACATCTCAGAAACAGTGGGAAGATAATAGAAAGAATGTCTTTATAGTCATTGCCTTTCTTAAAGCCCTTTTCAATATTTGGTGAATTCTTTTCATATTAATTACTATTTTTTTTCTTGTTTCAGTAAACCTACACACATATTAAATTTAACACGAAATTGCATTTATCATGTGTTCTAAAATTTTCTGCGTCTTAGAACATCCTGCGTCTTAGGATGGTTGGCTCTCTTAAACATCTTGCTGGCCTCTGGAGAGACTGCCCCTCCCAGGGCTGGCCAATTCTGGAGATAACAAATAACTCAGCCGGGAGCATGTGTTTTACGTGCAAACTACCCAATCCCAAGTCTACTCCCAGCCTCTCTCCTTTATCTAACTCTTACACACCACGCCAATATCCCCACTGCCCTAAATCCTCCCAGGGCTACCTACCAGGCAACTAGAGATGACCCCTGTAAACCAGAGCTATTGGGAGAGGGAAAGAGACAGAGAGAGAGAGAGAGAGAGAGAGAGAGATAGTAGTACTCTGAAGCTAAACTTACCCATATTTTAAAATTTGTGAGAATTTAGCTATATTTTCAAAGAAAGGAAATGTGCAAAACAATGTAAATAAATTTAACCTGTAAAATTAGTGTTTTTGAATAACCCAGTAAAGAAAAGGAAAGATTATTAAAACATATTTGCACAGACCTTTAATGCTTTCCCAAGCCACTGTTGAAAAGTCAAAAGAGGCTGGGCGTGGTGGCTCACGCCTGTAATCCCAGGTGGGTGGATCACTTGAGGTCAGGAGTTTGAGACCAGCAGGGCCAACATGGTGAAACCCCATTTCTACTAAAAATACAAAAATTAGCCGGGCGTGGTGGTGCACACTTGTAATCCTAGCTACTCTGGAGGCTGAGGCAGGAGAATTGCTTGAACTCAGGAGGCAGAGGTTGCAGTGAGCCAAGATTGCGCCATTGCACTCCAGCCTGGGTGACACAGCGAGACTCCATTTCAAAAAAAAAAAGTCAAAAGAAACTAAATGTTATTAGTAAAGGTCAAACCTGGAATAGAAAGTACAGATAAAGAAAAGTTGGTGTGTGTGTATGTGTGTGTGTGTGTTATTTTATAAAGGCTTACCTTCAAAGAACCTCGAATATGTAACTCTCTCTGTATGCAACTATAACTTTCACTTGCAAAAGTGTACCAGTTTGAACAGTAAATCACCCATTCACCTATCTAAACATCACATGATAAGTAACATTTAGATAGGTGAATGCGTAATTTTAGTACAGGGAATTTTTAGAATATTTTTAGCACATAATTAGATGAGCAAGTATGGAAAGTATGTTGTTACAAAGAGTTTACTCTGAAGGACCCATAGTGAGTCCTCTAAACCAGTGCTTAATCTAATTAGTTCTTGTAGCTAATGACAAATCACATAGTTTTATAAATTACCAGTGGTCACTAAAAATTATTACTATCACCAAGCCTGTTTTCTTGATTTTACTTAT
Source organism: Trachypithecus francoisi (assembly GCF_009764315.1). NCBI lineage: Eukaryota > Metazoa > Chordata > Mammalia > Primates > Cercopithecidae > Trachypithecus > Trachypithecus francoisi. Next base: position 7,876,679 of record NW_022681472.1, read on the forward strand.
AGGTTGATTTTAGTGCATTTGAGCTACAATCCTATTTTATTATCTAGAAAATGCCTTGAAGACATCTGTGGACCTACAGACTTCCAGGGCTACTTTCTGCATACAAAGGAGGCATGAACAGGCCTTTCTACTCAGAAGTGGACTAAGGTGAATCCATCCAACCAACATCTGTCATAGTTCTTTGTGTCCCAGACACCTCATGTATGTTGAAATTAGCTGATTTCATGATTCAGAATAGATCTGGTCTTCAACCTCAAAGTTGTCCAGTGCATCCCCAGTTCAACCTCAGAAGAACCTTTCAGAAGCCCACCAGCTCATGAAACATTCCTTCTGGGGGTCTCTGGTGGGCACAGAATAAGCCCCCCTTCCCCTCAGGGTCTGCCTGTCTGTCCCTTAACCTGTTCTCCTGCTCCTGCATTCCGGGTTCCCTCCACCTAAGGCAAACTGCCAGGGGCACCTGCCCAGCATGGAAAGCTTTGGTCTTCAGGGTCTTGACTTTTTACCAGCATCTCTGAAGCCCCAAAGTCATATAAGAATTTATTTGACTGAAAATTATTTAAGAACTTTATGTGTTAATTTTCCTTATAAAGTGAAAGTTGATCACTTTCTTTTTCCATATTTCCTTTGCCCAGACACAACTTATTGTTACTCTGTTTTCAATATCGAAGCAGGAAATGGAATTCACTGTGAGCCTGCCCCAGTGCTATTCAGACTCATTCTATCTAGGGAGCAACTTCACTCCATAATTTGTGTAGATACAGTTACTTACCTACCTACCCCCTCTCTAGTACATAACTCCCCACACACACCCACAGACTTCTTCCCCTAGGGAACTACTCAGTGGTGTGTCTCCCTTTACCAGTCAAGTGCACAAAATCAGTGCATGCTGTGCTGGTCAATGTGGTGATCTTTTTCCCTCTTTTAACCTGGGGAAGAGAGTTTATGGCAGAGACCACAGCTTTAATCCACACATCTTTGTGTACCAACTTCAATGTTCTACAAGACACAGAAGAGAATGGGTCCAGCGATTCCTCCTGAGCAGTCATCACGGAAATCTCTTGCTCTCCTTTGGGAAGATGACTTTCACTCTTAATGATGAATCAGTACTCACCATTATTACATGGACTGGTGAACAAGAACTTGTTATCTTCCAGCACTGTGCTGTGCTTCACTCAAGCTGGTTAATTCCTGCACTTTCCTGTATTACTGAATGATTTTTCTTTTCTTCTGAATGGCAGTTTTTAAATGTAGGACTACTGTTTCTTCATCATTTGAGTTTGGGAATTAGGTCTCAAATGAGGCAGCTTATGAAATCTGCTTTGGAGGTCAGGGGTCTTCTCCATAGTGAAAAACATCTACCTGACCCTTTTCAGGCCCCAAACTCCTCTCCAGGGTGTAGTGAATGCATGGCAGTGGGCATCCCTCCTGTAAATGGAGGAGCTTAGATCTCTGGAGGAAACTTCTGGGCTGTATGTGGCTACCATGAAAACGGCTACAGTGGGAATAAAAGGGCTTTGATCACCTAGTCTTGAGTTCCAGGCAGTTTTTCTGGGCCATGCCACTGATCAAGCATGGTGACATTGAAGGAAGGTATTCTCCTTTTTTTCTTTTTTGAAAGTGTCTCACTTTGTCGCCCAGGCTGGAGTGCAGTGGTGCAATCATGGATCCTTGCAGCCTCCGCCTCCTGGGCTCAAGAGATCCTTCCACCTCAGCCTCCAGCATAACTGGAACTGCAGTGCGCACCACCATACCTGGCTAATTTTTGTATTTTTTATAGAGATGGGGTTTCACCATGTTGTCCAGGCTGGTCTTGAACTCCTGGCCTCAAGTGATCCACCCGCCTTGGCCTCCCAAAGTTCCAGGATTACAAGGGTGAGTCACTACTCCCAGTCTGGTATCTTCTTTTGTACTTTTCAGAAGAACTCAAAATGGATGAGTTGGCATAAAACTACATCTGCTGCTCTAGTGCCAGTGAATAGGCCATGAAGCGTGTGGCTCGGATGGGACTTTAGCTCTGTGACCTGCCGGGTATTCAGAAAGCAGCCACACATAGCTTAGGGGTTCAAGACAGCAGTGGTGCGTGAACCACCATGGGTCAAGAGGAACAGTTGATCTGATCTGATCTCCGCTGGCCCCCCAGGGCTTTCGTGCAGACATAGCTGGCAGCCAGATGGTGGCGCTGTGGACGCAGGCCCTTTCACTAGGGTACAGGCAGCTGCGGTTGAAGAGTCTACCTACAGGGGAGCGTGGAGTTCTGCTCCCCCCATGGGCAACAGGCAAGCCACACAGAGGACCAACTCTTCAACAAATGTTGGTAACATTTGTGGTACTGAGGGTTGAGAGCTAGGGGTATTCTTAAAACTATTAGGGGATTCTCTCTTGCTAGTGAAACAGATGGGAAGCCGAGGAGCTACTGCACTTTGAACATTGACTTTAGTTTTAATCACAGACTGTTAAGGCTGGGACATATTTTTCTTTAACTTTTAGACTCAGGGGGTGCATGTGCAGGTTTGTTGTATAGGAAAACTTGTGTCACAGGGTTTTGTTGTACACATTATTTCATCACCCAGGTACTAAACCTAGTGCCCAACAGTTATTTTTTCTGTTCTTCTCCCGCTTCCCACCCTCCCCCCTCAAGAAGGACCCAGTGTCTGTTGTTTCCCTCTTTGTGTCCATGTGTTCTCATTATTTAGCTCAGACTTATAAAGAGAACATGGGATATTTAGTTTTCTGTTCCCGTGTTAGTTTGCTGAAGATAATGGCCTCCAGCTCCATCCGTGTTCTGGCAAAAGATAAGATCTTATTCTTTTTTATGACTACATAGTACTCCATGGTGTATATGCACCCTATTTTCTTTATCCAGTGTTTCATTGATGAGCATTCAGGTTGATTCCATGTCTTTGCTATTGTGAAGAGTACTGTCATGAACATTCATGTGCATGTGTTTTTATGGTATAATGATTTATGTTTCTCTAGGTATATTCCCAGTAATAGGATTGCTGGGTCAAATGGCACTTCTCTTTTAGCTTTTTGAGGAATTGCCACACTGCTTTCCACAATGCAATGGTTGAACTAATTTACAGTCCCACCAACAGTGTATAAATGTTCCGTTTTCCCTGCAACCTTGCCAGCATCTGTTGTTTTTTGACTTTTTAATAGTAGTCATTCTGACTCATGTGAAATGGTATCTCATTGTGGTTTTGATATGCATTTCTCTAATGATCAGTGATGTTTAGCTTTTTTTTCTTACGTTTGTTGGCTACATGAATGTCTTCTTTTGAGAAGTGTTTGCTCATGTCCTTTACCCACTTTTTAATGGGGTTGTCTGTTTTTTTCTTGTAAATTTAAGTTCCCTGTACACTCTGGATATTAGACGTTTGTCAGATGGGTAGCTTGCACAATTTTTCTCCCATTCTGTAGGTTGTCTGTTCAGTCTGCTGATAGTCTGTTGTGCTGTGCAGAGGCCCTTTAGTTTAACTAGATCCTATTTGTCAATTTTTGCTTTTGTTGCAATTGCTTTTGGTGTTTTCGTCATGAAATCTTTGCCTGTGGTTACGTCCTGAATAGTATTGCCTAGATTTTAAGAAATATTTAATTCAAAGCAACAATATTAACAGTTCACTTCTCATCTGAAAAGATAGAAGAAAAAAGACAATAGATCAACCTATGTTTTTGAGATGGAGTCTTGCTCTGTTGCCCAGGCTGGAGTGCCATGATGTGATCTCGGCTCACTGCAACCTCTGCCTCCTAGGTTCAAGTGATTCTCCTGCCTCAACCTCCCTAGTAGTTGGGATTACAGGTGCATATCACCATGCCCAACTAATATTTGTATTTTTAGTACAGATGGGGTTTCACCATGTTGGCCAGGCTAGTCTTGAACTCCTGACCTCAAGTGATCCACCCACCTTGGCCTCCCAAAGTGCTGGCATTACAAGTGTGAGCCACCACGCCCAGGACTGAACTCTGAGCTTTTTTTCTTTTTTCTTTTTTCTTTTTTGAGATGGAGTCTCACTCTGATGCCCAGGCTGGAGTGCAGTGGCGCCATCTCGGCTCACTGCAAACTCCGCCTCCTAGGTTCAAGCCATTCTCCTGTCTAAGCCTCCCAAATAGCTGGGATTACAGGCATCTGCCACTATGCTCAGCTAGTTTTTGTATTTTTAGTAGAGATGGGGTTTCACTATGTTGGTCAGGCTGGTCTTGAACTCCTGACTTTAAGCAATCCACCAGCCTCTGCCTCCCAAAGTGCTGGGATTACAGGCATGTACCATCACACCCAGCCAGCTTTTTTTCGTATGCTTGTTGGTCATGTGTATGTCTTCTTTAGGAAAGTGTCTGTTCATGTCCTTTACTCACTTTTTAATGTGGTTGTTTTTTTCTTTTTAAAGATGCCGGATATTAGACCTTTGTCAGATGCATAATTTGCAAATATTTTCTCCTATTCTTTATGTTGTCTGTTTATTCTGTTGATAATTCTTTTGCTGTGCAGAATCTCTTAAGTTTAATTAGATCCCATTGGACATTTTGGTTAGCAAGAAAGGACAATGCCTCGAGTAATAATCACAATGTAGGACATCTTTAAGGAACAAAGGTAAAAGTTTCTGGAGGTTGAATGACCAATTCTATTAAACTGTCACAGTTTGAAAATTACCAGAATGCTCTCTCCTTCAGTATATGGTTTATGCCTCAAGTTTAAGGGAATGATTTCTATTGTCTATGAATACAGCTGAAAAAAACAAAACAAAACAAACCTGGTCAAAATATCTCTCTCTTTTGGAATGGCAGTGTTCACAAGCCCCTCTTGCCCAGCTACACAAAGTAGTTAGACATCATGCACCTGGTCCGACAATGTTGAGACATGTAGTGATTTATGATCATAATAAATTAGTGTTTCTCAAAACTTACTCTGTGGAACCTTGAGTCAAATAACTTTGAGAACTTTGCCAACTGTATCTTCTTAATTATTGCGAAAGTTGTCAGAATCAAAACGGAGTCATGAATATTAAGAAAACCCTGCCAAATGGAGCCAGCGAAAACCGTAAAGAAAGGGTTCTGACACTTGTGTGCCTGATGATGAAAAAGACTATACAAAAACCACAACCTGGCACACAACCCATTGCAACTGTACAAAAAATATATACAAGAATATCTGCCCAGCAACTGCCTGTCCAAACTTGTACTGGTGTTGCCCTTGTCATTGGTCTTTGTAAACAAAGGTAAGTATTTAAAAAACAATTATGTAGTCCTCATTTTTTTCTTTAGAAATCTTTGCCTTCTTTTACCTCCCTGACACATATATTAATAGTTTGCTAGGGTATGTGTATTCCCATTGCAATGTTCTATTCCCTAATAAATATCTTTTAGAGAGCCTCTCTCTGTTATTTAGGTTGGAAATATTCATAACACTTGTGAGCCTATTTCATAGCTCCGAGAAGTTAGATGATAATGTGCCTTTACATCTTGTTTAGTCAATAATTTGCCCAAATTATTTGATCTTGAAATGTTACTTTAGCAAGATACCTAGTAACCGTTTGTATAAATCTGTCTGATATCGTGTAGGAGTTATTTTTTTTTAATTCGTCACATCTCTTAATGCTGATATGAGAAACTTTAAGCAGTACTTTTGGTGCCAAGATACTGAGCATAATGCTCTAAGACATAGAGAACACACAAGAAGCAGCAAAGTTCGGGAATTGGTAATATGAATTGTTAGAAGATCAATAGACTGTGGAATTCTAGGCTGCTCTCTGGAATGTAGACTAACCCACTGACCATCTGGTAGATCAGGAGGCAGATGAAACCAAGAATTTCCTTCTGGGCCTATGAAAATAAGGAACAAGCAGGGATTAGGAAAGATGAAAATGAGATTCAGAAGGGGTGAGAAAGCAGGAAAGGCCAAGAGATAATAGACTGTAAACAAAGAAGAAAATGTCAAAGTTAAAGATGGTGGAGAAGGTCTAAGCAGTAGTTGGCAGTCTTCTATTTCTGGGTGGATGAAGTGGAGTGGAGATGAAGATTCTTGGCAGCTGTGACAATGTGCAAGGAGGGTCTTGAAGAATTAGCAGGAAGGAGAGTAGCAAGCACAGGCTGAGGAGGCTCCTGGGACTCAAATGATAGGGTTTTTAAGGAATAATAATCATGACACAAAGGGCCGGGCGCGGTGGCTCAAGCCTGTAATCCCAGCACTTTGGGAGGCCGAGACGGGCGGATCACGAGGTCAGGAAATCGAGACCATCCTGGCTAACACGGTGAAACCCCGTCTCTACTAAAAAATACAAAAAACTAGCCGGGCGAGGTGGCGGGCGCCTGTAGTCCCAGCTACTCAGGAGGTTGAGGCAGGAGAATGGCGTAAACCCGGGAGGCGGAGCTTGCAGTGAGCTGAGATCCGGCCACTGCACTCCAGCCCGGGAGACAGAGCAAGACTCCGTCTCAATAATAATAATCATCATCATCATCATGACACAATTTATGCCACATCCCTCAGCCCTCACCACTGCAGTGCACCCCAGAAGCCCAGAAAGAGTCTGTCCAGGTGCAGGGCAGGCTGGAACTGCTGGGGAGCTAACTCCCCCAAAACTTTCCCCGCAGCAGCCTGGCTTCCTTGCATCTCAGGTAGGGAAGCTGTGAGATGTGTGCTTTTTGCTCTCTTTAGAAAGAGTTTTCTTGAGGGCCGGGCGCGGTGGCTCAAGCCTGTAATCCCAGCACTTTGGGAGGCCGAGACGGGCGGATCACGAGGTCAGGAGATCGAGACCATCCTGGCGAGCACTGTGAAACCCCGTCTCTACTAAAAAAAAAATACAAAAAACTAGCCGGGCGAGGTGGCGGGCACCTGTAGTCCCAGCTACTCGGGAGGCTGAGGCAGGAGAATGGCGTGAACCCGGGAGGCGGAGCTTGCAGTGAGCTGAGATCCGGCCACTGCACTCCAGCCCCGGCGACAGAGCAAGACTCCGTCTCAAAAAAAAAAAAAAAAAGAAAGAGTTTTCTTGAAGGAGGAAACCCCAGGTGCCCACATAGAATGTATGTGCTACCCTTTAAGTCCTGCTTTCCATTCCAGCACCACTTCTTCCCTTCCCCAGCAGGTGTTTCCAGCCCCTTCCACAGAAGCTACTTGTGGTGTTGGTGGGCCAGTTCGGGTTCTTGACTTCGTGGCACAAAATAATTTGAGAGTGTGGTCAGTGCAGTGGCTCATGCCTGTAATTCTAGCACTTTGTGGGGCCAAGGCAGGAAGATTGCTTGAGCCTAGGAGTTCAAGACCAGCCTGAGTGAGATCCCATCTCTATAAAAATAAATAAAATAAAAAAGAAATAAAAAAATTGAGAGTGAGTTCAAAGTGAAAGTAGGTAAAGAAGTTTATTGCAAAGGGAAAGTAGCTCTGATAGCTGGGTGCTTGAGAAGGAGAGAGCGCCATCTGGCACTGTACTACCCATTATGGGAGATGCGCATGATTATTCAAAGGGGTGGGAAGGGGTGTTGCTGTTGAGCATGTTGCAGATGGTTTCCCAAGCCTGCACGTGTGGTGGCCACACAGGCTAGTACGTATATCACATGTCTCATTAGCATATTAATTCTCCACCCAAGGGTGTATTTTTTACTATTATAATGAACACAGGTCAGCTCAAGGACACTAATGTTGAGTTTCTGCGTTCATGCGAATTTGTGAGTTTTCCCATCTGCCCTTTTACCTCCTGACTGCAGCATGTTCTAACCATGAGACCAGGATGTGGTTTGTGCACTGTCAGGCAGTTTGTTCTCTCCATCAATTTGGTAAGTTTGTTTCCACTTGAGGGAGGCTATGAGCATCCTATCTAACCTACCTCACTTGCATTTGAATTCTTGTCTCAATCTGCATGTGGGGAACCCAAACTAATTCACAAACATCATGCCATTTGGCCATGAAGATAACTCTAAAGGATGGCAGAATAATATTATTTCCCCTTTTATTTTATTTTGTTATTATTATTTTTGAGATGGAGTCTCGCTCTGTTGCCCAGGCTGGAGTGCAGTGATGCCATCTCGGCTCACTGCAACCTCCACCTCCCAGGTTCAAGTGATTCTCGTGCCTCAGTCTCCCAAGTAGCTGGGACTATAGGCGTGTGCCACCACACCCAGCTAATTTTTGTATTTTTAGTAGAAATGGGGTCTTACCATGTTAGCCAGGCTTGTCTCGAACCCCTGACCTCAAGTGATCTGCCTGCCTCAGCCTCCCAAAGTGCCGGGATTACAGGCATGAGCCACAGCGCTAGGCCTGTTTCCCCTTTTAAAAAGGAAACAGGTTGTACATTTTTCAAAGCCACCCACGTAGTAAGAAGCTGAGCCGAGAGATGAACTAGCCTTCCGACTTCAAGCTCTGTGTTCTCATCCCTACAACCTGAATCCCTATATTCAAGATGTGTTACTGTTCACAAGGTTGGTAGATTACCATGAGGGTGGAGAGAGGAAAGTATATATTGATGTGTGAATATTGATGTGAGAGTGTGATAGGGAAACAATGCCCAAGGTGAAACACAGGCATTATCAGTACAAGGGAAGAAGGTACAATGCAATGGATTAACCTAAATCAAAGGTGATCCAGGACTCTTGAAAACCATATGTTAACCAAGGTGATAAGTCAAAAGGGTAAAAGACCAAAGACAGAGCTAAGTTTATTCATTGTAGAAAGTGGATTTGGGGCTGGGCACTCTGGCTCACGCCTGTAATCCCGGCACTTTGGGAGGCCAAGGCGGGCGGATCACCTGAGGTCGGGAGTTTTCGAACAGCCTGACCAACACGGAGAAACGCTGTCTCTACTAAAAATGCAAAAGTAGCCAGGTTGGTGGCGCATGCCTGTAATCCCAGCTACACTGAAGGCTGAGGCAGGAGAATCGCTTGAACCCGGGAGGTAGAGGTTGCAGTGAGCCGAGATGGCGCCATTGCACTCCTCCTACCTGGGCAACAAGAACAAAACTCCATCTCAGAAAAAAAAAAAAAAAGTGGATTTGGTAGGAACCAAAGGATGTCCGAAAATATCTTTTTTTATTGGTACATAATAACCATACACATATACGGAGTACATGTGATATTTTGATACACGCATGCAATGTGTAATGACCAAATCAGGACATTTAGAATATCCATCATCTCAAACATTTATCTTTTCTTTGTTTTGGGAACATTTCAAATCTTGTCTTCTAACTATTTTGAAATATACAGTATCTTGTTGTTAACTCTAGTCACCCTGCTGTGCTGTGGAAACTTACTTATTCCTTCTCTCTTAACTGTATGTTTGCACACATTAACCGACCCTATACTGCCCACTCTCTCCTTCCCAGCCTCTGGTAACCATCATTCTACTCTCTACCTGCATAAGATCAACCAAAAATATATTTGAAAGACCAGAGGGGGAGCAAAGTCTAGGAATCTTTTGAGATGTGCTCATGGTCATTAATAAGACATTTCAATATTATAGGATTACACAAAGTAGAATTACAGGCCGGACGTGATGGCTCATGCCTGTATTCCCAGCACTTTGGGAGACCAAGTCAGGCAGATCACCTGAGGTCAGAAGTTCGAGACCAGCCTGGCCAAGATGGTGAAACCCTGTCTCTACTAAAAAGACGAAAATTAGCTGAATGTAGTGGTGGGCACTTGTAATCCCAGCTACTTGGGAGGCTGAGGCAGAAGAATCGTTTGAACTCAGGAGGCAGAGGTTGCAGTGAGCCGAGATTATGCCACTTCATTCCAGCCTGAGGGAAAGAGCGAAACTCCATCTCAAAAACAAACAACAAACAACAACAACAACAACCAATGAAAGAAAATAGCGTTACAAAACTGAAGAGATTACAATACTGGTCTCGCCATTATTTTTACTACTCTACTCCCTCCTTTCCTAGCTGACACTCACTCCCCATCCATGTCTATTCATCTAAAAATCCTGGTGTCCCCTGGTTGATGGCCTCCAGGCTGCTGGATTTGGTCCCTTCTGTGACAACTTTACTGACAGACACCAGCTTTCTAACTACACAGAAGTCTTGCTGCACTTCATAAGATGATGGAGTGAATGTATTCCTGTAGAACATTATTTGCACAGGTAACCATGGAAATAATACTTATTTTGTCTAAGTCACTTGAGGACAAACCATTTCCTTATCTGCACTCTCTTTTTCTTTCTAAAATGAGTTCAAGGTAATTTAGATCAGTGGGGACTAATGGGAAAGACCTTTGTGAAATCAGAAAGCTTGGATTTCTCTCTTCCTTTTACCTCTGACTAATTGTGACACTGAAGCAAGTTTTTTTAGAAGACCCTGTTGAGAAAGGCAAGAGCAGGGAGCCATCTGGTGTGTGAGGTCCCTGCTGGCTGAAAAAGTTATGGGGCTAAAAATAATCTCAACACGATGACTCTGTTGAAATTAAGCACCCAGGCAAATAAGCTGGCCATTGACCAACCCAGGAGACTGCCATTTTCCCACTGCCTGTACAAAGATGAGACGGGATAAATAGTCCTCGAAAAACCACAGCCCTGCTGAGGGGGTGAGTGTGGGGGGATGACAAGTATATGGTTTCAAAATGACCATAAAGTTGGAAGCATGATCTGTAATTCTCTTGATGCCTCTTGATGAGTTCGAATAGAGTGCACATGAGTGAAAAAATAAACTATGCAAATATAGAGGGGGTGACTGGTTGGAAACATGATTGGCAATGCCAAATATGGCCAAGGATTTGAAAGATGTAGACAATTCCAGGTGAATTCTTATAATGTTATTCATACAGTGCTATATTAATTCTAAATGTATGAGAAGTATGATAATTACTCATTTTCTTCATATTTTTATTATAATAAGCTTCAAGCAGAGAAGTTGAATTTTACAGTACATACCTATATATGCACAACCTAGATTTTATAATTAATATTTTACTATAGTTACTTTATTGCATGGCTATTAATCTGTCCATCCCTTTCTCATCCATCAACCCATCTTGTTTTTTTATTCATTTCAAAGTAAGTTGCAGACATAAGTACACTTCCCCTTATAATCAATAGTATTTCAGTTCTTTTTATTTTATTTTTTGAGATGGAGTCTTACTCTGTTGCCCAGGCTGGAGTTCAGTGGCATGATCTCAGCTCACTGTAGCCTCTACCTCCTGGTTTCAAGATCCTCCTGCCTCAGCCTCCCGACCAGCTGGGATTACAGGTGCACACCACTGTGCCTGGCTAATTTTTGTATTTTTTGTCTCAAAAATAGTAATAAGGAGTCAGGGACAATTTTAACAAGGATTATTAAGTGGAAAAGTAATTTATTACCAGACGTTTAGAGTCTTCTTCCCTTCCCTTGTGTACATTCATTTGTGCTGTCTCACTGCCTAGCTTATTGTCTAGAATATAGTATGTGCACTATTAAATATCTGTTAATTGAATGTCAGTATAATCTTTGGGGTCTTAACCTGTTTGGGCAGAAAGACAAGGAAATTAGCTGGATGACCATTCCAGATTCTTGTCTAGCTTGTCATTCTGGTTTTATCATTTAACTCAATTTCATAGTCATTTGATCTTTTAAAAAGTTTAGAATGTTTTCATGAGCATGCCTGCCTGGAGGGCCCTCTTCCCCCGTGCAGTTCTCAAAACATCTGCGCCAAAGTGGTTTGTGCATATGGAATTGACTGCTACTGCTTCGGGGCTGGGACAGGGTTGAATGCGATAGCCATCATTTTAACAAACTGCTACATAAAACGGAACGACAAGGGGAGTATTGATTGGATCCTCTATCTGCCTCCCCCAGCACCGCTCAAAGTTGAATGTTTCCGTTGACTTTCTAATTGTTCCTTTTCCCCCTCATCTTAGCACTTAAGAATAATACTTTAATACTAAGGAAAATTCAGTATAGTCTGGACCTGTCGTGCATCCTGTTCAAGGGAAGGAGGGGAAGTAAATGGGTGGCAAGAGGAAGAAGGACAATCTAATTGAATATTTATTAGATGCCAGCTATTTTCTTTTTCTTTTTCTTTTTTTTGTGACAGAGTCTGACTGACGCCTAGACTAGAGTTCAGTGGTGCAATCTCGGCTCACTGCAACCTCCACCTCCTGGGTTCAAGCAATTCTCCTGCCTCAGCCTCCTAAGTAGCTGGAATTACAGGCATCTACCACCAACCATGCCTGGCTCATTTTTGTATTTTTAGTAGAGACGAGGTTTCACCATGTTGGTCAGGCTGGTCTTGAACTCCTGATCTCAAGTGATTTGCCCACCATGGCCTCCCAAAGTGCTGGAACTACAGGCGTAAACCACTGCACTCGGCCTGGGATTTTCATATATTCTGTATTTTATATACTAAATATTTATTTATTGCTCACTATGTGCCAGAGATTTTCGTATACTATATATAGTATTTGTCTCATTTGATCTCCAGAGGAACATTGTCATTCTAAAACCCATTTTCCACGCAAAGTAGAAGCTGAGGTTCAAATAAATGAATTTGAATTTAAATCTGAGCTTGGTTGACTTCAAAAACCCAAGCGGTCTCCATTCTCTCACCCTACCTAAAGGAGTTCTGTTAACAAAAGGACCTTGTTTTGTTACCAGGGGTCCTGGATACCCCAAAAAGGGCTCTTTCCTGTTCATTGTTGTGAAGCTAATACCCAAAGCCAAAAGTGTCAAGCAGTGCAGGCTTTATTCTAAGGCCGAGGAATTGGAGAAGTGGGACCAGAGCTTGCAAATCAATTTCTCAGTTTCTGAGAACCAGGAAATTACAAATTCAGGGTGTCTTCATTGAAGGGGTTGGGCATTAAGAGCAAGGGGAGGAACGTTCATGGTTTTTTTGGGAAGCAATGAAGATTTTCCTGGAACAGGGAGCTACCTTTTTTTGTCCTTTCTTGGTCTTTCCCGGTCATTGTCATAGTGATTGTCAGCTGTCATGGTGCTGGTGGCAGTGTCATTTAGCATAGAAATTGGATTATAATGAAGCTAGAGGTTCTTCAGAGGTCAAGTAAGCGGCCATACTGGATTTCACTAGCTTCAGCCAGTTTAGTTCTAAGAAGGAACTAATGATCACAGGCATCGTGCTTCCTAAAAATAAGCAGAGTTGAAGCTGAGTAGGAATTTAGTTACGTCATGTAGGCATTACATTGGGCAATAAAAGCAGAGAGGGGGCCCAGCTAAGCCACCTAGGCACTACAATGGGTGACAATTTTATAGTATTATAGAAAAGATTCTCTGTCTGATTTCTTCCACATTTACAGAACTCCAGATTTACTTTCAGGAATCAAAGCACCAAGAAAGATTCAACTTCCTTCAGAGATTTTGGAAACGAAGTTAAGGGATCATTTCTCCTGCCTCTCACTCCTACATCTTCTTTCTTAGCTGGCTCCTAACTCTGTTGGGTATAGGTGATCTGGGTTCGCGACAAAGGATGAAAAATAAAAAAAGGATGCCAAGCAATAGCAATTTTCAGCGTAGCAAGAATGCCACTTTGGTAGGCAGGTTCTATGTCTCCTGTGCAATGATTGCCGCTGGCTGGGATCACCCAGCCAGGAGGGTAAATTGGCAGTGTGTTTCTGCCTCTTGCCCAGAAGGTGCCCATTGTCTTCATGCTGGTCCTTGGCACCCTGGAATATCCCCCATCCCTGCACTGCAGTGTCCCAATTTGGCTTAGTGTGGCTGGCACCCATCATCCCAAATTATTCCTCTCTGCTCAGCTACAGAATTATCATTTCTATTTCCAACTGGCAACAGCTTGTCACCCATCGGAGATATATTTCCTTCTAAACAAAGCTCTTATCCTGCCAGTCCTTGCATAAAAATGTTCAGTGTTTTCCTGTTGTAGTTAGAATGAACCCAAACTCCTTGCCATGGCCTATGAAACCTGTGATCTGGCCCAGCTCTTCCATTTCATGTCCCATTACTCTACTCCTTGCTCTTGGGACCCAGACACCATTCTTGCTTTTCTGAGACACTCCAAATGCATTTTCATTCTCATTTGCTGTAACCTACTTCTTTCCCATCATGCAGGGTGCTGCTCATTTGGAATCTCAGCGGGATTCCTCTGCTAACCCTTCAACCTTGAATAGCTTCCTCCCCACCCACAGAGGCCTCACCTTTATCATCACCTTTTCTATTTTTTCAAAGAAAGTTTCACAGTTAGAAATCATGCTTCAGATGGATTTGTTCATTTTGTTTTTTGACTCTCTCCACTGAAATATCCACTCCATTTGCCAGGGGCCATATCTACCTGTTTTTCACTATACTCCTTGTGCATAGAACATTGTGTACTCAATAAATGTTGTTCAAATGAAGGCAATGTATGAGCACTAAAGGTTGGCTGACCGTCAAAGCAGAATTCTAGTTACCATGGCAAATGGATAAATGAAATATTTTGCATAGAAATGGGAGGCAGGAGGTAGGGATTAGGTCCTACACTCTCCCTACAATTTTCCCACATTATTGGCACATGTAAGTTAAAAACAAATACAGGCAGTCCTTATTGTGCTTGGTTCCAGTAGGTGTGAATATCAGTTACCATAGTTTAGCTTAATAAGCCAGCCTTCTAACAACACCGCTAAAATTTCTATTGTTACCATGATACATTAATTGTGAGTAATTTCATACTGACATCGCTGCCAGGAATCAGTTCACAAATCATTAAATGAATACCATGCTTATCCTGGTCAGTGACCGAACACATGACTCCTTTCAAAGTCTGTTGATGCAGGATCACTGTGTGTCTATTATTAGTTCATACACAGATAGTAAAAGTGTGTAGCTGTGTTGCTTCCTTGCCTCTCAGTGATAAACTCATGACATTTTGCAAAACAGTTACTTGAAAGAGGGATTTGACTAACCAGGATAAGAGTGTAGCAAAGAAAAAAATTGAAAATGCTGGAAGTGAAATTTGAATGAAACATAAACGGAATTATAGATGAAATACTCAATGTGTAATCAAATTTAGGAAAATTTGAGTAAAATATTTGCACTCCAAGAAGGTTGCTGTACAATCCATAATTGACCATAACTATAATCTAGGATTCACCTTGCAAGCTTCCTCTCTGACTGTCCCCACAGTGGGAGAATCAATACAATCTGGACCCCATTACTTTCCTTTACCTCCCTCAGCCGCCTTAAGACTGCCTGCTCGAGTTCTCTTCTCTGATTTTCCTTCCAATCTTTATGTTAAAATTTGTCCACCAAGAAGGTGAATACCTACTGGCGATTGCCTTCTTGGATGGTGTCAGGGCTATATTTATTTGGGAGTTCAACAACTCAAATTTCCTAAATGCTATTTTTTTTAATACGAGTTTTGTGTTGGAACAAGAACACATCTCTGACAATATTATAAGCACCAGAGCAGGCTTGTCCAGCCATGCTCAGTTGATAACAGAGTGTCTAGTTATTTTGCGAGTACAGAGCTAAAAAGTTGCAAGTTATACAGCCTGAGTATATGCAGAAAAGAAAACACCTGAAATAAAAATCTTCAAATAACACCAGAAATGAAAGTCTCATCCCCTCATGGAACTAAAAGATCTGACATGACCCAAACCAAGCACCAGGACACTTTCAGAGGTGAGGAGTTCATTGTCTAGAAATGTCTGGTAAGACCCTTCCCCATATCTTACCATAAATAGTCTTGTTTGAAGCCCTCCCCAACAAAGCATGCCCTGCCAGTGCTTCTGCATACCAATGTTTCT
This sequence comes from Trachypithecus francoisi, assembly GCF_009764315.1. Taxonomy (NCBI): domain Eukaryota; kingdom Metazoa; phylum Chordata; class Mammalia; order Primates; family Cercopithecidae; genus Trachypithecus; species Trachypithecus francoisi. The sequence goes on from NW_022681472.1 coordinate 7,892,325, forward strand.
GGCATACCAATCTGTCTTCCCTAACACACAAACTTGCCCCAAATCCCAGGCTGAGGACACAGATTTGAGCTGGACTGCTATCTCCTTGTTGGTGGACCAGCAATGAAGTTTTTCTTTTTTCAAAAACCGGGCACCACAAAATTGGCTCCTGTGCACATCTGGTGGTGAGCTCTTTTGCTTGGTAGCAATATCATCATGCATGCCCAAGCTCCAGGCTCCATGACAGCAGGACCTCTGCTCAGGGATTCTCATGGGAAGGGGCCGTTTAAGTGGCCTGTGTAAAGGGCATGTATTTAAAAGTGTAAGTCCACACTCACAGGGCAGGAAGGAACAAGAGGCACTCCCATTGTGTGTGTGATGGACACAATATCTGGGCACCAGGAAGCCCTGTCTGTGGGGCTATGGGTGACTCACCACTGCAGGTTCCCCTTCCAGAATGTTGGGAGGCCACAGTTACCCTAATTATACCTGGCAGTCATGCTCAGGTTGTAACTCTGTGATCGTTAGTCTCTGCCCCAAATGTGAGGCCAGCCATGTCCATCTTATCTTTCCTTTTCTTTCTCTTTCTTTCTTTTCTTTCTTATCTTTCTTTCTTTCTCTTTCTTTCTCTCTCTCCCTTCCTTTCCTTTCCCTTCCCTTCCCTTTCCTTCCCTTCCCTTCCCTTCCCTGCTCTGTCTCTCCCAGACTGGAGTGCAGTGGTGTGATCACAGCTCACCACAGCCTCGATCTCCTGGGTTCAAGCAATTCTCCAGTCTCAGCCTCTTGAATAGCTAGAACTACAGGTATGTGCCACCATGCCCAGCTAATTTTTTATTATTTGTAGAGATGGGGTCTTGCTATGTTGCCCAGGTGGTCTCAAACCCTGGGCTCAAGTAATCTTCCTGCCTTGGCCTCCGAAAGTGCTGGGATTATAGGTGTGAGCCACTGTGCCTGACCCAGCCATGCCATTTCTTTCTATATTCCTCTCAATACTTTTTGCTCCTAATTTCCTTGCAATTAAATCGTAAATCTCTATCCTATATAATGCCTGCCTCGTAGTAAACAAATGCCTCTGTATCTACCAACTCTTTGTAGAATATTTCCTCCTCACCTCTCTGCCACAAGCGAAACCCCCCTGTGGAACTATGTTCCCTATACCTCTCTCAAGAATGTCGTTTATTGTGGTTCAGTGGGACTGCTGACATTCTCTCAGAGTGGACTCTAGCCCAAGCTTTCACAGACTTTCCTCTCTTTTTTCAGCTGAGAAGTAGAGAGATGTAGAGATGTAGAGGTTGAAGACAGGTGGGCTCTGACATGTGGGCAAAGCCCTTTTCCTTTCTGTAACCCTACCCTGAGTGCAGGTTTATCAGGATGTGCAGGGTGCTCACCTGCTTCCAACTAGGACATGAGTGATTTGCATCCCAGCTCATCATGTTCCAGGCACTGTCCCTAATGCTTTGTATTATTTCATTTAACCTTACAACAGTTTTATGCAGTACTGTTATAGGACTGACAGGTTCATATGCCTGCTGCACATGAGCAGATCAATACATCGAGACAGCAGGCTTTGCAGCAGAGAACAAGTTTAATGATCGCAGGGTACTGAGAGAGGAGATGAGAAGAGACCCCGAAATCCTTCTCCTGGAGGAGTTCTGGGCTGGGATTTTTAAGGAAATCATGGAGGGAGAGGGACTGGAGAATTGGAGTTGACTGGCTGGGGGAGGGGGATGAAATAATCAGGATGTGGAAACTGCATTCTTGGGTGAGTCATCTCCTTGGGTGCTTCTAACCATCTGAGTCAGGAGTTGCATTGGTATGCACTACCTGAAGGAAAACCTCAAAGGGAAAATTTACCATTTCATAATGTTCAAGTTGTTATCTATAGAGCAGTTAAAGGGAGCTATAATCTTGTGACAGGGTCTGTGTGATTCTGGGGCAGTGGGCACCAAACAGCTATGAGGAAAGATTCAGAGAGCAGCTCACCTCATGATGAATGCTGATATGCTGCAAGCTTGGTTTATTTTCATTTTTCCTTTCTTTGCTGATTAATTTTATGAAGTTCATAGAGATGGCTTCAGTACAAACTACTGATATGCTCCTTTAAAGATGAAGAAACCAAGGCTTAGAAAAGTTAAATAATTTACCAGAGACTCATGCTCTTCCTTTGAAGTAACAAATACAAATATTTATGTTTTCACAAAAAAATTGTGGAAGACTATTTTTATAAGGATAATGTCCCCTTTTAAACATGCTACTTTTAAATCTGAGTCATCTTACTCCCTAAAAACCAACAGGAAAAGTGGAAAGCATTGCCATATATATATATATATATATATATATATATATATATATATATATTTATATATATTATATATATTATATATATTATATATATTTATATATATATAATTTTTTTTTTTAATGATGGAGTCTCACTCTGTCACCAGGCTGTAGTGCAGTGGTGTGACCTTGGCTCACTGCAGCCTCAGCCTCCTGGGTTCAAGCAATTCTCCTGCCTCAGCCTCCCAAGTAGCTGGGATTACAGGCACACACCACCATGCCTGGCTAATTTTTGTATTTCTAGTAAAGATGGGGTTTCACCATGTTGGCCAGGATGGTCTCAAACTCCTGACCTCATGATCTGCCAGACTAGGCCTCCCAAAGTGCTGGGATTACAGGTGTGAGCCACCGCATCTGGCCGCATTGCCCAGTGTTTTCCAGAGGTTTTGTAGATATGGCATGAGGCCCTCTGGCAGTAGTTAAATGACATCTTTTGACAATTCTGTGGCCACAATAGGCTGAACACTGAAACTAATGCTAGATAGATTATGACAGATGACTTTTTTGTCAGAAGCCCTTTCCTCTCTTTTCTGCCATCACAGTACAGTTGGATGTTGTTTGATTGTTGTAGTGGTGTTAGTCATCTGATTTTTTTTTTTTTTTTTGAGACAGGGTCTCACTCTGTTGCCCAGGCTAGAGTGCAGTGGTTCAGTCAGAGCTCACTGCAGCCTTGACCTCGCAGACTCAAGTGATCCTCCCACCTCAGCTTCCCGAGTAGCTGGAACTGCAAGCATGAACCACCATGCCTGGCTAATTTTGTATTTTTTGCAGAGATAAGGTCTTGCTATGTTGCCAGGATGCTCTTGAACTCCTGGGCTCAAGTGATCTGCCCATCTCAACCTCCTATAGTGCTGGGATTATAGGTGCGAGCCACTGCACCTGGCCCAAGACGTTACATTTTTAAACTCAACTTTTTAGTTTCAATTTTTTTGTTGTTATTGTTATTTGTTTTTGAGACAGGGTCTCACTCTGTCACCCAGGTTGGAGTGCAGTAGCACAATCAGAGCTCAGTGCAGCCTCGAACTTCTGGGCTCAGGCAAGTCCCCCACCTCAGTCTCCCGAGTAGCTGGGACTCCAGGTGCACATCACCACATCTGGCTAATTTTTAATTTTTTTTAAATAGAGATAGTGTCTCTTTATGTTGCCCAGACTGGTCTTGAAATCTTGGAGCTAAGTGATCATCCTGCTGTGGCCTCCCAAAGTGTTGAGATCACAGACATGAGCCACCGTGCCTGGCCAAATGTTTTCATATTTACAGAAAAGTTGCAAAGATAGTACAGAGACTTTCCATAGACCTGTCAACAGCTTTCCCTAAAGTTAACATCTTATACCACACATTCTTTATCCATCAGTATCTACTGAGCGCTTAGACTCAGCCCTTACTACACATAAGGCATAATCCTCAAAATCATACTGCAAACTCTGCCATGTTACATCTGTTCCTTGGCTCTCATTGGTCAAGTTACTTCAGTGCCTGGTCCGTCTTTTAAATTAAGTAGACTCTAGGGTAAGTTCTTCTGGCCTTGGAATCAGAAGACTTGAATTTAAATCTTGACTCTGCCATTTACCAGTAACTTGACCCACATTTTTTCTGTAACACTCACCCTGTCAATCTGGGAGAGCTGGTTTGAGAATCTGTCACGTGTTGACTCTGAAGGACAATGGCCATGTCAACCTCATTTCTCCCTGCCTCCCCAGTGTGTCAAGAGCCAGAACTTAGTAAGCATTCAACAGGCAGTGAGTGCACTGGCTGAGTGATTAAACAAGGTAATGTTTAAACAAGGTTAAAAAGGTAATACATTAATATTGGCATGCAAATGTTAGGAGTTTTAACTGCTCATATAAAAACTCACACGATCTGCGTGTGTTGCTGGTGTTAGTCATGCACTAACTGTCACCTGATTGGTGCCCATGAACGACTTCCTGTTTTGTTCATGATGGAGTCTGAACTCCTTTTAAGTGAGTGCCCGGGAAGTGGTAGACGTGATGAACTGCCTTTTCATCCTATTAAGCTATGTTTAAAAAATGCTAGGTACATTAAAAAAATGCTAGGTACATTTAAAAAATGCTAGGCAAAGTGGTAGCTTATTACTTTTGCCAATAAATATTTTCTGATGGTTCATGAGAACTCAAAAGTCAATGCTGCTCTTATTTCCAATTTTTACTTACTAGAGTGATGATATCCATTTTTGTTATATATTGTTTTCTTGATTTCATTTCATGCAGAAAATAAGTGTATATAAATCATGCATCTGCATTTTGTTATTTATTTCTGGAAGGCAAAAATATCTTTATCTAACTCTTGGCTTTCACCTGTAATGAGTTTTGTGTTTCATTTTGATTTGATTTTCTTTCAGTTCTGCTACATCAATAGACAAAGCTTGAAATATTATATTTAGGATCCCTTTGCTAGAAGAGAAAACTAAACATTTCATTTAGTGCTACACCCCCAGGAGGCTGTATACCATGTCACTATTTCCACGCTTTGACAGTTGGGTGCAGTTGTCTCTTGTTGTTAGTAAATTTCATGAATTTGCTGGTTCTGGGGAAGAAGAGAAAGGTGTAAATATTTGAGTATTCCCTGCATGTAGCAATCCCACAGTGTCAAATCTGTCTAATACCTCTATGAGACAGTCCATTTGCATAGAGAATAAGTGTCCTAGGAAGTAAACCTCTCAGGAGTGTCGAATTGGAATATAAGAATGATATTCTGAGCTTAAAAAGCATATATAAGACTGGAGTTCATTGATACATAACCTTGAAGATTGCTCTGAATGACAATCATGTTGTTATGCTGGTAGAGAATTACGAAGTTTTACAACTGGAGGTCCTATTTTTTTAACCTCATTTTATACATGAAGAAATGGAGGCCAGAAGGGCCAAGAGTCTGTGAAATTCAGGCAGCCAGCAAGAGACTGAGATCATGCAGAGATACAAGCCCTGGGATCTGCCACCCAGCTTTCTCTTGCGAAGGGATGCTTTTCAGCCATTGTTGATTATTCAGCTTGGGGGTTAGTCAGGGCTGCTGCTTTTCTGCCTTAGTCCTGGTTCTGCCTCTATTTTAGGAAATCTACTAATTGCACCTGGTAGTGCTCTACCTGAGAGGAGGTGAATCCTCAGCTAGCCAATTTTGTGTTTTAGAGGGGATTTGGTAAAGATTCAGTGGGAAGGACCTTTTTTTTTTTTGGCCAGGTGTGGTGGCTCACGCCTGTAATCCCTGCACTTTGGGAGGCCGAAGCAGGTGGATCCCCTGAGGTTAGGAGTTCGAGACCAGCCTGGCCAACATGATGAAACCCCATCTCTACTAAACATAAAAAATTAGCCAGGTGTGGTGGTGGGCACCTGTCATCCCAGCTACTTGTGAGGCTGAGGCATGACAATTGCTTGAATCCAGGAGGCGGAGGTTGCAGTGAGCTGAGATTGTGCCACTGCACTCCAGCCTGAGCGACAGAGTGAGACTCTTGTCTCAAAACACAAACAAACAAACAAACACATCAAATATAAAAAACATTTTACAGGATTCTGTTGTTTTAGTCTATGACTCCATGGTTTCCTCTTAAGGTGATTAAAAATATTTTAATTCAGTGGGGTACAGTGGCTCACATCTTTGGGAGGCTGAGGTGGGAGAATCACTTGAGCTCAAGAGTTTGAAACCAACCTAGGCCACATGGTGAGACCTCATTTGTACTTTACAAACAAACAAAAAATTAAAATAATAAAAATAAAACATTTTTAATGCATTTGCATGTCTTCTTTATTATATCAACATATGGTTTTTTTGTGTATGAGATGAAGTCTTGCTCTGTCACCAGGCTGTAGTGCAGTGGTGTGATCTTGGCTCGCCGCAACCTCCAACTCCCTGGTTCAAATAATTCTCCTGCCTCAGCCTCCAGAGTAGCTGGGATTACAGGCACGTGCCACCACGCCCAGTTAATTTTTGTATTTTTAGTAGAGATGGGGTTTTACCATGTTGGCCAGGATGGTCTTGATCTCCTGGCCTTGTGATCCACCCACTTCGGCCTCCCGAAGTGCTGGGATTATAGGCGTGAGCCACCATGCCCAGCCGACATACATACATATTAATATAGAAATCTTATTCCAGAAAATTCTCTGTTAATGTGCTTCATCCTATGAAATAAACAAAAAATAATTAAAAAAATAGTACTTTGCAATCTGGTTTGGTAGTCTCCCTCACCCTCCACCCCAGTGGCTGTCCCCATCCCACGCAGCTGGCCACCGCTCCTCCTTGAGACCCTTTCTTCACCTGGCTTTCCAGGTAGTGGTGCCCTCCCTCTTCTCACCTCTCCTGCTGTTCTTCATCGCCCCAATCTTCCACCTTGTCTCCATCTACACCCAGTAGAATAAGACACCAAATACGTGGTGGTCACTCCCAGATCTTGATTTTCAGCTCAGACCTCTCCTTTAACCTCTAAATCACATATCCAGGTTTCTACGTAAAATTTCCAAAATAGATCCAAACTCCACTCTTGATTCTCCAAATTCTCCCCCATCTAGCTATTGGCAATGTGATCTGCCAGTTGGCTGAGTTCCAAATTCCACATTATCCTTGATTCTTTTCTTTTACTCTCACACCCCGAATTTAATAATCAGGATGTTGTCTTACCTCTACCTTCAACATATCTATCCGTAATCTGACGACTTCTCACCACTGCACTCCTATGTTCTAAGGAGTGAAGTCCTGTGTTCTAAGCCACCATCGTGTCTTAGGTTATTTCAACCTCTCTGCCTGTTGGCTCTGTTGCCCCACCCCTGCCCCCACAGTCTACACAGCAACCTCAGCGACTTTTGACAACTGACTTCTAGTCATGCTGCTTCTCTTCTCAAACCCAGCAACATGCCACCTCCTGTTCCTAGTTGCCCTCTCCTGGTCACCTTGGTGCTCCCTGACCTCTGGCCATATTTCCCCTGGGTGCCACGGCACAGCTCCTGCTCTGCAGCCAGAATTGCTTTTCCCTAGTGTGTCCTCATGACGCTGTCACTCAGGGCTTCCCCAGTGTTCGTTCAGAGGGCACCTTGGCATCTAAACCCTTCTCAGACCATCCCGGCTGAAGTTGCAGCTCATATGTCCCATGGCACTGGCTCTTCCTTAGTTCGTTCCCCCTGCAAGCATTTAGCTTTATCTCATAGCACACTGTTTATTTTATCCATTTTATGTTGTCCATCTTCACGTTTATTACCTGTTCCTCTGCTAGAAGGTAAGCCCCACTGGGGCAGCGATTCTTGCCTTTTTTGTGCTCTGTTTCAGGCTCCATCTCTAGAGCAGTTCCTGCCACCCAGCAGACACGGGAATGTTTGTTAATGGTCGTGTGAATGGACATTGGGCCTTATAAACTTGATGAGAATCCTGCTTATGTAACCCAAGGAAGGTAATTGCACCCTTGGGACCAAGTTTGTTAATTTGTAAAATAGAAACAATAAGAGTCCTCATAGTCTCATATGTTGTTTTGAGGGACAGATTATATAGTTGTACATAAAATGTGTAGTATTGAGTTCTTCACACACTGCAGTTGTATTTATTTTTTATTTTTTATTTTTTTGGGAAGGAGTTTCACTCTTGTTGCCCAGGCTGGAGTGTAATGGCATGATCTCGGCTCACTAAAACCTCCACCTCCCGAGTTCAAGCGATTCTCCTGCCTCAGCCTCCCAAGTAGCTGGGATTACAGGTGCCCACCACCATGCCCAGCTAATTTTTTTGTATTTTTAATAGCAACAGGGTTTCACCATGTTGATTGGGCTGGTCTCAAACTCCTGACTTCAAATGATCTGCCCGCCTTGGCCTCCCAAAGTGTTGGGACTACAGGCATGAGCCATCACGCCTGGCTACAGTTGTATTTTAAAAATTTATTATTTATTTATTTATTTATTTTGGAGTTGGAGTCTTGCTCTGTCCCCCAGGCTGGAGTGCTGTGGTGTGATGATAGCTCACAGCAGCTTTCACTTCCTGTGCTCAAGCAATCCTCCTCTTGAATCTTCTTTCAAGAGCATTTTTTATATTTATGCAGAAAAATAGTAATACATTTTTTATTCCCTGGCTGTTAAGAGAACTGACTACAATTAAATGACTAAGATCTTATAATTATATTATCTTAGTATTTATAATTGTAATATATTGGTATAATATATATTAAGATCTCAGTAGTTATAATTGTAGTTGAAATACTTCAAGTTATTTTTCCTAAAACTTGTATTCAAAAACATTTTAATACATTTATAAGTTTTGTTTTTCTAGAAATTGTTAGCACACTTTTTGGTGTCATTATTCATAGTTAAGAAGTGTACTATTTGGTCTCTAGAAATGCTGGTATCTCGAAATGCCGTGGTTGCTTTGAGCTAAATACATTGTCTATATCCTTTTATAGCTATTATAAAGGTAACTTTTAGAGAATTAATTGCTTTTTGATGTTTAACATCAAGTGGAAAAAGTAAACATCGTTAATTCTGGGTGTTTTTCCCTGGACTGCTAAGATTTCATCGTGGCTTTGGACTTTAAAAATAAATTACTAATAATTTGCTAAATGGCATACATGTCATTTAATATTTAAATTGGCAGTTAGTAATATGTTGACACTTAATGCCACTACTCGTATTCATCTTAGTTCAAATTTTTAAAGAATGACTGTGAATAATAATACAGGTGTTTTGGGGCATAGTGCTATAATAGTGCATAGTTCCAAAGTACATTGCTCAACTTTTCAAACAATTTGCCTTGTTCATATTTTTGTATACTTTTAGCTTATACTGCAAAAACCATGTCTCAAGCTGAAGGCAGATTTCCTCTGAACTGCTCCTTTTCCTAATCTCCACCAACAGCATCATCATAGCTGCTTTCCAGGGTGATCTCTTGGGGGCGATCATCCTCAAGAAGACTGATATTTATCATCCAAATATCTGTTACATTTATTCCTATTACCTTAGATTAATACAAGTTGTCATTTCCTATAAAAACTAGTTTGAAGATGAGTCTCTAGGCTGGGTGTGGTGGCTCACGCCTGTAATCCCAACACTGTGGGAGTCTGCGGTGGGTGGATCACCCGAGATCAGGATTTCGAAACCATCCTGGCCAGCATGGTAAAATCTTGTCTCTACTAAAAATACAAAAAAAAAATTAGCTGGGTGTGGTGGTGTGCACCTGTAATCCTAGCTACTCAGGAGGCTGAGGCAGGAGAATTGCTTGAACCTAGGAGGTGGAGGTTGCAGTGAGCCAAAATCGCACCACTGCACTCCAGCCTGGGTGACAGAGTGAGACTCTGACTCAAAAAAAAAAAAAAAAAAAAAAAAAGAAGATGAGCCTCTAGCTGTGACCCCTTGCAGTCTACCCACCATCCAGCCAGTGATCTGTGTGTTTCAGACTAGTCAGGTTCTCCGTTGCTGGCCTCCTCCAGGCTACCTCCTTAGCATAGCGTATACCATCTGATGTCCAGTCCTGCCGGATGTGGAGCCAAGGGAAAGGGCCTTGTTCAGTGCAGAGAAATCTCCCTGGGCCATCCCTAGAGGGCACCATGTGGTCAGTAAGAAAGCAATTATTCACAAAGGACAAGTGACCTGGAAAAGGTGTGAGTCAGGTGGAGAATGGGGCTGTACAAACTAGACAGGATGAATGAAAAAGCAAAGATGGTACTATAAATCAGGAGGCAAGAAGTGGGGGCTCCTAATGACATGCAGATCCCTTAGCAATTTCCTTTCTTGGAGGAAATGTTCAATTTATAATAAGGGAAAGGACTGCACAGAGATCATGTTCCTCTTTCTGTCTAGACAAATGAGGTAAGTGTCTTCCCTGCAGCCTGGGTACCAGCTTTCCAGCGCTACTTATTTTTATTTTTTATTTTTTTTTAAGACAGAGTCTCGCTCTGTCATCCAGGCTGGTGTGCAGTGGTGGGATCTCAGCTCACTGTAACCTTCACCTCCCGGGTTCAAGAGATTCTCCTGCCTCAGCTTCCCAGGTAGCTGGGATTACAGGCACATGTCACCACAGCCAGCTAATTTTTGTAATGTTAGTAGAGATGGGGTTTCACCATGTTGGCCAGGCTAGTCTGGAACTCCTGACCTCATGATCTGCCTACCTTGGCCTCCCAAAGTGGTAGAATTGCAGGCCTGAACCATTATGCCTGACCTCCAGCGACACTTATAAATACCAAACCCAACCTGCACAGACCTCCACCTTTTTGTGAGCTGTTTCCTCTACCTGGAAGTCCTTTACTGCTGCTCTATGACCTTTTATCCTTATAGCTGTTTGGTGTCCATTGCCCCAGAATCATGCAGTCCCTATCACAAGATTATAGTTCCCATTAACTGCTTTATAGATAAGAACTTAAGCATTGTGATTTCAGATATTCCTTCAGGTCTAGCATATCCATGGAACTACTGGTACCAGGTGGTCTGAAAAACCCCATGAGGAGCTGACTCATCAAAGAATGTGGTTTCCACATCTTGATGATTTCATCCCCCTTACTCTGACCAATCAACGACCCTCAGCCTCCATGATCCCTGTAAAAACCCCAGCCCAGAACTCCTGGGGAGATGACTTGAGGGTTCCTCATGTTTCCTTGCTCAGCTGCCCTGCAATAATTAAACTCTTTCTCTGCTGCCAACCCTTCTGTCTCAGTGTATTGATCTCTTACTGTGCAGTGCATCTACAAGCCCAGTGGTCCTGTAATAGCCTCATGTTACTCAGTGACATCCTGGAGGACTTTTCCTCTCTTGTTTCCTTTCACAGTGTCTGGTACATGGTAAGCTCTCAAAGATATTTCCAGTGCATTAAAAGTCAAATATAACCTTAATTCTTTTCATGTGAAGAGATGATAGAGAAGAGAAGAAGGTAATCACTTCCCAAGACTTTTGTTAAAAACATGTAAATTTATTTTATTCTTAAAAAAATTTTGTTTTAGATGATTCACTTTCTTTCCCTTGCTTTTTGGTGTTTTATTTTATGATTTTGAATATTATTGTAACATGAAATGATCAGCCTAAAGAGATCAAGGTTTTATATTGGCAAAAAGACATCAGATTTAGCTTAGCAAATATGTAGCATTTACAGGATTCAAAACTTTAATCACAAAGGTGAGATGGGATGGGGTGGAGGTGACAGTTACTATAGAGAGGGACACTGGATGAAAACTGGCCCTGAATTATTTGGAAAATTTGATGAGTTTCCATGCAATTGTGCTTCTAGCTGACAATGTAAAGTTTCAACTGTTTTAGTATGGGAGGTGGTGACTTGCTCATCCCTCTGCCTCTGCTTTTCGAATTAGTCATTTAGTTATCTAAGCATAAAGCAAATTCTAGGGAACTAACTGTCCAGTCAAGATCACTCATCAGAGTCTGCATTCTGTCAGGTAATATAAATAGTGTGTGATTGAGTGAGGAGAGCTTTCTTGTGCGCTCTGCGGCCCTTTGTGGAGTACAGATATTTCCGATTTCATATGTGCAGGCTGATTTTATACTGAATAACCCAGGTTTTACACAGCGTGCAATGGAAACAGAGCAGAAGAATCTGAGAGGGTAGTCTGACTTAAAATTAGATTTGTTAGTGAGTTTTCTCTTTTTGAAAACGTACCTTCTGAAAATAAGAAGTGATATTTTAAGTCTTTCCAAAATGGTGTACCCCATATATAACCTCTAAGAGATTCCTGTATAAATAAACTCAAAACATACGGTCTACGTTCTACTCTGCTTAGAAAATTAGGTCCTGAGTACACCACTGTGTTATGTTCCACCTACAAATATTCTCACTACTTCTCTGAGTGATATTCCTTTTCTTTGTCTTTTAATTATGAAGAAAATGAATACCTGAACATTTGTAGCAATATGAAAGCATATACAGTAAAATTTACTTTTTGATCTTTTTCCTTTCTTCCCTCTCACTCCAGGACTCTAGAGGTGACCTGTATTTTCAGTGGGTGTGCATCTTCCTAAAATCCTTATGTGTCTTAGTTTGCTGGGGCTGCAATAACAAAATATCCCAGGCTGGCTGGCGTAAACAGCCAAAGTTTCTCACCATCCTGAAAGTTCAATGTGAGGGTGTCACAGGTTCGATTTCTCTTGAGGCCTCTCTGTTTGGCTTGCAGGTGTTCTTTTCTCTGTGAGCACTCATCTCCAGTGCCTCTGTGGCCTCTGTGTGTCTACATTTCCTCATTTTAATGAGCACACTGGTAAGATGGGATTAGGGCCCACCCTAACAGCTTCATTTAAACTTAATTACCTGCAAATCAGTCACCTCTTGAGGTCCTGGGGTTAGTGCCTCAACATATGAAATTTGGGGAGGCACAATTCCACCCACATTGAGTAGATGTAGTATCTTTTGTCAACACAGGCAGGAGTTCAGCACACTTTTTTTTCCTGTGATTTGTTTTCTGCTTAACAATGTAACATAAAGATGTGATTGCAGTATTCCCCAATATGGGTAATCTGTATTTATCACACTATTGATGAACACTTAGGTTGCTTCCAATTACTTGCTGTCATATACACTATTGCATTAAATATCCTTGGAATCATATCTATTTAACATACGTGATTATTTCTTTAGCGATAGATGGATAGAAATAGAATTTATGGGTTAATGTGTAGGTCATTTGTATGTTTTAATGATACTGCAAAATTGTGTTCTCAAAAGGTTAAATTAATTTGTACCTGCCCAAAAACTTCATAACTGTTAACTATTACCAACTTTCAATATTATCAATTTGTTAAAAATTGATAAAGAAAAGAGATTTCAGCTAAGTGTGTTGGCTCACATCTGTAATCTCAGCACTTTGGGAGGTCAAGCAGGGGGATCACTTGAGGTCAGGAGTTCGACACTAGCCTGGCCAATATGGTGAAACTCCGTCTCTACTAAAAATGCAAAAAAAATTAGCTGGATGTGGTGGCACATGCCTGTTATGCTAGCTACTGAGGGAGGCAGAGGCATGAGGATCGTGTGAACCCAGGAGGTGGAGGTTGCAGTGAGCTGAGATCGTGCTACTGCACTCCAGCTTGGGTGACAGAGTGAGGCTCCAACTCAAAAAAAAAAAGAAACGAAAAGAAAAGAAGTTTAATTGGCTCATGGCTCTGAAGGCTATACAGGAAGTATAGCACTGGCATCTGCTTCTGGGGAGGTCTCTGGAAGCTTCCTGCTCCGAAGGCCAAGCAGGAGCTTCCATGTCACATGGAGGGAGCAGGAGGAAGAGAGCAATAATAGTATCAGTATATTAAAACAATTTGTGTATCTGATGGGCAAAACTCGCTGTTTTAATATACATTTTTCTTGTAAGGAGAGAGTTTGAATATCTTTTTTATATGTTCCACGTGTAATTTAGTTGCTGTGTGTCTATAAATTGTCTGTTTATATCAGATACCCATTTTTAATTGGGCTATTGGTCTTTTGGTTATTCATAATAATTCTTTATCTATTCTGACTATTTGTACTTTATATGTTTTACATTTTAAAATATTTATCTTAGATGTGACTTATAGTTTAACCTTGTTTTGGGGTTTTTTCGACATAGAGAGATTTTACATTTTTTTATGATCTAATATGTCAGTATTTTCCTTTTAAAGATTTGTGTGTTTGGGAATGTCATGTCTACTAACAGACAATGGTACCATTTTCCTGTTTGTTCTTTGGTATGAATTAATTAAATGTTTTTCTCTTTTTAACCACATCATAGGGTTAGACTATACAGAAGAACTTGCAGTGAAACATGAAAGTCTACTTTCCTTGTCCATCCCCTCACTGCACACACACCCCTACCTCCCCAACCTGGGCAGCCACATTCACTGCTTAGCTCTCAGCATTCTAGCTCTTTCTCTATGCATTTACACATGTCTGTATATCTTATTATAAAGCCATAAATGATATCCAGATATAGGTTTGCTTATTTTACTTACTTTTTCCATGCAACAGAATGTCTTGGAAACTTTAAATATCACTACAAATAAGTCTACCTTATTTTTTTTACTTTCTTGGAAATGTTAAATGTCAGTACAGGTAAGTCTGCCTTACTCCTTTTAGTGGCTAAATGGTATTGCATAGTGCTTATCTTATAATTTATTTAAGTACTTCTGCCATGATCAATATGCAGGCATTTTAAAATTGTTTTGCTGTTACCACAATTTCAGAAAGTAGAATTATTAGTTTTGTTTTCTAAGGTTTAGTCTAATTTTAATCTACTCCATACTTATTTTTGTATTCAGTATGAGAGTAGGAGATAAGACTGTCAGCCATATGTTGAACAGCCCATCTTTATCAATTTAAACTGTTATTTTCTTATATTCAAAAAATTATTATGCCTAATTAATTCTGCTTCTTGACTCATTGTTCTTATTTTTTCTATTGCTATGTCAAGACCACACTGTTTTAATAACTGAAAAATGATAAAATGCTTAATTATCTGCTTGAGCAAGTTAATCCATATTACATTTTTTTCTAAAAGTATTTAGGTAATTTTTATTATTTACTTTATTTCCTAAATGGGGTAGAGATAACTTGTCAAAATATGGAATATTTAAAGGTTATTTTGTACTAACAGATTAATTTTGGGGTTATCAACCTGTTAGAGTATTTAGTCTCCCACAATAACTATGTCATGTCTCTCCTTTTTTTTCTGTTTTTCTGTGATGCATATTTTTCTTTCTATTTACCTTCCTATCTATACCATCATTTTGATATTATAAATGGGATCTTTTTCTTTTTACATTTTTTGGAGGGTGGTACAGAGTCTCACTCTGTTGCCCAGGCTGGAGTAGAGTGGCACAATCTCAGCTCACTGCAGCCTCCACCTCGCAGGTTCAAGCAATCCTCCTGCCCCAGCCTCCCAAATACCCGGGATTACAGGCATGTGCTTCCACGCCCAGCTGATTTTTGTATTTTTAGTAGAGATGAGGTTTCACCATGTTGGCCAGGCTGGTCTCGAGCTCCTGACCTCAAGCAATCCACCCACCTTGGCCTCCCAAAGTGCTGGGATTGTAGGCATGAGTCACCTCTCTCAGCCATTCTTATTAAATTTTATAATTTGTTATTGCTGCTATATAGAAAATTTGTTTTCTTTGCATATTTATCTCCCATCATTAAAACCCAGTCTTGGTTCTAAGACCTTAAAAATTTAAGAAAAAAATGAAGTTAATATTCAAATTAGAATATAGGAATAATTAGGGGTACAATTATGTGACCTATTGTGTAAATTACCTTCAGGGTTCTAAAAGGTCCAAATACACTTATAATGACCATAAGGAGCTTAATGTAGGAGCAACTCGACCTGGTCCTTTAGGAAAAGTCAGCTCCCTAAGCAGTGGATTACAGTGAACAATGGCATGAAGATGAGATTGAGTATGGTATATGCTTAAAAGGGTGATTAGCATTTCTTGACAGATCAGAGAAGAAAGCTAAAACCCAGTGAGAATAATGGATAGAAGGGTAGGGTGGCAATGGTGAAAACTCTTCAAAGTCAAGTGGAGTAGTATGGAATTAATTCAATTAAGTAAAGGGATTCATTCTGGGGTCAGAGAAGTGCCATCCAGACAGTAGAACTGTAGAATTATTTCCGGCCCACTGAATGCAGTTGGAACCAGGGTGAACTTGCTAGAAAGCTATTCGAATCATACAATCTGCAGAGAAAAGGGCCTGAAACAAGGATAATGGTAAATAAATGATGCATTTCCAGAAAAGAAAAAATCAGATGAAAAAATTGAATATGAAGGAAGAATAAAATACTTAAAATGTTTTTATTTTAGTAGACTAGAATAAGAGTAGTATTGTTGCAGGAAACAGGATTAAAGAGACTGATATGGGGAAAAGGATTTATTTAGTTGTACACCAGCTCAGTGGATTCATATCTGAAAAGCTGAGCATTGAACAAAGACTGAGTGGGATTTTTATAAGCAAACTTACAGAAGCAGAACAAAAGCAATCAATCATACAGTGACAGGTCATGTAATCTATAGCATAACTGTTGACTTAGCATAACTTGTGACCGTGGTCTTGCATAGCTAGTGGACTTGCAGCTGCATCAAAAGAAAAACAGGAACTGGTTAAATACAGACATTTGTAAATCATAGTCATAATTATTAGTTCAGAGAAGGAGAGACAGTAAAGGAATTTGTTTTTCTTTTCAACTTTGCTCTGGAGGGGGCTGTCTGGAGAATATTCCTTCAGCCTTAGCTTTTCAGATAGTGTCATCTTATAACTGTTCTTGAAGTGAACTGGCTAAGTAGAGGAAAATGTGTTTCTCATTTAACCCTTGCTTTATTCTGTTTCTCTCTTTTCATTTCTGCCTCAATATGATTACCAAAGTGGAATGAAAGCTGTTTTAGTGAGAAATAAAAATAAGTTTGGGTGAGAGCATGTTTAGATAACTATTGGAATAATAGAATGTATATTTGATAGAAAACTGAATCCAGGTGATGAAGGAGCTGAAAGAGCTCGGCAGCATAGCCTGCTTCTTTCTCGGGCAAGTTGTCTTCTGCCAATCTGCTTTTGATTTGTAATATGGTTAGACTTGTCATTGTTGGATTTCTATTGATGTTAAAGGGGCTTTGTTGTTGCTTTTGTTTTGGTAGAAAGTAATTAAACCAGTGAAAAATGATGAGCTGGAATTGGTTCACAGATAATATGATTTTCTAAAAAGTACAATTATGTTGAAATTAAGCTTTTTATAAGAGGTATTTGGTGTTCTATAAAGGGTAAAGACATTAGACTTTTTTTAAACTTGAAGGTTGCATTTATAGCAGGGAAGGTGGGAACACGAGCAATGCTTGCAAGAACCACAGCAAAGGAATGATTATTTTTTAATTTTTATTTTTATTTGAGACAGGGTCTTGCTTTATCACACAGGCTGGAGTGTAGTGGCATGATCTCGGCTCACTGCAGCCTTGACCTCCTGGGAACAAGCAATCCTTCAGCTACTCAAGTAGCTGGGACTATAGGTGTGTGCCACCATGTCCAGCTAATTTTTAAAATTTTTTTCTTTAGAGATGTGCTGTCACTGTGTTGCCCAGACTGGTCTTGAACTTCTGGGCTAAAGCAGAAGTTCTGCCCTGGCCTCCCAAAGTGCTGGGATTAAAGGTATGAGCCACTGTGCCTGGCCTCCACAGCAAAGGAATTATTTCTGTTGATGGATAGTACAAATTTTTAGCCTATAGAAATTCACAAAATACATATGTTATCGATATCATAAATTGCTTCTTTATTGTAATCAGTAAACAAGTATTAACTATTAAATATTAAAAGCAGTGAGAACATTTCAGTCTCCTAAAACTCCTAAAGCTCAAAGCTTAAGAAGAAATATTTGACAAAAAAATTACACTAAATTTATGGAATTCTAGAGTGTATCTTTTTCATATAATAAATCTTGTGGAAAAAAAACCCAAGTAGCCATTACAGACACAGGTAGTGGTAATACAGATGCATCTTAGACACCCTCGTGTTACGCTCCTGATTCTTCAAAACATATTCCTTTTTATGTTCCTTGGAATATTATAAAGGCTAGTCAGAAAACTAACAGCATTTCAAGGATACAGAAATTCCCAATAGGGATACACATTTATTTGATAATTAATTCTGATTACTAAATGACAAAAATAGTAGAAAAAATATAATTACATATAAGCTTGATTGAGAACTGCCATTGACCTTTTAGATTTTTTTGATATGCAATTCTGTAGTTTTAACACAGGTATATATTCACATAGCCTCTACCATTATCAGGATATAGAATTGTTCCTTCACTAAGAAGCTCCCTCAGGCTGCCTGTTCTTACTATCCTCCCCAGACCTCCCAGGCATTTGTCGTCACTTATCGTACTTTGTCACTATGATTTTGTCTTTTTGAGAATGTCATACAAATAGAATCGTGTAGTTTATAACTTTTGTGACCAGTTCTTTCACTCAGCATAATGCCTCTGAGATTCATCCACGTTGTATATATCAATTCCTCATTCCTCTTTGTTGCTGTAGTATTATTCTATATCACTGTTTTGCCATTCACCCACTAAAGGACATTTAGATTGCTTCCAGCTTTTGGCAATTATGAATAGAGTAGCTATAAACATTCATGCAAAAGTATTTATGTGAACATAATTTATAATTACTCTAGGGTAAATACCCAGGAGTACAATTGTTGGGTCATATGGCAAAGTGGATGCTAAATTTATTAAGAAACTGCCACACTATTTTCCAAAGTGGCTGCACCATTTTGCATTGCCACCAGCAATATATGAGAGTTCCAGTAGCTCACGTGGCTGGGGCGAGTGTGTGTGTGTGTGTGTGTGTGTGTGTGTGTGTTTGTGTCAGGAGCTAACAGGCATGCAATGTGGGCAGAACCAAACTGAAGAAAAGCCAGCAGATTTTTGTTCACAGATATGAGTTTTGGGAGCACAGCAGGTGGCAGAAGCCATCAGGATCAGGAGAGGTCGAGTCTCTAGCATATCCAGCTGCATCTTTTCTCTGTTCCTGTCCCCAGGTGGGCAAGTACTGCCTGGGAAAATCAGCCAGCAAAATTAGAGCCAAGATGGTGGTGGTGCCTCAGTATTTTCAGAGGCTTTAATGCTTTCTCTGTTTCCCTATTTAGGGTTCTCTCTTGTGGCCTTCACAAGTAGCTATTTTATATTTTTTGCATACTCTGACACCTGCTTTTTTGTTTTTTGTTTTTTTTTTGAGATGGAGCCTCGCTCTGTCGCCCAGGATGGAGTGAAGTGGCGCGATCTTGGCTCACTGTAACCTCTGCCTCCCAGGTTCCAGCGATCCTCCTGCCTCAGGCTCCAGAGTAGCTGGGATTACAGGCACTTGCCACCACACCCAGCAATTTTTTTTTTTTTTTTTTGAGGCAAAGTCTTGCTCTGTCGCCCAGTCTGGAGTGTAGTGGTGCGATCTCGGCTCACTGCAACCTCCGCCTCCCAGGTTTAAGCAATTCTCCTGCCTCAGGCTCCTGAGTAGCTGAGACCACAGGGGCATGCAGCCACGCCCGGCCAACATTTTTTGTATTTTTAGTAGAGACGGGGCTTCACCATGATGCCCAGGCTGGCTTCGAACTCCTGAGCTCAGGCAAACCGCCCGCCTTGGCCACCCAAAGTGCTGGGATTACAGGTGTGAGCCACCACGCGTGGTCTAATTTTTTATTAGTAGTAGAGATGGGATTTCACCATGTTGGCCAGGCTGATGTTGCACTCTTGACCTCATAACACCTGCTTTTTGCTAAATATTGGAAAATAACTTTACTCCCCACTTTATGAAGAAAAGCCATACCATAAGCCTCGTGACTTCTATTCCTATCTGTGTATTGATGACATTTTACATATGTAACTCCATCCCACATTACTCCTGAGCTTGAGTTCCATAGGCACTCCCAACTCAACATTCCTAAAACTCAGTTTCCTACTCCTACACTACCCCTGTGATCAGCGCCATCCATCAACACTCAAGCCGGAAACCCGGGGAGGGATCATTTTTGATGTTTCCCTGCCACTACACTACTTGCGCACATCCTTCCACTGCCATGCCCCCTGGAACCCACTCTTGTTCTGGTCAGCTCAGCTTTCTTGCTGTTTCCCCTCAGCTCTTCTGTCCCCAGGCTCCTACACCCAGATGACTCCCTGCCCAGGTCTTGCACAGCTCCAGTCCATTCTCCCACCCCTGTGGCTAGCATGATTTTTCTAAAAATTCCTCTTTCCTTTATGTTCTTATGCAAATCTTGGATGGGCTTTGAGGTAGGAGGTGGGACTTGACTCCAGAGGTGGGGACCGGACATCGGACCCAATTGAGGACTAGCTGAAACAGGAATGGGCTGGGAGCAGCTTTCCATAAGACACGCCCATCAGTGTGCTATGTCAGTTTACCATTGCCATGGCAACACCCAGAAGATACCACCCTCTTCCCATGGCAATGACCTGATGACGCAAAAGCCACCATCCTTTTCCTAGAAATTTCTGCATAAACCATCCCTTCATCCACATGTAATTAAAAGTAGGCAGACATATGACTCCTAAACTGCCCTGAGCTGCTGCTCTATGCCTATGGGGCAGCCCTGCTGTGCAGGAGCAGTCATGGAGCTATAACACTGCTGCTTCAATAAAGCTATTTTCTTCTACCCTACCACCAGCTTGCCCTTGAATTCCTAGGTGAAGCCACAAACCCTCATGGGCTAAGTCCCACTTTGGAGTTCATGTGTCTTGCCTCAGCTTCTCTGCTTTACTTGGGAAATCCCAAGTCCTAAACCCTAGAGCTTAAGGACTTCATGGTTCCTCACTGTTTACCTCTCCAGAATCTTCTCTTGCTGGTCTCTGTACTTCGCCATCCTAGAGAATAAGAATCCTCTAGAATGCTTATTTTATTTATTTTATTTTATTTATTTATTTTGAGACGGAATCTCGCTCTGTCGCCCAGACTGGAGTGCTGTGGCGCCATCTCCACTCACTGCAAGCTCCGCCTTCAGGGTTCACACCATTCTCCTGCCTCAGCCTCCCGTGTAGCTGGGACTATAGGTGCCCGCCACCACGCCCGGCTAATTTTTGTATTTTTAGTAGAGACGGGGTTTCACCGTGTTAGCCAGGATGATCTCGATCTCCTGACCTCATGATCCACCCGTCTCGGCCTCCCAAAGTGCTGGGATTACAGGGGTGAGCCACGGCGCCCGGCCTAGAATGCTTATTTCAAATGCAAAGTCCTGAGCTCCAGAATATGGTTTAGTAGATGAGCTCCAAGTTTAGGAAACTAGTTTCAACAAGCACCCTGGGTGATTCATATGTAGATGGTTTATAAACCACACCTGGAGAAAGCCTGCTGCTCAGGTTGTACCTGGGCTATTAAAAGTTTCCTTCTGGGTTTTACCTTTAGCATTTCCACATGCTGTGTCCATTGCCTGGAACGGACTTCCGTGTCTCCTCTTACCCCTTCCTTACCCCCAGCCCAGCTTGGCTCTTTATCTTTCCCTTTCAGGGTGCAGTTTACAAGTGGTATCTTCTGGGAAGCCCCCACGATCCTTTCAAAGCCCAATGAGTAGACTCCCTTTCTTTGTACATGCCTAGGAACTTGTTACATTGTCACTTCTGTTCACTCTGTTTTCTCTGCTTGAGCTGAGGAGCTCCTGCCTTTGGTGACTCTTCCAACTTGGGTATTTTCAAAGAAAGGGCAGCCTTGTACCAGCACCAGCACCATTAAGGAAGATGCCTATCGCTTGGCAGTGCAAATGTTACCCACATTACATGGTGATGCATGGTTTTCATCCTTTCCTTCAACATAATGCCAAAGGCGAATTTCCCTTAACCTCAGTTATACATCTTGTCAGCTTTGCTTGGGAAGAAGCAGGGGATACCCCAACAAAAGTCCAGTATTGAGCCCAGGATTAACTAACTTTCAACAAGACATTTCAGTAGAAGGAAATTAACTTTGCTTATTAAGTAAATGATGAGTTTTTTTGTAAGTATATTTTAAAAATTTGAAGCCTTATTTGTCCATGATACTTAAAGATGAAATGAAAACCTTAGATCATTTAGGGTTGTTTGTTACTGTGTTTGCAGGTTTCCACTGGAAGAGGGGAGCACTTCTGGCAATAGCTAAAGCTATTAACAATCACATGAAAAAGATGATTAGCTTTTGAGCTTTCAAGTGAGAATGTTGCTACGTTAATGCCCAAATGTATCAACATCGGCAAAATCAGATTTAGCTGAACAATTATAATAGAATGGGCTGAGCTGCCACCCATGCTTTTAGATGTCCAGGGTAAAAATAATTTCCCCTCAAGACTAATTTTTGAATTGTTGGTTTTATTTTCCCCATAAAACAGAGAAGAACTGTGTGACTCAATTTCAACATTCCTGTATTTATTATCAACATATTTCACCCACTCCTACCTGGCAGGGCATCAGGTTTGTGCAATCAGTGACTATCCTGGGTCTTGTCAATTGAGCTGTTGTTTGGTGTCTGGAAACCAGAGAGATTCACTTGGTATTATACTCTGGGCTATGTGCAGCTTATTGCTTTCTGCATGTTAATGTTGGGTGGAGAGAACTTTAAATGTGTCATAGATTGGATATTATTGAGAAAAACAAAATCAAAGGAAAGGGAGAAACTGAATGCAACATCAGGATTTTATGAAGAGCATTCCCTGTTCTGATTTGATTTTATTTACTGCACCAAATGCACCATGTGCCAAGCATATTCTGTTCAAATAAGATTTATGAAGTACATTTTCTTATTTATTTATTTATTTATTTATTTTTGGACAGAGTCTCACTCTGTCACCCAGGATGGAAGGCAATGGTGCAATCATAGCTCACTGCAACCTTGAACTCCTGGGCTGCAACAATCCTCTTGCGTCAGCCTCCTGAGTACCTGGGACAACAGGCGTGAACGACCATGCCTGGCTAATTAATATTTTTTTTCTTTCTTCTTCTTCTCTTCTTCTTCTTCTTCTTCTTCTTCTTCTCTTCTTCTTCTTCTTCTCTTCTTCTTCTTCTTCTTCTTCTTCTTTTTGTAGAAACAAGAGCTGGCTATGTTGCCCAGGCTGGTCTTGAACTCCTGGGCTCAAGCAACCCTCTGGCCTCGGCCTCCCAAAGTGCTGGGATTATAAGCATGAGCCACGTACTTGGCCTGAAGTATGTTTTAATGGATGGTGACCTGTTGGCGACTTTTCCAAAGCATTTTTGTTTGGTATGTTCAATGTCATCATTGGCATTTAACACTATGCCCAATAGTTTTCATAGATACACCATATTTTTGTGGCACTTATTGCAGCATTTTTTTTTGTTACATAAATATACAGGAAGTATTTAGCAATATAAGATAGATGAGTTATGGCATTAAAAAATGTATGCATGGTCCCTGCATGCATCCAAAGGATGCTGAGCAACAAACATGGCTTTCACGTGTCCTGTATCTGCCCTTAGTACCCCATATCTTCCTGTGTCCTAGAGGCCAAAGTACCAATGCTAGACCTAGTGGTTCTGAGTTCACCAGGTCATCCCTCCTGGGGCCACTCTCTCCCACAGCACCCAATTGCTCCAACATTTCTTCTCTCTCTTTGAAACATTTTCACAACAAGAAGGTGCTGGAAAGGAAACTATGTACTTCTCACACTGTGCTGTTTCACACCTCTGTAACTTTGCCTCAGAAAATACCAAGACAGAGTGTTGTTGGTCATTCAGTGGGAGGCGCCTATGCTTTTCCCTCAAGTTTTTAAAAAGATTACTAGGTAAACCATGCAAATGAATATTCAGATATTCAGCTTCTGTTTTTTTTTTAATTTTTTTTTTTAGAGATGGGGGCCTTACCATATTGCCCAGGCTGATGTCGAACTCCTGGCCTCAAGCCATCCTCCCATCTCAGCCTCCCAAAGTGCTAGGATTACAGGCATGAGCCACCACACTCAGCCCTCAGCTTCTGTTTTAAAATATCTGACTTTGTTCATGCAGAGATAATCCCATAAATGAAAGGTGATTAAAGTTCTAATGAGAGCCTGTCAGTTTTCTAACCTTCAACTTAGCTTACCTACTCTTTGGCATGAATATCTTAATCTAGGAATCCAAAAGAACTTTGGGTATTGTTACCTAGCAACAAGCTTTAAATTTTAGTGAGGTTAAGTAAGTTTGCCCAGAATCCACACTGTATCAGCAACCGATACCTGGCTAGGATTAACTAAACTTCATTAGCTTGAAAAGCCCTGTAAGTCAAGATTGCCTTCTTAAGTATAAATAAATATAATGCTTCAAAGAAAATAAATACTGTGATGTTTTGAGTCTTTACTATATTTGAAACTCTCTATATGGTTATTGTGGTTTTTTTTCCTCCTCCTATTCAACTGGCCGGTGGTTTGCTCTTGTCCTCCCACATCACACACATCTACCCAATTGCTAAGTCCTGTCAGTGCTCCCTCCTAAACATCTGGAACGCTCACTTGCTACTCATGTCCGCCTTCCTCCAGACCTGGTTCATACTACCATCACCTCTCATTTGTTCTTTGTATCTGGTATGACCACAATGCTCACTTAAAAGAAAAAAAGAATCAGTCCACAAAGATGAAATGCAAACCACTCTAATTTGGCTTAGACTTTTCTGTTTTTGTTTCTCATTCTCAATGGCACTGGAATTTTCTGTGGAACATCATTTTCTGACTCCCAAAGCTCACAGTTAAGACAATTGTGAAACCAGGAGGTCGAATGGGACAGAATGGGAAGGACTCATTCACATAGTTATAATCTTGTTTGTCTTTTCTGTGGCCTGGAGCATGTGTTTCCTGAGAGTTTTAAGAAAGGGGTCCTTTCTTGTCCAGCACCAGTGAGGCGATTGTTTTTTGCCTGGGGAACAGGGCCACCTACAGCCCCGAAGATGCTAAATGGGTATTATTATTTGATAATTTTCAATGATCTACTGTTCTTACTAATGGAGTGATCCAGTGTTCACTATGACTAATGTTGACTTCTTAATCATTAGAAAGTTTAGGAAGATAAGTATTATATTAATAATATATAAGTATAACTATATAATACATAATTATATATATTAATGTATACAAATATATAACAGCATATAAAATATATGTTTGGTGCATATTATTTCAAAAAGTTGAGTAGTTTGTTGTAATGAATGACATTATTGGTGCTTTTCATATTTTAAAATATTTTTGTTTTTGTTAATGTATGTTTTATTTATTGTCAATAAAGGTCACATATTATTTTTGCCAAAAAAGGTATCAGAAAACCAGTTTATTTATTTTTTAATTTTTGATACAATCTTGTTCTGCTCCCAGGCTGGAGTGCAGTGGTCCAATCACAGCTTATTTGCAGTCTCAACCTCCTGGGCTCAAGTGGTTCTCCTGCCTCATCCTTTCGAATAGCTGGGATCATAGGTGTACACAACTGCATCTGACTAATTTTGTATTTTCATAGAGATGGGGTCTTTCTATGTTAGTCAGGCTGGTCATGAGCTCCTGGTCTCAAATGATTTTCCTGCCTTGACCTACCAAAGCATTGAGATTATAAGCGTGAGCCACTATGCCCAGCCTGATTTTGATTTTTAAAACTTTTTTACTTTGAAATAATTTCAAACATTCAGAAAAGTTGAAAAAGTAGTATAAAGAATTTCTGTATTCACCAGGTCCTTGAATAACATCATTCTGTTATAACATTGATGAGAAAAAAACTGATTCCTGCCAGGGTCCACTGTTGATGCAGTTTGTGTGTTCTCCCTGCGTCTGCGTGGGGTTTTCATCTCTGGGTCCTTGGACTTCCTCCTGCATTCCAAAGCCACGCATGTTGGTGAACTGTGTGTCTACATGGTCCTCCAGTGTGAGTGTGAGTGGGCTCTGTGATGGGATGGCACCTGTCCAGGCTGGTTTTCACTTCCTGACCTGAGCTGCTAGGATGGCTCCTGCCACCCGTGAAACTAAACTGGAATAAATGGGTTGGAAAATGAATGAGTGAATACAAATGATTATAAAGCAAACATTCCTAAAGTCTATGATAATCACAGAAATGCACAAAAATAGATGATGCAATACGAACATGCTCAGTGAGCTGCCATAGTTGTGATTGCTTTTGAATTACATGGTGCAAGGAGATGCTCTTGACAATTTTTGCTTTGCAAACATTTATTCCTTGATTTAACCCACCACCACTACGATGTCATCACTCACTGAGTCATCAAAAATTGGACAAATAATTCTTTTTCTTGTGTTTATTAACCTTTATTAAATTAATGAAGAGTTCTCATTTATTTCAGTGAGAATTGAATACATTTATTTCAATAAGAGCTCTCCATAATTTAATAAAGATTAATAAAAACAAGAAGGATTAATATTAAAGTGTTTTGTGTCTTTGTTTAGAATTTTGATGTTTTTATGACCAGAAATGTGCTGTAGGAACTTAAGTCTTATTTATATCAATTAATCTATGGGAAAATTGGTTTCACTATGTGTCATATCATTTAGAGTCTCTGTTTCCAAGAACCCACTGATGACATTCAGTGAAGACATACTGTAGTCTCTCTCTCATCTCCCTCCACCCACAACATTATTATTATTATATATTTTTCTGAATCATTTGAGAGCAATTGCTGACGTGATGCTCTTTTACCCTAAAACACTGCTGTGTGTGCTGCCTAAAAACATGGACAGGCTCCTGCATAACAGGTACATCCGTCCACATTGGGAAGTCAGCGTTGATACAGTGCCACCACTCAGACCTCATTCAGATATCACCAGTGGACCCAACCATGTTCTTTGCAATCCCCTTTTCTCTTCGGAAATAGGATTCAATCTAGGATCTCATGCTGCACTTAGCTTTCATCTCATTTTGTTTTCCTTCTGTCTAGAGTAGTTCCTCACATTTTCCTTGTCTCCTTGTCTTTTGTGATGTTCATATTTTTGAAGAGTAGAATCCAAGTGTTGACCTTCATTTGGGATTCATCTGATGCTTTGTCATGATTAGATTGAGGTGATGCATCACAGAAGGGACTTTTTAGGCTGGGATTGGCCAGTCCACACTGCTTTGCATGTGACTTCAGAGGTCCTCGGGAGTGATCTTTGGTTTTTGTGAGTGGTTCATAACTTTTTTCTCCCCTGTTCCTTTTTTAATTTTTTTTTTTTCTTTTTGAGACAGAGTCTTGCTCTGTCACCCAAGCTGGAGCAACCAGTGGCATGATATCGGCTCACTGCAACCTCTGCCTCCTGGGTTCAAGCAATTCTCCTGCCTCAGCCTCCTGAGTAGCTGAAATGACAGGTGACCACCACCATGCCTGACTAATTTTTGTATCTTTAATGGAGACGGTGTTTTACTATGTTGGCCAGGCTGTTCTTGAACTCCTGGCCTCAAGTGATCTGCCTGCCTTAGCCTCCCAAAAGTGCTGGGATTACAGGCATGAACCACTGTGCTCGGCCGAGTTCTCACTAATTTTTGATAAGTCAAAAGTTAATCTGCCATTGTGGCCTGGCATCCACTTCTTCAGCAGTTCCTACCCAGTGCCACTAAAAGGGTCCCTCATCACTTTGCTAATAAGAACATCCTCTATGAGTCAGCATCCTGGCATCTCCCGGCTTAAATGCACAAACTCCAGCTAAATCCAAGACCAACTACATCAGATTTTGCATTTTAACAAGTTTCCCAGGTGACTCATACACATATTCAACTTTGAGAAGTACAGCTCTGAGAACATAAAATCTGCATTATTTCATTAATTTTTTCATTCCAGAATATCTGAGTGCCTACCATGTGTTGGGCAATGTGGGAGCCTGTGGGAGAAGGAGTTTGCTTTGTAACTTTTATTTTCTGATCTTGAACAAAATGCATTTAAATTTTGAATACATTTTATACTTCTCCTTTAAACTCCAAAACAAAAATCTTCAACCTCAAAAATTCTAATTCACTTGGTCTAGTGTGGGTCCCCAGCACCAATATTTTCTAAAGGCTCCCCAAACGTGCCCCTAATGTGCACCTAGGTTGGGCCGTTGTCACAACTTTAACACATGTGGAAATCACGAATTAACTGTATAAACATACAGCAATCGTAGGAATAAAATACTTCCAATATCGTGACCTCTTACTTCTAGAACTTTTTACTAGGCTTTTATCTTCGTCTCTATTTTATTCCCATTCCATATCCTTGTCATGTTTAAGAAATGTGCCCCTTCCGAATACTAACTTCAAATATTTCACTTTCAGACTACCAGCTTCTGTCTTTAGTTCACTCTCTGTAGTGCCTGGGCTCCAATGTTCCTGGGCCTTACTGAACCCCTACCACCTATGCCTCTCTCCACAAGTTCACGTTCCCCAACCCCCTCACTGCTTCACCGCCTGTCTTCCACAGTGGGCGCTTTATTGCCCATCACCAGGAACTCCTCCCTTGGCTGCACCTCCAATTCCCTTGCCCTCACTTACTTCTCATCCCTTGCTTGGAAAACCCCAAACCTGGTTAAATGCTGCTCTCTTCCTGCTCACTCTGAACCGTGTAGCAGCATATGCACATAAAACAAACAAACAAGCAAATAAAAAAATCCCAGATCATGTTGCCCCAATGACTGGTCTCACTTTAAATTCAACCACCTCTGTCTGGCAGTTCCACTCCTTTCCCTAGTCCAATAACTCGCCCTTGTGCTAGATGATGATTTCCCACCTTAGTCATTCTTCCCAGACTTACGGCTCCTCCTTCCTGTCCCCACTAGGTGATGCTTTTTCCTATTTCTCTGGAAAAAGAAAATTACAAAACAAGTTCTGCAAGCTGCTACCATCCCCTCCAGCCTCCTCTGCGTCTGAACACGTTTACTTGGCCTACTGACTGTTCTGTGCACACCCAAGACCATGCCCTCCACTTGCGCTCTGGATCTGGTCAAGCTCTTGAGATGCCAATCTGTGCTGCTTCTTCTGGGTCACCAGTTTGTGTCTACTGAATAATTTTCATCAGCTTTCAACCATGCTTTTTCATTCCATTTAAAATAAACTCTTCGGCCCCACCCTCCCAGGCCAGCTACTGCCCCTCTGCTCTGCTTTGCCATCTTATCTTTTTTGGAAAGCCTCTCTGAACTCATTTTGCCATATGTGTAATGGAAGAGAATGGGATAGAAAGAGAGAAAAGCTAGGAAGAGAGATTAGAGGCGAGGCAGACAGTGGGAGGGAGAGGTTAGAAAGTTAATTCTGATTCATTTAAGTTTCCAATATGTAACTAGGTATGAATCTATTCTAGGATCCATTTATTTAACAACTGTTTATTGGTTAGCAGGCATTTTTTTTTTTTTTTTTTTTTTTTTTTAGGTGCATGGGATACAGTAATGAACAACACAGAAAAAGAAATCCTTCCCCTTAAATGAGAGACGGGGTTTCACCATGTTGGACAGGCTGGTCTTGAACTCCTGACCTCAGGTGATCCACCTACCCCAGTCTCTCAAAGCGCTGGGATTACAGGCATGAGCCACTACACCTGGCCTGTTCAAGGATTTTTATATCACTTAATCTCTACCTCCTCTTCCTCTTCCCAGAGCCCAGTGGGTGGGGCTAAAAGTTCCAAACCCCTACTTACTTGGTCTTTCTGGTGACCAGCCGCATCCTGAGGCTTTCTAGGGATCGTGCTCTAAGTCACACCATTTGCATAAACTCAGTTGTGATGAAACCTGCTCATTATGAATTAAAAATGACACTTCTATCACTTAGGAAATTCCATAGGTTTTAGAAGCTCTGTGCCAGAAGCCAGGGTCAAAGACCAAATATAGTTTTGTATTAAAGCATATTGACCTTTCCTTCCTTTTAATTTCATAAAAGAATATCCTTTGAACATCCTACCTAGTTGTCTTTAATCCAATTAAGGATCAGGTCAGATATAACTCCCTTTCCTCTGTCCTAATTAACTTCACTTCTAGAGAAATATTTCTGGACTGTAGTTTCCAGTGGATTTGTTTTGTCCATTATTGGTTTATTTTTAACTGCCTTTCTTTCAAAACAGTTCCTATTCATTCTTTCATTTTCAGTTAGAACATGGGATAGTTTTATGGAACAGTTTTCTCCTTTCTTTTAAAGCCTATAGATGATTGACTTGTTTTTCTAAGACCACCAGAGCGGGCGCAAAGGAACCAGCGACTAGGCAAGGGTAGGAGCAAAACTGCAAGTTTATTTTGGTCACCTAGCTTCAGGGGAAGAAGGTGGGTAAGGAGAGGTCTGTTGGCCTCCGGCAAGTGAGGCCCACAGAGTTCTCCATGCTGCTCTTGGACGGAATTCCGACAGTCCCGACCGCAGTGGGGAAGCTGGGAAGTCCGCGCGTGGAACTGGTCCGGAGCGGCTTTTCTGGGAGTGGGAGGGCGATAGGCGGGGCACGGGCGTGTCCGGGGGCGTTCCGCAGGTGCGACCAGGTAAATCTTGGTCTCTTCAGATTGACGTCACCTGGCGCATGCCCAGTTGGTCTGCACCTTCCCGGGCGTCGGCTGCATTTTCGCGCGCGCGGGAAAAGTTGGGGGGGGATGAAGAACCCGGAAGTGCGCCATCTTGCCTCCGTTCGTCCAAACAATTATGACATTTAAAAAATGACATCAGATCTTTCTAACTGCATGATGTTATCACATAGTGAATCTTATCCACCTCCATACACTCTGTTTCTCATTGTTCTTATGTCAGACAGTTGGAAGCCGGCCTTGAACTGTGAACTGTGAGCAGCGTGGTGAACTCAGTCTTGCCTCCATTAAAGTGTCTTTGTCAGAAGACTACATTTTTAAAAAGCTCTTTTGCATCACTAAATTAGAAGAGACCGTATCAAATAATTTTCACTGCTGATGAGATGGAGTTAAACTGATTCTCATGCTTCCTTGGCAACTTTATAAATTCACACAAACTTTTGGAAACTAATTTGGCAACTAATTAAAGAGCCAAGAAAACATTATTTAAATTATTTCAAAAATTCTATTGAGGAAACAATCTAATATGGGAAAAAAAACTTCTCTGATGGAGAATGTTTATTGCAAAGTTAGTGAAAAAGGATAAAAATCATAAAAACAAATCTCCAAAATGGAATAATAAATAAATAATCCATGGTATTTTTACTCTAAGGAACATTGTGTGGCAATCAAATATATCCAATGTGGAAAAATGTATGTTATATAATATTAAGTTTAAAAATGCAACTATGTACACAGTAATTACAGCCATCTACAGAGACATATTTTTAAAAATCTTGCAAGGAATTTTTTTTTTTTTTGAGACAGAGTCTTGCTCTGTTATCCAGAGTAGAGCAGTGGCACAATCTCGGCTCACTGCAACCTCTGTCTCTGGGGTTCAAGCAATTCTCCTGCCTCAGCCTCCCAAGTAGCTGGAATTACAGGCATGTGCCACCACACCTGGCTAATTTTTATATTTTTTAGTAGAGACAGGGTTTCACCATGTTGGCCAGGCTGGTCTCGAACTCCTGACCTCAGGTGATCTGCCCACCTGAGCATCCCAAAGTGCTGCAATTACAGGCGTGAGCCACCAAGCCTGGCCAAGAATTTAAACAGAATAATGATAATTGAATTATAAGAGTAGTAGGGTTAGAGATATTGATTTTTATTTCTTATTTTTCAAATTTCATTTAATACAGTTATACAACTTAAAGTGTAAAATAATGTTCTAGAATAGGGTCACACCATTTGAGTTTGGAAAATTCTGATATATTGTTGAGTTGCTTTCTAGGATGGTCAGATGTAGCCTAATATAGTGTATGAGAATGCTGATTTCACTACATGCTCTTCCCCAGTGAAAACTGTCTTTCAAAACACCTTTGTTAATTAAAGAAGCAAACATGTTTTGCTTCTGCTGTCACTCTTATCCTTGTATAGATTAAGGCATAAGTGGTCTTTTATCGTTGTATTATTCATTTTTTGTTTTTGAGACAGGGTCTTGCTCTGTCACCCAGGCTGGAGCGCAGTGGCTCCATCATCTCAGCCTCCCAAGTAGCTGGGACTAGGGCACGTGCCACCATGCCTGGCTAATTTTTGTGTTTTTGTTTTTTGGGGAGAGATGGGGTCTCCCTATGTTGCCCAGGCTGGTCTTGAACTGTTGGCTTCAGGTGATCATCCCACCTCAGCCTCCTGAATTACAGGTGTGAGCCACTACTATGCCTGACTTTTGTTTGTTTGTTTTCATTTTTTTGTTGATTATTGTATTATTCTTATCTCTAGTTTTCCCCTTTTTATTTATTAAATAATGTTATTAGGTATAAAGATTTTTGTGTTTTTTTGGTGTGTGTGTGTTTTTCTTTTTTTTTTTTTTTTTTTTGAGATCGAGTCTGACTCTGTCGCCCAGGCTGGAGTGCAGTAGCACTATCTTGGCTCACTGCAACCTCCACTTCCAGGGTTCAAGACATTCTCCTGCCTCAGCCTCCCGAGTAGCTGGGAATACAGGTGCCTGCCACCAAGCCTAGCTAATTTTTGTATTATTAGTAGAGATGGGGTTTCACTATGTTGGCCAGGCTGATCTAGAACTCCTGAACTCAGGTGATCTGCCCACCTTGGGCTCCCAAAGTGCTGGGATTACAGGTATGAGCCACTGAGCCCAACCTAAGTATAAAGATATTTAAAATTTTTTTATGCTTAATAATGTGAGTTTCACTATGATTTTCCTATACATACATAACTTTATAGTTTTTCACTGTGAGCTATAATGTACATCCTGAAGTGTGTGAAAATGTGTGTATGTGTATGAAGAAATATAATGATGTCAACACTCCAGAAGCTTCCTTCATCTCTTTTTCTCTTCTTGATCACAATGTTCCTCTTTGCTTTAGCAGTAACTGCCTGTGGTAGGCAACCTCTATGATGGCCCCGATTGGTATTCATGTAATCTCCTCCCACTGAGTGTGGACTGGACTCAGGGACTTGCTTCAAGCCAATAGAATCGAGCAAAAACAATGGTGTGCCATTTTTGAGAGTAGATCTGATTGTGGTTTCTGTTTCTTCCACTTCCCCCTCTGTCCTCCATTTCCCTCTCTTGGCTCTCACTCTAGAGGATGCAGATCCCACACTATGAGCTTCACGGGACAAGGAACTAATGTCTCCTGCCAACAGTCAGTAAGGACTGAAGGCCTCCAACAACCATGTGAATGAACTTGGAAGCAGCTCCTGCCCCAGTCCAACCTTGAGATGAATGCAGCCCACGAGTACCTTGATTGAGTCTGTGGGAGACCATGAGCCAGAGGCACCCAGCTAAGCCACACCAGGATTCCTGATACACAGCAGCTATGGAATAATAAATGTTTTTTTGTTTTAAGCTGCTAAATTTTGGAATAATTTGTTATGCAACAATAGAAAACGAATACATGATTCACCTTTATGGTTATAATTTGTTTTTCCTTTTAATTATTATATAAATAGGCCTCCCTAAAAATTAAAAATCAATGATAGGTATATCCTCCCATATGCATTATTTGTACTTGTCTTTTGTGCCATAATGATTGCAGCATTTATCAATCTTGTGACATGTAGCTATAGTTTATTTCTGTTACTTCATGACATTTCATTCAAATATATGTCAATTTATTCCCTTACTGTTGATGGACATTCGGTTTGTTTGTAATTTTGGTTGTTCTGAACTGTAGTGCTGTCAACATTTTTGTACATGCATACTGGTACATATATACATTCATTTCTCTGGAATGTGTACTTAAAATTTGCTGGGTCATGAGATATTGATGTCTTTAAATCTTCAACACCAAAGTATTTTTTGAACTGTTAAATTAACCCTTACTCTTCCATAAGCAGGTTATGACAGTTTTTTGACTCCACTTTCTTGTCAACTCTTAGGAGACTTCAAATATCTTACCAATCTGGTCAGTATATGATGCTACTTTGTGGTTTCAATTTCCTTTTTTAATGCAGTTGAGCAGCTTTTCATATATTTATTGGCCACTGGGATTTCCTCTTTCTCAAGTATCTATTTGAGTCATTCTAATTTCTACTGGGTCTGCTGTATTTTTTAAAATTTATTTATAGACTTTGAAAATAATATTCTGCATGTAAGTTCTTTTTGTTTTAGTTATACATTGCAAATATCTTCTTTTGTTTTGCAGGATGTCCTTTTTTATTCTTATGGCATGTTTATTTGAATGAAAGTTCTATCTTGTTTAAGAAACCTTCCACTACCAGAAGATTGCTAAGATATTACCTTAAATTTTTTTTGCTAGTTTTGCCTTTCACATTTAGTTATTTAATCCTTCTTAAATGGACTTTTGGTATAGATGTGAAGCAGGAGTCAAATCTATTTTTCCTGCATGAATGCCTAATTGCTCCAGCACGTTTTGTCGAAAAGTCCACCTTTTCTCTGCTGTTCTGCTTTGTTATAAATTTTGTGCCTGTGTCTGGATAGAGTATTCTGTTCCATTAGTCTTTGTTTCTGTCCGTGCACTGATAGCTCACTGTCTCTATTACTATAGCTTCGTAATGAGCTCTGGTATCTGGTAGAGCCAGTCCTTCCACTTATTTCTTTTCATGAGTGTGTTGGCTATTCCCTTTGCATTTCTATATATATTTAAGAATTAGCTCATCCAGTTACATACACATGCACACACTCACATGCACACATGCTCAGGATTTTAACTGGGATTGCATAAGCTAACTTAGAATTCATGTCTTTATAGTTCTGAGCCTGACAATCTGAACACATTGTATCTCCCATTATTTGGGTTAATTTAAACATGTTTTATACAGAAATTTATATTTATCTTTATAGATATTTTGAACATATCTTGCTCAGTTTTTAATCTAATTACTTGATAATTTTGAAGCTATTAATAGTATTTTTTAAAACTTTAATTTCCTGGGGTTTGTTTTTTGCTGGTATACTGTAATTATATATATAGAGAGAGTATATTTTATTAAATTATCTTATTAATTGTAAGAGTTTTTCTGTAAATTCTTTTGGATTGCTTATCCAGGCAATCATGTCACCTGTGAATAATGATGTCCTTTTTAATTTTTTCAATTCATTTTATGCTAATGAAATAGTTCCCTCTTTCTAGAACAAATAGGCACTGATTTCTACTAATCTTTTATGATCTTGTTAAAAAAACACTTATAATGTTAAAAAATTAATATTAATTTACTTCTAGAATTTATTTTTATGTGTTTTAGGAAATAAGACTCCAACTTTGTTTTTCCCAAAGGGTTAACCAATTGTTCCCACACTATAAATTTACTGATACATCCATTTGCCCGTTTAGCATACACTAAATTTCTATGTACACTAAGGTTTGTTTTTTGTTGATCTAACTTGCTTCATTGACTTGTTGGTTCTGGCACTGATTACTGTTTTCTAATACCCTTACATGTTGATATAGTGATTAATTCTTTCAATGCCAGGTCTCTTATAAACAGAGAGTACATTTCAGAATTATAGTCATATTTTAGGAGATTATTTAAAATCACTGGCAAACATTTTCCAAACCCCTAAGGATCTAAACTTGCATCCAGTTGTCTTTGGTGTTTCAGAT
This sequence comes from Trachypithecus francoisi, assembly GCF_009764315.1. Lineage (NCBI taxonomy): Eukaryota > Metazoa > Chordata > Mammalia > Primates > Cercopithecidae > Trachypithecus > Trachypithecus francoisi. The sequence goes on from NW_022681472.1 coordinate 7,927,560, forward strand.
TTTATGATTTCATAGTTATTAAATTAGTAATTTCTATGACAGGAAGGGACAGCAGCATAGAATTGTTGAGTGAGAAAGACCCCAAGGATAGCCCTTTCAGACTCTCACCCTGAACAGTGACTTATTTTAGCAGGTTCCGGTCTTGCACATGGCCACCTCACCTGTACTTGGAACCTTCAATACTAGGAAGTGAGCTATGACACTGGGCAGTTCAGTCTAGGTTTCAATGATCCTCGGTAGTGAGTTCTACCTGGACAAATCTCACTCTGTACAAGGTCCACCCATAGGTCTTACTTTTGTCCTTCAGAAACATAGAGAAATGCTTGAATCTCTTTTATACATGTTTGCTATTTTAATATTTGAAGACACATATCACCACACCTTCCTAACTCTTATTTTCCCAGAGTGATTATTTCCAATTTCCCTTAAACCTTTGAGGCTGGGTTATCCCGGCCTACTTGTGTTCAAAGTGTTTGGTAATTGCCTCCTTTCCCACACACCTGCCATTAATAGCAATAGCGACAATTACAATAACAATGAAAGCAATGTAACACTGAGTCTAAATAGTATTCAAATGTGGTCTCCAGGTAAACTCTATATTCCTTTGATTTATGGACCCTACTAAGGAAGCCTTGGCTGCAAATAAGATATGACTCACCTACCGGTAAGTAAAAAAAAAAAAAAAAAAAAAAAAAGAATTTGATTTTTTCACATCACAAGAAATCTAGAGGTGGGGGGTGTCACTGGCATTAAGTGAGAAGGTCAAGTGTTCTAGGTCTCTGGGCCTCATCCCTGCAGCCCTCAGTCTTCCCTGTGGCTCCACGCATCACTGCATCAATCAAAGATGAGAAGTGGGTGTGGTGCAGGCAGGGCAGAATTTCACCTCACATGCTTACCTCTAAGTGAGAAAAATCCTGCCCAGATGGTCCCAGGACAGCAGCTTAAGCCTCGTTGGCCAGATTTGTGCCATGGATCTGTCCCAGACCTCAGATTGGAAAGCTTCCCTAAGATCAAAATATATTAACTCAAAAGGTTTTCAAAATTCAGGTTTTATTAACAAGGACTGGCTGGGCATGTACAGGACTGGCCTGTAATTGTAGCACTTTGGGAGGTCAAGGAGGAAGGATCACTTGAGCTCAGGAGTTTGAGACCAGCCTGGGCAACATAGTAAGACTCCTATCTCTAAAAGAAAAAAAAATAACAAAATTAAAAAAAAAACAAAACAAAACCCCATGAGGACTAAGAAAGGGGCTAGCTTTGGAGTAGATGAGAAACAGTATTTGCCATTATCTATATCTTTATATACTTTACTACTATTGATGTATCTTCTGGCACTAGCTCTTCTATTGTTGTTATTTTAAATACTCCCCCCACCCCAGTGTATATTGATCTAATGTTCAGTAATACTCTTAGAAATTGATACTGATGGCTGGGTGTGGTGGTTCACGCCTGTAATCCCAGCACTTTGGGAGGCTGAGGCAAGTGGATCACCTGAGGTCAGGAGTTTGAGACCAGGCTGACCAACGTGGCAAAAACCCATCACTACTAAAAAAAAATACAAAAATTAGCAGGGCCCAGTGGTGGGTGCCTGTAATCCCAGCTACTCAGGAGGCTGAGGCAGAAGAATCACTTGAACTCAGGAGGCGGAGGTTGCAGTGAGCCAAAACTATGACACTGTACTCTAGCCTGGTTGACAGGGCCAGACTGTCTCAAAAAAAAAAAAAAAAAAGAAATTGATACTGATAAATTTAACCAATACAATCTGAATATGGTTAGTGACAAACAAGTCACCTCTCACTCACCTTCTAGGTTTGGTTCTGCCAATCAGTAGAATTACTTTTGGTAGCAGGTGACATGATACCTGACCAAACATAGCTTAATAATAAGAGTCATAGCTGGGGGGGGGTGGTGGCTCATATCTGTAATCTCAACACTTTGGGCGGCTGAGTCAGGAAGATCACTTGAGAACAGGAGTTCAAGACCAGCCCAGCCTGGGCTACATAGAAAGGTACCCCATCTCTACAAAAAATAAAATAAAAAACTTAGCTGAGTGTGGTGGCGCAGGCCTGTAGTCCTAGCTACTCAGGAGGCTGAGGTGGGAAGATCCCTTGAGTCCAGAAGCTGAAGGCTATAGTGAGTTATGATTATGCCGTTGCATTCTGGCCTGTGGGACAGAGTGAGACTCTGTCTCTAAAAGAATAAAATAAAATAAAGCTTGCTATTAAATGCCACACAACAAGAATGAGACACTTAGGCAATTTTATGGTTGGTTAATACAACCCCTCAATGACATCAGAGCTCCAGGTAGACAACATATGTCCACATCAGGATCTGCCCCTCCTTTCCTTCCTTTCCTTCTGGCTGCTATGTCTGTAAACTTGGGTTAAGTTGCAATATAACACATCTAGAGGCTTGCTGGGTCTTGTAAGGGAGGGAATGGGCTACACCTAAGAAGAGCAACAAGGCCTATTTGGCATGCAATTGAGGGATATTCTGGGGATTCTAAGGGTGCCAGAACATCAGGTAGAAAGAAGAGAGTTGGTTGTTTTGGGAGCACTTTCTTGAGATACTGGATTTAACACCCTATCACTCACACTGGGACGGCTCCTAGAAGCATGGAGAAAGCAGCAACATGGAAAAAGCAACAAACTTGGAACAAGCATACTTTTCCAAGGGGTCAAGCAGTCTCTAAGCAGCAGGCAGCTGCTAGATCAGCCCACCACACTTCCATCCACATAGCCACGAAGGAAGCAATGAGTCCAGCTGGATCCAGACAGTTTAGCACAGCAGGCAGTAGGAGCTTCAAGGTCATTCATCCTGACCACCAATTTAAAGGAGGTGAGGCAGAGTGGGCCCAGGTGACTGCTGTTCATACAGGGTCTCTGTCACAGCTGAGACATTCCAAGCTTAGGACACCCTGATCTTATGTAGGGGCTGCTAACATACCTATCACTTCTCCCCTCTGGAGACATATTCTCTTTTATTATCCCAGAATGCCTTAGGGTGGGGAGGCGGACTCTAGCTGTCTTACCCTGAAATGTGAGCAAATCTGTTTTCTGCCTCAGAGCAGCTTTGCTGATATCATTGAACACTACTGTCAATGCCTTTTGCTCAAAAGATGTGAAGAAACACCAGAATTGTCTCCCAACATGCAAAGTGAAATTGAAATGCCAATATTGCCATGGCAGAAGGAATTAAAAGGCTCAGTGAAGTTGGCGTGCTATGAATATACTAGGCAAGGCTGGAAGGTCTATTAGTTCATTATGTTCCATGAAACAGCTGAGAGGATACACCATTTACCGAGACCTCAAGTAACACACTAGCAAAAAGAATCACGAAAATATATTTGGTGGTAGCTCTATAAACCATAGCTGATTGTAAAGAGGCAATTTTACAGATCCAGGCTCACCGATAATAAAGAGGGCCATTGAACCCTAGAGCAATAGAGGCCAAGTGGTGAGACTTAGTCTCTGAAACCAGATGTATGCAACTATAAAAGGAAAGGTGGGATCAGAGTGGTGGCCAAGAAGGACTGATCTGCAAATGTTATGGAGGTGGTTAATAGAACCAGCACCTCTAAAGACAAACAGATGGGCAATACTCATTTTATACTTGCAGAAGAAATCGAGGATGGATGTCCAGAGCCTGAAAACAGTCAGTCTCTAAAGTCATAATCGCTCGCACAGTTTCCAGACCTGAGGCAGTTTTCAGACTTGGAAACCATGGACTAAAGAGGACGCTGGATTTCCAGGAGAAAGGATCTTGTAACACGTGGCAAACACAGATGGTAGTGATGATTCCCATAGTCCTTCCCCAGAGGGAGGGATGCCTGTGTACTCATACTCAGGTAACTGTTTATTGGACACCTACCTGGTGGCTTCTTGGTCCAAACATCAGCACTCTCCATTTTAGTTATAAGGAATATTATATGGAGCTCAGGGATCCTGGGGGCTTTTGGGGGCTGGAGAAAAAAGTCATGCCAAAGGATACTAAGTGAAAGAAAAAAGTAAAAAAAAAAGGAAAACAAAGTAAAAAAAAGAAAGAAAAGAAAATTAGATTATCTAGAGTTTAAACTAGGCTAAACCACTAGGGGGAAAAAAGTGAGACAATGGCAGAGGAAAACAAAGTATAGTCATAATTTAAATAGTATTTGCCTGTTGTTTGGAACAAAGGGTAATGGAAAGAACTTCATTCTAAGAAAGTTTTCATGAGTTTTTCTTTCTTTTTTTTTTTTTTTTTGATGTGGAGAAATTGTAGTCAGTGAGTATATTTTAATGACTTTTTTTTTTTTAGTAAAGATGGAACTATTTTAAGTGTTAGCATCTAATTGTTTAATCAAAAGACAGATAATTTCTAATGGAGTATGATTAGGATGTTATATCCAGCCAGAAATAATTCCTATTTGCTGCTAATGAATATATTATATACAATCTTGAGACATGTTTTGTTAATGTAATTGCATTGTCATTACGTTCTCTTTGACACTGGCTGTCTCCAGGGGTGATTCAAGGGGCAGGAGAGAGTTGTTTCTGTAGAATTGCTGCTCCAGAGAAGGTTCATGTGACTCACGCACCGCCGGGAAAGTGCTGTGTGTAGAAGACAAACCAGGAACATTCAGAACCTGTCACACAAACGGGGAGAAATATCAATTATATTAAAATTGTTAAAAGAATGAATGCATTTCCTACATGGAACAGGCATTTACATGTATATGTATAAATCTGGGTCTCTTTTATGTTGTTTGCACTTATATTTTTATTCATGCCTTCAGATTTCGGGATATGTATGTGTGTGCCTTTGAGAGTGAGGACATGATGGAGCAGCACCTTTGTAAATGTAAGACTTTGAGCCATACAGCAAGCTTGAGAACAAAACAAAACAATGCAAAGCATTTGGAGTCTCTAGTTTCTTCTCTGCCGTTTAGTAGCTATTGACGTTGTGAAAATTCCTTCATTCTCTGGGCCTGGAGTTCTTGTAAAGGACAAAGGATGACCTCCCCTACCTTAGCACCTCCTCCAAGGCAAATTCTCTCTGTCCTGAGAATGATAAGCACCAACTTAAAACTATGTGTATATATAAACATTGAAAATGTAAAGGAGATATTACATATACATAATATACCTATATCCATACATGTGTGTATAATCACTCTCCTTAAAATTTAGAGGCAAGATATGCAAAAAATCATTAATAGCGGTTTCCTGTGGGGACAGAAATAAATTCAGGAAGGACATTTTTACTTTTCATTTCATTCCTTTCTCTACTTTGGAATTTTTACTCTCTCTCTCTCTCTCAATCTCTGTGTGTGTGTGTGTGCGTGAGTGTGTGTGTGCATGTGTGTGTGTACATTAGAAAAAATAACCTCTCTTCAGTCTTGATATTGTTTCAGCTTGTGCTCTTCTCCACAGTGGGCCCCAAAAGATGTGGTTTCTGTTTCAACATCAAACACAGGCTTTTTCTAGGGCCCAGACAAAACTAATATCTGAAAAGAGAAAGCAAATCCAAGGGAAGCAGGTCAGCAACATCTGCTACAGCATGGTATTCAAAGGGCCTGAGAGATTTGTTTTTGATAAGCTGCAGTAAAATGTATCTGCCTATAGACAGAAAAACAGGCAAATAAGTCTATACAAATTTTTATTATTTTAACTTAGACTTAAAAATTGTTTACATTTGCCCTACTTGCCATATATATTTCGCTTTCTGAAAAGTTTGAGAATGAATTTCAGAATTGTGCCTCTTTGCCCCTAAATACTTCAGTATGTATTTCCTAAGGATATACCAAGAATATTCCTAAAAATACAACCACAGTACAGTTATTCAAATCAGAAAACTTAACATGGATACAAAGCTGTTATTCAATTTATAGTCCATATTTAAATTTTGGAAATTGTTGCAATATCTTTTTTGAGACAAAGTTTTGCTCTTGTTGCCCAGGCTGGAGGGCGATGGTGTGATCTCGGCTCACCACAACCTCTGCCTCCTGGTTTCAAGCAATTCTTCTGCCTCAGCTTCTTGAGTCACTGAGATTACAAGTGCCTGCCACCATGCCCAGCTAATTTTTGTATTTTTAGTAGAGACAGGGTTTCACGAAGTTGGCCAGACTGGTCTTGAACTCCTGACTTCAGGGCGTCTGCCCACCTAGGCCTCTCAAAGTGATCCTGCAATATCTTTTAGCTGTTTTCCTCAGATCTATTCAAGAATTACATGTTGCATTTAGTTGCCATATCTCTATTCTCCTTAATCTGGAACAGTTTCTCAGTCTTTGTCTTGCATGGCCTTGACATTTTTTAGGAGAACAGGACATTTATTCTGTAGAATTCCTTTTAATTTGGATTTGTCTGATATTTCCTCATGTTTAGATTCACTGTATGCAAGTTTTTGACAAATACTGGAAGAGGATTTGTACCTCTTTTTGAGGTACCTGATGGTTGAGTTGATGTGGTGTCTGTAGATTTCTTTACTGTCAAGTTTCTATTTTCCTCTCTGTAACTAATGCATACATTGTGAGGAGATACACGCACACAACACATGACTATATTTATATATCTATAAAAAACAAGCAAGACCCCATCTCTACAAAAATAAAAATACAATTAGCTGGGCGTGGTAGTGCATGCCTGTAGTCCCAGTACTAGGGAGGCTGAGCTAGGAGGATCACTTGGGCCCAGGAGTTTGAGGCTACAGTGAGCTATGATCATGCCACTGTGCTCCAGCCTGGGCCAAAGAGCAAGACCCCAAAACCACACACAAAAAAACTCATACTGATATGATACCTCTAGTTCCTTCCAATCCAGTACCGCAGGGTTTATGCTCTTCTTTCTCAGTTTCCTGTTTTAACTCTGGTCATGTGGAAGAGAGAGTGAAGTCAACATACAGAAAAGCAGAAAAAACCTGGACAGAAACCCCTGGTGCTAACGTAAATCCCTCTATGCCTGCCTTTCCAAGGTTTTTTTTTTTTTTTTTTTTTTGAGGCGGAGTCTCGCTCTGTCGCCCGACTGGAGTGCAGTGGCCGGATCTCAGCTCACTGCAAGCTCCGTCTCTCAGGTTTACGCCATTCTCCTGCCTCAGCCTCCCGAGTAGCTGGGACTACAGGCGCCTGCCACCTCGCCCGGCTAGTTTTTGTATTTTTAGTAGAGACGGGGTTTCACCTTGTTAGCCAGGATGGTCTCGATCTCCTGACCTCGTGATCCGCCCGTCTCGGCCTCCCAAAGTGCTGGGATTACAGGCTTGAGCCACCGCGCCCGGCCTTTCCCAAGGTTTTTGAAAATTCCAGGAAACCCTTCTTTTTCTAACTAGTCTAGTTGGATTTTAGTCTTTTGCAGCTAGAAGATTGTTGACTTATACTGTGATGAGGGAAAATCCAGTATCATCATGGTCCCTTTGACATTCTCCTTTACAAATAGTTTTGCAATGATAACTCACTAACTTTTACCCTTGTGGTGTGTTACTGTATCTCCCTGCAGAATTGAGGAGACTGACATTTATTACAATGCTGTACTGCACCATTTAGGCATGACATAAAATTTAATCCTGATGATAATTTGTAGCATTAGTAAGAGAATTCTCATTTTGTAGATGAAAGATTTGAGACTGAGAGAATTTAAGAGACTTGTAAGAGACACACAGAATAGAATAAGATCCCTAACCTCTCTGCAAATTAATTTTCTTCCCCAAACAGTTTTGCTTTTTACCTAACTCCTTACTCTGGCGATTCATTCATTCAGCAACTGTTTTCTGAGTACTATATATGTCATTCTATATCAGAGTCAATTAAACAGACTTGTCAGTACCTGTCAACCCTGTTGGTTGCTTTAGTACTTAGTACTTTGGAGAGATTTTAAATTACACTCACATTATAACACGAAAAATGCTAAAGAAAAAAAAACAAACCCTGAGTCAAAGTTCTTGTACTCAAAGAGTTATAAGTAAACTACTTACATTCAAAACTGGTATCTGATTTTCTAGAGAAAAAATACATGTTGATATTTATAAATACTTATTGGTAAATATTTATTGTATACAAAAATAATTGTCATGATTTCAGTCCAGATTTCTCAGAGATGGTCCCTTAGAAAATTTACTTGGAATAGATCTGACTCATTTACATGATTCAATCCATCCATACAAATAGTGATAGTATTTGAAGGTTATTAAATGATGCTCAAGCAGAAACATGAATCATGATTAAGGATGAGTGGTGTGTTTCATGCCCTTGAAATCGCTAGAATATGGATGCCCATGGCTTTGCTCACTGCTCCTCTTGGTCAACTCTGATGAAGACATTCGGTGTCCTTCTGTGCTTTCATGTGTCCCTTAGCCAGAGCCAAAGAGTCCAGCGCACAGCTGTGCTGGAGCTTCAGAGGTTTTTGGATGCCCCTGCAGTGAGCCTTTCCTTAGAAGACTTCACAAGATCAGACAGCTGCTGCCCTGAGTGCTCTAAGTTCTCAGAAACACATCATTTCAAGTTTAGAAATACAGGGCACACATATTAGAATCCTTGTTAAATCCTCATGAGAAATGAAAAAAGGCTTTCCCCCTACCACTTTCTTCAGTCAGCAAAGGAAAGAAACAAACGTTTTTTTAAAGTACCAGGTCTTATGCCAGTGGCACTTTGTACACATTTTGTCTTATAATCCTCATAATAACTAAGGAAAATTATTTTAACAATCTCCATTTTGCATGTGAGCAATGGGTTCAGAGGAATTAATGTGAACAAGATCACAAGCTGGAAAAGGACAGAGTCCGCAGTCAAACCGAAATACCTTTGACTCAGTTCGGCCCTTTGAAATCTGCAGCGTGGACTTCCAATGATCCCACACTGCCTGGCCTTGCAGCAGTTGGAAATGTGGCTCATGTATTAATTAGGGTAACTGTTTGATCCCACTATTTGTAAGGGCTGCGCCTACATTCTAATAATAATTGTATGGAATTTATTATTTTAAATTAGACACATATATTATTGCATATAGTTATTTTTTACATAGAAATCTTACTATTTGGTATTACCAATAATTAACACTGTGTGGGCATGAATTGCTATGAGATTCACATATTTTGGTTATGTGAAGCACTTTATAAAGGAAATAATAATTTTTTTTTTTTTTCCGAGACAGAGTCTTGGTCTGTCGCCCAGGCTAGAGTGCAGTGGTGCGATCTCAGCTCACTGCAACGTCCATCTCCTGGGTTCAAGCAATTCTCATGCTTCAGCCTTCCAAGAAGCTGGGATTACAGGCCTGTGCCACCACACCCGGCTAATTTTTGTATAATTTAGTAGAGACAGCTTTTAGCCATGTTTGACAGGCTGGTCTCAAACTCCTGGCCTCAAGCAATCTACCTGCCTTGGCCTCCCAAAGTGCTGGGATTACAGGCATGAGCCACCACACTGTGTCTGGCCTGGAAATAATAAGTTTGGGGCAAAATTTGCCATTCCCCTATTGATGACATGGACTTTTGATTGTTATGATTTTTAATATCCAATATAAGTAAAATCAATATAAAACAACATTGTTATTTAATTCTGTATTACATTTGTTCATTTTTTCATAATAAAGTAAATATAGCAACAATAGAAATAATGTGTAAAAAGAAATCTTACCATGTTTACCCTATAGAATAAATACGTTTTTGTGCATTAGGAAGGGGAATATTCTTGTCCTGACTAATTATGAATAAGCAGTATATCTGAGGACAATGGGGGAGGGAGTCGCATGTAAGTGTGCATGTGCATGCATGTGTGTGTGTGTGTGTGTTTGTACGTGAGTGTGCACCCAACATCTCCCCCAATTGGCTCCTCCTGAGCTGTACCATATTTCATATTTCGTTGGTTCCTAATACATCACAATAGCAAAGTGCTGTCATGCAAATACTAAATATTATATACACACCTACCATATACCCACAAAAATTAAAAATTAAGAATTAAGAAAAAGATGTTGAAGGGATGCAAGGAAGGGGCCACAAGCCTAGGAATGCAGGCAGCCCCCAGAAGTTGGAAGAGGTAAGGAAAGAGATTCTCCCCTAGAGCCTCCAGAGAGATCCAGCCTGGCCAACCCCTTGATTTCAGCCCAGTGAAACCCATTTCAGACTCTGGCCCCCAGAACTATGAGAAAATACATTTTAAGACACTCAAAAAACCCCCCCAAAATTAAATAGTGTTTCATTCTTATGAAGTGAAGAGAACAAAGAAGAAAAAGCCCAAAATGCTATTAACTCCCCTTAACTCGGTAAAGTGCATTTTTTTTTTGTTTTTTGTTTTTGTTTTTGCATTCTAACTTGCATTGATTTGGACTCAGTTAATTTTCAAACAAACCACAGTCAAATGGTATCATGCTGTTTCTAACTAGGTAAAGAAACGCTTTCCCACAGTGGTTACCAATGGAGGTCTTCCCTTGTGTGCTATTTAAGTCTCTGTGCCATGGTGCCCCAGTCTCTCTCTGCTCTGCCATTTCTCTCCCCAAGTTCTTTGCCCTCCATTTCCAACCCCGGCTTCATATCTTGCCCTGCTGCTCATCCAGCTGGTGGACTAGCATCTCAGTTTGTGTGTTTTTGGACCATAACTTTGGCAGGTTTACTATGTTACCACTTCCTTCTGGTATTTGTCCAGCAGTGTTTGAACCACAAGCTTGAGGAAGACCATCTGCAACCTCCCCTAGGTCCTAAGGGACCAGCAGCCAGGCCCATCAAACAAAATGAAATTTCAGAGACCACTGGGCTGGTATACATAATTCAGCCACCGACAGCATTTGGATCTTTCTGATCCCATCTTTCTTTAAAAGTTTTATATTTGATTCATCCTAGATTTTTTTGCATTAGTTTTTATTTTTAAAATATGGTGTTAAGATATTTATCTTGACAACTGAGTTTTCTTGGCCTGAGACCAATGCCTTACTCACCATAGTGGAGCTGCCCTGACTGGCATGATACTAGATCTCAGCCATCACCTAGCTTCTGAGCTCAGCCTTTCTGGGTCTGTGAGCCCTCCCTCATTTTGATTCTTGGAGGATGCTCTCAACTCTGCCTACTCCTTGGCGATTTTGCTTTAGTTTGGACTTCCTGCTCTTATTATCCTGGACTTTACCTTGATGCCCCTCCAGTGCCCGATTGTCCTCATTGTGACCACAGGAGGGGGCATCCCTGACCTCTGCCCACAACAGTCCTTGTAGCACCAGGCAGTGCCCCGCTGGAGAAGAGGAACGGGAAACAGATGTATTAAGAGATTGATGGCGAGGAGGCTGGGCGCGGTGGCTCACCCCTGTAATCCTAGCACTTTGGGAGGCCAAGGCAGGTGGATCACGAGGTCAGGAGATTGAGACCATCCTGGTTAACACGGTGAATCCCTGTCAATACTAAAAAAAAAAAAAAAAAAGATACAAAAAATTGGCCTGGTGTGGTGGCAGGCGCCTGTTGTCCCAGTTGCTTGGGAGGCTGAGGCAGGATAATGGCGTGAACCCAGGAGGCGGAGCTTGGAGTGAGCCCAGATCGCACCACTGCACTCCAGCCTGGGGACACAGCAAGACTCCATCTCAAAAAAAGAAAAGAAAAGAAAAAGAAAAAACAAAAAGAGATTGATGGTGAGGAATTGGCTCACGCGCTTGTGGGACTGAGTGAGCAGGTGCAGACACACAGGGCGGGCCTCAGGCAGGGCAGCTGGACCTCTTGCTGTGAGAAGCTGCTGTCCACAGGCGGAATTCCTTCTTCCTCGAGGAAGCCTTGGTTAAGCTTTTCAGTGGGTTGCGTTGGGCCCACCGGGATGGTCTAGGATCATCTCCCTTATTTATAGTCAACTGATTTTGAACTTTAATGGCAAGCGCAGGAAACCTTCACAGGAAACCTAGATGTGGGTTGAAACAGCAGAGGGCTGTGACTTGGCCAAGTTGACACATAAAACCAACAGTGCCAGGCCCCATGGCCTTCCGGCTAGGCCTTGCTTTGTGCTGGGCTCCTTGTAAGAGAAGGGAACTTTATGAGTGGTTCATAAAATTCCATGTGTTATCTCTCGAAAAAGAAGTTTCTCAAAGCAGGGCCTGCACTAAGTGCATGCTCTAAGGCTCTAGGAGACAAGGAAATAGATTATCCTCCGCTAGAGCTTCAGAAGGAGGCAGACCCATGGACACCTTGATTTCAGCCCAGTGAAATCCATTTCAGACTCTGGCCCCCAGAATGAAGAGCCTTGTATATATTGTTTGTTTTCTTTTTTTTTTTGAGACGAAGTCTCGCTTTGTCGCCCAGGCTGGAGTGCAGTGGCACGATCTCGGCTCACTGCCAGCTCCGCCTCCCGGGTTCACACCATTCTCCTGCCTCAGCCTCCGAGTAGCTGGGACTACAGGCGCGCACCACCACGCCTGGCTAATTTTTTGTATTTTTAGTAGAGACGGGGTTTCACCGTGTTAGCCAGGATGGTCTCAATCTCCTGACCTCGTGATCCGCCCGCCTCGGCCTCCCAAAGTGCTGGGATTACAGGCGTGAGCCACCGCGCCCGGCATATTATTTGTTTTCTTAACAGCTCTAGGCATAGCAATAGTATGTTCTGACACTTTACATCAATTGCTTGAAATTGGAACATATTTCCACACATAAAGAAAAAAGTAATAAAGGAGTCGAGGCTGGTTTCAAATTACATTTGCTACATGACACAGGAGTCTTCTTGGGGCTAGGAACCAAAGTGGAGGAAGATTCAAGCTTCAAGGTGAGAGCTCTGCTCTCCCTTCCACATAGGATTTGTTGCAGGCAAGATTTTACAACATGCTGCCAGTGCCTCCATTGGCCTTTCTGTGTCTTTTTGCACTTCCCAGGGGGCCCAGGCCTCCTGAGGCAGCAGGTTTCCCACTGTGGAAGCTGTGCCCTGCCCAGGGATCTCAGTGGTGCTGCGGACCTTGGGGAGGGACCCTGCATGTGCCTGGGATTCTCAAGTCCCTGTATTCCAGGACCTCATTCGATCTCCTGACATCTGCACAGTATCCGCCCTTCTGTGACCCTGGACTACTCCTGTCTCTGAACCCCCAGCGTCTGTCTCCAATTTCCTTACCGCTGTGCGACCTCCCCAGACCCAGGCCAGCTCAGTGCTTTGGGTGAGAGAATTTCAGCCCAAGTGACCAGCTTAGTGGGTCACTCCTGTCCCGGCCCCCTGACCTCTTGTGCCAGGAGAAGAAGTATGGCCTGCTGAATTTTCATTAAGCGTGGGACCCATCACGGTAATGGCTGCTTACACTGGTCAGAGCCAGGATCAACACAGGCATGTACATACCCTGGCATCTCAAAGGTGGACCTGAGGGATAGTGACATGTAAGCGGTGGGGGATGGCAAATACATACCAACCATAGGTTTTTGTTCAATATTCCGTGTAATCCAATACCTTTTATTTTGAAATAGTATTCTGGGTTGGTTAAACATCTTGAAATCGTTTTTCCTGACATATACTCCATCACCTAGAAACAGGTACCAAATACAATTCTATTTTTAGAAATCCTAATTGGGCACCTTTTCTTTTGTAACCAAGGCCATACAGAGTGTTTGAGGAACTTCTGCCTGTATCCTTTGTTGGTGCCCCAGAGCCGGGCTCTGACCCTGCCCCCAGCAGAGACCTGGCCATGGAACAGGAACTGGCTGTGGTCTGAGTGGCTCTAGATGCCTGGAGTCACTGGTGTGCAGGGGCTCTCAGCCTTGAAGGTGGAGATGGCAAGGATCAGAGCAAGAAGGAGTAGAAGGAGCCCCAAGAACATGAGAACACTGCCCAAGCCATCAACTAGGAGAACAACCAGAGGACCAGGAGAGGCCTTTGGAGGCACACCGACCTGAGTCCTGACTCTTGGCTCTGCCTCTGATGCGGTGTGTGGCTGCGGGAAACTGACTGAGGGGTTTTCTGTTGCGGGTGTTGCTGGTGTTTTTTTAAAGTTTTATTTATTTATTTATTTTTTATTATACTTTAAGTTCTGAGATACAGGTGCAGAACGTGCGGGTTTGTTACATAAGTATACATGTGCCGTGGTGGTTTGCTGCACCCATCAACCAGTCATCTACATTAGATATTTCTCCTAATGCTATCCCTCCCCTAGTCTCCTATCCCCTGACAGGCCCTGGTGTGTGATGTTCCCCTCCCTGTGTCCATGTGTTCTCATTGTTCAACTCCCAATTATGAGTGAGAACATGTGGTGTTTGGTTTTCTATTCTTGTGTTAGTTTGCTGAGAATGATGGTTTCCAGCATCGTCCATGTTCCTGCAGAGGACATGAACTCATCCTTTTTTACAGCTGCATAGTATTCTATGGTGCATATGTGCCACAGTTTCTTTATCCAGTCTATTACTAATGGGCATTTGGGTTGGTTCCAAGTCTTTGATATTGTGAATAGTGCCTCAGTAAACATAAGTGTGCATGTGTCTTTATAGTAGAGTGATTTATAATCCTTTGGGTGTATACCTGGTAATGGGATTCCTGGGTCAAATGGTATTTGTAGTTCTAGATCCTTGAGGAATCACCACACTGTCTTCCACAATGGTTGAACTAATTTACACTCCCACCAACAGTATAAAAGCGTTCCTATTTCTCCACATCCTCTACAGCATCTGTTGTTTCCTGACTTTTTAATGATTGCCATTCTAACTGGTGTGAGATGGTATCTCACTGTGGTTTTGATTTGCATTACTCTAATGACCAGGGATGATGAAATTTTTTCACGTTTTTTGGCTGCATATATGTCTTCTTTTGAGAAGTGTCTGCTCATATCCTTTGTCCACTTTTTGATGGGGTTGTTTGTGTTTTTTCTTGTACATCTGTTTAAGTTCTTTGTAAATTCTGGATATTAGCCCTTTGTCAGATGGATAGATTTGCAAAAATCCCATTCTGTAGGTTGCCTGTTCACTCTGATGATAGTTTCTTTTGCTGTGGAGAAGCTCTTTAGTTTAATCAGATCTCATTTGTCTATTTTGGCTTTTCTTGCCATTGCTTTTGGTGTTTTAGTCATGAAGTCTTTGCCCATGCCTGTGCCCTGAATGGTATTGCCTCGGTTTTCTTCCAGGGTTTTTATGGTTTTAGGTCTTATGTTTAAGTCTTTAATTCATCTTGAGTTAATTTTCATATAAGATGTAAGAAAGGGATCCAGTTTCAACTTTCTTCATATGGCTAGCCAGTTCTCCCAACACCATTTATTAAACAGAGAATCCTTTTGCCATTGCTTGTTTTTGTCAGGTTAGTCAAAGATCAGATGGTTGTAGATGTGTAGTGTTATTTCTGAGGCCTCAGTTGTGTTCCATTGGTCTATATATCTCTTTTGGTACCAGTACCATGCTATATTGATTTCTGTAGCCTTGTGGTGTAGTTTGAGGTCAGGTGGCATGATGCCTCCAGCTTTTTTCTTTTTGCTTAGGATTGTCTTGGCTACATGGGCTCTTTTTTGGTTCCATATGAAATTTAAAGTAGTTTTTTCTAATTCTGTGAAGAAAGTCAATGGTAGCTTGATGGGAATAGCATTGAATCTATATATTACTTTGGGCAGTATGGGCATTTATTGATTCTTCCTATCGATAAGCATGGAATGTTTTTCCATATGTTTGTGTCCTCTATTATTTCCTTGAGCAGTGGTTTGTAGTTCTCCTTGAAGAGATCCTTCACATCCCTTGTAAGTTGGATTCCTAGGTATTTTATTCTCTTTGCAGCAATTGTGAATGGGAGTTCACTCATGATTTGGCTCTCTGTTTGTCTGTTACTGGTGTATACGAATGCTTGTGATTTTTGCACATTGATTTTGTATCCTGAGACTTTGCTGAAGTTGCTTATTAGCTTAAGGAGATTTTGGGCTGAGACAATGGAGTTTTCTAAATATACAATCATGTCATCTGCAAACAGAGACAATTTGACTTCCTCTTTTCCTAATTGAATACCCTTTATTTCTTTCTGTTGCCTGATTGCCCTGGCCAGAACTTCCAATACTATGTTGAATAGAAGTCATGGGAGAGGGCATCCTTGTCTTGGGCCGGTTTTCAAAGGGAATGCTTCCAGTTTTTGCCCTTTCAGTATGATATTGGCTGTGGATTTGTCATAAATAGCTCTTATTATATTGAAATACATTCCATCAATGCCTAGTTCATTGAGAGTTTTTAGCACGAAGGGCTGTTGAATTTTGGTTTTTGTCATTGGTTCTGTTTGTTGGATGGATTACGTTTATTGATTTGTGTATGTTGAACCAGCCTTGCATCCCAGGGATGAAGCCGACTTGATCGTGGTGGATAAGCTTTTTGATGTGCTGCTGGATTGGGTTTGCCAGTATTTTATTGAGGATTTTTGCATTGATGCTCATCAGGGATATAGGCCTGAAATTTTCTTTCATTGTTGTATCTCTGCCAGGTTTTGGTATCAGGATGATGCTGGCCTCAGAAAATGAGTTAGAGAGGATTCCCTCTTTTGCTGTTGTTTGGAATAGTTTCAGAAGGAATGCTACCAGCTCCTCTTTGTACCTCTGGTAAAATTCAGCTGTGAATCCATCTGGTCTTGGACTTTTGTTGGTTGGTAGGTTATTAACTGCTGTCTCAATCTGAGAACTTGCTATTGGTCTAATCAGGGATTCGATTTCTTCCTGGTTTAGTCTTTGGAGAGTGTGTGTGTCCAGGAATTTATCCATTTCTCCTAGATTTTATAATGTATTCGTATAGAGTTATTTATAGTATTCGCTGATGGTAGTTTGCATTTCTGTGGGATCAGTGGTGATATCCTCTTTATCATTTTTTATTGCATCTATTTGATTCTTCTCTCTTTTCTTCTTTATTAGTCTGGCTAGTGGTCTATCTATTTTGTTGTTCTTTTCAAAAAACCAGCACCTGGATTCATTGATTTTTTGAAGGGTTTTTCGTGTCTCTATCTCCTTCAGTTCTGCTCTGGTCTTAGTTATTTCTTGTCTTCTGCTAGCTTTTGAATGTGTTTGCTCTTGTTTCTCTAGTTCTTTTAATTGTGACATTCGGGTGTTGATTTTAGATCTTTCCTGTTTTTTCTTGTGGGAATTTAGTGGTATAAATTTCCCTCTACACACTGCTTTAAATGTGTCCAGAGATTCTGGTATGTTGTGTCTTTGATCTCATTGGTTTCCAAGAACATCTTTATTTCTGCCTTAATTTTGTTATTTACCCACTAGTCATTCAGGAACAGGTTGTTCAGTTTCCATGTAGTTGTGAGGTTTTGAGTGAGTTTCTTAATCCTGAGTTCTAATTTATTGCACTGTGGTATGAGAGACTCTTATGATTTCCATTCTTTTGCATTTGCTGAAGAGTGTTTTACTTCCAACTATGTGGTCAATTTTGGAATAAGTGCGATGTGGTGCTGAGAAGAATGTATATTCTGTTGATTTGGGGTGGAGAGTTCTGTAGATGTCTATTAAGTCCACTTGGTCCATAGCTGAGTTCAAGTCCTGGATATCCTTGCTAATTTTCTGTCTCATTGATCTATCCAATATTGACAGTGGGGTGTTAAAGTCTCCCGGTAATACTGTGTGGGAGTCTAAGTCTCTTTGTAGGTCTGTAAGGACTTGCTTTATGAATCTGGGTGCTCCTGTATTAGGTGCATATACATTTAGGATAATTAGCTCCTCTTGTTGAATTGATCCCTTTACCATTATGTAATGCCCTTCTCTGTCTATTTTGATCTTTGTTGATTTAAGGTCTGTTTTATCAGAGACTAGGATTGCAACCCCTGCTTTTTCGTGCTTTTCATTTGCTTAGTAAATCTTCCTCCATCCCTTTATTTTGAGCCTATGTGTGTCTTTGCACGTGAGATGGGTCTCCTGAATACAGCACACTGATGGGTCTTGATTCTTTATCCAATTTGCCAGTCTGTGTCTTTTAATTGGGGCATTTAGCCCGTTTACATTTAAGACTGATACTGTTATGTGTGAATTTGATCCTGCCATTATGATGCTAGCTGGTTATTTTGCACGTTAGTTGATGCAGTTCCTTCATAGCATTGATGATCTTTACAATTTGATATGCTTTTGCAGTTACTGGTACTTGTTGTTCCTTTCCATGTTTGGTGCTTTCTTCAAGAGCTCTTGCAGGGCAGGCCTGATAGTAACAAAATCTCTCAGCATTGCCTTGTCTGTAAAGGATTTTATTTCTCCTTTGCTTATGAAGCTTAGTTTGGCTGGATATGGAATTCTGGGTTGAAAATTCTTTTCTTTAAGAATGCTGAATATTGGCCCCCATTCTCTTCTGGCTTGTAGGGTTTCTGCTGAGAGATCCACTGTTAGTCTGATGGGCTTCCCTTTGTGGGTAAGCCGACCTTTCTCTCTGGCCACCTTTAGTACTTTTTCCTTCATTTCAAGTGTGGGGAATCAGATGATTATGTGTCTTGGGGTTGCTCTTCTCAAGGAGTATCTTTGTGATGTTCTCTGTATTTCCTGAATTTGAATGTTGGCCTGTCTTGCTAGGTTGGGGAATTTCTCCTGGGCAACATGCTGAAGAGTGTTTTCCAACTTAGGTCCATTCTCCCCATCACTTTCAGGTACACCAATCAAACGTAGATTTGGTCTTTTCACGTAGTCCCATACTTTGTGGTAGCTTTGTTCATTTCTTTTCACTCTTTTTTCTCTAATCTTGTTTTCTCACTTTGTTTCATTGAGTTGATCTTCAGCCTCTGATATCCTTTCTTCCACTTGATCCATTCGGCTATTGATACTTGTGTATCCTTCACGAGGTTCTCATGCTGTATTTGTCAGTTCCATCAGGTCTTTTATGTTCTTCTCTAAACTGGTTATTCTAGTTACCAACTAATCTAATCTTTTTTCAAGGTTTTTAACTTCCTTGCATTGAGTTAGAACATGCTCCTTTAGCTTGGAGAGTTTATTACCCACCTTCTGAAGCCTACTTCTGACAATTCATCAAATCATTCTCCATCTAGTTCTGTTCCCTTGCTGGCAAGGAGTTGTGGTCCTTTGGAGGAGAAAAGATGTTCTGGTTTTTAGAATTTTCAGCCTTTTTGCGCTGGTTTCTCCCCATCTTTGTGGATTTATCTACCTTTGGTCTTTGAAGTTGGTGCCCTTGAGATGGGGTCTCTGAGTGGACGTCCTTTTTGTTGATGTTAATAATATTCTTTTCTGTTTGTCAGTTTTCCTTCTAACAGTCAGCAGCTTCTGCTGCAGGTCTGCTGGAGTTTGCTGGAGGTTCGCTCCAGACCCTCCTTGCCTGGGTATCACTGGCAGAGGCTGCAGATGAGCAAAGATTACTGTCTTTTCCTTCCTCTGGAAGCTTCTTCCCAGAGAGATACCCACCAGATGCCAGCCAGAGCTCTCCTTTATGAAGTGTCTGTCGGTCCCTACTGGGAGGTGTCTCCTAGTCAGGATACATGGGGGTCAGGGACCCACTTCAGAAGGCAGTCTATCCCTTATCAGAGCTCAAACACTGTGCTGGTAGATCCGCTGCTGTCTTCAGAGCTACCTGGTTGGGATGTTTAAGTCTGCTGAAGCTGCACCCACATTTGCCCCTTCCCCAAGGTGCTCTGTCCCAGGGAGGTGGAGGTTTTATCTAGAAGTCCCTGACTGGGGCTGTTGTCTTTTTTTCAGAGAGGCCCTGCCCAGAGAGGAGGCAGTCTGGGCACAGGGGCCTTGCTGAGCAGGGTTGGGCTCCACCCAGTTCGAACTTCCCTTTGCTTTGTTTACACTGTGAGGGTGAAACCGCCTACTCAAGCCTCAGTAATGGCAGACGCTCCTCCCCCACCAAGCTTGAGTGTCCCAGGTTGACTTCAGACTGCTATGCTGGCATGAGAATTTCAAGCCAGTGGGTCTTATCTTGCTGGGCTCCCTGGGGGTGGGACCCACCAAGCCAGACTACTTGACTCCCTGACTTCAGCCCCCTTTCCAGGGGAGTGAACGGTTCTGTCTCACTTCTTCCAAGTGCCACTGGGGTATGAAAAAGAAAAACTCCTGCAGCTAGCTCAGTGTCTGCCCAAACGGCCGCCCAGTTTTGTGCTGGAAACCCAGGGCCCTGTTGGTGCAGGTACGGAAGGAATCTCCTGGTCTGTGGGTTATGAAGACCATGGGAAAAGTGCAGTCTCTGGGTTGGAGTGCAAGGTACAGTCCCTAATGGCTTCCCTTGGCTGGGAGAGGGAGTGCCCCAGCCTCTTGAGCGTCCCAGGTGAGGGGAGCCCCACCCTGCTTTGGCTTGCCTTCCTTGGGCTGCAACCACTGTCCAACCAGTCCCAATGAGATGAACTGTGTACTTCAGTTGGAAATGCATTAAGCACCAGCCTTCTGCATCGATCTCGCTGGGAGCTGCAGACTGGAGCTGTTCCTATTCAGTCATCTTGCCAGCAACCGCTGGTGTTTCTTAACCTGTAAGATAGGGATAGCAATATCTACCTCATAAAATTTTTTGAGAATTAAAAAAGATGCCACAGGTAAAACACCTGCATCAGGTGGGTACTACATAGATAATTGTCACTATTACGACTACTAATGTGTGGCAAGAGTCCTCAGAACACACAGAGTGCTTGATTAACCTCAGTCAATGAAGGCTGTCATTTTTATTGGTGGAAATAATAATATTACTACTACAACTCCTACTAATATGCGGCTGAGGGAGAAATTCAATGATATAGTGTGTGACTCAAGTTTGTGATATGTCACAGTGGAGGACAGAGCAACTGATTTGCTTGGAAATGTGCTTTCACTGGGTCAAAGACTTGGGTATTGAGGAGGCTGCAGAATCTGGTGGCTGACTCAGGGAGGCTGGGGACTGAGCAGGGGTACAGCTGGGCTGAGGTCTGTTATTCCAGTTCTTAGCCCTTCTTAAAGGGTCCAGTAAAAGCCCCCGTTGCATAGTCCCCCAAAATTCTTAGGGCCTAGTTCTTTTTCTCCAATTGGTCTACAAAGCCAATTACAAAAACAACACATTGACATTTACAGAATGTCAGGCAAAGCTAAAAGAAAAGCAATGTGGCTCCATCGTATTTGAGAAGGGCCTGTCAGAGGATGGGGCCATTTGCACTGAATTTGATGCAGCAAAACAAAATGCTAGATTTTGACAAGATCTTAAATGAAGACTGCTGAAGTAGATTAGATCTGATGTGACCTGAGGCAGAGCTTGTTCTTTGCAGTAAGAGAAAGTAGCCTCCTGCCTGTGTTTGAGTGTGTTTGCCTGGGGTGGTGGGCAAATGGGAGAAGTTGAGGGAAATCAATTCCATTTACAGATGAATCCATTTGGAACTTAGCAAGGACAGATGAACACACCAAGATCTCTCTTATAGGGAGCAGTGTGGCCCAGTCATGAACACCTGGGCCTGAAACACCTCATAGCTGCTGAGAGAAAGCACATTGTAGCAATACAAATCCCTTTTGCTGAATAGGCCTGCTGGTATCATATCCATTTACACTGCTGCATTTTTACACAGGTCACACCTGATTTAGGTGAAACCCCAAAGCAACAGCCATCAACTACATGTGCTGCTCACCATTTCCCTCCTTTCCACCTCCAGCTCCTGATCCTTTTGCTGATGTCTGTTGCTAAGGAGTCTAGTGTGGCCTGGGGACATCTAGGTCATATTGCTGTGGATTAAAAGGAAGAACTAGAGGGCTCCTTTGGAGTTAGCAGTCATCACCAGATGCCTCTGGCCTGCCACCCACCTGTAGCTCAGTCCTTCACCTGTGCAGCTCTGCTTTCGCTTTGCAGATGCAAGTCATACATCAGTGGATTTTTTAAGGAATAATCTTCTTTGACTTCTCTGTAGCATTTGGGTATTGACTATTGGATACCTGCTTCTTTGATTTTGCATGAACTACATTATACAGATTCTCTGCTGCTCTCCTATCCTTTCTTCCATTTCCCATTTAGAGTTCCCTTCCTCGTGCTTCTCCCAGAAGTGAGGTCCCCAAGGTTTTCTCCTCTTTTCTCTGACCCTGCCATGCAGAAATCACTCCTTCTCACAAGGCCAGGAATCACCTGAACACACAATTCACAGAGCATGCCTTGCCACCCACCCCTCCCAGAGTTCAGGTCACATCTTCCCAACTTCCTCTGCATTCAGAGACATTCTCTCCCCTTCCTAGATGTTTGTGGCTGAAGGAGCATACATGATTTCCTTTCCTTACTACCTCCAGGGCACTTGCTCTTTCAGAATTCTCTATTTGAGTGGTTGGCATCATCAGCATTCAAGGCATCCAATCTTAAACCTCAGGATCATTATCTGCAACTTCTCTCTTGCCTCTAGCCCTGTACCCACTCAAGCCTCTTAAGTCAATTATTCTTCAGGCAGACTCTCGCTTTCTCTCCCCACTAGTTTCCATGTTGGCAGCTCATGCTAGATCATCCTGTCCCGTGCCCTGCCTCTAGGTTTTCTCCCCTCCACACTCATAGGATGTGTGGATAATACATACTGCAGAGACCCTGCCTTAGACGTTTCTAGGCTCCCCACTGCACTCAGCACAATTCCTTTTGAAACACAGACACTCGGCAAATGTTCGTATAAAGAATGAATACATAGAGGTGCGCCAGGCAGCAACCACTTCTGATGCAAGAGTGGCAACTGAGATAGGAAAAGGTTGCAATTGCAATTTACAAATGCTCTTCTGCTGAAAATGAACAAGAAGATTAAACTATAAATATTCTTTCGGGGTAATTAAGTGGAACAAAAGGTAATAATTGTTAGCAAAAAATGCAATCACATTTTAATAGATTCTGAAAATTAAACAGGCTTCCTGTCGATAGATCTTAAAGCATTTCTATTACATATTAGAGAACATTAATTTCTGAAGACCCAGAAAAGACCCAGTCCTTTGAATTACATTGATGTTATTACCACAGAGCCTGAAAATTGTATATTTGGTATTAAGAAATACAGTCACTCTTAAACATTAGATATTATTTGATCTGACATTTGATTTTTTACCGCATTTACTGAGAAAGTAAGTTATTTTGCTACTGTATTATGAATCCTGACAGAAGACACAGGACTCTTAGGACAGAGGTAAAGCATTTTATTATTCACAACACAGCAAATGGCATGATTGCATTGGTTCCCTTACTCTTTAAGTCCCAAAAGGATGAACAGCCCAAAAGGATGCCTGCATAAGGAGTGGGTTGTGCTACAGGAAGTGACTTGAGGAACCCTGAAAAGAGCCCAGATGGAGGCATTATACATTATTTAAGATTGTTCACTAAAAACACAACCCAAGGAAATGGCTCAGGTGAAGAGGGTCAGCACCCTGCAGTCTTTTTTTCCCCCCACATATACCTCTGTAAGCAAAGCGTCTTGAATTCTTGATAGACACAACAAGAACCTGCAGGGATGTGAAGAGCCATGGTGAATTGCCTCTCCTAACATATTTCAGATAAGAATTAATACTCAAAGTAACAAGGATATCATTATTAGCTTTCTGAATTTAGGGTATAGACTATTGGGACATTGATGAATATCCTTTGTGCAAAAATAAACTAAGTGATCAGAAAAATTAATACTTATTAGTTACGTGTGTGTATATATATAATAACACACACACATGCATACACACACATACACACACACACACACACACACAGAGAGTGTGAGGAAAGGAAGATATCTGTATCTATAAGTTGTAACTTGATATTTTTCCTCAATGGGAATTTTTTTTTATGAACACATCATAATGAGGCAAATGAAATTCTCTCACTTTAGCACAAAACTTGAAACCTTTGAAAAAAAAATCTCTTTCATTTTTGTGTATGAGTATGCTTATGTGTATGAGTATGCTGTGTATGCTTATTCTGAAAAGCCCATGGCTATTCCACTGCAGCAGGATCTGACATAATCTCAATTATTATTACTAACAGCATTAATTTATGGGACTATTTACTGTGTGATGCACTTTATGTTAGTGATACATATTCAAAGGAGATAGAATAGTTCTTGTCCTCAAAAGACTTACAACTGAGTTTGGTCAGCATGATTAGTCACAGGTCCCATCATCTATTCTAGTACATCTGAGCATAAGGGAATATATTGAAGCAGATTTGTAGCTATGAAATCTCTGAGAGGGCCTGAGAACCAGGCAGGGATGCTGCATCTCCAGAGAATACACAATGAGGAGCAATACAGCCAGAAGAAATCACCCTGTGTGGAAGTCTGGAAGAGCAACACAGCAGCTATGGCCTGTGGCTTGGCACCTACAGTGCTCAGGACCAGACCCTTGACCCCTGCCATACTGCCCCAGAAACCTAGCTGCCTGTGCCGCTGTGCCCGTCAGAAGCTTCTCCCACAGTGACTGCTTCCTCCATTTTGTCACTTCTGTTGCTAAGTTGCTCACAGCAAAGATGGATTACAGAAGCTAGGGCTTGTTTCGAACCTAGCAACAGGGACTCAGGGGAACTGAAATGTAGCTTTATAGTCTATGTCATACAGAAAGATAGGCTAGGAAGGC
The DNA here is from genome assembly GCF_009764315.1 of Trachypithecus francoisi. Classification (NCBI taxonomy): domain Eukaryota; kingdom Metazoa; phylum Chordata; class Mammalia; order Primates; family Cercopithecidae; genus Trachypithecus; species Trachypithecus francoisi. The sequence goes on from NW_022681472.1 coordinate 7,951,925, forward strand.
GAGCAGAATAGGTGAGCCAGTCTCTGGTTTCTGCCATCAGGTAGTATATACAAGTAGTAAATAGTAGGTAGCTATTAAATGGTTGCAAAAGAAAGGACTGCAGTAATGTATAAAGATGCTTAACGAATGTGTATAGGTCATCACTGTCCAATAGAAACATAACATAAGCCAAAACTGTGATTTTTACATTCTCTAGTAACCACGCAAAAAAGCAAAAAATAAAAAGGTGAAATTAATTGTATCAGTATAATTATTTAATCCAGTATATCCAATGTTATTATTTAACATGAAATCAATATTAGAATTAATAAAGTGCTTTACATTCTTTTTGAATACTAAATTCAAATCTGGTTTGCATTTTTTCCTTATAGCACCTCTAAATTTCCATGAGCACATTTCAAGTGCTTCCCAGGCTTGTGGGGCTAGTGGCTACCACACTGGAAGGCACAGCTTTAAATGGACAGTGTTAGAGGAGCTCAGAGAGAGAGAATCAATCAGATACAGGGTAGCTGAGCAGAGCTTCTTGGAAAAGTGGGACTTGAATCATCTTTGAAATAATGTTAGAACTTACAAAAGTTTGCAAATGGAAAAGAGCATGGCAAATGTCAAGGCTGGATATTTCTAGAGGCCTTGGAAATCTTCAGCTACTAATCGTCCTTGCTGGATTTTTCATGGTTGAAATCTGACCCTGAGAAACCTGATTACAGGGATATGTTGAGTTTTCTCATGGAGGCGAGTATCTGGTAGCCAGCCTCAGAATACTGACATATGAAATCAAAGGGCCATTCTTTAATTTCAAGTTTTTATTTTAGGATAATGGTAGATTGACATGTAAGTGTAAAAAAATAACTACAGGAAAATCCACATACCCTTTATCCAGTTTCACTCAATGGTAACATCTTGTAAAGCTATAGGACAATGTCACAACCGGGATATTGACACTTAAACACAGTCAAGATACACAGCAGTTCGATCACACACAATCCCTATATTCCGCTGTTCCCCTCCTTTTAATTTTTGAGATGGGAGTCTCGTTCTATCGAGTAGCTGGGATTACAGGTGTCTGCCGCCACGCCTAGCCAAATTTTTGTATTTTTAGTAGAGACGGGTTTCACTGTGTTAGCCAGGATGGTCCCGATCTTCAGACCTTGTGATCCACCTGCCTGGGCCTCCCAAAGAGTTGGGATTACAAGTGTGAACCACCGCTCCTGGCCCCATGTTCCCCTTTTATAGCCACACCTACTTCCCACCTGCTCCCAGCCTCCTCCTGTTTTTAAAATGTTTGTCAACCACTAATCAGTTTCCAGTGCTATAATTTTGTCATTTCAAGTATGTTACATATGGAATCATACAGTATGTAACCTTTGGAGACTGGCTCCTTAGACTCAGCATAAGTTCTGTAGATTCATGAAGATTGTAGACTCTATCAACAGTTTGTTCCTTTTTATTGCTGACTGGTATTTCCATTGTATAGACTGTGAACACTGTCAGAATCAAAATGGAGTTACTAATGTTAAAAAAAAAAAAAAGTCCAACCTTGGACTGGCATTACCATTGTTATTGATCTTTATAGCAAGAATAATCATTTCAAAACAATTATGTTATTCTCCTCATTTTTCCTTTAAAAACCTTTGTCATTCTTTACTTCCCTGAATTTAAACATAATTAACTATGGTAACTGTATTCCCGTCACAAGGCTCTAATGCCAAATAAACATAATTTTCTTTCAGAAAGCCTCCCTCTGTTTGTTATTTGTTGACATAAATTGTGTTCAGAAGTGGGACCTAGAGTAGGATCCCATTTGGATGGAATCAGAAATTCTTGGAATCAGTTTGCAGTACTTACTTGAGCCTCTCTGCTTCCATGGCTCCCTGCTTCCATGGCTCACCTTTCCTGTCCTGGAGAGTCTTCTCTCAGCCGAGGATTCCTCTTTCGGGTAGCAGCTCTTGACTTTGTTTGCATAAAGCCACCTTACTAAAGAACCATACATTCCTCCTGGGATGATAAAAGACTTTTTGTCTTTTCTGGTAAGTCTTTTCTGATATAAAGACAAGTGACTTTTGAGTTGCGCACTCTGGTTTCTATAATTTACATTTTGTCTGTGAGGCATGTCGTTTCTGGTGAATTCACTTTTGGTTGTGTACCTAGTTTAATGTTTTGGTTGATTTGCAAGCCTGGGTTAAAATTTTTGTGAACATTATTATCTTGGTTTCTTTAGATTTGGTTTGACTCTTCTCCTTTGCTTGTTTCTATACATTTTCTGAGAGTAATCATAAACATAGTAAATGGTGGGCACAGGATGGCTAATTGAAAGCCACTGGGTGGTTGACACCATCTAAAACACTAGTCCAAACTCTTGATGTCCTCTGACAGGATTTATAGGCTTTTCTTTACTCTTGTGAAATTAATAAGAAACGGAATGGGATTCCCAAACATTAAGGCTTGCCAGGTTTCCTGGGACTCCAGCCAGCTACATATTATGGACTGTTCTTCACATTTTAAAACTGATGGGCAAAGTTACATTAAGAAAAATTCAGCGCTTAAATGTCCATTATTCAAACTCTCTAAACACTTCTAACTATAGAGTTGGTATTGTGATTTCATGACTAAAATTCTAAAATTAAAGGTATAAGATCTTTGTACATTTGTATAAATGTCTAGGTGTGTTCATGCACATGTACATGTGCTATGTGTTGTATCTACATGGTAAATGCTCCAGAAATTTTATTTAGATTGGCTTAGATAAATAAATACTCATATAAAATATACAATAATTAACCCAAGTGGCTCTTTAGCTCATGTGACTTAAACTGGCTTCAAAATTATTAACAAGATAGAAATATCTTCAGAAATGTCAGCGTACAGTTTTGCTGGTCACATGGTTTTATATTAGTTTTTGCTGGATGTTGACACACAGATTATGAAACTATAAACCCAGCCTAAACAGAATGACCTTTCCTTTTGCAATTCTTTTTGGTACTTAAGACTAATTTAATATTGTTGTTTTAATGAAAACAACTGTATCTTAGTGAGTTATTGGAAAAATACCTATCTATTTAACTTTAAAGTTTTTACTTAGATGAACACCTGATATTCACAGGCTCTCAAGATGGTTAACAGAAATAATTCCAAATGATGACTAGCTTTGTCTAACATCTCAGTTTCCACAAGTAATCTAGGTAAACTATTAAAAATAAATAAATCAGGTAAATGTAAATAGCATAAGCATTCATAAGTAAATTTTTTATGTAATTTAAAAATTTAAAGCTCTGTTGCATTAAATTAAGTAATAAATACTCATTGAATGTCTAGGTCATTTCCAAATATGACAAAAACTAAAACAAATTGGTGATCATAAATGTTTGTTTTTGATCCCTTAGATTTTATAGAAAGACTAAATATATTTAGAGCTATTAATAAACATAATAAATTATGGGAAAACACGTTTCTAAAAATTTTGAAAGGGTTCTCATCTATAGAACAGTGATATGTGACAATTCAAATTTGCTTGCTAAAAATTAAGGTTACTAAGAGTTAAAAATTAATTAATATATAATTCTGTACCCAGAATGTGTACAAAAAGGTAAAATATGTTTCTGATAAGAAAAATTAGGACCAGGGCATTAAAAATGTACTTTTCATTGAGAAAGAAATAGTAATTTTGTTTATTTTGGAGGTTATTTAAATTTTTTTTCAAGATTTGGATTTAGGAAGGAAACAGAAACAAGATAGAAAGGAACCAGCAAGAAGGAGAAAGAGATGCAAAGAAAGTTATGCCTGTGAAGATGTATTTTCACTAGGGAAGATTAAAAAGAAAAGAGACTGATTTTTTATTAGACAGAATCTTGTGTAGTAAATCTTTGTTCTAAAATAAAATGACTGGTTATTTTAAAAAGAGAAAGCCTAGGAAAAAGCAGAAAATTCGAGCACGTTGTAAATGATCTGAGTAAGTTGCAATAGGTTTCTTGAGGGAGGGATTTTTGGAAGGAATGTTGTGTGTGATCAAGTTTGGTATAATTACAAGGAAATTATGTCTTAAAAATGAACTTCAATATTAAAAATATGCTAATATAAAACTAAAACATCTCATCCTCTATGTTAAAACAACAGAGTTTCTTCAAGTATGAATTTGCTCTTAATAAAACTGTAAAAGGTTTTGATTTTAGTTCCAAAATCTGTTGCTTTAATAGTCGTCTTCTAAACTGCAGACAGTTTCTATTTCTGCCACAGTTATTTCTGAAATACATTTAGTTTCCCTAGATTCAGGTTGGAAAAATGTTGTTGTTTTCATTCAGAATGATAAGTTCATTTCTTGAAGTAAAATTTTCTTTTCTGAAATATCTTGGATTAGTATTTCAGAGGTTCAACTCTTGCTGTATCTTGCTGTACATTGTTTGCAGGTCATGCATTATTGCTTTCAGCACTCCTTCTTTCTCCTCTTCAAAGGGTATATCATTTTGCTTCGCTGTGATAACTCTCTCCATCAATCTTTTCATCAGCTCCTGTAACATTTTCTTTCTGGTTCTATAATAACTTTGCTGTTATGGTCTGACACTGAAATGTTTATCTTAAAGGTCTAGCAGAGCATCGTTTTCCTCCAAAATTACTTGATTCTGTATTCTTGACTTTTCTTTATGTGTGTGAATTGTAACCAGGAAACTCCCCATGTTGTCACTAAGAGCCATGTATTGCCCCGCTGAAGGTACCACTAGTTTTCTTGTTTACATTCCCCTGTATATAGTGCACATTCAGAATCTTGGAAATATATTCTTCCTGTGTCTGATTAAATTTAAGTACTGTTTTTCAGCAGGTTCCGTTTGCAAGTTACCTACATGGGCTTCAGTGAGGAGAAGCAAGAACACTGCAGGAGGTGCTTCTTTACTTTTCTAGTAACTGCCCTAAGAAACAAAGATTCTACTTTTTATCAAGATAATTTCTTGTTTTGTCTTTATTAGGTTTTTGGTTACCTAGGAAAATCAAACTTTAAAAGGTTTAAGGTTTTTACATGTATGTAACATTCGATATTGCTTTTGAAATCTTTTGATTATCACTCTGGTTAAATGACTATTATTTTATAGTGATCTGTCATTCTGTTTGGATGAAGTGTTTTGAACCTTTTGACATCTTTGGAAAGCTTCTCCAGGATTAAAATTCTAAATGAAGCCTGTTACACCTAAAATTAACTTTGGGCCTCTGGAGAGCCTCAAAGAATGTGTCTCTCATTTTGTAGCGATATTAAATGATTAGGCTTATTTGGTAAATTGTATGAGAAGCATTGTCAAATGATAAGTGATACTAGATCTTCTTACAGTTACATTTATGGATATATTATTGATATATTGTTTCAAACATTTTTCTATAAATTCATAAAAACCTGTTATCAGTCATAATTTTAGTTGTTAATATTAAACCTTTTTTCAACATGATATTTTTGTGGATATTTATGTGAGTATCCTAAAAATTATATAAGATGTATAAAAGTCTGATGGTCCTAATGTGACATTGTCAGTCGTAATTCTGATTATCTTAATGCCACATGTAATAAAAATAAATTTCATTGTAAATTGTGAACTTTCATCATTTTTTTAATCAGAGCTATATTCAGTTATTGTTATCCACTGTTATTGTTTTGAATTCTTTAAATGCTTTGTAACCAGCTATAGTCCAAAATTGCTTTTCGTGGAGAAGTCTAACAAGTACTCTCGAACACAGATTTCTGGTAATGTTAAGATCAATGAATGAAATAAAAATATTTCTAATATAGAACTCTAATATAGAAACTGATCAAGCAAAATAAAATTTAATTACATGAAATCAAATAACTGATTAAGAAGATCTTTTTTTTTTTTCTTTTTGAGGTGGAGTTTTTCTCCGTCACCCAGGCTGGAATGCAGTGGCAAAATCTCAGTTCACTGTGACCTCTGCCTCCTGGGTTCAAGTGATTCTCCTGCCTCAGCCTTTTGCGTAGCTGGGATGACAGGCAACCACCACCATGCCTGGCTAATTTTTGTATTTTTAGTAGAGACAGAGTTTCACCATGTTGTGCAGGCTGGTCTTGAACTCGTGACCTCAGGTGATCTGCTCTCCTTAGCCTCCCAAAGTGCTGGGATTATAGGTGTGAGCCACTGTGCCTAGCCGAGATCATGTTTTTATGATTTTTATTCACAGCATTGTTGGTTCTTTATTTAAATGTATTGTTTCCCAGATTTAAGGATTGTTTTTCTTCTTAAGCTGTTTATAATTTACAACAATTTGGTAGAGTATAGTTTTGTGAACAAAGGTGGAATCACTTTTTTCACATTTCTTGAATATTTACTTTAGGTTTAGGGTACATGTGCAGGTTTGTTATACAGGTAAATCACATGTCATGGGAGTTTGGTGTACAGATTATTTCATCACCCAGGTAACAAGCATAGTACCTGATAGGTAGTTTATCAGCCCCCACCCTCCTCTCACCCTCTATCCTCAAGCAGGTTCCATTGTCTGTTGTTCCTTCTTTATGTCTATATGTTCTCAATGTGTAGCTCCCACTTACAAGGAGGAACATGCAGTATTTTGTTTTCTGTTCCTACATTAATTAGCTTGGGATAATGGCCTCCAGTTCCATTCATATTGCTGCAAAGGACATGACCTTGGTTTTCTTATGGCTGTGCAGTATTTCATGGTGTATACATACCACATTTTCTCCATCTAGTCTACTGTTGATGATGGGCATTTAGTTTGATTCCATGTCTTTACTGTTGTCAACAGTGCTGTAAAAAACACACACATGCATGTGTCTTTATGGCAAAACAGTTTCTATTTCTTTGAGTATGTACCCAGTAATGGGATTGCTGGGTTAAACAGTAGTTCTGTTTTAAGTTATTTGAGAAATCTCTATGCTTATTTCTTGTTCTGTGGTCCCAGAGCATTGGAGGTATGATTTCATTTTTTTTAAAATTTACTGAGGATTGTTTTGTGGGCCCGTTGCATGGTTGATTTTAGAGTATGTGCCATGTGCAGATGAGAAGAATGCATATTCTGTTGTTTTGGGGTGGAGAGTTCTGTAGATGTCTATTAGGGTCCATTTGGTCAAATGTAGAGTTCAGGTCCCAAATATCTTTGTTAGTTTTCTTCCTCAGTGATCTAATACTATCAGTGGTGTTTTGAAGTCTGCCACTATTATTGTGTGATTATCTAAGTCTCTTTGTAGATCTCTAAGAACTTGCTTTATGAATCTGGGTTCTCCTGTGTTGGGTGCATATGTATTCAGGATAGTTAGACCTTCTTCTTGAATTGAACCTTCACTGTGACGTAATGCCCTTCCTTGTCTTTTTGGATCTTCGTTGGTTTAAAGTCTGTTTTGTCTGAAATTAGAATAGCAACCCTTGCTTTTTCTGTCTTCCATTTGCTTGCTAGATTTTTCTCCATCCATTTACTTGTAGCCAATAATGTGTCATTGCATGTGAGATAAGTCTCTTGAAAACAGCATAGAGTGGGGTCTTGCTTGTTTACCCAACTTACCACTCTGTGCCTTTTAATTGGAGACATTTATTTACATTCAAGGTTAATATTGATGTGTGTGGATTTGATCCTGTCTTCATGTTGTTAGCTGGTTATTATGCAGACTTGATTGTGTGGTTGCTTTATAGTATCAATGGTATGTATACTTAAGTGTGTTTTTGTGGGGGCTTGTGATGGTCTTTTCTTTCCACATTTAGCACTCACTTCAGGGCCTCTTGTAAGGCAGGGTTGGTGGTAATGAATTCTCTTAGCATTTGCTTGTCTGAAAATAATCTTATTTCTTCTTTGCTTATGAAGTCTAGTTTGGCTGGATATAAAATTCTTGGCTGGAATTTCTTTTCTTTAAGAATATTGAATATAGGCCCTGAATCTTTTCTGGCTTGTAGGGTTTCTACAGAAAGATCTGCTGTTAGTCTGATGGAGTTCCATCAGTGACCTGCCTCTTCTCTCTAGCTGCCTTTAACATTTTTTTCTTTCATTTCAAATTTGGAGAATCTGATGACTATGTGTCTAAGGAATGGTCATCTTGTATAGTATCTTGCAGGGTTCTCTGCATTTTCTGAATTTGAATGTTGGCCTCTCTAGCGAGGTTGGGGGAATTTTCATGGATGATATCCTGAAAAATGTTTCCCAGGTTGTTTGCTTTCTCTCCCTCTGTTTCAGAGACACCACCACCACTGAGACATAGATTTGGTCTCTCTCTTTTTTTTTTTTTTTAATAAATGATCTTTTTACATAATTCCATGTTTTACAGAGGTTTTGTTTATTCTTCTTTAATCTTTTTTCTTTATTTTTGTCTGACTGTTACTTCAGAGAACTGATCTTAGAGCACTGACATTCTTTCCTCAGCTTGGTCAATTCTGCTGTTAATATTTGCAACTGTATTCTGAAATTCTTGAAGTAAGTGTTTCAGCTATATCAGATCATTTTGGTTCTTTCTTAAAATGGCCATTTTATCTTTCATCTCCTATACTGTTTTATTGTATGCCTTAGAATCCTTGAATTGGGTTTCAACTTTCTGCTGAATCTCAATGGTCTTTGTTCTTGTCCATATTCTGAATTCAATTTCTGTCATTTGAGCCATTTAAGCCTGGTTAAGAACATTGCTAGAGAACTAGTGCACTTGTTTGGAGGCAGAAAGACACCCTGACTCTTTGAGTTGCCAGAGTTCTTGAGCTGGTTTTTTAATCTGCATAGACTGATGTTGCTACAATTCCTTTGGGTGGGTTTTTCTTTTTGCTTTTTTCTTCTTTGATTCTCTTGGGGTTTGATTGGTATAAAGTGGTACCAGGTGGGTTCAGTCAACTGGCTTTGTTTCCCTTCCCTAGGAATCACTGAAGGCCAGGAACAAGTTCCAGGGCACAGTAGCCCTGCACAGAGTTCCCAGCTTCCTCTTCCTTCAGGCCAGCATGTGTGTCCTCCCACTGTCCACTCTCAATCATTTGATTTTCCTCCCTACTTGATTTTTCCAGAATTCAGAAACTATTCATGAGTACTCTTCTCTTTATGACAATATGATTATTTACATAAATTTAATAAAGATTTAATCTCTATATTAATACACAGTTGGAAACATTGATTATATTTCCAAAGTTTCAGCTAAAATAACATATTTGAGAATGAATATAAAATGCTTGGCTTCAAGGGTTCCAGTCTTATAGTGAATGAGTAAGAATTGTCACTTTCTGCCAGACCCAGAAACCTTAAGAATGTTAGTAAAGTAAATTTCCTAGCCCAAAGAAGTTTTAAAACCTGAGATTCCTATGTGATTGGCGTAGAAAAAAAAAGTAATGTTTTTGAAGAAAAACTGTACTACCGTGTTAATAGATAGTAGCCCTGTTTTGCACTGTGCATTGTTTTCAAGTTCTTGTTGTCTACCTGTAGACAGGACTTGATCCTGAATTCTCCTAATTTCCTCCAATACTTGCTGAAACTAGATAAGTCTTAAAAAACAAGTCTCATGATTGATGTATGGACCACACAGCAAGTTCATTTACAAAATGCCTGATGCCATAGCAGAGAGAGTTGAAATGCAAACCAGGAGGAGTTAGCCTTTTCACATTATAGAACACTTTTTTCACGACACTGGAACAAGACTCCATGTCATTATGAGACTCTTATCCTTTTAATACTACCTTTTTCATTTGTCAGTAGAATGGTATAATTGAAATCTTATAATCCAAACACCTACTGGTAACTGAACAGAATCTCACCTAAGAAATTATTTAGTATCCATTGTTAAATAAGAAAACACCTATGCTATTACTAACAACACATGCTATACCTGAATAAATTCTTCTGTGAAAGTTGAGACCCATATACACAAAATAAGAAAACAGGTCACATGATTACCACAAGTCTCACCTAATTCTTTATGGTCATTTGATTTATTCAATTGTCTTAAAGCCTAGGCTTATGGCTGAAAAACATTATGCAAACTGTGGGTTGTCATGTTACTATTGATTTTACTTTGTTTATCCACTTTTTAAACTTTGTATCTGCTATTTGTTAAATTTTTTACAGAAGTAAAACCCCTAAAAGAATAATACTGGCCTAATAATTTGAGATGATGACAAAAAGCTATGAAGCAGACATAATTGAACTTAATAATGAACTGCAAGCAGACAGCCTGAGAGCCACTCCTTCAAACCTCCCTTTTTGTTCACCTGTGATTACGTGGGTTTTGACCCTGACTCCTAGTCACCAATAACTTCCATCAACATGGCATGAGACCAGTAACCAAGACAGGTCACTCCTGGCACCAGCAGAAATCAACACCTAACTACAGAATGATTAATAGTGATGCTTTTGGAAAATGATCTTGATCAAATGAGAGAAACATGAAAGTTGTCAGAATCAAAATGGAGTCACAATGTTAAAAGAAAACCCAGATAAATAGAGCTCGGGAAGGTTATGAAGACAGGGTTCTCATGCTTGTATCCCTGATTAAAAAAAAAAAAAAATGCCTATCACAAAAGACTGCAAAACCACAACCCTGCATAAAGAATATCATAATCTTACACAAAAAATACTTCCGCAAGGTCGTTTTCTCAGCAACTGCCTTTCCAGACTTGGACTGGCATCACCCTTGTTATTGATCTTCATAACTAAAGATAATCATTTCAAAACAGTTACATAATCCTCATTTTTTCTTTAAAAATATTTCTCTGCCTTTACCTCGCTGCATAGGCACACAGTTTACTATGGCATGCATACTCCCATTATAATGCTTTATTGCCAAATGAATATTATTTTCTTTTTTTTCTTTTTTATTACATTTTAAGTTCTAGGGTACATGTGCACAACGTGTAGGTTTGTTACATATGTATACTTGTGCCATGTTGGTGTGCTGCACCCATCAACTCGTCAGCACCCATCAACTCATCATTTACATCAGGTATAACTCCCAATACCATCCCTCCACCCAACCCCCTCCCCATAATAGGCCCCAGTGTGTGATGTTCCCTACCCTGTGTCCAAGTGTTCTCATTGTTCAATTCCCACCTATGAGTGAGAACATGCGGTGTTTGGTTTTCTGTTCTTGCGACAGTTTGCTGAGAATGATGGTTTCCAGCTGCATCCACGTCCCCACAAAGGATGCGAACTCATCCCTTTTTATGGCTGCATAGTATTCCATGGTGTATATGTGCCACATTTTCTTAATCCAGTCTGTCACTGATGGACATTTGGGTTGATTCCAAGTCTTTGCTATTGTGAATAGTGCCACAATGAACATACGTGTGCATGTGTCTTCATAGCAGTATGATTTATAATCCTTTGGGTATATACCCAGTAATGGGATGGCTGGGTCGTATGATATTTCTAGTTTTAGATCCTTGAGGAATCACTATACTGTTTTCCACAATGGTTGAACCAGTTTACAATCCCACCAACGGTGTAAAAATGTTCCTATTTCTCCACATTCTCTCCAGCACCTGTTGTTTCCTGACTTTTTAATGATTGCCATTCTAACTGGTGTGAGATGGTATCTCATTGTGGTTTTGATTTGCATTTCTCTGACGGCCACTGATGATGAGCATTTTTTCATGCATCTGTTGACTGTATGAATGTCTTCTTTTGAGAAATGTCTGTTCATATCCTTTGGCCACTTTTTGATGAGTTTGTTTGTTTTTTTCTTGCAAATTTGTTTGAGTTCTTTGTAGGTTCTGGATATTAGCCCTTTGTCACATGAGTAGATTGCAAAAATTTTCTCCCATTCTGTAGGTTGCCTGTTCACTCTGATGGTAGTTTCTTTTGCTGTGCAGAAGCTCTTTAGTTTAATCAGATCCCATTTGTCAATTTTGGCTTTTGCTGCCGTTGCTTTTGGTGTTTTAGACATGAAGTCCTTGCCCATGCCTATGTCCTGAATGGTATTACCTAGGTTTTCTTCTAGGGTTTTTATGGTTTTAGGTCTAACATTTAAGTCTCTAATCCATCTTGAATTAATTTCATATAAGGAGTAAGGAAAGGATCCAGTTTCAGCTTTCTACTTATGGCTAGCCAATTTTCCCAGCACTATTTATTAAATAGGGAATCCTTTCCCCTTTTTTGTTTTTCTCAGGTTTGTCAAAGATCAGATGGCTGTAGATGTGTGGTATTATTTCTGAGGACTCTGTTCTGTTCCATTGGTCTATATCTCTGTTTTGGTACCAGTACCATGCTGTTTTGGTTACTGTAGCCTTGTAGTATAGTTTGAAGTCAGGTAGCGTGACGCCTCCAGCTTTGGTCTTTTGACTTAGGATTGTCTTAGCAATGTGGGCTCTTTTTTGGTTTTGAACTTTAAAGCAGTTTTTTCCAATTCTGTGAAGAAAGTCATTGGTAGTTTGATGGGAGTGGCATTGAATCTATAAATTACCTTGGGCAGTATGGTCATTTTCATGATATTGATTCTTCCTATCCATGTGCATGGTATGTTCTTCCATTTGTTTGTGTCCTCTTTTATCTCACTGAGCAGTGGTTTGTAGTTCTCCTTGAAGAGGTCCTTTACATCCCTTGTAAGTTGGATTCCTAGGTATTTTATTCTCTTTGAAGCAATCGTGAATGGAAGTTCATTCATGATTTGGCTCTCTGTTTGTCTGTTACTGGTGTATAAGAATGCTTGTGATTTTTGCACATTGATTTTGTATCCTGAGACTTTGCTGAAGTTGCTTATCAGCTTAAGGAGATTTGGGGCTGAGATGATGGGATTTTCTAAATATACAATCATGTCATCTGCAAACAGGGACAATTTGACTTCTTCTTCTCCTAACTGAATACCCTTGATTTCTTTCTCTTGCCTGATTGCCCTAGTCAGAACTTCCAACACTATGTTGAATAGGAGTGGTGAGAGAGGGCATCCCTGTCTTGTGCCAGTTTTCAGAGGGAATGCTTCCAGTTTTTGCCCATTCAGTATGATATTGGCTGAGGGTTTGCCATAAATAGCTCTTATTATTTTGAGGTATGTTCCATCAATACCAAATTTATTGAGCGTTTTTAGTATGAAGGGCTGTTGAATTTTGTCAAAGGCCTTTTCTGCATCTATTGAGATAATCATGTGATTTTTGTCTTTGGTTCTGTTTTTATGCTGGATTACGTTTATAGATTTGTGAATGTTGAACCAGCCTTGCATCCCAGGGATGAAGCCCACTTGATCATGGTGGATAAGTTTTTTGATGTGCTGCTGGATTTGGTTTGCCAGTATTTTATTGAGGATATTTGCATCGATGTTCATCAGGGATATTGGTCTAAAATTCTCTTTTTTTGTTGTGTCTCTGCCAGGCTTTGGTATCAGGATGATGTTTTCCTCATAAAATGAGTTAGGGAGGATTCCCTCTTTTTCTATTGATTGGAATAGTTTCAGAAGGAATGGTTCCAGCTCCTCCTTGTACCTATGGTAGAATTCAGCTGTGAATCCATCTGGTCCTGGACTTTTTTTGGTTTGTAGGCTATTAATTATCGCCTCAATTTCAGAACCTGCTATTGGTCTATTTAGGGATTCAACTTCTTCCTGGTTTAGTCTTGGGAGAGTGTAAGTGTCCAGGAAATTATCCATTTCTTCTAGGTTTTCTAGTTTATTTGCATAGAGGTGTTTATAGTATTCTCTGATGGTAGTCTGTATTTCTGTGGGGTCGGTGGTGATATCCCCTTTATCATTTTTTATTGTGTCTATTTGATTCTTCTCTGTTTTCTTCTTTATTAGTCTTGCTAGTGGTCTATCAATTTTGTTAATCTTTTCAAAAAACCAACTCCTGGATTCATTGATTTTTTGGAGGGTTTTTTGTGTCTCTAGCTCCTTTAGTTCTGCTCTGATCTTAGTTATTTCTTGCCTTCTGCTAACTTTTGAATGTGTTTGCTCTTGCTTCTCTAGTTCTTTTAATTGTGATGTTAGGGTGTCAATTTTAGATCTTTCCAGCTTTCTCTTGTGGGCATTTAATACTGTAAATTTCCCTCTACACACTGCTTTAAATGTGTCCCAGAGATTCTGGTATGTTGTATCTTTGATCTCATTGGTTTCAAAGAACATCTTTATTTCTGCCTTCATTTCGTTATGTATTCGGTAGTCATTCAGGAGCAGGTTGTTCGGTTTCCATGTAGTTGAGCAGTTTTGATTGAGTTTCTTAGTCCTGAGTTCTAGTTTGATTGCACTGTGGTCTGAGAGACAGTTTGTTATAATTTCTGTTCTTTTATATTTGCTGAGGAGTGCTTTACTTCCAACTATGTGGTCAATTTTGGAAGAAGTGCAATGTGGTGCTGAGAAGAATGTATATTCTGTTGAATTGGAGTGGAGAGTTCTGTAGATGTTTATTAGGTCCACTTGGTGCAGAGGTGAGTTCAATTCCTGGATATCCTTGTTAACTTTCTGTCTCATTGATCTGTCTAATGTTGACAGCGGGGTGTTGAAGTCTCCCATTATTATTGTATGGGAGTCTAAGTCTCTTTGTAAGTCTCTAAGGACTTGCTTTATGAATCTGGGTGCTCCTGTATTAGGTGCATATACATTTAGAACAATTAGCTCCTCTTGTTGCATTGATCCCTTTACCATTATGTAATGCCCTTCTCTGTCTATTTTGATCTTTGTTGATTTAAGGTCTGTTTTATCAGAGACTAGGATTGCAACCCGTGCTTTTTCGTGCTTTTCATTTGCTTAGTAAATCTTCCTCCATCCCTTTATTTTGAGCCTATGTGTGCCTCTGCATGTGAGATGGGTCTCCTGAATACAGCAAACTGATGGGTCTTGACTCTTTATCCAATTTGCCAGTCTGTGTCTTTTAATTGGACCATTTAGTCCGTTTACATTTAAGGTTAATATTGTTATGTGTGAACTTGGTCCTCTCACTGTGATATTAGCTGGTTATTTTGCTCGTTAGTTGATGCAGTTTCTTCCTAGCATCGATGGTCTTTACATTTTGGCATGTTTTTGCAATGGCTGGTACTGGTTGTTCCTTTCCACGTTTAGTGCTTCCTTCAGGATCTCTTGTAGGGCAGGCCTGGTGGTGACAAAATCTCTAAGCCCTTGCTTGTCTGTAAAGGATTTTATTTCTCCTTCACTGATGAAACTTAGTTTGGCTGGATATGAAATTCTGGGTTGAAAATTCTTTTCTTTAAGAATGTTGAATATTGGCCCCCACTGTCTTCTGGCTTGTAGAGTTTCTGCCGAGAGATCTGCTGTTAGTCTGATGGGCTTCCCTTTGTGGGTAACCCGATCCTTCTCTCTGGCTGCCCTTAACATTTTTTCCTTCATTTCAACTTTGGTGAATCTGACAATTATGTGTCTTGAAGTTGCTCTTCTCGAGGAGTATCTTTGTGGCGTTCTTTGTATTTCCTGAATTTGAACGTTGGCCTGCCTTACTAGGTTGGGGAAATTCTCCTGGATGATATCCCGCAGAGTGTTTTCCAACTTGGTTCCATTTTCCCCCTCACTTTCAGGCACTCCAATCAGACGTAGATTTGGTCTTTCTACATAATCCCATATTTCTTGGAGGCTTTGTTCATTTCTTTTTCCTTCTTTTTCTCTAGACTTCTCTTCTCACTTCATTTCATTCACTCATTGCCTCAGTCTTGGTGGGCGCCCCTCCCCTAGCCTCCCTGCCGCCTTGCTGTTAGATCTCAGGCTGCTGTGCTAGCAATAAGGGAGGCTCCGTGGGTGTGGGACCCTCCAGGCCAGGTGTGGGATATAATCTCCTGGTGTGCTGTTTGCTAAGACCCTTGGTAAAGCACAGTTGTAGGGTGGGAGTTACCCAATTTTCCAAGTGTTGTGTGTCTCAGTTTCCCTTGGCTAAGAAAAGGGATTCCCTTCCCTCTTGTGCTTCCCAGGTGAGGCGATGCCTCGCCCTGCCTCAGCTCTAGCTGGTTGGGCTGCAGCAGCTGACCGGCACTGATTGTCCGGCGCTCCCCAGTGAGATGAACCTGGTACCTCAGTTAAAAATGCAGAAATCACCCATCTTCTGTGCCCCTCACGCTAGGAACTGAAGGCTGGAGCTGTTCCTATTTGGCCATCTTGCTTGCTCCCTCGAATATTATTTTCTTTTAGAAAACCTCTTCTCTGTTTCTTATATAGGTTGATGAGGTGTACCACTCTTTCTCCCATTGAGGGACATTTCACTGATCCAGGTTTTGGCTATTGCAAATAAAGTTGCTACAAACAGTGGTATGGGATTTCGAGCAACGTGTTTCCATTTCTTTGATTAAATACCCAGGAGTATAATTGTTTGACTCTATGGTTGTGGCATGTTTAGTTTTTAAAGAAATTGCCAAACTGGTTTCTTGAGTCACTGTATCATTTCACATTTCTGCCATCAATATATGAGCCTTCTGATTTCTTTGCATCCTCATCAGCATTTGGTGTTGTCATTATTATTTACTTAGCCATTTGTATGGTGTGTAGCAATATCTCATTGTGGTTCTAATTTTCATTTCCATAATGGTTAAAGATTTTGAACACATTTTCATGTGATTATTTGCCATCTGCATATCCTTTTTAGTGAAATGTCTCTTTGTTTCCTTTAGCTACTTTCTAATTGGGTTATTTGTTTATTTTACTGTTGGAGTTTTCAGAGCTCTTTATATATTCCAGATACTAGTCCTTTTTTGGATATATAGTATGCAAATATTTTCCCCGTCTGTAGTAGCTTGCATTTTTATTATCTTTCACAGTGCAAAATTTTGAAATTTTGATAAAGTCTAATTTAATTTTCTTTTTATAAATCATGCTTTTGGTGTCCAAGAACCAGGCACAGTGGCTCATGCCTATAATCCCAGAATGCTGTGAGACTGACATGGGATGATTGCTTGAGCCCAGGAGTTTGAAGCTAGCTTGGGCAACATAGCAAGACCCCATTTCTTTAAAAAAGAAATAAAAACAAGAACTCTTTTTTTAGTACTACATTCCAAGATTTTCTCCTATGTTTTATTCTTAAAGATTTGATAATCTTATGTGTTATCTTAAAGTCCATAATCCATTTTGAGTTAACTTTCATATTAGATGTGATGTTGAGGTAAAAGTTCATATTCTTTTGCCTGTGGATGTCCAGTTTTTCCTGTACCATGAGTTTAAAAGCCTTTCCTCCATATTATTTACTCCGTTAAACCACTTTTGAACCTTTATCAAGATGTTGTGTATATTTCTGTGGGTCCACTTTTGAGCTCACTGTTTCATTGATTTATGTGTCTATCAATCTGTCAATATCACAGTCTTGGTTGCTGTGGCTAAATAATATGTCTTAAAATTGAGTAGAGTGTTTCCTCCTACTTTATTCTTTTTCTCAAGATTGTTTTAGTTATTTTAGTTCCTGTGTGTTGTCATATATATTTTATAATAATCTTGTCTACATCTACAAATCCTCTTACCAGGATTTAGATAGAAATTGCATTAAACCTTTTTATCATTTTGGGAAAGATTGACTTCTTTATTCTCTTTAGCTTTATTATCTATGGACATGGTTTGTCACCCCATTTGTTTAGATCTTCTTTCATCAGTATTATGTAGTTTTAAATGCACAAGTCTTTTATGCTTTGTCAGCTTTACAGGAGAGTATTGTGTGTTGGGACAATCGTAAATGGTATTGTATTTTAAACTGTGGTGTTCCTGTGTTTATTACTAGGATATGTAAGTGCAATTGCTGTTTTATATGTGTATCTTATCTCCTGTGACTCTGCAAAACTCACTTATTTGTTCTAGGAGGTATTTTTTTTTAGATTCCTTGGAATATTTTATGTAGACATTTATGTATCTGTAAATAGGGAAAGTATTATTTCCTCCTTCTGATCTATATGCTTTCTATTTCCTGTTCTTGCCTTGTTGAACTTACTAGAACTCCTAGCATTATGCTAAATAGGATGGTGAGAGCAGACATCCTTGCCTTGATCTTATCTCAGGAAAAAAGCCTTCAGTGTTTTAGTGTGATGTTAGCTGTAGGTTTTTTTGTAGGTGCTTTTGATCAAGGTGAGGAAGTTTCTCTCTATTCTTATTTTTCTGAGAGTTTTCATTATGAAGGTGTATTAATTTTGTCAAATTCTATTTCTGCATTCATTAATATGATTATAGCATTTTTCCTTAGTCTTAATCTAATAAATCATATTCATTGACTTTCAAATACTGAAGAAGACTGGCATCTTTGAATAAAGACCAATTGGTCATGTTATATATAAAGTTGTGATAAAAATCACATACCATAAAATTTACCATCTTAACAATTTTTAAGTATACAGTTCAGAAGTGTAAAGTATGTGAACCCTGAAAATTTAAGACAGATCTCAGTTCATTTAGAAAGTTTATTTTGCCAAGGTTGAAGACGTGCATTTGTGACACAGCGTCAGGAGGTCCTGATGACATGTGCCCAAGGTGGTCAGAGCACAGCTTGGTTTTATATATTTTAGGGAGGCATGAGACATCAATCAATATGTGTAAGATGTACACTGGTTCAGTACAGAAAGGTGGGACAACTTGAGATTAAGGTGAGACACCTCAAAGCAGGACTGGGCTTCCAGGTCATAGGTAGATAAGAGACAAATGGTTGCATTCTTTTGAGTTACTGATTAACCTCTCCAAATAAGGCAATCAGATATGCATTGATCTCAGTGAGCAGAAAGGTGACTTTGAATAGAATGGGAGGCAGGTTTGCCCTAAGCAGTTCCCAGTTTGACTTTTCCCTTTAACTTAGTGATTTTGAGGCCCTGAGATTTATTTTCCTTTCAAAAGTATATTCATATTATTGTGAAACAAATCTCTGGAATCTTTTCATTTTGTAAATTTGAAACTGTATACCCCTTAAACAACAACTCTCTTTCCCCTCTCCCAGCAGCCTCTCATAACCATCATTACACTTTTGTTTCATGAATTTGACCACTTTGTGTACCTCATAATAAGTGGAATCATACAGTATGTTATGATTTATTTCACTTGGCACAATGGCCTCAAAGTTCATTGATGTCATAGCATATGACAGGGTTGCCTTCCTTTCTTCTCAGGTTTATTAAGATATAATTGACAAATAAAAATTATATCTATTTAAGGTATACAACTTGATGTTTTGACATACATATACATTGTACAATAATCATCAAAATTAAGCAATTAACATATCAATTCCCTCACGTAGTTACCATTTTCTTCCCTTCCTTTCTTTTGCCACACTTAAGATCTATACTCTTAGCAAATTTCATGCATACAATACAATATTGCTAACTATAGTCATACTGCTGTACATTACATCTCCAGAACTTGTTCATCTTGCATAACTAAAACTTTGTGCTCCTTGACCAAGAGTCCCTTCTTTTTAAAATCTGAATAATATTCCATGGTATGTGTATGCTATAAGAGTTAAAGAAAGAGGAAAGACACACGAAAAGTGGCTCAATAGTCAAAGACAAAGACAGATTTATTTTGGAGAATAAACCTGAGAGGGGCTTCTGGCTGATTTTGGTCAGGAACACTCTCTCTTACAGACTAAAAGTATTTATTGGTGAGAGAGCTTGGAATGTTTCTGTGTGGGGCAGAAGTTCATGGTGGGGTTGGAATGTCTCTGGTTGGAGAGGGCGTTGTCTTGGGGCTGACATCTCTCTGGCTGGAGGGAAGGTTATCCAGGAGCTGACATGTCTTTGGTTGGGGATGGGTTTGGAATGTTTCTGGTCGGAGATGTTATTTGAGGTTTATGGTCACATTAACCTTAGTCATTAGGCTGATGCCCTTTGGAATTAGGCAGCTTTTGATCAAGGTGAACTTCAGAATGGTGGTGGTTGTCCAAGATGGTGATGTTCCTGCTCTGTCATATGTCACAGTCACATTTTATTTATCTATTCATCTGCCAGTGGACATTTGGGTTGCTTTCACCTTTTGGCTATTGTGATTAGTACTGTTTTGCACAGGGATGTGCAAATATCTCTTTTGAGATCCTGCTTTTAATTCTTTCAGATTTATACCCAGAAGTGGGATTGCTGAATCATATGACAGTTCTGTTTTTTTTTTTTTTTTTTTGAGGGGCCTCCATACTTTTTATCAACCATTTAACAACCCCAGCAACAGTGCACAATTCTAATTTCTCTACATCTTCACCAACACGTTTTATTTTCTGTCTTTTTGATAGTATTCATGCTAATAGGTGTGAGGAGATATATCATTATGGTTCTGATTTGCAGATTTGCATTTCTCTGATGATTGGTGATGTTGAGCATGTTTTTACTTTCATTTTTGTTTTTTACCTTTTTTTTTTTTTTTTTTTTCTGAGACAGAGTCTTACTCTGTCATCCAGGCTGGAGTGCAATGTTGTGATCTCGGCTCACTGCAACCTCCCCTGCCTGGGTTCAAGAGATTCTCCTGCCTCAGCCTTCTGAGTAGCTGGGATTACAGGCATGTGCTGCCATGACCAGCTAATTTTTTTAGTAGAGACGGGGTTTCTCCATGTTGGCCAGGCTGGTCTCAAATTCCTGGCCTCGAGTGATCCTCCTGCCTAGGCCTCCCCAAGTGCTGGGATTACAGGTGTGAGCCACTGTACCCAGCCATGTATATCACCTTTGGAGAAATGTCTGTTCAAGTCCTTTGCCCATTTTCTAAATGGATTATTTTTATTGTTGTGGTTGAGTTGTAGGAGTTCTTCATATGTACTGAATATTAACTCCTTATCAGATATATAATTTGCAAGTATTTTCTTACATTTGTTAGGTTGCCTTCTCACCTTGTTAAATATGTCCTTCAATGCAAAAAACTTTTAAAATTTGATGTACTATCATTTGTCTCTTTTTCTTTTATTCTTTGTGCATTTGATATCATATCCAAGAAATCATTGCCAAGTCCAATGTTATGAAATTTCTTTCTGATTTCTTTTAGGAATTTCATAGTTTTAGGCCTTTAATCCACTTTTAGGTAATTTTTATATATGGTATAAGAGCCCAATTTTATTTTTACTTTTTTTGCATATGGATATAATTCTTACATATTACTGAATTCTCTTCAGTAACTTATTGATAATTTTTGTATTTATATTTATAAAGAGGTATTAATCTGTAGTTTTCACCTTTTCTATTATCTTTGCTTTTTGTCTGAGCAATACTAACTTTAAAAATTTAATTGAGATGTTTTAATTCCTCTTCTATTTTCTATTTAATTCACAAAACTAGTTTGTAGAATTAACGTTAATTCTTCTTTAGATTTTTGGTAGAATAATCCAGTGAAACAACCTGGGCTTCAATTTTTCAGAGTTTCAAAAATAAGATTTAAATTCCTTTAAGAGTATCAGGCTATTCAAATTATTTATTTCACACTGGGTAAGTTGTGTTAGTTTGTGTTTTCGAAGAAGTTTTATCTAAGTTGTCTGCAGAAGTGTTTATAGAATTCCCTTATTGTCCTCTTGATGTATTCAGAGCTTATAGTGCTATCTCCTATTTCATTCCTGTGATTAGTTGTGTCTTTTGTTTTTGCCAGTCCTGCTACAGACTTGTGAATTTTATTGATCTTTTCTAAGAAGCAACTCTTTTTTTTCTATCCATTTTCTGTGCTGTTTTTGTGTTTCCAATTTCATCAGTTTATGTTTTCTTTTTTATTATTTCTTTCATTTGACATTCCTTGTGCTTATTTTGCTCATCTTTTTTTAGATTCTTGAGGTGGGAGTTTAGATTCTCAAGTTGAGATTTTTACTTCAATTGGAGGAGAAGGAAAGTATTTTTTAATGTATATTTTTGCATACCATGTTCTTCCTTTCTGATGTCCTTTTATTGGTTGCCTTCTATTTAGGAAACTTTCTTTAGTCTTCTTTTAAGGTAAGTCTGTTGACAACAAATTCTCTCAGTTTTTCTTCATCTGAGAATGCCAATATTTTTCTCTTAATTCCCAAAGAAAACTTTCACTGGATATAGAATATTGGTTCTTTTCTTTTTGTACTTGAAAAATGTTGTGCACATTCATCATTTCTGATGAGAAATTTGCTGTCATTAGAATTGTTTTTCCCATAGTAGGGAGTAATTTCTCTCTTTCTGCTTTAAAGATTTGTTCTTTGCCTTTTGTTTTAAGAGTTTGAGTATGATGTGTCTTGGTGTTGATATTTTGAATCTATCCTTTTCTCAGATTCACTCAGCTTTTTGACTTTGTAGTGTATGTCTATTGCCAAATTTTTGAAGTTCTTACCATTATTTTTTGAGTACACTTACAGCTCTGTCCCATCCTATTGGGACTATGATGTCAAGAATGTTAGATTTTTTTTTTTTTGTTACTGAGCTACTGGTCTTTGATGCTCTGGTGCCCTGAACTCCCAACAGATTTTCTGTTATTTAGATTAGAGAATTTTGATTGTTTGCCTTTCAATTCACTGATTCTTTCCTTTTCTCTTCCATTCTGCTGCTGAGCCCATCTATTGGTGTTTTAAAATTTCTGTTTAAACGTCCACTGAGTTCTTAAATTTAAATTACCATGTTTTTCAATTCTGAAATTTCCGTATGGCTCTTCTTTATTTCTTTGCTGAGACTTTCTTTTTTCCTGTTTATTTCCAGCTCCTTAAGGCATTTTTATCGTGGCTATTTTAACACATTTTCAGTTAATTCTAACCTTTCTGTCTTCTTAGTGTTGGCATTACTGGTTGTTTCTTTTCATTCAGTTAACATTTTCTTGGTTCTTGGTGTGATTAATGGTTTCTTAATTGAAATTCAGACATTTTTGCTTATTATGCTATGAGATTCTGGATCTTATTTAAACCTTATCTGTAAGCTGGCTTCCTTTGACAATATGTTTCTCATTAAAGGGGCACCACCTTGGAATAGAAGTCTGGGTTTCCCAGTCAGCCTCCATGTTGACAGCTGTTTTGGGTTTGTTACTAAATGGAACTGGAGCCCGCTCACGTGTTGCAGTCAAGTCAGACATCCATACTGAGGCTTTGCAGCAGAAGAAAGGAGGACCTTTATTTGCAGGACACCAAGCAAGGAGAATCAGGCCACTCATACTTAAGACCCAACTTCTCCAATGGCTTATAAGCAAGAGTTTTTAAAGGCAAGAGTAAATTTCAGGAAAGCATAAATTATAGGCAAACATATAAATTAATACATGGAGGTTATACATTGGTTTTGCCTAAAAGGCAGGATACCTTGAAGCAGGGAGGCTTACAGGTCATAGGTGAGTTCAAAGACTCTTTGATTTGAAATTAGTTTAAAAGCTAAAGCTTTGTCTAAAAACTTAGGGTCAGCAGAAAGGAATATTGAGCTCTGGCCTGTGGGTGTGACTTCTTCTAGGCTCCTCAGGAAGAAATTTAGAACAAAGAACAGAGGTCAGAATTCTGTCCTCAGCTCCCCCTTATCTGAGGTCTACCTGCCAGTCGATCCATTTGGTGGGAGCTCCGGGTTTCCAAAAAGCAATTCAGGAACATATGTTAAGATGCTATCTTTAGTTTCTATAGGAAATCATACATCTCTTTTTACTCTTTCTTGGCTATAGTTTTTTTTTTTTTTTTTTTTTTTTTTTTTTTTTTTTAGATGGAGTCTCACTCTGTCGCCCAGGTTGGAGAGCAGTGGTATGATCTCAGGTCATTGCAATCTCCACCTCCCAGATTAAAACAATGTTCCTGCCTCAGTCTTCCACATAGCTGAGACTACAGGAACCCACCACCCAACTAATTTTTATGTTTTTATTAGAAATGGGGTTTCACCATGTTGGCCAGGCTGGTCTCAAACTCCCCACCTCAGGTGATCTGCCCACCTCAGCCTCCCAAAGTTCTGGGATTACAGGTATGAGCCACTGGTGCCCAGACCTTGGCTATTGTTTTAAGTTATTGTTACCTTCTTGCTTAGCAGGTTTCTCATTTACTGCTCAGGGATAGCTAGGTGCCTGGAATTTCCCTTGAAGGAAACTCAAAATTTTCCTTTATTTCCATATTTGGGTAGCCTGCAGCCTCCAAGAGGGGTTCTAGTTCCATCTGAAGTTCATTGTAACTGCTGGGAAGAGGTGGGGGTTCTGGGCCCCCCCACCCACGCCAACACTGATACCTTCTTGGCTGGGAAGGGTAGTGGTGCCTTTTTTCTCTTTCCCATGTAGACTCCACTGACACTCAGTAAAAAGGCAGCCTCATTCCCCTTGGGCAGTGGTGAGAGTTTTGGTCTCCATTAGGTCTCTAACACCACCCCAAGGAGAGGGAGCAGGCCCTTCAGGGATGAATGTCCTGGCTCCCTACTCCTCCTTCTCTGAGGTTACCCTTGCAGGGCTGGGTGGGCTTGGGCACACTGTTACAGCCTGATGAAGGTGGAAGTCCAGGCTCCCTTCTTGGCTTTTGCTGGTGGGGTAAGGGTGGAGCTACAGAATTTTTCTTTGGTGTTTGGCTGTATTACAGCAGTCATCATGTAAAGTTTTCTACTCCTTTCCCAGTCATTTGATTAGAGACAGTAGGTTTTTCCTGAGGCTTTTTTTCTTGTCTGTGCCCATTGGTATTTTTGGGTTGCCAGCTCCTCTAGTATTCATTCTGGGAGAGATGAAGAGGAAGAAAATGTAGGAAACTCCCTACCATGTTATTCCTCATGTCCTAAGACCTCTTCTCAGTCTGTTTTATACTGTCTTTTAGATACTCCTTAGGTTTATTTTACATAATGTCCAAGGCTTTTAGATGTGCTTGGTGGGAGGAATAGGGAAAAGTATGTCTGTTTTATATTCTAAGCTAAAGGGCCAATTTTAAAATTTTCTGACAAAAATGTAATTGTCATGGAAACCAGGAAGTCTAGTTTGCATTATCACTGATAGCATAGACTTTTCCTGTAGTTTGTCTTTAGGAGGTTGTTGGGTGAGTTTGGAATTGGGGCACATGTTATAAGATTAACATGTAAATTTTAATGGCACCAGACTGATGCAGCCTGACACAACCATCTCATCAATGGAGATATTATTGTCAATTTTCGTATCTTTCTTCTGCACTCATCAAGAGCTAATATAGCACAGTGAATAAGAGTGTGGACTGGGGCCAGGCTGGCAAGCCTTGGGTCCTGACTTTGCCGCTTATTAACTCAGTGGCCTTAGGCAGGTGATTTAGCATCTTGGTTTCCTCCTATGTAAAATAAACAACAACCAAAGTACCTGCTACACAGGGTTGCTTTAAAATAAAATAGTTAAAGCCGGTAAAGCACTCAGGGACGTATCTGGCATGTGCCAAACACTCAATCAATGTTAACGCTTATTAGTGCCTAACAAGTTTCCTGAAAGACAAGATTGTTTATTGAATATGTAAATTGAGTCACATGATGGCCAAGTTTTGTTACACTTCAGTTTCTTTAGGGTGTCTTTGCCTCTGTCTTCTCGGATTCATTTGTGTTGGTTTCAGGGTGGAATACTTAGAAAACTGTCTAACTTTCCTCACTGAGGAGTTCTCACATTGCAGCTATCATGAAGCTCCTGTGCACTAACAATAATTCTTTGGAGAGTTGCCGAGTGCAGAAGGCATTCCAGTGAAGGCAATGTGAGAAAGGTTGCAGGTGTGGACGAGCTGGCATTGCAGGCACTGACAGGCAGATGCCAATGGATCAGATTGAATGGAAAGGGTGGTGTGAAATAGGAAGGGCAAGATGATCTCAAGTCTTGAATTTCAGGTTCAGAAATTTGGGTTTTTGTTTTTTAACAATTGGAAAACTGGGTAAATTGGTCTAGACCAGGAATTTTTAATCTTTTTGTGCGTTGTTATGTCATTCAGCAGTCTAACAAAGTTCACAGACCCTTTCTAAGAAAAATGAAATAAAATGAAAATGAAGTAAAACACATAAAAGGAAATACATAGAATTATAAAGGAAATAAATACAATGGGATAAAGTTTTAAATATCAAAAAACAACTGTGTGGTAAAGTAATACATATACTTTCATATTACAACAGTGAATAAGATCTATTTTTTACTACTATAATTTCAATTAAGTGATATGAAAATGTGTGTGATTTCTGTTGATGGGAAAGCCACAGGTACTGATACTACTACTGTGGTTTATTGCCTACATTCACAACTAAATGAAATGCAAAGTTTCAGGCACAGTTTGGTGAAGATTAAGTTTTCATCTAAGTTTATGACTGTTGTTGACAAAAATGCCAAGCGCTGTAAAATGCTTAAAGAGGTTTATTCTGAGCCAAATGTGAGTGACTATGGCCCGGGGTATGGCATCAAGAGGTCTTAAGAACATGTGCCTGAGGTGGTCAGTTTACAACTTGGTTTTATACATTTTAGAGAGAAAGAAGTTATAGGCAAGGACATAAATCAATACATGTCACATGTAAGGTATACATATATTTGTTGGACCTGGAATGAAGGGATATCTCAAAGTGTGGAGGTGCTTACAGGTAACCAGTGGATTTACAGATTTTCTGGTTGGCAATTGGTTGAAAGAGTTGAGCTTTACTTAAAGAGTTGAAGTCACTAAAAGGAAATCTTCAAGTTAAGATAAGAGGAGTTGTGGAAGCCATGATTCTTGTTATTTGGATGAAGCCTCTAAGTAGTAGGCTTGTATTAGTCCATTGTCATGCTGCTATGAAGGCATACCCAAGATTGGATAACTTATAAAGGAGAAAAGTTTAATTGACTCATAGTTCCACATGCCAGGGAGGCCTCAGAAAACTTAGAATCCTGGTGGAAAGGGAAGCAAACATGTCCTTTTTCACATGGCAGCAGGAAGGAGAAGAATGAGAGCTGAGCAAAGGAGGAGCCCCTTATAAAACCATCAGATCTTGTGGGAACTTACCATCATGAGAACAGCATGGGGGAAACCACCCCAACAATTCAATTACCTCCCACTGGGTCCCTCCAGCCACATATGGGGATTATGGGAACTACAATTCAAGATGAGATTTGAGTGGAAACACAGCCAAACCATATTAAGGCTTCAGAGGGAATAGATGGTAAAGGTCTCTTTTTTGGACCTTAAATGGTGTCAGACCCTTAGTTAAATCTCTCCTGAATCTGGAAAAGACCAGGAAAGGGAGGGAGATTCTCTACAGATGCAAATATCCCTTGCAACAGACAGCATTTACAGGGCCATTTCAAAATACTTCTATGAAATACATTTTGGGGTAAAATACTTTTATTTTCTTGAGACCCTGCTATTAATCAGGTCATGCTATACCAGAGATTGGAATTTGATGTCTTCTTGCCATAAAGACTCTGTTTGATCAGTCTTTAATCTGTGTTTTAATGTTAATTCTGGTCTCTTGTGCTTAAACTCCAAAAGGCAGGGGTATAATGAAGCATGTCAGACCTTTCCTCCCATCATGGTCTGGAATTCAGTTTTTCAGTTTTCCCTTGGTCCAGAGAGGGTCCATTCAGTTTTTTAAGGGGCTTACAATTTTATTTTGGTTTACACTATGGATCACATCCATGGAGTTCTTGTGATTTTGTGGGCCTCCAGTGAAAAACTCTGGTCTGTATGTGATTTGGTTTGGCATGCTGTGGTTCATGAAGCCTGTGAAACATTGCAGATATGACCAGTGTCAATGTTTGCCATGCAGCAATCTCAACAGCTACTTCATTGCCTCACAAACAGAAGAACTTAGGAACTTTGGAAAGGAAAGAGAGCATGATGCCATCTCTGATTTGGTTGCAAACAGACCAGAAGACATAAATAACAAACAAATGTGAAAGTCTTTATGTAATATTTTTGATGATTTTATTAGGCATTCGTTTTCTTAATTTTTTAAACACATCAAATTTAAGGATAAAGAACAAAGGGATAAAACTATATGACTCAAGAAGCAACACTAAAGCGTATAATCTGTTTATACTAGAACTAAAATAAACTCATCAATAATTGTCTGTTAACTCCATGCTTGTCACTCAAAGAGGAGGAAAAACAAAAGGGTATATTCTGAAACACAGATTGAGCAACTAAATTATTGAATGATTCACAGTAAGTTGACATTCTTAGTTGTTGTCTAGACACTCCAATTGTAAATTGATGTTGACCATCCCCTGGTGACTCAGAAAACTTAAATAAAAACAGAATCAGGCAAATCTAGCCAATTTGAGGATCCACCTTCTCTTAAAAGATTGTTTACTTGTTTATTTAAGATATCAATTCTCAGGCTCTATCTCCCCCTTCCATGGAGCTAACTCTCAGTTGAACCAACAATAGCTAAGTATACAGAACCAAATAAAGGTGGCAAAGTTATTTAGAAGCCAGGGGAATCAAATGGTCTAATGCAATAGTCTGTACATATATGTATTTGCTATTTACATAAGCTTATAATTTTCATCATCATCATCATCATCATCATAAGTATTGTCAAAGGACTATTTTTAGCTGAATTTTTAATTTTTGTGAATCTGCTAGGTAAAATCACATTTTATGATTAGCAGCAACGTCGAAGCCATCCAAGTTTCTTCTGCTGCAAATTATCTTTTATTCTTTGTTGATATTTTAATTGTGTTCTAAAATTTTTTGTAATTATTTGCAGAAAGACATTTTTGTGTATTTGCTTTTTCCATTTTAAAATAGCTGTTTATTAGTATTTGTGGTCTTTTTACATTTAATTCCTGGGAACATGTTTTACTGCTTTGCATAACATACTTTTTGAAATATAGTTATTTTTGAACTGATTTCATTCCTGATATCCCCAATTAATTATAGACATAATATTTATTCCTCTGATAGTCCATTTTCCAAGAGACACTGGTTTCTAGGGCTGACTAAGTTTTAAAAGTTTTAATTAGAGAATCATAAGTGAATAAACATAATTTGCAATCTCTATTATCACTAAATATTTTTCTAGATGTAAAGTACATAGTTAGTAAAAAGATAATACATAGTTTAAACTAGTATTTAAAATAAATTGTATGTGTGTCTACAAATATGAAGATAAAATATATTAGATTTTTAATATAAAAGCTTTACTGAGGTAAAATTTACAAACCATACAATTCACACATTTAAGGTGTATAATTAAATAGTTTATAGTCTATTCACAGAGCTATGCAACCATTGCTCACTCAATTTTAAAACATTTTTACCATCCCTAGAAAGGAACTTCTTAATAATGTGATCCAGTAGTAGTCATAATCTATTCTCGACAATTACTAATTCACTTTCTGCCTCTATAGATTTGCCTATTCTGGAAATTTCATAAATGGAATCATACAATATGTGGTCTTTTGTAACTGACTTCTGTCACTTAGCAAAGTTTTTTCTAGGTTTATCTACGTTTTAACATGTATCAGTGTTTCATTCCTTTTTTATTGCTAAATAATCGTCAATCAGTTGATAGACATTCGAGCCTTTTCTACTTGACTATCAAAACTAATGCTATAACATTGCTGTAAAAGTTTTTATGTGAACATAGTAATTTTCCTTGGGGAGATAGCTAAAAGTGTTTCACCTTTTAAGTAACTGTCAGACTGTTTTCCAAAGCAGCTGTACCATTTTATGTCCCCACCAGCAGTGTGTGAGGGTTTCACTTTATATCCTTGACAGTGTTTGTTATTATCTTTTTACCAATAGCCATCATAGTGGGTATGAAGTGGTACCTCACTGTGGTTTTTATTTGTATTACCCTGATGGCTAATGATGTTGAGCATCTTTTCATGTGCTCGTGAACCTTATTATATTTGGACAAATGTTTATTCAAATCTTTCACCCATTTTTAAGTTGGGTTATCTTATTGAATCAAAGAATTCTTTGTATATATATTCTAGATGAAAGTCCCTTATCAGATATACGATTCACAAAATATCTTCTTGTGTGTATTGTTTTCACTTTCTTAATGATATTTGTTGAAGCATAGGAGTTTTAAATTTTGATAAAGTTAAATTTATTTATTTTTTCTTTTGTTGCTTCTGCTTTTGGTATCATAGCTATGAAAACACTGCTTAATCCAAGATTTCCAAGATTTATCTATACATTTTCTCCAAGGAGTTTTTAAAATTTTAACACTAATATTTAGGTCTTTGATCCATTTGAAGTGAGTTTTTGATATGTTATGATATAGGTTGCACGGTTGTCCTAATCAAAACTATTTCATTATAGAACCAACAGGTTAGTATGCTTGCTGCAGAGTAACAGACCAATTACATGGAGACAGCAGGGCTTGCAGCAGAGAAATAGTTTAATGATTGCAGGGTACCAAGCAAGGGGATTGGAAGAGATCTTCAAATACATCTCCTTAAGGAGTTCTGGGCTGGAAATTTTAAGGGGATTGTAGAGGATGAGGGGCTAGAAAATTGGGATTGTTGATTGGTTGGGTTAAGGGGATAAAATCATCAGAACATGGAAATTGCATTCTTTGTTGTGTCAGCTGCTTGTAGGGTTTTTTCAGATCAGCTGGTGTCAGTGGGGTCCTTCAGACCAGCTGGTATCAGTGGGTCCTTCAGATCAGCTGGCATTAGTGGAGTCCTTCAGATCAGCTAGCATCAGTGGGGTCCTTCAGACCAGCTTAGTCAGTAGTTACATCAGTATGCAGGACCTGAGGAATATCTCAAAGAAAAAATGTAAGGTTTTATAATGTTCAAATTGTTATCTATAGAATAGTTAAAGGGAATTATAGTCTTGTAATAGGGTCCACATGACTCTGAGGTGATGTAAAGACTATATTCACTTCTGCATTTCAACTGTGTAGTTTTGGGTTGACCATTTGAACTCTGAATTTTCCTTGCTGTAATTTGATCATCAGTTTTAAAATGTGCAGAAGAACAGACCATTATATATAACCAGCTTGAGTCTTAGAAAATTTGGCATGTCTTTGAACTTCCCCATAGTTTTTCATAGGCGTTTTTGCCCTTAGTGGATAAGTTACCCGTTGCACTGACCTGATGGAGGTTTTACTTGTTTCCAGTTTTGCAAGATCCAACCCAGTGAGCTGCTCGGAGGAACCAAAGCAACATTTCCCATTCCAGCCAAGACAATGTGCACACAACAACAATGCAGACACTAGTCACTGCTTAGTGCCCAAGTAGTTTGATCTTGCAAGCCTTACACAGTTTCCCCCAGCTGGCCTCCAGTGCCTTTGGTCTACTCCAGATGAGGCAGCATAATGTCTGATTGGAAGATCAGCAGGTAGTCTCTGGGCAAGATTGAAAAGCAGACAGTCACCCTGAGTTAGATCTGCTAGCAATTCCTTCAGGGTTCACTTTCACAAACAAAAACATATACAACAAGGCAAAGACAAACAAAAGGTCTTCCTAAATCAAGTTCCAAGTTTCAGAAATCTAAGCAGTGTCTTTTATTCTCCTTCCAATTTAGTGGGAATCCTCTCAATCAAGGTCCTTCTTATTACTAGGGAGAGTTGACAAGACCTCAGAAGAGGCCCTAAGAACTCCAATTAATTGGGCAACTAATTAGGAGAAAGGAAATGGGCTGCCAGTTGCCCAGAGAAAACTTATCAAAGAGGTCTTTCAAAACCTGTTTCCTTGACGTTAACAATTTATGTGCCAAAGGTCAGCACTGCCCTGTGAACAGGCAAGAGACCAGAGACAGTCCCTACTTCAATGGAACAGAGTGGCTGCTTTGGCTTGTCTCTGGGTCTGTCCCAGTGATGAGAGGGAACCAAGCAACAGGGAAATGCCCACAAGGGGCTCAAGGTAGGCTCACCATAATTTGTTATAAGATCAAGAGATTTATATGTCTGCTGTGCAGTAACAGACCAATACGCTGAGCCAGCAGGGCTTGCAGCAGAGAAAGAGTTTAATAATTGCAGGGTGGCTGAGGGAGGAGATGGGAGGAGACCCCCAAATATCCATCTCCCTGTGGAGTACTGGGCTGGGCTTTTTTTTTTTTTTTTTTTTTTTTTTTGACAAAGTCTCAGTCTGTCGCCCAGGCTGGAGTGCAGTGGTGCAATCTCAGCTCACTACCACCTCTGTCTCCCAGGTTCAAGTGATTCTCCTGCCTCAGCCTCCCTAGTAGCTGGGATTACAGGTGTGTGCCACCATGCCTGGCTAATTTTTGTATTTTTAGTAGAGACGGGGTTTTGCCATGTTGGCCAGGCTGGTCTTGAACTCTGACCTCAAGTGATTCACCCTCCTTGGCCTCCCAAAGTACTGGGATTATAGGTGTGAGGCACCATGCCCACCCCCTGGGCTGAGATTTTTAATTGGATTGTGGAGAGTGAGGGCTGGAGAACTGGAGTTGTCAATTGGTCGGGGAAAGGGGGATGAGATAATCACAATGTGGAAACTGCATTCTTTGGTGAGTCAACTTCTTGTGGGGTCCTTCAAACTAGCTGGCATCATCGGGGTCCTTTTGACCATCTGAGTCAGTAGCTGCATTGTTATGCAGAACCTGAAGGAAAATATCAAAGGGAAAACTTAACATTTCATAATGTTCTAGTTGTTACCTATAAAGTAGTTAAGGGGAACTATAATCTTGTGACAGAATCTGTGTGATTCTAGGACAATATGCACCAAACAACTACGAGAAAGGTGTCGGAGAGCAAGCTAATGGCATTAGCTCATTCTCACACTGCTATAAGGAACTACCTGTGACTGGGTAATTTATGAAGAAAAGAGGTTTAATTGACTCATAGTTCTTTCTTTGGGCAGGGGGACCGAGTCTCACTCTATTGCCCAGGCTGGAGTGCAGGGGTGCAATCTCGGCTCACTGTAACCTCTGCCTCACAGGTTCGAGTGATTCTCCTTTCTCAACCTCCCGAGTAGCTGGGATTACAGGCACCTGCCACCGCACCTGGCTAATTTTTGTGTTTTTTAGTAGAGACAGGGTTGCAGTATGTTGGCCAGGCTGGTCTCGAGCTCCTGACCTCAGGTGATCTGCCCACCTCAGCCTCCTAAAGTATGGGATTACAGGTGTGAGCCACCACACCTGGCCAACTCACAGTTCTGTAGACTGTACAAGAAGCATGGCTGGGAGGCTTCAGGAAACTTACAATCATGGTGGAATGCAAAGGGGATGCAAGCACATCTGATCATGGCAGAGCAGGAGAGAGAGACAGAAGGGGGACGTGCTACCCACTTTCAAACAACCAGATCTCATGAGAACTCACTCACTGTCACATGAATAGCAAGGGGGAAATCCACCCCAATGACCTGATCACCTCCCTGCAGGTCCCTTCCCTAACACTGGGGATTACAATTCAACATGAGAGAGATTTGAATGGTGACACAGAGCCAAACCATATCATTCTGCCTCTGGCCCCTCTCAAATCTCATGTCCTCACATTTCAAAACCAATCGTGCCCTCCCAACAGTCCCCCAAAGTCTTAACTCATTCTAGCATTAACTCCAAAGTCCAAGTTCAGATGCTCTGATTCCAAAAGGGAGAAATTGGCAAGACAAGGGAGCAACAGGCCCCATGCCAGTCCAAAACCCAGCAGGGCAGTCAGTAAATCTTAAAGCTCGAAAATAATCTCCTTGACACCCTGTCTCACACCCAAACCACACTGATGCAAGGGATGGGCTCTGAAGGCCTTGGGCAGCTCTGACCCTGTGGTTCTGCAGGGTACAGACCCCCCAGTTGTTTTCAGAGGCTGGCATTGAGTGCCTGTAGCTTGTCCAGGTGCACAGTGAAAGCTATGACTCCACCCCTGCTACAGACTTCTGCGTGGATATCCAAGTGGTTCCATATCTGAAATCTAGGCAGAGGCTCCCAATTTTCAACTCTTGCCTTCTGCACACCCATAGCCCTAACATCACATGGAAGCCACCAAGTCTTGGGACTTGCACCCTTTGAAAAAATGGCCTGAGCTATACCTCGGCCCCTTTTAGCCACAACTAGAGCTGGAGTGACCAGGATGCAGGGTGCCATGTCCTGAGGCTGCACAGAGCAGCAGGGTCCTGGCGCTAACCCATGAAACCATTTTTCCCTCCTAGGCTTCCAGGCCAGTGATCAGAGGGGCTGCCACAAAGGTCTCTGAAATGCACTGGAAGGCATTTTCTCAATTGTCTTGGCTATTAACATTTGACTCCTCTTTATTTATGCTTGTTTCTGCAGCCTTCTTGAATTTCTCCCCAGAAAATGGGTTTTTCATTTTCTTTTCTACCACATGGCCAGGCTGCAAATTTTCCAAACTTTTACACTCAGCTTCCCCTTTAAATATAAGGTTTTTCTGGTTATACAAATGAGCACAGGCTTTTAAAAGCAGCCAGGCCACATCTTGAATGCTTTGCTGCTTAGAAGTTTCTTCCACCAGATACCCTAAACCATCTCTCTCAAGTTCAAAGTTCCACAGATCCTTAGAGCAGGGGCACATATCACCAGACTCTTTGCTAAAGTAGAGCAAGAGTGACTTTTTCTTCAGTTTTCATTAAGTTCCTCATCTCCATCTGAGATCACCTCAGCCTGGACTTCATTGTCCATGTTACTATGAACATTTTGGTCAAAGTCATTCAACAAGTCTCTCAGAAGTTCCAAACTTTTCCTCATCTTCCTGTCTTCTGTGCCCCCCAAAATATTCCAACCTCTGCCTGCTACTCAGTTCCAAAGTTGCTTCCACATTTTCAGGTATCTTTATAGCAATAACCCACTCTGGTACCAATTTTCCGTATTTGTCTGTTTTCACACTGCTCTAAAGAACTATCTGAGACTAGGTAGTTTATGAACAAAAGAAGTTTAATTGACTCATGATTCTGCAGGCTGTACAGGAAGCATGGCTGGGAAACCTCAGGAAACTTACAATCATGGCAGAAGGTGAAGGGGAAGCAAGCATGTCTTACCATGGTGGAGCAGGAGAGACAGAGAGAGAGAGAGAGAGAGAGAGAGAGAGAGAGAGAGAGAGAGAGAGAGAGAGAGAGAGAAGGCGCAAGCAAAGGGGAAGTGCTACACACTTTTAAACAACCAATCTTGTGAGAACTCACTATCACTAGACCAGCATGAGGAAAATCCGCCCCCATGATCCAATAACCTCCCACCAGGTCACTCCCCTAACACTGAGGATTACAATTCAACATGACATTTAGATGGCGACACAAAGCCAAATCATATCACTGATGTAATGAATAAAGCTGAATGTGCAGCAAGCTTGGTTTAGTTTTGTTTCTCCCCCTCCCTTCTTCCCTGATTAACTTTGTAAAATTTGAATGAACAGTTTCATATTTTTTTTCCACTGAAATATCTTGGCATTCTTGTGGAAAGTTAATTGAAGGTAACAATTTATTTCTGGACTCTCAATTTAATTTCATTCCTCTGTATCTTTATTCCTATACCAATATCACACTGTCTTGTTTACTGTAGGTTTATAGTAAGTTTTAAAATTTGGCTTAAGTTTAAAATCTGACTCCTCCAACTACATTGTTCATTTTCCAACATTTTCTGTGTGGCAACTTGCAGTCTCTTGAATTTCCTTATAAATTAAAATATGCTTATCAATTCCTGCAAAGAAGCCAACTAGGATTTTTATATGGCTTGCACTGAATCTGTAAACCAAACCAGAACGTATTGCCATCGTAATAATTTTAAGTCTTTCAACCCATGAACATAGGATGTCTTTTCGTTTATTTAGGTCTTTTAAAAAATTTTACTTTCAATAACATTTTGTAGTTTTCAGAACACAAGTTTTGTATATTCTCTGTTAAATTTATCTAGGTATTTTATTCTTTTGTTTGATATTATAAGTCAAGTTGTTCTCTCAATTTTTTGAATATTTTATTGACAGTGCATAGAAATGCAGTTGATTATTGTATATTAATTTTGTATCCTGAAATCTTGCTAAACTAATTTATTTAAGTATATTCCTTAGGATTTTCTATATACGAGATTTTGTATCATCTGTAAATAGAGATAGTTTTATGTTTTCCTTTATAATCTGATGCATTTTATTTATTTATTTCTCTTTCTTTCTTTTTCTTTTTAATTGTACTTTAAGTTCTAGGGTACATGTGCATAACATGCAGGTTTGTTACATATGTATACTTGTGCCATGTTGGTATGCTGCACCCATCAACTCGTCAGCACCCATCAACTCGTCATTTACATCAGGTATAACTCCCAATGCCATCCCTCCCCCTTACCCCCTCCCCATAATAGGCCCCAGTGTGTGATGTTCCCCTTCCAGAGTCCAGGTAAGCTCATTGTTCAATTCCCACCTATGAGTGAGAACATTCAGTGTTTGGTTTTCTGTTCTTGTGATAGTTTGCTGAGAATGATGGTTTCCAGCTGCAGCCATGTCCCTACAAAGGACACGAACTCATCCCTTTTTATGGATGCATAGTATTCCATGGTGTATATGTGCCACATTTTCTTAATCCAGTCTGTCACTGATGGACATTTGGGTTGATTCCAAGTCTTTGCTCTTGTGAATAGTGCCGCAATAAACATACGTGTGCATGTGTCTTTATAGCAGCATGATTTATAATCCTTTGGGTATATACCCAGTAATGGGATGGCTGGGTCAAATGGTATTTCTAATTCTAGGTCCTTGAGGAATCGCCATACTGTTTTCCACAATGGTTGAACCAGTTTACAATCCCACCGACAGTGTAAAAGTGTTCCTATTTCTCCACATCCTCTCCAGCACCTGTTGTTTCCTGACTTTTTAATGATTGCCATTCTAACTGGTGTGAGATGGTATCTCATTGTGGTTTTGATTCGCATTTCTCTGATGGCGAGTGATGACGAGCATTTTTTCATGTATCTGTTGGCTGTAAGCACATCTTCTTTTGAGAAATGTCTGTTCATATCCTTCACCCACTTTTTGATGGGGTTGTTTGTTTTTTTCTTGTAAATTTGTTTGAGTTCTTCGTAGGTTCTGGATATTAGCCCTTTGTCACATGAGTAGATTGCAAAAATTTTCTCCCATTCTGTAGGTTGCCTGTTCACTCTGATGGTAGTTTCTTTTGCTGTGCAGAAGCTCTTTAGTTTAATGAGATCCCATTTGTCAATTTTGGCTTTTGTTGCCATTGCTTTTGGTGTTTCAGACATGAAGTCCTTGCCCATGCCTATGTCCTGAATGGTATTACCTAGGTTTTCTTCTAGGGTTTTTATGGTATTAGGTCTAACATTTAAGTCTCTAATCCATCTTGAATTAATTTTCGTATAAGGAGTAAGGAAAGGATCCAGTTTCAGCTTTCTACTTATGGCTAGCCAATTTTCCCAGCACTATTTATTAAATAGGGAATCCTTTCCCCATTTCTGGTTTTTCTCAGGTTTATCAAAGACCAGATGGTTGTAGATGTGTGGTATTATTTCTGAGGACTCTGTTCTGTTCCATTGGTCTATATCTCTGTTTTGGTACCAGTACCATGCTGTTTTGGTTACTGTAGCCTTGTAGTATAGTTTGAAGTCAGGTAGCCTGATGCCTCCAGCTTTGTTCTTTTGACTTAGGATTGTCTTGGCAATGCGGGCTCTTTTTTGGTTCCATATGAACTTTAAAGCAGTTTTTTCCAATTCTGTGAGAAAGTCATTGGTAGCTTGATGAGGATGGCATTGAATCTATAAATTACCTTGGGCAGTATGGCCATTTTCATGATATTGATTCTTCCTATCCATGAGCATGGTATGTTCTTCCATTTGTTTATGTCTTCTTTTATCTCACTGAGCAGTGGTTTGTAGTTCTCCTTGAAGAGGTCCTTGACATCCCTTGTAAGTTGGATTCCTAGGTATTTTATTCTCTTTGAAGGAACTGTGAATGGGAATTCATACATGATTTGGTTCTCTGTTTGTCTGTTACTGGTGTATAAGAATGCTCGTCATTTTTGCACATTAATTTTGTATCCTGAGACTTTGCTGAAGTTGCTTATCAGCTTAAGGAGATTTTGGGCTGAGACAATGGGGTTTTCTAAATATACAATCATGTCATCTGCAAACAGGGACAATTTGACTTCTTCTTATCCTAACTGAATACCCTTGATTTCTTTCTCTTGCCTGATTGCCCTAGCCAGAACTTCCAACACTATGTTGAATAGGAGTGGTGAGAGAGGGCATCCCTGTCTTGTGTCAGTTTTCAAAGAGAATGCTTCCAGTTTTTGCCCATTCAGAATGATATTGGCTGTGGGTTTGTCATAAATAGCTCTTATTATTTTGAGATATGTTCCATCAATACCGAATTTATTGAGCGTTTTTAGCATGAAGGGCTGTTGAATTTTGTCAAAGGCCTTTTCTGCATCTATTGAGATAATCATGTGGTTTTTGTCTTTGGTATGGTTTATATGCTGGATTACGTTTATAGATTTGTGAACATTGAACCAGTCTTGCATCCTGGGGATGAAGCCCACTTGATCATGATGGATAAGTTTTTTGATGTGCTGCTGGATTCGGTTTGCCAGTATTTTATTGAGGATTTTTGCATCGATGTTCATCAGGGATATTGGTCTAAAATTCTCTTTTTTTGTTGTGTCTCTGCCAGGCTTTGGTATCAGGATGATGTTGGCCTCATAAAATGAGTTAGGGAGGATTCCCTCTTTTTCTATTGATTGGAATAGTTTCAGAAGGAATAGTACCAGCTCCTCCTTGTACCTCTGGTAGAATTCGGATGTGAATCCGTCTGGTCCTGGACTTTTTTTGGTTGGTAGGCTATTAATTATTGCCTCAATTTCAGAACCTACTATTGGTCTATTCAGGGATTCAACTTCTTCCTGCTTTAGTCTTGGGAGAGTGTAAGTTTCCAGGAAATTATTCATTTCTTCTAGGTTTTCTAGTTTATTTGCGTAGAGGTGTTTATAGTATTCTCTGATGGTAGTCTGTATTTCTGTGGGGTTGGTGGTGATATCCCCTTTATCATTTTATTGCGTCTATTTGATTCTTCTCTCTTTTCTTCTTTATTAGTCTTGCTAGCGGTCTATCAATTTTGTTGATCTTTTCAAAAAACCAGCTCCTGGATTCATTGATTTTTTTGGAGGGATTTTTCGTGTCTATCTCCTTCAGTTCTGCTCTGATCTTAGTTATCTCTTGCCTTCTGCTAGCTTTTGAATGTGTTTGCTCTTGCTTCTCTAGTTCTTTTAATTGTGATGTTAGGGTGTCAATTTTAAATCTTTCCAGCTTTCTCTTGTGGGCATTTAGTGCTATAAATTTCCCTCTACACACTGTTTTAAATGTGTCCCAGAGATTCTGATATGTTGTATCTTTGTTCTCATTGGTTTCAAAGAACATCTTTATTTCAGCCTTCATTTCGTTATGTACCCAGTAGTCAATCAGGAGCACGTTGTTCAGTTTCCATGTAGTTGAGTGGTTTTGATTGATATTCTTAGTCCTGAATTTTAGTTTGATTGCACTGTGGTCTGAGAGACAGTTTGTTATAATTTCTGTTCTTTTATATTTGCTGAGGAGTGCTTTACTTCCAATTATGTGGTCAATTTTGGAATGAGTGCAATGTGGTGCTGAGAATAATGTATATTCTGTTGATTTGGAGTGGAGAGTTCTGTAGATGTCTATTAGGTCCACTTGGTGCAGAGGTGAGTTCAATTCCTGGATATCCTTGTTAACTTTCTGTCTCATTGATCTGTCTAATGTTGACAGTGGGGTGTTGAAGTCTCCCATTATTATTGTATGGGAGTCTAAGTCTCTTTGTAAGTCTCTAAGGACTTGCTTTATGAATCTGGGTGCTCCTGTATTGGGTGCATATATATTTAGGAGAGTTAGCTCTTCCTGTTGAATTGATCCCTTTACCATTATGTAATGGCCTTCTTTGTCTCTTTTGATCTTTGATGGTTTAAAGTCTGTTTTATCAGAGACTCGGATTGCAGCCCCTGCTTTTTTCGTTCTCCATTTGCTTGGTAGATCTTTCTCCATCCCTTTATTTTAAGCCTATGTGTGTGTCTGCATGTGAGATTGGTCTGCTGAATACCGCAAACTGATGGGTCTTGACTCTTTATCCAATTTGCCAGTCTGTGTCTTTTAATTGGAGCATTTAGTCCATTTACATTTAAGGTTAATATTGTTATGCGTGAACTTGATCCTGTCACTGTGATATTAGGCGGTTATTTTGCTCGTTAGTTGATGCAGTTTCTTCCTAGCCTCGATGGTCTTTACATTTTGGCATGTTTTTGCAATGGCTGGTACCAGTTGTTCCTTTCCATGTTTAGTGCTTCCTTCAGGTTCTCTTGTAAGGCAGGCCTGGTGGTGACAAAATCTCTAAGCCCTTGCTTGTCTGTAAAGGATTTTATTTCTTCTTCACTGATGAAACTTAGTTTGGCTGGATATGAAATTCTGGGTTTAAAATTCTTTTCTTTAAGAATGTTGAATATTGGCCCCCACTCTCTTCTGGCTTGTAGAGTTTCTGCTGAGAGATCTGCTGTTAGTCTGATCAGCTTCCCTTTGTGGGTAACCTGACCTTTCTCTCTGGCTGCCCTTAACAGTTTTTTCTTCATTTGAACTTTGGTGAATCTGACAATTATGTGTCTTGAAGTTGCTCTTCTCGAGGAGTATCTTTGTGGCATTCTTTCTATTTCCTGAATTTGAACGTTGGCCTGCCCTACTAGGTTGGGGAAGTTCTCCTGGATGATATCCTGAA
The DNA here is from genome assembly GCF_009764315.1 of Trachypithecus francoisi. Taxonomy (NCBI): domain Eukaryota; kingdom Metazoa; phylum Chordata; class Mammalia; order Primates; family Cercopithecidae; genus Trachypithecus; species Trachypithecus francoisi. Next base: position 7,992,218 of record NW_022681472.1, read on the forward strand.
GAGTGTTTTCCAACTTGGTTCCATTTTCCCCCTCACTTTCAGGCACACCAATCAGACATAGATTTGGTCTTTTCACATAATCCCATATTTCTTGGAGGCTTTGTTCATTTCCTTTTCCTTCTTTTTCTCTAGACTTCTCTTCTCACTTCATTTCATTCATTTGATCTTCAATCACTGATACTCTTTCTTCCAGTTGATTGAGTTGGTTACTGAAGCTAGTGCATTTGTCACGTATTTCTCATGTCATGGTTTTTATCTCTGTCAATTCGTTTATGGCCTTCTCTGCATTGATTATTCGAGTTATTCATTCTTCCATTCTTTTTTCAAGATTTTTAGTTCCTTTGCGCTGGATACGTAATTCCTCCTTTAGCTCTGAGAAGTTTGATGGACTGAAGCCTTCTCTCAACTCGTCAAAGTCATTCTCCATCCAGCTTTGATCCGTTACTGGTGATGAGCTGCATTCCTTTGGAGGGGGAGATGTGCTCTGATTTTTTGAATTTCCAGCTTTTCTGCTCTGCATTTTCCCATCTTTGTGGTTTTATCTGCCTTTGGTCTTTGATGCTGGTGATGTACTGATGGGGTTTTGGTGTGGGTGTCCTTTCTGTTTGTTAGTTTTCCTTCTAACAGTCCGGACCCTCAGCTGTAGGTCTGTTGGAGATTCTTTGAGGTACACTCTAGACCCTGTTTGCCTGGGTATCAGCAGCAGAGGCTGCAGAAGATAGAATATTGCTGAACAGTGAGTGCTGCTGTCTGATTCTTGCTCTGGAAGCTTCGTCTCAGGGTGTACCCTGCTGTGTGAGGTGTGAGGTGTCAGTCTGCACCTAGTGGGGGATGTCTCCCAGTTAGGCTACTCAAGGGTGAGGGACCCACTTGGGCAGGCCATCTGTCCATTCTCAGATCTCAACCTCTGTGCTGGGAGATCCACTGTTCTCTTCAAAGCTTTCAGACTCCACCCAGAGGTGAAGTCTACAGAGACAGGCAGGCCTCCTTGAGCTGCCATGGACTCCACCCAGTTCGAGCTTCCTAGAGGCTTTGTTTACCTACTTAAGCCTCAGCAATGGCGGGCACCCCTCCCCAGCCTCGCTGCCACCTTGCAGTTAGATCTCAGACTGCTGTGCTAGCAATGAGGGAGGCTCCACGGGTGTGGGACCCTCTGGGCCAGCTGTGGGATATAATCTCCTGGTGTGCCGTTTCCTGAGACCCTTGGTAAAGCTCAGTAGTAGGGTGAGAGTTACCCGATTTTCCAGGTGTTGTGTGTCTCAGTTTCCCTTTGCTAGGAAAAGGGATTCCCTTCCCCCTTGTACTTCCCAGGTGAGGTGATGCCTCACCCTGCTTCAGCTGTAGCTGGTTGGGCTGCACCAGCTGACCAGCACTGATTGTCCAGCACTCCACAGTGAGATGAACCTGGTACCTCAGTTGAAAATACAGAAATCACCTCTCTTCTGTGTCGCTCGCGCTGGGAGCTGGAGGCTGGAGGTGTTCCTTTTTGGCCGTCTTGCTCCCGACTCTTTCTTTCTTTGTTGCCTAATTGCCAAGGCTAAAATCTTAAGTACAATGGTGAGTTGATGTGGCAATAGTGAACATCCTTACCTTGTTCCTTATCTTAGAAAGAAATTGTTCAGTCTTTTACCATTAAGTATGATGTTTATGAATTGTTTTATGGATGGACTTTACTATGTTGAGAAAGTTTCATTCTGTTGATAGTTTGTTGAATATTTTTATCATGAAATGGTATTGGATCTTGACTAATGCTATTTTTTAATCTATTGTGATAATCATGTGCTTTTTGCTCCTTGTTCTATTAATAAGGTATATTACATTAATGGGTTTTTAAATGTTATACTAATTTTACATTCTTGGGATAAATCCCATTAGTTCATGGTGAATAATCCTTTTAGTTTATCTGTCATCCCAACACAGTTTTGCTTACACTCACCTTTTTTTCCTGTTATTGTAAATTACATTGCTATATGTTGTATGCCCAACAGTGCAATTATGTAAGTATTGTTTATATAATTGATTTTGAAAATCAGTTAAGAGAATAAAGAAGTGTTGCAATATTGTGAAATATATATATTTGGTCTTCATCCCTGTTTCCTGGCATACAGCTCCTAAAATCCTTTGAATGTCCAAAGAAATGCATTTTGTATGCTAATGATTGACTGATACCTGGCAGCCCCTAGGTAGCTTCAGATTGGGGGCTGGTCACCAGAGAGATCAAGGTAGGATTGGAGGGTTGGGACTTTCCGTCCTACTCCACAACTTCTGGGGAGAGGAGAAGGTTAATCTGATCACCGATGGTCAATGATTTAATCAATAATGTCTATGTAATGAAACTCCCATAAAAACCCCCAAAACAGGGTTCAAAAAGTTTCCAGATAGCTGAACACATGGAAGTTCCTGGAAGTGGCACACCCAAGTAGGGCATGAAAGCTGCACACTCCTCCCTCCATTCCTAGTCCTATGCATCTCTTCATCCCTATACTTTAGAATATCCTTTGTAATAAACCAGTACATATGTTTCCCTGAGTTCTGGGAGCCACTCTAGCAAATTAATTAAACCCAAAGAGGAGGTCATGAAGCTGGTCAGTCAGAAATCTCAGAGGCTTAGACTTGCAACTGAAGGGGGGCAGTTTTATTTGACTGAGCCCTCAACCTGTGGGATCTGATGCTATTAATATTTCCAGGTATATAGTGTTGGACTTGAATTGGAGGAAACCTAGCTGGTGTCTGGTGCCAGAATGATTACTTGCTTAGTGTGCTGGGTGAAACCCCACACATTTGGTCACAGAAGTCCTCTGTATTGAATGTTGTAGTGTGAGAGCAGAGCAAAAACAATTTGAGTTTTTTCTACACAACTGTTTATAGTGTTTTATGTAATTATATCATTATCTTAACTGTTCCTCTTTGTTTTTTGTGTGTATCAATTTGAATTACTGCCTGTAGTCACTTGATTCCAGCTTGAATAACTTTATTTAGTATTTATTGTAAGACAGTTCTCCTAGCAACAAATTTGCTTAGTTTTTTAAAATCTGGGAATGTCTTTATTTTACCTTCATTTTGAAGCTGAGTTTTGCTAGATATAAAGATTCTTTTTTGGTACTTTTTCTTTCTGCATGTTGAACATGTCATATCACTTTCTGGCCTCCTTGCTTTTTATAAGACCTCAGCCAATAATCTTACTGGAATTCCTTTGTACGTGAAGAGTCACTTTTCTATTGTTGCCCTAAAAATGTCTTCTTTTTTTATTTTGCTTTCAACAGTTTTACTATGATGTGTTTGGGTCTAGATCCCTTTTCATTTATCCTACTATAAGTTCATTGAGATTCTTGAGTGTACAGGTTAGCATTTTTCAACTAATTTGGAAAGTTTTCAGTCATTATTTCTGCTATTATTTGAATGTGTTCCCTTCAAAATTCAGGTATTGCCAATGTGATAATATTAAGAGGCGTGCCCTTTCAGAGTTGATTAGGCCTGGAAGAATCATCTCAAATTAATTGGATTGAGGCCCTTATAAAAAGGCCTTTTGGCTTGAGCTTGTCCTTCCTCCCTCTGCCATATGAGAATGCAGCAAGAAGGTGATCATCAACCAAATACTGATGGCTTGCTCTTGGACTCCCCAGCCTCCAGAGCTGTGAGAAATACATTTCTGTTCTTTATAAATAAACCAGTTTCAGGTAGTAGGTAGCAGCACAAAATGGACAAAGAGAATTTCTTTCAATATTTTTCCCTGATTTCTCTCTCTTCTCTCCTTCTAGTCCTCCTGTTATGCATATCATGGTTAGTGACAGTGCTCAGACTAAGTGTAAATAGTGAGAAGTGGGCCATTAAAACAGGACAGTTGGAGAAAGAGACCTATCTAGGCCAGTGGCTAGAATACAGTGAATGCTCAATAAATGAATGTTTGCTGACTTGAATTAAATTATCAAGGAGGAGCCCAGTTTTCCTTTACCTTTTTTCATCAATGTGGCTCTTGACACTATTAAGCTCTAGGGATGCTACAGCCAAAATATGGCTATTAAAAATAAGCACATAAAGCAGGTTTTGAACAAATTAATGACAAGATGTTCTAGTTAACACCCTTAAAGTAAATGTGAAGATACATACTTAAATGTAGTCACTTGATGGATTAGAGATGAAAATTCTGCTTGATATACTCTCTTGATTGCTTCAAAGCTGTTCAGAAGGTCAATAGATAATCAGTCAACATCCTGTTTGATGAAGAGAGCACGTTACCTTTTACTGTCTTTGTACAGAGCAGATATGTTGTCATCAAAATGGTGAAGAATCTCAATTTCCCTTTGGAGGCCCAGAAGATGGACTCATTAACTTTATTTTTAAGAATGGTTTTTTCCTTTGTAACCTTCAGAGAAATGCCAGCAGTTACAGAAAAGGCAAACTCACAGACCAAGTGATCTAAAAACTATTAAGTACTGTGGTCTCAATAACCTTTGGTAGCATAAAATTGATCACAATGTAATATAATACTTTCAATATATTTCATATCATATGAATTTTACTAATAACTTTTAAAATTAAGAAAACTTCACCTGCCTCTTTGCAAAAGGAGAATTTAAAAATATGAAATCACTTACCCACCTACAACTATTTGATCATAACTGAATACACAGAAATACATATATCATTGATCATTTTAAAAAATCATACAGTAAATACTAAACTGCTATTTTAGCATTTATAAAATAAAGTACATTTTTACCAATGAGATCATTAGAATTTTATGCAATTTTGCTAATGTGGTTTGAATTACTTGTACCACTTTTTGGTAAAGCACATTGGAGCAAAATATCTTAAAAATATTTAGCTAGGTGCGGTGGCTCATGCCTGTAATCCCAGCACTTTGGGAGGCCAAGGTGGGTGGATCACAAAGTCAGGAGGTCGAGACCATCCTGGCTAACACGGTGAAACCTCGTCTCTACTAAAAATACAAACAAATTAGCCAGGCGTGGCGGTGGGTGCCTGTAGTCCCAGCTACTTGGGAGGCTGAGGCAGGAGAATGGCATGAACCTGGGAAGCGGAGCTTGCAGTGAGCCAAGATCAGCCACTACACTCCAGCTTGGGCCACAGAGCGAGACTCCGTCTCAAAAAAACAAAAAATTTTTTACATGCCCAGAAGTTTCATCATTAAAATTAGCCCTCTCAGGCCAGGTGTGGTGGCTCATGCCTGTAATGCCAGCACTTTGGGAGGCCCAGGTGGGTGGATCACTTGAGGCCAGGAGTTCAAGACCAACCTGACTGACATGGCAAAACTCCATCTCTAATGAAAACAAAAAAATTAGCTGGACATGGTGACAAGTGCTGATAATCCCTGCTACTCTGGAAGCCAAGGCAGGAGAATTGCTTGAAATGGTGAGGTGGGGGTTGCAGTACGCCAAGATGGCGCCACTGCACTCCAGCCTGGGCAACAGAGCGAGACTGTGTTAAAAAAAAAAAAAAAATTAGCCCTTTCTCAAATAATTTTATTTCTTTTCAACATTTTAAAAAATAATAAAAAACAGAACAAAACAGAACAGAGAATGACCAAGAAAGTGTTAGGTGAAATAACAATTTGCTGTTAAAAAATACAATTTTATGTTTTGCAACAATAAAGACATTAATGCCTGATGCCATTTTGTAAATTGTCTAGTATTCTCCTTGAACTTCATGGGGAAAGAAAAAACTTCATGGGGAAAGAAAAAGTTCACACAACTGGATTTTGTGTAGAACAACACTAAAAACTGAATCTCTTATCCTCTGAATTCGCTGTTTTTTCCCCAGTGGATTTTATTCTCAATATGATCCCTGAAACTCATTCTAAAACACATGCCTAAAGAGTTGCTTCTTCAAAAACTATAAATGCCTTGTTTTGACCTAATGACCCCTCCCTGCCTAATGGATACAATCAAAAGGCAACATTGCATGAAGGTCCCTCATCTTCTGGCCTTCTCTACTTAATCTCATCTCTTGCCTCTTTCCCATTGATATTCCTACTCTCTAGTCACACCAGATTCCTTCCAATTCCCTGCACATTCATGTATTATCCTGCCATGATACATTTTGCTCTCTATGAAAGTAATGCCTTCTTCTCCTACTTTAAGGGTCCTTGTCCTTTGAGGCTTTGTTTAATCAATAGCTTGGAGAAGCTTTTTCTAGCTCCTCAGTTGCAAGATTTGAGCTCCTATACACATTGGAAGTGGTTGCTGAATGAATGAATAAATAAACAAGCTCCAATATTGTATCTTCTTTTCGTACTATTCACTTAAGCATGTGTGTGTCTGAATGATTTATGTATAACCATCTTCGTACAAAAAAAATCAGCAATAATGTTAGCTTGTGCCCCGTCTTTGTGTACCAGCAAGTGACTTCACTAAAACGTTCAACTACCTCATTTAATGTCCACAACTCTCAAATGAGCTTGGCACTTTTACGATGCCCATTTCAAAGACATGGAAACTGAGGCTTAGAAAGATTGAGTGACTTACCCAAGGTCAGGTCTAGTGAGGTCACCTCTGGGACCAACTCTCAAGCCTGACCATTAATTACACTGCTTCTACTTTTAGCAACTTCTCTCACAACCATGTGGCTTTTCTTTCTACCTTGGCTGAAGAGTTTGAGTAAGCAGGGACTGAATGAAAGGAGAAAGTAGCTATTTTCAATATCAAAAAGTAGATGATAGATCATAAAAGTCAAATTATAGGAAAGAGGTAGTGATTCATTAAATTATTTTGCAGTTCAATTTGTCAATTCCTCATATAGCTTTTTCTCTTGATAACCACAAGTCTCTGCTCCAAGTAATATTAAAGGCAGAGTAATGCATCCCTTCAGAGTTAGTCCCAATTTGTGGTGTCATTATGTGATGTTGTGGGCCCATATCAGCATGTGACAAAATACTCTGAGCTTCAAATGATCTGCTTTGCTTTAGCCAAAGGGTTGGAAAGAAAAATTACACAATTGTAACTAGAATGTCCTCTTCCTCCCCTGCTCCCTGAGCTGGAGCCCTGCTGTTGACTCCCTGGCAGAATGGATTGCCTGCCAGGTGCTTGTCAAGGTAGCTGAGAGATGATGAAAGAAAAGCATAGAAATATAATCTGATTTTCATATATTTTCCCTGTATAACTCATATTTGAATATATGATTTTCTTCCCTCCTCCCCCACACCCTATTTTCTAGACTAATCACAATGACACTTGGAGAACTTTCTGGATGCTTTGTTTGATGTATGTTATGGGACAAACTGTGTCCTTCCCCCACCCCCCAAATTCCTATGTTGAAGCCCTAAGCCCAGTACCTCAGAATGTGACTGTCTTTCAAGAGGTCATTAAGGCTAGATGAGCTCATATGGGTTGGCTCCAATCCAATATGACTGGTGTCCTTATTGGAAGAGGAGATTAGGACACACAGCAGGAAGACCATGTGAACACACAGGGAGAAGGCGGCCCTCTGCAAGCCAAGGATAGAAGTCTTAGAAGAAACAACTCTGCTGGCACCTTGATCTTGGACTTCCAGCTTCCAGAATTGGGAGAAAATCAATTTCTGTTCTTTAAGCCCCTTAGTCTGTGGTACTTTCTTTTGGCACCCCTAGCAAACTAATATGATGTGGAAAAGTAGAAACATCTTCTAGACTTATAGCAGACCTTGGGGAGATTTCTGGATACATTTTTGATGTATGAAAGCTAAACTATTTTCAAATGGCTAAGTTAGGATATGGGTCTCCACTGAAAATACTTCTTTTAACCACCTAGGCAAGAAATCCTATTCTTTACAGAATAATGACAGCCTTGTTCTGTCCTAGGATGGTCAGAATACATCTGGTAAACATGTTTACCTCTAGGTACCACACTTAGGACAGGTGTAGACAAAGGAATATCTAGATGGTAAAAAGAGATAAAGCCTATGTTTTGTTAGTTGAAGGAATTAGGAAGTTTGTTCTGGAAAGGAAATGACTCATGAGGTGGGGAGGAGCACTTTTTAAGTATTTATGGCATTTGCTACTATAACTGCAAAAGGTTGACAAAGCAATTAAAGAGAAGAATTTTAGTTCAATGTAAGAAAAATTTATGAAAGTCAGACATTTCCGAAGATGAAATGACCAACAGGGAAGTAATAAGCTCTTCCTCATAGGAAGTGGCCAGACAGTAGTTGACAATTCATGGTGGGTGTTGTAGAAAGCATGTATTCATCAGGAGAAAAAAGCATTCTAATTGGAAAAGTACTTCAAGCAGAGGCAATTCAACACAGAAAATGAGTTAAAAGCCTGTTGGAAAGATGATGGAGGAGCAAAGCAGGATGGTAAGGTTACTCAAAGGTGAGAAACTCCAGGGTTTTCTGGAGTTTCTCCAGAAACCCTGAAGGGCTTGAGGACCTAATGGGAAGATGGAGTGGCCCAGCGGGGAGATGGAGTGGCCCAGTGGTGTGGGAAAAAGAAAGAAAGATCAGACTGTTACTGTGTCTATATAGAAAGAAGTAGACATAAGAGACTCCATTTTGTTCTGTATTTGAGATGCTGTTAATCTGTGACCCTACCCCCAACCTTGTCCTTGCAAGAGACATGTGCTGTGGTGACTCAAGGTTTAAAGGATTTTGGGCTGTGCAGGGTGTGCTTTGTTAAACAAGTGCCTGAAGGCAGCTTGCTGGTTAAAAGTCATCACCATTCTCTTAATCTCAAGTACCCAGGGACACCTACACTGCCAAAGGTCGCAGGGACCTCTGCCTAGGAAAGCTAGGTATTGTCCAAGATTTCTCCCCATGTGATAGTCTGAAATACAGCCTCGTGGGAAGGGAAAGACCTGATCGTCCCCCAGCCTGACACCCGTGAAGGGTCTGTGCTGAGGAGGACTAGTACAAGAGGAAAGAAGGCCTCTTGGTGGTTGTTGGCAGTTGAGATAGAGAAAAGCATCTGTCTCCTGCCGGTCCCTAGGCAATGGAATATCTCCGTGTAAAACCCAATTGTGTGTTCTGTTTACTGAGAAAGGAGAAAACCGCCTTAGGGCAAAAGGTGGGACTTGCTAGCACAATGCTGCTCTTTATGCACTAAAAAGGTTTATGAAGATATTTGCATATGCATATCAAGGCACAGCACTTTTCCTTAAGCTTATTCATGTCACAGAGATCTTTATTCATATGTCTGACTGCTGACCTTCTCCCTATGATGATCCTATTATCCTGTCACTTCCCTTTTTCTAAGATGGTAAAGATAATTATCAATCAATAGTAAAGGAACTCAGAGACCGGTGCGGCGTGGGTCCTCTGTATGCTGAGCGCCAGTCCCCTGGGCCCACTTTTTCTTTCTCTATACTTTGTCTCTGTGTCTCATTTCTTTTCTCAAGTCTCTCCTTCCACCTAACGAGAAACGCCCACAGGTGCAGAGGGTCAGGCCACCCCTTCACAGCGGGAAGATGGGGTTGCCCAGAGGGGAGATGGAGTGTCCCTGCAGGGAGATGGAGTGGCCGGGCACCCAGGACAGCTCCGCTGTACCTGAGCTCCGCACTCTGTGCCCTGCTGACTCCTGTAGCTGTGGCATCACTGCCCAAAGCTGCTAACTACCCAGCCCAGTGCTGGGTTGACAGTCCCAACAGGAAGACAGCTGGCAAAAAAGTGTGTGGTGCACGCGCTGCTGGCTCCAAGCCTAGCTAGGGATAGAAGAGAGGCTAAGGACTGAGCAAGCCTGGCCGCCACTTCGGCCCAGGTTCAGCAGGCGGGGGCGGGGCTCACTGGAAGAATGAATGTTCTTCTGCAGCACTGGAGGTCTTTGAGTCTGTGAACTTGATTTAATATTTTTGCCTCCAATGGGTCAAATCTAACCTTAGTAGTTCCTCTCCTTCCGTCTTGGAGAGAGAAAGAAAGCCTGGCTTTCTGGGACTGGGGCACTTAATGAAGAGGTCATTGCCGCCCCCCCCCCCCCCCCCCGTGCGGTAGTTTTGCAGAACGCTGCTCCTACCCGCATTCCGCCTATTTCCTGGACTCGGTCCAGGCCGACTCAAGAAAGGATAAGGGGCAGGGTGCGGTGGCTCACGCTTGTAATCCCAGAACTTTGGGAAGCCGAGGCGGGCGGATCACGAGGTCAGGAGATCAAGACCATCCTGGCTAACACAGTGAAACCCCGTCTCTATTAAAAACACAAAACAAAACAAAAAAAAATTAGCCGGTCGTGGTGGCAGACCCCTGTAGTCTCAGCTACTCAGGAGGCAGAGGCAGGAGAATGGCGTGAACCTGGGAGGCGGAGGTTGCAGTGAGCCAAGATCGTGCCACTGCACTCCAGCCTGGACGACAGAGGGAGACTCCGTCTCAAACAAACAAACAAAACGGATAAGAAGGGACGTATTACTGTAGACTCCTGGGTCTTTCCTTCGCAGTTCCACATTATTTACTTGTTTCCTCATTTATTTACTTATTTGGTGGTCAAAAGTGCAGCACCTGGAGGATGCTGCCTGTTTCTGAACTGCCGTTCTGGAGCTCACCAGCCTTGTGACTTCGGGCACATCAAGTGCCCAAGTTTCCTATCTGTAAAATGGAGTGGCTAATAATAGCATCTACTTCATAAAGCTTGGTTGAGGCTGGGCACAGTGGCTCACACCTGTAATCCCAACACTTTGGGAAGCCAAGGCAGGCGGATCACCTGAGGTCAGGAGTTGGAGACCAGCCTGACTAACATGGTGAAACCGCGTCTCTAAAAAAGTACAAAAAAAAATTAGCCAGGCACGAAGGCAGGTGCCTATAATCCCAGCTACTCTGGAGGTTGAGGTGGAAGAATCACTTGAACTTGGGAGGAGGAGGAGGTCGCATGAGCCGAGATCGTACCATTGCACTCCAACATGGGCGAGAGAGCGAGACTCTATCTCAAATAAATAAATAAATAAATAAAATAAATAAGTAAAGTTTGGTTGAAGATTAAATAAGGTAATACATGTAAAGCCCAATAAGTGCTGCTGATCATTAGTGTCATTACCGGTAGCAGAGGAAGAGTCACCCATACTTGTAAGTTAACCCTTATAGGGCAGTCTGGGAAGGGCTGTGATGGAGTGAGAAGGGCGGGAGCTCAGAGAAACATGCCTCTGGGACTGCGGCCTCCTTGAAGCCCTCCCAGAAGCTGGACGCCCACGGGGACTGAAGGAAGGGAGTGTGTTGGTGAAACCCAGGGTACGGGCTTGCACAACCGGCTGCGTACTCTGAGGGGCTAAGGCGGATTGGGGAAGAAACAGCCCCTCCCTTTTCTCAGGGTCCCTACCAGGTGTGTTGAGGCAGAAAAAAAGCAGGAGGAAAGGGGTGAGTGACTCCTGTTTAACTTCTGTGACGGAGGTCCGTTTCCAGTGGCCGTCCATCCTTTTCTGAGAAACCCACTGGCCAAGGATTCTCTCATGTGGCAGGAGGCCAAATGCTGGCTTTGTTGTGGATGGTACTTCTGAGTTCTTCCAAGACGCTGCAGGGGCCTCCGCTTGCACATTTCCTCTGATCTGGATCTACCTTCTCTGTCTCCTCCAACTCCCTGCGTCTCTAAATCCAAAGCTTGCTTCTGGGTTTCAGTTTAGCAGCCGCCATGGGGCAGCTGCGAGTAGCTCCAGCCTGGTAATTTTCCACAGCATCTTCTGAAAGTCTTCGCCATCCAGGAGGTGGGGCTGTAGCTGCCTCCTGGCCACCCCTGCGGTTTTCCTCCAGTCGTCCAGTTTAAACCAGGGGAGGAGAGAAGAGCATGCTATTCTAATGAGTGCCTCCACGCTGTACACGTAATTCTCTTGGAGTCCTCCTGAAGCACCCTCCCTCCTCACCACCAGTCCAAAGACAGTGTGCTGACAGTCCACCCTGGGACTGGGGGTGCTGTGGTGCGGGGACAGTTATAGGAAGGCAGATTTTTTTGTTTGTTTGTTTTGAGATGGAGTCTCGCACTCTCGCTCAGGCTGGAGTGCAGTTGCACGATCTCGGCTTACTGTAAGCTCCGCCCCCCAGGTTTACGCCATTCTCCTGCCTCAGCCTCCCGAGTAGCTGGGACTACAGGCGCCCGCCACCACGCCCGGCTAATTTTTTGTATTTTAAGTAGAGACGGGGTTTCACCGTGGTAGCCAGGATGTTCTGGATGTCCTGACCTTGTGATCCACCCGCCTCAGCCTCCCAAAGGGCTGAGATTACAGGCGTGAGCCACCGTGCCCGGCATGGGAAGGCAGATCTTACAGTGCATCCTGGAAAGGGGATCTGGCCACAAAGTCTGACTATTTTCCAGTTTACAATGTCAGGCCATAGGTCCTCCTTGTTTCCATATGTGGGCCCTAGTTCAGCAAAATGGCTACTCAACATCTTGTTCCACCTTTACTCACCGGATCTTTACATCACTGAATGACCTATGGTTTGTTGCCAGGTTCCTTGACTTTAATTATGAACAAAAGGACAGTAACAATGTGAATCCTTTGGGCTGCTGATATGGACAGGGACAAGGAGGGTATACAGGTGGTGCCACATGGGCATTGTCTAACAGTGGGGAGGGTGGGCTTTGTCACCAATGCCTCAGGTGAAGCCCTTGCACTCCACTTCCTTCCCTTCATCATCACTCATCTGCTTTCTGACTCCATTTTTTCTTCTCTGTGTTTTTTTGCCTTTCTTGCCCCAAACATGGGAGTTACACACTGATTTAGTCTTTGTCATTTACATTTGTGATTCTCATTAAGGCCTATAACTTTAACACCATCATTATGTGGATAGATTCTAAGTACTTTCTTGTAAACTTAACTTCTGTTCTGAGCTCCATTTCTGCGTAGAATTGATCTCCTGAAGACTTTTATCTGTTTGTTCCCCTTATATCCTCGCTTCAATATACAAAGTAAACTTTAAAAATTATTATTGTCAATCTCTACCCACGAAAGCATGCCCAAAATAACTTCTTTCCCAAAATATACACGAAGTTCACTGAGGTGTCCATACTTTTCTGCTTCAAAAAATATTTAAGTTGTTCTCAGAAATGCTTGTTGTTTTTTGGAGGTTCTGCCTCTCAAGAATCAAGCTGAATTCTGGATTCTTCAAGAAAATCTAGATCTCTCCAATAGAAACAAATCTGTTTATTCTCTTTCTTCCATTGTGGTAACTCTATTAGAGTACTTATCAGAGTATTGACCCTACTAGGTTCTCAACTGCCACAGAGCAGGTAACCATTGGTATCTCCAGTAAAGCTTAAGAGAAGATTTTCTACACTTTTCCTCAAATTTAATTTGGCTAATTATAAAACTATATATAATGAATTATAATTTGTGGAAATATAAACAGACCATGTTGAATATTCACACTTTCTTTGTCCAGATCTATATCCTTCTATCTCTACTTGACTATTTGGTAGTCTACATAGAATATTTCTTGAAAGTAGGCAATACAACATTTTCAGATTTATATATAATTTAACTGAAAATTAGCTGAAATGAATTCTTCTATTCAATGACACACAGGTTTCTGAATGAATAACTAAATAGGAACAGATAAGAATACCTTGAAGTCCTTTTGCTGCCCAGATATTTTATCTGTTTTGGCTTGGTAATTATAACTTACACAAGTATGCAACATTTCATTTCTTATTTCTCTAGAATTACTCTGCCTAGTAGCTTTCAGAGCATGTTAGTGATGTATATACAATTAGATAGATCACACATCTATAATAAAGTTAAATTTTTTATATAGACAAAATATAATTAAATTGATAACGATAGATAGGCATCTTAGTCTATTTTGTGTTACTATAACAGAATACCTGAGGCTTTGTGATTTATAAAAAGAGGCTTATATGGCTCACAATTTTGGTGGCTGGAAAGACCAAGATTGGGCAATTGCATCTGGTGAGGGCCTCGTGCTGCTTCTGCTTATGGCAGAGAGAGGCAGGGGGGTGGACATGTGCAGAGAGATCACATGGTGAGAGAGGAAACAAGGTAGAGAAACCAAGGAAGCCAGAGTCTTTTTAACAACCCATTCTCAAGGGGCCTAATATATTCATTTCCCAGAAATGAAGCAGTTACTCACCCCCAAGGAAGGGCATTAATCTGTTCATCAATGATCCTCATCCATGAGCCAAACTCCTCCTACTAGGCCCCACCTCCCAACATTGCCACATTGAGGATCAAATTTCAACCTGAGTTTTGGCAGGGACAAACCATACCTACACCATAGCAAAAGGCTATATTGTGCTGTGATGACAAATGATCTCCTAATCTCCATGGCTTATCTAAGCTTTATTTATTACTCATCCAAAATCCATTTGGCCTAGGATACCCTCTGAAGCCACTACCTCCCCATGCATGATTCAGTGATCCAGGTTGCTTCAATCTTGTGGTTTTCGTACATCAACACAAACCACCCTCCATGACCCTCCACAGCAGTGGAGGAGAGAGTACAGAGAATTGGGTGTTTCTGCCATAGCACTTTCAGTGTGGCTCATTGGCCAGAACTGGCCACAGGGTCCTGCCTAACTGCAAGGAGACTAGAAAATGTAGTCTTCCAGATGACTGACTGATTCTGCTCACCAGTCCAATTTAGGTGAGCATTAGTTATGTCTACCTCAGTTTGCCATTCTGAACACTAAATATTTCATTTGTTCTTCTTTTCCTATGCAGAACACACCCCTTTTTTCCCCAAGAGGGAAAACAAAGTCCCGTGGTTGCACAGCATTAAACTCAGAGTCTGGGATTGCTAGAGGTTGTGTAGGAGTCTCTACATTCAGTCCACACATGACTGTCTTGGACTGGACACTTATGATTTAAAGAGAAGCTCTCAGCCCCCTCCCATAACACACAACAAGTATACAAAAGTTGAAGAAGAATAGGATAGATACAATAAACATTTAGGAACAAAAATGGAAAATAAAGCTCCAGAACTGGTTCTTGCAAAACTAACATTTCCCTGCGAAGACACTGTGCTGGCTCATACCCTCTGCTGATGAGGTCCTGACTCTGCTCTCGGGAGGCTCTCTCAAGACCATTGTCCTCTCTGGTCTAGGCTCTATTCTCTGAAATGCTCCTTCTCTATTATCCTATTTAGTTAACTCTGACATGGACATTGGACATATGCTTTCCTTGGGAACCATGAAGCTTTGTAAAATGTTGCTTTTTAATAATCACAGTAACAATAATAATGGCCACCATGTGTTTAACGTATTCTTTTCATAAGACATTAAATAAAATGCTAAGTCTCCCCATCATCCACCAAAGTTTTCTAAATTATCATTTATTGCATAAAAAAGAAGATGCAGCTGGCATTTGAATCATATTTATCTACACCACAATTGTATATTCTTTCCATTACATTTTTGTTTTTAATGTCATTTTTGAAATCACATTTTTAATATTGATATAATTGCCAAATCACATGCTGTTGTAAGAAGTAATGCAGATAAATTCCACATGCCCTTTATGAGATTTCCCCTGATTTGAAGTTGCCCCCAATGGTGAAATCTTGCAAAACTGTAGTACAATATGGACATAGATATGGCCAAGATATGAACATTTCCATCATCACAAGGCTCCTTTATGCTCTCTTTTGTGGTCACTCGCCCCTACTTTTCTCTTGCCCAAACTGCCTTCTCAGCTTCTGGAAACCACTAAACTGTTCTCCATTTCTATAATTTTATCATTTCAAAACCATTATATAATGAAATCATACAGAATGTAACTTGCTGGGATTGGCCTTTTTCATTCAACATGATTCTTTGGAGATTAATCCAAGTTGTTGCACATTATCTATCACTTGTTTTTTGTTGCAGAGTTGTATGCATGGTATGAATGCACTGCAGTTTGTTTCGCCATTCACCCATTGAAGCACCTCTGGTTGTTTGCAGTTTTTGGCCAGTATAAATAAAACCATATAAATGTCCATCTACAGGTTTTTGTGTGACTATAAATTTCATTTCTCTGGGATGATGTTTAAGGATGCAATTGCTGATCTGGGGGCGGAGCAAGATGGCCGAATAGGAACAGCTCCAGTCTCCAACTTGCGGCGCGAGCGACACAGAAGACCGGTGATTTCTGCATTTTTAACTGAGGAGCGCAGCCCATCGCCAGCAACGGATCAAAGCTGGTCAGTGAATGACTTTGACAAGATGAGAGAAGAAGGCTTCAGTCCATCAAACTTCTCAGAGCTAAAGGAGGAATTACGTACCCAGTGCAAAGAAACTAAAAATCTTGAAAAAAAAGTGGAAGAATTGACAGCTAGACTAATTAATGCAGAGAAGATCATAAACGAAATGACAGAGATGAAAACCATGACACGAGAAATACGTGACAAATGCACAAGCTTCAGTAACCGACTGGATCAACTGGAAGAAAGAGTATGGGCTATTGAGGATCAAATGAATGAAATGAAGCGAGAAGAGAAACCAAAAGAAAAAAGAAGAAAAAGAAATGAACAAAACCTGCAAGAAGTATGGGATTATGTAAAAAGACCAAATCTACGTCTGATTGGGGTGCCTGAAAGTGAGGGGGAAAATGGAAGCAAGTTGGAAAACACTCTTCAGGATATCATCCAGGAGAACTTCCCCAACCTAGTAGGGCAGGCCAACATTCAAATTCAGGAAATACAGAGAACACCACAAAGATACTCCTCCAGAAGAGCAACTCCAAGACACATAATTGCCAGATTCACCAAAGTTGAAATGAAGGAAAAAATCTTAAGGGCAGCCAGAGAGAAAGGTCGGGTTACCCACAAAGGGAAGCCCATCAGACTAACAGCAGATCTCTCAGCAGAAACTCTACAAGCCAGAAGAGAGTGGGGGCCAATATTCAACGTTCTTAAAGAAAAGAATTTTAAACCCAGAATTTCATATCCAGCCAAACTAAATTTCATCAGTGAAGGAGAAATAAAATCCTTTATAGATAAGCAAATGCTTAGAGATTTTGTCACCACCAGGTCTGCCTTACAAGAGACCCTGAAGGAAGCCCTAAACATGGAAAGGAACAACTGGTATCAGCCATTGCAAAAACATGCCAAAATGTAAAGACCATCGAGGCTAGGAAGAAACTGCATCAACTAACGAGCAAAATAACCAGTTAATATCATAATGACAGGATCCAGTTCACACATAACAATATTAACCTTAAATGTAAATGGACTAAATGCTCCAATTAAAAGACACAGACTGGCAAACTGGATCAAGAGTCAAGACCCATCAGTCTGCTGTATTCAGGAGACCCATCTCACATGCAGAGACATACATAGGCTCAAAATAAAGGGATGGAGGAAGATCTACCAAGCAAATGGAGAACAAAAAAAAGCAGGGGTTGCAATCCTAGTCTCTGATAAAACAGACTTTAAACCATCAAAGATCAAAAGAGACAAAGAAGGCCATTACATAATGGTAAAGGGATCAATTCAACAGGAAGAGCTAACTCTCCTAAATATCTATGCACCCAATACAGGAGCACCCAGATTCATAAAGCAAGTCCTTAGAGACCTACAAAGAGACTTAGACTCCCATACAATAATAATGGGAGACTTCAACACTCCACTGTCAACATTAGACAGATCAACGAGACAGAAAGTTAACAAGGATATCCAGGAATTGAACTCATCTCTGCACCAAGTGGACCTAATAGACATCTATAGAACTCTCCACTCCAAATCAACAGAATATACATTCTTCTGACCACCACATTGCAGTTATTCCAAAATTGACCACATAATTGGAAGTAAAGCACTCCTCAGCAAATGTAAAAGAACAGAAATTATAACAAACTGTCTCTCAGACCACAGTGCAATCAAACTAGAACTCAGGACTAAGAAACTCAATCAAAACCACTCAACTACATGGAAACTGAACAACCTGCTCCTGAATGACTACTGGGTACATAACGAAATGAAAGCAGAAATAAAGATGTTCTTTGAAACCAATGAGATCAAAGATACAACTTACCAGAATCTCTGGGACACATTGAAAGCAGTGTGTAGAGGGAAATTTATAGCACTAAATGCCCACAAGAGAAAGCAGGAAAGATCTAAAATTGACACCCTAACATCACAATTAAAAGAACTAGAGAGGCAAGAGCAAACACATTCAAAAACTAGCAGAAGGCA
The DNA here is from genome assembly GCF_009764315.1 of Trachypithecus francoisi. Classification (NCBI taxonomy): domain Eukaryota; kingdom Metazoa; phylum Chordata; class Mammalia; order Primates; family Cercopithecidae; genus Trachypithecus; species Trachypithecus francoisi. The sequence continues at coordinate 8,010,245 of NW_022681472.1, forward strand.
AGAAATAACTAAGATCAGAGCAGAACTGAAGGAGATAGAGACACAAAAAACCCTCCAAAAAATCATTGAATCCAGGAGTTGATTTTTTGAAAAGATCAACAAAATTGACAGACCGCTAGCAAGACTGATAAAGAAGAAAAGAGAGAGGAATCAAATAGACGCAATAAAAAATGATAAAGGGGATATCACCACTGACCCCACAGAAATACAAACAACCATCAGAGAATACTATAAATGCCTCTACGCAAATCAAGTAGAAAATCTAGAAGAAATGGATAATTTCCTGGACACTTACACTCTCCCAAGACTAAACCAGGAAGAAGTTGAATCCCTGAATAGACCAATAGCAGGCTCTGAAATTGAGGCAACAATTAATAGCCTACCCCCCAAAAAAAGTCCAGGACCAGGTGGATTCACAGCTGAATTCTACCAGAGGTACAAGGAGGAGCTGGTACCATTCCTTCTGAAACTATTCCAATCAATAGAAAAAGAGGGAATCCTCCCTAACTCATTTTATGAGGCCAACATCATCCTGATACCAAAGCCTGGCAGAGACACAACAAAAAAAGAGAATTTTAGACCAATATCCCTGATGAACATCGATGCAAAAATTCTCAATAAAATACTGGCAAACCGGATTCAGCAGCACATTTAAAAGCTTATCCACCATGATCAAGTGGGCTTCATCCCTGGGATGCAAGGCTGGTTCAACATTCGCAAATCAATAAACGTAATCCAGCATATAAACAGAACCAAAGACAAGAACCACATGATTATCTCAATAGATGCAGAAAAGGCCTTTGACAAAATTCAACAGCCCTTCATGCTAAAAACGCTCAATAAATTCGGTATTGATGGAACGTACCTCAAAATAATAAGAGCTATTTATGACAAACCCACAGCTAATATCATACTGAATGGGCAAAAACTGGAAAAATTCCCTTTGAAAACTGGCATAAGACAGGGATGCCCTCTCTCACCACTCCTATTCAACATAGTGTTGGAAGTTCTGGCTAGGGCAATCAGGCAAGAGAAAGAAATCAAGGGTATCCAGTTAGGAAAAGAAGAAGTCAAATTGTCCCTGTTTGCAGATGACATGATTGTATATTTAGAAAACCCCATCGTCTCAGCCCAAAATCTCCTTAAGCTGATAAGCAACTTCAGCAAAGTCTCAGGATACAAAATTAATGTGCAAAAATCACAAGCATTCTTATATACCAGTAACAGACAAGCAGAGAGCCAAATCAGGAATGAACTTCCATTCACAATTGCTTCAAAGAGAATAAAATACCTAGGAATCCAGCTTATAAGGGATGTAAAGGACCTCTTCAAGGAGAACTACAAACCACTGCTCAGTGAAATAAAAGAGGACACAAACAAATGGAAGAACATACCATGCTCATGGATAGGAAGAATCAATATCGTGAAAATGGCCATACTGCCCAAGGTGATTTATAGATTCAATGCCATCCCCATCAACTACCAATGAGTTTCTTCACAGAATTGGAAAAAACGGCTTTAAAGTTCATATGGAACCAAAAAAGAGCCCGCATTGCCAAGACAATCCTAAGTCAAAAGGACAAAGCTGGAGGCGTCATGCTACCTGACTTCAAACTATACTACAAGGCTATAGTAACCAAAACAGCATGGTACTGGTACCACAACAGAGATATAGACCAATGGAACAGAACAGAGTCCTCAGAAATAATACCACACATCTACAGCCATCCGATCTTTGACAAACCTGAGAGAAACAAGAAATGGGGAAAGGATTCCCTATTCAATAAATGGTGCTGGGAAAATTGGCTAGCCATAAGTAGAAAGCTGAAACTGGATCCTTTCCTTACCCCTTATACGAAGATTAATTCAAGATGGATTAGAGACTTAAATGTTAGACCTAATACCATAAAAACCCTAGAAGAAAATCTAGGTAGTACCATTCAGGACATAGGCATGGGCAAGGACTTCATGTCTAAAACACCAAAAGCAACGGCAGCAAAAGCAAAATCGACAAATGGGATCTAATTAAACTAAAGAGCTTCTGCACAGCAAAAGAAACTACCATCAGAGTGAACAGGCAACCTACAGAATGGGAGAAAATTTTTGCAATCTACTCATCTGACAAAGGGCTAATATCCAGAATCTACAAAGAACTCAAACAAATATACAAGAAAAAACAAACAACCCCATCAAAAAGTGGGCAAAGGATATGAACAGACATTTCTCAAAAGAAGACATTCATACAGCCAACAGACACATGAAAAAATGCTCATCATCACTCGCCATCAGAGAAATGCAAATCAAAACCACAATGAGATACCATCTCACACCAGTTAGAATGGCAATCATTAAGAAGTCAGGAAACAACAGATGTTGGAGAGGATGTGGAGAAATAGGAACACTTTTACACTGTTGGTGGGATTGTAAACTAGTTCAACCATTATGGAAAACAGTATGGCAATTCCTCAAGGATCTAGAACTAGATGTACCATATGACCCAGCCATCCCACTACTGGGTATATACCCAAAGGATTATAAATTATTCTACTACAAAGACACATGCACACGTATGTTTATTGCGGCACTATTCACAATAGCAAAGACTTGGAATCAACCCAAATGTCCATCTGTGACAGACTGGATTAAGAAAATGTGGCACATATACACCATGGAATACTATGCAGCCATAAAAAGGATGAGTTTGTGTCCTTTGTAGGGACATGGATGCAGCTGGAAACCATCATTCTTAGCAAACTATCACAAGAAGAGAAAACCAAACACCGCATATTCTCACTCATAGGTGGGAACTGAACAATGAGATCACTTGGACTCGGGAAGGGGAACATCACACACTGGGGCCTATCATGGGGAGGGGGGAGGAGGGAGGGATTGCATTGGGGAGTTATACATGATATAAATGATGACTTGATGGGTGCTAACGAGTTGATGGGTGCAGCACACCAACATAGCATAAGTATACATATGTAACAAACCTGCACGTTATGCACATGTACCCTAGAACTTAAAGTATAATAAAAAAAAAAAAAAAAAAAGGATGCAATTGCTGGGTTGTATGGCTGCTGATTGTTTCACTATAAGAAGCTGCCAAATGGTTTTCCAGAGTGGCTATAGCCATTTTACATTTATGCCATTTACTATCCACGAGAGTAGTATGAAAGATCCAGTTTCTCTACATCCTCACCAGCGTTTGGTGTTGTCATGATTTTTTATTTTACTATCCTGATAGATATGTAGTTATGTATCATTGGGGTATTAATTTACATTTCCCTAATGGCTGATGATGTTGAACACATGTGCCTATATGCCACCTGTGTATCTTTTTTGGTGAATTATCTTTTTCAGGTTTTTTGCCTATTTTACATTTGAATTGTTTGATTTTTCCTGCTGAAATTCAGGAGTTTTTTTAAAATTATTATTCTGTATGCTGGTTCCTTTGTTGCATATGTATTTGCAAATATTTTCTCTCTGTAACTTGTGTCTTCATCATCTTCAAAGATACTTCAGAAATCAAGTTTTTAACTTTAATAAAGTCCAGTTCATCTTTTTTTTTTTTTTTTAGTGGATCATGCTTTTGGTGCCAATTATAAGAACCCTTTCCCAGACCTTGATCTGGGAGCTTTTCTTCTACTATATTTTCTAAAGTCACATAGTTTTACATTTTGCAGATAAGTCGTGGCCCATTTTGAGTTAAATTTTGTGTAAAATGTAAAACTTAGGTTGAAGTTCTTTTTTTTTTTGTCCTGTGATGTCTGATTGCATTAGCACCATTTGTTTCTAGGCTATCTTTCTTCATGTTGGTTTCATTTATTTGTTATTGTCATCAATGCTGAACTGGATATACCTGCATATTTAAGTTTTTGGTGCATTAACTAGGCTTTCTCTTCTTTAATAATTGATTCCTAAAAATATAATACTGAAATAACTAGTATGAATATTTAATATTTTGAAAAAAATGTAAAATTATGTTTCAAAAAGGATTCACCAGTTTATATTTTCACCACTAGTGTATGAGGTTCCTATCTAACCACATCTTTAATTACAGAGAAAATTATCAGTTAATTTTTGTCAATTTTATGATTGAGACATATTTTTATTTTTAATTTGCTTTTCTCTACTTAATAAAATTGTGCATATTTACCTAAGCATATTGGTTATTTGTAGTTTTTTCTTTGATTGTGATGAATATTTTATTGATTTTCTTTTCAACTTTTATTTTGGATTCAGAGGGTACATGCGCAGGTTTGTTACCTGAGTATATTGTGTGATGCTGAGGTTTGAGGTATGGATAATCCTGCCACCCAGGTACTAAGCATACTATCCAATAGGTAGTTTTTCAGCCCACGTCCCCCTTTCTCTCTCCCGACCTCTAGTGGTCCCCAGTGTCTATTTTTTCCCATCTTTATGTTCATGAGTACCTAATGTTCAGCTCCCACTTATAAGTGAGAACATGTGGTTTTTGGTTTTCTGTTCCTGTGTTAATTCACTTAGAATAATGACCTTTAGCTGTATCCATGTTGCTGCAAAGGACATGATTTCGTTCTTCTTTATGGCTGTGTAGTATTCCATGGTGTGTGTGTACCACATTTTCTTTACCTAATCAACCACTGAGGGGCACTTAGGTTGATTCCATGTCTTTGTTACTGTGAGTAGCCAAGCAGCTTTTCAACTCCCTGTCTGCCCACAGTCAGTTAGGAGTCAAGCTCAATTAGCTGCATGTTCTAACAGTCCAGACTTGTGGTTTCTTGGTGAAGTGGACCCTGGGAAGCACTGCTCAGACCTCATGTAGAAGTAAAGGACTTATTTTCCCAGCATCCCAGAGTGTTGCTAACAGAGAGTTCTCTGCCAGCAAGCTCTTCAGAATGGCCTGACTTGAAGAGAGCTGTCTTACCCAATGTTATGCCTTTTCTGGGTAGCCTATATCCATAACTGCCGAACACAGGGGTGTATGGTCCCTGTCCTTTCCTCCAGTTGGTGAAAACCATGACGTATCACCCAGCCACTCTTGCCTGGCTGACACCTCCACTGAGGCTGCATCAGAGCCCAGCTTCTTTTCTGCTGAGTTCTGGTTCCTTCCCTTCCACAGGTGTGTTCCCAGGGCACTCCTTTGAAAACCCCTGCCCTTTCTCTTTAACTCTTTCAGAGTCTGTCTCCCAGGGAACAGCAGTGTTTAGCAGCGCAGCTCCTTTTGAAACCTAGTAGACTTATGGTCTATTTGATTCTAGTCTGTTCTATTCTTTATTAACCACACCCAAAAGTCTTTGGTTCTTGGATTTGCTGTATTTCTTTGCTTCATTGTCTCTCACAACCCTGCCTCTCATTCCCAACTTGAGGAGGTGTCTTGAGTTGATCTGGAATCAACGGGAGAGCTAAACCTTTGAGCCATTCCATACAATTTAGAATTTAGTAGATCTTATACCCTTAGTTTGCTCTCTGCACAGAAGAATCTTGATCCATTGTGAGGCTTAACAATAGGTGGGAAGTCATAATCTTATTTTTATTTTTTTAGAGATAGGGTCAAGACAAAGTTGATTATGCTTTGGTACAAGCATGCCGAAATCTTGGTGGCTAAACACAGCAAATATTTATTTCTCACACACATTTAACCTGCTCTGGGTTTCTGGGTGACTCTAAATCAATCCAGTGGGTTAACTTTCAGGATTTTTAGACATTGGTGTATGTCACCCCACTATGAAGATTCTTCCATGACAACCACAGCAGGGAAGCAGAGAGTACACAAAATTATGCACCTGCTCCTTAGTGCTGCAAGTCAGAATGGACATACATAACTTAATATTTTTGATCGATCATTGGACAGAACTATGATTTGTCCATATAAGCATGAGAGGACTAGGAGATGTTATTCCCCTGGCCTCCAGTAAGGGAAAGATAACTGGATATGGTGAGCACCCGACAGAGCAGTGAGCAGTGGCAATGGTAATGTCTGTCGCCAATATCACAGGCATTGGTTTCTGCTTAACTCCACTGTGAACTCAAAAGTAAATAAAATTTTTAATCTTCTGTAACTGGCACCATTTGATCCAAAATTTAAAAGTAGTTACATACAGCAAAGGAGGTCAATTTGCAACATCTTTGAATCACAGACTATGCCAAATCATCCAGGTTGATTACCGTATCACAGGAAAGTGCCTTTGGGTAACAGTTGCAAGCTGTATTAGGATCCCAAAACTGAAATCTTTGGACATTCTAAAAGGGCTGTCATAGGTACAAATCTTAGTAATTATTTCATCATTATCACCATTTCTTTTACTATTTTATTCAGAGCAGGAATGTTTAGCAAAATAATCTTTTCAAATTGTATACATTTGATTATAGAAGTTCATGGTATAATAATTCAGAAATTATATTTTTGGTACTGGAATGCATGATTTTTTTCTGGAGGCACTTTAAAATACATTGTTGTATTTTATTTAAGTTGAATATGAAAATATTTCACAAGATTATTGTCATCAGAAGAAATATAAAAGGCATGTGGTTCAACTTCACACACATATAGTACACAAGAAACTGAACACAGGATAATGAGGCTGGTACTGTCAAGAAACTGTCCAAGGGAATTAAATTGGATGCTGATTATGTGCACACTAGACAATCTTCAAAGAAGATTAAGAAGATGATTACTCTAATGACCACTAATGGAGTATTGTGTGATTTCAAGTTACTTAACCAGTAATGGGGGTAGATTTTCTCTTGTATCTATATTCTCTAATTTTGTTGTTTTAAAATTCATATTCTAACTATCCCTCAAATTATCTGAGGCAGGTAACACAAGCCTGGTGCACTTCCACTTCCAGCAATTGAGAGAATGTCCGCATAGTCCTCCTACCATAAATATCTATAAAACTGGACACATATTTTTAGGTATCAGACAAAGGCAGTACAAAAGGCAGTACAAGACTGATCGTTGAGGGAAGGGGAACACGTAAGGGGTACCTTCCCCCATCCCCATTTTCTCCAGCTCTGTGTCAAGGGCAATGTCCCCTTAGCACAGAGGGCAGGTTGAGGCCGAGCCGAGCACAGTGGTTCAGGGAACTGGGAGGCAGAGACCAAGTTCTGGTCCCTGACACAAAGGAGCAGGCCTAACAGGTGCCACAAAGGAGGAAGCCACACACAGGGACCTCAAGATTGTGCTGTCTCTAACAATTTTTCTTCAAACTTCATCTGCAAAATTTGGTTTGTATCTTCCTTATTGGAGTTTAAAACTGTGAGGTCCTGAAATTGGTAAGAATTTATTTCAAAGTTGTCGATTCCCTCTCCCTCCACCTGCAGAGTAACACTTTAATTACGTGTATTAGTCATATCCCTGAAATAGTCTATCAGACACTAGGTGTTCATTCAATTTCCAAAGAAAAGGTCACCTTTTCCCGGGCAATATCCTCCCCTGGACAGAATTTTATAATCATAAGTTGCACACTTTTAGAAGTTGTCATTATAATATGCCAAGATACTTAACTTCTGGTAAAAGTAAGGAATACAAGTTCTTTTATAAAAAACATTTTATTTTTAAAATGACATTTAAATAGTCATTTCTCTACTCTTCCATCATATGCTGATATTAACCAGAATTTATCTAGTTTTTTTTCTCTTTGTGCTTTACTCATACATTGTTCTTAGTTTTCAAGTTGCCACCCTATGTTATAAAACACAGGGTCCTGGGATCCCTTCAGGTAGTGAAACAGACTCTTTGTGAAGGCGCCTGGGAATATACTTCAAACAAGCCCCATAGGGGTATCTCATTATCAGTTGAGTGTGGGGAGCTCATCTTACTCAAAGTTGGTTTTGTGTTTAAACATTCACAAAGGTCCCTTTATTTTCCCCAACCTGATCAAACTTGGTGTGTGAACCTGGGAGCTATCTATCTATCTATCATCTATCTATTATCTGTCTATCATCTATCTATCATCTATCTATCTATCACCTATCTATCATCTGTCTGTCTATCATCTATCTATCATCTATCTATTTATCTATTTATCTATCTATCTATTATCTATCTGTCTATCTATTGTCTATCTATCTATCTATCATCTATCACTTTCAGGTCAAAACATATTATTAACACTCATATTTAGCTTTATTTGGGTTATTACCTAAAATTTTGGGCCGGGCGTGGTGGCTCCAGCCTGTAATCCCAGCACTTTGGGAGGCCGAGACGGGTGGATCACGAGGTCAGAAGATCGAGACCATCCTGGCTAACACGGTGAAACCCCGTCTCTACTAAAAAATACAAAAAAAAACTAGCCGGGCGAGGTGGCGGGCGCCTGTAGTCCCAGCTACTCAGGAGGCTGAGGCAGGAGAATGGCGTAGACTCGGGAGGCGGAGCTTGCAGTGAGCTGAGATCCGGCCACTGCACTCCAGCCTGGGCGACAGAGCGAGACTCCGTCTCAAAAAAAAAAAAAATAAATAAATAAATAAAATAAAATAAAATAAAATAAAATTTTGTTAGTTGGAGAACTAAAATGAAACAGTAAAAACTAGAGAATCTGTATTATTTTCTTGTTTATGATATAACCTAGTAGTATCTGACCTTAATTTCCAGCTTTGAAATCTACACTTAGGAGAGAATGATCTGCTTTGGTTCATACATTTATTCAAAAAGTAATAATGAAACAACTAACAGCATTGTTCTAAGCCTTATGATTACAACAGTGAACAAAAGAGATAGAAATCCTTGACAGCTTACCCTCTTCCTGAAACTTGGCATAGTTTTAAAAAGAAAAAGAAAAGAGAAAGAGAATCCTACCATTGAGTTGCCCCACTTCTTGTGTACTAACCTGTGTAACTCAAAAATAAGAAAAGAATGAGGCCATTTTGCATTAGAAGTGCATTCAGTCAGTTTGCCTCAGAATAATTTTCTATTTCCTTAGGTGAGAAGACCCAGTATAATCTAATAAATAATTCTGGTGAAGATAAATCAAGAGGAATTTCGCTTGCCCTTCATGAAAGAAGCTAAGTGGATTTAAATTAGTTTCCTGAGTGTGAGGGTTGTTAAACACAAAATGAGTGGTAAAAAAATAGGGAAAACCTTTACTCACAAATGCATTCAGACGTTATGATAATGTTTCAGATAAAAGCTTGAAATTCTTCCTCCTACAACAGAGTATATGAAATCAAATATTTTCATGAAAATTTTAGTAAGGCACATCTCATTTTAGCCTAAAGTAGTAGCTTTAAAAAATATGTACCAACTTATTTCTTTTCCTAACTTTTGATTCACTATATACTTAGAAAACATTTAAAGTTATGTTGACTAAAAATTAAAGTAACAAATCTTAGATGTTAAATTTGTAGAAACCAGTCTCCAAATTAGTTTTAAGCACAGATAAAAGTTATATTTTGCCATTAAAATGTGGGTATTAAAATAACCAGTTGTTTTGTGAATTACGAAGGTTAAAAACTTTTGCAAGCTTCTGCTGCAACTACAAAGATGCACAGATAAACGAAGAGAGAGCAAAGTTTGCTTTAAAACCTTTGGATTTAAATTCTGGATTGGAATTAATGATGACATCAGGGAATTGGGATTGTTTCCTCAGAGAGCAAATCTACAGTAAAGGCCATCATTTCTGCAGTATCTGCACTAAAATTTCTATAGCAAATGAGCAAATCTACAGTAAAGGTCATCATTTCTGCAGTATCTGCACTAAAATTTCTACAGCAAATACGTGAATTTTGGTGATTAGATAAAACTGAATACATTGTACTTAATATTTACAAATATATAATGGATATTAATATTGTTATAGACACCTTGTAATGCAGGCATTTGTATAATGTGGAGATGGAAGAAAGCCTAAGTTTAAAGCAAGGAAAACCATTGGTATTAGTGAGATAAACGTGATACTGTGACAAGAAGAAAGAAGATAGAGAAGACGGCTTATTTCACTCAAATATTTTTGGAGTTTGGAACGCGTGAACACTTCTACACAGGCGAGGGACATTTGCTTTTCATTCTGTCTTACATTTTTCTATACATATTCTAATTGATATATAATAATAAGAAGAACCCAAATACTGAATGAGATGACTTTCTAATGATGCTGTAGGATTTTTATCCAACTAAATTCAACATTGAGTACACTGCTCAGACAATGCACAGAGTGATAGGAAGAGGAGCCCTTCTCTCAGAAGCACTTCACCAGGACCTCAGACTTCTCCACATGTGGGGCTGATAACAAGGCTATGTGTATCAATGAGACTAACTTATGCACGATAAGAGTAGCGGATTTTAAAAAGGAAAAAAAAAAAAAATCTTCTGATTTTATTTCATAACAAACATTTCCAAATCTTTTGTGATGTCATTTCTTTAAAGTATGGAAAGATTCTTTCAGGTATACAGATGATTTAGGGAATAAACTCCCCTTTTTTTAAACCAATTCATTTACACAAATGTGTTGAGCTGAATGTTTTCTAAAAATTTCAAAAGAAAAGGTATTTTAGACTCTGCTTCAATCAGGTAGCATGCATATTTTGTGTAGCTGATAATTTTTTCCTATGGTACTATCTAATAATGCTATCATATGATTCACAGATAATTTAGTATGTGACAATTCATTTTTGGAAAAGAGAACTAAGTAAATGTGTCTTCTTCATTTACCTTTCAGGAAAAGCCTGAAGAACACTGAGTCTATGTTTTAAAAAATTTAAAATATAAAAATAAAAATAAATGGTATAAATTTTAAAAATCATGAAGGACACAAACATTGTTTATCTCATTGTAGTACTCCATAATTTCTTAATAATGGCTATTACTTTATGCCTGATTAATAAAAATATACAAAATATGACTTTTGTGATTTAAAGAAGAAAAATACAATTGTTTAGATAACAAGACTATAGAACAACTTTATACGTATCAGTCTGTTGGCTATTAGGGTACTAATGTGTTATTATCATTGTGACATTGGAAAGTAGAACAGAAATTAGTAGAAAGATGCAGGGAAATAGTGAAGGAGTGAAAGCCATGCCATCCAAATATATGCAAGATTGATATATTGATTATTTTGAGTTGGAAACATTGGAGAAATTGTAGTTTCAGAAAGTGTGAGCTGACCCTGTCTCTTCCTGCATCCAGTAAGCCATAAAGATTCATTAGGAGGGATGCCTCCCCCATACAAGGGCAAAAAAACAGCACTTATCACCAGAGATTGGGAACTGGAGGCTGCAATGGACCTGAATAAATTTACTTAATGAAGTACTCCTTATCTTCCACTAGTTTTATACCCTCCCAAATATTTCCTAGTGACTCTCCTAGAAATGTCCCGCTTCTAGCCAGACGCCCTTTGTCCTTTCATTTCTTCTCAAATTTACTCTTTGTCTAAATGGTATAAAAGCATTTTCCTTTGTCCACTTCTTTGGACTTCACTCTCTTGTGAAGATTCCCTTATATGTGGAAAACTAATCAAATTTGTATGCCTTTCTCTTGTTAATCTCTGTGGAGTCAATTCTAGATCCAAATGAGGAGCCCAGGGTTGGAGGTGATCGCTGGCTCCCCTGCAATAGAGAATATAACATATCTGAAAACTCTTTCAGCTCATCTTCAAAACTAGTCTGCAACATTAATGTTAAAGTAAGGGTTCTAATTATTGCCTTCTTCTTCTTTTCCAGTAAAAATAGTAAGACTGGCTCATAATCTAACTTTCTGTGTAGAATGCTTGTTGACTATCATGAATATGTTCTAGTTTTGGCTAAGCACAAATATTTGCAATATTTAATATGCTACTTAGCATTGGATATATTGTTCAGATACCTTTGAAATTCATTTGCGAACTGCATAAATTACCACTATATTAGGCTGCCAGTGGTAACTTAGTTAAGGATCACATAATTACAATTTCTTTTTGGAATTAGTTTTTATCATTCATGACTCTCTCCTCTCTCAGAAAAGAAGGATCTTCCTTTAAGAACCCCAAACTGAAAACCAGATATCTGAGAATGTTTTGTGTAACAAGCTAAGTAACTCTAAACAGGAACACTCCTGTATGGGTACCTTAGATAATGATCATAAACATTAGATTCTTTCCCTGATCTCTGCAAAACATACCTCCAGCCCCAGATCAACTGGGAAATATTACAATGGCTTGACTACTAAACCGTACTAGTTGGTTGGATATCCCTAGATTCAAGCATACATGGGTCTCTCAAAGATTTCTTTCACTTGGAATTCAACACAAAAAGAATTATGTGATAGCAGAACAAAATAAAATCTTAGGGGTCAAATCTACTGACGGTTTATTTTACAGTTCTTGCCTTAGAAAGATGTGGTCAGTCCCATTACTGCCAAAATCTTCACTTATATTTTATTCTACTTTCTTTATGATTTTGGTGTTTATATTTACTTATTAATATATCTTTTTACCTTTCATAAAATATTTATTGAGGTTATAATGAGAAATAACACCTTTTAGACATTTCAGATTTTAATCTTGGTTACACACATAAATATAACTTAAAGGGTATAGATTACCAGATCACAAATGTTTTTCTTAGTGTTTTTTGGACTGTGATACATTTTCTTCTTGAATTTAGCATTGATGAAAACGGTGCCATCAACCTGATTATTGCATCTCTTTCATCACCTGAATGCATAATTTTTTTCTTATATATTTGAAATGACAATAAAAGAGAATCAGGGTAGGTCTAGATGTTGGTCTCATTCTTTGATTTTGCATTGTGTATAGTGAGAACTGTTGGTCTGAAAATTCAGATATTTTGATTTTGACAATTGCTCCTATAATCTATTGGGAATTGCATGGTAGGCAGTATGAGGTAAAGATGCAGCCATTTTGAGGGAATTATTTGAGGAGGATCAACACAACATATGGTAAACACTATTTATGTTTTCTAATGATAAAGTTGGGCATAAGCACATAAGGGCTATATATTTACCAATGATAAGTGTAAGCAAATAAGCATCATCTATGATGATTCCAAATGTGGTCTTGTATTGCTGTCAATATATCTTTATTAAAGTCATCTTTGGTCACAGGCATTTAATAGTCAAGGTCTTTGTTTTATTTCTGCTTTGAAGTTTACATATTTTACTTTTATTCGGGAGCTCTCTGACTGCCTTTGTACCAGCTCAGTATTGGGATTAAGTATTTCCTATGTAAACTACTGGTGATTATTGCTGTACATCCTATTTCACTAACTTAAAAATATTAATTGTGTTCCTAATGTGTGTTCTTAATAGGGTGTGGTACCTGCCCTGAAGGAATTTACAATTTGATAAAAAAGCCAGACAAGTAAACAAATTACATTACATATAGTAGTGCCATCAAAAGCATCTTAGAAGAAATACAATAGGAGAGGGATCTGGACCACTTCCTGCTAGAGCAGAAACATCTTTGGCCCTACCAATTTATGTGTTATACTGCCCAGTTCATTCGTTCATTCATTCATTCGTGTTGCATATGGTTTTCGGGTAATGTCACTGAAAGCAAGCTCAATAAAAAACACTGGGCATTTTCCTCACGTTGCACGTCTTCTTTACCTTTCTTCTAATTTGTACTTCAAATGTCATTTTGCTATTTTAAACTATTTTGGTATTTTTCTCTCTTGGTTTGGGAAAAGTAGAGAATTAGCATAATGATTTAAGTACATCAAACAAAATATTTTTATATATGTTCTTCAAATATTTCAACCTAGAATTTACAGAAGAATTATCTTAATTTTGTGTACAATTTCAGAGCAAAAGGAGTTAGAAGCAAACATTAAAAAGGCAGGAAAATCTAAGAGACTATTATGCTATTAATTTTCTCAATTAAATTTTGAATGGCTACATTTCATGGGGTTCTTGAAATTCCTATAGCATAAAAGTAACAGAGAAACAACATGCAGCATCTTCTGTTTATCCCTCCAGTCCCTCACTCCTTCTCCCTCCTGCGCCAGCCTGCCTGGGTCTAGCTGACTCACCTCCATGGGCTGCGCCCACACCCTCCCTTGCTCTCTGGCTTCCCACTAGGTTAGGCCAATGGACACCCCACAGGAGGTCAGAGGGCAAGAAGGGATTGAAGGGTGTTTCCCGTGGCTCCTTCCTGTGAACCTGTGGAGTGAGGAGATCCAGTCACATCCTCCTACCAAGCTTTTGGTCCTGCCATGCTATCCAGACCACACAGTTCCAGAAATTGCTCCCTTGTTTCATTCTTTCAGGCCCATGGAGGTTAATGCCTCTTCTTCCTCAACTGTGGCTCCTCCATGAGAACCCCAAACTGAAAACAAGGTATCTGAGAATATATTGTATAACAAGCAAAATAACCTCTAGCAGGGACATCCCTGTGTAGGAATCTCAGAGAATCATCGTAAACATGAGGTTCCAGAGTACACTTTTTCTTATTTCTACTCATTTCTCTAAGCATTACTCACACTTTTCATAGTCTTCTACTAAGACTTTGCAAATTCCCCAAATCCAGTGTGCTACTGGATTACCACTGGGACTGAAACGTACTCTAAATTGTATTTCAACGAAAACCCCATGAATGGAGACTGTCTAAAGTATAACTTGGGCTAACTGAAAGTTTAAACAGATGTATTTCTTCATTTTAAAAGATGTCAAGTTAAAAGAACAGAATAATTATAAGGGAGAAATTCTATTTCCTCATAATTTGATATCATTATAAAATTATGTACAAGAGATTATATTTTGACTTCACGTTAATTTGAAATAAGCATTAATTATTTAGAAGCTTCACTAGAAAGATTATCAAATACGAATGTAAAACATTATATCATGCTGTACTAGCTTTGGTAACTACAAGTCATCCATATCAGAATGTCCAGCACTTAGTAAATACTTATTAAATGAATGAATTGCCTATAATTCAAAAGTATATGCTACAACTTAAATTAAGTGAATGTATTTACAAAAGAAAAAATCTTCAGAAAATTAAATTTCATCAGATAAGAAAAAATAAACAGGATTTTAAAAAATAGACCATCTTATACCTGCAAATTTTCAGAGTTATATATCTGGACTGAGAAGTGAAAAGAAATTGGACAGCTTAGTTGGGAAAGAGGTTGTTAGAGAGTCACCTCTTAGTTTTCGATGATAGTCATTCTGTTGGCTTATTACAAATGGACTTGAAGCAATCTGGATACAAGAGGGTAGTACATTACTGACGTTTTAAGTGCTATCAAGAATTGACATTTCAAGCAAAGTTTTAGTTGGTAAGCAGAAGTGTTAGTAGTCTGGAAAGATGTTAGGCATTTGGCCAGTTTTATTGACTCTAATTTCATGACTTTATTACATGGTCAGTATTTTTTTAGTTCCAAGAATTTTCCCTTGTGTACATATTTATAAGTCTCCCTGGATAACGTGTTTTGTTCCCTAGCCTTCTATGGCAATAACCTAGGGGAGCTACCATTTGTAGGAGTAAGAAGGAGCCAGGGCTTAGGTCCAAATGGCTGGGTCTTCTTTGTCTTCTCTGCTTACTACACGGTGACCTTAAACAGATGACTTCCTTTTGCATGCCTCAGTTTCCTCATCTGGAGGATGGGGATGATGATAACAACACCAATATGAGAATTAGATGAGCTGAGACTTCACAAACATTCAACAAATGTAGACTATCTTTCCCGGAAGTGCTATTTCTGCTGGTCCATTTCTAAGCATGCCCAGTTTCTATCTGACTACAACAGGACATGAAATGAAAACATTCCATGAATTCAACAGGCAAAAAATACAATATTTCTTGACCATTTCTTTAACATGAGCTAGTCTTGAAACAAGTCAAACTTTAGAAAAAAAAATCTCACGTGCTACCTTGACTCAGTTTCTCTGGAATGACTACAATTTGAGAGTGAGACGCTAGGAGCCATCAACTCAAACGATGTTTTCCTGTCCATTCCATAAGCAATGATTTGGCTTTTCGTTGCACTCTTGCATACTTCTAGCACGGAGTTGTTTTATGGCAACATGCTGTGGTGCCCAAATCTTTATATGTGGCAACCACGTCTTGTGTGCATGGCACCATCTCACTTCGATCCCCAGAACCTTTTGGAAGGCAAAGATCATCTGAGGAGAAGCTACTCAGGGAGCGCAGCAGCAGAACTCCCTCAAATCACAGCAAAGGGGAGACTGTTGCTTAGAGATGGCACCATCTGAGCAGTAAATTACCACACAGATGCCATGGTTATTATGTCATCTTACCATACCTTTTCCAGTTCTCAGCATTGTATTCTAAGTACCTAAATGAGGACCTCCATGAATTATCAGTATTATCTCTGTGTCACTCACATAGGGCCATAAAAGAAAGCAGATAAATGATAATAGACTTTAGACTTCTATTAAAGTTCTGTGACCTTTAAGTTACAGAAACTTGAGTTGTACATAAATTATCTGCAAGCCAAGCTGACATGGTGATTAAGCTGTAACAATGGCCAGTTTTAAGGGTAACCTCACAAGTGACTCAGTTGGCCAAGAATAATGATGGACAAACTGTGAATAATGACGCATATCCAGGACCACTTCTAAGCATATAGATCACAGGCAGCACAAAACACTCTGGCTGAGGATCCATCAGAGGCATCTTTGCTTGCAAATACTGTATTTTTCCACTAGCCAGCCCAGTAACTGAAAACCTAGAGGCTTTCCTAGGGTTGAAACATCTTTGAAATACTTTAAACAACAAACATTACCTGAGAGGGGTCTTCAGTTAACTCAGTAGCATCCTTTGATATTAGACTTTATTGATTCATTCATTAAACATTTATTAAGCTTGTACTGTGTACTTGGCAGTGAAAATAGAGATGAAGGCTACACTCACCTCTTTCAGTCAGCAGCCAGTCTAGCTGGAAACATGGAGGGTTTAAAAACATCAGTCTTGGGGAAGAAGTCTGTGGAGAAGAAATTCAAGTGTCCTGAGGACCCGGAAGTGGAGTGCCTATACCTGTAAGGAGTTAAGGTATGGCTGATGGCATTTGAATTCTATCTTATAAGTAACATAATTCAGTGGGAAGATTTTAACTGGAAAATGATATCATCAGATTTGGATCTGAGAGCTAATACTGAGGTAGCAATATAAAGGAGTGAACGGGGACAGTGGGCTGGGGAAATGGAAATATGGAAATTAAGAAAGCTATTGCAATGCTCTAGGCAAGACATGATAAAGACATGAACTTGGCTGGTTTAGTAGGAATTTAAAGGAGGTCTTGGATTCAAGAGTTTATTTAGGAGTCAGGATCAGCAATAGTTCGGATTGGAAATTTGGGTATGAGAGGTTACTGGCCAGGGTGACTGCATATCTCTGTTGGTGCTGTTCATAAAAAGAATATGACAATCAGGTTTGAGGGATGGGGAAAGTGATGAGTTTGCTGTGGAAAGCTGGGTGAGAGCTGCCAGTGGATATGAAAAAGAAAGTGGCCCGTAGGCACCAGGGCATAGATGCAGGGACTTAGCAGGAATGAGCTGGGCTGAGTGGCAGACTTGAGTGCTGTGTCACCAGCACAGAGAGGTGACTGGGGCTGGGAGTAAGAAATCCATTTCTTTTTAACTGTTACATTACCAAAAATGTGATAAAATCTGGATAGCAAATAAACACACACTACAAATGCAATCACAACCAACCATATTTGTACACAAAAAGTGTCATATTATGAAAACATGAACACACTGTGTTTCAGTGTTAACTTATGGGAAATTATTATCTTCTATTTAAAATGTAATAGCTTCCAAAGAAATAAAAATAAAGATTTGGGGAAAGAATATAAACATATTCTCCAGTGTTTAGCAAAGGTGTTTTCTCATGACTTTGTTAATGACAACTAGGGCTTTTGGAGTTTAATGGTATATTATGAAGCTCCATATTTTGTTCACTGCTAACCATTATAAGTGATTCTAACTTAATTACCTCTTTAAAAATTGCTATAGGTTCAGGTTCATTCACATCCTCAGTAGCTGAGAGGATCAGGACTTCTTATAGTAACAGTGACTAGCACTTCAAGGCTATGTGTGTGATTCCATGATTCATTGATAATGTGCCATTTTTCTTCCTGAAAAAAATTTTGTCTCCTAGGGCTCCATTGGGATATGTTAAAAAGGGAAAAGTGCTACATTACACAGTATTGGAAATGCAGAAGTTACAGGGTTTGGCTTTTAGTTATTTGAGCGTGTTTCTGTTTTTTCTTTTTTCTTTTTCTTTTCTTTTTCTTTTAGATGGAGTCTCACTCTGTCGCCCAGGCTGGAGTGCAGTGGCACAATCTCAGTTCATTGCAACCTCCGCCTCCTAGGTTCAAGCGATTCTCCTGCTTCAGCCTCCTGACTAGCTGGGACAACAGGTGCCTGCTGCCACACCCGGCTAATTTTCATATTTTTAATAGAGACAGGGTTTTACCATCTTGGCCAGGATGGTCTCGAACTCCTGACTTCAGGTTATCTACCCACCTCGGCCTCCCAAAGTACTGGGATTACAGGCACGAGCCACCACGCCTGTGTGTGTTTCTTGAGTATAACTCTGAAGCAAAATATACAACTGAGATGCCCTCAGAAGAGAATGTGCCGTTAATTGTAAAGCTCAGTCATCATAACTTAGTTGGCTATGTCAAGACCTTGATGAAATACAAAAGAAAAATGTAATTTTAAAGGCATAATCCAATCAGAAAATAAAGTTTATAAAAATATTTTTTGGGCCGGGCACGGTGGTTCACGCCTGTAATTCCAACATTTTGGGAGGCCAAGGTGGGCAGATCACGTGGTCAGGAGATTGAGACCATCCTGGCTAACATGGTGAAACCCGTCTCTACCAAAAAAAAAAAAAACAAAAAAATTAGCCAGGCGTGGTGGCAGGCGCCTGTAGTCCCAGCTATTCAGGAGGCTGAGGCGGAAGAATGGCGTGAACCCAGGAGGCAGAGCTTGCAGTGAGCCGAGATTGCGCTACTGAACTTCAACCTGGGCGACAGAGTGAAACTCTGTCTCAAAAAAAAAAAAAAATTTGGACTACATTCTTTACTTCCATGATTTTATGAAGGCTCACCAAGTGAAAATTTGAGATGAATTATTTACATTGGTAATATTACTGATAGAGATAGAAATGTGTTCTTTCTTGTTTTCACTGTGAAGACACATAATTTCATACAATTCTGAGAACAACTGTATGAAAGTGCATTTTGGGATGCATCCTCAGTCTTTGGATTTAAATGGACCTCTGTTAGTTGCTGTTGCTAGTGTTTTCACCCTTGTGAAAATATCTTCATATATAAGAACCACATAGTCAAAGACAGTTGGAGGAGCTAAAATGAAATTATTCCGGTTGAAATATTATTGAGAAATAAAAACATAGGCTAATAGAAACATTAAAAACAATGTCTAAAATGATTGTGTCCAAATCTGAAATTCACTCTCCCACATCCTTATTTATAAATTTGTGGCTAAAATTTTAAAAACCCAGAAGTTAAAAATTAGAGGCCATATAAATGAAGACTTGATCATTATATGTACATGTTTATTTTGTTCTACATTATACATGTGCTGAGCAAAATAGTGTCAATAAACAATATGAAATCACACATATTTATTTATTCGACAGATATTTATTAAAGGCCTATTCCAGGCACTCTTCTGGATTCGATGTACAAGTCTCTGCCCTCTGCCAGCTTATGATCTAATGGGTCAGGTAGATAATAAGCATGAAAACAACAAAATACTGTGTAATATCAGCTAGGGCTGTGAAGGGAACCAGAGCAGGATAAGGCGAGAGAGAGATATGTAGGAAGGTGTCACCGTAGATCGAGTGTTCAGAGAAGGCTTCTTTCAGGAGGCAGCATTGAAGCCAACTGTGAATAAAATGAGGCAGCCATTCCCTGGAAGAATTTGGGAAGAGCATGACAGGGAGAGAAAATACCCACCACAAATACTAAGAAGGATTGAGCTTTGGTGTGAAGTCAGTGAAGAGGGTGATAGGAGATGAAATTGCAGAGGGGCAGAGGCCAGACCACAGTGGGTCTTGCTAGCCTGGAAGAGGAATTTACGTTTTATTCTCATTGTAAAGGAAGACTGAAGAGGTTTCTGAGCAGGGAGGACTCTATATGATTTATTTTCTAAAGGATCACACCAGCTGCTGTGAGATGCAGGCTTTGGAGCAGTGGTTCTCAGCTGGGGGTGATTCTGTCTCCCAGGAGACATTCAGTACTAAGACATATTAACTAGAAAAACTATTAAACTATTAAAAGAGAGTTTTGTTTTTGTTTTTGTTTTTTTTTAAGACTCTAAGGAATGCAGAAATAGCAACTGAAGGAAACAGGCCTAAGACAGAGTAAACCAGGAATGAATGAACAGCTTGGAAGAGGGCCCTCCTCAAGGCTGAATGTGACCTCATCAGAGAGGCAGTGGCTGCCAGGAGCACCTGCCACCCCTGGAGGGAGGAAACTTCTTCCCGCAGACATATGTTGCAGCTCCACAGTTAGTAAAGTACTGGTGGCAGAGAAACTCAGTGAATGTGGCAGCCACACCATAGGAAAAAACCCTACTGGAATCAGGAAGAGAAGCGACTTCATTTTGCTTTGACAAAGTCTAACACTGTGCCAGCTGGAAAAAGAGAAATATTTATAGGATCTAACTACAATATTGCAATACAGGGCAAAGAAGGAGGGATTTGGTGTTGACAGATAACGAAATGACAACTTGTATCATGTACGCCTTTTCAGGTTCCATATGCACACTTCCTCAGGCATTTAAACTCCCACAAGACAAACACCTTTACCTTTTCACCTAACAAGATGCAGCTATCCTTCCTACAAGTGAAGACATTCTTACCCTTTCCATCAAATGAGAAATACAGTCCGAATAGTCACTGCAACTGTCACAGAACATATTAGTTACTTCTCAAATTTAGTCATCTTCCACTGAGAATCATGCTACCCAAAGACTAACTTAAAAAGTTAACATCCAATGAGGATGAATCTTTACTTCCTCCATGATAAGCCTCCATGTCGAGCCTCCTGTGTAATCAACCTGCAACTAGGTAGCTGGCTATACCTCTAAAAGAATAATTCCATATTTGGGGCTAAAACATTTCTCTCTGCTGTTGGCTGATTAGAGACTCAGCAGCAGCAGCAGCCAGGTCAGCCTTGATAGAGAGAAATCCATGTTGTTGAGCCCACGAATAGCCTCCATTCCTGTCACCATGGACATTTTGCTCTTGGGTTCATAAGTACTGCGTTGTTGGTGAAAGAGGCTGGCCAGCATCCACAGAAGTCACCATTTGTCCAGCTGATTACTGACAGCCTCCATTTCAGGGAATGCCCTTTGATGAGTATTCATATGAAACATTGTGGTACACAGGCTGCCTGATGATGCCTGGTTCCCGACATTCATGCCCTTGTGTAATTCCCTCCCTTAAGTGTGTGCTGAACCTAATGTCTTGCTTCCAGGAAATAAAATATAGCAAAAGTGATGCTGTGTCCCTTCAGAGATTAGTTTCTAAAAGACCATAATTTTTCTCTTACTGGCATTCTCTCTCTGGCTCTGTTTGCATACTTGCCCTGATAGAGAGGGAGGGCTATCTGCCAAGGAATCAAGGGTGACCTCTGGCTTACAGCGAGTGAGGAATTAAGGTCTTCAGATTCAGAAACGGAATCTTTGCCAACAATCATGTGAGTGGGCCTGGAAGTGGCTCTTTTCCCTCAAGACTTCAGTTGAGATTGCAGACCTGGTTGATGTCTTAACTGCAACCTTATGAGACCATGAAGCAGAGGAGCCAGCTAATCCATTACTGGATTGTTGTTTTAAGCTACTAAGTTTTTTGGGTGATAAATATACAGAAGAGATAACGAATACAGACACAAATATCTTCAAAATCTATGATCTATGTAACTCTTTCCCAAACCTTATTGTCACCAGTCTTCCAATCCTGTCCTTTGCACATCCCTTACCATTTAGCCAATCCTTCAGCTTTTGCCCATGAATTGATGTAGGGTAATATTTCTGGCCACATGCTGTCTGGACAAGGCAGACCTATCTTGTTTCAAATAACATGAGAGATGTCCGAGAAATCAAAGAATTAGGATTCAATTTTACTGTAATTTTTGAGGGCTTACTTTTTGAATGTGTTGTATGTTATAAGGTATAAACTCAGTCATTTCCTCTTTAATATGCTTACATATTCTAGGGTCAGAAATCTTATTCTCTGCCACTAGAAAGATGGTAATGATTTTTATAGTGTCAGCAAATAATCTGCTTTCTGGGATATATGATTAATGCCACCAAGGGTTGATCTCTAATAGGCTACTTCATCTATTCTCATACTTTTTGATGTTGTTTATAGGATAAAGATATTCAAAATCTTTATTGTCTCTTCCGGGATCTCTTCTAATCTCCAGAATTAAATTTCCAATTTTCTCTTGAAATTTTCACCAGGAACATCTTCATCACAAATGTAACAAGTCTAAAATAATTCTTCATCTCTATCTTCTACATTCTACTCCTTTCATCTTCCAGCTTTTTCTGGCCAAATTTTTCATTTTCCTTTTTTTCCTATCATTGGTAAATGGTATCATCCTTATAGTCTTGTAGATGAGAAACGTCAAAATTCTTCTTTTCACAGACAACCATATGCTTTCATGTCTTCATCTTTTTGCACATATATTGTCTGAATAGAACTGTCCTTATCCTCATTTTCTATAACCTTTGGAAACTAGCTACAGTGCCACATCCTCAATGACATCTTCCCTGATTTCTCCCAATTGGCAAGAATGGTTCCTTTTAATGGACCTCCACAAGACTTTGCCTGAAGACTGCTTTGCCTTTATCACAGCAGTTTGTCCTGGATGGCGTGTTTCTAGTGTGTTCTGAAGAAGGCTAGTCCCTTGGAAGCTTCCACATAGAGAAGTGTTCTTAGGACATGTTAAGTCTAAAGAATTTTGTCTACTGCTCTTTGTCTTGGAGTTTCCTGATTTACATGAGCATACTGAAGATTCTAAAAGGATCTGCAATACAGAAAGTTTTTATCTTCAATTTACCGTATTTAATCATTTTCACCTATTATCTACCATTATCTTTCAGAGCCCTTTTGCCATATACAGTATCTGCTTTCTTATTGTTGTATTTCTAGGTAGTCTATACATTATCTTATGCATTATACTTACTTGATGATTGTTGAATGTGATGCATCTCGCTCCACACTCTGAGCCAGATTTTGGTAAAGTTTTCTTGCAGGCAATTCTGCTAGAACTGTAACCAGGCCATCAGGAACTAAAGGAAATGAATGATTACTACTACCAGAGGGGGCTGACTGAGAAATTAGAACTGCTTGAGGCAACTATTAGTGGAAGAAGTGAGGAAGATGAATACGCGACACCACAGGAATTTAAATGGAACAATTATAAACTTTTGGAAGTCTTACCACTGGCTTGATGAAAGAAGACATAAAAATGATAAGAAACCCAATATTCAAATGAAATATTAGAGCATTAGTTCTAGTGAATAAAGTACTGATGAGTCAGCCCAGTCAGAGAAGCATCCAGCGTTTTCCAGGTGGTCTATTCATTTACCAACTTTGTGTGTGTGTGTGTGTCTGTGTGTGTGTACGTGTGACAGAGTTTTGCTTTTTAGCCCAGGCTGGAGTGCAGTGACACCATCTTGGCTCACTACAGGCTCCCCCTCCCGGGTTCAAACCATTCTCCTGCCTCAGCCTCCCAAGTAGCTGGGACTACAGGTGCCCGCCACCACACCCGGTTAATTTTGTGTGTGTGTGTGTGTGTGTGTGTGTATTTTTAGTAGAGACGGGGTTTCACCACGTTAGCCAGGATGGTCTTGATCTCCTGACCTCATGATCCGCCTGCCTCGGCCACCCAAAGTGCTGGGATTACAGACGTGAGCCACCGCACCCGGCCACATTTACCAACTTTTAACAAGGCACAGTTTGCTGTGACATGATTGACTGTTGCATAGTCCATGTACGTACTATATTTGAAGATTTTAAATCTATTGTCACATGACTCCGTGTGCTCCTGGTCTGCCTTCTAAGATGGTAAAGAGGAATCTGTTTTCTCCTAGGGTTTTATTAATAGAATCAGTGACCACTTTGCTGTGATCACTTTTCCCTTTAGTGTTGCCTTCAGAAGTACAATGTGCAGAAATTGGAAAGTGCTGTCATCTCTTTAGTGTCATCAAAAGCATTTCATTTTTAAACAGTAATAACCAAGTTGCTCTAAGTGCCTTTGTCCCCAAAAAAATGAACCCAGATAAATGTTGCAACTTATTTTATTACGTGACATGCCTTCTGAAGAACATCTGTGTAAACAGAACCACATCAGGCACACATTTCTGCCCTGCCACTTGGGACCGGCAGTACCTTTATTGTCCATTACTCAGTCTTAATGATACTCCTGGCACAGGGTTCCAATATGAAGATATATTTTTTGGTATTTTGACCAATTTATGTTCATCATCTTATCTTTCTAAGCTATAAAAACAAACTGATATCAGAGTGGCTTATTTAATCCTGTTTTAGCCTCCAACTTAAATTCTCTAAGTGAAAATGATTTATTAACATAAAAAAAATAGCTGCTAACTATATGGGACCAATTCTTCAGAAATAACAAAAGCACAAAGTGATTCATAGAGGTTGGAAAAGGTCATTTCCTTACTATTGAGAAGTTCTTTCATTTTGAGGCTATTGGTCGGAGGTGCTACTAGGTTTAAACTTTGTAATGAACATAGGAGATCAGCAATCAATAGAATGATACAGTTCTTGTTTTGGTTTTTTGTTGTTGCTGTTTTTAAGACAAAGTCTCCCTCTGTGGCCCAGGCTGAAGTGGTGCAGTGGCGCAATCTCAGCTCACTGCAGTGCTCCACCTCCCGGGTTGAAGTGATTCTCCAGCCTCAGCCTCCCAAGTAGCTGGAACCATAGGCGCCGGCCACCATGCTCGGCTAATCTTTTGCATTTGTAATAGAGACAGGGTTTTGCCACGTTGCCCAGGCTGCTCTCGAACTTCTGAGCTCAGGAGAATGATACATTTCTTAAGGAAAATGCTTAACTTAAGATTGGCTGGCTACTTATCAAAATTCCCTTTCCTTTGGCTCTTATGAAAGAAATGGATTAAACCCTAAGTACAATTGCAAAAATCACATAAATATCTTTTATATTTGGATCTGAATGTTGGCTTGGCACTGAAATTGCATATAATAAATCAATTAGTGGGATTTAACTTTGACGATTCTTGATTGATGAATACATTTAAAACATTTTACTTGGAATTCATTCTGTGGCTTACAATTCCAGTATTGTAAAACCAGGGAAATCATGACAACATAAATGGTATGGACTATCTTCTAATACATCTAAATATAAGTTCACTATGCTTCATAGCAACTCATTAACTAAACACATTTACAGATTTCTGGGAAGGGCTTCCAATTTCTTTTTCTTTTTAATAGACTTTTATTGTTTAGACCATTTTTAGGTTTACAGAAAAACTGAGCACAAAATACAGAGAATTCCCATCTCGTCCCCACAGTCACTTACCTTCACACACACAGTTTGTCCTACTGTTAGCATCTTGAATTAATGTCGTACATTTGTTACAACTGATGAACCAATATTGATACATTATTAATAACTAAAGCTCCTAGTTTATATGAGGGTTCAGTTTTTCGTGTCATACAAGTGTACAGGTTTTGACAAATACATACAATCAAGTATCCACAGTTACAGAACTATGCAGAATAGTTTGGCTGCCCTAAAAATCTCCTGCGCATTACTTATTCACCCCTCCTTGTTCCCCATCTCCTGCTCCCTCAAACCTTGGGAATCACTGATCTTCTTTACTTTGCCTTTCCAGAATGTCGTATCATTGGAACCATACAGGATGGAGCTTTTTCTGACTAACTTCCTTCACTAAGCAATATACACTTCGGTTTCCTCCATGTCTCTTCATGGTGTGATATCTTCTATCACTGAATAATATTCCATTGTATGAATATATCACAGTTTGTTTATCCAGACACCTATTGAAGGACATCTTGGTTGCTGCCATCTTTTGGCAATTCTGCATAAAGCTGCTATAAACATTCACATGCCAGTTTTTGTGTGAACATAAATTTTTAAGTGATTTGCCTAAATATCTAGGAGCACAATTGCTAGATGGTATTATAAGACTATATTTAGATTTGTAAGAAATGGCCACATTGTCTTCCACATTGGTTGTACTACATTGTATTCTCACTAGCAATGAATGAGAGTTCTTGTCCACCAACATTTGGTGTTGTCAGGGTCTTGTATTAGGTGTATGGCTGTATCTCATTATTACCTATCTTACAACTTTCTAAAGATATAGAGCTTTGACCGTTTTCCATAATCTTATTTACCATCTGTGTATCTTCTTTGGTATTTCTTCTTCTGTATTTGATATTTCTTCTTCTGTATATCTACTGTGTCCATTAGAGCCGATTGAACATATGTGCTCCCATCCCAAATTTCTATGTGGAATCTCTAATCCCCGATGTGATGATTTGGAGGTGGGGACCTTTGGGAGGTCATTTGGTCATGAGGGTTAGGGATCAGTGCCATTATAAGAGGAGAATGAAATAGATCTCACCTCTTTCTCTCTCTGCTGTGTAAGAATAGCAAGAAACTGGACATCTGTAAACCAGGAATAGGGTCCACACTTAGAACCCAATCATGGGGGCACCCTGATCTCAGACTTTCAGCCTCCAAAACTGTGAGAAGCAACTTTCTGTTGTTTAGGCCACCCAAACCATAGTAGTTTTGAGACAGCCAGGTGGGAGGAGGTCCTCAGAAAACCTCCAACCAGCTTGTGCACTGGGGTGGAGCCTCAGGAGGTTCATGCACTTTGCAGGGGGGAGGAGCCTGTCTCCTCCTCTTCCTCTGTGGAACCTGGGATTTGAGCTGTGGGTAGGAAGCACTCTAACAGGGACTCTGGCCTTGGAGAGGATCCCTGTTTCACAACCCCCACCTTTTTTTCCCTTTCCACCCAATAAAACCCTGTTTTACTCATATTTCAAACCATCTGCGAGCCTAAATTTTCGTGGCCTGTGGGACAGACAAGGATCCCATCTTTAGCTGAACTAAGGAAAAGTTCTGCAACCATTTGTTGTAGTAGCCTGAACTAAGTCAGAGCCCTTAGCATATTAATTGTAGTTAAATTCCAAGTCTGATCGTTCCAAAATCTCTGCCGTATCTGAGGCCAATCCTGATGTTTGCTTTGCCTCTTCAGACTATGTTTTGTCTTTTAGCGTCTACTGTAATTTTTTGTTAAAATCCAAACATGGTGTATTGTGTGAAAGGAACTTTCATTAATGAAGTTTTATGCTTATCCTGGCTGGGAGTTAGGCTCCATTTACTGCTTGTTGTAGCTATAGGTGTCAGAAGCTAAAATTTCTTCTATTGCCCTTGTTTTTGTCTCCTCTGTTGTTTTTGGGTTTCCCTAAACCCAAAATATAACTGCAATTCTTTCAGTTATATTTCCCTGCTATTATACAGAAGCAGCTCCACTGACATGGTAGTAAAATGTAGAGGGAGAAGAGGCATTCTATAGTCCTTTGATTAGACCTCTGTCTTTTAGTGAGCCTATGCATTGGGAGGGGTGACCCTAACAAATGCTTCTTAGCTTCCCCTCTAACCATCTTAGGTGAGTCAGGAAGGCTGGAGAGGCCTGGAGTTGGGTATTTCCTTCCCCTAGTGATAAAGGTTAGAAGAGGCTGAAATTGGGTATTTCCTCTTACTCCACATGAGTTAGGCTGGTAAAGTAGCTTCCATTGAGGGCAAGCCTTTGCTAAGAAGAGCAGAAGCTCTGGATGTATTTTAAAATTGTAACCTTTCCCCTTTCCATGCAGGAAGCTGGAGAGAATTTTTATTTTAACTTCATAGTGAGAACCTGGTGGGACTCCTGGTGGTAAAAGTGATAAAAGTGTGGGGATCTCCTAAGGCTGTGCCTACAGAAGTTTTATTTTCTCAATCTAGTCCATGCTCATTCTTCAGCAATTGGTTTCAACCAGTTGCTGGCCTTAGTGGTGACTCCACCCCCTGTCAGCTGTGATCCTCTTTATCTACCTGTCTCTCTTTCTGTGGAGTTTTGGACTGGTGGCTTGCCCTCCATCCTCAGTTTTTGGGTGGATCTCAGAAGAGTTGATGATTTTCAGAGCCTGGCTTTGCCATTGCTATGAGGACATGAGTAATGACCTCCAAAGTCTTTACATGTCAAACTGAACTAGATGTCTCCTGCTTGTGTTTTTTCACTTTGCACATTTTATGAAACAGAACTTTAATACTTTGACCAAATGATGTTTCAGACTTTGAATTTAGTATTTTTCCTGAGTTTTCCTATTAGCGTTATTACACAAACATCGTTTAATGTGATGACTTACATATGCATCCTAAAATCATAACCAGATATCACACATACAGGAAAATGTCAAAATCCACAACTGGGTTTTTAGTCCTTTACTTCTGAGAATATGAAGGAGCATCAAGACAGAGACAGTCTTTGTCAAATTTTCCCCAAAAAATGGCATGGTGGCTTTGATGGAAAGCGAAGACAGGCTTTTCAGTTCTGTGTATAACATCAACCCAATGATGTGCTATAGACAAGTGACGTACTTTTATTCTGTCTCAATTTCCTCATATAACAATAGTAGTAACAGCAAGAGCAAAGATGTAATGAATACTAATTATATCAAGGCAGTATTCTTAACACTTTACATATGTTATCATTAAATCCTTAAAGTAATTTAAGAGATGGAAAACATAAGGCATAAAAAGTTTAAGTGATTTATGCAGGGTTGCACAGCTAGTAAGTGGTGCAGACATGCTCTAAAGCCCTCCTCGTTAAACATGAGGAAAAAACCCAAACACCGTGTGATGATGGAAGTGAAGAGTATCCTAGGCAGAGGAATAAGAACAATAAGCTTATTTCTACTCTCACGTCTTTGCAAAGATAGAAATAAGTTCCAAATGTTTGAAGGACACAAACGTCCAATTTGACTAGAGCAAAATAAATAAAGTAAAAAAAATGGGAGAAGATGAGATTACAGAGGGCTTGTGTCATAATAGCTAATGTTGATCAAGTTCTATTAAGTATTAGGTGCTGTTGTATTTTATGTTTGTTTTCTTTTAATTCTCAAACAACACTGAAAAGTAGTTTTAATAGTAATCATTACTGTTGTTATTAACACTATTGACAGGCAAAACACATGTGACATAATTTTTTTAAAAACTTCAAAATAACTTATGGATAAGAAAGAAATAACAAAAATGGCAATTTTTTAAAAGATCTGACTGCCACAGTGCATATAAGACTTTTAAGATACTGGTGAATTGGTGCTTTGAGGCAGATAGAAAAATAAGTAAAAAGTGACCATTGAAACAATCATTGTAAGAATTTGGAAAGGCAGCAAAGGAAAAGCCCAAGAAAGAAAGAAAAAATTATTTTAAAATTTTAATAAAATATAAAGAATAGGATCAACAAAACAAATAGCTCAATCTTAGAGAAATCTATTAAAATAGTCCTTTCAAACCTCTGGCAAAATATATTACGAAAAAGTAAAGTACAAATAAGAATATTAAAAATAAAAGTGGCCAAGAGTAGAGTCAAAAATATTTTTATAACAGCAAGCTATGGTATTTGCAAAATAAAAAATAAATAAAGGATTAAAAAGAAAAACTAAATAACATATCAAATAGATAAATCTGAATAAAAGCAAGGTGAAGAAGCATAGCTAGATGATGATAATATTTATGTAAATGTTTAAAATACTCAAAGGAATATTAAATATATTTTGGATTAAAAAATGTACTACAAGTATAGAAACGTGGATGGAAAAGACACATAACCAACTTCAGAACTGTGGCTACAACTCCAGGTGGAGACCAGCATTTACACTGATTTCAAGGTATGGAGATTTTTGCAGCAAATATGTAATGCAGATCTGGACTCCAGATTCACTAGAAATAAAAGGCACAGGTATTCATTTTGGGGTAAGATTTCGTTTCCTTCAACTAAGCTAGGTATAATTTTCCTTTTCTGCCCTCTGAACTGCTAGGGGAGTTTTTCTGCACTGGGGTTGTACATATACAGGGGTCTCAGTTTCACCTTTTTGCCTCAAGTAGTTAAGTCCCATCTGCTGGCTTTCCATGTGTTATTTAAAAAATAGCTTTGTTGAGATATTGCAGTAAACATGCAATAAGTTTCCCCGTGTCCCTCTAGTCCTCTCTCCCTGTCTCTCCTTTTCCTACTCCCCTTCCCATCCCTTTTGCCAAGAAAAAAACTGATCTGATTTCTGTCACAATAGATCAGATTAGATTTTCTACTATTTTATATAAGTACGGTCTTAAGACTCTTTTTTTTTGGTCTGCCTTCTGTTGTTTTGCATAATTACTTTGAGATTCATCCATGTTTTAGTTTGTATCAATTCTTTATTCTTTTTTATTGTTGAGCAGTATTCCATCGCATGAATATACTGTAGTTTGTTTATCTATTAACCAGTTGATGAGCATTTGGGTTGTTTTCAGTTTTCGGCTATTAGATATAAATCTACTGCGAGCATTCATGTATAAGGCTTTGTATGAACATATATTTCCTTTTCTTTACAATAAATACTTAGGAATAGAATGACTGGATTACATGGTAGATGCATATTTAATTTTTAAAGATACTATCCAACAGTCTTCCAAAGTGGTTGTGCTATTTCATACTCCTACAGTGTATGAGAGTTTCAGTTCCTCTGTATTCTTGACAGCACTTGGTATCATCAGTCTTTTTAATTTTAGCCATTCTAATAAGTGTTGTAGCAGTATCTCTTAGAAGTTTTAATTTGCATTTGCCCAATAATTTATAATGTCAGGCAGCTTTTCATGTGCTTATTTGCCATCAAGTTACCTTTTGTGATAAAATTTTGCCTGTTTTTAAAATTGTACTGTTTGTTTGCACATTGTTAAATTGTGAGAAATTTTAAAAATATTCTGCATAAAGATCTTTTATGAGATATTAACCTTACAAATGCATTCACTCAGTCTGCAGATTGTCTTTTTATTCTCTTTACACTGTCTTTTGAAGAGCAGAAGTATTTGATTTTTGATTAAGTCCAATTTATCAATTCTTTGTTTTTTTTTTGAGATGGAATTTTGCACCGTTGTCCAGGCTGGAGTGCAGTGGCGCAATCTCGGCTCACTGCAACCTCTGCCTCCTGGGTTCAAGCAATTCTCCTGCCTCAGCATCCCGAGTAGCTGGGACTACACGCACGTGCCACCACGCCCTGCTAATTTTTTGTATTTTTAGTAGAGACGGGGTTTCACCGTGGTAGCCAGGATGGTCTCGATCTCCTGACCTCATGATTCGCCCACCTCAGCCTCCCAACGTGCTGGGATTACAGGTGTGAGTCACCGCGCCCGGCCTATCAATTCGTTCTTCAACATTATGCTTTTGATGTTGTATCTAAGAAACCTTAGCTTAACTCAAGCTCACAAAATTTTTGTCCTATGTTTTCTTCCAGAAGCTGTGTAATTTTAGATTTTACATTAGACATATTGTCCTTTGAGTTAATTTTTGTATGTAGTGCAGTATAGCGTAAAGCTCTTTTTTTTTTTTTTTTTTGTTTAGTGGATATCTGTCTGTTCCAGTACCATTTGTTGAAAACACTATTCTTTCTCCACTAAATTGTCTTTGAATGTGTTGAAAATCAGTTGTCCATGGATATGTGGTTCTTTTTCTGAAGTCTTCATTCTGT
This sequence comes from Trachypithecus francoisi, assembly GCF_009764315.1. NCBI lineage: Eukaryota > Metazoa > Chordata > Mammalia > Primates > Cercopithecidae > Trachypithecus > Trachypithecus francoisi. The sequence goes on from NW_022681472.1 coordinate 8,041,956, forward strand.
TTTATTAACTAAAATAGTCTATCTTTATACCAAAACCACACGGTCTTGATTACTATCGCTTTATAATAAATGTTGAAATCAGGTAATGCTAGTTTTCCAAATCTGTTTTTCTTTTTTGAAGTTGGACAGTTATTCTAGATCCTGTACATTTACATATGAGTCTTTTGTTGGTTTGTTTGAGTCGGAATCTCTCTCTGTCGCCCAGGCTGAAGTGCAGTGGGTGATCTCGGCTCACTGCAACCTCCACCTCCCAGATTCAAGCGATTCTCCTGCCTCAGCCTCCTGAGTAGCTGGGATTACAGGCACGTGCCACCATGCCAGGCTAATTTTTGTATTTTTGGTAGAGACGGGGTTTCACCATGTTGGTCAGGCTGGTCTGAAACTCCTGACCTCATGATCCGCCCACCTCCGCCTCCCAAAGAGTTGGGATTACAGGCGTGAGCCACCGTACCTGGCCACATATGAGTTTTAAAATCAGTTTATCGATTTATACTCCCTTCCCCACCCCCAGATAGACATGAGTGGGACATAAGATTTTGAGTGGGATTTCATTGATCTAAAGATCAACTTGAGGGTTAATTAACATCTTAACAATATTGAGTCTTTTGACTCATAAACATGGCATGTCTTTCCATTTATTTAGATCTTTTTAAAATTTTTTCAAGTAATGTGTTATAATTTTCAGTGTATTGGTCTTTTACATCTTTTGTAAGATTTATCCCTACATAGTCATATTGCTTGATAGTATTGTAAATGGTATTTTAAAAAATTTAAATTTAAAAACATTTAAATTTCTGATCATATTAACGATGTATAGGATGTAGAAATGTAAAACACTTTTAAATGGATCTTATATCATACAATCTTGATAAACCCACTTGTTTATCAAGAAGTTTGTTTTTACAGATTCATAAAATTTTCTAGAAGTTTTTTTTATAGATTCCGAAAATTTTTCTTCATACACAATTATAGATTCTAGGTTCTAGAAGTATATTCTAGATTCTAGAAGAATTTATAGACAATTATAGATTCTAAAAGTGTTTTCATAGATTCCATAGAAGTTTCTTCATAGACAATTATTGCCTCTTCAGATAACAACAGTTTTACTTCTTTGTTCCCCAAATTGAATGTTTTAAAATTTCTTTTTCCTTTCTCTCTTTTTTTTTTTTTTTGAAATGGAGTCTTGCTTTGCTGCCCAGGCTGGAGTGCAGTGGCCCGATCTTGGCTCACTGCAAGCTCCGCCTCTCAGGTTCAGGTCATTCTCCTGCCTCAGCCTCTCAAGTAGCTGGGAGTACATGTGCCTACCACCATGTCCGGCTAATTTTGTGTATTTTTAGTAGAGATGGGGTTTCACTGTGTCAGCCAGGATGGTCTCGATCTCCTGACCTCATGATCTGCCCACCTCTGGCCTCCCAAAGTGCTGGGATTACAGACAGGAGCCACTGCACCTGGCCTAAAATTTCTTTTTCTTTCCGTATTGCACTGGCTAGAATCTCCTGCATAAGACTGGTTAGAAAGGCTGAGAAAGGACATTCTTGTTGTTAATTTTAAGGAAAAAACATCCAGTCTTTTTGTATGACAAGTCCTATGATTTCAATGTTTCTATCTTTTGATTTCTGCCTTGAGAAAGATTTTTTCTAGGCTAAGGAAAAACAGTTTTGAAAGTCAGAGCATCACCAAACCAAGACAGTGATTCCACTAGATATCATTAGTCTTGGTACTCAATATTCAAATATCACATTCAATACTTTTCAAAATAAGGGGTGGTTGGAGTTAAGTATTTTGTTATTGATAAAAATTTTGGTTCAAGCACTAAAATTGCTAATGGAAATTTCCTTTTTGACAATAGTGTGGGTAGGTTTCAGGGTATATAAGGTAAATTCTATATGTAAATGTTTATTTTACATTATTTTCACTTTTTTTGTGGTTATTGTCATTTCATAAGTGCTGGGAGAAATCTCTTCTCCATATATTCTTCATTTCTTCTTATTAGTCAGCATTTCATGACCGCAAAGTACTATTGTAATTTTTATAAATATATATATATTTACAATTATAAAAGTAATGTATGTTTTATTTAAAAGTTTTGGAAATTCAGAAAAATGTAAAGGAAATCAAAGTTACCGATAAGTCCATATCTTACAGAAATATTTTTAACATTTTGGTATATGTGTTTCCATAATGTCACATATTTCCAAGTAATTATGTATATGAAACACACATATAGGCAGGTAGTTTCATTTGGTAATTACTGTATAGAAAACTTAATATATAAAACTTTGTACCTTCTGCTTCTGGTTATAAATGAGGTAGCTTATATCACACAAATCCTCCTGTTATGAACTACCATAAAAATTGAAGAAGAAAAAAGCAACTTAAAACATCTGTTTGAAGGCATTGGGGAGCAGCCAAGAAAGCCAGGATTTAGAAGACCAGATTGAAGTACAGAGGGAAGCATAAAGGCCTAACAGGCATGTACTTGGGGTCCCAGCAGGAGGGACAAGAGAGTGGGCTGAGGGCTTTCCAGAATTGAAATACACACGCACACACACGCACGCGCGCACATACACACACACCCCCCTAAATCACAGATTTAAGAAACTCTATAAACCAAAACCTGGATAAATGGAAAGAAAATCACTCCTAGCCCATCATAGTGTAGCTTCTGAAAGACCAAATCAAAGATATACTTTAATAACAGTGAGAGAAAACAGACAAATTACCTTTCAAAGAGCTATAGTGACATTAAAAAAACACTTTTAAAAATAAAAATAATGGAAGAAAAAGATCATGGAATTTCAGTGTTGAAAGAAAACAACTGCAAACCTGAAATTTAATATCCAGTGAAACATTTCTTTAAAAAAAGTTGGGCAAAATAAAGATACTTCAAAACAATAACAATAGCAGTAAAAGTTTATCAACACCAGAATGCACTTAAAATATTAAGTGAATTCGTTAGGTAGAAGAAAAGTGATACCAGATGGAAGCATAGTAATGCAGGAAGGAACAGGGAACACTGGAAGCACAAACGTGTGGGTAAATATAAAGGCATATTGCCCATTTGAAAGTAATAATAATGTTTTATAGAGTTTTGAACATATGCAGATTTAGAATATATGTTAACAGTTGCACATAAGGAAAAGGGCAGTAAACGGAGTTCAGTGTTAAAAAGTTTTTTCGGCCGGGCGCGGTGGCTCAGGCCTGTAATCCGAGCACTTTGGGAGGCCGAGACGGGCGGATCACGAGGTCAGGAGATCGAGACCATCCTGGCTAACACGGTGAAACCCCGTCTCCACAAAAAAAAAAAAAAAAAAATACAAAAAAAACTAGCCGGGCGAGGTGGCGGGTGCCTGTAGTCCCAGCTACTCCGGAGGCTGAGGCAGGAGAATGGCGTAAACCCGGGAGGCGGAGCTTGCAGTGAGCTGAGATCTGGCCACTGCACTCCAGCCCGGGCGACAGAGCGAGACTCTGTCTCAAAAAAAAAAAAAAAAAAAAAGTTTTTGCATTGTCTGGGAGGCTGCAAAAACAATAATTTAAAGTAGATATTAGTAAGTTAAGGATACATATAATCTCTAGTATATGTCCAAAAGAATCATTAAAGCTTGTAGATATAATAAGTTAATGGAGTGGGAGAAAGTAAACAGTAAAAAAATTAATTAATCCAAAATAATGTAAGAAAGGAAAACAGAATGGAAACGAGATAGGGAAAATAGAGGACAAAGCATATAGCAGGTGTGTATCCTTGTCTTAATCTGTTCAAGCTGTTATAATGAAATACTATACACCGGGTGGCTTGTAAACAACAGAAATTTATTTCTCACAGTTCTGGAGGTTGGAAAGCCCAAGAACAAGGTTCTGGCAAATTTGAAGTCCAATGACCATCTTTTTTGCTGTAACTCACAAAGCAGTAAGGATGAGGAATTTCTTTGGAGCCTCTTTTATATGGGCACGAATCTCATTCATTAGGGCTCTGCCCTCATGACCTAATAATCACCTCCCAAGGGTCACCTCCTAATACCATCACATTGAAGATTAGGTTTCAATATGTGAATTTTGGGGAGACATGTATATTCAAACCATAACATTCCCCCTTTGGCTCCCCCCAAATTCATGTTCTTCTCATATCCGAAATACATTCATTCCATCCCAATAGTCCCCAAAATCTTAATTTGCTCCAGCATCAACTCAAAAGTTTAAAGTTCAAAGTCTCATTTAAAAATCAGATACAAGTGAGACTCACAGTACAATTCATTCTGAGGCAAACTGCTGTTCAGATGGGAACCTGTGAGATTGAACATGTTGTGTGCTTCCAAAATACAACAGTGGGACCAGGAATAAGACAGACATTCCCATTCCAAAGGGAGAAAGAGGAAAGAAGAAATTCATAGCAGGTGTTTCCCAAGTCCAAAATCGAGCAGAGCAAACATTAAGTCTTTTTTTGGGGGATCAGGAGTGGGGACAGAGTTTTGCTCTTGTTGCCCAAGCTGGAGTACAATGGTGCAATCTCTGCTCACTGCAACCTCTGCCTCCCAGGTTCAAGTGATTCTCCTGCCTCAGTCTCCCCAGTAGCTGGGATCACAGGTGTGTGCCACCACACCCAGCTAAGTTTTGTATTTTTTTCAGTAGAGACAGGGTTTGACCATGTTGGCCAAGCTGGTCTCCAACTCCTGACCTCAAGTGATCTACCCACCTGGGCCTCCCAAAATATTGGGATTGCAGGCGTGAGCCACCGTGCCCAGCCAACATTAAATCTTAAGTCTTAAAAATGATCTTCTTTGGTTCCATGTCCCATTTCCAGACATACTGAATGGTGAACCTGTCTCCACAGCTTTGGGCAGCCCTGCTTCCAGGGCAGCTTGGTGCCTGGCTTGAATCCTGGCTCCCTGGGACTAGAATCACACACTGGCTGCTCTACTGCTCTGGGTCAAGGGAGCAGATCTGCCCCAGCTCTGCTGGGCATTGGGCTTCACAGGGACTCTCTGTGGTGCTCCACACCCTCGGAGGCTTTTGCACTCTGTGCCTTTATGAGGGCACTAATTCCATTAATGAGGGCCCTGTTCTTAGTACCTAGTCACCTCCCAAAAGCCCATACCCAAATACTATCAATTGAGGATTAGCTTTCAATATATAATTTTTGGGGAGACAAAAACATTCAGACCATAACAACCCTAATACTATCTTTAACTACATTTAATATGCTATGAACTCAATACTTCAATTCAAAGACATTGTCAGACTGGATTAAAACAAATGTTCTAATGCTTACATGGGATCCACATTACATACAAAGACACAGAAAGGTTTAAAGTAAAAAGATTTTTTAAAAAAAGCTATTCCATGATAATATTAATGGAAAAACAGTTAATGTAGCTGTAATGAAATCAAACAAAAGTGGACACATATAGCAAGAAGTAGGAACCTAAAGATGTTAAAATGATACAAGGTAATATATACCTATAATATTATAATTATATGTGATATATTCTGTATTATAATGTTAAATGTATAATCATTTGATAAAATAAAATAACATGATGATAAAATCATTATAATCAGACTATCAAGATGAAAGGGTAAATTCTACAGGAAAATATAGTGATCTTAAACTCATGTACCCTTAATAAAACAGCATCAAATTATGTAGTGAAAACTGGCCAGTCATGGTGGCTTGCACCTGTAATCCCAGCACTTTGGGAGGCCAAGGCGGGTGGATCACTTGAGGTCAGAAGTTCAAGACCAGTCTGGCCAACATGGTGAAACCCCATCTCTACAAAAAATACATTAAAAAAAAAAAGTAAAAGAAAATTAGCTGAGCGTGGTAGTGTGCCCCTGTAGTCCCAGCTACTTGGGAGGCTGATGAAGGAGAATCACTGGAACCCAAGAGGTGCAGGCTCCCACCACCACACTTCAGCCTGGGCGACAGAGTGAGTGAGACTCTATCTCAAAAAAAAAAAAAAAATTATGTAGTACAAATTGACAGCATACAATGAAAGCATAAGTAGAGAAATTCACACTCATTAACTGAAATTTTCCCCCATCCCTTCAGTAACTAATGAGACAGTTAGATAAAAATATTAACAGAAGCCAGGCACGTGGCTCACACATGTAATCCCAGCACTTTGGGAGGCTGAGGCTGGTGGTTCCCTTGAGCTCAGGAACTCGAGACCCACCTGGGCAACATGGTGAGACCCCATCTCTACGAAAAATACAAAAAATTAGTCTAGTGTGGTGATGTGCACCTGTAGTCCCAGCTACTAGGGGGGCTGAGAGGGGATGATTACTTGTGCCCAGGAGGTTGAGGCTGCAGTGAGCTGCAATTGCGCCACTGTACTCCAGCCTGAGTGATAAAGCAAGACCCAGTCTCAAAAAAAAAAAAAAAAAATCTATAGACAAATTTGAACAACATAGTAAGTCTGACTAGTTGACAAATTTAGAGTTTTGCACCCAACAAATGCAGAACAATTTTTCAAGTACACATGAAATAATTAGAAAACAACTATACACTGGGGAGTAAGTTTCAAAAAATATCTATGAATTGAAGTAATACTGAGTATGTTCTCAGTTTACAGTGTAATTAGACAGGAAATCAACAACAAAAAGGGTGGAAAATCTCCAAATGGTTGAAGATGATCAACTATATACATACATGTGTATATACACATAAACATATATACACACGTATACATGTATATACACATATATACACATGTATACACCATATACACATGTATACACATATATACACGTGTATATACACATGTATATATGTATACACACGTGTGTATATATGTGTGTGCATATAGTTGATCATCTTCAACCGTTTGGAGATTTTCTATTATATACATTTTTTCTTTAACTTTATCTGGTGTTTTATCATATAGTGTTTCTTATGGACATAGCTTAAGAATCGTCTGTTTTTTTTTTTTCACAGAAAGCATGAAACTGCAGGGGAGCTGATTTGTATAGATCCCGGTAAAAAGATAATTGAGTAGGTAAATTCCAGGGAGCTTTTGTACAGTGGATCCCCCTGTCAGTGGCTTTGGAGTGCCCCAGTTTCAGTTACTCCTGGTCTACTGTGGTCTAAAAATATTAAACTGAAAATTCCAGAAATAAACAGTTCCTAAGTTTTCAGTTGTGTGGGGTTCTGATTGGCGTGATGAGATTCAGCCATCTTACTCCTTCCCACAGAGGGTGAGTCCTCCCTTTGCCCAGCGTTTCCCTGCTGTCTACACTATCCACCTGTTAGTCACTTCACGTTCTGGGTTATTAGATGACTGTGGCAATGACCAGTGTGGTATGTTCAAGTCGCCCTGATTTTACTGACTTTTTGCCCTTATTTCTCTCTGGCTCCAAAGTGCAAGAGAAGTGATGCTGGCAATTTAGATATGCCAAAGAGAAGCTGCAAATGCCTCCTTTAAATTAAAAGGTAAAACTTCTGGACTTAATAAGAAAAGAAAAAAAAAATCATATGCAGAGGTTGCCAAGATCTACTAAAAACAAATCTTCTATCCATGAAAATGTGAAGAATAAAAAAGAAATGCATGATAGTTTTGCTGTTGCGTCGTTTTTGGATGGAAGAACAGAAACATGTTCCCACTGATGGCAATGGGTACTATCCACGGTTTCAGGCATCCACTGGGGCTCTTGGAACCTACCCCCCACAGGTATGGGAGGGTTACTGTATTTCTGGCCCTACAGTCTTCTACTGGCGACTTTAGGTTTCTCGGGATTTTAGGCCCCTTTCTCTAAGATGCATCCTAGAGGACCAGAATTGCACTTTATTTGGGCTTTGCCTGCTTTTGTGGAAGGGAAGTTTACTAGAGGATATAATCTCGTGTTTTAATTTGCTGTCTCTCCTAAAGGGAATGTGGAGGGGAAAAAAAGCAGAAATTGGAAATAACCAATATTTAGTTAATTTCATTAGATTCTCAGGGGAACTGGTGAGGAACCTAAGATGGTTTCCGCTTCCTAAAGGAAGAATCCAAGGTCCAGGGAAATAGCAACAGAGGAGTTCAAGACTGCTCCTGCTAGTCCTTCCTTGGCTACTCTCCGGTGTGATGGCAGGATAGCTTTCATTTGCAGGAGAATCGGGCATGTGTGTGGATAAGTAGAGAATGTGTTGAAAAACTTGCAACATTTTATGAAATATGCATTGTCATGATTCTTTAAAAGGCTTTGCGGAAGCCGTTTGTCTTTACTGATCAAGTCTTCACTTACACAAAAGTAGAAGTAGAAGTAGTTTTAGAAAACATACTAACAATCTTCTATCCCCTTGAAGACCAGAGTAGCAGAAAACAGGTGATTTGCATTATAAAATTGCACTCACAGATTTCACATTACATTAGCCCATTTGTGTTACGGTGTTTAAAAAATGCAACAGAAGCCCCCCTGCATTGTTCTCCTTTAAAAATAGATCACTTACACCCTAACTTTGTTTTTCTTAAATTCGATTAACAGGAGAGCTTTCTATTATTTCAGATGGAGTGAGGTTGCACTACTAGGATGGAAGAAAGGAATCCCTTAATTTGGGGGGAATTTCTGTTCTCTGTTAGTTCCAAGACCATTTTACTGGGGGTGGGGGTTGGGCTCGGCGGTCGGGGCAGTGGAATGCAGTCGCGGCTGCGCCATCCCTGCACTTCCAGGCGCGCGGGAGGGACCCGCGGGGACGCGAGCTGTGGACTCTGGCGAAGGCGGGGAGGCAGGCAGACATCCGGAGGCGGACAACTAGCCAGCAGGCGTCTCAGCCTCCCAGCAGCCAGTGGGCTTCTCTCCTGACAGCTCCAGGAAAGGCTGGAGCTGGTCCTTCCCGGCCAGCCAGGTAAGGTAAAGACTGCTGTTGAGCTTGCTGTTACTGAGGGCGCACAGACTCTAGGGAGACCGAAGCTTGCCACTGCGGGATTCGGTGGGGAGACCTGGGTCTACTGAAGTTTCCTAAAAGAGAGGAGAAGGGTTTGTATTTTTCCTACAAAGGGGAGGATTCTTCTCTCTCTAGCATTTCGTTTAATGTATTCAACTGGTAGAAGTGAGATTTCAACAGGTAGCAGAAGCGCTCACGTGGAAGAGGTTTAGGGCGCGGCGGCGCCCCCCTCCACACACACACACACCTCAGGACCGCGCCTTTTTCTGAAGTTACACGTCGACGAACTAACCTATGCTTTAAACTCCTCTTTCCAGTCCTGTGAGTCCGCAGCAACTGTGGGCCGTGGGGTGGCTGGGAACGGCATCCTCCTCCAGAAAATCTAGAGAACGGCTTGGAGAGCTGAAGCGAGCGTCCGCGAGCAGGTCCGTGCAGACCCGGGCTTCGGGACCGCTGAACTCCGTGGGGCGGCCGTGGGGGACGCCGGGTCGCCGGATCCTGTGCCCTCGTTGAGATGGACAACGCCTCGTTCTTGGAGCCCTGGCCCGCCAACGCATCGTGCCTGGGCCGGGCGCTGAGCTGCTCCAACGCGTCGACTCTGGCGCCGCTGCCGGCACCGCTGGCGGTGGCTGTGCCGGTTGTCTACGCGGTGATCTGCGCCGTGGGTCTGGCGGGCAACTCCGCCGTGCTGTACGTGTTGCTGCGGGCGCCCCGCATGAAGACCGTCACCAACCTGTTCATCCTCAACCTGGCCATAGCCGACGAGCTCTTCACGCTGGTGCTGCCCATCAACATCGCCGACTTCCTGCTGCGGCAGTGGCCCTTCGGGGAGCTCATGTGCAAACTCATCGTGACTATCGACCAGTACAACACCTTCTCCAGCCTCTACTTCCTCACCGTCATGAGCGCCGACCGCTACCTGGTGGTGTTGGCCACTGCCGAGTCGCGCCGGGTGGCCGGCCGCACCTACAGCGCCGCTCGCGCGGTGAGCCTGGCCGTGTGGGGGCTCGTCACACTCGTCGTGCTGCCCTTCGCAGTCTTCGCCCGGCTCGACGACGAACAGGGCAGGCGCCAGTGCGTGCTGGTCTTCCCGCAGCCCGAGGCCTTCTGGTGGCGCGCGAGCCGCCTCTACACGCTCGTGCTGGGCTTCGCCATTCCGGTGTCCACCATCTGTGTCCTCTATACCACGCTGCTGTGCCGGCTGCATGCCATGCGGCTGGACAGCCACGCCAAGGCCCTGCAGCGCGCCAAGAAGCGGGTGACTTTCCTGGTGGTGGCGATCCTGGCCGTGTGCCTCCTCTGCTGGACGCCCTACCACCTGAGCACCGTGGTGGCGCTCACCACCGACCTCCCGCAGACGCCGCTCGTCATCGCTATCTCCTACTTCATCACCAGCCTGAGCTACGCCAACAGCTGCCTCAACCCCTTCCTCTACGCCTTCCTGGACGACAGCTTCCGCAGGAACCTCCGCCAGCTGATAACTTGCCGCGCGGCCGCCTGACTCCCCCATCGTCCAGCTACGAAAATGCTCCGCCACCCCTGGCCCGCGCAGGAGGAGCCGCCACCAGAGTGCGGGACCCGACAGGCCTCCTAGGCCTCCCGGGGAAACTGACTCGCGCCCCATCCCCAACCTAGCAGATCGGAAGCGCCGCGGCAGCGCCCGCAGGTTGACCTTGCCCTCCAGGTGATGCGCGTCCATGCCGGGTGAGGAGCACTGCGGCTAAGATAGCCACGCCGAGCGCTACCTCACGCCGAGGTAGAGGTAGAGGAGGGCAGAGGAGGAGGCGGGTATTGCTGGGAACCACCCACTCCCTGCCCTGCTCCCTGCTCCCCCACCCCGAGCCCTGGTCGTCTGGAACCTGGCTGGAGTAGGGAGCTCTCTGCGCCTTCGAAGGGAGGCCCGAGGACGCTGCGGGCGCCCCTCGGCGTCGGCTCCGCGGGGCCCCTGCTGTAGCTGGCGCACAGCTCGGGCGGGTCACCTTGTCCTCCGCGCGCTCTGGGAAGAGGGTTGGGCGCGAGCGTTTGGCGCCCACCCTGTGAGACGCACTTGGCCTGGCGCCGCGCGCGGAGACCGCTGCCGAGGCCGCCAGCGTCTCTTCAACTCGGGAAAACACACCAACTCCGGGTGCCCCATCGGGGTGTGAGTACACCCCTGTGTAGGAGTGGTGTACGCGCGTTTGCGGAGGCATGAGATGCCGGGAAGGAGGGTGGCGCTTGGCTGTGACTGCCTAGAATGTGAAACGAGTAGTGATCCTTCTTCCTGTGTGCCCCAACTCCTTCTTTTCTTTGCCTTTTCTCTTTCCTATCCGTAATCTCCCCTGAAAATGTCTCAGACTCCCTGAGCAAAGAACCCGGAGTAGCCCGGGCGCGCGGTTCCGGCGCCCCCTGGAGGAGCCAGCGGCCGGGCGCTTAGCGTCCGAGAACCGCGGGGCTTTGTGGTGGAGCGCTCGGGCTGAGCGCGCTTCACAGCGCTGCGGCGCACTGGTCATCGCTGCTTCTAGAGGACGCCAAGCCCCACGCCCCATTCCCCCAATTGGCCTCGTCTCTTGTCTGACTTAGACCAGTTTGTTGTAACTGTTCATGTGTGTACTGTTTTTCAGGACTGAAAACTTTATGAATAATGTACATGTCTTAATCTCACGAGTTGCCATGAGGATCAAATAAGATAAAAAGAAATGCTATCTATTCTCTTGTTTTCCCTTTCTCTGCGTTTCCTGGGCCCCGCCTTAGGGGCAGCAGGAAGCAGAGATGACCGATGGCTTCAGGTTTTTTCTGCTGGACTTTTCACAGGGAGCTGTGGATTACCTGGGCTTTATTCCTTAGTTGTAGACAGCATCCGGCAGGTAGTCCCGGTAAACCGGGTAAATACTGGTTCTGGAGTCACCAGGGATACTGGCCAGCATCCTGCCTGTGTTTTTATCTCTGCATATGGAAGACAAAGTGGATTGAGAGAGAAGACTGGCACTGGGTTTGCCCAATCCTCTGCAGTTTAGCCTTAGATATGAGGGCCGAACCCTAACCAAACTTTGGTCATTGATTATGGTGTTTTAAAAGGTATTAATCTTTGGGATGAAGTCCAAACAGGATGAAAATTTCTATAAATGTTTGTTTCCTATGTCATATGTGAGACAAAATGTGAGCGTTGCAGCAGATTTTGTTTGCTTAGTTTGGCATCTTCAATCAATTTCTCAATTATTTAGGTTGAAAATAGCTTTTAATAAATATTTGGAAGAGAAAAAACGCCCCCCTTGGAATGGGGGGAAGCAAACCCCCTCTCTGATTTTGGTGAATGAGAATTGCTTTCTTAGCTCTCAGAGTTTTTAGGAACATTGAAATAATTCATAGCCATCAGTTTAGAAAATATACATTTAAAAACCTTCTGTCTTGGGTGGCAAATAATAGTAAATTGTTTAAAAGAAAGTTTTCATCTGCAATGAGTTTCAAATGGTGGACCTCAGGCCTCTCTCTCCTGGCCGGCTTCAGAGGCTTCTTGGAATTCATTTTAGTATCTTCTGAATTTCTAGGAATCATTCTATTGATTTTCCTTAAAACTCTCTAAATTATCTCATGAATCCTCTGTAACTTTTCAAAATTAAAGTTTTAAACTTAGAGTAACTTCTAGATTTACCTAAGTTGATGGACAAAGAGTAAGGTGAACATTTGGCTACAAACCCAGCTGGGGTGATTGTCTGGATTCAATTCTCATCAGTCTTAATAAGCTCAGTAACTGGACTCAGATGGGGGACAGCTGAGTGATCTATCTGTCCACTGTTTCATCCCTACAGTAGATTGACCTCGAGCCTTCTTGGAATCAATGGAGATGACTGCTGGAAAAATACACGGGCTGACATTGCTATTCATCCCCAGCAAGGCATGGATTGGCTTCTGAGTATGCCTGTGGGATTAATTAGGACTCGGTAGTTCAGTTCCTCCTGGGCTTTCTGATCAATGGATAAATTGTTGTATCATTATTTCTAGGTCGTTGCCCTTCATATGAGCATGTAGACTGTACATCTCAGGCTTCCTTTTTATGCCTTGGGTAATCAGTTGAATAAATACACACATAAGCCAGACAAAAGTAGAGTTTATTCACATCATTGTATTGCAAAGGTTTTAACACTGTGTTGAATTATTGCAGTTTCTGTGTAAACTCTATGGTTTGGTTTTACCACTTTGAATAGTTAAAAATGTCTATTTGCTTTTACCTAATTTAGTACAGTTACGTAATGTATATGCTTATGTTTTCTCTTGATAAACGCAGAAACTCTATAGTCCATTGTAGAGGAGCTCAGTTTAAAATAAAAGCTGAAACATTCTGTGTAATAAGTGAACATTCTATTTTCTGAGAACATGTTATTCACAATTCAGTCACCTTAGCATTTGTGCAGTATTATTATTTAAAAATACTGCCTTCATTGGAAAAGTGATCTAATGAATACTCAATGAATAAATAGAATTATTTGACAGAACAAAATTAAGAATGAACACCCCCACCCCACCTTTTAATTTGGTTGATTGTGAAAATGATGCAAAGCTGCTGATAAACGCAGAGATTCCAGAACTTAAGCTGGGCAGAGAAAGGATGCCAAGCTTTTACCATACCATCAAAAGCCTCATTTCTTAAATATTTGAGCAGCTATGTGGAAGGGGAGAAGGGAAGATAAATTGCTTGAATTATTAGCATATACATCGCTATCAGCAATATGCATAGACATAGCACAAATATGCAAGGTGGAGAATCTCACCTGAAACCCACAAACTTATTATAAACCCTTCTTTCCTCAGCAACATGCTGGGAAAACAACAGCAAGACAATAAAACAATAACCCATCTTGGATATTAATAATGTATGCTTATGCACATTAAGAAAGAGATCAGAGAATTCTGCCCATAACAGTCTTTTATTAGCACAGCTTTGGGTCTGGCTCTTCGGCCTCCGTTTTACATACAAAGAAAGTGAGATACGAGGAAGTAGATCAATTTAGCCACGCCCATAGAGATCAATGAAGACCAATCAGAGTCATCCAGTTCCCATTCTATTCTAGGAATTGGGTCATCTTTTTTCAGCGGAGATGGAATTCGTTGCAATGTGTAATTTGGAAATATTAGACTAGAAAACGATATCTTTTAAATATTTAGTAGATTAAGCAAGGTGTATCTACCATTAGCTCATATGAGATAAAGGGAGGGTAAGATTTAATATTATAAAACTCCAGTCTTAATTCAGAGACTTACAAAGTGTATGGGGTTGTTGAAAGTTATATGAGAACAAAAATTCTTAACAAAGCTGTCACACAAAGGCACCATGTGCCTAGCAGCCCCCATGCTTTATGTACGTGGAACTGTGCTCTAGAGGGACTGTTCGTATAGGAGCCAATGCTAATGATGGCTCTGTCTCTGTAGAATGGAGCTTTGCAATGGATGATGCTGTCCTTGAATTTAGGGCAAGGGAAATTTATTTGTTTGTACCATATCTCATAAGGTTACACTGGTGACATCACATTAAATAAAAATAAAAGATGGAAAAAGGGAAGGAAATTTAAAATGATATTGTTCAGAAACTATCAGAATGCATGAACTTCATGCTTCCCAAATTCCAGAAGATTTCTCTTGTGCCTGGGAGGCAATAGTGCACACAGACCTGATGCCCTGTTGAGCCAAGACCCAGGGAGCGGCTCAGCATTTTCCTGTAAAATCTGGATGTTCTCACAAAGATTGTTCGACCCCATCTGAGCTAACCCAAGGACCAGAGTCACAACTGCAATAACCAGGCCACCGTTCACCACGGAAAGAGTGGGTGTGTGCGTAGTCAACAATGTGGAAGAAATTGCGAGTGTTTCCAAAGGGGAGGGTCAAATCATTTGTGAATGCTAAATAGTAACAACAAAACGGATATCTTAAATGATTCATCCATTTGGCAAAGCAGCTTCTTCCTTTAGGCAGTGATGAATGGTCTGTAGAGGAGGAAAAATCAGCCCTATTCAGTCACCGTGGTATGAATGCAGCAATCAAACCTGAAAAGATGTAAATATTTACACCTGCAAAAGTACCAAGTGAATTATCCACATTCTCCTACATAATACTGTTTTGATTCCTTTAACTCCTCTCTTCCAATAAAAATACCACTCCTCATTGCTACATTTCTATTTATTCTCTTTACAGAGGAATTTCAGGGGTCTTAGTTAAAAGGGGGTTACATAATTCCTTAAAAAAAACTGCATCTTGGATTTATCATGACAATTTATTATTATGGTTAAAGATTATACTAAACCTTTAAATGCATTTATTTAAAATGAAAATGTATTTTAAATGTACAGAATATGTTAAGTAATGAGGTTTCTTGTGACTTACACTTCCAGTTGAAAGGAAGAATGCATCTATATAACTTTTCTATTGAATCTTTCAAATGATAATGAAAACAATAATCCACATAATTTTTTGAACTTTCATTTAATAATGTTGAGCTCAATTTATGTTTAAATGTTATGTTTGAAATTGTTGTATTTATTTAAACAATGAGATCTCACTATGTTGCCCAGGCTGGAGATGAACTCTTAGGCTGAAGGGATCCTCCCGTCTCAGCCTTCTAAGTAATTAAGACTACTGGTAAGTGCCATCTCACGTAGCTTGAGATAGTTTAATTTTTATCAAAGTAATACATTAATTTTATTTTTTTTTTATTTTTTATTTTTATTTTTTGAGACGGAGTCTCGCTCTGTCGCCCAGGCTGGAGTGCAGTGGCCAGATCTCAGCTCACTGCAAGCTCCACCTCCCGGGTTCCCGCCATTCTCCTGCCTCAGCCTCCCGAGTAGCTGGGACTACAGGGCCGCCACCTCGCCCGGCTAGTTTTTTGTATTTTTTTAGTAGAGACGGGGTTTCACCGTGTTAGCCAGGATGGTCTCGATCTCCTGAGCTCGTGATCCGCCCGTCTCGGCCTCCCAAAGTGCTGGGATTACAGGCTTGAGCTACCGCGCCCGGCCCATTAATTTTAAATTACATTTAAAAACATCCAAATGTAAAACATTTCAATAGCTTTAGGAGTACACATGGTTTTTGGTTACATGGATGAATTGTATAGTGGTGAAGTCTGAGATTTTAGTGCACCTAACACACGAATAGTGTACATCGTACCCATTTTTCCACTCTGTATGCCTTTCGTACCCATAGCTTAGCTCCCACATACAGGTGAGTACATACTGTATTTGGTTTTTCATTCCTAGTTACTTCACTTACAATAATGTCCTCCAGCTCCATCCAAGTTGCTGCAGACGACATTATTTCAGTCTTTTTAGGGGTTGAGTAGTATTCCATGGTGTATATATTCCACATTTTCTTTATCCACTCATCTGTTGGTGACCACTTAAGTTGGTTCCGTATCTTTGCCATTGTGAATTGTGCTGTCATAAACCTACAAGAGCAGGTGTCTTTTTGATATAATGGTTTCTTTTCCTTTGGGTAGATCTCCAGCAGTGGGATTGCTGGATTTAATGGTAGATTTACTTTGAGTTCTTTGAGAAAACTCCATACTGTTTCCCACAGAGGTTGTACTGATTCACATTCCCACCAACAGTGTGTAAGCATTCACTTCTCACCACATCCATGCCAACATCTATTGTTTTATGACTTTTTAATAATGGCCATTCTGGCTGGGGTAAGGTGGTATCTCATATGGTTTTATTTGCATTTCCTTGATGATTACATTGATGTTGATGTTGAGCATTTTTTCATGTTTGTTGGCCATTTTTTTTTTCTTTTTTTTTTGAGACAGTCTCGCTGTACTGCTCAGGCTGGAGTGCAGTGGCACGATCTCAACTCACTGCAACCTCCACCTCCTGGGTTCAAGCGATTCTCTTGTCTCAGCCTCCTAAGTAGCTGGGATTACAGGTGCCTGCTGTAATGCCCAGCTAATTTTTGTATTTTCGGTAGAGCCAGGTTTCACAATATTGACCAGGCTGGTCTCGAACTCCTTACTGCAAGTGATCCCCCTGCCTTTGCCTCCAAACTTCTGGGATTTCAGGCATGAGCCACCCCTCCTGGACTTTGTTGTCCATTTCTACATCTTCTTTTGAGAAATGCCTATTCATGTCATTTGCCCATTTTTAACGGGATTATTTGTATTTTTCTTGCTGATTTTAAACTTCTACAACTTTTGATTGTCGCAGAAGATTTATTATTATAAGCATCAAGTTTCCACCGAGTCCCAACTGGCCATAGTCCCTCCCAGCCACATGAACTATTGATTCTGGGATTTACCTCCTTGTTACTGACTTATAGATTTATACCTCAATGTTTTACTTGCTTAATTTTGGACATTATGATAGTGAAGATTTTGGGGGCGGGGTTGTTGGCACTTTTGAAAGCCAGTTGTGTTCAGGGGATCCCTCCACTTATTCTGTTTTCAGACTTTTACTTTGTCTCCCTAGTTTTTGTTCCTGGACTTGGTTCCTGTCTTTTTGCAGCACTTGGTTCCCTGCAACGCATCTCTGGAACCAATTTCTCCAGACTGTGAAACTCCAGTCTCCAGCAGAGATCCCGGGGAGTAGGTGTCCCCTGGCTGCCGCCGCCAGGCTGGGGAGCCTAACCATTCTTCACACAGCTTTCCTTCAGCCTCCCTATTTGTGGCCCTGCAGCTCACTCCCAACTTCCAGGGGCATAGTGGTCTCTCTGAGTGGCTTTAGAAGCAAATCAGATTGGATAAAAGCGACACTGCTGTAAACATTTCTGCATTCTGTTGCTTACTAGCGCTCCTTCTGCTGACCAACCTCTTGAAATCCATTGATATTTCTCACCCTTGTCATTGCTTATCTAGCTCTTTGTCTATTTAAGAAATTTCTTTCCTGTTCTTATAGTAGGGCTTCCATAGAATATAACAGTAAATAAATACTGTGTAAATGCCATCATCTTAAACTGAAGAGTGTGTGTGTGTGTGTCTGTGTGTGTGTGTGTGTGTGTGTAACAGGTTCGATGACATTTTAGAGAACTTTCTTCCTGGCTTAGAAGAACTTGGTAAGAAATGAGTTACTTGGAAGCAGCTTAGTCTACAAATGTCAAGAAATGTCTTGGAATGAAATGATAAATTCAAGCAATCTAAAATATTAGGTTTCCCTGACAACCAGCATTCTGCTATTTGGAGATACCCACATGTATCTGTCAAGAAAGCATAGCCCACTCACCACAGAATCTCTGTGTAGTTCAGCATCACCCTCAGGCCAGGCCCAGCACACACAGCAGCAGTCATCATCCACATAGGCCAGGTTGCCTTTGAGGCCCGTTAATTAGATCAGCTTCTCCAGGTGGCATCAGGGCATCAGTCTTTCCAAAGCTCCCAGTCCGGACCCGAGAATGAGACGTGGAACAAAGCCACTCAGACGACATGCAGCTCTGAGAACGTGAGAATCAATGCTTGCCACTGCATGCCTCTGAGTTATGTGGCACTATTGTGGTAAAAGCTGAGACACTGACGTAAGTTTATTTTCTCACCCATCAGTAATTATCAGTGATTCTGGGCTTGCTTTTAATTGCTCTCTTTCAGAAGCTTGCACGTTTTTAGAATCTAAAATATCAAAATATTGATTGCTTAGGCTTTCCAGGGCACATGCTTCTCTTGATTATAGTGCTTTATTTTTTAAAAAATCATACAGGAATTATTTCTTTGGCCTGTGGTGTGTATAAAAACTCTGTTTTTTCCTTGCCATTAATATATTGAAATATAAATAACCCCCCAAAATAAACATTTTCTCTATGAGTAATAGTTTGTGCCCAGTGAGTAAAAAAGAAAACTAATTAAATTAATTATATTTGTTATTCTCAGTAGGGGGAGCAAAACTGATAAAATAAATCTGCAAGAGTTACTGTATTTTCTCTCTATTTAAGGTGTTGGTAAAAAGTGGACTTGCTGCCACCTTAAGGATGACTGGTGCAGAAAAATCGAGCTTTGCAGTTGCAGCCATGCTAGTTTTTGTAGTAATAATGATAATAATCTTAAATTTTTCCTCATTTGCTGGGTTGTTATAACATTCTACAGAAAGCGAAAATGTAGTAATAGTCTTTGCCATTTCTCTACTGCAGTTTGTTCCTTTACTATTGTTATTTTATTTTATCTTATTTTATTTTTTTGGAGATGGAGTCTTGCTCTGTCGCCCAGGCTGGAGTGCAGTGGTGTGATCTCAACTTACCGCAACTTCTGCCTCCCGGGTTCAAGGGATTCTCCTACCGCAGTCTCCTGAGTAGCTGGGGTTACAGGTGTGCTCCACCACACCTGATTAATTTTTGTATTTTTAGTAGAGATGGGGTTTTGCCATGTTGTCCAGGCTGGTCTCAAACTCCTGACATCAAGTGATCCGCCCGCTTTGGCCTCCCAAAATGCTGGGATTACAGGCATGAGCCACTGCCCCCAGACTGCTGTTGCTATTTTAGACATTTTTTTCTTATTACTATAATGGGATCTTCATACATGTGTTTTAGCTTGTTTTAAAAATCATTTCCTTAGGGTATGCCTAGATGTGGAATTATTCCTTCATTTTCTCACAGTGAAGGCTCTGTGAGGCTCCCCCTCCACCCTTTTGTCATATGAAAGAGATGTCTCTCCAGCCAAACATCAACTGCATCCGGTGGCTCTTGATTCCTTTTCTTCTCACCTTCTCAAGGGCTTCTTTTGGCTCCCTCTTCTCTTCTAAATTATACACATCCACATACTGCATAATATTTATTAGCATTTGTAGGGGATCAAAATATACCACTCCAAAATATGCTACTTTTATTATTTTATTAGTTTTTATTTATTTATTTTTTTGAGATGGAGTCTCGCTTTGTCACCCAGGCTGGAGTGCTGTGGTGTGGCCTCAGCTCACTGCAACCTCTGCCTCCCCAGTTCAAGCGATTCTCCTGTCTCAGCCTCCAGGTAGCTGGGATTACAGGCAGGCGCCACCATGACCAGCTGTATTTTTGGTAGAGACGGGATTTCACCATATCGGCCAAGCTGATCTCAAACTCCCGACGTTAAGTAATCTGCTGCCTCAGCTTCCCAAAGTGCTGGGATTACAGGTGTGAGCCTCTGCGCCTGGCCTCAAAATATGCTACTTTGGCATGAGGATTATTTTGAGCTGAAGATAATTGAGAAACATTGGATACCAATTCAAAAATGCTCTCTGGCTGGGGGCGGTGGCTCACGCCTGTAATTCCAGCACTTTGGGAGGCCGAGGTTGGCGGATCACCTGAGGTCAGGAGTTCGAGACCAGCCTGGCCAACGTGGTGAAACCCTGTCTCTACTAAAAATACCAAAACTAGCTGGGTGTGGTGGCAGGCGCCTGTAATCCCAGCTACTCGGGAGGCTGAGGCAGGAGAATCGCTTGAACCCAGGAGGTGGAGGTTGCAGTGTGCCAAGATTGTGCCATTGCACTCTATCTAGTCTGGGGGACAAGAGCGAGACTTCATCTCAAACAAAACAAAACAAACAAACAAAAAAGAACTCTCTGCCTCTCCTCCCATTTGCTTAAAAGCAGGCTGTCTCTTAATCACCAAAGACAACACTAGACTTGTAGCCCAGAAATGGCACCAAGAGGAATCTGCACAGCAAACCTTGCTTAAACAACTCATTTCTTCCATTAGTTTCCCTCTTACATGTACTTTCCCACAGTTTGCTGCCCCTAAAAACCTAAACCCATTTTTAAAATCTTGTCACTTCTCTGTAAGTTTATTGTTCTTTGTTGAGATGGTATGTAAGCCTAAGTTCTAATCACCCTTCAGTTACTCATCACTGAGTTTCTCCACATGTATGCATGCTGCACATGTTAATAAACTCTGTTTTTCTCTTGTTATCTGTTTTCTGTTGGTTTAATTTCCAGGGCCACATTCAGATAACCTAGGAGGGTAAAAGAAAAGTGCCTCATCCCTAAACATTCAAACATTTTAATGTTTTCAACTTCAATGGTTAATTAAAAATAACTTCTTAGGGCCAGGTGCAGTGGCTCATGCCTGTAATCCCAGCACTTTGGGAGGCCGAGGAGGGTGGATCATGAGGTCAGGAGATCGAGACCATCCTGGCTAACCCAGTGAAACCCCGTCTCTACTAAAAATACAAAAAATTAGCCGGGCGTGGTGGTGGGCACCTATAGTCCCAGGCACTCGGGAGGCTGAGGCGGGAGAATGGCGTGAACCTGGGAGGTGGAGCTTGCGTGAGCAGAGATCGCGCCACTGCACTCCAGCCTGGGCGACAGTGTGAGACTCCATCTCCAAAAACAACTCCTTAAACTCTTCTCTGCAGATGAATGCCAGCTAATAAATGTAGAAACAAATGAAAGATTTTGAAAAATCACCATTTTGCAGTTAGAATATTAAGCACATTGTAATAATTGATTTAAGCAAGGTTTATCAAAGGATACAAAACTATTGGGTGGAACGTTTACCGGGAGCAAGGATATTTGCATGGTGCCGAGATAGTACCCCAAGGATCACTTGCTAATTGCAAGGGTAAAAGATAGACCTTTATAAAATAGAAATCTGGTTGGATTACCAAATAATCCAATGTAATGTGACTAATGACAAGACAACCTGGGATTATGTGCCGTATGGTACCATGCTCTATAACATATATGACATGGTCTTGCTCAAGATGCTTAACTGTAACCTAATCAATTATTTGACTAATTTCTGGAGAAAATAGAAAATCTGGGGATATAAGAATAAGAAAAAAAAATGAGGAAACAAATAAACACAAATCTAGAATGTGAGCAATTTCATAAGACAACTGTCTTGCCGAACTCTCCAAAAAAGTCCGTGTAACACACATACACCCAAAAGAGATGGAGGAAATGTTAAAATAGACTACAGGAAAATAATAACCAAATGCAATGCATGCACCTTGACTGCATCCTGATTTGAAATGCCCGCTCTAAAAGAGCTTTCAGAGACAACTGGGGAAATCTGAATGTGGATTAGATATTAGGAATTATTAAGTTTTTTTGGTAAATTTTTTACTTATAGAAAAGATATTTTGGTTATATAGAAGAATTTATTAGGATATGAAGGTGTAAACGCGAGGGGTGAAGTGTTACGATATTTGTAATTTACTTTTAGATTATTTGGCAAAATATGTGTGTATCTTTAGAAAGCATGTACATCAAAAAAAGTCACAATTAAAGGGAATACAGGTGTTCTTCGCACTTTTCTTTCAACTTTTCTCCATGTTAGAACACTTTCTTACCCCCACTGTCGTGTCCTAGTGGGAGTCCTGCCATCTCTTGCCTGCACAACTGAAATAGCCTTGTGAACTGATATGCTTCCCTCCAACCCATTCTCCTTGTAGCGGCAAGAGTTATCTTATTAAAGAATAAATTGTTTCACTCACTCTCTTGCAAATGTCTCAAGTAGATTTTCACTACAGTTTGAATAGAATCCAAATGTCTTACCATGTTTACCATGCCCTTTAGGGAACTGCCTGGCTCCACCCTGCTTTGCTCCCCAAACTCTTCACGTGGCTACTTCCCCTGGGCTCACCACGCCTTAGGAGTCATGGCCGCCCAGACCCGGGCTTCTGCACCATAGTGTCTCCGCACCTGCTCTGTGCTTGACCAGCCATGCCGCCCCAGTTCTCATAGGGCCAACTCCTTATCCTTGAGGTCACTTATCTACCCAGAAGGAAGACTTCAGCTTACTACTCAATGCTCTTCTCCATTTTTGACTCCTAGTTTCTGCTAGAATTTCTAGGTATTTTATTTCTTTGCTTGCTTGACTTTGTCATTCCCACTGCATGTGAGCCCCCTGATGACAGGCCTGGTGCTTCCTGGGATGTCACTGAGCCTTTGACACCCAAAGCAGAATCTGACGTAGTGAGTGCTTTTGAATGCAAGGATAGGTAAATGAATATCTTTAATCCTAGGCATTTATGTTTTAGGCAGCTTCACTGATCATTTAGAGTTTTGATAAATTTTCTTTGAAATTTTAAGCCCTGGAAACGACTTTGGAGAACAGACAAGTCAATTTTCCGGAGAAGCCACCAGAGGGAGCACTGAGACCATTTTTGCAAGAAAAACTAATCCCCAGTATTATTAATTATTCAAGTCAGTTGGGTCTTTTATATAACTTCACCAGGTTTTACTCAGAAATGGCAATTTTTCTCATGACTATGTAATCACATCTTGTATATTAAAATAAAAATTACAAATTAAAGTTAAACCCACAAAATTTGAAATATTGATAGTTATAGATTCACTCTTAAACCAGAATTAAGAATTAATAAACCACAATTAAGGTAATTTTGACCAGAAACAATTTCAATAATTGTATTAGTCTTCTGTATTGTTAAGATTTTGATGATATGTTTGCACACAATTGTTAGGAAATTTAAATTTAAATTCTATGCTTATGTATACATGATGAAGATATCAGGATTTTAATTTCACGATAGCTTTATTTGTATGTTATTTTTATATTATCCCAAACATTTGAATTTCTCCAAATACAATCAATTTAAGCATAACATACTTTTTCTTTTCTTTTCTTTTTTTGAGACAGTCTCACCCTGTCGCCCAGGCTGGAGTGCAGTGGAACATCTCAGCTCACTGCCACCTCCGCCTCCCAGGTTCAAGCGATTCTCCCGCCTCAGTCTTCCAAGTAGCTGGGATTACAGGCACCTGCCACCATGCCCGGCTAATTTTTTGTATTTTTAGTAGAGACGGAGTTTCACCATATTGGCCAGGCTTGTCTCAGACTCCCAACCTCAGGTGATCTACCCGACTCGGCCTCCCAAAATGCTGGGATTACGGGTGTAATTTGAGATATGACAAATTTTACGTTTGTTGACATTAGTGCAACCATGATGATATAACTGTTTTTAGTTTAATTCTTACAGAGGAAACTCTTTGGGAAAAAATAACAATAACAACCCTATAAGGTTTGTTATATTAATAACTCTTTTGTCCTGAAAAGTGCAACATGTTTCTTGTGTATTCTTTGTATGTGTGTGACACAGCAAAACAAATGTCTATTAATGCATTAAACAAGATCTAGTGGTGGGTCCAATCATTTACTACAGTTTTGAGGTAGTAATAATAATAAACCATGCTTTGAGAATTCTGCAATGCCTGTACTGAGTTACAAACATTCCTATCATCATTCTTGGTGACAAAGTCTTAGGTACTCTTAATTCTACTGTAGTTTGTTGCCATGTTCATAATAGAAATGCAAAATTTTAGTTATAGATTAGAGAACCTTTTTTTTTTCTTCAATCCAAGTTCATAGATTGCTGAATTCTTTCTTTTCTCTTCTTTATGTCTCTTTTTATTAACTTTTAGGTTCAGGGTACATGTGCAGATTTGTTATATAGGTAAATTGTATGTCACAGGAGGTTGTTTTACAGATTATTTCATCCCCCAGGTATTAAGCATAGTTCGTGAAAGGTAGTTTTTCGGTCCTCACCCTCCTCCCACCATCCACCTTCATGTAGATCCCGGGGTCTGTTGTTCTTGTGTGTTCGTAGCCACTGCTCTTTTGGCTCATTTTAGCTCACAGTGCTGACAGTGCTTCTATTTGGGAAGAGTATCTGTGGGCACCTTAGATTTGATGCCAATTTTAAATCTTCTATTCAAATATGTAAGCTAGTAACCAAACTAAAGTCTAACATTGACTTACTGATAGCAAAGGAAAATTTCCCTTTCAAAGAAAACGAGTTTGGAACGCCCCCATAAGCCAAGCTGAGAATCAAGAGACTCTTGTCAAAGAATATTGTAAGTAAATGCACAGTAATAAGAAATCTGAGCTTTGGATTTTCCTAAAATATTTCTGATGGGAGAGGAAATTCTTGGCAAGATGGATGTGAGAAGTTTTCCAGGACTCAAACATTTTCACATTTATCACACAGAAAATGACTTTGATTGTCTGTATATGTTGACATTATCCACTCTATTAATCAGAACATTCTGGCAGGCCAGAAAATGGGTCTCTTAGGGAATGTGACATAAAACAAAAGCAGATTTAATTAGCATTAATAACAATAATTCTTTGTAAACAATATATATATACCATGTATATTTAGTAATCCGCTGTCACTTTTTCCTATACTGTGACTTAGTCATAGCTTTGGCATTTGTCATAATAACAGCCAAATATTTGGTCCAAAGTTACAAATGAAAATGTGCACAAATCTTTTTAAATAGAAGCAAATATGCCAGAACTGATTTGTATTACAAGTAGTTGAAAAAAATGGAGATTTTTGACTATACATATTCAACAGTTTATACTACATTTTTTGAAAAATTTAAGACTTTGACTAGACATGTTTATCTTTACCTGCTTATATCTGTGTATCTATCCATCCATAGACAGTAGTTTATACTCTAGTATTTTTTTTAAATTAGACTTTGGCTAAAACAGCATATGCCTAATACCTAAAGAATTCTATAATAATATGTTTTCTATGATTCTGAAGATACTTCAGATTTTCTAATGTCTCCAGTGTTAGAATTTTGCATATCTACCATTCCTTTTTTTAGTTATACTAGCCTGCAAGTTAATAAAATATAGTTGCTAAAATATCTGATAAGCAAGTTTTAAATATACGTCAATGTAAAAAGTCATGCTTTAAATACTAAAAGACTGTACTTTTCCCTGCTTACTTTTGTTATTGTTTCCAAAAGGCGAAAAGGACATTGTTTTTGTAATGGTTTAGTACAGCATATGAACATTTCTGTCCAAAAGAAATTTATTTTAAAGGCATGAAACCAGGCCACAGCCACCCTTGATGACACAAAGTTCTGAGAGGCAAATCAGGAGCATCAATTTCAGATCATTTCCCCGAGCAGGAGGGCATTTCAGCTAAGAAAGAACAGCAGAAAAATCATGTACACTCAGCATGCTGATTTACCCAGGACAGAATAGCTCTTGTCTAGAAAGGAGCTAGATTAGAAGTCCAATTTTTTGTTTCACATAAAGGAGAATTAACAAATAGTGCTCACAAAGAAAATGATTGAAAATGCTTGTACTGAACCACGTTGAAGTATCTAAAGAAGTATGATATACAGTCACCCAGGTTCATAGTATTACACATCTAGATATATCCACCATGAAAATGTTTGACGATGTACGGGCAAAATGTTCAAATGGCCTTTTTTTTAAAGCTTCTATGTGGATTTTTTTTTTTTTTTTCTGAAATACGGGTGGTCCCAATTAGTTTTATTGAAATAAATCTTTAAAGAAAAAGATAAAGCATTTAAAAAGACAAGTCAAAATGCATCAAGAACCACATATCCAACACAAACTTTATCCTCAAATGAGTTATGTTTGCCTCGCACTAATAACTTTTATTTCACTCAAATTAGGGTGATAATCTTCCATACATAAGTATCTTCCCTGCCCAATTCAAAGAAAATAATCCAAAACAGTCAGTAAAGAAAAATATAAGAATTAACAGACCCTTTAAATTTGTTTTAAATATTTTGAATATTTAAAAAGTGTTTAAAGTTTGCAATTCCTAGTAGGAAAACATTATCTGAATGAATACCCTAATGGCAAACCACTGTAAAATGCTTCAGCTGAATTTGGGGGAGAAGGGTAGGGATTATCTTCAAAGCACCCCAACTCTCTTGATGAGAAGGTGAGAGGTACACTGGTTTGTATTATTGCGACATCCATAAGGTGATCTAGGTTGCTTTTCCTTCAGCAAGTGCTTTATTTATCAGAAGGGCATTACTTGACCTCCAAATTTGTCTGACAATTTACTGATGAGAGTCACAACCTTTGGGTTGCTCTGGTATTTTGATATATTTGCTGGGTTCTGAGCCATATCCTGGAACCATAACTTCTGGATGGTATTATGGCCATATTATGGCCACCATAACTTCTGGATCCTGCATGGCTGCAAGAACCTCTGGATCACTAAGAATTTCATTGAGTCCAGGCATTCCGGCCATTCCAGGCATGGCCCCTCCCATTCCAGGCATTCCTCCGGGAAAATTACCAGGCATTCCCTCAGGAAAGTCACCTGGAAAAGAGCCATACTGAGCTCCTGACTGTCATCTGGCTTCTTCCTCCCTCTGGGCTCTCTCATGCTCTTCTTGAACCTTTTTAACTCGTTCTGTTCTTTCTTTGATCTCTCGCTCTTCACGTTTTCGCTCACACTTTCTCCGATGTTCTGCAATTTTCTGTGCCCTAGGTTGAACTTCTTTCAGCATTGCACTAGCATCTTCAGCATAATCCAATTTACAGGCAAGGGCAAGATCATGGGCTGCGTCTTCCCAGTGGCCTAGAAGTCTGTGTACTTTCCCTCGCCACTTGTAAGGCTGAGCTGAATCAGGATTTATCTCAATGGCTCTGTCACAGTCTCAGATAGCAGCATTTAGCTTCTGTAATTTGACGAAGACACTGGCCCTCTTGGCATACAAAATGGCCAAGCGAGGATTCAGCTTGATGGCATCTGTGAATAAGTCAATGGCTTTCTGGAGTTCACCATCATTTAGGGCTTCAATAGCAGCCACTTTTTAATCATTTGCCTGATCCATCATCTCCTGCGTTATTTCTGCATTTTCATCTCCCATTTCTTGAGGAGAATTAGGGTCTGGTTCAATCACACCTTCTTTATCAATTTCTAGATCACTTTCCTCACTTGATGGTTCATCTGCCTTTAAGTCTTCCTCCACCTTCTTACTATCAGGTTTTTCTTCCTTGGTATTTTCTTCTGATTTAACTTTCTGAGTAGCAGGTGGTACTTTACTCCCCATGCTCTCCACCCACTCTCTCAGGAAGCGCATTTCCTCGGTGTGCAGAATGCTCGGATCCTGCTTACACAATTTCACAAAGGCCCAAAGCTCGTTCACTTTGCGGGGGTCCATGGTAGGGAGGTGGTGGGCGAAGCTGGGGGACTACGCCTGTTCCAGGCCCAGGCGGTGGCTCCGCATGAGCGCGCAGAAGTATTTGGATATTTTAATACTGGAAGAGGGCTCTAAGAAATGAAAATAGCTGAATATCTGCATCCCTTAATTAACCTATTATTCATTCATTCATTCATTCATTCACTCAACAAACACATGTTTGAGGTCTTACTATGCGCTACATCTGAACTGTGTATTGAAGGCACAACAGTGAGCAAGGCATGCAGTCTCTGACCTCATGAGCCATAGACAGAGTTCATATTCATTAACTGAACATTTCCTCTATGGCTCTGTGCTGTGCTGACCACTGGTACTGCAGAAATATAGGAAAAGGTTCCTACTTTCAGAGAGCTCATGGTCTAATGGCGGAGATGAACACATTCACTACAGGTGAGGCGTCCTGGCATGAAATACACATGAGGTGTTATGGGAATGCAGTAAGAAATAGATTTATGACAGTGTTTCTTCTCTAATAGCTGCTAAAGATGGTGTACTCAGTCATAAAGAAGTCACCTTGTAGTCCTTAGCTGGGTGTTTTTTTATTGATCTATTAGTTTACAGACCATATTGGCCATTTCATTTATCTTGAAAATGAGAGTTTATCACTGAGATCCCATGGGGCTTTATATTAATTGAGTATTTAAAGAAAATTTTAAAATAAGAAACCAAATAGAGAAGTAAATGATTAGGTGTCATGTTGTGGCTTTTGACTTATAAACCTGAATTTGAGGTAAAAAAACCAGGTTTCCTACTCTGCAGCCCATCAATTCCCGGTAGATGGCTCCATGTGGCTGGAATCAGGGCTTCCATGAAGTGCTAAGACCTTAAAGCTGTGGCCTTCGCTCTCTGTCCCCTTTCCTCTCCTTTGTAGCAGTCTTTGTCTATTCAAGGGCAAAAATGTGAATCATTTGAGGTGTAAACTGCACAAATGTAGAGCAATTTTAGAAATCCAGTATAATTTAACAGATACAGGGTATTCTGTTGTCTGAGTTTCCAGAAGTCTCCCTTCCTCTTTAGTTTTGCTGAAATGTTGTCTCAGGTTGCCTGAGTCTTAAGAAAACGGATCCTGATCCCTCCGTTTCATGTGAAAGGGGCAAACCCCTGTTCAGGCCTCACTTCCTGCCAAGCAATCTTTTGACATCACAGGCCACCACCTGGCTGCCTCTGACTTATTTTCTCTGTCTCTGGCACTGCTCCTTTCTCTTATCTCATTCTTCTCATTTATTGTACATACTTCTTCATGCTACATTCAGATCATCATAGATAAGCATTTTCAAAACCCTGTTACTATCTCAGGTACCCATAAAATGATTCTTGTTTAAAGACTGAAAGGGGCTCTGTGATCACACACAACTGAATGCAGACAGAACCAGTCACTATATTTGCCAATTTCATTAAGTGGGGAAAAAATAAAAAAACATAGGCTTGGCAATTGGGGAGCTTCATTTAGACAAGTCAATTGAATGCTCTACTTCCTAACTGGGTGCTTTGATCTTGGATAAACGCATACATTAGAAATTAATTATCCTAAAATGTTAAGTTTGCTTTTAAGAAATATTTTATGAAATGTTTCCGGTTATTTATGGAATAGAATCTAAAGGCTTTATCTTGTCATTCAAGGTTCATCAAAGTTGAGCCCCAGTTAAATTTTTAATTTTTTTTTATTGAAGTGAAACTCACATAAACACTTTTAAATGAACAATTTAGTGATATTTAGTACATTCACAAAGTTTGGCCACCACCACTTCTATCTAGTTTCAAACATTCTTATTACCCGTAAATAAACCCTGTACCCACAGGCAGTCACTCCCCGTTCCTCTTTCCCCCAGCCGCTGGCAACCACCAATCTGCTTTCTGTCTGTAAAGATTTGCCTGTTCAGAATATTTCATATAAATAGATTCACACAACATGTGACCTGCTGTGGCTAATTGCTTTGATTTAGCATAATGTTTTCGAGGTTCATTCATAGTGTGGTGTGAGAGGAAAACCTTTTTCCCTACCAATTTAGGTTCAGTGGCTGGGGTATGCTAATTTAGCTGACAATGGACAGATTAACAGGAGAAAAGATAAAGTTTATTCATATGTAGAACACAAAAGAAGTGGCTCCTGAACTGCTAAAGATAGAGGTTTATATGGCAGCTTTCATAGGGGAAGAGGAGAGGAAAGAAGGGGCTTCTATGGGCAGATCCAATGGTTTCCTTATGAAAGACAAATGGATTTTTAGGGGAACAAATAGAAGATAAGAAAATTTGTGATGATTTTTGTTTATGTAGGTACAAGTGGTCTTCATCTTTTTCTGGGCTGTAAAACTCCCTGGAGAGGGATTTTGTGGCAGCCTCACTCCTAGAAGTTTCTGCTTCTAGTAGGGGAAGGCAAGCTCCAAAAAGCTTCTTTCCACATCTGTTGAACCTCAAATACCTTCAGTTTAAAACAATCTTCATACCAACTCTGGGGGCCGAGTGTGTCCCCACAGTGGCATGTATAGCACTTTGCTGCTTTCTACAGTTGAAAAACATTACATTCACCTATTCATGGTTGACGGACATTTGTTTTCTACATTTGGCTATTACAAATAATGCTACTATGAACATTCATGTACAAGTTTCTGTGTAGGCTTTTCTCATTTCTCTTGAGTGGAAGTGATTAGGTCATAGAGTAACTCAATGTTTAACCTTTTGAAGAACTGCCAGACTATCTTCCAAAAGGGCCACACCATTTTATATTCACATCCTAACCAGACTTGTTATTATCTTTTTTTTTTTTTTATAATTGTAGTCCTTCTAGTGGGTATCAAGTGTTATCACACTGTGGTTTTGATTTGCATTTCCTTAGTGACTAATAGTGTTGAGCATCCTTCCATGTGCTTTTTGGCTGTTTGTATATCTTTTCTGGAGAAACGTCTGTTCAAGTTCTTTATCCATTTTTTAATTGGCTTGTCTTTTTAAAATTGTTTTTAGAGTTTTTAAAAAATGTATTCTGGTTTCTAGACCCTTATTAAACATGATCTGCAGGTACTTTTTCTCATTCTGTAGGTTGTCTTTTCACTTTCTTGACAATGTCTTTTAACACACCAAAGTTTTTAAGTTTGATAAAGTCCAGTCTGTTTTTTCTTTTGTTGCTCATGCTTTTTGTGCTAATTTTTAAATTTTAAATTCAAAGACAAGATGAAGAGCTAGAAAAAGCATCTTTTTGGCTCAGTGTTATTTGAATGTCTTCAAAAAACTTATAGGGAAGTAGAATGATGAGTTCTGCTTCACTTTACTGTCTCTTCACTATATTTACTAGTTTGAAGAATAAATAAGAGGATTTTTTTTTTCTGAAAGGACAAAACTTTCTGAGAACTCACCCCTTATTGGAAACACCATTTTTATTTCAAGAAGTAAATATCTATCCTAAGGAATAAAGTACAGATTGCTCTGTTTACCATCAAAGGGCTGTTTTCTGGAATTCTGCATATTACATATTTTCTTAGAAAATACTATGAATGTTTTCCCATACCAAATAACAAAATCCTAATTCTAACATACATATAAAAAAGGTCTTGTGGAGAATATTAGTATTTATTGGCCAAGTGTCAATATTAGCCAGGTGTGAAGTATGCAGGAGCTCTTTGATATGAATTACACCTTTACTTCTCTGTAGTAGTTAATTTTATGTCAGTTTGACTGGGTTAAGGCACACCCAGAGAGCTGGTAAAGCATTCTTGCTGGGTGTGTCTGGAGGGTGTTTCTGGAAGAGACTGGCATTTGACTGGGTGGGCTGAGGAAAGAGGACCTGCCATCACCAGTGTGGGATGGGCACCATCCAATCTGTTGAGGATCCAAGTAGATCAGAAAGGTCTCTTTTTTAGAGCCGAGTCAGCCCTATCTTCTTCTGCACTTGTACATCGGAGCTCCAGGTTCTTGGGCCTTTGGACTCTGAGATTTAACACTCTTAGCCTTTTGTGTTCTCAGGCCTTCAGCCTTAAACTGTGAGTCACACTCTCAGATGCTTTGGTGCTCAGGCCTTCAGACTCAGACTGAATGACACCCCTGGCTCTCCTGGGCCTCTAGCTTGCAGAGGGCAAATCATGGGACTTCTCAGCTTCCATAATTGCATGAGCCAATTCCCATCATAAATCCCCTCTTCTATGTCTATGTGTGTCCTACTGATTTTGTTTCTCTGGAGAACCCTGACTAATACATTCTCTAACACTTCAGAAATAGACTGTATTATCTATATTATTATGACACTCTAGGGCTAAGGGAAATATTATTAAATTGGCCTTAAGTCATTCAATTTGTACTTCATAGATGTAACACGAGCTAGACAATTTCAGTTTATAGCCTGATGACAACAGATGCAACATTCCAAAGTGATATCACTTTTTTGAAAGGGAATGATCCTATCTTTCCCCTGCCTATAACCTTTCAGTAGATTCCCATCATTTTTAGACTGAAGTATAAGGCTTACAAGGCCTTTCCAATTCTTTGCCTTCCTCCCCACCTCATTTTTTTCAGCCCTCCCTCTTCTTTCCCTTTCCCACCTGATGGTTTTATCTGGCATCCCTAACATTTAGCCTGTTGCTCCTACAGCCAATAGCTGAAAGGCTTCATGATGTGTTCTTTACCAAAGGTATTATCTACAGTAAGGAGAAATCTAGAGAGCAGGATTTTGGTTAGAATTATATAAAACCCTCAGATATCCCATCTAGAGTTGACTTTTTGAGATGTGTAGGATGTGTCATTCCTCCAGCCTACATATTGATGTCAGCAAATTGAGAAATGGTCCCCCAGCCCCCATGATCCTGGCGACCTCATGTGTCCCCTGATTGCCAGCTGCCATAGGCAGGAGTAAAGGGTCAGAGAGCTGTGTGATCTTGGCAGCTCCTTTCTCCTGCCACCCTTCTTCCTAATACCCATGATGTCAGCACTTCAATCTGCCTAGGAGAACATCAGACATTGTAGTACAAGACCCCTTGTTTGTGTTTCTGTCAGTTGTCCAAAGAATCCCCAGACTCCTAGATCACCACTGAAGACTTGAACTCTTGGCCATATAGTCTGATGATGCCAGTGGCCATGGTGTCTGTTACTTGAGTTTTGCTCTGGCCGTGGTTCATCTAGTTTTATGCACCTTGGCTTCAAAGTTCTTCTGAAGCTAACCTCACAGTCAGATACCTGGATAAGTGATCAACAGCAGTGTTACCTGAAGTCTTTACGTATTTTATCTGTGCACTATCATCTTTTTCCATAAGTGTGGGATGAGGCCCGACTACTAATTCAATCTCACTAGCACCATCCATTTCTGAATCAATGGCAAATGTTGCATTGTCAAGATCAAGCTCACCCAGAATCAGCAGATGTTTTAGTCCATTTGTGACTATGGCCTGTTTCCTTATTTTTCTGTGTGGATGCATCACTACAGTGCAAACCATCAGCATTCTCTTCTGCTCTGCTACCATTTTCAGTCTGTTGTTTCTTGCCTCACTGTAATCTGCTCCTGACTGGTACCTTCAGTCCTTCTTCAGAGTTGAGACTGAGTGCTCACTGATTACTGTGCTTGTGGATGCTGGCTAATACTCTCTCTCCAAGAACTTCATACTCATCACGACTTGGGTAAATTTTACTGATGAGTGCATCAAACATTTTAGACTAAAGTATAAGGCTTACAAGGCCTTCCCAATTATTTGCCTACCACCCCACCTCATTTTTGATAACCCTAGCTCTTTTTCTCTTTCTCACCCTATGGCATTTTCTGGCATCCTTAACATTGAGCCCATTGCTACCACCACCAAGAGCTGAAAGATCCCCTGAGTGATCTTTTGGAAACTAGATTTTTTTTTTTGACAGGTGGGGTGTCTTTTGCTGTCATTTCTAAGGACTGTGATGATGCAGTCTGCACAAAAATGATGTAAACACTCCTTTGTGGTCATGGTGTCTTTCAACACGTCTAAACAAATTAGGCCCATTATTTCATCGTGTGGACTTTGAGGTGAAGCCACAATTTCTAAGCCATCTGTTACTGCCTCTTCAGGTGTTTGTTGTAATTCATATAAACTGAACTCCCATGTTTTGGCTAATGGTTGAGATCCATTTGTTTGCACAGCCTGAGACATTGCAGCTCCTGCCCCCAGCCCAATTTTCTTTTTGACCTAGACTGGCAGGACTATTCAAATATTTTCCCCTTAATTTATGATTTTCTTTTTGGAAGGGATTCCATTTTCAGTACTTTTTCTTTTCTCTTAAAAATATGTCTAAGTTTGGCGAGGCACAATGGCTCATGCCTGTAATCCTAGTACTTTGGGAGGCCGAGACAGCCAGATCAGTTGAGGTTAGGAGTTCGAGACTAGCCTGAACAACATGGTGAAATCCTGTATTTATTGAAAATACAAAAATTAGCCTGGCCTGGTGACACACACCTATAAACCCAGCTACTTGGGAGGTTGAGGCATGAGAATCTCTTGACCCTGAGAGGTGGAGGTTACAGTGAGTTGAGATCACACCACTGCACTCCAGCCTGGGCAACAGAGTGAGACTCCATTTCAGAAAAACTAAATAAATTAATTTAAATATGTATATATATATATATATATATATACACACACACACACACACACACATATATTCTTTTCCACAAAGTTTGGTTCCATTTAAAGTACACTTCTGGCCCAGAAATTTTCATAGTTCTGTATCCTTAAGTAAAGATTCAGTTGGTCATTGTTTCCCCTTTCCCCCTCAAAAGGTCTTTAGACCTACAGAATATTGCATAATATGTATTCTGACTTTTTTCCCTAGAGTCTTGTATATTTTCTTTTCTATATAAACTGCAGTATCTTCATGAAGACTAAGGGTCAAATTTACTATGTTTAAAGACAATTATCATAGGATTATTCCTTCCATAGTATTTTCTTCCATAATCTTATTTTAGAAACAAGTGTTTATTGAGTTAGTGTCCATTGTAATGCCATGTTGTTACTTTTTTCCATTCTTTTCCCTTGTAATTTTGGAATTTCTGGTCCTGGAAAGAGAATCAAACAAAATCTTAATGTTAATCTATGAGAAATTTGTTCATTGACAGATTTTGCTGAAGAAAGAAAAATTAAATTGGTTGTGAAATGTAGTCGTCAAGTATATTCGAGAGTGCTTTTGGCCAGGCATGGTGGCTCATGCCTGTAATCCCAGCACTTTGGAAAGCCAAGGTGGGCAGATCATCTGAGGTCAGGAGTTCGAGACCAGCCTGGCCAACACGGTGAAACCCCATCTCTACTAAAAAAATACAAAAAAAAAAAAAAATTATCTGAGTGTGGTGGCACACACCCGTAATCCCAGCTACTTGGGAGGCTGAGGCAGGATAACCTCTTGAACCTGGGAGGTGGAGGTTACAGTGAGCCAAGATCACACCACAGCACTCCAGCCTGGGTAACAGAGTGAGACTCCATCTCAAAAAAAAAAAAAAAAAAAGAGTGCTTTTTTTGGTGTTCTACTATCACTTCGGGTCCTTTATTATATATGTTTGATTTTTGATTTTTTTCCTATTAAAATACCAGATATATGGAGACATTTGACACATTAGCCTTGATGAAAAGTATAAGATATGTTTAAAGCGGCCAGGCGTAGTGGTTCATGCTTATAATCCCAGCACTTTGGGAGGCCGAGGTGGGCGGATCACAAACCCAGGAGATCTAGACCATCCTGACTAACACAGTGAAACCCTGTCTCTACAAAATTACAAAAAATTAGCCAGGCGAGGTGGCGGGCGCCTGTGGTCCCAGCTACTTGGGAGGCTGAGGCAGGAGAATGGCATGAACCTGGGAGGTAGAGCTTGCAGTGAGCCAAGATCGCACCACTGCACTCCAGCTTGGGCGACAGAGCAAGACACCATCTCAAAAACAAAAAAAAGAAAAAAAGAAAAAAAAGATATATTTAAAGCTTCCCTACTTTTTTTTTTTTAATTGGTAGCCACATAAGTTTCAAGAATAATATGGCAGCCAGGTGCAGTAGCTCAGGCCTGTAATCCCAGCACTTTGGGAGGCAGAGGCTGGAGGATCACCTGAGCTCAGGAGTTTGAGACCAACGTGGCCAATGTGGTGAAATCCCATCTCTACTAAAAATAAAAATACCCACAAAACCCAGGTGTGGTGACAGGTGCCTGTAGTCCCAGCTACTTGGGACCTGGCTGAGGAAGGAGAATCAGTTGAACCCAGGAAGCGGAGGTTGCAGTGAGCAGGGATGGTGCCACTGCACTCCAGCCTGGCCTCAGAGGGAGACTCCATCTCAAAAAATAAATAAATAAAATAAAGAATAATACAGTACATAGAATGAACAACAGAAAAGAAAATCCAGTTTGCTTCCATTAGAAAAGTGTGTTTAGCATTTTGAGTTGCCACATCAGCTTATAAATTTGGTGTGCTCTGCTAATTACACGTTGTGGAAGCAGATGAATGAAGCTTGAGCCCTGCTTTGATATGTAGTGAAAGATTATTCTGTAGAAGAATGTCAGCTAGTAGGGTAAAGTCATTCTACTCTTAATTTGTATACTGAGGGACAACGTTGGGTGTTTGGGAGCCAGAAGGCTTTATGCTGACAGGTTAGAAATAAGATTGACTTGTGTGTTATTTTTCATCTCTCTCCTGACTCTAGGTATGTTTCCAAGTTTATATTATTGCACTATTTACAAACATATGTTTTCATTGAAAAATTAATCCCAAAGGATTTTTGATAGATAGACCTCCAGTACCATGACAACTGAAGTCTGCCTTAGTTATTGTACATATTTATCAGTCAGTTTCAACAGATTGGGGCTAGCTTGGTGTTCTAAATGTATTTAAAATCTGTTTCTACAGGGTTTGTTTTTTTTTATCTGTGCTATGAAATTTGAAAACCACTAAAAATGAAGGGAACTTTTTTTTTTTTTTTGAGACAAAGTCTCATTCTGTTGCCCAGGCTGGAGTGTAGTGGTGCAATCTTGGCTCACTGCAACCTCTGCCTCTTGGGTTCAAGTGATTCTTGTGCCTCACTCTGCTGAATAGCTAGGATTACAGGCATGTGCCACCATGCCCAGCTAATTTTTGTATAAAAATCAAGGGAAATATTCAATTCCTTTTCTGATGTAATGTAAGTTGTATAGATTACTAATGCATGTCCCCAGTTTTGTGATAAAACTTCTTAGGTTTTATTGATAACATTTTAGATTCATGGTTGTGTTAAACAAGTTAAATAATTAGATTCCCATTGTGAATATTAATTGAAAATTTGTCTTTAGGCAAAGAGTTATTTATGAATACAAGCTTTGTGCCTAGAGAATGTATGTGTTTTTATCTGTTAGTATGGGAGGATATAAACCACATCATTAGTGAAAAAAAAAAGAGTTGAACTCTTTTCCCTCTCTCTTATCCTTCCTGACCTCCTGAAAATCCTCTCTTGCAGCCTCTGGAGCTCATGGTACATCACCAGTAAATTCCTTAGGGACCTCCTCTGACCCTCTTCTTTCTTGCTGTGACCAAAATCATGATCTTATCTGAGTATACTGCCTCCCTTGTAGCTCTATCAATTGGCATCTATTTACATTTCATTAAGCTCTGTAACACTAGGCCTGAGGGTAGAGTACCTGCTCACCTTGCTCACTGCCACATCCATACTAGTGTCCCGTCCTCCTTCTGAAAAAGCCCAGGCTTTGCAGCCTATGCCATTAGTCTATATTACTCACTAGCCCTCCTTAGCACAGACATCTCCAGGCCCTGTCCTGCTCTCCACATTAATGGAAGATGTTAGCACCTGCCCTGCTGCTCTGTCCAACACTCCTGTTATAATTCTAGATCTTTCAGTATCCACACAGATAATCCTTCCAATATTTGGCTTCCTTTTTCCTTGTCTGCCTCTTCTCCGTTGACCTTGTGCCAAGAACAGCTCAGTCATGGAGACCCTAACTCAGCCGCACTAGAGAAATTAAAGACACACACACAGAAATACAGAGTGTGCAGTGGGAAATCAGGGGTCTCGCATCCTTCAGAGCTGAGATCCTCCAACAGGGGTTTACCCACATATTTACTGACAGCAAGCCAGTCATAAGATTTACTACAAGTATTGCTTATGGGAAATAAAGGGATGGGCTGAAATAAAGGGATGGGCTCTAGCTAGTTATCTGCAGCAGGAACATGTCCTTAAGGTACAGATCACTCATGCTATTGTTTGTGGTTTAAGAATGCCTTAAGCGGTTTTCTGCCCTGGGTGTGCCAGGTGTTCCTTGCCCTCATTCCAATAAAGTGAAAACCTTCCAGTGTGGGCATGAAGGCCATCACGAGCATGTCACAGTGCTGTAGAGATTTTGTTTATGGCCAGTTTTGGGGCTAGATTATGGGCAGATTTTGGGGCCTGTTCCCAACATGTCCCCCTTCTTTGTTTTGCAAAGCAATAAAAGCAAAGGCAGCTTTGTCATGACGAGATACTTCTCACAGGAGTCAGGATCCACATCTGCAGTGGCAATGGTGATCACTGCTGTCATAGCTACCATTAAATTACTTACTATGACTGGTTGTCTTGCTTTCCTCAGGTCCCAGGTTTTCTTCTACCATCTGTGACAGCTTCTTGATCTGTCCCCAGGTGGATGGCTGTGTTCAATGGGTATTGCTTGTGACAGTTGGGGTCCTCCTCAGAGTCAGTCTCAACATGGCTGCAACTGGGGGGTCCTCAGGATCTTCCTGGAATCTCTTCCTCAGCATCTGTTTCATGGTAAGGTTTCAGGTGTCTTGATGGTATCCAAATTGGCTGTTGATTTTGGCCTGGAGAAACACAAGCATAACCTCTATCCCAAGTTATTATTTTACCTATTTCCCAACTTTTTGTTATCAGATCTCTCCACCAAATCAGTTGTTCTGCTTCTGTCTTTGCAGCTGGTTTCTGTAGATGCTGTTCAGCTGCTGATAACATCTGGCCTTTGAGCAGGCTCAAAAAATTTAAAGTTAATAATGCTAGATTCAGTTGCATATGTGGTATTCCATAGTCCCTGTTTTCCCCCCTCTGCTTTTGCAACTGCTGTTTCAGGGAGAGATTCATTCTTTCCACTATGACTTGTCCTTGAGGATTATATGGGATACCAGTAATGTGTTTAATATTCCATATAAAGAAAAATGTAGCTAGAGCTTGGCTAGTATGCCCTGGGGTGTTATCTGTTTTAATAGAAGCTGGAACGCCCATCACCACAAAACACTGTAAAAAGTGACATTTAACATAGGCAGATGACTCTCCTGATTGGCATGTAACCCAGACAAAGTGAGAAAAGGTGTCCACACATACATGTACATAAGCTAGTCTCCCAAACAAGGGAACATGTGTGACATCCATTTGCCAAAGAAATTTAGGTTCCAGTCCTCAAGGATTAACTCCTGTAAAAGATGAGGAATATACCATTTGGCAAGTTGGGCATCGCTGGATAATAGCTTTAGCTTCTTTCCAGGTAATGCTGTATCTGCATTTGAGACCAGAGGCATTAACATGAGTTAAATTGTGAAAGTGTCTAGCATTAGATATTGCGTTAGCAACTAGGTGATCAGCCATTTGATTCCCTTCAGTCAAAGGTCCTGGAAGAGGTGTATGAGCCCTAATGTGAGTGATATAAAAAGGGTGCATTCTACCCCAATTGCTGTTTGCAATTTGGTAAATAAAGTCATCAGTTGTTCATCTGTATGAAATCCTAACTGAACATTTTCAATTAACTCTGTGGAATGAACCACATATGGAGAATCAGAGATCACACTAATAGGCATATAAAAGCAGTCAATACCTCAATTACAGCTACAAGCTCCACTTTTTGAGCTGAAGTATAGGGTGTCTGGAAAACTTTCCTTTTTGATCCAGAAAAAGAAGCTTTACCATTACTAGATCCATCTGTAAAAACATTTTCAGCACCTTCAATTGATTTAAATTTAATTATTCTAGGGAGGATTCAGTTAGTTAATTTCAAAAATTGAAACAGTTTCATTTTGGGAAAATGATTATTGAGAATTGTTCAGTAACCAAGTCCTCTAAAGCCTCCAGTTTCTCTTTACTCAGTGGCCATTGTTCTA
Source organism: Trachypithecus francoisi (assembly GCF_009764315.1). Classification (NCBI taxonomy): domain Eukaryota; kingdom Metazoa; phylum Chordata; class Mammalia; order Primates; family Cercopithecidae; genus Trachypithecus; species Trachypithecus francoisi. Next base: position 8,081,714 of record NW_022681472.1, read on the forward strand.
TCCAAATTGGCTTATCTGTTAACTATTTTAGAGGTATAGGTTCTGGAATTTTAACAATGTCCACCATCAAAAATGATGTCCTAAACCTTGGTGGGAACTTTGTCTTTCCGCTTGAAGCAGTTCCTTCAAACCTTGCAAATTTTTTCCTAGTCCCATACCAGGAACATACCCCATTTCATGCATCATATGTGGACTTTGAGGGTTGTATAATTGTTCAGCAATTGGAACTTGTGCTCCTGTTCATCGTAATAAATCTCTTCCCCATAAGTTTATAGGTACAGAAGTTATAATTGATTGAATAGTCCCAAGTTGTCCATCGGGCCCTTCACAATGCAAAATATTACTTTGATATACTTCAGGGACTTTACCAGCTCCAACTATGTTAAATTGAGTGGGATGAATTGGCCACATGGATGGCCAGGGCTGTAGAGAAATGATTGAAATGTCCACTCCGGTATCTACCAAACCTTTAAATTTCTTTCCCTGAATAGTTATTTCTCAGGTAGGATGTTTATCAGTAATTTGATTTACCCAATAAGCTGCTTTGCCTCATTTATTTGTGTTTCCAAATCCTCCTGTTCATTTAATTTCACTTTTCCCCATTTCCACATACAGCACAATTAGGAGTGTGCTATATGCTCTCCTGGCTCTGCTTTCCAGGGAACAGAAGTAGATATAACAATTTGAATTTCCCCATTGTAATCTGAATCAATGACTCCTGTTTGTACTTAAACTTAAATTAGACCTTCATAGAAGTAATCCTATCGTCCCCACTGGTAAGGGTCCACAGACCCCTGTTGGGAATTTTTGCGGGGGTTCCCCAGGCAGAAGGCTCACAGCTTTTGTGCAGCATAAACACCCCTCATGGCATTTCCCAAATTTAAAAGGAAAAGGCTCAAATGTAGCTGCAATATGTCCCTGTTAATCGGGTGGGTGTATTCTAACATGGAACTGCCAAGCCTCTAAATCACCCTCTCTTCTAACTTGCTGGATTCCTGCCTGAATAGAACTGAGAATGGTCACTCGAGGCACTGCTCGAACAGTCACTGGGGCAACTACTTTTCACCCGGGGTCCTCCAGAAAAGAAAGATCTGGAGGGTCAGGATACTCTTTTGCTTCAAAATAAGGAGGGGTGCAGAAAGGTAGGGATGAACCTCTTCCTCCTTTGCAGTGTTAGCTTTAGCTGGCAGATAAACCTGCTCTATTACTTCTTCTGTTACTTTGTTATACTCTCCTTCCTCCTCATCATTAGTGTGAAAAGTTTCCAAGGTGGAAGGAACCAGAGCCCACACTTGTCCCATTGTTATCCTGAAGCTTCCAAGCTTCCCTTCTTACTCACCATGGGGATTGCTTTAAGAATACTGGGGTGTCCTCCAGTTTAGTTTCATGTTTTCCAACCATTGCTCTGGTGACCCTTCGACCTGGGTTTGAGTTGCCACATATGGACGCCACTAGACCAGCTCGGTCATGGAGACCTTAACCCAGCGGCACTAGATGAATTAAAGATACGCACACAGAAATATAGAGTGTGATGTAGGAAATCAGGGGTCTCACAGCCTTCAGAGCTGAGAGCTCCAAACAGGGATTTACCCACATATTTATTGACAGCAAGCCAGTCATAAGAAATAAAGGAATGGGCTCTGGCTAGTTATCTGCAGCAGGAACATGTCCTTAAGGCACAGATCGCTCATGCTATTGTTTGTGGTTTAAGAACACCTTAAGGCCGGGCGCGGTGGCTCAAGCCTGTAATCCCAGCACTTTGGGAGGCCGAGACGGGTGGATCACGAGGTCAGGAGATCGAGACCATCCTGGCTAACACGGTGAAACCCCGTCTCTACTAAAAATACAAAAAACTAGCCGGGCGAGGTGGCGGGCGCCTGTAGTCCCAGCTACTCGGAGGCTGAGGCGGGAGAATGGCGTGAACCCGGGAGGCGGAGCTTGCAGTGAGCTGAGATCCGGCCACTGCACTCCAGCCTGGGTGACAGAGCAAGACTCCGTCTCAAAAAAAAAAAAAAAAAAAAAAAAGAACACCTTAAGCGGTTTTCCGCTCTGGGTGAGCCAGATGTTCCTTGCTGTCATTCCGATAACCAAAAACCTTCCAGTGTGGGCATGAAGGCCATCACAAGCATATCACAGTGCTGCAGAGATTTTGTTTATGGCCAGTTTTGGGGCCAGATTATGGCCAGATTTTGGGGCCTGTTCCCAACAACCTTGTCCCTCACATAATCTGTGCTGCTTATAACTCTAGTTATATTCTACATCCATCTCTAGAAATCTTGTTTCCTCTCCATAATGTCAATTTTAAGAAGGCCACTTTTTGACCAATGCTTTCTACTCATCTAAATCAACTTCCCTCATGTCTGAGTTCCCAACATTTCTTTGACCTCACTGGGGTTTATGGTCCTTTCAATTTCCTATAATCCTTCATGTTCTCACTTTCAGTGTCACCCCATTTAGATGTCGTGTTGTGTGATGGTAATTACTCCTTTGCCTGTACTCTCAACTACATTGCCTTATTTTCTCCTCTGCAGACAATTGACTGAGATTGGAGAAAAATGCTGACTGACTTTATTTTAAGTTGACAATCACTAATCCCAAGTAAACTTTCAGTGCTGCCTGGCAATCCCACTCTCTTTTCCAGTACTCATCACTTTCCCACTCTCATAGATGATTATTTTCCCTTCCCTGCTCTCCTAAAACCACCACCATCTCCATCATTATTGTTCTCAGCTGGTGACCTTGGTCTCTAATCCACTAAGAAAACTGAATCAACCATTGAGCCTCTACCAGCTGGATGGTACTCTAACACTTGGCTGCTACCAGGATGAGTGTGGGTCAAGTGTTTGCTTTCCCAGCTGATGCCAACCCCTTCACTTGTCTACCAGACCCTATCCCCAGTCATAAACTCAATGATGCTGCTTCTGTTTTCTGATTCTTTCTCCTGCTTCAACATATTTTCCTCACTATGTCAGATTATTCACACTGGCATACAGAAATGTTAGATGTCTTTCAAAATTTATTAAAAACTTCCATTGATGCCATTTTTCCCTTACCATTAAGTGTGAAGTCAGGTGTAGATACTCTTTACTGAGTTGAGGAAGCTCCCTCTGTTCCTAGTTTCGTAAGGGTTTTTACTATGAATGGCTATGGGATTTTGCCAAATGCCTTTTCTGCATCAATAGATATGATCAATTGATATGACCTTCTCTTTTTTCAATCTTCCATATCTTGGCAAATGGCACCTTAATCTCTCCAGCCACTCAAGTCAAAAATCCTTAGTGTCACAGTTGACTTTGGCTTTTCTCCCATGTTCTATGTCCAGTTTGTTGGCAAAGCCTATCATCTCCAACTTCAAAATATATCCAAGGCTTGTCATGTCTCAGCCACTCCACTGCTACCATCCCAGTCAAAACCACCACCACCTCTTGTGTAATGGTATCTCTGCCCTATTTCTTTCTTCCATCTGAATTTCACACTGTCAACTTTTCAATCTGGAAAATTAAGTATGGAACTCTCAGTAAACACTCTTGTTCTATTTTCTCTATTTACATAGCACAAATAAATGTTAGGACTTGGGGCATTTGAAATTTTCATGTGCTTAAAATTTTAAATTTCATAATTTTCTACTTTAATGGCTTCCTAAAGTAATCTGATTCTCATGGCACACGTTCTTAAAGTTCACTTTAAATTGGAACAACCTTTCAATTGCTCAAATTAATACTTTTAGTTCAATGACATTGCCTTCAGAGACAAAGTAAATTTAAAGCAATTTAAGTGAAAGCAACAGAGGTTGAGTGAGGTTTTTGATAAATTCATTCACAATTTGTGACAGTGTATGATTGGTCTCATGAATTCTGTTCATTCAAGTTTTGGGAAAAGGGTAATGAAAATGCCCTGCAAGGTCAGCCAATCCATTCTCCATATCAGGGCAAAATATTTTTCTTCCAAATGAGCCCATCAAGCCTCTGCCATGCTGAGGCTTCCATCCTGGATCTCAGCATGGCAGGGATCATTCAGGCCATGGGAGCTGTCAGACCTTTTGATCTAAAGGCAGTTTAAAAAAAACCCACAGCAGCCCCACTCAACAAAGGCCATTTGTCTGCTTGACATCAAAATAGTCTAAGTTACAAGGATTGCAGTTTATCATCTTCATGGAGGGACTTTTTTCCCCTAGTTTGTCATTCCTCCCATCCAGCCATCTTACTAATACGTCCATGGTTTATCTGAACATTGTCTATTTTTTATTTCTTTATGCTTAACTTTTCTAATGTTTGAGTGCTTCCTTTCACTCATGCTGCCTCAAGAAGGAAGCCTGACTTCCCCTTTTGTGAGGCTATTAAAGCTAAGTGAAAGGCACTTGACGTCATCCTGCTTTCACTGCTGCAATGATAGCTTTTTGTTGGGAAGTAATTTTTAAATTATGTAAAGTCTATCATAAAAAAACACCAATTTATGCAACATGGAAAATTAAGAAACATTCATATTTTGTAATAGTTCTTAACTTTTTAAAGAAAAAAATGAAAATTCACCATAAACTCAAAATTGTCTTTGTAACTCCCAAAGCCATGTCCCTCCCTCCTCTCTGGATCATTTATGTAAGTTTAACATGAATCCTTCTAAGTCATCTTTTTGTTCTAACTATTTGTCTTTCTATCCATCAGCAGTAGATATGCTGAAGTGTCTATAATTTTGCTGATCTTTTTGTTTGTCCCTGTGCCTATAGCCTATACTGTGTTTTATTACTTGGTTTCCTTCCTTCCTTTCCTTTCCTTTCCTTCCTTCCTTCCTTCCTTCCTTCCTTCCTTCCTTCCTTCCTTCCTTCCTTCTCTCTCTCTCTTACCCCCCCCTTACTTCCTTCCTTTCTTCCTTTTTTTTTTTTTTTGAGATGGACTCTTGCTCTGTCACCCAGGCTGGAGTGCAGTGGCACCATCTTGGCTCACTGCAAGCTCTGCCTCCCAGGTTCATGCCATTCTCCCACCTCAGCCTCCTGTGTAGCTGGGACTACAGGCACCCACCACCATGCCCATCTAATTTTTTTTGTATTTTTAGTAGAGACGGGGTTTCACCATGTTAACCAGCATGGTCTCAATCTCCTGACCTCGTGTTCCGCCCCTCTTGGCCTCCCAAAGTGCTGGGATTACAGGCATGAGCCACTGCACCGGCTTTCTTTCTTCTCTCTCTCTCTCTCTCTCTTTTTTCTTTCTTTCTTCTTCTTTTTTTTTCTCAAGAGTCTTGCTCTGTCACCCAGGCTGGAGTGCAGTGATGCAGTCATGGCTCATTGCAGACTCAACCTCCTGGGCTCAAGCAATCCTCCCACCTCAGCCTCCCAAGTAACTGGGATTACAGGCCTGCACCACCAGAGCTAAATAATTTTTGTATTTTTTAAAAGACAGGGTTTCACCATATTGCCCAGGCTGATCTCGAACTCCTGGGCTCAAGTGATCCACCTGCCTTGGCCTCTCAAAGTGTTAGGATTACAGGCGTGAGCCACCACCCCTTGCAAGTTTCCTACTTTTTTTTTTTTTTAAGTGTTCTTGATGTCAAGCCGGATCTTTTTTTGTTTGCTTGTTTTCTTTCCAATAACTTAACTATTCTTAGAACTTTATTTTTTATTTTTATTTTTATTTTTTATTTTTTATTTCTTTTGTCACCCAGGCTGGAGTGCGGTGACGCAATCTCGGCTCACTGCAAGCTCTGCCTCTCAGGTTCATGCCATTCTCCTGCCTCAGCCTCCCGAGTAGCTGGGACTACAGGCACCCACCACCATGCCTGGCTAATTTTTTGTGTTTTTGGTAGATACAGGGTTTCATCGTGTTAGCCAGGATGGTCTTGATCTCCTGACCTCATGATCTGCCCGCCTTGGCCTCCCAAATTGCTGGGATTACAGGCGTGAGCCACTGTGCCCAGCCAGGACTTTATTTTTTAAATAAAATTTTAGAATCTGTCAAGTTCTGCAGGATTTTGATGGAAACTCACTGAATAAATAGTTTAAACTGCCTTCCTAGTCAACAGTATAATGTATCTCATGACCTGCTCAGATCTCTTTTGTCCTTCATAATGATTAACATCTTCATTTCATTCATTAAGTTTTATTTGTTTGCCTTTAAAAAAGGATTTATGCCCTTTTATAGCAACTCCCATGTATAGCATTGTTTCTGTAGGGGAAATTCACCTCAAGTTCCACCTAGGTAAAAAGCAACTTTGGGAATATCAAGTGCTTGGCCTCAGAGATGGAGAGGGCTCAGTGGCCGCACCTAAGGCAGAGGAGTGCAGCAGGCTCCTTCTGTTGCAGTTGGTTCCTGGAGTGCCCTTCCTCTGGACCAGTGATGGAGGCTGGGCTTCTTTGGAGATCCATAGTCTTTCAGGACCTCCACTTCCTTTCCCTGCCACCTGTTTCCATGTATCTGGAATGGGGAAATGGTAAGGAATGTTTTACTGTAACCCTCTAGGAATAGGACAAGAGATTTATTATTATTATTATTATTATTATTTTGAGACAGAGTTTTGCTCTTGTTGCCCAGGCTGGAGTGCAATGTCGCGATCTCGGCTCACCACAACCTCCGCCTCCCAAGTTCAAGCGATTCTCCTGCCTCAGCCTCCCAAGTAGCTGGGATTACAGGCATGCACCACCATGCCTGGCTAATTTTGTATTTTTATTAGAGACGGGCTCCATGTTGGTCAGGCTGGTCTCGAGCTCCCGACCTCAGGTGATCCATCCGCCTCGGCCTCCCAAAGTGCTGGGGTTATAGGCATGAGCCACTGCACCTGGCCAATAGGTGGTATTAAGCTTATTGACATTTAATCATGATTCATGAATTTGTCAAAGGCTCACTCATTCAGAACAAAAATAACTTGTGCATAGTTTCACCTCTGGACCTAGAAAGCTAGCCCTTTATCAGGCGAGCAGTTTCACATACACTTGGCTGACAGCACTGGTTATACATTTGAATCTTCTACTTTGTAAGTAATTAGTCTCCTATGGCTTTTTATGAGTAAATTAAGCGAAAGGTCACCTTGAAAGAAAAATATCTCATAGTCTGCCAAAACTTGGAATTGGTTGGCACAGAAATGCATGATTAAAACATCAAAGTGTAGGTAAGTTATGGTTTTAGCTTTTTTTCTTGTATAGACACAAGGCTATTATTGTTCATAATGAACATGTAAGACCTCAGCTTTTGTGAGTGTGGAAAATTAGGTCAACATTTTTTCTTTAATATACATCTGGCTAATTATGTTGAGTTCAGCCTTCCAGAATAAGGATAAAAATATTTCTAAAGAAAGAAATGTAAGAAGCAGCCAGAGCGAGTAAGAAAGGCCCAGGGGAGTGCCATAGTGGAGTCCTTCCTCTCATGCAGGCACTGGGCCAGGCGCTGCCCTTTGTTATCTCGGGGAGAAAGGAGAGCAGGGACTGAAAAGCTTTGGGAAGGAAATGGCCCTCTCTCAGTTGCAACCTGTTCTTTCCACTGATAATCTTGCATTACCCTATAACCTACCATCTTCACAGGCCAACAGCAAGGCAGACTGGAGGAGAATACGTTATCTTTATTTATTTATTTATTTATTTATTTTGAGACAGGGTCTTACTCTGTTACCCAGGCTGGAGTGCAATGGTGCAATCTCCGATCACTGCAACCTCTGCCTCCCGGATTCAAGTGATTCACCTGCCTCAGCCTTCCAAGTAGCTGGGATTACAGGCACCAACCACCACACCTGGCTAATTTTGTATTTTTAGTAAATATGGAGTTTCACCATGTTGGCCAGGCTGGTCTTGAACTCCTGACCTCAAGCGATCCACCCGCCTCAGCCTCCCAAAGTGCTGGGGTTACAGACGTGAGCCACCGTGCCTGTCCTGTCCTCATTTTAAATAAAAGGGAAAAAGCATAGACCATGTGCTAAGAGGAGAATTCCAGAGCGATTATGGGCCTTAAACCTGATTTCCCTGGTTTGCCCAGGCTTTTCATGCTTGCAGTGAGAAAACTTGTGAATCTGCTTTTCCTATTATAAAATATTGTTCACGTTAATTAAAAAACTGCTTACTGAGTACACTTTAGGTGCAACGTGGGGTGGCAGGTGAGAGAGAGGATTAAGAGAAGATCTCTGTGCTCAGGACATAGACATCTGCTGGGGGATAAACACAATGACCCACCCTACCAAGAAGAAGATGAGACATGCCCAAAAAGGGACAAGTGCTAATTCTGAGGAAGGACTTACAGAAAGCTTTCAGGAACGGTCCTGGTGGGTGGGAGATGAGGAACAGTGACGTCAGACAAAAGGACTAAAGAAATACAAGGAGGCACAGAAGTTCAAGGCTTCGCCAGGGAGTTGTGACAGACAGGTCTAGCTGGCTGGCCATCTGGGAGTGTAGGTTGAAATAGGCTGGACAGGCATCTGCATCTGGACTTTAGCAGGTTTTGAATGCCAAGAAGAGCAGAAGTGAGAATTTCAGTAAAGACTTTCAAATAGGGGAGTGGCATAACTACATTTTGTGATTAAGGAAGTAATTCTGGAGTCAGTGTAAAGGATGGACTGGAGAAGAGAGAGACTGGAAGCAGAGGACCTGTCAGGAGGCCATTGTTGTCAATAGTCTCGGTGAGAAGCTCTGTGGAAACAAAGTAGATATGAACAGGGAAGCAAGCATGATCTTTGGAAAAGTATGTCAAGGCTGGTAGAAAGAGCTTTGGGCATGGGCATTGGACACCTAGATTCTGCCACTTCCCAGCCATGAGATTAGGGCATGTCTCTTAAGTTGCTGAAATCAGTTTCTTCATCAGTAAAATGGAAGTGATATCCACCTTATGACAGAAGTTTTAGGAGAGCGCTTTGTACATTCTAAACTGCAATACCCATTGTGATATTCTTAAGTTTTGGAATTTTGAGACCATCTTATTGAACTATTTAACAGATACTTATTGAGTGCCTTTTGTAGGCTGGGCATTGTTTTAGCTTTTGGGGATCCAGCAGTGAATAAAACAAGTAAAATGGCCTACCCTCATGGAACTTATACATCATGGGGGGAGAGAAGAGAAACAAAAGGTATAAAATTATATTATAGAGTGTTGAGAGTAATGAGTGGTTAGGAGAAAAAAATAAAGATAAAAATGGGGATACAAAATGATGAGAGAGCATGATGAAATTTCAGATAAGGTGTCCTGGGCAGGTCTTTACTGTGACAGACTGGAAGGAAGTGAAGAAGGCAGAGTGCAGATGTCTGGGAAAGAGGCTTCAAGAAAGAGGAAACAGGAGGTGCAAGGTCCTGAGGCAAGAGTGTGCTTGGGGTATTGAGGAATAATAAGAAGACGTGCTTGGCTGGAACAGAGAGCTGAGAAGGCAGATCATGTAGAGCTTGTGGGATAGAGTGAGAACTTTGGCTTTCACCTCTGCTGAAAGAAGGAACTTCTGGAGGATTTTGAGCACAAGGACGATAAGGTCTGAGGTAGGTTTTAACTAGATACCTCTGACAGTAAGTTGAGAAGAGATGCAAGAGGTAAACACAAAAAAAGAGAGACCAGTTTGGAAGCTTTAAAAATGATTCAGGACACAGGTTATGATGTTTAAACCAGGGTGGGGGCATGGGGGTAGGGTGTGAGAAGTGTCCAAATCCCTGGTATGTATTGAAGGTGAGCTCACAGCATTTGCTGATAGACTCCAGATAAAGCGTAAGAGAAAGAAAAGCCAAGAATAACTACAAGATTAATTGTTCAAGGAAAAGTGCAGAGGGAGTTGGGTTGGGTGGGAATCTTAGCAGCTCCACATTGAATTTATTCTAACTGAGATCCTGAGTGGACATATGTGGCAGGCAGTTGACCATGAGTCTGGAGTTGGGGGAAAGCTCTTGAATGGTGAGGTAGAATCGAGGGTCATTAGCACAGAGCTGCTAAAAGGGGAAGTGAATTTAGCCAAAACAGTTTATTGACTAAGAATATAAAAGTGGTTTTTCAACTCACCAAGATTATGAATATGTAGGCAATGGCCAAACCGTATGTAAAAATGAAAACAACCCAATTGTCCCATAGATTGTTTTATTTTTACAAACATAGAAATTGACCATTTTGATCCTAAAGCTTGAAACTTAAATTTGTTTTATCAGAGTTCCTTCCTCAAGAAATGACCTCCCAGACCTCTCAAAAAGTATCAAAGAACAGAAACTCACCAGATCATCACATCCAGACAATGAGATGCCAGGCCTCTCATTTATTGTGATTGCTTCTTTACTCCTACCTAGTTCCTGTTTTCTTATACATTGTTACATTTCTTCCCTGCTATATAAACCCCTAATTTTAGTCAGTCACGGTGATGGATTTGATATTGATCTCCCATCTCTTGGCTGCAGCACCCGATTAAACCTTCTTCCTTGGCAATACTCATTGTCTCAGTGATTGGCTTTCTTCGTGGTGAGCAGCAGGATCTCGACTAAGCCCCTGGTGTTTCAGCAACAAAAATAGAAGTCTGGCCTATAATCTGCAGCAATCAGCCCAGGAAGCCAGCCTGCTATTATGTCGGACTTATAGTAAGTCAGGTGACTGTTTCTGGTTAACAATCCAGGATGCCAAACAATAGCCTCTATAGCCATCAGTCCCAAATGGCCAGAACTTGATGAATAACTGAAGTTTTCCCAATCATTGTCTCTACTTCCAACTTACGATCACCCAGAAAAAGCCAAATATTCTCCCCTAACCAATCACATAGGATGCCCCTTCTAGTCAGCTGCCTCCAGCTTTCTCAGGCGAATACCTCCACTCAGGGCACACCTGAAGCTTTCCTTTTCTCCACTCTACAGTGTCTCCACCTTTCTGCCTAACTTTGAGTCTCTGCTAAATTCAAGTGATACAAGTGTTTGACTTCCTTGCTACAGCAAACTCAGAGTAAATAGCCTTTGCTTTTCTCATTTGGGTGGTCTGTATTTATTTCCACATCTCCTATAGTATCTCTACATCATAGAGGAATGACCATTCTGGTAAAGAGAGTATACAGAATAAACATAGATCTATTTGGGACTACTTGGTGTATTAAATTCCCTCCAAAAAGAACACCCTAATATCTTTAGAAATCCCTTCCCCTTCCTTTTATGGCTTCCTATATATTTCCCTAAACTGTCATAGTTCAAAATGTTTAAACTTATTGTGTGCACCAAAGAACAAGTATAATGCTAAATTGGGTCTTTTCTACTATGAAACAGCTGAATACAAGCAATTAATCATGTGGTTAAGGAGTTGCCTTAATTTGGGTTATTTATACAGAAATAACTAGAACAGTATGGTCTATTTACTTTATGCTAATAAAGAGTTAAATTTGGCTTGGTCTAAATAATTTGTTAAAAATAGTTTCATCATGACAAAGGATATGTTTTTTTTTTTGAAACAGATAATTAGAGCAGCATATCTGTTTTGAAAAGCTTGTAAACACTACAGTAAAAAATTATGACTAGAATAGTTACATGGTTCATATATTAAACATTTTTTCTCCAAATAGTTATCCAAATTATTGAACTTTCTTTCATTGTCATTACGTTTCCACCCCAGATTTTAAGATTCTAAAGAAGCTGAGATTTTTTTTGCCACTGAAAAGGATCATGCTTTGAAATCAGAGTGGAACCAAAAAAACCTCCTATTTGGTTTGAGAAGATTTTGTTAGAGGCTTTGTTTCACTAAGGGCAAATAAATCCAGTGAGATAATGTACATAAAATAATTTTACAAGCTAAATGCTAATAACAGTGTATTTCACTGGATCTATAAGTCAGTCCTGTGAGCTATAGAAGACAGATACTATCATCTCTGCCTCAAGAGGGAGGGGACTGGGGGTGAGAGAAATTACAAGTTACAAGATTAGCCCAAAGAGGATTTGCCTCTAGTGGATCAAAGAGTCGAACTCAAATCTCCTGAAACCAAGTAAAGAATATTTTTTTTTGTCCCACTCTGATTTCAAACCATGATCCTTTTCAATGGCAATAAAATCTCAGCTTCTTTTTAATCTTAAAATATGATATGGAGGCCGGGCGCGGTGGCTCACTTCTCTAATCCCAGCACTTTGGGAGGCCGAGGCGGGCAGATCACCTGAGGTCACGAGTTCGAGACCAACCTGACCAACATGGAGAAACCCCGTCTCTACTAAAAATACAAAAATTAGCCGGGTGTGGTGGCGCATGCCTGTAATCCCAGCCACTCGAGAGGCTGAGGCAAGAGAATCACTTGAACCCGACTTGGAGTTGGAGGTTGCGGTGAGCAGAGATCATGCCATTGCACTCTAGCCTGGGCAACAAGAGCGAAACTCTGTCTCAAAAAATATATATATATACATATATGATATGGAAATGTAATGATAAGGAAAGAGTCAAATAATTTGGATAAGTATTTGGAAAAATATGTTTAACGTATGAACTTTGTAATTATCCTAGTCATAACTTTTGGTTATAATATTTGCAATTTGTCATCCCCTTCAAAAGACAAAATAACAATACATTTAGTCTGAAGATCTAATTGACTTTTTTATTTAATTCTAGAATCAGGCAGTACCTTATTATATGAAACAGAGTAAGTTTCCTGATGAGCTAAGCAGAGGAGGGTGGCTTTATAGGCAGAAAGGACTGAAGAAAACAGAAATAAACAATGACAAGCAGATTGGCCGTTTCAGTTACTTTCCCTATAAGTTTAAAACAGAGTGATTTTTCTTATGCCAGTTTGGGCAAACTGGGCCCCTCCCGATTGCTTGCTGTGAATCTCTTGTGTGTGTGTGTGTGTGTGTGTGTGTGTGTGTGTGTGTGTTTTGAGGCAGTCTTGGCTCTGTCGCCCAGGCTGGAGTCCTCTGGCTTGATCTCTGCTCACTGCAACCTCTGCCTCCCAGGTTCAAGCGATTCTCGTGCCTCAGCCTCCCAAGTGGCTGGGATTACAGGCACCTGCCACCAAGCCTGGCTAATTTTTGTAGTTTTAGTAGAGACGGGGCTTCACCATACTGGCCAGGCTGGTCTCAAACTTCTGACTTCAGGTGATCCACCCACATCAACCTCCCAAAGTGCTGAGATTCCAGGTGTGAGCCACCGCGCCTGGCCTCTTCTGCTGTTTGTTTTTTGAAAAACTGTCCCATTTCAGAGTTTCATAGTTAGTTTAATTATGTGGCAATTTGCATGAATGACTATCTTAGTCATTCTCCCATTGACCTGATGAATAGAACCTGGCTTCTTTCTAGTCATACTAATCTCCTTATCAAAGGAAGCTTGGCCACATCCATAGGTTTGTCTCCTAAACATACATTTTTATTCTTTACATGACCAGGCTGAGAATTTTCCAAATCTTTATGTTCTGCTTCCTTTCTGAATACTAATTCTGTCTTTAACTTGTTTCTCTCTTCTCACACTTCACAATAATCAGTTAAGGAAAGCCACACAGCATCCTGGACACACTGCTTAGTTATTTCTTCTACCAATGTCCTAGTGATGTAGGAGTTAAGAAGAAATTATTTAGGCAGATAGTGAGATATGGGAGTCCTTGGTAAGGTTTTCCTTTTAATGAAAAGCAGCCCCAGAATTGGTTTCTTTTCTAGCAAAAAGCAGCCTGTTGAGCTGCAGCCATAGACAAGCAAGCTGGAAGCTTCCATGGGTGAATGCCAGAAGTTGTGCCAACAGGAAAAGGCTACCTGGGACTAGGCATGTTCAAAATGGCCGCTCCATTTTCCCCTGTCTTCGCCAGCCACGTGTACAGTAAAGAGCAGACAACATTGCTGGGGCCAAGTGGAAAGCCCATTTGCATAACAAGATTAGGGTGAGGTGGCCAGCCTTCCCCATGAGCTATGTAAATTTCACACCTGGTCAAATGAATCTGTGGGCCCTATGTAATCAGACACTGCCTCCTGAAGTCTGTCTGTAAAATCCAGTGCACTCTGCTGCCTGCTGGAATTCCCATTCAGGCACCCCTTTCTTGTGAGGGAGAGCCTGCCTTCCTTCCTTTCTTCCTTCCTTCCTTCCTTCCTTCCTTCCTTCCTTCCTTCCTCCTTCCTTCCTTTCTTCCCTCCCTTCCTCCCTCCCTCCATCCCTCCCTCCCTCCTTCCTTCCTTTTTTTTCTTTCTTCTTCTTCTTCTTCTTCTTTTTTTTTTTTTTGAGATGGAGTCTCCTTCTGTTGCCCAGACTAGAGTGCAGAGGTGAGATCTCAGCTCGCTGCAAACTCTGCCTCCCTGGTTCACACCATTCTCCTGCCTTAGCCTCCCGAGTAGCTAGGACTACACGCGCCCTCCACCATGCCCGGCTAATTTTTTTGTATTTTTGGTAGAGACGGGGTTTCACCGTGTTAGCAAGGATGGTCTCGATCTCCTGACCTTGTGATCTGCCCGCCTCTGCCTCCCAAAGTGCTGGGATTACAGGCGTGAGCCAGCTTGCCTGGCCCTTTCTCTTTCTTTTGCCTGTTAAACCTCCGCTTCTAAACTCACTCCTTGTGTGTGTCCATATCCTTAATTTTCTTGGCACCAGATGATGAACCTCGGGTATTTACCCCAGACAACAAGGCCACTTCACTAGCTCATCCCTCTTAAATTCTGCCTTTTACAAAGCAGTAGGACACGGACACAATTCAGCCAAATTCTTTGCCACTTGTAACAAGGATGATATTTCCTCCAGTTTCCAATAAGATATTCCTCATTTTGATCTAAGACCTCATCAGAATGGCCTTTATTGTTTATATTTCTACCAGCATTTTGATCATGCCCACTTAGCTAATCACTAAGAAGAGAGAGGCTCTCTCTACAGCTCTCCTCTTCTTCTGAGTCCTCACTAGAATCGCCCTTAGTTTCCTTTCATGGAAATATAGGCTTATTCTAGCATGCACTTCAAAACTGTTTCAGCCTCTACCCATTACTCACAGTTTCAAAGTTGTGTCCATGTTTTTAGGTATTTGTTATAGAACTACTCTACTTGTTGGTACCAATTTCTTAGCCTGTTTGTGGTGCTATAAAAAATGCCCAAGACTGGATCACTTATAAAGAACAGAAATTTATTTATTTATTTATTTTATTTTATTTTTTTGAGACGGAGTCTCGCTCTGTCCACCAGGCTGGAGTGCAGTGGCGCTATCTCGGCTCACTGCAAGCTCCGCCTCCCAGGTTCCCGCCATTCTCCTGCCTCAGCCTCCCGAGTAGCTGGGACTGCAGGCGCCTGCCACAGTGCCCGGATTTTTTTGTATTTTTAGTAGAGACGGGGTTTCAACGTCGTCTTGATCTCCTGACCTTGTGATCCACCCGCCTCAGCCTTCCAAAGTGCTGGGATTACAGGCGTGAGCCACCGCGCCCGGCCAGAAATTTATTTCTTATGTTTCTGGAGTTGGGGTATCCAAGACCAAGGTGCTGGCAATGGTTTATGGAGAGGGTTGCTCTCTGCTTCCAAGATGGACATGGCAGAAAGCAGAAGGGCAAGAGGCCAAATGCTGTGCAAAGCGTCTTTTATTTATTTATTTTACTTTAAGTTCTGGGATACCTGTGCAGAATGTGCAGGTTTGTTACATAGATATACGTGTACCTTCATGGTTTGCTACACCTGTCAACCCGTCATCTAGGTTTTAAGCCCCGCATGCATTAAGTATTTGTCCTAATGCTCTCCCTCCCCTTCCCACCCACTCCCCCCGACAGGCCCTGGTGTGTGTTGTTCCCCTCCCTGTGTCTACGTGTTCTCATTGTTCAGCTCCCAATTATGAGTGGGAACATTTGGTGTTTGTTATTCTGTTCCTGTGTTAGTTTGCTGAGAATGATGGGCAAAGCCTCTTTTATAAAGACCTTAATTCCATTCACTAGGGCTCTGCCCTTATGACTTAATCACCTCTTAAAGGCCCCACCTGTTAAGGTATCATCTTGGTGATCAAATTTCAACACATGACTTTTGAGGGGACATAAACATTTAAAGCACAGCTGACTGCATTCTGGTTTGGTCTAGCATACTGGGGCCTACTGCAGGATGCTAGTCCAAAACTAGCTTCCCATAAACTTTGTTTAAGATCACTGCTGAGGGGGCGGAGCAAGATGGCCGAATAGGAACAGCTCCAGTCTCCAACTCCCAGTGCTAGCGACACAGAAGACTGGTGATTTCTGCATTTTCAAATGAGGTACTGGGTTCATCTCACTAGGGAGTGCCAGACAATTGGTGCTGGTCAGCTGCTGCAGCTCGACCAGCGAGAGCTAAAGCAGGGCGAGGCATCTCCTCACCTGGGAAGCGCAAGGGGGAAGGGAATCCCTTTTCCTAGCCAGGGGAACTGAGACACACAACACCTGGAAAATTGGGTAACTCCCACCCCAATACTGTGCTTTAAGCAAACGGGCACACCAGGAGATTATATCCCACACCTGGCTGGGAGGGTCCCACAGCCACGGAGCCTCCCTCATTGCTAGCACAGCAGTGTGCGATCTAACTGCAAGGCAGCAGTGAGGCTGGGTGAGGGGCACCCGCCATTGCTGAGGCTTAAGTAGGTAAACAAAGCCATGGGGAAGCTGGAACTGGGTGGAGCTCACAGCAGCTCAAGGAAGCCTGCCTGTCTCTGTAGACTCCACCTCTGGGGACAGGGCACAGCTAAACAACAACAACAACAACAGAAGCAGCAGAAACCGCTGCAGATGCAAACATCTCTGTCTGACAGCTTTGAAGAGAGCAGTGGATCTCCCAACACGGAGGTTGAGATCTGAGAAGGGACAGACTGCCTGCTCAAGTGGGTCCCTGATCCCTGAGTAGCCTAACTGGGAGACATCCCCCACTAGGGGCAGACTGACACCCCACACCTCACACGGTGGAGTACACCCTTGAGAGGAAGCTTCCAAAGTAAGAATCAGACAGGTACACTCGCTGTTCAGCAATATTCTATCTTCTGCAACCTCTGCTGCTGATACCCAGGCAAACAGTGTCTGGAGTGGACCTCAAGCAATCTCCAACAGACCTACAGCTGAGGGTCCTGACTGTCAGAAGGAAAACTAACAAACAGGAAGGACATCTACACCAAAACCCCATCAGTACGTCACCATCATCAAAGACCAGAGGCAGATAAAACCACAAAGAGGGGGAAAAAGCAGGGCAGAAAAGCTGGAAATTCAAAAAATAAGAGCACAGATCTCCCCCTGCAAAGGAGCGCAGCTCATCGCCAGCAACGGATCAAAGCTGGACGGACAATGACTTTGATGAGATGAGAGAAGAAGGCTTCAGTCCACCAAACTTCTCAGAGCTAAAGGAGGAATTACGTACCCAGTGCAAAGAAACTAAAAATCTTGAAAAAAGAGTGGAAGAATTGACAGCTAGAATAATTAACGCAGAGAAGGTCATAAATGAAATGACAGAGATGAAAACCATGACACAAGAAATACGTGACAAATCCACAAGCTTCAGTAACCGACTCGATCAACTGGAAGAAAGAGTATCAGCGATTGAGGATCAAATGAATGAAATGAAGCGAGAAGAGAAACCAAAAGAAAAAAGAAGAAAAAGAAATGAACAAAGCCTGCAAGAAGTATGGGATTATGTAAAAAGACCAAATCTACGTCTGATTGGGGTGCCTGAAAGTGAGGGGGAAAATGGAACCAAGTTGGAAAACACTCTTCAGGATATCATCCAGGAGAACTTCCCCAACCTAGTAGGGCAGGCCAACATTCAAATTCAGGAAATACAAAGAACGCCACAAAGATACTCCTCCAGAAGAGCAACTCCAAGACACATAATTGCCAGATTCAGCAAAGTTGAAATGAAGGAAAAAATCTTAAGGGCAGCCAGAGAGAAAGGTCGGGTTACCAACAAAGGGAAGCCCATCAGACTAACAGCAGATCTCTCAGCAGAAACTCTACAAGCCAGAAGAGAGTGGGGGCCAATATTCAACGTTCTTAAAGAAAAGAATTTTAAACCTAGAATTTCATATCCAGCCAAACTAAGTTTCATCAGTGAAGGAGAAATAAAATCCTTTACAGATAAGCAAATGCTTAGAGATTTTGTCACCACCAGGCTTGCCTTACAAGACACCCTGAAGGAAGCACTAAACATGGAAAGGAACAACCGGTACCAGCCATTGCAAAAACATGCCAAAATGTAAAGACCATCGAGGCTAGGAAGAAACTGCATCAACTAACAAGCAAAATAACCAGTTAATATCATAATGGCAGGATCCAGTTCACACATAACAATATTAACCTTAAATGTCAATGGACTAAATGCTCCAATTAAAAGACACAGACTGGCAAACTGGATAAAGAGTCAAGACCCATCAGTCTGCTGTATTCAGGAGACCCATCTCACATGCAGAGACATACATAGGCTCAAAGTAAAGGGATGGAGAAAGATCTACCAAGCAAATGGAGAACAAAAAAAAAGCAGGGGTTGCAATCCTAGTCTCTGATAAAACAGACTTTAAACCATCAAAGTTCAAAAGAGACAAAGAAGGCCATTACATAATGGTAAAGGGATCAATTCAACAGGAAGAGCTAACTCTCCTAAATATATATGCACCCAATACAGGAGCACCCAGATTCATAAAGCAAGTCCTTAGAGACTTACAAAGAGACTTAGACTCCCATACAATAATAATGGGAGACTTCAACACCCCACTGTCAACATTAGACAGATCAACGAGACAGAAAGTTAACAAGGATATCCAGGAATTGGACTCATCTCTGCAGCAAGCAGACCTAATAGACATCTGTAGAACTCTCCACCCCATATCAACAGAATATACATTCTTTTCAGCACCACATCACACTTATTCCAAAATTGACCACATAATTGGAAGTAAAGCACTCCTCAGCAAATGTACAAGAACAGAAATTATAAGAAACTGTCACTCAGACCACAGTGCAATCAAACTAGAACTCAGGACTAAGAAACTCAATCAAAACCGCTCAACTATGTGGAAACTGAACAACCTGCTCCTGAACGACTACTGGGTACATAACGAAATGAAGGCAGAAATAAAGATGTTCTTTGAAACCAATGAGAACAAAGATACAACATACCAGAATCTTTGAAACACATTTGAAGCAGTGTGTAGAGGGAAATGTATAGCACTAAATGCCCACAAGAGAAAGCTGGAAAGATCTAAAGTTGACACTCTAACATCACAATTAAAAGAACTAGAGAAGCAAGAGCAAACACATTCAAAAGCTAGCAGAAGGCAAGAAATGACTAAGATCAGAGAAGAACTGAAGGAGATAGAGACACAAAAAACCCTCCAAAATATCAGTGAATCCAGGAGTTGGTTTTTTGAAAAGATCAACAAAATTGACAGACCGCTAGCAAGACTAATGAAGAAGAAAAGAGAGAAGAATCAAATAGACGCAATACAAAATGATAAAGGGGATATCACCACCAACCTCACAGAAGTACAAACTAACATCAGAGAATACTATAAACACCTCTACACAAATCAACTAGAAAATCTAGAAGAAATGGATATTTTCCTGGACACTTACACTCTTCCAAGACTAAACCAGGAAGAAGTTGAATCCCTGAACAGACCAATAGCAGGCTCTGAAATTGAGGCAATAATTGATAGCCTACAAACCAAAAAAAGTCCAGGACCAGATGGATTCACAGCTGAATTCTACCACAGGTACAAGGAGGAGCTGGTACCATTCCTTCTGAAACTATTCCAATCAATAGAAAAAGAGGGAATCCTCCCTAACTCATTTTATGAGGCCAACATCATCCTGATACCAAAGCCTGGCAGAGACACAACAAAAAAAGAGAATTTTAGACCAGTATCCCTGATGAACATTGATGCAAAAATCCTCAATAAAATACTGGCAAACCGGATTCAGCAGCACATCAAAAAGCTTATCCACCATGATCAAGAGGGCTTCATCCTGGGATGCAAAGCTGGTTCAACATTCGCAAATCAATAAACGTAATCCAGATATAAACAGAACCAAAGACAAGAACCACATGATTATCTCAATAGATGCAGAAAAGGCCTTTGACAAAATTCAACAGCCCTTCATGCTAAAAACGCTCAATAAATTCGGTATTGATGGAACGTACCTCAAAATAATAAGAGCTATTTATGACAAACCCACAGCCAATATCATACTGAATGGGCAAAAACTGGAAAAATTCCCTTTGAAAACTGGAGCAAGACAGGGATGCCCTCTCTCACCACTCCTATTCAACATAGTGTTGGAAGTTCTGGCTAGGGCAATCAGGCAAGAGAAAGAAATAAAGGGTATTCAGTTAGGAAAAGAAGAAGTCAAATTGTCCCTGTTTGCAGATGACATGATTGTATATTTAGAAAACCCCATCGTCTCAGCCCAAAATCTCCTTAAGCTGATAAGCAACTTCAGCAAAGTCTCAGGATACAAAATTAATGTGCAAAAATCACAAGCATTCTTATACACCAGTAACAGACAAACAGAGAGCCAAATCATGAATGAACTTCCATTCACAATTGCTTCAAAGAGAATAAAATACCTAGGAATCCAACTTACAAGGGATGTCAAGGACCTCTTCAAGGAGAACTACAAACCACTGCTCAGTGAAATCAAAGAGGACACAAACAAATGGAAGAACATACCATGCTCATGGATAGGAAGAATCAATATCGTGAAAATGGCCATACTGCCCAAGGTGATTTATAGATTCAATGCCATCCCCTTCAAACTACCAATGACTTTCTTGACAGAATTGGAAAAAACTGCTTTAAAGTTCATATGGAACCAAAAAAGAGCCCACATTGCCAAGACAATCCTAAGTCAAAAGAACAAAGCTGGAGGCATCAGGCTACCTGACTTCAAACTGTACTACAAGGCTACAGTAACCAGAACAGCATGGTACTGGTACCAAAACAGAGATATAGACCAATGGAACAGAACAGAGTCCTCAGAAATAATACCACACATCTACAGCCATCTGATCTTTGACAAACCTGAGAAAAACAAGAAATGGAGAAAGGATTCCCTATTTAATAAATGGTGCTGGGAAAATTGGCTAGCCATAAGTAGAAAGCTGAAACTGGATCCTTTCCTTACTCCTTATACGAAAATTAATTCAAGATGGATTACAGACTTAAATGTTAGACCTAATACCATAAAAATCCTAGAAGAAAACCTAGGAAATACCATTCAGGACATAGGCATGGCAAGGACTTCATGTCTAAAACACCAAAAGCAACGGCAACAAAAGCCAAAATTGATAACTGGGATGTAATTAAACTAAAGAGCTTCTGCACAGAAAAAGAAATTACCATCAGAGTGAACAGGCAACCTACAGAATGGGAGAAATTTTTGCAATCTACTCATCTGACAAAGGGCTAATATCCAGAATCTACAAAGAACTCAAACAAATTTACAAGAAAAAAACAAACAACCCCATCAAATGTGGGCGAAGGATATGAACAGACATTTCTCAAAAGAAGACGTGCATACAGCCAAGAGATACATGAAAAAATGCTCATCATCACTGGTTGTCAGAGAAATGCAAATCAAAACCACAATGAGATACCATCTCACACCAGTTAGAATGGCAATCATTAAAAAGTCAGGAAACAACAGGTGCTGAAGAGGATGTGGAGAAATAGGAACACTTTTACACTGTCGGTGGGATTGTAAACTGGTTCAACCATTGTGGAAAACAGTATGGCGATTCCTCAAGGACCTAGAATTAGAAATACCATTTGATGCAGCCATCCTATTACTGGGTATATGCCCAAAAGATTATAAATCATGCTGCTATAAAGACACATGCACACGTATGTTTATTGCGGCACTATTCACAATAGCAAAGACTTGGAATCAACCCAAATGTCCATCAGTGACAGACTGGATTAAGAAAATGTGGCAGATATACACCATGGAATACTATGCAGCCATAAAAAGGATGAGTTTGCATCCTTTGTAGGGACATGGATGCAGCTGGAAACCATCATTCTTAGCAAACTATCACAAGAAGAGAAAACCAAACACCGCATGTTCTCACTTATAGGTGGGAACTGAACAATGAGATCACTTAGACTCGGGAAGGGGAACATCACACACCGGGGCCTATCATGG
The DNA here is from genome assembly GCF_009764315.1 of Trachypithecus francoisi. Lineage (NCBI taxonomy): Eukaryota > Metazoa > Chordata > Mammalia > Primates > Cercopithecidae > Trachypithecus > Trachypithecus francoisi. Next base: position 8,103,690 of record NW_022681472.1, read on the forward strand.
GGAGGAGGGAGGGAGGAGGGGGGAGGGATTGCATTGGGAGTTATACCTGATGTAAATGACGAGTTGATGGGTGCTGACGAGTTGATGGGTGCAGCACACCAACATGGCACAAGTATACATATGTAACAAACCTGCATGTTATCCACATGTACCCTAGAACTTAAAGTATTAAAAAAAAAAAAAAGATCACTGCCAGTTCCTATTCATATGCTGTACCTCAAGGAACCCTAGACATATTTTAAACATGTCTTGTCCTCATGGGGCATAAGAGATGGAAGCCTTTGCTGTCCTTGGCAGCAGCCTCACATCTTCCTTTGTTTGGTTGCTGGTTGGGAGCAGATGAATGCCAGCCTGTAGAGATTTCCCCTTGTGCTGAGAAACCTACAGAGCATGTACTGAGTCACACTAATGAGATCTGAAAACACCCAATGCACGAGGACAGGAACAAAAGACTATTAAGAGATACATACATTATAATATCCAAAAACAAAATTTGAGAAGTGAAATCACTGCATTTATGAAGGGCTAAGTGTACCTGTGCATTGTCTCCAGAGCCTCCCAACTCGTACTAGTACTCCACTCCGATATTTACGGGGGGATAGAACATGCCCTCTGGGAGAAAACAGCCCATCTCCTCTGTCAAAGGCGTGCACTTAATGGGAGACCTTTCAGTGTTCTTTTATGTATAAAAACAATTGAGATTCACCAAAGCAAAGAATGTTCTCTCACTAATTAGGGCTTCCGTTGCCAACATTTCTACAAAGCTGGAGATCGTGTTTTCCCCCTAATTAGTGGCCTTCAGATGTGTTTGTGGTTGAAGCCTCTAGAATTGTCAGAGGATCTGGCTGCTCCGTTGCTTTGTGTCTCTCTGGAGGCACGCCATGAGTCAAGGGTGCCCTGGCGTCTTTTTTCTCAGAGCTGTGTGGCTTCCATCATGGACACAAAGTAAGGCAAAAAAATTCTTCAGCATCTTGCAGAATCTACAAATGACAGCTTCTAACTGATCCTGTTTATCATCCCCCAAATGCGTTAGCAACACTGCTAGTTAACTATCTATATAAAATTATCTAAAGACATAAATACATCTCATGTGTACACTGATGCAGCTGTTTTATTTTATGAATACTTAACTCCTGACCTGGGGAAAATGTTAATGCATGATCTAGAATGCAATATAATCTTTAAGCTAGCTTTTGAAATCTTAGCTTTCATTATGCATAATCACATACATCTTTTTAACACAGATTTTGGCCTAGAATTGTGCTGCTAAATATATTTTGCTGCAGATAGACCCTACTGCATAATTACTCCATTGTTCTTATAAATGACAGATTTACTTCAAAAGGCAATAAATAAAATGTTAAAATCATAATGAGTCTTGTTTTGAAGTGGTATCAGTCTTTTTAAAATTAAAAGTAACTTCTAGAAGTTATCTTATTATCCCTTGTTTAAAAATTACTTGGGAGGCTATTAGACTGTAGTTGTTCTAACTCCTAGTTTGTTTGTACACAAATTGAATATTCATTATGAATGGTCATATTCCAGGTAAGTCAGAATACATCAACTAGCCTCAAACTAGGGGCTTTCCACTGGAGTGATCCAAATATATCTACTGTTTCACTCTAACTAATCAAAATACTCTTTTTCGCTTCTGAGTTCACCTCATAGAAGCCGATCTTCCCCCACCCCACCTCCTTACTGTAGCCCTAAGATACTTATGGTCTACCAGTGCCTGATTTATGAGTCACTGTTTGCTCAAATAAACTCTTTAATATATTAATATGCCTCAGTTTATCCTTTAACACTCTCATGAAAATGCACAAATATAATGCCCTCATTAAAAAGTGGAATACGACAGTATTTTATGGTAGCAGTGAAGCAAAAACAGTATCATTTGTTTTTCAATTTCTGTACCTGACATGCTGGAGAAGTTGGTTGTGAGTTATTTTGAATTGCTGATGTGAAATGTACTACACAAAATGGTGTCACTCTGGTTCAGAGATCTAAAGTGGAGTTGGGAAGCCATTCTAAGAACTGCCTGCACATTCTGCAAACTTGCAACAAACAAACATAAAAAAGCAGAAATTTGCCTTGTACCCTTGAATTGGGCCAAACTGCAACGATACAACACTGTAGAAAACTGCTGGATTTTTCCAGCACTGCAACTTCTGAACAACCACCAATGAATTATGGACTTGTGTACTGGCCAACCACTGCCATCAATGATAATTCTTTGAAAACAACTTGTATAATCATACTTAGCTTCCTTTTCATTTCTCTTAAAAATCCCTACTCTCCTCCATCTCTTTGGAATACAGTTTGGCATCTAGCTGAATCTGTGTCTCCTAAATTGCAATAAATTCTTGTCTTACTGCATTGCAGCTTGGTTTTTTGCCTCTTCTTAGTTGACAGTGGAATTATGATTGCTCCAATAGTTCAACAAAATAGGCATTACTAAAAATATTGAGTAAGGTTTGTGAATTAGTTTTTTTATATGAATAATTACTTATTTTTGGGTTTTATAATTATTTGAATATTTTTCATCTTTGATTTTTGCAGGCACAGACCACATCAGGCTATTTTAAATCATGTCAGAGCTTCTGTAGATCTTTATCTAGTACTTAGAGATCACAAATCAGAAGAGGGTGAGGGACTGACTATACAAATGGAAAATGGTCAGACTATATATAAACATAAAACTTTGACCTGCAACCTGCAACTACTTCCTCAGAATATCAATTCCTGATCTACAATAAACAACCCTGTTACAGGTCATGAAGAGGACTCAAATATGCCACCCCAAAATATGTCACTTTTGCACAAGAGCTCTTTACCTTTTCCCATTTGCCTAAAATTAGAGCATAAATTTCCTTTTGTGACGGTATCTCCCTTTCCATCAAAAAGAGAACAACTCTTAATTGCCAGGAAGGACTCATCACTAGAGATGGCATGACTTTTAGTCTGCATAAACAGAACTTACTCAAATAACACTCATACTCCATGAGATTTTACCACATATTTACCATCTCACAATTTACTATCCCAAAAGCCCAAACCTCTTTTTCTCTGTCTAGTCACATCTCCTTAATTTATCACTCTTTGTTAAAATGGTGCATAGTTCCCAGGTCTAACTGCCTCTAGGTTTTCACTTCTTTTCTGTGCACCTCCATATGCCTTTGAAATAAACCTTTTCTCCTGTTAATCCATCTCTTATCAGTTTATTTCACAGGACCCAGACACTGAACTGAAGAATGAATGTAGAGGAAGGGACTTTGTCCTCTCCTATAGTCCGGTTTGTTGTAACCCAGACTGCTATCTTTAGTGACAAGCCAGAAAACGAAACAATGACTTCTGCAACAATTGGCCTAAAATGATCAGGACTTGATTAATTACTCACAGGTCCCCTAATTTTTTTCTCTGCTTCCAACTTAGGGCCTTGGAAAAGTGAAATATGCGTCTTTAACCAATCACATAGAATGTCCTCTTGAGTTAGCTTCTTCCAGTTTCCCCAGGCCAGCAGCCTCCACTCTGGGCACACCTGAAGCCTTCCCCTTTTCCACTATGAAACTTTGCTACTTGTTTGTCTGCTTTTGAGTTTCTGGGAAAACACAAGTTGTAGTGGCTAACTCCCTTGCTATATAGCAAGCTCAGAATAAATAACCTTTGCTTTTCTCATTTGGTAGGTCTTCCTTTATTTACACAAGAGTTTTGAAGGCATCACAATTGCTGGCTAATTTAATTTTAAAATGTAGCCTCTCAGTCTTTCAGAAAGGAAAAAAAAAGTGTTATTTTGTTGTAAGTTCATTCACCTACAGATGAGAAGCTAATTGACTGGTGCATCACTTTAATAGGACAACTGACTGAATTCAGCCTGATAAAAAGTGTGACTAGCATGGAATATTTAATTTAAAAAATCCTTTGAGTATGGAGTATTAAATCTTCAAGTGTTTATGTTTTTTCCAGCTTTTTTGAGGTATTATTGACAAATAAAAATTGGATATATTTACAATGTATAACATGATGTTCTGATATATGTATACATTGTGAAATGATTACCACAATCATTACCACAATCAGGCTAATTAACATATCCACCTCCTCATACAGTTACGTGTGTGTGTGTGTGTGTGTGTGTGTGTGTGGTGAGAACCTTCCAACTATACCCTTTTAGCAATTTTCTTTATTTTTTAATTTTAATTTAACTTTTTTTTTAGACAGGTCTCACTATTTCATCCAGGCTGGAGTGCAGTTATGTGATCATAGTTTATTGCAGCCTTGAACTCCTGGGCTCAAGCAATCCTTTTTCCTCAGCCTGACAGATAGCTAGGACTATAGGCATGCTCCACCACACCTAGCTAATTTTTAAAATTTTTGGTAAAGATGGCATCTTGCTATGTTGCCCAGACTGGTCTCTATGTCCTGGGCTCAAGTAATCCTTTTGACTTGTCCTTCCAAACTGCTGGCATTATAAACATGAGCCACCACTTTTTTTTTTTTTTGAGACGGAGTCTCGCTCTGTTGCCCAGCCTGGAGTGCAGTGGTGAGATCTCGGCTCCCTGCAAGCTCCACCTCCTGGGTTCACGTCATTCTCCTGCCTCAACCTCCTGAGTAGCTGGGACTACAGGCGCCCGCCACCACGCCTGGCTAATTTTTTGTATTTTTCGTAGAGACAGGATTTCACCATGTGAGCCAGGATGGTCTCGATCTCCTTACCTTGTGATTCACCCACCTCGGCCTCTCAAAGTGCTGGGATTACAGGTGTGAGCCACTGCGCCTGGCCAGCAGTTTTTTTAACTATATAATACATCAACTGTAGTCACTGTGCTGTACAACACATTGTCAGAACTTACTCATCCTAACTGAAATTTTGGAACATTTGATTTTTTAGTTAGCCCCATGTGTTGAAATAAAGCATCTCATCACTAAATTAGTCAATGTTAGAATAGGTCTGGAATATTATTGTCTTTGCTGAGAGATGCTTAACGGACCAAGAGGGTGATGCAGGTTGGTTAACAGATTATGCAAACATTGGTCTCTGGGATTCTACAGAGTCCTGGTGAGCTGCGAGCTTGGACGAATAAACAACTCTCATGAAATGGGAAGTGCTCCTTTTTCTCAAGAGAAAATGAAGAAGCCTTATCCACAAAAACCAACATGGTCATCATTCACAGGGAGGATGGTTGAACTCTGGGTCAAATTTTCTTAGCCATTCATTCATTCACTTATTTCATAGGCATCTGTGAAGTATTTAATGCATGCCAGGCACTATGAGAATTTCTGTGAGTCTATAGAGAAATGAGTTACACTTTAGTAAAGAAAACATGCATGTAGACTACCATATAAATAACAGTGGTGTAGAGTGCTGAATAATATGGAGATAGTTGTGAGTCTAGCCCTGCTACCATCTAGGCCAATACAGCACAGAACCATTAGTGGCCAGAAGACCCTGTGGATGTCAGCTTTTACCTACCTTCTGCTCTCCCTGATCTAAATGCATTAGGGTTCCTCAGACCAGAACTACACAGAGTGAGTTAGCAGAGAGTTTGCTACACTCTTTTCAATTATTCACGTAGTTTAGATGCCACAGAGTTTCTTTTGCTATAACAGCCATCTAAATGGCCCTGCTTCTATAACCTTCATCTCATTGTCATAATTGTTTATTTTCAAACATAAATTTGTTCAACAAGTATCTATCAAGGTACTTCCTTTTTGAGGAGCTGAAGAGCTGAAAAGAGTGGAAACCTTGCTCTCAGTTGGAATGAAGGAAGGAAAGTATCCAGTCCTTCTGTATTTTCAAAAACAGCTATTTTAACCAAAAATAGTATAATTTTGAAGATGCAATAATAATAATAAATATTAGCCCTTCAATATTTTGAAAATACTGAAAAAGTGGCTTTCTTAAGTCAGTCAACAAAGCATGCAGCCCGGACTCCAAGCCAGACCCCTGGATTCCTGTTCCAGTTCTCCCACCATAAGAAAATACTGGCCTCGTGGAGGTTGTATTAAGGGAGTCATAATTAATCGTGTATCAGGATTCTGATTTGCAATGGAATTACCAAGTTAGCCATGATCATTTCGTTTTTAATGTTCATGATTATTTGTTTGTAGTGCTCCTCTATTTTTGCTCTTGCAGCTATTGGATCTTTATTTAGCTGAATTACTCAGTAGCCTTTGTGTTCTTAATTGCTCTTCAGTAGCTTGTGATTTTGTACCTTTCTGAACAATTTAAGTCACATTTTATGAAGCTTGACAGAGGTCCAGTTCTATACTATCTCATGGGGGCAGACACCTGCACCTGGTTAAAGGACTTGCTTTGTCAGGATGTGTAAAATCGTGGGCAAATCAGAGGAGTTCATAATTTAACAAACTGGAGAAGTGAGCCAATAATATCTCCATCTCTGTCATCTAGCTAGCTAGCTAGCTCTAACTACCTACCATCTATCTATCTCAGCGATTCTCAACCAGTGACTTCTATCCCTAGCTCCACAAAGGACAATTTGGCACTGTCTGAAAACATTTTTGTTGTCACAACTGGGACACTGGCACCATGTGGATGGGAGTCAGGGATGCCGCTAAGCATCCGATAATGCACAGAACACCTCCCCATCATAGAGGACTGTCTGGCCCAAAGTTTCAACAACACCAAGACTGAGAAATGTCTCTCTGTATCTATCTAATTTTGTCTATCTTTCTATCTATCTATCTATCTATCTATCTATCTATCTATCTATCTATCTTCTATCTATCTTTTCTCTCTATATATTTTTCTATCTTAATAGAAAATGTGTTACATTCTATTAAATGGAGTATAGTAAAGCAATGCACAGTAAGTAAACTAGATAAGTGGAAAGTGTATTATTTTGTTAGGAAACATCAATTAAAGTCTCATTTTGGATTTGGAAAGTTAACTGAGGCTTGACTAGCCTGTTTTAAGGTCCTAGCTCATTACATGAAGCTGCAAAGACAGGGCCAGGAAACATTTTTCAATTTTTCTTAAAACATTTCTACTCAGTGTCAGTTAAGAATGTACGCTGATAAGAAGTGGATCTGGGCCGGCTGTGGTGGCTCACGCCTGTAATCCCAGCACTTTGGGAGGCCAAGGCTAGTGGATCACAAGGTCAAGAGTTCAAGACCAGCCTGGACAATATGGTGAAACTCCATCTCTACTAAAAATAGAAAAATTAGCCAGGCATGGTGGCGGGCGCCTATAGTCCCAGCTACTTAGGAGGCTGAGGCAGGAGAATTGCTTGAACCCGGGAGGCAGAGGTTGCAGTGAGCCAAGATTGTGCCACTGCACTCCAGCAGCTTGGGTGACAGAGCAAGACTCCATCTTAAAAGACAAAACAACAAAAAAGTGGCCATTTCTAATAGCTAACCATGAATTCATTTACATTTGTCTTTATAAATGGATAAATTATAAATTTCTCCCCAAAATTATCTTCTAACTTGATTTGCTTCCTTTTCCATTGTTACATCATTTTTTGGTTGGTAAAAACCAATGATCTCAAATAAATAAAATAAACAGAAAGACAGAATCCTGTCATCAAAAGTTTTAATTGTGAAATCCAAGGTAAATATTATAAATAGAGAAAGACCATTAGAACTGCACCATCATCTTTGTTGCCGTCAAGACCCAGTATCCAATGCTAAAATTAGTGAGAAAAGTTTTGTAAAGTAAAGGGATATTTGAATAGTCTCAGATAATATCTCCCCAAATATTTCTTAATCGCAAAGGATCAGATAGTGCTTGGGTTCATTTTCTCTTGCCACATAACAAATGACCATGCACTTTGTAGCTTGGCATCACATCTGTGGGCCAGGAGTCCAGGAAGGGTGTTCTGCTCAAAGTTTTATGGGTTGAAATCAAGAGGACCACAAGTTGTGTTCTCATTTGCGGGTCAGGGTTCCCTTCCAAGCTTCAGGTTGCTGGCAGAACCAGTTCTGGTGCTGCAGAATGGATGACCCGTGTGTTTGCAGGCTGCCACCCAGCACCTTCTCAGCTCCTAGTCACTGTTCCCCATTCCCAACCACGGGACTTCCTCTGCAGCATGCAGTTGCTCCTTCAGACCAGCCGGAGAATCTCCCCCACTTCCATTTCCCCCACCCATTTTGAGGCATTTCATTAGTTCAGGCCCACCCAGGAGAATCTCTCTTTGATTAACCCAGAATCAACTGATCAGGGACTCTAATTAAACGTGTAAAATCCCTTTGGCAGTATAACGTAACACAATCACAGGAACTCTCTGTTTCATTTTTTGCAGATTTTATGTTAAGTCTAAAATTATTCTAGAATAAAATGTTTTTTAAAAATCAGCGATTTTCTATGGCAGTTGGTTAAGTTGAGACATCATGACTTGGAGGTATACATTCCCCCTATGGTGGTATAAGTGCCTACCGGAGAGCGAAATTTATCACTTGTTCTTTTAGGAAATGACAGGAACCTTAGGTGAAGTCAGGTTTAGAAAGGACCTGGACACAAACATTAGGAGTGAGCAAGCAATCCATACCTAAGATGGAGGGAAGGAGATCACCAGACATTAAGCATCTAGAATAGACCAAGTATTTCTATGCCAGGTCCTTCTATGCCCATTAGCCAAGGGGGCAACCATGATACGTATTTTACTGATTAGAAAATGACTGAGGCTCAGAATTATTAAGGACATACAGGAGTAAACTCCAAAGTTGAACAGAGGTAATTTTAGCGAACCTCAAGGCTCAGGTTCTTTTCTTATATGTTATGTTGCATCACCAACATCTCAACAGATGGATAAAAGTAAAATAATTTTGGAAAATATACAGACAAAACAATAAGCAGAGTGTCCTGCTTATTCCAGTGCAGAACTGAGCTGCAGCTGGTGTTCCACAAGGAAAGGAGGTGGTCTGAGGGCATAGTAAACTCAAGCACTATTCAGGAAACCATCATTTTGAAGAAAATAAACCAGTGGATAGGGCAGGACAAAGACAATGCCACACCCCTGTTCAATTCTGAACTTGGGCAAGATGGCTGGTGCTGGAAGACCAGGATCCAGTGCTGGGAAGACACCCTGGGGGAGCAAGACAGGTTTGCCAGAATTCCTGCCCAAGGAAGGACCAGGCAGGGGCAGCTGAACAGATATGGCATCTGGGAAACAGTTCAGGGAAACTCAGGTAGCAGCTCATCTCTGGAATGAGGCAGCATTGGGGATGGGCAGCAAATGGGGAGCAGGGATGATTCATGATGTCTTGAAGGCACAGAGGCTGTTAGCTGTGGTCAGCAGCAAAGACCAATGGGGCTGTGTTAGTGAGAGGACAGTGCGTAAGGCTTCCTGCTTCTGTTAGGGTTTGCATAGAACTGAGCTTATGGTAACAAATATTCGCAAAACAAACGCTGGTAAACAGAGAAAACAGGCTGAGGAAAGGTGCTGCAATGTTCACTAAAAAAGAGTCATGCCAAACTGATTTCTTCTACTGGTTTGACATGTGTACTGAATTTGAGACATTGATTGACAGAGTGCATCTAGCGTCAGCAAGGCCTTTGACTAGGTCCCCCTTGATATTCTTACGTATAATTCATTCATTTTGATATTTGTAGAAGGCTATGGAGGAATGTTAGTACAATTTCTTGAATGAACTAAATATTATCAATCAATTGGTTGTGATCAATGTCCAGCAATGTGTCAAAAGCCTGCATCCTTACTTCTGTCCTAGCTAATCTTCTCCCCAATGACACAATCCAGAGAGAGACCATTTCTAGGGTGGCATACCTTCACAAAGAGCCAGGATGCAATTCAGCTCTCAACAGGCGACTGTGATTAGCTGTTTGCCCAGGAGGAGGCAAGACAAAATGAGACCTGGGGACGCGTTACCGGGGAAGGCACAGTCAGAAAAGAACAGATTGCTGCTCACTCTTCTCCCTGGCAGTGGGACTCCTGTGTGGATTTTTAATCAGGTCTATTTTTCTTACCCTTACTTCAGAAACCTTTTTTAAGAAGCTTATTGCATTTATAAAAATTTCAGTAATATTCTTTCTTAAGATACTGAGACAATTTATTTATAAACTGTGCTTTTTGACCACAGAATATTGACATCATGTAGATATTAGCAACAAATATTGTTTCATGTAGAGATCAGATTTTTTTTTCTTTTGCTATTATTGGTTTCTCATTATAATGCAAAAATAAATAAATAAATAAAGCAAGGCGTATTTTAGCTGTTTCACCCCTTTTTCTATCTTCAACATCTTTAATTAGGAGATGGGTGTATCTGATGAACTACCGGGATCAGGACTTTAACACTTTATTTAACCAATAGCCAATTTTCTTATCTTGACTTTCTACCACTTTCAATCTTTTTTCTTTCTTTCTTTTTTTTTTTTTTTTTTTTCAAGGGATGGGGATCTCACTCTGTCACCCAGGCTGGAGCACAGTGGAACAATCATAGCTCACTGCAGCTTTCATCTCCTGGACTCAAGTGATCCTCCTGCCTCAGCCTCCTGAGTAGCTGGGACTATAGGCATGTGCAACCACATCCAGCCAATTTTAAAAATATTTTTAGAGATGAGGGGCTCATTATGTTTCCCAGGCTCATCTCAAACTTCTGGGCTTAAGAAATCCTCCGATCCTGGCCTCCCAAAAGGCTGGGATTACAGGTGTGAGCCACCACACCCAGCCTATACACTTTTTTAAACAACAGTTTTATTGAGGTACAGTTTACATACCATACAGTTTGTCTGTTTAAAAAGTAAAATTCATTCTTCCTATCCATGAGCACGGAATGTTTTTCCATTTGTTCGTGTCCTCTCTTATTTCCTTGAGCAGTGGTTTGTAGTTCTCCTTGAAGAGGTCCTTCACATCCCTTGTAAGTTGTATTCCTAGGTATTTTATTCTCTTTGTAGCAATTGTGAATGGGAGTTCACTCATGATTTGGCTCTCTGCTTGTCTATTGTTGGTGCACACGAGTGCTTGTGATTTTTGCACATAGATTTTGTATCCTGAGACTTTGCTGAAGTTACTTATCAGCTTATGGAGTTTTTGGGCTGAGACGATAGGGTTTTCTAAATATACACTCATGTCATCTGCAAACAAACAATTTGACTTCCTCTCTTCCTGTTTGAGTAACCTTTATTTCTTTCTCTTACCTGATTGCCTTGGCCAGAACTTGATGCATGTGGGGCTTAAAACCTACATGATGGGTTGATAGGTGCAGCAAATCACCATGGTACATGTATACCTATGTAACAAACCTGCACGTTCAATCCCAGAACTTAAAGTAAAAAAAAAGTTATAAGAAAAAAAGTCCAATTCATAATTCTTAGCACATGTATAGAACTGTGCATCCAGCATCACAAGCTATTTAGAACATTTTTATCATCCCCCAAAGAAGCCCTGTGCTCTATAGCCACTTCCTTTTCCCCTGGCCCCTCTATCTCCAGCAGTCCTAGGTGACAACTAATCTACTTTCTGCCTCAATAGATTTGCATATTATGGGCATTTCATATACATAGAATCATTTGGTCTTTTATGATTGAATTTTTTTTCACTTAGTGCAGTGTTTGAAAGATTTGTCCATGGCTCAGCATGTATTCATATTCCATTCCTTTTTGTTGACAAATAATAGTTTATTACATAGATGTATCAGATTTTGTTTACCCTTACATCCATGCATGGACATGTGGGTAGTTTCCACTTTTTGGCTATATTGCATAATGCTGCTTACATAACACTTATGTGCAAGATTTTGTGTGCACATATGTTTTCAATTCCTTTGGGTGTGTACCTAAGCATTGACATGCCAGGCCATATGGTTATTCTATGTTTAGCTTTTCAAGGAACTGCCAGGCTGTTTTCTTAAGTGGCTGCACCATTTTACATTCCAACCAGCAGTGTACAAGGGCTCCAGTTTCTCCACATTCTCGCCAACATTTGCTACTGTCTTTTTTATTGTAGTCATCTTTGTGGGTGTGAAGTGATTTCTCACTGTGGATTTTGTTTGCATTTTACTAATGACTAATGATCTTGAGCATCTTTTCATACACTTATTGGACATTTATGTATCTTATTTGGAGAAATGTCTATTCAGATCCTTTGCTCATTTAAAAAAATTGGGTTATTTTTCTCTTTTTTATTGGATTGTAGAAGTTTTAAAAAAATATATTCTAGATACAAGGCCATTATCAGAAACACAATTTATAAACATTTCTTCTGATTGTATAGATTGTCTCTTAATCTTTGACGGGTTTACTTGTAGGAACAAAGTTTTAAATTTTGATAGTTTCCAATTTATCTTTTCTTTTATTGCTTGTGTTTTTGGTGTCATATCCAAAAAAATCATTGCCTAAGTTCAAGGTCACTGGCATTTAAGCCTATGTTTTTTTCCTGATACTTTCACGGTTTTAGCTCTTACATTTATTTAGCTTTTTGATCCCTTTCAAGTTAATTTTTGGTGTGACATAAGGATCTTTTTCATTCTTTTGCATGTGGATAGTCGATTATCTTAGAATCTTTGTTGAAAAGGCCATTTTTTTTCTCCCATTGAATTGTCTTGGCATCTTTGTTGAAAATCGATTAACTGTAAATGTGGTACTTATTACTGGGTTTTCAATTTTATTCCATTGGTCTGTGTGTCTAATTTTATGCCAGCCCCACATCCTCTTAATTGCTGTAGCTTTTTAGTAAGTTTTGAAATTGGGAAGTGTGAGTCATGCAACTTTGGTATTCATTTTCAACATTATTTTGACTCTTTGAGGTTCCTAGAATTTCCATATGAATTTATGATCAGTTTGTCCATTTCTGCAATTAAGAAGTTGGATTGAAATTGCATTGAATATACAGGTTAATTTGCCATCTTAACATCATGTGGCCTCTCAATCCATGAACTTCTTTCCATTTATTTATATTCACTTTAGCTCTGCTTTTCTTTCTTTCTTTTTCTTTCTCTTTCTCCTTCCTTTCTTCCTTCCTTCCTTCTTCCTTCCTTCTTCCTTCCTTCTTTCCTTCTTTCCTTCTTTCTTTTCTTTTCTCTTTGCTTTCCTTTTCTTTTCTTTCCTTTTTTTTTGTCTCCTAGGCTAGAGTTCAGTGGTGCGATCTCGGCTCACTGCAACCTCTACCTCCTGGGTTCAAGCGATACTCTTGTCTCAGCCTCCTGAGTAGCTGGGATTACAGGTGCCCGTCTCCGCACCCAGCTAATTTTTGTATTTTTAGTAGAGATGGGGTTCTCTCATGTTGACCAGGCTGGTCTTGAATTCCTGATCTCAAGTGATCCTCTGGCCTTGGTCTTCCAAGTACTGGGATTACATGCATGAGCCCCTGCACCTGGCCTGCTTTAATTTATTTCATTGATGTTTTCCAGTTTTCAGAGAATATGTTTTGTACTTTTTTGGAAAATTTATTCTTACCTATTTTATTCTTGGTGCTACTTTACATAGTTTCTTAGTTTTGTATTTGGTTTGTTCTTTGCTATTGTACAGAGATACAATTCATTTTTGTATATTGGCCGTGTAACCTGAAGCCCTGTTGAACTTGTTTATTCTAACAGCTTTTTTAGATATATTGGAATTTTCCACATACAAGATTATGTCATTTGCATATAGAGATAGTTTTACTCCTTCCTTTCTAATCTGGATGCCTTTTATTTCTTTTTTTGCTCAATTGCCCTGGCTGAAGCCTCCAGTAAATGTTGTAGTAGCTAGAGTGAACATCTCTGTCTTATTTCTGGTATTAAAAGGAGAGAATATAGTGTTTCATCATTAAGTATGATGTCAGCTGTTTCTCACAGATGCCCTTTATCAGGTTGAGGGAATTTCCTTTCATTACTAGTTTGTTAAGCATAGCATTAAAATCTTAATGGGAAATGAACAACAAATCAATGTGTTTGTTTAAACTTTACTCCCTATAATGTATATTAGTGGCTAAAGAATGATCCCAAACCTTTACATTTACGCTGCAAAAGATAACCTGTCAACAAAATTCCTCAAGGCTATTAGAGAAAGACTAAGTCTAGAGAATCCAAGAAAAAGGGTGAAGAATTGCAAAGTCTGTGTAAGGAGACAGCATGAGGTAGAAGAGGCTAAAGACTGCTAGGGCTAGGATAGGAGGAGGAGGGGGAACCAGAACCGAACTGGAGGGTATCGAATGCTGGGAGGGTATGGTGATGAGGCCAAACCCCGGTTCCTGATACATGTAGAAGGAGGGTGAATTCATGCTCCACTTAGGGAAGCAGGCTGTCATCGTCTCCAACAAAACACTCATGTAATGGTGGTTTCTCTTAATGAGTAATTCTGAGTGAAGGGATAAGCTTTGCAGGATATACTGGGTAAACTTTCACTGTGCAGGAGTGGTTTAACTTGTTTTTTAATTTTTTATTCTGACTTTTTTTCTTTCTTTTTTGTGTTTTGTTTTTAAATTTTAATTGACAAATAATTAAACGTATTCACAGGGGACATAGTGATGTTCTGATACATACGTATAGTGATTAGATCATGGTAATGAGCACTTCCATCGTCCCAAACATTCATCATTTCTTTGTGTTGAGAACATTCAATGTCTTACTTCTAGCTATTGGAAACGATATAATACTGTTAACTTTAATCATCCTACAGTCCTATAGAACACCAAAACTGATTCCTTCTATTCAGCTGTGTTTTTGTATTCTTTCACCAATTTTTCCCTGTTCTCCCTTCCTTCTACCCTTCCTAGCCTCTCGTATCTTCTGTTCTGCTTTTTACTTCTATGAGATCAACTTTTCTTAGCTTCCACATGTAAGTGAGAACACGCGGTGTTTAACTTTCTGTTGCTGGCTTGTTTAACTTAATGTAATGGCCTCCAGTTCCATCCATGTTGCCATGAGTAACACGATTCATCCTTTTTTATGGCTATATAGTATTCCATTGTGTGTGTATATATACACATTTTTAAAATCTATTCATCTGTTATTGGACACCTAGCTTGATTCCATATCTTGGCTATTGTGAATAGTGCTGCAATAAACATGGGAGACAGATGTCTCTTTGATATACTGATTTCTTTTCCTTTGCATAAAGCTTTTAAAAGTTTGCTGATAAGTAAAAATTTGTTTTTAATAAAAATTTGCAGTAAATTCTTTCTTCTGTATCAGTTGCTTTGAAAGTTGAGCAACTGGCCAGGCGTGGTAGCTCACGCCTGTAATCCCAGCACTTCAGGAGGCCAAGGAGAGTGGATCACTTGAGGTCAGGAGTTCGAGACCAGCCTGGCCAACAAGGTGGAAACCCTTTTGCTACCAAAAATATAAAATTAGCCAGACGTGGTGGCAGGCACCTGTAATCCCAGCTACTCAGGAGGCTGAGGCAGGAGAGTCACTTGAACCTGGGAGGAGGAGGTTGCAGTGAGCAGAGATCGTGTCATTGCACTCCAGCCTGGGCAACATAGCGAGACTCCATTTCAAAAAAAAAAAAAAAGTTGAGCAACTAGGAACAGAAGTGAATGAGCAAGATAAATCACTGGATTAGCCGAATCCATCACTGCTCCAGCTAGTTTAAAACAACAAAAATAAACCTTTGGCCAGGGTCTGACATGGCCAGGGTGAGCAAGGAGAGGGCATCAAATCTGAGTGAGGAATAAGAAACCATTTAAGAGAAAGCTCAGCATCGGTGCTTACAAAAATTAATGAAGCTATAAGCTACCAGATGTGAGATGAGGATGAAGCAGGTCCACATAGTCTTCAGGACTAAATGTGGGGTGACAGAGCTTCCCAGTCAGCCTCATCCTTTCCCTCGGGGTACACCCTTGTAGGTGTTGCAGGCACAGCCACTGACCACCCAGTGGCTGGAACCGAGAAGTTGTGATCCCTCAGTGTGTCCTGTGTCTTTACAGCAGTCTAGGAGGCCCTGTAATGGGGAGCAGGAAACTTGGGTCTTTCTGGGTAAAGACTCAGGGTAGAAAACAAAGAGTAATGTCTGGCAGACAAAATCTCAACAGCTAGAAACCTCTTTCCTAATAAGGAGGATCCCTGACTGAAAAGAAACAAGCTTAATGAGTTGTTTTGACAGGTAGATCTACTGGCCCATTAAGACAATTTCGGGCCTCGGTTGAAGTGAGATAGTACGTGATTATAAACTCACAGAGCATTCTCCAAAGCGTAGGTGTTAGGTTGTTGGTAGTTTCTTTTTAACGTTTTGTCGCCTGCCTTTATAGGGTAGCTCAATATAAATATGTAACTACTTTGGGAATTATTTCCTTTCTTGGGGGATAATTGGTTTAGCTCATAAAGGAGGTTGTTTTGAATGGGAAATAGTCTTACCTATTCCCTTACATAAATGAAAAATCTGTTAGAAGGATATTTTTAAGACTAAAGTTCTTTCATTTTCTTGACAAATTATCTCCTGAGGCTGGTAGGTTATTGTGAAATCACAATGACAGAGATGGGAGAAGGCTGCTACTCTTCTTGTTTGAATTGCTTTGCAGGTTCAGAAATAAAATCCTGCAATTCTGATGTCTTTCCATTGTAACAGGAAACAGACAAGGTATTACAAAAATTGCTTATGTCCCCAAATTGGATTGTGAAAGTATTGGTTGTCTTTCAGCGGGTGTGAAAATATTCAGATCTCAGAATTTTTATCTAACTTTCATAGACAGAAATGCTCATTTTATTACTTTTAAATGACTTTTCTGCAAGACTTCATCCATGTTTGTGGGAATCTGATGTATGTGTGTCCATGAAGAAGGTAGATTTTCTGTTTCTTACCCAGATTATGCTGATATGTAGAACAAGTGAAAGTGGAAACATCAAAGATGTCCCACACAATTATATTTGATTACATAGATTTTGTTTCTGTTTTTGAACATGCCTCTGATGGTTTGAATAGTAAACTACCAGGATTTAGAGACTGTTAGGATGCTAGCTTGGAGGACTCTATCAGACGCACTCAGGGTGTTCATAAAATTAGCCTTTCCAGCCTGCTCCCTCTGCCAATCATCCCACTCAGATCTATCTAGTCAGAATCTGTACATGCCACCCAGGGAATCTGTTTCTTTAATATGCATTCTTGGGTGATTCTAAAGTTTTAACCAGTTTTGGAGCTACTAAACTTTTCCAGTTTCTTTGTGTTATAGAAGAAGAAACGAGACTCTCAGCATGGTATCATCCTAGACTGTCAGAAAGTGGTTTTCAGTGATGTGCTAAGGTCACGCAGCTATTCAGCGACAGCCCCGTTCTCTGGTCCTGGTTAAGGCTTTGCCTCTTCCCATGGCCTAGAGGAGTCTGAGGTCTCTGTTGCAACTGCACCACAATGCAGCTTCTCTCTCTGCCCACTCCTGCGTTCTTTACTTCCCAGCCACCTCCTGCACATAAACCTCTTCCTCAGAATAGGTTTTATTTTGGAAATTCAGCCTGACACATAGGTCTGCTGGCAGATGGACACATCTCTGCCCTGCTCAAGCATCTGTCAGTGTATTTCTCCAGCATGCCACTAGAAATGTTGATCCCACTTTTTCTTAGGTTTTGCAAGAAAACTCAGGGGGTAGAAAAGAAGAGGAGAGGGGGAGGCAACATGGAAGTCAAACTGGTTTTTACAGTTCCAGTGCTAAGTGGCCTACCTTATCACTTCTCTACCTAATCTGAAAGTGACCAACAGTAATGGGCAAAATAGCTTACACAGGAATTCCTATGTATTTGTGAAAGTTGTCAGAATCAAAACCAAGCCACTTGTGTTAAAAAAAAAAAAAAATAGCCTGACAAATCAAGCCAGGGAAGGCCGTGAAGGAAAGGGTCTGATAACAAGGTAACTGTCACAAAAGACTGCAAAAACCACAAGCTAGTACAAAGGCTATTGGAATCTTACACATACATGCAAAAATACTTCTTCAAGGACTTCTGCCCAGCAACTGCCTGTCCCACCTCAGACTGGTGCTACTCTTGTTATTGATCCCTGTAGCCAAGGATAATTACCTCAAAAACACGTGTGTAATCCTCCTCCATTTTCCTTTAGGAAATTTGCCTTCCTTTACCTCCCTGAATGCACACATAGGTTACTATGACACGTGTCTTCCCATTGTAATGCCTACTCCTGCAGAAGCATCATTTTTTCTTAGAGAATCTCTCTTCGTTGTTATTTAGACATGTTGTATTAAGATTATAATTTGCATCAATGTTACATATTCTCAAGTAGAGTATTTTTATTTCTGAATCGTAGTTCAGAAATTTTGGAAAAATGGCTGTGAATTGTTAGTGCAAAAATGTAATTCTTCCACAGATATTCAATACATATTTGGAGAATGATTTCATCAAGTGATTTTGATAAGTGAAGTTCCTAGAAAAGAATTCTGCAAATATGGGAACTTTTCTTAGGCACCATTAGGACAAAAGGTTAAATTACTAAATTATTATAGGAAAAACTTCATTCTATTAGCCTGTTAGAAAAAAAAATCTGTTAGAAAAGATATCTAAGGTGAATTTTTAATGCGAAAATGTTCTTTCCTTAAGAACAATTGCATTTTGCATTTATGCAAGTGCATAAAACAACTTTAAGGAAAGAAAATTTTACATGTATTCATCTATTATCCAGCTTCTTTAGATATGACACCCCATTTACCTTGAAGGATCATATATGCTTTATAAATATAATATTTATATATACTTACATTGCATTAGAATTTTCAGTTTTCCCTTATGATTTCTTTTAAGCAAATTTGACTTTTACCAAATAGTTTCAGTAAAGGATAGTAAAAGTAGGAATGTATCTTCTATCTCATTAAGTTATTTAAATACTTTGTTGAAGTTTTAGGTCTTCTTTATCAGTGCAGTGTTGGAATACATTCTTTCCATATTTCAAAATTGCAATTTAAAATAAAAGGTTGATTAAGTTATTTCAGTGAATCTGAATTGATGCCATCACTAATTGAAATGACATTTATTAAAATTCAGGTAAAATGAGGAAAATATATTGAAGTAAGGATTTTCATAGGAAAGTCTGAAACATTTTAAGATAAATGCTCATTGTACCTGATAGAAAATAACGCTATTCAAAACCAGCATTTGTTTCTACTGATGGTTTTAATTCTGTTCAAGGCAAAAACTATGCAATCCTATAATACAGAATTTGTAAGCCTAGATACTTTAGGAAAAATCATTATCCATTCAAAGGGTTGACTGAATGCTTGGGATATGCCAGCTTACATCTCTGGTACAAGATAAATATGATTTGGTTTCTTCTACCAAGAAATTCATAATTTGGTGGAACAGATAGATGTAAAGCAGATAAATTCATTATTTCATAAATACTATAATGTCAGCAACTTCATTATTGCTACATACTATGGAACTTAACATAAATAAGCACCAAGCATTTTTGGTTATCCTTAGTTAAAATTATAGTTAACCCCATAGCCCCACGTTTTCATTTTAGTTAGTGACCAACTGTGAATGACAAAGCTGTTGACATAAGTTGTTCTGAAACTTTAAGACACTGGGAACCTTTTTTTAAGGTAAATTTCACATAACAAAATATTATTTTTCAAATAAATTGTTCAGTAGCATTTTGTACATTCACAATGTTGTACAACCACTGACGCTAATTCCAAAACATTTTCATCACTCTTCAAAAACCTTGTACCCAGGAAGCAGTTTCTCCTTATTACCCCTCTCCCCAGTTCCTGGAAACCACCAATCATGTGTACTCTGTCTCTATGAATTTACCTATTGTAGATATTTCATATAAACAAAGTCATACAACGTGTGATCATTTTTGTACGATTTCTTTCACTTAACATGTTTTTGAGATTCATCAGCACTGTAGCATGAAATATTCCATTGTGTGGATATGCTACAATGTATTTATCCATTCATGGGTTGACATCTCCATGTGCAGGAGTGAACCAGATGAATAGGGCCTGAAGTGAAACCCCCACAAACCAAAGCAGCCCTACAGAGGAGGGACTTGACCATTGAAAGAAAAGAAAAACAAACAAACAAACAAAAAGCAACAACAACAGCATCAACAACAAAAAAGTCCCCACAAAAACCCCATTCAAGGGTCAGCAGCCTCAGGGATTGAAACTATACAAACTCATGAAGATGAGAAAAAATCAAAGAAGAAACACTGAAAACCGAAAAGGCCAGAGTGCCTCTTCTCCAAATGATTGCAATGCCTCTCCAGCAAGGGCTCAGAACTAGACAGGATGAGATGGATGAATTGACAGAAGTATGCTTCAGAAGATGGGTAATAAAAAACTCTGCTAAGCTAAAGGAGCATGTTCTAACCCAATGCAAAGAAGTTAAGAACCTTGATAAAAGGCTAGAGGAGCTACAAAGTGAATAACCAGTTTAGAGAACATGAATGACCTGATGGAGCTGAAAAACACAGCACAAGAACTTATGAAGCATACACAAATATCTATAGCCGAATTGACCAAGTGGAAGAAAGGATATCAGAGTTTGAAGACCACCTTGCTGAAATAAGGCATGCAGACAAGATTAGAGAAAAAAGAATGAAAAGGAATGAACAAAGTCTCCAAGAAATATGGGAGTTTGTAAAAACACTGAACCTACGATTGATTGGCGTACCTGAAGGAGACAGGGAGAATGGAACCAAGCTAGAAAACATACTTCAGGATATTGTCCAGGAGAACTCCCCCAATCTAGCAAGATAGGCCAACATGCAAATTCCAGAAATACAGAGAACACCACTAAGATACTCCATGACAAGATCAACTCCAAGACACATAATCATCAGATTCTCCAAGGTCAAGATGAAGGAAAAAATGTTAAGGGCAGCCAAGAGAGAAAGGCCACGTCACCTCCAAAGGGAAGCCCATCAGACTAACAGTGGACCTCTCAGCAGAAACTCTACAAGCCAGAATAGATTGGGGGCCAATATTCAACATTCTTAAAGAAAGAATTTTCAATCCAGAATTTTATATTCAGTCAAACTAAGCTTCATAAGTGAAGGAGAAATAAAATTCTTTCCAGACAAGCAAATGCTGAGGGATTTTGTTAGCACCAGGCCTGCCTTGCAAGAGCTCCTGAAAGCAGCACTAAATATGGAAAGGAAAAACTGGTACCAGCCACTGCAAAAACACACCAAAATATAAAGACCAATGACACTATGAAGAAACTGCATCAACTAGTGTGCAAAGTAACCAGCTAGCATCATGATGACAGGATCAAATTTACACATAACAATGCTAACGTTAAATGTAAATGGGCTAAAAGGCAGACTGGAAAATTGGATAAAGAGTCAAGACTCATTGGTGTGCTGTATTCAGAAGACCCATCTGAAGTGCAAAGACACACAGAGGCTCAAAATACAGGATGGAGGAAAATTTACCAAGAAAATAGAAAGTTAAAAAAAAAAAAAAAGCAGGGATTGCAATCCCAGTCTTTGACAAAACAGACTTTAAACTAACAAATATTAAAAAATGACAAAGAAGGGCATTACATAATGGTAAAGGGAACAATTCAATGAGAAGAGCTAACTATTCTAAATATACATGCACCCAATACAGGAGCACCCAGATTCATAAAACACGTTCTTAGAGACCTACAAGTCAATGTTAGATAGATTAACAAGACATAAAATCAACAAGGATATTCAAACTTGAACTCAGCTCTGGATCAAGTGGACCTAGTAGGCATTTACAGAACTCCCCACCCCAAATCAACAGAATATACATTCTTCTCAGTGCCACATGGAACTTATCCCAAAACTGACCACATAATTGGAAGTAAAACACTTGTCAGCAAATGCAAAAGAACTGAAATCACAACAAACAGTCTCTCAGACCACAGCTCAATCAAATTAGAACTCAGGATTAAGAAACTCACTCAGAACCACACAATTACATCGAAATTGAACAGCCTGCTTATGAATGACTCCTGGATAAACAATGAAATTAAGGCAGAAATCACAAATTTCTTTGAAACCAATGAGTGCAAAGAGACAACGAGAATCTCTGGGACACAGCTAAAGCAGTGTTAAGATGGAAATTTATAGCACTAAATGCTCACATCAGAAAGCTAGAAAGATCTGAAATTGACACCCTAACATCACAAATAAAAGAGCTAGAGAGTCAAGAACCAACGAATCCAAAAGCTAGCAGAAGACAAGAAACAACTAAGATCAGAGCAGAACTGAAGGAGATAGAGACACAAAACCGCTCCCCCACCAAAAAAAATCAGTAAATCCAGGAGCTGGTTTATTACAAAAATTAACAAATTAGATAGACCACTAGCTAGACTAATAAAGAAGAAAAGAGAGAAGAATCAAATAGAAACAATAAAAAATGATAAAGGGGATACCGCCACTGACCCCACAGAAACACAAACTACCATCAACTATATAAACACCTCTATGCAAATAAACTAGAAAATCTAGAAGAAATGGATAAATTCCTGGACACATACACCCTCCCAAGACTAAACCAGGAAGAAGTCGAATCCCTGAATAGACCAATAACAAGTTCTGAAATTGAGGCAGTAACTAATAGCCTACCAACCAAACAAAAATGCACAAGGACTCCCTTATATCCACTAAGTTCCACTTGTAACCTCAGTTCCTTAAGTCTACTTTTCTCAGTTGGCAAATGCAGGACTGGAACACAGCATAAACTACTTAAAATTTGTAGTGGTTGTTAGTGGTGAAGCGAATACTAAAGTGAAAATCAGGAGGTCAGTTTTTTTTGTTTTTTGTTTTTTTTTTTTTTTTTTTTTGAGACGGAGTCTAGCTCTGTCGCCCAGGCTGGAGTGCAGTGGCGCGATCTCCGCTCACTGCAAGCTCCGCCTCCCGGGTTTACGCCATTCTCCTGCCTCAGCCTCCCTAGTAGCTGGGACTACAGGCACCAGCCACCTCGCCCGGCTAGTTTTTTGTATTTTTTAGTAGAGACGGGGTTTCACCGTGTAGACCAGGATGGTCTCGATCTCCTGACCTCGTGATCCACCCGTCTCGGCCTCCCAAAGTGCTGGGATTACAGGCTTGAGCCACCGCGCCCGGCCGGGAGGTCAGTTTTGAGTCTGAACTCTGCCACTGACGAGCTGTGTGTCCCAGGGCAAGTTGTTTCCACCCTCTGTGTCAGCATCAATATGAGAAAGGGGTGTGATCGCCCCCATGAACTCCTCCCTCCTCAGAGATTGGAGCTTCAGTTATTATGCATCTGGTTGTATAGACTGTCTTGGAAATTACTTTCTGTTTTGTTTATTTGTTTGTTTGTTTGTTGAGTGTCTAGATTTTGGTAGTGTTTTGTAGTAGATTGAAATAGTCTAAGGGTGAGGGCATAGATCCTGTCTCTTTCTTATATCTTTCAATAAAGTCCAATGCAGTTCTGTGCATGGTGCAAAATCTTTGTTGAATAAATGGGCTTGAAGAATTAAAAATGTCAGAAAGCTAAGTATCATTCGTACCAGAGACCTACATGGTTATAGATATCACTTCATTTAAGAAATGTACATAGGGGCCATCTAACTTCCATGAGGTAAGTTACTGCCACCAGGAAACTGGATCATAGGAAACTGGATTACAGAGAGTGCAATGACATCTCTTAAGCCTCTAATTCCCTCTGTCTCTTTTCTTAAGTATAAGGATATGTTCTCCTTCTTATAGTCATGAGGATCTCAATTCAGATATGTGTCCTCTTAGTACATTAATCCTGGGCAAATTAGAATTAGAGGAAACCTAGACTGGAAAGAGAAACAAAGTCTGGTGAACGGCAGAGCAGAAATTGAAGGCTTTTCAAATTCGGCTTTGGGAGAGATAACAAGGGTTTAGAGAAGATGAAACTTGAATTATATTACACATGAATTAATGAGGAGGAAGGGGGCTGACATGCTAGAGGATTTGTCCACAACTTCTCTAGCATCACTGATGCAAAGGTGGCATGAGAAAGAGGTAAGTAGAGACAGAGTCCCTGAGTCTTAATGGCATTTCTTAAGTAAAAATCACCCAATGCTCCATCCTTCTCAAACATTGAAGTTTTTGCACATCTTTGGAATAATGATGAGATTTGGAAAGAGGAAGTCAACAATGGAGTCTTAATACTCTAATGCACTTGAAGGAAGGTCAAAAAATATTCTTAAATTCATATTGTCTGCCATAGTGACACTCTGAGGACTAGTGATCCTTCAAAATCTCTAATTAACAGGAGATGGAAAATGGAAATTAATTATGCAATACCGTCATTATTGTTTTCAAATGTGCAAAATGTTGTTGATTGTTTTGCTGTTGTTCTATGTGTTGCATTTAATTGCTTTGTTTCATTAATGTATAGGAGTTTTCTTCTATCCACTTGAGACTTATATTTTTTAGGCCTATTTTTCTCCAGATGACTAGTTCTCCTTCCATAGGGGTGATTTTTAGGTCCAGGTTTTATAAGCACACATTTTAAGGTTGCCGAGGGAGTATAGTGTACTTGTTGTTTATAAATGTCTATTATTCTAAAATAAGTAGCCTGGTGTCTGAGCGTAGGTCACTTTGCTCATGATGGCTGAAGGGTGCAGAGTGTTCCCAGCAGGCTCCATTGTCTTCGCTTCACCTCCTCCCTGCAAGCTCTGACCCACAAGGGGGTCCAGAGGTGGCTCCTGTGGGGGCCTTAACTCACTATTATTCTGAGACCAGAAAGCAGCTCAGTGGTTTGTGGAAATCCTCAGCTGAACCTGGCCTTCCCTGTTTATTCTAAAACTGAAATGTCAGAGACAAAACACTGATAGATTCCACTGAAGGTGAGAAACTAAGAAACTCATATTTATGGTGCACACACACAGTCTGAGCACTGTAAGTGATTATACAAATATAATCTCCCTTCTTTACAACCGTGCAATGAGATTCCATTGTCACCATTTAGAACTGAGGGCGCAGAGGCCGAGTACACATGAGGGGCTGGCCGAAGACTTTCATCCTGCACCCCCGGGCCCTTGCATTATTCTAAGCTGCTTTGTTTCCTTTCTTGCAATCGCTCTCTCCTCTGCTCTCCAAACTGTCAAGCCCTGAGGTATAAGACCTCGGGTGCTGAGTCCTCCTTCCCTCTCTCCCCAGTCCTTAGGACCCTAGCTGGCTGTGGCTCTTCCACGCCACACACGCCCCACGTGCCCTCTGAGCTGCATCTCATTAGGTCATGCATTCTCCCTGAGCTTACCCACTCAGGTTAATTTATATTTATATTACTCTTTGCAGAGGATTTTTTTTCAAACAGGTAAAATCAAAGATAGTCCTTAAAATGTTCCCCTAAGTTAATGTTTAACAATATAGACGATTTAATTCCCTATTTTCTTCTATTAAGTATGTGAAAATACTGAGTGCATCACAACTACTTATACGTTTAACCCCCACAGTATTTAACTGTTAATTGACTCTACAAACCGTTACATTGGAGAGAAAAAGCATTTTCAAAGACAGAAACATTAATATAATGGGTAGATAGCTGACTCTCAGATGCAAGTATATCATCTCATATAATATAGAAAATTATTTTACTAATTCATCATTGTCTATCTCTGTGTGCCAACGTTAGGGTTCTTAAAATGTCTTTGTAGGTCTAAGGAAGTCCTTATACCTTAATCAAGGAGGACTGGAGTAGTGATGTGTTTGCAAAGCAGAGCAGGACATTTACAGAATCTGCTTATATAATGCGAACTGTTTTTCTGTTTGTTTGTTTGTTTGTTTGTTTTTAGAGACAGGGTCTTGCTCTGTCACCCAGCCTGGAGCACAGTGACATGATCATAGTTCCTTGCAGCCTCAGTCTCTTGGGCTCAAGGGACCCTCCCCCGTCATCTTCTTAGAGGAGCTGACTTGGTCCAAATTGGCTGATAAGAGCATTTCCAGGGAGGCTGGGTTAACAATCATGCCCATTCCCTTGAGGTTACCTCTGCCCACCACACATTACGCCTGGATATCAGATCCAGAATTTTGCCTATTGTCCTTGCTCAAGGGAATCAAATGTAGCAACATTTCCTCCCCTGATTCACTCACAAGTATCATCATCTTCCCACTCTGACCATGTTTTGAGTATGTCCTAATACGATGTTTCTCAACCTTGAGGATTGCCTGCCAAAGATACCTTAAAAGTGCTAAGGCTCTTGACTTGTGCAGTGTATCATTATATAAATGCTATGACTATGAGTCATAGATAATTCATAGATTTATTAGCCTTGAGTTGTGGGCTGGGAGAAGGCTTGAAATGGAAAACTTAGCTCCCTTTGCATTTGCCACTGATTATTAGGAAAATTCATTGGAATTTCAAGATCAGACACACCTGATGCATCTAGAATCTCTTAGTTGTCCACTAAATATCTGAGTGAAAATGCAGAACTGTGGTAGTCATGGCATCAAAAACCTTAATATAGGAAGGGCCCTAGAAATATTCTGGCTCAATCTCCTTGTTGCTAAGAGTGTGACTTGCCTAAAGTCACCTCCTAGGTGATGGAGAAGGGTTCAAGCCTTCATCTTATTACTCACTTCATTGCCTTTCAGATGATCAGGACAATTTAATAGCAGAAGCATGATACTCAATAAAAAAGGGAACGTTTGTTTAATCTTTTTGGTTTTTTATACATATAATGCAAATAATGGATATTTCTATTTGGTAATGAATTTTTGTTTTTAATTGGTATTTCCATTTTGTACTTTTAAATGTCATATAATTATGACCACATGCCAACAATAGATAGGTTTTGTTCATACTATAAAATAGCAGACAATATACAAAAGTAGATCACTGATAGAAACAAAGAGTAACTTGCAGCAGCAATTTATTATGAGACTGGTTTCTATTTTTTTACAACACCTGAGTTGGGAGAGAAATGTGATAATAGAGTTAGACTTGGGAACAGTCTAACACACTTTTCTGAGCACACTCACACTTGCTGGAAAGACTGATTTATATGCACTTAAGGTAATAGAGGAAATAGCAAAGTCAAAATTTTAAAATGAGCCATGACTTTTCATAAACGTACAAGTTTATTTCTTAGTTATTTTTAATGCCTTTGGTTTGTCTCAGGGGAAAATAATAAAATTTGTTTCTGGGGTTATTTTTGTTCAGCTGCACATTGCCTAGGGTTAGATTTTAGAGAGTATTCTAAGGATATTCTCTGGTGCCTGGGGTTTGCTGCATTTGAAAACCTAGTGTTTTAAACAAATTTTTTTTTTTTCAGTTAATAGGGGACAGAAAATACTGAACCAATTAGCATAGAAGAATGTAGCTTGTTCCATTTAAGGACCAAATCTATCGTTTATTAATTCTGTGACCTTTGGTTTCATTTTACTCATCGGCAAAATTGGGAAGTTTATAATTAATATTATTGGACTGTCAGGATGATTAGCACTTTTAGTGTAAAAAGTGTACCACAGAACAGGTATTTAGTTCATTTTACATTGGAGCGCTTAGTCTGTACAACCAGGAGGGCTTCCCAGGGATCTGGAAGGGCAGGGAGGGATGGAGGTACAGTGCTGTGCCTACCAGACTTCTTGGTCCAGCCTCTGCCAGCAGACAGGCAGGGCATCAGCAGGGAAGGCTGAGTCTTCCCTCACACACATGTTCTCTGAACTTCCCTACCACCCTGTGTTCTAGAGTCCCAGGCAGCGTGAAGTATATTTCACACAATACTATGCAGTTTTACTTTCCCAACATCAGTACAGCAGGGGCAAAGAAGGTCCTGGCAGGACTGGGTCTCCAAGACAAAGGGAGCCTCTGCTTCAATGACCCCACCAGCTGGAGTTCTTCACAGACAAACCTTGAGGCCCAAGGCAAGGTTCTGTCCTGGGCACCTGCTCCCCTGTGTTGACTGGAGTGATATGGAGGTGTTTCATCATGGTATTAG
This sequence comes from Trachypithecus francoisi, assembly GCF_009764315.1. NCBI lineage: Eukaryota > Metazoa > Chordata > Mammalia > Primates > Cercopithecidae > Trachypithecus > Trachypithecus francoisi. The sequence continues at coordinate 8,131,440 of NW_022681472.1, forward strand.
GATGCTTCCTGATGCTTGATCTTTAAGGACAGATGTTGCATTGGGAAGCGCAGATGCATCCAGTCACTGTGTTTTTCTCATGCACTTGCAATCCATGTAATTACACAACTTAAAGTATTTAAATTTTTTCCATTGGTGGGAAGTTTCAGCAGCAAACTTAACATTCACAGCTTTTAATCATTTCATGTAGACTCGTTATTGTTTCATGTTTAATTCTTGCCAGCACACAATTTATCATGACTTCAAAATATATTAGCTGATGATTTATAAGCTTATTTAGTGCCTGCACCTCCATACTGATGTCTGGGAAAACCCCACAAAGTCTCTTGCCAAAGGCAAACTGCTCTTCCTAAGGGTCACCCTGAGAGGGTACTCATAGCACCATGTATAGTTTTTGTTGCATAAAATGTATTTTCTAAAATTATTATTGAATAGTTTGAATGGCTTCGCACCACACAAAATGCCTCTCTCGATCCCCCCTCCCTTTCTCTCCTTTTTATTTAATATTTATGAAGCATCTACTTTGCCTCAAAGTAATAGGCAATACTAAGATGAATAATATAGTTTCAGGAGCTCCACTGTGAGATCACAATGGTATTATTAGTGCTTTTCTAGGCTGCACCATTATAGATAAACCGAAATACAGACGAATGTGGGTCTCTCTTAGAGGCTGACAGCCGCCTAGGTCCTCCAGCCAAACGTTCAAAGGCAAATGGATGGGAATGCTGAGAGATGAGATGGAGACAGCTTTCTTCCATTGCTGGCTATAAATGACAACCATGGGAGATTCTTTTGCAATATTAGCTTTAATGAAAACCAAAATTAAATAAAGAGGAGGCTGATGAATGAGCTGAAGAAGCATCTCAGTGTAGAATACAATTCATCAGAGCCAAACAGGACCTAAACTACAACAAAATACCGCTTTTGCCAACAGAAAGGCTGTTGAATGATTCAGACCATCTGTGTGATGCCTTCAGCTGCCCATTTTACTTTTCCTATATAGATACATTCAGAAGTTATCCAATAACTTAAAAACTTTTTTATGAAACTAGACTTCAAAGTTATTTTCTTCAAGATCATTAAACCCATAGAGCACAGCAATAATCAAAGGTAAAGAAAGACTTTAAAATTCAAATTCAAATCCATTTGACTAGCTAAAGTTTCAACACAGAGTAAAAGCCAAAGTAAGGAGTGAATTCAATGATGAATTTACTGGAAACTAGAGAATTTTCCCCTGGACTTTTGTTACAGACCTAGAGAACACTGGTGAAATCATTCAAATTTCAGTTTCAGTTTTTAATCCTACAATGAGCCAAGTGATTCTTAGGGAGATTAGATGTGCGGAGAGCTACAGGCAATGAAAGGGAATTGGAAACACGCTGGATAATATTAATATAACCTATCACTTCTAGAGTTTTTCATAGATATGTTGCAGATTCTCCAGAATCTTCTTTAATTTTTACTCTATCATTCCACAAATATTTAATGGGCCCAGCCATGTTCCAGGCACATTGGGACCAATAAAGAAATAGAAACCACGTTCTCTGGTTTAGGGTAATTAAAATATGAGTTTGGATGGAATCTCGGTGCATAAATTTGCTGAGACAACTAGCCAAGGAATGTCTGCACCTGCTGAAAAAGTAATAACATAGTTAAAGGAGAGAGGGATTGCTGACTCCACTGAGTTTGCTCATACCTGGGGCAGAAATTGTGTACAAGGAAAGGTGTGAAGATACATGACTGTAGAATACTTTCTAGTGAGAAAAAAATTTTAATAAACTTTTGAGGATAAATTAAGTATAACAATAATTATGACATCTCCATCTTTAAAAACCTTATTTGAAGTCACTTTGCCCCAAAGCATAAGTCATCAATTACAGTCTTTTTCATGTTTTATTAAGTTGGTACAAAAGTAATTGCAGCAACCTAAAAGTAATGGCAAAAACCACAATTACTTTTGCACCAAAAGTGAAACTACATTTCACTTTGATTTTATTTCAATAGTTTTCGGAGAACAGGTGGGTTTTGGTTATATGGATAAGCTCTTAAGTGGTGATTACTGAGATTTTGGTGCACCTGTCACCTGAACAGTATACACTGCACCCGATATGTAATCTTTTATTCCTCACTCACTTCCCACCTTTTCTCCCAGGTCCCCAAATTCCATTATATCATTCTGCCTTTACGTCCTCATAGCTTACCTCCAAATCCTCATACCATCTCACTTATAAGTGGGAAGACATGATATTTGGTTTTCCATTTCTAAGCTACTTCATTTAGAATAATGGTCTTCAACCCCATCCAGATTGTTGTGAATGCCATTATTTGTTGGGTTTTATGCTGAGTAGTATTCCATTGCGTGTGTGTATACATACATTTTTTTCTTTTTTTTTTTTTCCTTATCCACTCATTGGTTGATGGGCATTTAGGCTGGTTCCATATTTTTGCAATTGCAAATTGGGCTGCTAGAAATTACATTTCATTTTGAACGAAAGTGTTTGTTTGTCATCCTCTCTCTGAGCCAACAATCTTCTTGATGACAAAGACCAAGAGGATCTTGGCCTGGAGCCTCAGAGGCAGACACATTAAAGTACTTACTCCATGAATAGTTTTTAATTACTTTTTCTTCATACTCCAGGGAAAGATTTGAGACCAAAGCAAACTAAAACAAAACAAAGACATTTATTTTCAGCTTAAATTATTTAGATCATTGCTCAAACTGTCCGTTGGGTACCAGGTGTTATTTATGCTCTTTTTTAGTAGGAGTTCAGAGACTTACTTGACAACCTGAATATCAGACATTACCAGTTTATAAATGTTTATTCAACTTTGGGTAATTATTTTAATTTTGAATAATAAAAAGTTATTTGAATTCTGTATCAAACAAAGGGTTATTTTTTTCTAATTGGTAAAGTATAATCTATACTACATAATAAATCTCATGAATACCTACTACAAGTGCTAGGCTTCTATGAATAACCCATCAATAAACTGTACCGTATTTAAATATAAAATTTAAAATCTTTATTATTCTAAAGTAGGTGATAAATTAGCACTATTTAAATTGACTTGGTAGCAAAAAAGCAATCCTGATTTTCATTAGCTGAGAATAAGAACATGATATTTGTAGTATAATTACAGGCAACTAAGCTATTCCTTGGAAGAGCAATGTAATTTATATTGATTGGTGACTGGGGGTGTGAGGAGGTAGGCACAGGCAAAGGAATATGTTAACCCAAATTCCTGTTATTATTGTTTATCCTTTCTTTTAGAACAATCTTCAAGTATTTTTGGATTATTAACTTGCTAAGTGTCATAATATTTCTTTGGAGTAGAAAGTGGAGCACTTTTTTTTAAAAATTATACTTTAAGTTCTAGGGTACATGTGCACAACATGCAGGTTTGTTACATATGTATACATGTGCCATGTTGGTGTGCTGCCCGCATTAACTTGTCACTTACATTAGGTATGTCTCATAATGCTATCTCTGCCCCCTTCCCCGACTCCACGACAGGCCCCGGTGTTTGATGTTCCCCACCCTGTGTCCAAGTGTTCTCATTGTTCAATTCCCACCTATGAGTGAGAACATGCGGTATTTGGTTTTCTGTCCTTGCAATAGTTTGCTCAGAATGATGGTTTCTAGCCTCATCCATGTCCCTACAAAAGACATGAACTCATCCTTTTTTATGGCTGCATAGTATTCCATGGTGTATATGTGTCACATTTTCTTAATTCAGTCTATCATTGATGGACATTTGGGTTTGTTCCAAGTCTTTGGTATTGTGAATAGTGAGTGTCACAATAAGCATACGTGTGCATATGTCTTTATAGTAGCATGATTTATAATCCTTTGGGTATGTGCCCAGTAATGGGATAGCTGGGTCAAATGGTATTTCTAGTTCTAGATCCTTGAGGAATAGCCACATTGTCTTCCATAATGGTTGAACTAGTTTACAGTCCCACCAACAGTGTAAAAGCGTTCATATTTCTCCACGTCCTCTCCAGCACCTGTTGTTTCCTGACTTCTTAATGATTGCCATTCTAACTGCTGTGAGATGGTATGTCATTGTGGTTTTGATTTGCATTTCTTGGATGGCCAGTGATTATGAGCATTTTTTCATGTATCTGTTGGCTGCATAAATGTCTTGTTTTGAGAAAATGTCTGTTCATATCCTTTGCCCACTTTTTGATGAGGTTGTTTGATTTTTTATTGTAAATTTGTTTAAGTTCTTTGTAGATTCTGAATATTAGCCATTTTTCCAATGGGTAGATTGTAAAAATTCTCTACGATTCTCTAGGTTGCCTTTTCACTCTGATGGTAGTTTCTTTTGCTCTGCAGAAGCTCTTTAGTTTTATGAGATCCCATTTGTCAATTCTGGCTTTTGTTACCATTGCTTTTGGTGTTTTAGTCACGAAGTCCTTGCCCATGCCTATGACCTGAATGATATTGCCTAGGTTTTCTTCTAGAGTTTCTATGGTTTTTGGTCTAACATTTAAGTCTTTGATCCATCTTGAATTAATTTTTGTAGAGGGTGTAAGGAAGGGATCCAGTTTCAGCTTTCTGCATATGGTCAACCAGTTTTCCCAGCACCATTTATTAAGTAGGGAACCCTTTTTCCATGACTTGTTTTGTCAGGTTGTCAAAGATCAGATGGTTGTAGACGTGTGGTATTATTTCTGAGGACTCTATTCTGTTCCATTCTGTTCCCTGATCTATATGTCTGTTTTGGTACCAGTACAATGCTGTTTTGGTTACTGTAACCTTGTGATGTAGTTTGAAGTCAGGTAGCATGATGCCTGCAGCTTCATTCTTTGGCCTTAGAATTGTCTTGGCAACACTGGCTCTTTTTTTGGTTCCATATGAACTTTAAAGTAGTTTTTTCCAATTCTGTGAAGAAAGTCATTGGTAGCTTGATGGGGATGGCATTGAATCTATAAATTACCTTGGGCAGTATGGCCATTTTCACAATATTGATTCTTCCTATCCATGAGCACGGAATGTTCTTTCATTTGTTTGTGTCCTCTTGTATTTCATTGAGCAGTGGTTTGTAGTTCTCCTTGAAAAGGTCCTTCACATCCCTTGTACGTTGGATTCCTAGGTATTTTATTCTCTTTGAAGCAATAGTGAATAGTAGTTCACTCATGATTTGGCTCTCTTTTGTCTGTTATTGGTGTATAGGAATGCTTGTGACTTTTGGACATTGATTTTATATCCTGAGACTTTGCTGAAGTTGCTTATCAGCTTAAGGAGATTTTGGGCTGAGATGATGGGGTTTTCTAAATATACAATCATGTCATCTGCAAACAGGGGCAATTTGACTTCATCTTTTCCTAATTGAACATCCTTTATTTCTTTCCTTGCCTGATTGCACTGGCCAGAACTTCCAACACTATGTTGAATAGGAGTGGTAAGAGAGGGCATCCGTGTGTTGTGCAAGTTTTCAAAGGGAATGCTTCCAGTTTTTGCCCTTTCAGTATGATATTGGCTGTGGGTTTGTCATAAATAGCTCTTATTGTTTTGAGATATGTCCCATTAATACTGAGTTGATTGAGAGTTTTTGGCATAAAGGGTGTTGAATTTTGTTGAAGGCCTTTCCTGTATCTATTGAGATAATCATGTGGTTTTTGTCTTTGGTTCTGTTTATATGATGGATTACGTTTATTGATTTGCATATGTTGAACCAGCCTTGCATCCCAGGGATGAAGCCAACTTGATCATGGTGGATACGTTTTTTGATGTGCTACTGGAATTGGTTTGCCAGTATTTTATTGAGGATTTTTGCATCGATGTTCATCAGGAATATTGGTCTAAAATTCTCTTTTTTTGTTGTGTCTCTGCCAGGCTTTGGTATCAGGATGATGTTGGCCTCATAAAACGAATTAGGGAAGATCCCTTCTTTTTCTATTGATTGGAATAGTTTCAGAAGGAATGGTACCAGCTCCTCTTTTTACCTCTGGTACAATTCGGCTGTGAATCCATCTGGTGCTGGACTTTTTTGGTAGGTAGGCTATTAATTATTGCCTCAATTTCATAACCTGTTATTGGTCTATTCAGAGATTCAATTTCTTCCTGGTGTAGTCTTGGGAGAGTGTATGTGTCCAGGAATTTATCCATTTCTTCTAGATTTTCTAGTTTATTTGTGTAGAGTTGTTTATAGTATTCTCTGATGGTAGTTTGTATTTCTGTCAGATTGGTGGTGATATCCCCTTTATCCTTTTTATTGCATCTACTTGATTTTTCTCTCTTTTCTTCTTTATTAGTCTTGCTAGTGGTCTGCCAATTTTGTTGATGTTTTCAAAAAACCGGCTCCTGGATTCATTTAATTTTTGAAGGGTTTTTTGTGTCTCTATCTACTTCAGTTCTGCTTTTATCTTAGTTATTCTTGCCTTTTGTTAGTTTTTGAATATGTTGGCTCTTGCTTCTCTAGTTCTTTTAATTGTGGTGTTAGGGTCTCAATTTTAGATCTTTCCAGCTTTCTCTTGTGGGCATTTAGTGCTATAAATTGCCATCTACACACTGCTTCAAATGTGTCCCAAAGATTCTGGTATGTTGTGTCTTTGTTCTCATTGTTTTCAAAGAACATCTTTATTTCTGCCTTCATTTCGTTATGTACCAAGTAGTCATCCAGGAGCAGGTTGTTCAGTTTCCATATAGTTGAGCAGTTTTGAGTGAGTTTCTTAGTCCTGAGTTCTAGTTTGATTGCACTGTGATCTGAGAGACAGTTTGTCATAATTTCTGTTCTTTTCATTTGCTGAGGAGAGCTTTACTTCCAACTATATGATCAATTTTGGAATAAGTGTGATGTGGTGCTGAGAAGAATGTATATTCTGTTGATTTGGGGTGGAGAATTCTGTAGATGTCTATTAGGTCCGCTTGGTGCAGAGCTGAGTTCAATTCCTGGATATGCTTGCTAACTTTCTGTCTCATTGATCTGTCTAATGTTGACAGTGGGGTGTTAAAGTCTCCCATTATTATTGCGTGGGAGTCTAAGTCTCTGTAGGTCTCTAAGGACTTGCTTTATGAATCTGGGTGCTCCTGTATTGAGTGCATATATATTTAGGATAGTTAGCTCTTCTTGTTGAATTGATCCCTTTAGCCTTCTTTGTCTCTTTTGATCTTTGTTGGTTTAAAGTCTATTTTATCAGAGACTATGATTGCAATCCCTGTCTTTTTTATTTTTGTTTTATTTTCCATTTGCTGGTAGATATTCCTCCATCCCTTTATTTTGAGCCTATGTGTGTCTCTGCATGTGAGATGGGTCTCCTGAATACAGCACATGGATGGATCTTGACTCTTTATCCAGTTTGCCAGTCTGTGTCTTTTAATTGGAACATTTAGCCCATTTACATTTAAAGTTAATATTGTTATGTGTGAATTTGACCCTGTCATTATGATGTTAGCTTGTTATTTTGCTCATTAGTTGATGCAGTTTCTTCCTAGCACTGATGGTCTTTACAATTTGGCCTGTTTTTGCAGTGGCTGGTACTGGTTGTTCCTTTCCATGTTTAGTGCTTCCTTCAGGAGCTTTTTTATGGCAGGGCTGGTTGTGACAAAATCTCTCAGCATTTGTTTGTCTGTAAAGGATTTTATTTCTCCTTCGTTTATGAAGCTTAGTTTGGCTGGATATGGAATTCTGGTTTGAAAATTCTTTTCTTTAAGAATGTTGAATATTGACCCCCACTCTCTTCTGGCTTGTAGAGTTTCTGCCGAGAGATCTGCTGTTAGTCTGATGGGCTTCCCTTTGTAGGTAAACCAACCTTTCTCTCTGGCTGCCCTTAACGTTTTTTCCTTCATTTCAACTTTGGTGAATCTGACAATTCTGAGTCTTGGGGTTGCTCTTCTCGAGGAGTATCTTCGTGGCATTCTCTGTATTTCCTGAATTTGAATGTTGGCCTGCCTTGCTCGGTCAGGGAAGTTCTCCTGGATAATATCTTGCAGAGTGTTTTCCAACTTGGTTCCATTCTCACCATCACTTTCAGGTACACTAATCAGATGTAGATTTGTTCTTTTCACATAGTCCCGTGTTTCTTGGAGGCTTTGTTCATTTCTTTTTACTCTTTTTTCACTAAACTTCTCTTCTCACTTCATTTCATTCATTTGATCTTCAATCACTGATACCCTTTCTTCCACTTGATCAAATCAGCTACTGAAGCTTGTGCATGTGTCACGTAGTTCTTATGCCATGGTTTTCAGCTCCATCAGGTCATTTAAGGAATTCTCTACACTGTTTATTTTAGTTAGCCATTTGTCTACTCTTTTTTCAAGGTTTTAGCTTCTTTGTGATGGGTTTGAACATCCTCCTTTAGCTTGGAGAAGTTTGTTATTACTGATCATCTGAAGACTCCTTCTCTCAACTTGTCAAAGTCATTCTCTGTCCAGCTTTGTTCCATTGCTGGCAAGGAGCTGCGGTCTTTTGGAGGAAAAGAGGCACTCTGGTTTTTAGAATTTTCAGCTTTTCTCCTCTGGTTTCTCCCCATCTTTGTGGGAAAGAACTAACTTCTTTAGTGGTGATTTCTGAGATTTTGGTGCACCTACAACCTGAGCAGTGATGTGTGATTTGAAATGTTCAGAAATTCAGATGAGTTTTTGATGTGTTTCTCCTCTTTGTTAAATATATTGCTATGAGTCAATTAGGGCACCAAAATATAGTGTAAAGAATAAATGAAACTAATAGGATAATGTACTCAGTAGTACATACTCAGAAGAACATGTTGCTTCTGACATAAATTACTTAAAAAGAGTTCAGAATGTTGCCATAGAAAAGGAATCTTTAGTATACTAGTGATGAATGAAGTTATTACAGACCTATACTCAAATTACATGATACCTAGAACAAGTGAGGGACATATTAGACTAGAAAGTTGCTGGCAATATATTGAAATTGCTCATCTTGGTATCTGTCTCTAAAGCTCTAGGCAATGTCTAATATTTAGTAGGGGAACAAAAATATTCTTAGAAGCTATGTGGATAGTAAAATGCATTAACACTTTACTCATCTTTGTAGCCTTTAAAACAAATATGGAAGTCTCTAAAGAAGCAGCAGATATCCTTATGGGAAATTAAGCGTTTGCTGGAATTATGCACAAACCTAGATAAAGATACTAAGCATTCATCAGTCATGCAAATTTTTTTGCAAGGGGTAGGAAGGATGGGTGAAATTGAACCCAGTTTTTCTTTCTGGGGCCATAAATGGCATTGCTGTAGATCAAGTTTTTACGGCGGAGGGAAGACTGCCCCAAGCCTTGAAGCATGTTTAGCATCCTTCACCCACTGAAAGTCAGCTATGTTCCCCAGTAACTGTGGCCATCCAAACTATTTTTTTTTTTTTTAACATTTCCAAATGCTGATGTAAGTGGGCTGGAGTGGTATCATTCCATATTCTTACCCTCTTTGTTGCAATGAAGGGCAAGACTCTGGCTAGGGAAGTTTGTGCCCTCAGCATTTGTTCTCACCAGCTGAACAGCAGGCGCCAAAGACAGATTCCCTTCCCTAGTTCTGGATAACTCTAAATTTATACCCCATACCATGACATGTGGAAAGAAAGGAAGACCAACCAAATGAGAAAAACAGAGACAATTTGTTCTTCACTTGTTGTAGCAAGGGAGTCAGCTACCTTCTCTAGCATTTAGGCAGACTCACTGCAGGCAGAGGAGTGGAAAAGCTTCGTAGTGGAAAAAGGGAAGGCTCCAGGCGTGCTCTGAATGGAGCCTGTGGACCTGGGGAGACTGGAGGCTACCAATTGGAAGCACAACATCCTGTGATTTGGTGGGGTGGGGGTGGGGGGCATGTATTTGACTTTCTCTGATCTTAAGTTGGAAGTGGGAACAAAAATTAGGGAAGCTGTCAGTTGTTAATTAAGTCCTGATCATTTTGGGTCAACTGCCACAGAAGTTATTGCTGAGTTTCCTGAATCGTCACTAGAGAGAGCAGTCTGGCTCCCTGCAAGTCTGATTTATGGCAGGCTCCTGCCCGGGTTATTATAGATTAGAAGGTTGGCTTCCTGGAGGTTGCTGCAGGTTGTGGGTCACAGTTCTGTTTTATATGTAACATGAACATTGTCCATTTGTATCTTCAATCTCTCACTACAAATAGAAGCAGCAATTTCCCCAAGGGAAGTATCAGTCAAAATGATGACAAAAGTAACATAGTGATTGAAATGGACAAGAAAAGAATTTTACAAGTCTTTCTTAGTCATATGTGTTAGAGTAGAGGTATACCCTGGGATCAATATACAGGTGTGCACTGCACAACATTCTTTCAGTCAACAACCCTGACTGCATATATGATGGCAATCCCATAAAATTATAATGCCATATTTTTACCTACCTTTTCTGTTTAGATACAAAAATACTTAACATTGCATTTTTTTTTTTTTTTTTTTTGAGATGGAGTCTCACTCTGTCACTTAGGCTGGAGTGAAATGGCACGATTTTGGCTCACTGCAACCTTTGCCTCCTGGGTTCAAGTGATTCTCCAGACTCAGCCTCCTGAGTAGCTGGGACTACAGGTGTGTGCCACCATACCCTGCTAATTTTTGCATTTTTAGTAAAGACAGGTTTTCACTATGTTGGTCAGGCTGATCTCGAACTCCTGACCTCAGACAATCTGCCTGCCTTGGCCTCCTAAAGTCCTGAGATTACAGGCATGAGCTGCTGAATCTGGCCAACATTGTGTTCTAATTGTCTACAGTATTCAGTGCAGTAACATGTTGTACAAGTTTGTAGCCCAGGAGCAAAAGGCAATACTATGTAGCCTAAGTGTGTAGTAGGCTATGCCATCTAGGTTTGTGTTAGCATGCTCTATGATGTTCACACAACTACAAAATTGGCTAACAGTGCTTTTTAAGAACATATCTTTGTTGTTAAGCAACATGTGACTATACATTTAAACAGTCTTTGAGGTCTGTCTGTTTTAGTTCTCATTTTATTATTTGTTTTTCTTTTTAATTTGTGCTAAAAGTCACATTTAAATGTTGCAATCTCCTCTCTGTAATTTGAAGGTAAATTTGTCCTATACTTTGATGTAGCCTTATAAAAATTCATTTTGTAAGCTACTACAGTGGTTAAAAGGATCTTTTCCTCAGAATTCCTGGGAATAGCAGAAATATTAGAAATATGCAAAGTAATTGCTTTATCACTTAATTAATATATTAAATTACTCTAAAATGCTTTTTTAAAATTATTACAGATTTAGGAGGTAAAAGTGCAGTTTTGTTACATGGATATATTGTGTAGTGGTGAAATATGGGCTTTTAGTATACCCATCACCCTATTGTGTACATTGTACCTTTCGTATTTTTGGTAGAGATGGGGTTTTTCCATGTTGGTCAGGCTGGTCTCGAACTCCTGACCTCAGGTGATCTGTTTGCCTCAACCTCTCAAAGTGCTGGGATTACAGGTATGAGCCATGAGCCACCGCTCCCGGACAGAACTGCATTCTTAAGGTCTCACTTAACCTTAGTTATCTTCTAAAAACTCTATCTTCAAATATACTCACATTACACATTAAGGTGTCAACATATGAATTTTGGGAAGACACAATTCAGTTTGCAGTACTTAGTGTTGGGGGTATTTAGTCCTACTGTACTTTAAGCTTGCCTAAACAAACATTAAATAAGCCTCAGAAGAATAAAACTGTTCTCCAAGTAACATACTTGCATGCCAGAATAAATTTTAATACTATTTAAAAGAATAAAATAAAGCATTCAAAAAAATCAAATTCTCAATGTCTTGACATTTTATCTACAATTAATAAGCATGAAAAGAAGAAGAAAAATACAACACATAATCAGGAGAAAAAATTAATAAGTAAAAAACAGATTCATAAATAACAAAGATGATGGAATTAGGACATAAAGAATTTAAAACAGCTTTCATGAATCTTACAAATATATGCTCAACAACCTAAAGGAAAACATGAACATGATAGGTAGAGAAATAGAAAAGGAAACTATAAAATACCCAAATGGAACTTCTGGAAATAAAAAGGACACTATATAAAATGAAAAACATACTGTATGGGATTAATAGTTCCATCTGGTCCTTATTCTTTTAAACAAAAAAATGAGTGATTTTGAAGAAATGGCAATAGAATATATCTAAAATGAAGTTTAGAGAAGATAAAACTTAAAAACTATGTACAGAAGATTAGTGACCTGTGGGAAACTACTAAGTAGCCTAATGCACATTTGATTGGAGACTCAAAAGGTGAAGAGAGGAGAAAAAAGAGAGGCAGGAAGTGTAGTGGGGGAGAGAGAGATGAGCAAAAATTATTTGAAAAAATAAATGTTAAAAAATTGCCAAATAAAAGAGATCCACAGATCTAGGAAGCTCAATGAGCACCAAGCAGAATAATTAACAAACACGAATACCCAAAATTATCAGGGCACATAATACTCAAGTTGCTAAAAACCTGTGATGAACAGAAAATATTAACAGTAATCAGAGAAAAGACATATTTTGTATAGCAGAATAAACAAAAGAATAATCGCCAATTTCTTAACAGAAGCAATTCAAGCTAGAGTACAATAGAACAGATCTTTAATGTATGAGAAATAAAACCTGTCAACTTAGAATTTGAATTATATGCTTTTTAAAGTGGAAGTAAAATAAAGACCTTTCAGACAGACAAAAGCTGACAGACTCGCTAGCAAACCTGGACTACAAGAAATGTTAAGATGGTGTTTAAGTTGCAAGAGAATGATGCCAAATTTGCATTTACACAAATAAATAAACAGTGCCAGACATGGTAAATATATGGGTAAATATAAAACACATTTCTCTCACTTTAAAATTTCTTTATAAGGGATTCTTTTAAGCAAAAACAATAACAATGTACTGTTTGGTTTGTAACACACACAGAAACACATCATATAAAAACAATAGTATGAAAATTAGGAGGCCGAGCGCGGTGGCTCAAGCCTGTAATCCCAGCACTTTGGGAGGCCGAGACGGGTGGATCACGAGGTCAGGAGATCGAGACCATCCTGGCTAACACCGTGAAACTCCGTCTCCACTAAAAAAAAAACATACAAAAAACTAGCAGGGCGAGGTGGCGGGCGCCTGTAGTCCCAGCTACTCCGGAGGTCGAGGCAGGAGAATGGCGTAAACCCGGGAGGCGGAGCTTGCAGTGAGCTGAGATCCGGCCACTGCACTCCAGCCTGGGCGACAGAGCGAGACTCCGTCCCCCCCCCAAAAAAAAAAAAAAAAAGAAAATTAGGAGAGAGAAATGGAAGTATAATGCTGCAAAATTCTTCACTAACCATAAAGTGTATAATATTTCTGAAGGTAGACAATAAGAGTATGAAGCAATTAATTACCGCTTTTTCTTGCTTTACTAGACTGGCTAGGATGTCCAAAACATTGTTGAATAGAAGTATAAGCATAGATATTCTTTCTGATCCTAGAGAGAAGGCATTAAAACTTTTACCATTAAATATCATATCGGCTTGCGCTATCAATTTGGGGAAGCTTCCTGCTATTCCTAATTTGCCAAGAATTTTAAATATGAATAGGTATTGAGTTCAAATACTTTAAAAATGCATCTATTGAGATAATCATAGTTTTTTAAAAATTTCATTGATTGGGTGAAATAAAATAACTAAACTAAACAAAGTGGTATATTCACAAAGCCAGTGAAAGTTAAATAAATAACAAATATATTAAATCTAGAAAAAGTCAGAAAAAGAGAAAGTAAAGAATAAGGACCAGATGGAACAAATAGAAAGAAAAAACACAAAACTACATAGTAGATTTAAACTTAACCAGATCAATAACTGCATTAAATGCAAATAGTATAAACTCCCTAATTGAAAGGTGAAGATCATCATATTAGGTAAAAGAGCAGGAATGAATTCTATACTTTCTGTAAGACATCAATTTTATATATAAAGACACAATTAGGTTAAAATAAAATGATGAAATAAGACATATTATGCCAATATTAACCAAAAAAAGGTTTGAGTGGTTATTTTATATCAAAGTAGATGTCAAAACAATGAATATTACCAGGGATAAGGATAGACATTTTATAATGACAGATGGGTCAATTCATCAAGAAGACATAATTTTCCTGTGTATGACCCCATAACAGGGTCTCATAATACATAAGGATTGACAGAACCCAAAGAAGAAATAGGTGAATCCACAATTTGAATTGGAGGCTTATATACTTTTTCCTTAGTAAATGATTGAACAAGTAGACAAAAAGTAAGTAAAGCATAGAAAACTGAACAACATTATCAACCAATTTGACCTAATTGATCTTTTGCAGATCACTCCCTTCACAACAGCAGAATACTCAGTCTTTTCAAATGCACGTGGCATAGCCACTATATTAGACATATATTTTGGACCTAATGCAAGTCTGAAAAATTGCAAATTTCAAACATTTGGAAAGTAAACATCATATTGCTAAGTCAACCATGGGTCAAAAAGCAATCAAAAGGGGAATTAGAAAATGGTTTAAAATTAATAAAAATAAAAGACCAAAATGCCAAATTTTGCATGTTGCAGATAAAGCAGTACTTTGAAAAAAAATATTGTATGAAGTTTACATTATAAAGTTTTCCAAGGTTTTAAATTGATCATTTCAACTTTCACTAAACAAGCAAATTAAATTTAAAATATGCAGGAGAAAGGTAATAATAAAGGTAAGAATAGAAAACCAAAAAATAGAAAATGAACCAGCAAAAGAGAAAATTAATAAAAGCAAAACCTAGTTTTTAAAGATAGGACTAGAACTGTTAAACTTCTAGCTAGAAAGACTGAAAGACAAATCAACAGCATCAGGACAAAAAAGGTCATTTCACTATAGATCTAGATACATGGAAAGGATAAAAAGAAATGTTACAAACTACTTTATGACAATACATTCAATAATTTACAGGAAACTGATAAATATCTTAAAAGATATAAAATAATGCTAAAGTAAAAATAGAATAAATGTCTTTATATCTACCGGAAAACATTGAAATTATGGTTTAAAACCTTTCCACAAAGAAACTCAGAACTAAATGTCTCCAGCAGTAAATTCTACTAAATATTTAAGAAGGAAAAAAATCTGAATTATATAAAATCTTTTTCACACAAATCTAAGAGGAATGAATAATTCCCTACTATATTACTAATGAGGCTGCATTATTCTGATAGCAAAACCAAGCAAGGACATTACAAATGCAGAAAATTATAGCCTAATCATCAGCAGAGTTGCAAAAATGTAAGGAATATTAACACATTGAATCCAGCAATATACAAAAAGAATAATCCTGACTGAGGAAGAGGAGTTTATCCCAAAGTGAAAGTTTGGTTCAACTTTCAAACGGCAATCAATATAATTTACCCAATCAATGAACTAAAAAAGAAAAATCATATGATTATCTCAATAGATGCATTTTAAAAGTATTTAAATTCAATACCTATTCCTGTTTAAAACTCTTGGCAAATTAGGAATAGTAGGTAACTTCTCCAACCTGACAGTGCATCTATGAAAACCTTACAGCTAACATAATACTTAATAGTAAAAATCTAAATGTTTTCTTTCTAAGATCAGAAAGAATATCTGTTCTTATACCTCTATTAACAATATTCTGGGCATCCTAGCCAGTCTGGTAAAGCAAGAAAGAGTAATAAAATCCATTTGGACTGGAAGGGAAGTGAATTTTTTATTAATAGGCAATATTTATGTAGAAATGTTTCATTATGTAGAAGTGCATTTATGTAGAAGACCCTATGAAATTTATGAAATTGCTGCTAGAAGCAGTTGAGGGACCAAGAAGTGGGTCCTGTAGGAATGAGGAGGCATTATACTGGTTGGCTTTTTAATACGTTTCCTCCAGAGTCATATGCCTCATTAACAATGGTTTTACCCTAGAAGTATCTCTTTGATATTCTAAATAGACAGGCTATCGTGTTTATTGCGAATGAACCCTTCTCTGGTTCTTCAATAAATCTAGCATATATCTCACCACGGTGTCTATAGGTACTTTTTCTGCAGTGTTAACAGTATCATCTCCATTATCACTATTCACACTATCATCATGTCATCATAATCACCTCAAGTCAGAACCATTTTGGCTATTTCACTCTTGGTCAATGAATGGACAATTGGAGCCTCATTATTGATGTTAAAAACTTCTCCAATATCCACCTCGTTCAGCTTACTGATAAACTCTGAAGGTACATTTTTTTGCATATGGAAGGAGGTTAGACGTTTTTTTCTCACTTAACATATGAAATCCTTCAGTCATCATCTTGTTTCTCATCATCATTGAACATAGTCGCAGGCCAGAGGTTGTACCAGGCATGTGCAAGTGTGTCTTTAGTCACTGTGTTCCAAGCTCTGGAAATAATTTATGGAGCATCCTTTATGGTAAACTTCTTTTGAAAACCTTTCATATCCACACCTCTGTTTATTCCTGCTAGCATGCTGTTTAAGAAACTATTTTTATATTTATTCTTTATTGATTTAAGGGTATCCCGATCATATGGTTGAGTTAATAAAGTCACATTAGTGGGAAGGTGCATGGCATTAACTACTTTTGATGAGAATTTCAGCTGTGGGATGAGCAGAACTGTTGTCAAGGAATCAAATCCAGTCCAGCGTCCCTGCAGTGAATGTGAGCTGCTGGCACAAAATGTGTGTGAAACCAATCAGAAAAGATGTCCTTGGTGATTCATGCCTTTTTGTTAGCATAACAATGGGCTGGTAAGAAATCCACTCCTTGAAAACAGTAAGAATACAAACTTTTGCCTGTCCCAGCAAGCTTATACTCTGTATGACTGCTGCAGTAGCACCTCCCAGCACAGTTATTCTGTCCTTGGCATTTTTAATTCCCATAAAGGCAGTCTCATCACGTGTAGACAGTGTCTTTCTGGGGCAATAATGTCAAAACAGTGATTTTTCATCATCTTTATAGACTTCTTCTGTGTCAGATTTTCATCATTGCTTACCTTGGCAAACTTGTCAATGAATTTCTCTGATGCTTCATCATCAGCATTTGCTTTACCACCACAAATCTTAAAAACTTTAATGTTATATCTTTTCTTGAATTTCTGCAACCAACTTGTTGAATATTTACAGTTCTTTTCAATTTTCAGTTCATTGTGATAGACCTTTGCTTATTTCATGATAGGCCTACCCTTAAGTGGCACGTGTTCACTGCAACACTGATGGATCCACTCTTTTGATACATGATGGAGATCTTCATTTTTAGCAGTGTTTTTCTTTTTCCACTAACTTCTGTTCATCACTTTCAGCATAGAACTTTGTTTATCCTTTTGTTTCTTCAGTTCATATATGGTGATCACTACAACACTGTATCTTCTGTAAGACATTTTACACTGATACTGCTGTGTAATTTCACTAACAGCTTGACTTTCTATGTTATATAAACATAAATGGTTCCTCATTTTCTTATCACTATTACCCACAGGACTATGGTTTTTTGATAGGCCTTTTTGATATTTTCAACATTATCTTTACACCATAGAGCAGAGAATAAGCAAGAAAACACAGTAAGTAGTACACACAGGTCTTGAGCCCATGTGGGCAATTATGGGGCAGCTGCCATTGGTATGTCTGGCCTGCACACATGCCATTTTATTACTCTTTATGGATATGCTTGCATGGGGGATTCTGGGTGTGCATGAAGAAGGTAGATAATAGCTGCAGGGACCTGGGTCTTTTTCTCTTGGGGATGCTGAATGAGGTGTGTGTTGTGTGCCTCTGTTTTGACTGTGACCCATCACATGAAGTCAGATATGGAATTTTCCACTTGTGGTATCATATTGGCACTTAAAAAGTTTTAAATTTTGGACCATTTTGGATTTTCGATTTCCAGTTTTTCAGATTAGGCCTGCCCAACCTGTATTAGAAACATTGGAAAAATTTAGCTATTTATTTTATACAAGAAAATCAAATAAAATAGAAAAATTAAAACAGAAAAATTAAAAGCAAAGGGATAGCAAATGTTATATGCTCATTGCAGCACCATTTGTAATAGTCCAAATTTAGAAATAAGTGTTTATCAACAGGGAAATACACAAATATAGTTATTGCATTTGATGAGAATGAACTAGATTTACTTTTATCAACATGTAAAAATGTTAAAAACACAATATGTGGATAAAAGTTACTATGAAATGATTGTGTACAGTATGATAACAATTATTTAGAAAAATTTAAGATGTACACAATGTGAATATATATAAATATAGTATACAGTTTTAAAAAATTATGCACAAGAAGAATATGAAGTTTAGGATAGTGGTAACCTATAGGTAGGGAGAGGAAAGCGGTAGAGGATTGGGATTTAGGGTGGTAGCTAATTTAATATTTGTTATGTTTCATTTCTGTATATCTGGAAAAAATCACAATAATAAAATAAATAAGCTTTACCATGCCCAAACATTAAATCATCCAATGCCATTACAATTTTTTCTCCTGCAAAACTTCCTTGTTAATCTTTTCTTTATTCTAAGTATGAGTAAGTGCTTATTCCATTGAGAACTTAAGAGTCTTCCTTTTAATATGTCTTTAACTCCAAAGTCCTTTTTTGCATTTCTATTTCCTATCCCAAAGGAGGTGATGAGGATGGAGCATCAAAGTAAGAGTGTGGGGGAATTTGAACCACTTGCTCACCAGAATAGAAAAGCCCCATGAGAATTCTAAAGGATAAATGTAATAGCTGGAGGCAGAGAGAAGTAGGGTTAGATGAGAAAGATGATCAGAGGGGAGAGGTTAAAGAAAGAAATATAGGCCGGGCGCGGTGGCTCAAGCCTGTAATCCCAGCACTTTGGAAGGCCGAGACGGGCGGATCACGAGGTCAGGAGATCGAGACCATCCTGGCTAACACGGTGAAACCCCGTCTCTACTAAAAAAATACAAAAAATTAGCCGGGCGAGATGGCGGGCGCCTGTAGTCCCAGCTACTCGGGAGGCTGAGGCGAGAGAATGGCGTAAACCCGGGAGGCGGAGCTTGCAGTGAGCTGAGATCCGGCCACTGCACTCCAGCCTGGGCGACAGAGCGAGACTCCGTCTCAAAAAAAAAAAAAAAAAAAAAAAAAGAAAGAAATATAAAGATAGAGACATTAGAAAGGAGGTCATTTTATTATTGTAGGTGGGGTTGCTGAGCAAATTATTGAGGTGAGTGAACTGATGATTCCTATCGATATAAATAGATCTGAGCAAAACAAGGCCGAAATATCCAAGGCTCTTGGTGTTTGAGATTTGATCATTAGACTGCAATTTTTTAAAAGTATGTGACATTTTAGATGCTTCCTAATGACAAAAGGCTGAACACAGTACATTCATTGTTTTGTGTAATGAATTAGTGTAAAGATAATTGTCTAAAAATGGTTTTTCCATAAATGTAGAGATTTACAACTAACTCTAAGAAAAGTACCTTTTTGAACAATGCCCAAGATTTCATTTTGCTTCCTTCTCCTTTTACTATATGCAGCATTTAATGAGTGAGTTTTTAAACATTTCAGTGAAAGATAGTGTGTTCACATATATTACTCAGATCTACTTTGCAATTTGTATCAGTTTGTAAAACTGATATTCATATAAGCATTATAACACAATTGAGTTTGAAAGATTTATGTTTCTAGAGTTGGCTGTCAACCAACCAAGGATGCTGTGAGGCCTTCTTCCAGATATGTTATTAAATACTTGTGGAGGGCAGAAGCTCCACAGTGTAACTGCAGTTTCAGGACATGCTGGTTGACATAGACTGAAACATTAAAATAAATGTGAAAGTAAGAGTCATGATCAAGATGTCAGTATTTTAGTCAACTACTATTTTCAGAATAGCATGAAAAATGACTATCTTTCAAAACACACAACATCTGCTTGATAAATATAATCAAGGGTTTGATTTAAACATTTAAAAAATACTTAAAAAAAAAACAATGAAGCCAAAGGGTGATTTTGCAAACTTGCAACTCAGAGGAAAAATTAATTCTTCACTGATTAGACTACATTTAAGTTAAGTTGAAGCCTAACATTGACTGTAATTCCTACCCTTAGCCCAACATTAATCCTTACCCTACAAAATAATATTTGCATATTATAATACTTCCTCATACGCTTGCTTTTCTTTCTATTTCTCCTCAGAAGTGAAGAAACATTTCCATGTAGGGAGTCACTTGAAATATTTATTACATATATTTACTTAATAAAATAACTTAAAAATAGCACTCCTCTACTATAATGCATAGCTTACAAAATCTTTAGCATTACTCCCAAATGTTGCAACCACACTTGTGGTCAAGTAAGCAGTTACTGGAAAGAGTTTTGACATTCTGGTTTGAAGAGTGGACATTTGGGGACGCTGCGACTTTCAACAATGCTCCAAGGTTTCCTTTCATTGCGCCCCCACTACCACTGTCCCTAGGCACCACGCATGTATTTTTGAAATGCTACTGTAGACAGTGCCTCTCATTTTAGTGGAACTTCAGAATGTTGGAAGGGTCTTCCAAAGCAAGAGGAATCCTGTTAGGCAGATAGCGTCCTGGAGGGCTGCTAAAATTAATGTCACAGTAGCCAGCTTCCCATAGTCCCTATGAATAGAGTTTGCAAAATGAACACATTACCTTTTGGAACCCACCATTTACCTCTCAAGAGGTGATTTGACAAGACAGTAATGATAGTTTTCTCTCTTGGCTATCCATTGGAGGACTGCCATCTCAAAGTCCTGACCCACAGTTGCTAGAGTATTTTAAAGTAATGCTTTTACTTGCAATCAGTACAACTGCCTTTCCTTGGAGTCTAATTTTCAATGCCTCTTGATGGTCTGTGATTATGAGTTGCCTGATGATGGCTGTTGGCCCCTGATCAGACACTCTGTCCGATGAGCAAGTGCACTTCACTCATGCTGGAAGCCCCCAGCTAAGTGAAATCAATTAGTTTCCCAACTAATTGGCCTGAAAAATGCTGCATTTTCATTCAGCATTGCATGTAATGGGAATAAATTACCCCTTTCTGTGTACCACAAAAAGAAATTTTTAATCTGAATTTAGCATTTCTGTTATCCTGTCTTAAATCACATCTAATTATTTGTACACGTACCTTACCATTTAACCCCTCAATTTCTCGAAAGTATTGATGTTCATTATTATGTCTCCGACACCTAGCCCATGGTGCCTGGTATATATCAAACGTTGCTTAATTATTGCATACTACATAAGAAATAACTTTCACTCTATAAAAAGGCAGACTAATTTAAGAGGTTTATGTGCATCTGGTGCTGTATGGAGATATATTTAAAATTTCATGTGTTTTAAGAATGAAATTTAAAGTGTTCTTAATGCATATAGCTGAGAAGGGTTGGAGTGAGATGAGCTACCAGGAGAAAGACTTGTCTGGTTATTCCATGCACTGGAAATGAAGAAGAGTTGAAAGCAATCCAGCACAAGTAACTTGGTGGGTGTCCCAAACAGAGGTACATTAGAAGTAAACAAAAGGTTTTCACTGATAGGTTGACCTGTGCCTCCTTAAAGAGCTTCAGGTAGTAAGACCTCTAGGATCACTTCAACAATCCTTGCCCCCTAAAGCAGCTAGGGTAAGATCCTAGCTTATATAGGGACTTAGTCAAGCATCTCTGTAACGAGACACAGTCTTCACAACCTGCTAACTCAACAATACAGGATAGGGGTTTGTGGTAAGTATTCCTCAAGACCATAGAGACTGCTAGGAGAAGGAAGGATTAAAAATTTAAAACAAAGTAGCTTCAAACTCAAGGAAGTTGAGATTTTGTAGTAAGTTCAGTACATGAATTTTATTGTTTCTGACAAAACTTGGTTGAACATCGTTTTACTACTTAGTAGATTTTGACCTACAGAAAGTTTATTGTCTTCTTTTCTTCATCTAGAAAACAAAAATGGTGGCCGGGTGCAATGGCTCACGCCTGTAATCCCAGCACTTTGGGAGGTGGGGTCACCTGAGAGCACTTTGAGGTGGCTGGGTCACCTGAGATCAGGAATTCAAGAGCAGCCTGGCCAACATAGTGAAACCCTGTTTCTACTAAAAAAAAAAAAAAACAAAAATTAGCTGGGTGTGGTGGCAGACACCCGTAATCCCAGCTACTTGAGGGTGCTGAGACAGGAGAATTGCTTGAACCCAGGAGGCGGAGGTTGCAGTGATCCAAGATCGTGCCATGCACTCCAGCCTGGGAGACAAGAGTGAAATTCTATCTCCAAAAAAAAAAAAAAAAAGAAGAAGAAAAAAAGAAAAGAAGACAAAACAAGACAAGATAAGACGTCTGGCACAAAGTTAGCAAGAAATAGTGACTTTAATTTGCTGTCAACTCACACGCAAAGCCCCAATCAATTTAAATTGCAAGATAGGTCTCAGCTTAGCAGCCATATGATACTGATGAACTGGGCCAGAATAGAGAGCTATCCAGAAGGAACAGGCTCCAAAAAAGGCAAGAGTATCTTTTTCACCTCAGCCTGTTCTCTAAACCAGAGAGAAAGAATTGCTGAGAAAGACTTGTGGCCTAGGTAGCCCTGGCATGCTCTAGATGGTCCTGGCAGATTGCATATTCTAATCTTCTCATTAAAAGAAGTTAAACAACACCTGACTATCTGTTTCAGCATTTACTTCATAGATGTTTTTAAATACAGTGAGAAAAAAATACTTTGCCATACTATGTTTCCAAAAACTTTGCAAACTTTAATTCCCTTACCTCATATTGTGAACACACAACATTGCATTAACTAGATTGCATTCCTGCATTCAGACTTTTCCAAGCAATGATAATGATGATGATGATGACAATGGCAAAAACTTATTCTGTAGGTAATAAATTGAGTATGTTTTTATTATGAATCTGTAGTCTCCTGACCCTAACCCTAATTTCTGCTGAAGATGGTAACTCTCATCTTTGGACACTTACTGTGTTTCAAGCATTGTAGTAGGCCCATTTTATGTCTCTGTAATGAATCACATGCCATTAAGAAGCACACACAATTCAGCACTCGGATGAAAAGGAATTTTCTTCTTTCGGAAGTTTTATTGCAGAATATGACACTTTCTATGACATCCTTCACATGTGAAGGATGAAAGAGCAGAATAGATAGGAAGCTAGGTTCATATCCCAGAATTGCTAGTTAAAATATAAAACATCCCAGTGAAATTTGAATTTCAAAAAAAAAAGAATAATTTTTAGTGTAAATATGTCCCAAATATTGCATGGGTCATCCGTAAACCAAAAAAGAAGTGTTGTTTATCTGAAATTCAAATTTAACTGGGTTGTATTGTTTGCTTGTTTAAAAGCCATGAAATTATCTAA
The DNA here is from genome assembly GCF_009764315.1 of Trachypithecus francoisi. NCBI lineage: Eukaryota > Metazoa > Chordata > Mammalia > Primates > Cercopithecidae > Trachypithecus > Trachypithecus francoisi. The sequence continues at coordinate 8,154,734 of NW_022681472.1, forward strand.
TCAAATTAGCAAAACCAAAGGACAAATTACGGCAAAAATAGTCTTCCTCCAGCATGTGTTTAGTTGAAGTGAGCTGCTTGTAGAAGGCATATGGCTGAGTCATTTTTTTAAATAAACTTTTTATTTTGGAACAGCTTTAGGAGAATTGGGAAGATGGTACAGAGTTTCCATATAACCCACACTGAGTTTTCCCCGTTACTCTATGAGTATGGCATCTTTGTTACAAATAATCTATCAATATCAATAAATTAGTATTATTTAAGTTCCATAATCTATTCAGATTTCCTTTGTTTTAACCTAAGGCTCCTTTTATGTTCCAGGATCCTATCCAGTATATCACACCATGTTACATTTAGCCATCTTGTCTCCTAAGACTTCTCTTGACTGTGACTGTTTCACAGAGTTCCATCCTTTTGATGACTTTGAAATTGTTAAGAAATGTTGGTCAGATATTTTGTAAAATGTTACCTAATTAAGATTTGTATGATGGTTTTCTCATGATTAGACTGGAGTAATGTGTTTTAGGGAGAAAGACCCCAGAGGTAGAGTGTCATTCCCATCACATGATATTAAGGAGACATACTATCAAAATGACTTATCACTGGTGTTTTGTTTTTCTTCTGTTTTTATTTCAACTTCTATTTTAGGCTCTAGGGTACATGTGCAGGTTTGCTATACAGGTTAACTCGTGTCACAGATTATTGTACAGATTATTTTATCGCACAGGTATTAAGCCTAGTACCCAATAGTATTTTTTCTGCTCCTCTTCCTTCTCCCACCCTCCATCCTCAAGTAGAATCCAGTGTCTTTTGTTCCCTTCGTTGTGTTCATGAGTTCTCATTCAGCTCCCACTTACAACTGAGAACATTTGGTATTTGGTTTTCTGTTACTTTGCCAAGGTTAACAACCTCCAGCTCCATCCGTGTTCCTGCTAATAACATGATCTTGTTCTCTTTTATGGCTGCATAGTACGCCATGGTGTATATGTACCCCATTTTCTTTAACTAATATGTCATTGATTGGCATTTAGGTTGATTGCATGTCTTTGCTATTGTGAACAGGGCTGCAATGAACTTAACACATGCATGTGTCTTTATGGTAGAATGATTTATATTCCTTTGGGTATGTATCCAATAATGGGATTGCTGTGTTGAATGGTAGTTCTGCTTTTAGCTCTGTGAGGATTCACCATACTGCTTCCACAATAGTTGAACTAATTTACACTCCCACTGTGAGTGGGAGTGTAAACTAGTTTCTCTGCACCCTCACCAGCATCTGTAAATTTGCTTAAGTTCCTTGTAGTTGCTGGATATTAGTCCTTTGTCAGATGCATTGTTTGTGAATATTTTCTCCCATTCTGTAGGTTGTCTGTTTACTCTGTTTGTAGTTTCTTTTGCTGTTCAGAAGCTCTTAAGTTTAATTCAATCCTATTTGTTGATTTTTGCTTTTGTTGGTGTGCTTTTGGACTTACCACTATTGATGTTAGCCTTGATCATCTAACTGAGGTAAAATTTGTCAGTGTCTCCCACTGTAAAATTATCCTTCCCCCTAACTCCTATAGATCATGTTTTTCTTTTCTCTCTTTTTAAAAATGCTCTGCCAATCTTTTAATTGTTTTATTTAGGTTATTTACTTTTGATGTACTTATTGGTATTTAAGGTAAAGTCTACCATTATTTTTTTCTTTTTGGTTCGGTTTTTCCTTTTCTCATTTTCTTTTTCCTGCCATCCTATGGACAACACAAGCAGTGTTTAGCATTTAATGTTAATTTATTCATAATTTGTAAGTGTATCTCTTTGTAAAGGAGTTGTACTGGTTGCTCTAGGCATTACATTATGAATAACTTACTGCAATCCACTGGTGCCAATATTTTACCAGTTTGAGTGTGGAAAACTTCCTTCCTTTTATATCCTTTAGTATCCCCAATTTATAATATAATCTATTTTAAAATTCCCCTACATACATCGACAACAATACTACATGGTTTTATAATTTTTACTTCAACCATCAGACATAACTTAGAAAGCTCAGGAGGAGAAGGACAATATATTGTGTTTACTCATATTTTTGGTCTTTCTTCTAAATTTGTATTTTTCCTTCTTTATGACATTCCAAGATTTCTTTTTTAAAAACTTTGATTTGAGGTTCAGGGGTACATGTGCAGGTTTGTTATATAGGTGAATTGTGTGATGGGCGTTTGGAGTAAAGATTATTTCATCACCCAGGTAATAAGCATAGTATCTGATGGGTAGTTTTTCCATCCTTACCCCTATCCCAAACTCCATCCTCGAGTAGGGTCTGGGATCTATTGTTTCTTCCTTTGCGTCCATGCGTACTCAATGTTTAGCTCCCACTTAGGTTTTCTGTTCCCATGTTAGTTTGCTTCGGATGATGGCCTCCAGCTCCATCAATGTTCCTGCAAAGGATGTGATTTCTTTTTTTTACGGCTGCATAGTATTTCATGGTGTATATGTACCACATTTTCTTTATCCAGTCTACCATCGATGGGCAGATAGGTTGATTTCATGTCTTTGCCACTGTGAATAGGGCTGTGAATATACACATTTATGTTTCTTTATGGGAGAATTTCTATTTTTGGGGGTATATATCCAGTAATGGCACTGCTGGATCAAATGGTAGTTCTGTTTTAAGATCTTTGAGAAATATTCAAATTGCTTTCCACAATGGCTGAACTAATTTACATTCCCACCAGCAGTGTATAAGTGTTCTCATTTCTCTACAACCTCATCAGCATCTGTTATTTTTTGACTTTTTAATAATAGTCATTCTGACTGGTATAAGATGGTATCTCATTGTGGTTTTGATTGGCATTTCTTTAATGATTAGTGATGTTGATAATTTTTTATATGCTTGTTGGTCATATATATGTTTTCTTTTAAAAAGTGTCTGTTCATGTTTTTTGCCCACTTGTTAATGGAGTTGTTTGTTGCTTTTTAATTTAAGTTCTTTATAGATTTTGGATATTTGTTGGATTCATAGTTTGCAAATATTTTCTCCCATTCTGTAGATTGTCTGTTTACTCTGTCGATAGTTGATTTTGCTGTGCAGAAGCTCCTTGGTTTAATTAGGTCTCATTTGTCAATTTTTGTTTTTGTTACACTTGCTTTTGGTGTCTTAATCATTAAATCTTTGCTGGGGCCTGTGCCCAGAATGGTATCGCTTGTTATCTTCCAGGGTTTTTATAGTTTTGGATTTTACATTTAGGTCTTTAATTCATTTTGAGATTTCTGTTGTATATGGTGTGAGGAAAAGGTCCAGTGTCAATCTTTTGCATATGGATAGCCAGTTTTCCCAGCACCATTCATTGAATAGGGAGTCTTTCTCCATTGCTTGTTTTTGTTGACTTTGTCAAAGATGAAGTGGTTGTAGGTGTGCAGAATTATTTCTGGGCTCTCTATTCTGTTCCATTGGTCTATATGACTGTTTTTGTACCAGTACCATGTGGTTTTAGTTACTGTAAACTTGTAGTATAGCTTGAATGTGATGCCTCCAGCTTTGTTCTTTTTGCTTAGGATTGCTTGGTTATTCTGGCTTTTTTTTGTTGTTGTTCCACATGAGTTTTAAAATCATTTTTTCTAATTCTGGGAAGAATGTCATTGGTAGTTTGGTAGGAATAATGTTGAATCTGTGAATTGCTTTGGGCAGTATGGTCATTTTAACAATACTGATTCCTCCTATTCATTAACATGGAATATTTTCCCATTAGTTTATGTCATCTCTGTTTTCTCTCAGCAAAGTTTTGTAATTCTCATTATAGAGATCTTTTACCTCCCTGGTTAGCTGCATTCCTAGGTATTTTATTTTTTGTGTAGCTATTGTGAATGGGATTGTTTTCTTGATTTGGCTCTTAGCTGAAGCATTGTTGTATAGACATGCTGCTATTTTTTGTAGATTAATTTTGTATCCTGAAAGCTTGCTAAAGTTGTTTTTCAGATCTAGGAGCTTTTGGGCACAGACTATGGAATTTTCTAGGTATAGAATTATATAATTGGCAAACATAGATAATTTGACTCCCTCTCTTCCTATTTTGATGCCTTCTATTTTTTTTTTAATTATACTTTAAGTTCTAGGATACATGTGCATAACGTGCAGGTTTGTTACATATGTATACTTGTGCCATGTTGGTGTGCTGCACCCATCAACTCGTCAGCACCCATCAACTCGTCAGCACCCATCAACTCATCATTTACATCAGGTATAACTCCCAATGCAATCCCTCCCTCCTCCCCCCTTTTCGTGATAGGCCCTGGTGTGTGATGTTCCCATTCCCGAGTCCAAGTGATCTCATTGTTCAGTTCCCACCTATGAGTGAGAACATTGTCATAGGTGTTTGGTTTTCTGTTCTTGTGATTGTTTGCTGAGAATAATGGTTTCCAGCTGCATCCATGTCCCTACAAAGGACTCAAACTCATCCTTTTTTACAGCTGCATAGTATTCCATGGCATATATGTGCCACATTTTCTTAATCCAGTCTGTCACTGATGGACATTTGGGTTGATTCCAAGTCTTTGCTATTGTGAATAGTGCCACAATAAACATACGTGTGCATGTGTCTTTATAGCAGCATGATTTGTAATCCTTTGGGTATATACCCAGTAATGGGATGGCTGGGTCATATGGTACTTCTAGTTCTAGATCCTTGAGGAGTCGCCACACTGTTTTCCACAATGGTTGAACTACTTTACACTTCCACCAACAGTGTAAAAGTGTTCCTATTTCTCCACATCCTCTCCAGCACCTGTTGTTTGCTGACTTTTTAATGATTGCCATTCTAACTGGTGTGAGATGTATCTCATTGTGGTTTTGATTTGCATTTCTCTGATGGCCAGTGATGATGAGCATTTTCTCATGTATCTGTTGGCTGTATGAATGTCTTCTTTTGAGAAATGTCTCTTCATATCCTTTGCCCACTTTTTGATGGGGTTGTTTGTTTTTTTCTTGTAAATTTGTTTGAGTTCTTTGTAGGTTGTGGATATTAGCCCTTTGTCAGATGAGTAGATTGCAAAAATTTTCTCCCATTCTGTAGGTTTCCTGTTCACTCTAATGGTAGTTTCTTTTTCTGTGCAGAAGCTCTTTAGTTTAATTAGATCCCATTTGTCAATTTTGGCTTTTGTTGCCATTGCTTTTGGTGTTTTAGACATGAAGTCCTTGCCTTCTATTTTTTTCCTTTTGCCTGATTGCTCTACCTAGGACTTCCAGTCTTATGTTGAATAGGAGTGGTAAGACAGGGCATCCTAGTCTTATTCCAGTTTTCAAGCAGAACACTTTCAGCTTTTGCCCATCCAGTATGATGTTGGCTGTGGGTTTGTCAGAGATGGCTCTTATTGTTTTGAAGTATGTTCGTTCAATGCTTACTTTGTAGAAGATTTTTAACATGAAGGGATGTTGAATTTTATCAAAAGTCTTTTCTGTATCTATTGAAATGATTATGTGGTTTTTGTTTTTAGTTCTGTTTATGTAAAGAATCACACTTATTGATTTGCATACGTTGAACCTACCTTGCATCCTAGGGATAAAGCCTAATTGATTGTGGTGGGTTAGCTTTTTGACATGCTACTGGATTTGATTTGCTAGTATTTTGTAAGACAATATTTGTGTCAATGTTCATCAATGATATTGGTCTGAAGTTTTCTTTCTTTTTCTTTTCTTTTATTTTCTTTTCTTTCCTTTTCTTTCTCTTTCTCTCTCTTTCTTTTTCTTTTCTTTTCTTTTCTTTCTTTTCTTTTCTTTTTTCTTTCTTCTTTCTTTGAGTTTTGCTCTTGTTGCCCAGGCTGCAGTGCATTGGAGTGATCTCAGCTCACTGCAACCTAGGTTCCATCTCCCAGGTTCAAGTGATTCTCCTGCCTCAGCCTCGTGAGTAGCTGGGATTACAGGACCACACCACTGCACCTGGCTAGTTTTTGTATTTTTAGTAGAGACAAGGTTTCACTATGTTGGCCAGGCTGGTCTCGAACTCCTGACCTCAGGTGATCCTCCCACCTTGGCCTCCCAAAGTGCTAGGATTATAGGTATGAGCCACTGAGCCCAGTGGCCTGGATTTTGTTGTTGTTGTGTCTCTGCTGAGTTTTGGTATTAGCATGATGTTAGCCTCATAGAATGAGTTAGGAAGGATTCCCTCCTCCTCAAGTTTTTGGAATAGTTTCCAAAAGAATAGTTCCAGCTCCTCTTTATATATATGGTAAAATTCAGCTGTGAATCCATCTAGTCCTAGGCTTTTTCTTGTTGGTAGGCTTTTCATTACTGATTCAATTTTCATACTCATTATTGGTCTGTTCAGGAATTCAATTTCTTTCTCATTCAGTCTTGGGAGGTTGTATGTTTCCAGAAACTTGATGATTTCTTCTAGTTTTTCTGGTTTGTTTGCATAGAGATATTCATAGTAGACTCTGAGGGATTTTTGTATTTCTGTGGGGTCAGTGGTACTGTCCCCTTTGCCGTTGTGTAATGCTCTTGTGTTCATTTAAATCATCTCTCTTTTTTCTTTGTAGTCTAGCTAGCTGTCTATCTTATTTATTCTTTGAAATAACTAAGTCCTGGATTCATTGATCTTTTGTATGGTTTTTCAGGTCTCAGCTTCATTTAGTTTTGGTTATTTCTTGTCTTCTGCTAGCTTTGGGGTTGGTTTGCTCTTGTTTTTTCTAGTTCCTCTAGGTGTAATGTTAGGTTGTTAATTTGAGATTTTTCTAACTTTTTGAAGTGGATGTTTAGTGCAATAAACTTCTCTGTTAACACTGCTTTAGCTATGTCCCAGAGATTCTGTTGTGTTTTATCTTTGTTTTCATTAGTTTCAAAGAATTTCTTGATTTCTGCTTCCATTTAATTGTTTACTCAAAATAATTCAATAATACATTGTTTAATTTCCATATAATTGTATTATTTTAAGCAGTCTTTTAGTTATTGATTTCTATGTTTATTGTGCTGTGGTTCAAGAGTGTGGTTGGTGTGATTTTTTGCTTTTGCTGAGAATTGTTTTAAGGCTGACTGTGTGGTCAATTTTAGAGTAAGCATCATGTGTTTATGAGAGGAATGTATGTTCTGTTGTTTTGGGGTGGAGAGTTCTGTAGATGTCTGTTACGTCCATTTGTTCAAGTGTTGTGTTCAGTTCCTGATTATTTTTGTTAGTTTTCTGCCTTGATTATCTGTCTAATACTGTCAGTGGGATGTTGAAGTCTCCCACTATTATTGTATAGTTATCTAAGTCTCTTTATAGCTCTTTAAGAACTTGTTTTATAAACTTGGGTGCTCCTGTGTTGGGTGCATACATATTTAGAATAGTTAGGTCTTCTTGTTGAATTGAACCCTTTGCCATTGCGTAATGCCTTTCTTTGTATTTTTTGATCTTTGTTGATTTAAAGTGTGTTTCATATGAAATGAGAATAGTAACCCCTGCTTTTTACTGTGTTTCCATTTGCTTGGATTTTTCTTCATTCTCTTACTTTGTGCCTATGGGTGTCATTGCATATGCGATGGGTCCCTTGAAGACAGCATACAGCTGGATCTTGCTTCTTTATCCAGGTTGCCACTCTGTGTCTTTTAATTGGGGCATTTAGCCTGTTTACATTCAAGGTTAATATTTATATGTGCAGATTTGATCTTGTCATTGTGTTGTTAGCTGGTTATTACGCAGACTTAATTGTGTAGTTGCTTCATAGTGTCAATAGCCTATATACTTAAGTTTGTTTTTGTGACGGTTGGTAACGATCTTTCCTTTCCATATTTAGCACTCCCTTCAGGTTCTCTTGTAAGGTAGCTCTGGTAGTAATAAATTCCTTTAGCATTTGCTTGCCCTTTGCTTATGAAGCTTAGTTTGGCTGGGTAAGAAATCCTTGGTTGGATTTTCTTTTCTTTAAGAATGCTAGGTATAGGCCCCCAATCTCTTCTGGCTTGTAGAGTTTCTGCTGAACATTCCACTATTAGCCTGCTAAGATTTCCTTTATAGGTCAGCTGGCCCTTCTCTCTAGCTCCTTTAAGATTTTTTCTTTCATTTTGACCTTAGAGAATCTGATGCTTTGTGTCTTGGGGAAGGTTATCTTGTACAGCATCTTGCAGGATTGTTCTGTATTCCTTGAGTTTTAATCTTGGACTCTCTAGCAAGGCTGGGGAAATTTTCATGGATTATATCCTGAAATTTGTTTTACAAATTGCTTGTTCTGTCTCTTTCAGGAACACCAGTGAGACATAGATTTGGTTTCTTTACATAATCCCATATTTCTTGGAAGTTTTGTTCACTCTTTTATAATATTTTTAATTTTTTATTCATTTTTGTCTAACTGAATTATTTCAGAGAACCGGTCTTCAGGCTCTGAGATTCTTTCCTCAATTTGGTCTATATTGCTCTTAATACTTGTGATTGTATTATGCAATTCTTTAGGTGAGGTTTTCAGCTGTTTTAGATCAATTTGGTTCTTTCTTAAAATGGTCATTTCATCTTACAGCTCCTGTATGATTTTATTATATTCCTTATATTCCTTGGATTGGGTTTCTATTTTCTCCTGAATCTTGATAACCTTCATTTTAATTTATATTCTGTATTCTGTGCCTGTTATTTTAGCCATTTCAGCCTGGTTAAGAACCATTCCTGCTCCAGCCTGGGCAACAGAGCAAGACTCTATCTCAAAAAAAAAAAAAAGGAAAAGAAAAAGAAAAAGAAAAAGGAACCATTCCTGAATACTAGTGCAGTTATTTACAGGTAAGAAGACACTCTGGCTTTCTGAGTTACCAGAGTTCTAGTGCTGGTTCTTCTTCATTGGTGTGGACTGGTGTTTCTTCAATGTTTGAAGTTGCTGTTCTATGGATGAGTGTTTTTGCTTTTATCTTCTTTGATGACCTTGGAGTTTGTTTGTGACATAAAATAGGGTCAGTTGGCTAGCTTCATTTCTGGAAGATTTTCGGAGGCCAACACTTGGCTCAGCACTCCTGGGCTGGGTGCTGTAGCTCTGGGAGACTGGTACCAGGCCTCTGGCTTTGCTCTCTAGCCCCTTGACATTAGAAACTTGTTGTGCTGGAAGGGCCAAAGTGTTCCCAGTCCACTAGCCACAATGCTCTGATGGGTGGTGCCAACCAAAGTGGTTTGTTATGATGGTGGTAGCAGGATCCATTCCCGCTCATGTTTCAAGGTCCAACAGTCACCCTAAGGCTAAAGTCTCCTAGGAGAGCATGGTGAGTGTTGGGGGATTGGTGTCCCTGTTTGTGGTCCACTGCAGACACTCCCATACCAAACCCTCTGGGCCTCCAAACCCTGCCCCTTCCACCACTCTAAGCAGCTCTCCCTGCCAACTCAAGTGTCCATGGCAGTCATGGGGCCTCTTGCCACTAGGATTCCAGAGGTTGATGGTGAGCACAGGCCACTCCTTGTCTGTTCAACTCACCCATTCCCCATGATTTTCTGGTGGCTAGAAACCAATCCTGGTGATCAGCAGCACATTGTAGGGTACTCAGTTTTCTTCCCTTTCAGCCTAGCTCCTGTGTCTTCCCTCTGCCTACTCTCAATGCCATCCCTCTAAAAGTTCTGCTCAGAGTGTGTCATTCTTCCCAATGTCCCAGTCTCTTGGCAGAAGATGTTCCTTCTGGCTGCATCTAGGGTCCCTCTACTCTCCCAAGATTTCTTCTTTTCTCACTTTTTTTCTGTTTAGAGTTTCCTTGAATCATTCACTTAAGGTAGGTCAGCTGGCAACCAATTTTCTTAGCTTCTTTCTTTTCAGATTATCTTGCGATCCCTACAATCCTGAAGGATATATTTTGGAAATTATTTCTCTTAAGCACTTGAAAAACGTTCTGCTACTTCCTCTGATCTCCAGGATTTCTGATAAGAAATTCACTGTCACTTGAATTGATTTTTTTCTGCAAGTAATGTGCTGTTTCTCTCTGAATTGATTCAGAAAAAAAAAATTTTGATCTTAATTTTCTGAAGTTTGACTACAAGATGTTTTGGCACAGATTTCTTTAGATTTATACTATTTGGGGCTCAGTAGGCTTCTTGACACTATAGGTTTATGTCTTTTTTTTTTTCCTTTTTAGTTGGAGTCTCACTCTGCTGCCCAGGCTGGAGTGCAGTGGCATGGTATGTCTCAGTTTCATGCTTGGCTAATTTTTGTATTTTCAGTAGAGCTAGGGTTTCGCCATGTAGGTCAGGATGGTCTCGAATTCTTGACCTCAGGTGGTACACCTGCCTCAGCCTCCCAAAGTGCTGGAATTACAGGTGTGAGCCACCACACCTGACCAAGTTTATGTCTTTGGTCAAATTTGGGAAACTTGCACCTATTATTTATTCTAATTCTTTTTAACTCTATCTTCTCTGTTGTCTCTCTGTTTTTCACGTATTTTAGTTGTTACTACTCTATTTTTAATTTCACTAATTTTTTTCCTTCTGTCTATTCTGCTGTTAAATCCATCTAGTGGATTTTGCATTTCAGTTATTGTATTCTTCTTTCTGAAATTTAAATTTGGTTCTTTTTATCTTGTTTTTTGCTGAGACTTTCTATTTTTTTATTTGTTTGAAGCATTTTCATAATTTGTCATTGAAACATTTTTATGATGGCTGCTTTTAAATCTTTGATCATCTAATGGCAGCATTGTTTTGGTTTTGCTATTTGTTTATTAACTTTTTAAATTCAGATCTTCCTGTTTGTATGATGAGTGATTGTCTGTTGAAACCTGGACATGCTGAGTATAATGTTAAAGATGGAATCATATTTTGATCTAGTGTTTTATTCAGCTTCCTCTAACACCACTCCAGTGAATGAAGTGGGCTGCTGCCCATTACTAATAGGTAGGGGCTGAAAGTCTATGTTTTCCACTTAGCCTCTAACATTTGAGATGGGGAAGGCCTCATTGCTACTCCCAGGCTGGACTGGAGCTTAGTCTCCCCACTAGGCCTTTGCTGACATGACTCTTTCAGGGAAGGGAAGGAATGCCTTGCTCCTGCTCTCCACATGGCCTCCATGACACCATGGGGTTAGCGGTGGCCTCAGTACCATTAAGTGGTGGGGAAAACCTCCACTAACACCACCCCAGTGAGGGGGGGCAGAACACCTCATTACTGCTGGATCATGGTGAAACCAGCGCCCGACTGGCACCGTGGCAGAAAGAGGGCTTGTTACTGCTTTTCTGACACCACTCTGTGGGATGTCAGAATGCCTCATTGCAGACTTAAGAGGATAGAAGTGTAGGCTCCCCACAAGGCGGTTGCTGGTATGAGTATGGAAGGGCCATACTTTTTTGGTTGTGTTTGGCTGTAGTAGAATAGATATTGCCTAAAAGTTTTCTGTCTTGCTAGGTGGTCACTTTCCTGTGCCTTTGACTAGAGAGACCAGGATTTTGAGGAAACATTATAACAAAAAAATCTATCTCTATTGCCATTTCAGGGCTACTGGCTTCTCCAGTCTAGGATATATGAGGCCAAAAGAAAAGAAAACTCAAGGAACTCACTACAGCATTGTTTTTAAAGTCCCAAGGTCCCCATTGTTTTTAAAGTCCCAAGGTCCCTAGCTGACCTGCCTTCTTCTCTCTGCCTTTTGGGGTCTCCTTATACCTATTTACTTGTTCGTTTTTTTTAATTTAATTTTTTTATTGACAAAATTGTATATATTTACCATATACAATCTGTTATTTTGAAATATGTATACATTGTAGAATGACTATTGAGCTAATTAACATATACTATGTCACATAGTTATTTTTTGGATGAGAACACTTAAAATCTACTTATTTCACTATTTTCAAGAATACATTTTTATGAACTGTTGTTGATATGGTCTACAAAATAGCTCTTGAGCTTCCTTCTCTTATCTAACTAAAATTTTGTGTCTTTTAACCAACATCTCTCCATTTCCTTCACTCCCAGGCCCTGGTAACCACCATTCTACTTTCTACTTTTGTGAGTTTGATTTTTTTGATTCCACATATAAGTGAGATCATGTGGTATTTATCTTTCTGTGCCTGGCTTATTTCACTTAACGTAATGTCTTCCAGAGTCATCCATGTTGTTCAGAATGACAGAATTTCCTCCATTTAATTTTCTTTCTTTTCTTTTTTTTTTTTTTGAGACGGAGTCTTGCTCTGTCACCCAGGCTGGAGTGCAGTGGCCGGATCTCAGCTCACTGCAAGCTCCGCCTCCCGGGTTTACGCCATTCTCCTGCCTCAGCCTCCCGAGTAGCTGGGACCACAGGCGCCCGCCACCTCGCCCGGCTAGCTTTTTTGTATTTTTTAGTAGAGACGGGGTTTCACCGTGTTAGCCAGGATGGTCTCGATCTCCTGACCTCGTGATCCACCCGTCTCGGCCTCCCAAAGTGCTGGGATTACAGGCTTGAGCCACCGCGCCCGGCCAATTTCCTCCATTTTAAAGGCTGAATATAGTATTCCACTGAGTGTATTACCACATTTTCTTTATTCATTCATCTGATGGAGGACATGTAAGTTGCTTCTGTGTCTTAGCTGTGGTGGACAATGCTGCAATAAACGTGGGAGTGCAGATCTCTCTTTGACACATTGATTATATTTTCTTTGGATATATATACCCAGTAGTGCGATTTTTGGATCTTCTTGTGTTTATTTTATATATAATGTCCAGGGATTTTAGTTGTACTAAGTGTGAAGAAGAGGGAATAATAGTATGTCTACTCTATCATCCCCAGGGTCTTGTATTTTTATTTGCTAATTCTAGCAATCCTACTGAGTTGTCATGGAACGCTAGACTGTTCATATCTAGAATTCCTATTTTCAAAAAACTCTGATATGTTCAGGCCACTATTTTAAGAGTGTCTATGATTCCTAATTGAATATCTTTCATAACTCATATATATATGAGTTACATATAACTCACATATGTGCAAAGATTACATAAATGTTACATATATAAGTTGTGAAGTATACTCAATTGGTAATAACAGACACTCATATATTTATACAAACATTGCGTAACTGTTCAATAGAAGACTTTAAAGAAATTTATCTTTTTTGGCATGTCAACAAGCTCTTTTAGAATCCAAACTAGGGTATTTTAGTGAAAAAGTTTGAAAAGTCCTGCATTGAGAGTACCTTAAAACATTTATTTTCATTTTTAAATGCTAGCAAATATTGAAAAAGGTATACTATTTTATGTTTGACCCTTTGTAAATCAACATTAAATATTCCTACCATTTATGTTCATGTCTACTTTATTGAATTCTTTCTAAACAAGAGCCAGATATGGAGGGATGTGCTTTTGCATTTTAGTTCATTTAATCCTTATAATTCTACCAAGTAGTTGTCCCCACTGTATGAGTGAAGTGTCTGAGATGTTAAGTGACTTGCTGGAGTGTTACAGCTAGTGTTAGAACTCAGATCTCTCTGATACCAACCTGTGCTACATGCTTGACTACATTCTGTTTCCTTCTATGGGCAGAGACACGCTCACATGTACTCACTTCACCTTTTCTCACTAGCCCACCCTTTTTACTGTGCTGGCTTATTCTGATGTTTTTATCCAATGTCCCCTATGAACTCTTTTCATGGAGCTTCTATTCTCTTGTACTTCTGGGCCACTGTATTCAATGAGAAGCTTTCTCCCTTATTAAGATGGTCTCCTACTCAGTCAAAGCTTTGTGGCAGTATTAATTAAATAAGCTTTAAATAATAAGTTATCTTGTGTTTGGGATTTCATATTGAAAGATAAAATACTTTCTTATGTTCTTCATAAGCAAGTACCAACTCCTGAGTTGGTACAACTCAGACTCTCATGCATTCAATGCCTTTCCATAAGTGACTTTGTATATTGTTTATGAGAAAAAAGTAAAGAATGTCTAGTAGGTTATTTATAATCTAATTCAACTTAAGTGGCAGTTTCAATGATGTTTGGGATACATCTAACCTAGCTTAGTTGTAAATTTACTGCTCTATTTAAATAATTTGAAATTCAGGATGTTCTTTTCTCTTCTAATAATTAAGAGCAAGGAAAAGTGGAAATGAGCAGCATGAAGTGGAGCTGGATGAAAAATTTCTAATTCCAAAATCATTGTCTTACCCAGTGAAAATTGACTTAGGCTTATACAGGAAGTGAGATTTGTTGAGCAGTGGTGTGAATTGATTTGGGCACTGAGATCTTTTACCAGAAATATGGCGTTTGGCAGGAATAAGCAGGCAGCTGTGCTCTGCTTTGAACCAGTCAAACCCAGGCTGAGTCTCTCTGCTCTAACACTCTCTAGCTCCTACAAGTTTCAGAAAGTCTCATTTTCCCCAACTAAAACGTGGATAGCAGTACTTAACTTGTGCTTGTGCAGATTAAATGAGATAAAATCTGCGAAGTATTTGCCACATTATTTTTTTTGCAAAAAATGCAATTATTATTATGAAGCTAAATTTACCTGGATTATTTCCAGATTCCTGCTGAACTAAATTTTAGGTTCTCACTTTTTACTTTGCACGTGTTTGCATCCTATCTATATATTATCTGTAATAGTCTAGTGCTTAGTCAGTGGACTCACCTACTTTTGCATTGATTAGGTCAAAGGCTGGTGAAAACTGGGCACACAGCATTGTGCTGAGGCACTTTTGTACAAATTGTCTGGTTCTACTCTATCCCTATACATTTAGAATTGCCCAAAAGAAGGCACATTTCGTTAATTGAGGAAGTTGGGCTAAAATTTGAAAGTCTGGAAGGAGTAAAAGATTCTTTTTTTAATGATGATTTACTTTCTTTTATATGCAGTTTTTAAGGACCTTGGCCTCCTTACCATCTACATGCCCTTGATCAAGATTTTTAAATTCTCCATTTCTAGGGTTTTCGTAAAGAAAATGGAAACAATAATAGTCCAGAGTAGAGCTGTCAAAAAGAAATCATGCATCAAAAATGGAACTCAGTGCTTTAAACAGATTAGATGCTGATTTTCATGGTGTTGAAAATAGTTCTTTTATATATTTTATTTTTTCTATTATACTTCAAGTTCTGGGATGCATGTGCAGAATATGCAGTTTTGTTACATAAGTATACATGTGCCATGGCGGTTTGCTGCACCTATCAACCCATCATCTACATAAGTTATTTCTCCTAAAGCTATCCTTCCCCTAGCCCCCCATTCCCTGACAGGCCCCAGTGTGTGATGTTCCCCTCCCTGTGTCCATGTGTTCTCTCACCACTCCTATTCAACATAGTATTGGAAGTTCTGGCCAGGACAATAAGGCAAGAGAAAGAAATAAAGTGTATTCAGATAGGAAGAAAGGAAGTCAAATTTTCTCTGTTTGCAGATAACATGATTGTATATTTAGATAACTTCATTGTCTGAGCCCCAAAATTCCTTAAGCTGATAAGCAACTTCAGCAAAGTCTCAGGATACAAAATCAATGTGCAAAAATCACAAGCATTCCTATATACCAATGAGAGCAAAATCATGAGTGAACTCCCATTCACAATTGCTACAAAGAGAATAAAACACATAGGAATCCAACTTACAAGGGATGTTAAGGACCTCTTCAAGGAAAACTACAAACCACTGCTCCAGCAAATAAGAGAGGACACAAACAAATGGAAAAACATTCCATCCTTATGGATAGGAAGAATCACTAAATGGTCATACTGCCTGAAGTAATATATAGATTCATTGCTATTCCCATTGACTTTCTTCACAGAATTAGAAAAAAATACTTTAAATTTCATATGGAACCAAAAAAGAGCCCAAATAGCCAAAAAAAATCCTAAGCAAAAAAATGAAGCTGGAGGCATCACACTACCTGAATTCAAACTATACTACAAGGCTACAGTAATCAAAAGGGCATGGTACTGGTACCAGAACAGATATATAGACCAATGGAACAGAACAGAGGCCTCAGAAATAATACCACACATCTACAACCATCTGATCTTTGACAAACCTAACAAAAACAAGCAATGGGGAAAGCATTCCCTATTTAATAAATGGTGTTGGGAAAACTGGCTAGCCATATGCTGAAAACTGAAACTGGACCCCTTCCTTACACCTTATACAAAAATTAACTCAAGATGGATTAAAGACTTAAATGTAAGAACTAAAACCATAAAAATCCTAGAAGAAAACCTAGGCAATACCATTCAGGACATAGGCATGGGCAAAGACTCATGACTAAAACACCAAAAGCAATTGTAACAAAAGCCAAAATAGACAGATGGAATCTAATTAAACTAAAGAGCTTCTGCTCAGTGAAAGAAGCAATCATGGGAGCAGACAGGCAACCTACAGAATGGGAGAAAATTTTTGCAATCTATCCATCTGACAAAGGGCTAATATCCAGAATCTACAGAGAACTTAAACAAATTTACAAGAAAAAAACAAACAACTCCATCAAAAAGTGGGTAAAGGATGTGAACAGACACTTCTCAAAAGAAGACATTTATGCAGTCAACAAACATATGAAAAAAAAGCTCGTCATCACTGGTCATTAGAGAAATGCACATCAAAACCACAATAAGATACCATCTCACGCCAGTTAGAATGGTGATCATTAAAATCATTCTACGATAAAGACACATCCACATGTATGTTTATTGCGGCACTATTCACAATAGCAAAGACTTGGAACCAACCCAAACGTCTATCAATGATAGACTGCATTAAGAAAATGTGGCACAAATACACCATGGAATACTATGCAGTCATAAAAAAGGATGAGTTCATGTCCTTTGGAGGGACATGGCTGAAGCTGGAAAACATCATTCTCAGCAAACTATCACAAGATCAGAAAACCAAACACCGCATGTTGTCACTCATAAGTGGCAATTGAACAATGAGAGCACGTGGACACAGGGATGGGAACATCACACACCGGGGCCTGTTGGGGGGTGAAGGGCTAGGGGAGGGATAACATTAGGAGAAATACCTAATGTAGGTGATAGGTTGATGGGTGCAGCAAACCACCATGGCTCGTATATACCTATGTAATAGAACTGCACACTCTGCACATGTAACCCAGAATTTAAAGTGTAATAATAATAATAAAAATTCTGCTTAAAGGATGAGCCACAATGACACACACACAAAAGTCATGAAACAACAGATGCTATAGAGGATATGGAGAATTAGGAACGCTTTTACACTGTTGGTGGGAGTGTAAATTACTTCAACCATTTTTGAAGACAGTGTGGTGATTCCTCAAGGATCTGGAACCAGAAATACCATTTGACCCAGCAATCCCATTACTGGGTATATACCCAAAGGATTAGAAATCATTCTACTATAAAGACACTTGTACACGTGTGTTGTTGCAATGCTATTCACAATAGCAAAGACTTGGAACCAAACCAAATGCCCATCAATGATAGACTGGATAAAGAAAATGTGTCACATATACAACATGGAATACTATGCAGCTATAAAAAAGAATGAGTTCATGTCCTTGGCAGGGACATGGATGAAGCTAGAAACCATCATCCTCAGCAAACTAACCCAGGAACAGAACATATTTCTAACTCTCTGAGATAAAATAATAAAGAAATAGAGGAGATGTAGGAGAAAGAGTCTGCTGAAGTTTTGCAAATTGAAAACAGAGAGATCAGGAACAGTGAGTTCAGCCAGTTCTTCCAGCAGGACTTTAGCTGTTACTGAATCCCATGGTCTGGGGCCCAGCTCTGAAGACTCAGCAACTAGTTTTTGTCAGAACATTGGTTTGATGAGACTCAGGAGGACTAACTCTCCTCCAACCACTTATTTCTATCAGATGGTGCTGACTTAAGGTCTCAATTTCTATTCTATTCAATGACGTGGGCAAACTGGGTGGTTTTTAAAGAGTATTTAGTTATAGCTCTATTAGTTTCTGTTTTCTTGTAACTATCCGTAACATTGGAACTAGAAATATACATATTCTCTTTCATCGTTATCCTTTTCTAATTTATCTAGCTATGATTTCAGAACCTCATTCTTATTATATCATTTTTTTCTCACTCAAGCCCTATATCTGTATCTTCTCAACCCTGACTATAGACTTAGTCTTATTCTAAATTATATCTAAGTCTACTGAAATAGAAGCCTGAGTCCAATATGCCCTATGCAAATATAGGCCACATTGGTGCTAGATTAATTTTCTCTAAACATTTCTTTATCATGTCATCTCCATACATATTCCTGCCTGCATTCTCTTCATCACAGATAATCTCTTTTCCCTGGTTTTTGATGTCTCCCATAAAATGACCCCATATGCACAGTCAAACTTTTGTTCAATACTTTATTGTTTTTCAATAAATATTTGTTGAATACTTTGTATATACTTGGGTCCGGGGATACAAGGGTGAAAAATTTAGACATGTTTCCCTCCCTCAGGAAGCTCATAGCTTACAGGAAAGGCAGGTGATTAGAATCACACTGAAATGGGATCACTGTTGGATTAGTGACACACACAAGAATCACTAGGGCAGGTAACATAGTTGAGTTCAGAAAAGACCACTAAGTTGAAATGAGGTCTGAGCTGGTGTTATAAGGGGAATATTTGTGGCTGCTTGAATATTTGTGGCTGCTTGAAGAGGGGACCAGACTGTTCCAGGCAGAGGAACAGCACGTGTGAAGGCGCTGGGGTGAACCTTCCCAGTGACCTGAAAGACTAAGGATGTAAGCAGCACTGGATTGCACAGGGCAGTATTTTCACTGTCTGGGATGCCATTCTATTCATCCATCAGCACCACAGTATTTTCTCTTTCTCATACCATGGATCCCTTACACATTTAGCATATGAAAGAGGAGAGGTTTCAAGTGTTTGGTTGTATTTGACAAGGCTTTTTAGAAACTTTAAATGTTAATTTAAATCCAATTTTTTAACACCCTTTTCCCATTTTCATAATGTCTCACTTCATTCCTGAGGAGTGAGATCATTTTCTACATTTGCTTGGGACTAAAAACTTGGCTTAAAAAATCTCATGGAAATGCGATTTTCTTGAAATGGCCAAGTTCAAGAAGATGGTGAAAGGGTGTTGCTCTTAGGCTTTTCCCCTCTAATTAAGTTATTTTTATCTGACCAAAAAATAGTCCCAAAGACCTTGTACAGGTTCTCCTTCTTCTCCTCAATAAGAAGATTGTTTGCAAATGGCGTTTGATTTGCAAACTGGCTGCAGAATCCATATGTGTAAATGCTTCCAAACCAAAACTGAATCTTTTCTAGGGTTGAATTTAGATTTTTATTTTTATGTTTTGCTCCTGAAATCTAATAAACTTGAAACAGCTAGCACAAGAAGATAACCCTGCTTAACAAAGCTTTTGATGGGGAAGGTTTCATGACTTCTGGTTACAGAAGAGTCCTCTCTGGTGCTCACGGGTGTTAGTTAAAGTGATGAAAACAGATTTTATTCAGTAATGGTAACCATAAGGGAAAGAGCTGAGATTCATTTCAATTTGCAAATTGCACAAAGGGAACTGGGCTTCTTAAAGAGAGAATGAGGGAGTAGGGCAGGGCTTGTAGGGTCACGGAGGTGAAAAAGCACAAAGGCTGGGTCTGTGGAAATGCCATTAGACCAGCTGTGTCTGCTAGCTGGCGGTATGGAAGTTAGGATTTATCCTCCTGCAGATTGGGAGACCCAGGCCCTATCCTTCCTGATGATTACATCTCAAAGGAATGACTTCCAGGTCTTTGAGAAAGACACTGCTGAGGTGTGGGGGATGCATGTTCACAACTGTAATCCCCTTTTCCTAAACATTCTAAGAAGAGCGATCAGGTGTCTATGTCAGGTGTTGGCTGGAACAAAGAGTAAATTCTTTGGACAGCTCTGAGTTTCTCTAGACTGGAACTCAAAAGGGAGCTCCGTCATCCCAGCGACGTGACCTCATACTGCTAGAAGCCATACTAGGGTTGGTTAAGTATCTTATTTGGATAAGTTACTACATCAGTTCTCAATGTCACCTGCAATAACTCAACATGTAGTGTAGATGCATGTAAAAGAAATCATTTTACAGTACTATAAATCTGAGCTCCTTATTTTTGAATTGCATGAATGTCCTTTAGTTACTTTGATATTGTAAGCAGTATTAAAATAAGCACATTTTGTAGTTTCCTGGCATATGTTTATTTGAATATTTTTATAAAGTTTTATAAGCACTTTGAATAGGACCTCTGAACTCTGAGGAAAAATAGAATTAAAAAATATGTTTTGCTCAACAAGTTTGGACTACATTCAGTTATATCTGCTTTCTATCAGTGATCAGAGTATTGACTTAAAATGTAAGGGTTTATCTTTTTACACAATTTTGTCAATGTCCAAAATTGAACTGATTCACTATTGCCTCATTATACTCTTTAAAACTATTCTTTGGGTGAAATCATTCTTCTGTCTTGTAATTTACATAAACTCAGAATAGATTTGTAAACTCTCTTTGATTAATTTTGTAGAAAATCAGTCACCTCCGGACTCGGACCAGCCCTTAGCCTGATACCTCAAAATTATTTATTACTCAATTATAAGAATCTGAAAGAAATGTAAATGGCTCCAGAATTTTAAAATATGTTGATGATGATAAAGACTCCCCATGAGACAAGCTGTCAAAGGAATGACTGCCACCTAAAATAAATGCTTCCTCAGGGGCATTTCAAATCACCAGGCTGAGATGCTGCATTTCACACACAGACTATTCCAAAGTGCAATGTTTGGAAAAGCAAGTTTCACTTTTAGACAGCCAGAGGTTCTACATCATTTTCAGAAGAGCCACGTTTTAGGGCACTGTTAATGATCTTTAAAAGCCCATTTGCAATCACAGAAGGCAACAAATGACATTTATTTTGTAAATTAACAAGATGCTTTTACTGCTCAAGCATGCATGAATGTGCCTCTCTGTCTCTCTCTCTCTCTCTGTGTGTGTGTGTATGCGTTATGTGTGTGTGTGTGTGTGTGTGTGTGTGAGAGAGAGAGAGAGAGAGAGAGAGGGAGACAGAGAGAGAGAGAGAAAAGACAGAAAGACATAAGGAGGAGGAGAAGCAGACGAAATACGTGACAATACAAATCCCTCCCTCTTCAGGATATTCTCCACCACTGGTCCCTGCAGATCCTTTCCACCTTCTCCATGCCACTCTATAACCCTGGCATTAACCTGACTTGTCTCCTCTGGCTTTTGGCTGGGTCAGCTCCTGTGACGCATGACAGATTAGAGGCTGCTAGCAGAGAGGTGTCAGAGTCTTCATGTCTTGATTCCCTCCCTGCTTGGATATAGATTAGCAGAGTACTTGGCGAAGGCCACAGCAAAGGTATGAAGAAAGACTTGGGTTACCTCACAAACTAAAGAATTCCTTTCAGCCCAGGTCCTGGCAGAGAGTAACAGGAAGATGCAGTGGAGGAAAACAGCCATCATGATGACACACATCAGTCTCATGATGAACTACAAAGTCAGGGACAAGGTGGGAAAACCTTAGGTTAATTATATTCTCCCTTCCCACCTTATTTCATGAATATCATGGGTGGTTGTTAACATTTCAGGTTTCAGGGGGAAATATATTTGAATAGATATCAGGCCATGATGGTACATCAGATAATGCTGAGATTTGTGTGGCCCCTGCATTTGGGACACAATATTTTCACCCATTTAAAGACCTTTGACATCCAAGTCAAAAGACAGGAGCAGACACTGAGGTGCGAAGGAGGGACTGTCCTGTTTGGCCTCTGTTTGCCTCTCCCTTGTTTACTGACCACCTTCTCTTCTCCATCCTTCTCTTTCGGCTTCTGTCTGAGCTACTCACTGGGATCCTTGACTTCTGGCTTCTAGATTTTGACAGCGGGAGGTCCCAGCAGTCAAGAGTTGGCAGTGGGAATGCCAAGGTGCTGACTCCCGGCTCCACCCTGGCGGCCCTGAGGTTTGACAGCAGCTGCTGCCTCCTTGACTGAGGTCCAGAGCGGCTCTCAGGTGGGTCAGGGCTCCAGCCTCCGCAGCCACCGCTCTTCCATCCACTGCTTGCCCCTTCCCACCCAAGCCAGACCTGAGGGCTCCAGACTCCTGTGTGCTGTCCTCAAGCTGCTTGCACCCTGTGGGTGGGCCGCACAGCCATCCTGTGTGTCTGCTGCTTATTTCCAGCAAATACATTCCTAGTCCACAGAGTCCCTGTAGTGGAAAGACACATGTGCAAGAGGAAAATAAGTCTATTTTAAAGGTCTCCAAATTGACTTTCTGCAATAAAAAAGAAAAACACATTTCCAAGAACTAGACTTATAGTGAGGAAAATATCTGTGAAAGTCACTTAAAAACTTCAAACTCTTATCAATAGAATGTGACCAGTTTCCTATCCACAAAGTCTCATGTTTGCTCCTTCTCCAGGTGTCATGAATCATATTAGAAAAATCCATTTGTGTTTCAAGTATTCACCCATGCAGGCAAGTGTAGAGAATACAGACGGAATGAGATCATTCCATCTAGTGTCATCCAATGTTGCAGTTCGTGGGAATCTTCAAAGTTAACCATTGTCAGTTAACTACAAACAGTTTTCAAAGTGCAACATAAACCATCATTTGCCATGGGAAGTCATGTGGCAACATACAGAGGACATTTTAAAACACAAAATTTACTTCTGAATGTTTTTCTAAAGACGTGACTTACAATACATTATGAATGAATATAAATATGAAAGCACTTCAGGGAGTATTATAATGCACTATGACAAATATCATATTTTACCATATGTTTTATCTTAAAAAATCCTATATCCTTTAGTTTTAAGTAGATTGTTACTAATTTTCAAGAAAAAAGGCTTATTAATCCTTGTTAGGTAGAGACACTATCTATATAGCATGAAATGGATTGCTTTGATTAAATTATCCAAAAACCTAGAGCTAATTGACAGTAATACCTGATTTGTTTAGATTCCTAAAATGCAGTATTGAAATCTAAATTAGCTGTTTTTATGAAACTGGTCTACCTACTTTTGCCACCAAAGCTACTGTCTTGGTAGCTGCTAAGAAAAATTGCCCTTTCCTTCGAAATCCTATCCCCACCCCCAGCTTCTCCCATCTCCCCATGCTCCATTCCCTTGTGTGTTTGTTGTTACTGTTGTTTGTTTTTTGAGACAGGGTCTCCCTGTGTCACCTAGGCTGGAGTGTGGTGGCACAATCTCAGCTCACTGTAGCCTCGACCTCCCAGGTTCAGGTGATCCTCCTACCACAGCCTCCCAAGTATCTGGGATGACAAGTCCCAGCTAATTTTTGTGGTTTTTGTAGGGATGGGGGCTTGCCATGTTGCCCAGGCTGGCCTGGAGCTCCTGGGTTCAACTGATCCTTCTGCCTCCACCTCTCAAAGTACTGGGATTATAGGCATGAGACACTGTGCCCTGCCCTGTTCCCCTTAATGGTATGTTAGAGTTCACTTCCCCCAACACAGCTGATCCCCGTCAGGGGTCCTCCCTGTAGATCAGTGCCTCCTGTTGTTGCACTTCTCGTCTGACGCTTAGCGCCAGCACTCACAATCACTTACTGAGTAAGTGACCTTGTTTCATGGACTCTTTATCAGACTAAGTGACAAGTTCTTCATAAGCAGAAAGCCTCTTCTAATTCACAGGTAGGGGCCGGGCGCGGTGGCTCAAGCCTGTAATCCCAGCACTTTGGGAGGCCGAGACGGGCGGATCATGAGGTCAGGAGATCGAGACCATCCTGGCTAACACGGTGAAACCCCGTCTCTACTAAAAAATACAAAAAACTAGCCCGGCGAGGTGGCGGGCGCCTGTAGTCCCAGCTACTCGGGAGGCTGAGGCAGGAGAATGGCGTAAACCCGGGAGGCGGAGCTTGCAGTGAGCTGAGAGCCGGCCACTGCACTCCAGCCTGGGTGACAGAGCAAGACTCCGTCTCAAAAAAAAAAAACAAAAAAAAAATTCACAGGTAGGATCCAGTAAGAACTCCATTATAGAAAATGCTCAATAAATGTTTGTGATAACTGAGGGATAAGTAAACAGCCTCGTTTGCAGTTTTTCTTTACTTTTTGTCCTTGTGAGCCTGCATAAGAACAAGCCACACTGGGCAGTATCACTTCTGCTGAGTGTATCTTTTTTTTTTTTTTTCTTTAACTTTTATTTTAAGTTCTAGGGTACATGTGCAGGATGTGCAGGTTTGTTGCATAGGTAAATGTGTGCCATCGTGGTTTGCTGCACAGATCAACCCATCACCTAGGTATTAAGCCCAACATCCATTAGCTACTCTTCCTGATGCTCTCCCTCCCCCCAAAATCCCTCTCTGACAGGCCCCAGTGTGTGTTGTTGCCCACCATGTATCCACGTGTTCTCACCATTCAGCTCCCACCTACAGATGCGAACATGTGGCATTTTGTTTTCTGTTCCTGCATTAGTTTGTTGATGGCTTCCAGCTCCATCCATGTCCCTGGAAAGGACATGATCTCATTCCTTTCTATGGTTGCATAGTATTCCATGGTGTTTGTGTACCATATTTTCTTTTTCCAGTCTACCATTGATGGGCATTTGGGTTGATTCCATGTCTTTGCTATTGTGAATAGTGCTGCAGTGAACATACACGTGCATTTATCTTTATAATAGAATGATTTCTATTCCTTTGGGCATATACCCAGTAATGGGTTTGCTGGGTCAAATGGTATTTCTGCCTCTAGGTTTTTGAGGAATCACCACATTGTCTTCCACAATGCTTGAACTAATTTACATTCCCATCAACAGTGTAAAAGTGTTTCTTTTTCTCTACAACCTTGCCAGCATCTGCTGTGTTTTGACTTCTCAGTAGTAGTCATTCTGACTGGTGTAAGATGGCATCTCATTTTGGTCTGGATTTGCATTTCTCTAATAATCAATGATGTTGAACTTTTTTTTTTCATATGTTTGTTGGTCACACATACATCTTCTTTTGAAAAGTGTCTGTTCATGTCTTTTGCCCACTTTTTAGTGTTTTTTATTTCTTATACATTTGTTTAAGTTCCTTGTAGACTCTGGATATTAGATAGAAAGATTTCAAAAATTTTCTCCAATTCTGTAGGTTGTCTGTTTATTCTGATGATAGTTTCTTTTGCTGTGCAGAAGCTCTTTAATTAGACCCCATTTGTTACTTTTTCCTTTTGTTGCCTTTGCTTTTGGTGCTTTCATCATGAAACCTTTGCCTGTGCCTATGTTCTAAATGGTATTGCCTAGATTTTCTTCTAGGGTTTTTATAGTTTTGCATTTTATAATACATTTAAGTATTTAATCTATCTTGAGTTGATTTTTATATATTGTATAAAGGAGTCCAGTTTCAGTTTTCTGCATATGACTAGCAGGACTAACAGCACCATTTATTAAATAGGGAGCCCTTTCCCCACTGCTTTTGTCAAGTTTGTTGAAGATCAGATGGTTGTAGATGTATGCTCTTATTTCTGAGTTCTCTAGTCTGTTCCATTGGTCTATGTGTCTGTTCTTGTACCGGTACTATGCTGTTCTGTTTACTGTAGCCTGTATCTTTAATTGGGTACTGAATGTTTATATATGTAGGAGAATCCTAACCTAACACTGAAGAGACCCAGAATCTCGTCCTGACATAGTCACTAGCACAATGTGAAAACTAGCTATTGTCTCTGCCTATTTCCTTTTCTGCATCATAGGAATTGAGATAACTTCCCAACCACAGAGAACTGTGTTGAGACTTAAATTATATAATAGACAGGTAACTGCCAGAAAAAAAAAAAGGACCAGTAGTTAGAGTTGGATTTAGGCCTCTCCTCTGGGGAGCTGTACCTTCAATTTATTATGGTACAACCAGAAAGAATGAATTTTATATCCAGCAACTTATTCCCAAAATGACTGCTCCTGTCACTTCCAAACCTTAGTCTGTGTAACTCTCTTCCAAAGGCTATTCACTGATTAGATGTTCTGATTGCAGTACTTTAAACTCAACCTGACTTCAGTCTATAATAGAATGATTGGCAGGTAATCAAGAGGCCAGAGATTCATAGAGGCAATATTTTCTCTGTAATCTAAGGCTAATACAGTCATCAGATACAGCAGCAATTGTGTGTTTAAGCCTTCATGACTAGAGAGACAGTTGTATCTTATCATTAGAAAAATGACTGTAGTATCTTCTAATCACACAGTGAATTGACTAACACTAACAGAATAAAAAACCATTTTTGTTCGGGTTTATTTTATTTTTCTGTAAAAGCTGGCATGTACTTCATACCTGAAATACTTGAGACAGTGAAACTTACACTAAAGAATCCAGAACAGAAAAGAAACTAGGGGACTGTGTTCCTCTCCAACTTGGCTGGGCTCCAGCCTGTGCTTTGCAAACATTTCCACATCCTTGCATTTGTGGAATTTTATTCATTTTCTTTTGCGCCTGTAGTCACAGCTATTTGGGAGGCTGAGGCAGAAGAATTGCTTGAACCCAGCAGGCAGAGGTTGCGGTGAGCCAAGATTGTGCCATTGCACTACAGCCTGGGCAACAAGAACGAAACTCGGTCTCAAAAAATATAAGTAAATAAAAATTTAAAAAAGACGTTTCCTTCTGGAAAATGCTAATCTCATGGGAACATTAGGACTAGAGAAATTTAAAACCCAGAAAATGACAGAGATGAACAGAGAAAGTGGGCTCCAAGACAGGGCAGAGTCACATGTTATGTCTCCCTCAGCCTGCTCTTGAAACATCTTTTTTTCTCTCCTTTGCGAGTTGTTGTCTTGCTGTGCCACTCATATTGGAGTGCAGTGGTCTCTAGAGTGTTATTTGTCATATGAAATTGTTTTTCTCTGTTTTGTCTAAATTTGCACACCTCCTCTGCTCAGCAACTGGCATAAGAACTCAGGATAGATGAAAACAGATCTTGGTGGTCTAGGATCTGTTTAGTACCCAGGTATATGCAATCTGGAAGTCTAGGTAAGTTAACATTCCTTAGAGTAAAACCTGGCTAGTGGAAGGTGGAGACTGGCAGATGAATTTTTCTCCCTTCCTGCCCTGGTGCAGCCGTTGTCAGACACAGTAGCTCACATGGCTGTAGGGAAACAGGTGCATATGGTTCCACACCACACCAGCCCATCGCCTACCTCCTCTCCTGCCTCCCTTGCCTCCCCTTGGGACTCACTCCTACTTTTACGGATTTGCACACCCTAATAACAAATGAACACATACATTTTTGCCTCAAGCTTTGTTTTTAAAAAATCTGAATTAAGACCACAATACGATTGTGGATAAATGTAAAGTGAAAGTTAGGAAGTTAGGAAGGGAAGAAAGTCCCTTTCTTAGCATGATGAGGTTAGCATTATGAGGAAGTATGCATACTGTGAAAATTGTCAGAATCAAGATGGAGTCGCTAATGTTAAAAACAAACTTAGCAAACAACAAAAAACCTGACAAATAGAGCTGGGGTAAGCCAGGAAAAAACACTTGCATCTCTGATAACAAAACTGTCAAAAAAGACTCTGCAACACTACAATGTCGGGCAAAGGTCACCGCAATACAATCTTATGCAAAAACATGTTTCTGCAAGGACATCTGCCCAGCAACTGACTGTCCAACCTTGAAATGGCAATATCCTCACTGCTGATCTTCATAGCCAAGGATAACCATTTCAAAACAATTATGTAATTCTTTTCATTTTTTAAAAAAGCCTTTGTCTTCCTTTATCTCCTTGAATATGCATATAGTTTACTATGGCACATGTATTCCCATGGCAGTGTTCTGTTCCCAAATAAATATCTTTTTCTTTTAGAGAGCCTCCTCTGTTATTTAGGTTGACAATATTAACACTAAATTTGATAAAAATATTATATAGGAAAACAACCGGTTGCATGTCAAGAATAATACCATCTTGAAGTAAAACTGCCATAATGACCAATGTTTGACTCCTGCATTCCGAGGTGTTCCTGCAGCAAGGTCAAGAAACAGGCCAGCTGCAGTGGCTCATGCCCGTAATCCCAGCACTATGGCAGGCCGAGGTGGGTGGATCACTTGAGGTCAGGAGTTCGAGACTAGTCTGGCCAACATGGTGAATCCCCATCTCTACTAAAAATACAAAAATTAGCCAGGCATGGAGGTACCCCAGCTGAGGCACGAGAATCACTTGAACCCAGGAGGCAGAGGTTGCAGTGAGCTGAGATTGCACCACTGCACTCCAGCCTGGGTGACAGAGTGAAACCCCATCTCAAAAAAAGAAAAAAAAAGAAAAGGAAAAAGAAACAATGCCTAGTGCCTGTAGCGTAAAAAGCCCTCATACAGATGCTTATCTAACTCCCCTGGTGGTCATGGGTTTCACGAGAGGTTTAAGACATGAGCACCTGCACATATTTTACCAAAAAACTTGCTATATAAAAAACACTTTCTGGAGGGCGGGTGCAGGAATCCACTGTCTTACAGCCACCCAAGACTTAAGTCCTTATTAAATCTTTTTTTCTGAGAAATTGGATTTGTCAGCCTCTTTCTTTGGCCTGTCAGCTCCCCTGTCTTTTGGGGGTAGGTCCGCATATACCTGCTCACTATGGAACATTTATAAACAGGACAATTTTAAATCAGGTTTTAAAAGTCCTTCATGGTGTGTTGCTTTAAACTCTATTCAGTAGATGACGGTGGTGAAAGGGTGGTTTTACCTGATGGCAAAATTGAGGAGTGATGGGCAAGAAGTGTCGATGAGAGGGCCTGGCAACACAGGCTGATCCACAGGATGAAATACTTCTGCCATGGGGACATCCTCATCCATTGGCTGCCTAAAAAAATAGAAAGCTTGATTTAAGAAAGTTGGAGTGTCTACTCTCTTTCCTCTTTCTCTTTTTCCTCTATAACTGTGGGTTTACCTTTACTCAAGGTTCATTCATTGGCCCTCTGCCTTTTTTAATCCCTTCAAGAATGCATCTAGAAAGTACATATAAAAGCAGATGATCTATACCTTTGGTGGGTGCAATTAGCCAAAGTGAAACTGCGGGAGAAGCGAGCACAAGGGAAGAGGTCCAGTGTGTGTGGAGCCCGTTCACTTCTTCGTGAACAAACATGAGCTTGCTAGGTGCCCCAAACTGAGGACCCAGCATTGCATTAAGGAGCAACCCTAATCTTCCCTCTCTATTAAAAACCAGAATTATTTTAATTTGTGCCATTACCCACTGGTGGTTCTAAGAACGGTGATTGCAGCAGCAGCAAGACGGTTGACATTAACTGAAGATGCACCAGTGGGCCTTGCCTCATGTCCAGGCACTGGCAGGACAGAAAGAGAGGCAGATGTGCTGTGGCAACAGTAGAGATGATGAACCAAACACTGTACCACAGTGCAGCATCACATTTGGCCTTCCAGGAGGCTCGTGGACTACAGTGACTGTAGTGGTGTTCAATGCTGATGGTCATGTGAAAAGTGCTCATCCATTCTCCTCAACAGCCCAACCCCAACACATGGCGATCTGTCATTCCATGTAGGGGAATCATGACTGACCAGCAGTAAAGCTGGTAAGGGCTTAATAGAGACTATTATCCCTTTTTCTACCATTGCTGTGTTGCACTATGGCCTCATTTGTCTATGGTCTAGCAAACCTTGTCACGAAAATGTGTCATGATACTTTGATTAGGAAATCTCTGACTTCAATTCTCACGAAGTAGAATTTTACTAAATTTTTAGTTCCATGATAATAACTGAATTTATCTTGTTTCTTACACCACAGCCACCTAGCTTCATCTCTACACTTTCCTATCTTGGCAACCATTGAAGCGCTCCCCTTGTCACTTAGATCCAGAACATAGGCTCATCTTTGACTGAGCCTGCTTTATCTTCTGTACCCAGGCAGGCAAAAAGTCCTCCTCCTAGCCCTCAGTCTCATCCATTTCCAGTGTTATTACTTCCAATAAAATAAACCCTCAAATGAAACAAATAAAGTTATAAGTAAGCTATAAAATCACAAACTTATAAATAATTGCATGACAATAAGTAACTTATTCATTTAAAATGATTACCATATAACCTCTATATACCATATACCATAATGACTACTATATTTGAAATACCTCTCACTCTAATCTGACCCCAATTAAATATCCCTTTTGCCCTGGAACTGGAACTCTCTCATAGACAGTAAACAAATAAGCTCAGTATTTAACATAGAATGAAAATAATTGTAAGTATAACATGAGAAAGAATGTGGAGACATTATCAGGCTTCAGAGAAGGCCTCATGAAGAAACGATATTTAGCTGAAATCCAAAGGATAATTGACAGTGGGAGATAAATGGAACTCAGACAAAGACAAGGTAATTTAGGGAAGCTTCCTCCTCACTGGTCTTTCATTGAGTAACTTAAGATGCTCCTAACTTGGCATAATGCATGAACAAAATTATCACATGTCTTGAGCACATGGTCATGCTGTCATGGCTTGATTAATCCTGACTTGAGGCTCTTGTATTTTTGATAAGGCATTTAACCTCATCCCTGAATAGGGGTTTTCATTTTTTCTTCCTCGAAAGTTGCTGTTCTTGGTTCCAGGTCTCTGTAGGACCTTTCAGGACTTCCTAGTGTGTTCAGTGCAGAATTGCTCTGATTACGTCAACTTAATTACATTACTTTAGACACAGCTCTGTAAATGAAAACTTGGCTTCTTGACTGGCTGACTGGGTTTTTTCCTCCATACAGCTTCACTACAACTCACCTGCACAGTGACTAAAAGCCTTTCAGAGAGTTGCACCATCTAATTCACTCAACAATGTAGAAATTGTGTCCAAGAAGTGAGTCATTTTTTTTTACTTTTATAACCTCATTTGCAAAGAACACAAGAGCATTTGATTTTGTTGAGTGATTTTGTTTCTGATATGCCTTTGTTATACAACAATAATTCTGATAGAAGTTTTCATGCTTTGTTGGTTTTCAAAAATTATTTTTATTATTATTTACACTGCTGATATGTTTTGGCTTTGTGTCCCCACCCAAATCCCATCTTGTAGCTCCCATAATTTCCATGTGCTGTGGGAGGGACCTGGTGGGAGATGATTGAATCAGGGGGGTGGGTCCTTCCCATGCTGATCTCATGATAGTGAATGGATCTCATGAGAGGTGATGATTTTACAAATGAAAGTTTCCCTGCACAAGCTCTCCCTTTGCCTGCTGCCATCCATATAAGATGTGACTTGCCTTCTGCTATGATTGTGAGGCCTCCCCAGCCATGTGGAACTGCCAGTCCAATAAACATCTTTTTCTTTTTTTTGTAAATTGCGGAGTCTTTGGTATGTCTTTATCAGCAGCATGAAAATAGGCTAATACAGTAAATTGGTACCAGTAGAGTGGGGTGCTGCTAAAAAGATACCCAAAAATGTGGAAGCAACTTTGGAACTGGGTTAACAGGCAGGGGTTGCAACAATTTGCAGGACTCAGAAGAAGACAGGAAAATGTGGGACAATTTGGAGCTCCCTAGAGATTTGTTGAATGGCTTTGACCAAAAACCTGATAGTAATATGTACAATAATGTCCAGGCTGAAGTGGTCTCAGATGGAAATGAGGAACTTGTTGGGAATTGGAGCAAAGGTGAATCTTGTTATGTTTTAGCAAAGAAACTGGCTATTGGTGACATTTTGCCCCTGCCCTAGAGATTTGTGGAACTTTGAACTTGAGAGAAATGATTTAGGGTATTTGGCAGAATAAATTTCTAAGCAGTATAGCATTCAAGAAGTGACTTGGGTGCTGTTAAAGGCATTCAGTTTTATAAGAGAAGCAGAGCATAAAAAGTTCTGAAAATTTGCAGCCTGACAATGGGATAGAAAAGAAAATCCTATTTTCTGAGGAGAAAGTCAAGACGGCTGCAGAAATCTGCATAAGTATTGAGGAGCTGAATGTTAATCCCCAAGACAATGAGGAGAATATCTCCAGGGCATGTCAGAGGTCTTCAGAGCGGCCCCCCATCACAGGCTCAGAAGTCTAGGAGGAAAAAGTGGTTTTGTGGGCTGAGCCCAGAGTCACTGTGCTGTATGCAGTGTAGGGACTTGGTGCCCTGCATCGCATCCCCTCCAGCCATGGCTGAAAGGGGCCAATGTAGAGCTCAGACTCTGGCTTCAGAGGGTGCAAGCCTCAGGTCTTGGCAACTTCCACATGGTGTTGAGACTGCGAGTGTACAGAAGTCAAGAACTGAGGTTTAGGAACCTCCGCCTAGATTTCAGAAGATGTATGGAAATGCCTGGATGCCCAAGCAGAATTTTGCTGTAGGGGCAGGGTCCTCATGGAAAACCTCTGCTAGAGCAGTGAAGAAGGGGTCCGGAGCCCTCACACAGAGTCCCTACTGGGGCGCCACCTAGTGGAGCTGTGAGAAGAGGGCCACCGTCTTCCAGACCCCGGAATGATAGATCCACCGACAGCTTGCACTGTGCACCTGGAAAAGCCACAGAGGTTCACCGCCAGCCCATGAAAGTATCCAGGAGGGAGGCTGTACCCTGCAAAGCCATAGGGATTGAGTTTTCCAAGACCATGGGAACTCACCTCTCACATCAGAGTGATCCGGATGTGAGACATGGAGTCAAAGGTGATCATTGTGGAACTTTAAGATTTGACTGCCCTGCTGGATTTCAAGCTTGCATGGGGCTTGTAGCTTCTTCATTTTGGCCATTTTCTTTTTTCATTTGGAATGGCTGCATTTACCCAATGCCTGTATCGCCATCACATCTAGGAAGTAGCTAATTTGCTTTTGATTTTACTGGCTCACAGGCGAAAGGTGCTTGCCTTGTCTTGGATGAGACTTTTGACTGTGGACTTTTGAGTTAATGCTGAAATGAGTTGAGACTTTGGGGGACTGTTGGGAAGGCATGACTAGCTTTGAAATATGAAGATATGAGATTTGGGAGAGACCGAGGGAAAATGATATGGTTTGGTTCTGTGTCCCCATCCAAATCTCATCTTGTAGCTCCCATAATTCCCATGTGTTGCGGGAAGGACCTGATGGGAGATGATTGCATCGCGGGGTTGGGTCTTTCCCATGTTGTTCTGGTGATACTGAATGGATCTCATAAGATCTGATGGTTTTAAAAATGGGAGTTTCCCTGCATAAGCTCTCTCTTTGCGTGCTTCAATCCACGCAAGATGTGACTTGCTCTTCCTTGCCTTCTACCGTGATCGTGAGGCCTTCCCAGCCATGTGGAATTGTAAGTCCAATAAACCTCCTTCTTTTGTAAATTTCCCGGTCTTGAGTAAGTCTTTATCAGTTGTGTGAAAATGGACTAATACAACGACTCATCATCATTTTACAAAATCACATTATTGTTCAGCTGGGAGGGTCCAAAGTACATTAACAATCTGAGTTGTAGGAACTGGCCTGTCCATCCCTTTGATCAGGCACACAAGAATCTGGAAGACTTCATAATTGCTGTGCTGTGCACTTGGCACTCAAGGTTAGTCTAGGCCAAGGGGAAAACAGAAATAGGTCTGCTGGCTGCTATATTAGTGACAGAGGACCAGCCTTCCACTGGAAAATGGAGGTGCAAAATCAAAGTCTTTATCTGGAGAACACAGGGAGTAATACACACTTCCAAAGTCACCTTCTAGAGGGTGGCCAGATCCAGAGGCCTGACAGCAGGATTCTAGACTACTGGGTGAAAGACAAGCTTCAAAACTGGCTGCTGACTGATGGGATTGAACAATCAGTATTCACCTTTTTAATCTTGCATGCTTTGTATTTTTCATGCCTTTTAGAAAAAAGTAAAAATTATCGTGAGTCCTCACTACCCCATAAAACTCTTTACATTATTTCTACCACTGTTCTCTAAAGGGAATAAATAATCAGGATAAAAAACTGTAAGCAAAGCTACTTAGAACTGCTCTGGCTTCTTTGAATTGGTATGTAGACCACTTGGCATTCCTAACATGTTGCATTTTCTACTTCATTTTTTGTTTATCTTTGCAATTAGACATTAATCACAAAAATATGAGGCAGATACACAGAAAAATAAAAGAAGAAAGCCAAGTTTTTCTGAGTATCAAAAGTAGTTTGAATGAAAAGTGGTTTCGTTTTATTTTATAATTTTACTTGCACAATTAATTTTTGTTTTTCAGAGCTGAGCTTTTCAAAGGGGTGAATGTGAATGTATTTATATTCCACATGTCTGAAAATCACACACACAAAGACTCTTGGAAAAGCCGACCGCTTTCTTCTGGCAATGACATGGTGTCCCAGAAAGGATCCAGGTGGAAATGGGGCCCATGAGGACATCAGTAGGCAACCCTCCAATCTCAATGTCACAGTGTTCCAGTGGAGATGAAAAAGGCTCCTGACTCATTGAGCCTCTGACATCAAATTGGATTACTATACGGCAATCCTATTTAAAAGAAGACCCAATTTGTGTAGAGCTTTTCTCACAGGTTCCAGCCTCTCATTAGAAAATGCAAAATCAAATTAGAAGATTCTGCCTTGTATCTTATTATTCGAATCAACATTGATAATTGCTTTATTTTCTTAAAGGAAATGATGGTAGGTTTGTTTATGGAAGAGAATAGATTGGAGGTGTCTAAATGTCCTTCACAGGGCCCTGGGGAGACCACAAGAAAGAATTATAGTGGTGGCCTTGCAGGATCATGATCATTTAAGAACATCTCAGTAGGATGGGGGGTGTAGCACGGAGAGTAATGAAGAATCTGGAAATGTGAAGTGGCCATACTTTAGGCAGGGGTGAGATTGACTTGAATTAGGTAAACATTCATTTAGGACTTTGTTCAAACAAATACTTATAGACCACGTTTTCAGTGCTTGGCACTGTGCCAGAAGTTGGTGTTATAACTCATATGATACCATTCCTATCCTTGTCCATTTTACAGTCTAATGGGATGGGGTTGAGGCAATAATAAGCAAACAATCATTGCACTGGAGGGTGGTAAGTGTTCAGGCAAAATTAGATTCAAAGCATAAGGGGGCACAAGAACTGAAATATTCAAAAAAGAAGAAAACATAGTGATTGATGTTGGTAGCATTTGAGGTGGGGCAATCTCAGACAAGGATTGTGAAAAATTTGTCATGGAATTCTTTTTTTGTGGTTTTTTCATCAAGGGACAATTTCCCTTCTTTCTGTGCTTTTCCCCATAGAGATGTTTAGACTCTGCTGCTTGGATCCATCTCACAGGAAAGCAATCTTAAAAACTCATAAGGTTTGATGCTTCAGTGTCTTACTGTTCTCATAAGTATTTGCTTCATATACTTCAACCAAAACAACATCTTGCAACAGATAGAATGCAGAGCAATAAGCCAGGCATTAAAGGGATTTGCACAAATGTGAAACTGTGCTACTCTTCCCACTATTTTGTTTTATTTTAGAAAACAGATTTTTTAAAAAATATATGACTTATGTTCTCATGCAATGGATCTTCAGAAGCCTCAGTTTCTTTCTCTAATATGGTAAATATAGATAAATATAACCCAAATAAGCAAAAGTTCTCAGGAATCTTCAATATTTTTTAGTAGTGTAAAGAGGTCTTGAGACAAAAACGTTTGAGAACCACTGCTACTAAAACATCAGGATTTGAATTTTTTCTAACCATCTAATAGGAATGTGGCCTCGGGCCAATTATTTCATATCCCAGAATCTCAGTTTGCTCATCTGTAACTTGGGTTTTTGAACATAACTATCTCACAGCCTCGTTGTGAAGATTAAAAACAGTATCTTTGTAAATTATGCAGATAATATTTAGTATATATTATCTTCAGGAAGAATCCATACCTTGGAAGCATGAGCCTTCTGGTCAGAAGTTTCTTCTGTGATAAGGTAAGTGTCATTCTCCACAGTTTTGTCATGTCCTGATGGAGAAATCCTTAGGACAACCCCATTCATTTTGATCTCTGTGCAGGCTCATTTAGCTACTTTCGGATTATAATTTCAGTCTCCCAGCTATTCAAGGGAAGACAGTTTCTTGGACAGTGGAGAAGAGCAAATATATATAACAGTTGTAAATTAACAGCAGTAGTTCTTATTTCTACATCGATCTTTTATGTATTTATGTACCTTTTTTTTTGAGACGGAGTCTCACTCTGTCGCCCAGGCTGGAGTGCAGTGGCCGGATCTCAGTTCACTGCAAGCTCCGCCTCCCGGGTTTACGCCATTCTCCTGTCTCAGCCTGCGGAGTAGCTGGGACTAGAGGCGCCTGCCACCTCGCCCGGCTAGTTTTTTTTGTTTTTTTGTTTTTTTGTTTTTTTTTTAGTAGAGACGGGGTTTCACCGTGTTAGCCAGAATGGTCTCTATCTCCTGACCTCGTGATCCGCCCGTCTCGGCCTCCCAAAGTGTTGGGATTACAGAATTTATGTACCTTAAAATAAAAACTGCAACTGAGCTGTACTCTGGCAGAGTCTGTGCTAAGCCTATGGACATAAGCCCCAGAGTCCCAAAGCATTTTAATGGTGATCAAATTGAGTCTAGGAGCGGAAAATTTAGGCAAAAAAGTAGCGACAGAAAATATAGTGTGCTTCTAACACTCCCAAGGTACTGCTACCACATGAGAAAGGCCCCTTCCCTCCCTCTAGGGTATTTTTAACTATTACTTTTAATGGCAAAAACCACAACTTCTTTTGCAGCAGCCTAATACTTCCCTCTACCTATTACTTAGTTGTGAGTATATTGGACACTTCTAGAAACATCCTATTATAAACACATGCTATTGCTATTAATGTTTCAAAAATTCTTTTTATTCAGTTAACTGTTTTCTCTCGTAAAATAAAATTATGCTCATAAATTTAAGTTTTTAAAATATATTACATTATTTGCAACAGATGTTATGCATATATAGTACTTTCTAGAAGAGTATTACTGTCAGTTGAAAAATATTTATTCCTCAAAACAACAAATTAGAAATCGTGGACCCAAACCACCACCTCATACCTCCTTTTTATGCTAGTTAAGAAATTAGAATTTTATGAAGCATCAACTTTTCCATCCTGTGCTGGAGTTACTGTCCTTTGGGGACTAAATTTACGCAGAAAAAGCAAGCCAAGAATTTTGCCTTAGGATTTTTAACATAATCACCAAGGCTGTTCTATTTTTCCCAAATAGTGCTCAATGTAGCAACATAACCCTTTAGTATCAAATAAAGGGAGGCGATTAGTCCAATAAAAATTTTAGAATGATTCCTTGAGTAAATATATTCAATAGTTGAATAATTTACTTTAAAAACACCAGGAAATTTTCTTCTTTTATATAAACCATTGACTTTCCAAGCTCACCTGCAATGTATTCCTCACATTTCTATCCCATATGGAAATACTAGAAATTGAATCATTTCTACCTATCCTCTAAAAAATAATTTTTTACCCAATATTTTTGGAGATTAATCCAAGTTATATTTGTAGTTTGTTTTTATTTTTCATTTTAATTTTGGATTAGTATTTCAGTGAATGAATATACCACATGCTGTCAGTTCATTCTGCTCATGGACATTCGGGTTGGTTTGAACATTACAAATAATGCTGTGGTGCGCCCTTTTGTACCTGTCTGCTTAGCACGTGTGCAGCGTTTCTCTTAAACATGAGCCCAGAATTCGAATATGTGGGTCTTAGGACATATACACACCCTGGAACATGCTTATGATCTCTCCTAAGTATTGGGAGTTCCCACTTCTTCTTTACGTGCTCCTCCATGTTGGATGTTAAAAATATCTTATTAATAAAATGTATGTGAATTGTTATTTTCATTAAGGTCCTCTTTCTTTCTTTCTTTCTTTGCTTGCTTCCTTCCTTCCTTCCTTCCTTTCTTTTCTTTTCTTTTCTTTTCTTTTTTTTTCTTTTTCTTTTTTTTTTTTTGAGATGGAGTTTCACTCTTGTTGCCCAGGTTGGAGTGCAATGGTGCAATCTCAGCTTACTGCAACCTCTGCCTCCTGGGTTCAAGTGATTCTCCTGCCTCGGCCTCCCAAGTAGCTGGGATTACAGGCACCCACCACCACACCTAGCTAATTTTTTGTATTTAGTAGAAACGGGGTTTCACCATGTTGGTCAGACTGGTCTTGAGCTCCTGACCACAGGTGACCCATATGCCTAGGCCTCCCGAAGTGCTGGGATTCCAGGCATGAGCCACTGCACCCTGGCTTCATTGAGATTTAAGTCTGTATTTCCCTAATAGTTAGGATGAATATTTTTTCCCATGTGTTTAATGGCTGTTTGAGTGTCTTTTTTAACTTTATTTTTACATTAATTTGCACAAGTTCTTCAGATACATGCAAGAATCATTGTGTTTGTTGACAATATTTCTCAGTATGGGCTTGGTTTTTCACTCTCATTATAAAAATCTTTTGTTGTACAGGAATTCAAAATTTTGATAATCTAATTCATTCGTCTGTTTTTTTAAATTTTTTGTTTTGTTGTGTGTGTCTTGCTTAAGAAATCTTTCCCTAATCTAACTTCATAAAGGCATACTCTTACATTTTCTTCTAAAAGTTTTACTTTTCACATTTATAACTTTAACCTACCTTAGAATTATTTTATGTATGTATGGTACACTGACTTGCAATGCCTCCTCCAGCATATATCAAGTTTTCTAATACGTGTGAGTCTTTCTGCTTCTATGGTTTGTAGCATTGATG
Source organism: Trachypithecus francoisi (assembly GCF_009764315.1). Classification (NCBI taxonomy): domain Eukaryota; kingdom Metazoa; phylum Chordata; class Mammalia; order Primates; family Cercopithecidae; genus Trachypithecus; species Trachypithecus francoisi. Next base: position 8,193,129 of record NW_022681472.1, read on the forward strand.
TATTTGTGTATCCCTGCACAAATACTGTATTATCCCAACAGCTTTCACAACATTAGTATAATTTTGCTGTCTTGTAAGCAGCCCTTTGCTGTGATTATTGTCACTGTTGTTTTTCAATACTCTATTGACTTTTTTTGACCCTTTGATTTCCTATATTGTTTTCTAACCACTTGTTACAAAAATCACAAGAAATTCCGTTGATAGGTTAAGAAGTATCATATAGGATGTACACATTAATTTTGGAAAAACTGACTTAAAAATTTATTTTAAGTTCGAGAGTACATGTGCAGGTTTGTTAAAACTCATGTCATGCAGGTATGAAGCCTAGTACCCATTAGTTATTTTTCCTGATCCTCTCTCTCCTCCCACCCTCCACCTTCCAGTAGGCCTCCATGGCTGTTGTGCCCCTCTGTGTGTCCATATGTTCTCATCATTTAGCTCAGCCTTTTAAGTGTGAAAATGTGGTATTTAGTTTTCTGTTTCTGCATTAGTTTGCTAAGGATAGTGGGTTCCAGCTTCATCCATGTTGCTGCAAAGGGCATGATCTTTTTCTTTTTCTCACTGCATAGTATTCCATGGTGTATATGTATCCCATTTTCTTTATCAAGTCTATCATTGATGGGCATTTAGATTAATTTTATGTCTTTGCTATTGTGAATAGTGCTGTCATGAATGTATGCACGCATGTGTCTTTATGGTAGAACAATTTCTATGTCTTTGAGTCTATACCCAGAAATGGGATTGCTGGGTCAAATGGTAGTTCTGTTTTTAGGTCTTTGAGAAATCACCAAACTGTTTTACACAATGCTCGAACTAATTTACAATTCCACCAACAGTGGATAAGCATTCCTTTCCTTTTTCTCTGCAACCTCACCAGCATCTGTTATTTTTTGACTTTTTAATAGTAGTCATTCTGACTGGTGTGAGTTGGTATCTCATTGTGGTTTTGATTTCTCTAATGATCAATGATGCTGAGTTTTTCTATTCATACACTTGTTGGCTACATGTATGTCTTCTTTTGAAAAGTGTCTGTTCATGTCCTTTGCCCACTTTTTAATGGGGTTGTTTTGTTCTTGTAAATGTGTTTAAGTTCCTTATAGATGTTGGATGTTAGACCTCTGTCAATGCATAGTTTGCAAAAATGTTCTTCCATTCTGAAGGCTGTCTATTTACTGTGTTAATAGTTTCCTTTGATGTGCAGAAGCCCTTTAGTTTAATTAGATCCCGGTTGTCAATTTGTGCTTTTGTTACAATTGCTTTTGGCATCTTTGTCATGAAATCTTTTCCTGTTCCTATGTCTAGAATGGTATTGCCTAGGTTGTCTTCCAGGGTTTTTATAGTTTTGGGTTTTACGTTTAAGTATTTTATCCATCTTTAGTTGATTTTTGTATGTGGTATAAGAAAGTGATCCAGTTTAAATCTTCTGCATATGGCAAGCTAGTTATCCCAGCACCATTTATTGAATATGGTGTTGACTTTGTCAAAGATCAGATAACTGTGAGTGTGCAGCCTTATTTCTGGGTTCTCTATTCTGCTGCATTGGTCTCTGTGCCTGTTTTTGTACCAGCATTGTTTTGGTTACTGTAGCCCTGCAGTATAGTTTGACGTCGGGTAGTGTGATGCCTCTAGCTTTATTCTTTTTGCTTAGGATTGCCTTGGCTATTTGGGCTCTTTTTTGGTTACACGTGAATTTTATTTTATTTATTTTTTCTGTCAGGGTGATTTTTATTTTATTTTTTTTTGCTGTGTTTAATTTTTTTTTTTTTTAATTTCAGTAGGTTTTTGGAAAACAGGTGGTGTTTGGTTGTATGAATAAGTTCTTTAGTGTTGATTTCTGAGATTTTGGTGCACTCATCAAGCAAGTAGTGTACACTGTACCCAATGTGTAGTCTTTTATCCCTCATCCTCCTCCCACCCTTTCCCACAGGTCCCCAAAGTCCATTGTATCATTCTTATGTCTTTGTTTCCTCATAGCTTAGCTCCCACTTATAAGTGAGAACATACAATGGTTTTCCATTCCTGAGTTACTTCACTTAGAATAATGGTCTCCAGTTCCATCCAGGTTGCTATGAATGCCATTATTTCATTCAGCTATAAGCTGAATAATATATCATGGTGTATATATATTCTACATTTTCATTATCCGCTCATTGACTGATTGGCAATTTGGCTGGTTCCATATTTTTGCACTTGTGAATTGTCCTGCTCTAAACATGCATGTGCAGGTATCTTTTTCATATGATGACTTCTTTTCTTTGGGTAGATAACCAGGAGTGGGATTACTGGACCAAATGGTAGAACTACTTTACTTCTTTAAGAAATCTCCACAGTGTTTTCCATAGTGGCTGTACTAGTTTACATTCCCATCAACAGTGTAAAAGTTTTCCCTTTTCACCACATCCATGCCAACATCTGTTATTTTTTTCTTTTTTGATTATGGCTATTCTTTCAGGACTGAGGTGATATCACATGGTGTTTTTGATTGGCTTTTCCCTGATCACTAGTGATGTTGAGAATTTTTCCCATATGTTTGTTGGCCATTTGTTTATCTTCTTTTGAGAATTGTCTATTCATGTCCTGAGCTCACTTTTTGGTGGGATTGTTTGTTGTTTTTTTTTTTTTTTTTTGCTGATTTATTTGAGTTCCTTGTAGATTCTGGATGTTAGTCCTTTGTTGGATGTATAGATTGTGAGGATTATCTCCCACTCTGTGAGTTGTCTGTTTATGCTGCTGATTATTTCTTTTGCTGTGCAGAAGCTTTTTAGTTTAAGTCCCATCTATTTATCTTTGTTTTTGGTACATTTGCTTTGGGGTTCTTTGTTATGAAGTCTTTGCCTAAGCCAATGTCTAGAAGGGTTTCTCCAATGTTATGGTCTAGAATCCTTGTGGTTTCAAGTCTTAGATTTAAATGTTTGACACATCTTGAGTTGATTTCTGTACAGGATGACAGGTGAGGGTCCAGTTTCATTCTTTTTTTTTTTTTTTTTTTTTTATTTTATTTTTTTATTATGCTTTAAGTTCTAGGGTACATGTGCATAACGTGCAGGTTTGTTACATATGTATACTTATGCCCTGTTGGTGTGCTGCACCCATCAACTCGTCAGCACCCATCAATTCATCATTTATATCATGTATAACTCCCCAATGCAATCCCTCCCTCCTCCCCCCTCCCCATGATAGGCCCTGGTGTATGATGTTCCCCTTCCCGAGTCCAAGTGATCTCATTGTTCAGTTCCCACCTATGAGTGAGAATATGCGGTGTTTGGTTTTCTCTTCTTGTGATAGTTTGCTAAGAATGATGGTTTCCAGCTGCATCCATGTCCCTACAAAGGACGCAAACTCATCCTTTTTGATGGCTGCATAGTATTCCATGGTGTATATGTGCCACATTTTCTTAATCCAGTCTGTCACAGATGGACATTTGGTTGATTCCAAGTCTTTGCTATTGTGAATAGTGCCGCAATAAACATACGTGTGCATGTGTCTTTGTAGTAGAATAATTATAATCCTTTGGGTATATACCCAGTAGTGGGATGGCTGGGTCATATGGTACATCTAGTTCTAGATCCTTGAGGAATCGCCATACTGTTTTCCATAATGGTTGAACTACTTTACAATCCCACCAACAGTGTAAAAGTGTTCCTATTTCTCCACATCCTCTCCAACACCTGTTGTTTCCTGACTTCTTAATGATTGCCATTCTAACTGGTGTGAGATGGTATCTCATTGTGATTTTGATTTGCATTTCTCTGATGGCGAGGGATGATGAGCATTTTTTCATGTGTCTGTTGGTTGTATGGATGTCTTCTTTTGAGAAATGTCTGTTCATATCCTTTGCCCACTTTTTGATGGGGTTGTTTGTTTTTTTCTTGTATATTTGTTTGAGTTCTTTGTAGATTCTGGATATTAGCCCTTTGTCAGATGAGTAGGTTGCAAAAATTTTCTCCCATTCTGTAGGTTGCCTGTTCACTCTGATGGTAGTTTCTTTAGCTGTGCAAAAGCTCTTTAGTTTAATTAGATCCCATTTGTCAATTTTGGCTTTTGCTGCCGTTGCTTTTGGTGTTTTAGACATGAAGTCCTTGCCCATGCCTATGTCCTGAATGGTACTACCTAGATTTTCTTCTAGGGTTTTTATGGTATTAGGTCTAACATTTAAGTCTCTAATCCATCTTGAATTAATCTTCGTATAAGGGGTAAGGAAAGGATCCAGTTTCAGCTTTCTACTTATGGCTAGCCAATTTTCCCAGCACCATTTATTAAATAGGGAATCCTTTCCCCATTTCTTGTTTCTCTCAGGTTTGTCAAAGATCAGATGGCTGTAGATGTGTGGTATTATTTCTGAGGACTCTGTTCTGTTCCATGGTCTATATCTCTGTTGTGGTACCAGTACCATGCTGTTTTGGTTACTGTAGCCTTGTAGTATAGTTTGAAGTCAGGTAGCGTGACGCCTCCAGCTTTGTCCTTTTGACTTAGGATTGTCTTGGCAATGCGGGCTCTTTTTTGGTTCCATATGAACTTTAAAGCCGTTTTTTCCAATTCTGTGAAGAAAGTCATTGGTAGCTTGATGGGGATGGCATTGAATCTATAAATCACCTTGGGCAGTATGGCCATTTTCACGATATTGATTCTTCCTATCCATGAGCATGGTATGTTCTTCCATTTGTTTGTGTCGTCTTTGATTTCACTGAGCAGTGGTTTGTAGTTCTCCTTGAAGAGGTCCTTTACATCCCTTGTAAGCTGGATTCCTAGGTATTTTATTCTCTTTGAAGCAATTGTGAATGGAAGTTCATTCCTGATTTGGCTCTCTGCTTGTCTGTTACTGGTGTATAAGAACAGTTTCATTCTTTTACATGTAGCTTGTTAATTATCCCAGCACCATTTGTTGAATAGGGTGTCTTTCCCCACTTTATGTTTTTGTTTTATTTGTCAAAGATCAGTTAGCTGCAAGTATTTGGCTTTATTTCTGGGTTCTCTATTTTGTTTTATTGGTCTACTAGCCTATTTTTATACCAGTACAATGCTGTTTTGGTGACTGTGGCCTTATAGTATCACTTGAAGTCAGGTAATGTAATGCCTCCAGATTTGTTCTTTTTGCTTAGTCTTTCTTTGGCTATGTGGGCTCTTTTTTAGTTCCATATGAATTTTAGGATTGTTTTTCCTAGTTCTGTGAAGAATGATGGTGATATTTTCACAGGAATTGCATTCAATTTGTAGATTGCTTTTGGAAATATGGTCATTTTCACAATATTGATTCTACCCATCCATGAACATGGGATATGTTTCCATTTGTTTATGTTGTCTATGATTTCCTTCAGCAGCATTTTGTATTTTTCCTTGTAGAGGTCTTTTATCTCCTTGTTTAAGTATATTCCTAAGTATTTTATTTTATTTTTTTGCAGTTATTGCGAAAGGGGTTGTTTTTGATTTGATTCTCAGTTTGATCACTGGTGTTGTATAGCAGAACTACTGATTTGTGTACATTAATTTTGTATCCTGAAACTGCTGAATTCATTTACCAGTTCTATGAACTTTTTCAAGGTGTCTTTGGGGTTTTCTAGGTATACAATCATGTCATTGCCAAACAGCAGCAGTTTGATTTGCTCATTACCAATTTGGATGCCCTGTATTTCTTTCTCTTGTCTAATTGCTCTGGCTAGGACTTTCAATACTGTGTTGAATAGAAGTGGTGAAAGTGAGCATCCTTGTCTTGGTCCAGTTCTCCAGAGGACTGCTTTCAACTTTTCCTTGTTTAGTATAATGTAGGCGGTGGGTTTGTTATAGATGGCTTTTATTACCTTAAGGTATGCCCCTTCTATGCTGATTTTGCTAAGGGTTTTAATCACAAAGGGATGCTGGATTTTGTCAAATGCTTTTTCTGTGTTTATTGAGATGATCATGTAATTTTTCTTTTTAATTCTGTTTATATGGTGTATCACATTTATTGACTTGTGGATGTTAAACCATCCCTGAACCCCTGGCATGAAACTCACTTGATCATGGTGGATTATCTTTATGAGATGCTGTTGGATTCTGTTAGCTATTATTTTGTTGAGGATTTTTGCATCTATGTTCATGAGGGGTATTGGTCTGTAGATTTCTTTTTTCATTACATCCATTCCTGGTTTTGGTATTAGGGTGATAATGACTTCATAGAATGATTTAGGGAGGATTTTGTCTTTATCTTTTGAAATAGTGTCAATAGGATTGGTACCAATTCTTCTTTGGATGTCTGATAGAATTCACCTGTGAATCTGTCTGGTCCTGGAATTTTTTGTTTTTTTAAATAGAGTCTTGCTTTGTCACCCAGTCTGGAGCACAGAGCTGTGATCTCAGCTCATTGCAACCTCCACTTCCCAGGTTCAAGCAATTCTTCTGCCTCAGCCTCCCAAACAATGGAATTACAGGTGCCATTACATTAGCCATGCCTACCTAATTTTTGTATTTTTAGTAGAGATGGGGTTTTACCCTGTTGGCCAGGCTGGTCTTGAACTCCTGACCTCAAGTGATCTGCTTGCCTTGGCCTCCCAAAGTGCTGGGATTACAGGTGTGAGCCACTGTGCCAGACCTGTGGATGGGGGTGTGGTTTCCAGGCCAATGGAATTATGTTCCCGAGGGATTATGGCTGCCTCTGCTGTGTCACACAGGTCACCAGGAAAATGGGGAATTGTTGGCAGCCACAGGCCTCACCCAGCTCCCATACAGGCTGCAGCCTAAAAGGCTAATCTCACTCCCACTGTGCCCCTCCAACAGTACCAAGTTTATTTCCAGGCAGCTGGTGAGCAGGACTGAGAACTTGCCCCAGGCTACAAGCCTCCCCAGTGAGACAGCAAGCAAACTCATAGTTTCTTGGCTGTCTCATGGAGCTTGCAGCAGCAATCCCCCTCCTTCAGAGCGTCTGTGGATTCTCTTGTTTTTCCTAATATATTCCTATGGTAGTTCTTGGAACAAAGGCTTATGATGTGGGTCTCCACACACTGCTGTGTTCGTCTGAGTGGGAGCTGCAAGTTAGTCCTGCCTCCTATCTGCCGTTTTCCTGCTGTGTTTTCCCATATGAATTTAAAATTTTTTTTTTCTAGTTGTGTGAAGAATGTCATTTGTAGTTTGATAGGAATAGCATTATGAGAATTTAGTAAAGAGATTTTTAAAAAAGGGACAGGGAGCTTATTGGAAGAAAGAATAGGCCAGGTTCAGTGGCTCACGCCTGTAATCCCAGCACTTTGGGAGGCCAAGGTGGGTGGATCACCTGAGGTTGCGAGTTTGAGACCAGTCCAACCAACATAGAGAAACCCCATCTCTACTAAAAATACAAAATTAGCTGGGCATGGTAGTGGGCACCTGTAATCCCAGCTACTTGGGAAGCTGAGGCAGGAGAATCGCTTGAATCCAGGAGGCAGAGGTTGCAGTGAGCCGAGATCATGCCATTGCACTCCAGCCTGGGCAACAAGAGTGAAACTCCATTAAAAAAAAAAAAAAAAGAAGAAGAAAGAAAAAGAAAGAAAGAAAGAGAGAAAGATCAAGAACATCTCAAATCTGAGAAACAAAATGGACATCCAAATTCAAGAAGCTCAAAGGACTGCAACTAGGATGAATCCAAAGAGGTCCACACTGAGACACAGTATAAATAGACTATTAAAAATCAAAGACAGGCCGGGCGCGGTGGCTCAAGCCTGTAATCCCAGCACTTTGGGAGGCCGAGACGGGCGGATCACGAGGTCAGGAGATCGAGACCATCCTGGCTAATACGGTGAAACCCCGTCTCTACTAAAAACAAAAAAAAATACAAAAAACTAGCCGGGCGACGAGGCGGGCGCCTGTAGTCCCAGCTACTCGGGAGGCTGAGACAGGAGAATGGCGTGAACCCGGGAGGCGGAGCTTGCAGTGAGCTGAGAGCCGGTCACTGCACTCCAGCCTGGGTGGCAGAGCAAGACTCCGTCTCAAAAAAAAAAAAAAAAAAAAAAAAAAAAATCAAAGACAAAGAGAAAATCTTGACAGTAGCAAAAGAAAGCAACTTGTCATGCGTGACAGAGCTGCCATAAGATAATTAGCAGATTTCTTAGCAGAAACCTTACAGGCCAGAAGAAAATAAGATCATATATTCAAAATCCTGAAAGAAAAAACCTTGCCAACCAAAAATATATATCTGACAAAACTGACAAAACTGTTCTTCAAAATGAAGGTGAAATAAAGATTTTCTCAGACACGCAAAAGCTTAAGGAGTTCATCACCACTAGACCTGCATTACAAGAAATGCTAAAAGGCGTCCTGAAAGTTGAAACCAAAGAACAATAGACAGCAACCTGAAGGCGTAAGAAAATAGAAAGCTTGCTGTAAAGGTAAATATTCAGATAAAAACAATGCTGTAATACTGTAATGGTGGTGTGCAACGCATTTTTAATTCTGGTATAGAATTTAAAAGACAAAATCATAAAAAATATTAACTATCCAATTATGCTAAGGAATTCACAATTTATAAAGACATAATTTGTGACATCAAAAAGGTAAAGGAGGGCTGGGGTAATGTACACAAACAGAGTTTCCATATATGATTAAAGTTAAGTTGTCACCAGCTTAAAACCAATCACTATGTTTTATGTAAGCCCCATAGCAACCACAAAAATATACCTATAGAAGATAAACAAAAGAAAAATAGAAAGAAATCAAAGCATGCTAATCCAAAAAGTTTTAACAAAACACAAAATAAATCTGCAAGAGAGGAAAAGAGGGATGGAATAGTTATGAGACAAAGTGAAAAGAATTAACAAAATCACAATAGTAAATCTCTTCCTATCAGTAATTATTTTAAATTTAAATGGGTTGAACTCTCCAGTCAAAAGACAAAATGGCTAAATGGATTTTTAAAAACAAAGATGTCACTTTGGGAGGCCGAGGTGGGCGGATCATGAGTCAGGAAATCGAGACCATCTTGGCTAACACGATGAAACCCCATCTCTACTAAAAATACAAAAAAGTAGCTGCGTGTGGTGGCAGGTGCCTGTAGTCCCAGCTACTCGGGAGGCTGAGGCAGGAGAATGGCGTGAACCCAGGAGGTGGAGCTTGCAGTGAGCCGAGATCACGCCACTGCACTCCAACCTGGGCAACAGAGCGAGACTCCATCTCAAAAAAAAAAAAAAGAAAAAAAAAAAAGCAAAGATGCAACTATATGCTGTCTACAAGAAACTTACCTTGGAGGTGGACAACACATAAAGGCTGAAAGTGAAAGGATGAAAGATGTTTCACATAAATGGTAACCAAAAGAGAGCAAGGGTGCTTATTCTTACATCAGACAAAATAGACTTTAATTTATAAACTCTCACAAGAGACAAAGAAGGACTTTATATAATAATAAAAGAGTCAATTTACCAGAAAAATATACTAGTTGCAAATACATATGCACCTAATATCAGAGCACTGAAATATATAAATCAAATATTGATTAATTAAAGGAAGAAATAAATAGTAACATAAAAATAGTAGAAGATTTCAGTACCCTACTGTCAATAAGGAATAGAACAAACAAACAGAAGATCAATAAGAAATTAAGGGACTTGAGTGAATAATATAGACCAATTAAGCCTAACAAACATGTACAGAACATTCTACCCAAAAGTAATATTACACACATTCTTCTCAAGCATACATGAAGCATTATTCAGAATAGATCATGTGTTAGGCCACAAAACAAGTCTTAACAAATTTAAGAGACTGAAATCATACCAAATATCTCTTCCAATCACAATGGAATAAAACTAGAAATCCCTAGCAGTAGCAAAACTGGAAAACTAACAAATATTTGGAAATTTAACAGCACACTCTTGAACAACCATGGGTCAATGAAGAAATCCCAAGAGATATTAGAACGTATCTTGAGGCAAATGAAAACAGCAACATAGCGCAACTTACAGGATATAGCCAAAGCAGTACTAAGAAGAAAATTTATAGGAGGTAAATGTCTACCAAAAAAAAAAAAAAAAAGAGAGAGAGGGAGAAGAAGAGGAAGAAGAAGAAAGAGGAGGAGGAGCTCAAATCAACAAGGTATCTTTATACCTGAATGAACTGGATAAAGAAAAACATATTAAAACTAAACAGAGGAAAGAAAAATACAAGATTAAAGCATAAATACAATAGAGAAAAAAGGGGAGAAATGACGACTGATGACACAGAAGTAAAAAAGATTATGAGACAACTCTAAATAATTATACATTGTTATGCACTGAATGTATCCCCTCAAATTATATGATGACACACTCACCTCCAATGTGATAGTATTAGAAGGTGGGGGCCTTTGGGAGGTAGTCAGGTCATGAGGATTGAGCCCTCATAAATTAGTGCCCTTAGGAAAGTGATGCTACTTTCATAATATCAAAAGAGAGCTTTGTTTCTCTTTCTATTATGTGAGCACACAATGAGAAATTGGCAGTCTATGACCCAGAAGGGGGTCCTCACCAGAACCTCATCATGCTGACACCCTGATCTCAGACTTATAGCCTCCATAACTATAAGAAATACGTTTCTGTTGTCTATAAGCCATTCATTCTATAATATTTTGTTACAGCAGCCTGAAATAACCAAGTCATCCACCAAAAACTTGGATAAACTAAAGGAAATGGATGAGTTCCCAGAAACATACAACCTATAAAGATTAAGTTATGAAGAAACAGAAAATTTGAATAGCCTTATAACTAGTAAGGAGATTGGTTAATCAAAACCTTCCAGCAAAGAAAATCTGAGGACCAGATGGCATCAATGAAAAATGTTACAGAACATTTGCAGAAGAATTAATGTCAATCTTTCTCAAATTCTTCTAAAAAATTGAAGAGAAGGAAATAATTCCAAACTTCTCTTAAAAGGTAAGCATTATCCTGATAACAAAGCTATCCTGATAAACAAAGATACTACAAGAAGACTACAGACCAATATCCCTGTTGGATATTGATGAGAAAAAAATCCTCAACAAAATACCAACAAAACAAATTCAATAACATATTAAAAAGACTATACAGCATGACCAAATGGGAGTGCACCAAATGTGTTGCAAGGATGGTTCAACATACAAAAACTAATACATGTAATATGCAACATTAATAGAATGAAAGACAAAAATCACATAATCATGTCAATTGGAGTTTAAAAAACATTCGGCAAAATTCAAAAAGCTTCCGTGATAAAAACACTCAACGAACTAGGAATACAAGGAAATTACCTTAACATAATAAAGGTCATACATGAAAAGCCCACAGTTAACATTATACATATGTAACATTCATAGAGTGGTGAAAAACTGAACACTTTTCCTCTAAAATCAGAAACAAGACAAAAATTCCCACCCTTACCACTTCTATTCAACATAGTACTATGAGTTCTAGCCAGAGCAATTAGGCAAAAAATAAAATAAAATGAAAGTCATCCCAAAGGGAAAGGAAGAAGTAAAATTATCTTTGTTTCCAGATGACATAATCTTATATGCAGAAAAGCCAAAAGATTGCAAATGTTAAAACAAACAAATTCAGCAAAGTTGCAGAATACAAAATCAACACTCAAAAATTAGTTGTGTTTCTATAACCTAACAAAAAACAACCAAAAAAGAAAATCAAGAAAATAGTCAATTTATAATAGAATAAAAATACTTAGGAATTAATCTATCCAAAAAAGCAAAATATTTCACTAAAAATTATAAAACATTGCTGAAAGAAACTAAAGAAGGCACAAATAAATGGAAAGACATCCCATTTTCATAAATTGGAAGACTTAATATTGTTAAAATATTCCAATAGCATTTTTTACGGAAGTAGAAAAATATCCTAAAATTCATATGGAATCTCAAAAAACTATGAATCATCAAAACAATCTTGAAAAAGAAGAACAAAACTGGTGGCCTTAGACTTCCTGATTTCAAAATATATTACCAAAAAAAATGGTAATCAAAATAGCATGGTACTGACATAAAGACAGACATACAGACCAATAGAACAGAATAGAGAGCCCAGAAATCAACCCTTGTGTATATGGTCAAGTGATCTTCATCAAGAGTGTGAAGAGTACACAGTGGAGAAAAGATATTCTCTTCAACAAAAGACATTGAGACAACTGAATATCCATTTGCAAAAGAATGATAATGGGCCCTCTCTTACATCGTGTATACAATAACTCAAAATGAATTAAAGACCTAAATGTACTACCTGAAACTATAAAACTCCTATAAGAAAATGGAAAAATGTTCATGACATTGGAATGGACAATGATTTCTTGACTATAACCTCCAAAGCACAAATAAGAAAAGCAATAGACGAATAGGACTACATCTAACCGTAAGCCTTTTGTACATTAAAAGAAAAAATCAGCAGAGTGCAAAAGCAATCTAGAAAATGGGAGAAAATCTTTGCAAGCCACATATCAGATAAGGGGTGAATATCCAGCATATAAAAAGAAGTCCTACAACTCAACAAAAATAACAAAGCCTTAAAAAGTATGCAAAGAGGTTGAACAGCCATTTCTGCAAAGAAGATGCATCAATGACCAACAAGCTTATGAACAGATGCTCTATATCACTAATCATTATGCAAATCAAATCAGCAATGACCCATCACCTCCCACGCACTAGAATAACCACTATAAAAACAAACAAACAGAAGGTTTGTGTGTGGTGAGGGTATGGGAAAATTGAAACCCTTGCACTCTGATGGTGGGTTTATAAAATGGTGCAGATACTATTGGAAACCATGCGGAGGTTTCTGAAAAAGTTCAGAATAAGACTACCATATGATACAGCAAAATCCCACTTCTGGGTGTAGTATACCCAGAATAATTAAAAAACAGTATCTTGAAGTGGTATGTGCATCTTCATCTTCATTGCAGCATTATTCCCAATAGCCAAGATATAGAAGCAACCTAAATGTGCATGATTACACTAAGGGATAAAGAAAATGTGGCATATACACACAATGGTATATCATTCAGCCTTAAACAGGAAGGACATCCTGACACAGGTTGCAGCATGGATGGAACCTTGAGAACATCACGCTAAGTGAAATAAATCAATCACAAAAACACAAATATTTCATGATTTCACTTACATATGGTATATGAAGTAACCACAAATGGAAGTTGTTCAGTACAGAGTTTCAGTCATACAACATGAAAAAAGTTCTAGAGGTCTATTGTACAACAAAGTGCATGTAGTTGAGCCTGTAGTCCCAGCTACTCAGGAGGCTGAGGTTTGAACTTGGGAGGCGAAGTTTGCAGTGAGCCAAGATCGCGTCACTGCATTGCATTTCAGCCTTGGTGACAGAGCAAGACTCTGTCTCAAAAAAAGAAAAAAAGCTATACTATATACTTTAAGTTGTTAGGAGGGTAAATTTATGCTATGTGTTTTTACCACAATAAAAATATATTAATATAATTGTTCTGCAAAGGCTATGTACTATATTATTCCAACTATATAGGACTCTGGAAAAGGCAAAGCTATGGAGACAGTAAAAAGATCTGTGATTCCCAGGAGATTGCCGGGGAGGGAGGGATAAACAGAATTTTTAGGGCAGTGAATCTACTCTGTGTGATACTATAATAATGGCTACACTTGCCAAACCCATAGAACTTACAACACCAAGAGAAAACCCTAATGTAAACTGTAAGCTTTGGATGATAATGATGTGTCAGTGTAGTTTCACCAATTGCAGCAAATGTACCACTTTGGTGCAGGTTGTTGACAGTGGAGGAGGCTGTGTATTTGTGGGGTAAGGAGGATAGAGAAAATCTCTGTACCTTCTGCCTCATTTTGCTATGAACCTAAAACTACTCTTAAAAAAAAGTCTATTTAAAATGTAAAAACAATACCAAAATTTAGCTGCAATTAAGTCTTTTCATGAAGCCCCTTCTCTGCCAGCTTGTCAGTCACCCTGAGGGTGTGACAAACTAGCTGGCTTGGGGTTGCTCTTAAGAGAAAGAATGGTACATTATGCCCAGGAATGGTAAGGAAGAATCCGCAGCTTTTGAAATTTTCCAGATAAGTCCATATCATGTTCTACACCATCCATCCCCTCTGTGATCCAGTAAACAGCCTGAAGGACATAATTCCCTTTTGGGGACAGCTCTTGTAATAGCCAGGTGTGTGGACCAGCAGAAAATGAGGGAAGCAGAGTCAAATGAGCAGGTCAGTACTGAGTATCTTATGCCATGAAGGCAAGTCATTAACAAACTGATTGGGAAACCAAGCACATCACAGACATCAAAGGAAACCAAATTTGTCCTTGGGTAAAGGAGACTTCATTCAATAAGTAAGGGGACTATTGCAAAAGAGAAAATGAAGACCTGCAAGCATTTCAAAGGCCACGTGGAAGAGGGCTTTTTTTTTTTTTTTTTTTTTCATGGGGAGGAGTAATCATAGCTAGAAAGAACTAGCGGGGGCAGGTGGGATTAGCAGTGGCAGATGGGATGAGCCTGTGGCCTGAGGGGACAGTTTGTCCAGGAATGTTTTAGGGTTGCTCTGTGTTCATTGCTCAGTGAAGGGACAGATTTCAGGGCTGAGGGAAGGAGAGAAGCTTGACCACAGACTGAGCCAGTCAAGTTCACCAGTACTCTGTTCATCCAGATTGTCAGCAGGCCAAACAGTTCAGCTAATTATGCCCAACAGACGGACACAGGGAGGGCGCTGTGTCCAGCCTTGTCGTGGGTACACAAGGGGAGCATTGAGCCTTATCTGAGTCACATGAGAAGGGGAGCATTTTACAGCAACCTGTTTCTCCCAACACAAAAGGGTGAGCAGAGTGGGTGTGGGTTCTTCCCAAAGGCATAGGGCTCAGGTAAAGCTCAACATTGTCACACATTAGTTTCGAAAGTCACATCAGCATGGCTGAGCCTTCTAACCAGCAGCCAGGGTCAGCGTTGGTCACAGAGCTCTGACAGCTTATGGGCAGGACATACCCTCCACGCCATGTGGATTTCCCTAGCCAGAGGCAAGCAGTGATTGTCTCAGTCTGGCATGCAGTGATAGCCTGTGTGTCAGAAACTCGAAGCCTTCCTTTGTGTTCGTGTCCAGGGCAGGGACAAATCCAGGAGTGATGGCAACAATTAGTAGTAGTGCAGATCTTTCCAGGCGCGATTCCAACCAGTCCCCTATAGCATGAGTCTTACTGAGGGCAGCTATGTGAGTGATCCAGACAGTGGTTGGTAGTCATAATCCAGTTTCACAGTCTATGGCCCAGGAAGAGGTATTGTTAACCTGCAGCAGTCGGTCCAGGAGTCTGAGCTCTGCCCACCTAGCAAAGCAAATATGTCTTCTTTCAGCTTGATGTTGCTAGGCAACTGAAGCATTCACCTGGCATTTCAGCTTAGCCAAATGTCACTATACTGGGCCTACTTGTTTAGGGGACCTCTGTGAATTGAGGATCCCATTGAGTCAGAAGCTTTGCTTCAGGCAAAGGAGTAGAAGATTAAGTTTCCCCACAGGAAAAGCTTCGCCTCTCTAATGAAAAGTTGAGATGCCACTGGGGACGGGCCAGCAGATTCTTAACTATACCATGCCCAATTGACAGGCAGGGTTCTTTGAACCCTTTCCACCCATCAGAACTGGAGTCCAAAAAGAGCCATCTCAAAAATGGCATGGCAGGCCAGAGTCACCCGACCTCTGAGTTAGGCATCCATTTTCACATGAGCTCTTGAGTCAAGGCCATGACTGCTTTCCAAGAGTGAATCTAGTGGCCATGTTGGATCCCTAGGTCCAGAACTCCAAAGAAGTTCCTCCACCTGGAGACTGCCTGCTTTTGCACGCTGCCCGTTTTGTCCAAAGACTCAGATCAACAAAGATCCTCATCAGTTACAGACTTGTTCTGTTTCCAGTACTCATGGTCCAAGAAGGTGAAATGGGTAAGGTAGACTCGACCATCTACCATGGCAAATGGTTGAAAGGCCATCGCTCAAACCCTGTAGGTTACATTCAGCATTTCTGGGGTTACAACCAGTTTCCAGAAGTCTGGTTGTCTCTCAGCAGGAGGTGAGGGAATGGATGGCTGGGGTTTCTGGAGCAGCCACTGAGACTCTGTTCTTTATGCCTCCTCATCTGTGTACTTCCAAGTGTCTAGAGAATGCCTGGGCCCACGGACTCTTCCATGGACCCTATTACATCCCTCCCAGTCCCATCCTATATCCTCCACCTCTCTACCCACCGTATCTTTTTTTTTTTTTTTTGATGCCTGTGTTCAACATAGCTATAAATGTCCTAGTCTGTCTGCTTCCCGCAGTTCAACAGCATATGGGTATGTTGGTCTTCTTGGGGTTAGAAGACCTTGACCAGACCTAGCCCTAATCTTTTCAGCAATGGAGATCAGGGTGGAGGAAGAGTGCAGGGCTGGGGGATGGGAGAGAGGCTCTCCACACCATTGACCTGTGGAGCAAGGTGCAGCCCTGCTGTGGGAACTCCTGGACCCTTCTTCACCACTCTTGAGTGAAGGCAGCAAGCAAAGAGATTCCATTGTTTTCAGTCCACTCAAAACTGAACTTTGGGTATACTTGGACCCATCCTCCTCTTGCCTGGAAGAGAGAGTGAAAACAAAAAGGACCATTTTTGGTCCCAGGAACTGGGAGCTGTTTCAACTCTGCTTCCAGTTCCTGGACAATCACCTTATAACAGGCATCTTTTCATATCGTGGTAAGTGGCAGGGAGACAACAAGGGAAAAAATGGGATTCTGGGATTCTACTGATGAAAAACAACAATTCAAGGGATGCAATTTTATTCCATCAAGGTTCATTAGCGCCCAGAATGTATAATAGTGCTGTCTGGAGTTTTCCATCCTCACTTAAGGTGGATGGAGACAGATGTTGCAGCAGGAAAGCAGACAAAAGTGAGTGGAGGCTTGGGTTACCTGCGGGGTTCATGTTTTCCCTGGGCCTAAGATAACTTTGAAAGACTTTGATTCTATTTCTTCACAAGCAGCACAAGCTCTTTGCAGGGTGCTGGCAAGGAGGAGGATAGTGGCTGAAGAAGAAGAGCAGAATTACACAGTATAGCTTTCAGAGGAAGTTATTTTATTTGAAGATTTAAAAGGTAAAGTGTTCATTTAACTAGAAAGCAACGCAATGTTAGTTTTTTTATTGATTATTTTAAACACTCCTAGAAGAAATGGGCATGCACTTTTGGGATTAGACATGAACTGTCTTAAGTAATTTCCTGCTCGCAGGAAGCTTTCTATTATTCTTGGACCTGCTTGGATACTTTTAGCTGATGTTACAAACAGTTGAGAATTTGAGACTCTCAGCTTTAAAATGGCTCATTTATTTACTCAAGAAATATTTCATGTAACAAATCCACATGAAACAACCATGTATATTAAGTATTAAGGTACAGACTGTGATCTTTTTAAAGATACAAACAGTAAATCATCTTATTATGTATCAAATCCTGTTTCTAGGAAATGCAATGTGGAATTTGTACTGGTAGAGTAACTTTATATTCAATACCTCCTCCTACCAGTGGAATATAGACACAACAAAGTCAGAGTAATTACCCATAAACGAGTCTTTCTCTGAGTCACTATCCTATTAAAAAAATCCCCAAATGGTTGGTGCTGTGGCTCACGCCTGTAATCCCAGCACTTTGGGTGGCTGAGGCAAGAGGATCCCTTTAACTCAAGAGTTCGAGACCAGCCTGGGCAACATAGCAAGACTCTGTCTCTAAAAACATTTAAAAATTATCCAGGCATGATGGTGCACACATGTAGTCCCAGCTACTCAAGAGGCTGAGGCAGGAGGATCACTTGAGCCCAAGAGGTGAAAGCTACAGTGATTGTGCCACTGCATTTCAATGAGATCCTGTCTCTAAAACAAAAACAAAAAACAAAACACAGCAGAAAACCCAAATGATTCTTTTCCTTTCTTTTCATGTATTCAATTCCAAACTTTTCTGCCTATTTTTCAGGCAACCCTCTAAAATCTAGTCTGTGTGATCTTTTACCAAATCAAATATTTTATTCTGCCTCTGGCCTGGACAAAGTAGAATCCTTGTTGCTCCACATCTGGTATATTAATGACTACCTACAGTCATATGGGGGTCCTCTGTCTCCTCTTAAACACAACTGCCTACTGGATTTGGGTGAAGTCGTAACTGTTTAATGTTTATTTCAACCCATGTATTATTTCTTGCTTCTCTGAACAAAGAGATGGCTTACAGTTTATATCTTTAAAAAATTGTAGTCTGTACTTAACATTTAACATAACTAGTTGTTTCACATGTATTTGTCTTGCCTTTCCTGAGAACAACCACAGATCACAGATCACAGATCATGTATGAATTCTTCTTTAGAGCTTACAAATAATCAGGTGATTTATGTAGATCACTCTCCACTGATCATAGGCACAGAAAATTCGAACACTATTTTGGAAGTCACAGTTCAAGGAGGGCAACGCTGGTCTTTTTAGTCCTTTTATCACATTATGACTTTCTGTTACTCCCATCCAATAACAGTGACCATAATTTCTAATTCAAAAATTAAAGCTCCTGGCTTGATAAATGGCTTATGTGCCTCACTGGGGACTGAGAGGCAATTGAGTCATAAAATAGTGGAAATTCTAGTGTATCTAGTACATATTTATGCCTTATGGGAACAATGTGGCAACACATTTCAACTTGAAACTGCTCCCAATAGAAGACTTACACTTGGTGATTGCTAAATATATTTGAAGGGAATTGAATGAAATCAAAATGGATAAAGACAATCTGGGTTGTGGCCTCTGGTTTTCCACAGTCACCATAACTCTGTTGCCTCCAGCATCAGCACCCAGACTAGAGTGCGGTCCCCTAACAGTGGGTGGGAAGGAAAACACAGTAGGCTATGACTTACACACCCAAGATTAAATTTTTCCAGCACAACTCAGTGGCTCCAGCATTCTCCGCTCACTTGTCTCTATGATTCTTATTTCAATGTTTCCTTCCAGGGACTCTGGTTTCTGCTAACGTCCTAGTCACTGAGCTATGAGGATTCCACAGACAGAATCCTACAGAAGCCAAGTGCTGTAACATGCACAGATCACTGGGAGAAGAGAGTTGGAATGCTAAAAAAATCTCTCATGAGGCATCTGGGAGCTGAGCATGGCGGTAACTATGCGCAATGACCAGGTCTAACTGCCTCCCAGCAGTGACTGAAGCTTCTCAAATGGGAGACTGGAGCATCCAGTTCAAGGCTGAAGCACCAGAGTTCTTCTAAGGATAATAAACTCACTCACTGAAGCACCAGAGTTCTGCTAAGGATAATGAACTCACTCACTTATTCTCACTGGAGAGGAGTTTGTGATTATGAACAATTTCCCCTGACATTTAGCCACAAAATGATGTCCAAATATTTATGAAGATTGATTTTCCCATTACATACTTCCTATCACAAAAGATGTACTCTAACAATATGCCCAGGAATACCTTTAAGCCTGCAGAAAGATCTAACAATGTTTTCTATTCATGCAGCCTCAATAAAGGGGAGACTTAAGGTCAACAATCTGATTTCACTCTGTGGAAATTCTTTGCACTACAAACTTTAAAATTCTCTTTTTATTTTCTCTTCTTTTTCCATTTTTTTTTTCTTTTGTAAGAAAGTAATCATGATTTAAGTATGACAACTCAATTTTATGCTTTTTGAGTACTATTCATCAAGGCTGAATTCCAGATATAATATGCTCAGAGGAAAACATCCTTTAAGTCCTTCTATGAGTCACTTTATAATTTTTAAGTATTAATAATCTTTACTGTAATTCATTTACCCTTTTATGTCTTGGCATATGATGATAGAACATTCAGGCCAGCAGGCTAAACTATGCCAGAGATTATTCAAAATGCAAGGGTTTCCAGATGATAATTAACCAAACATGCCAATGCTAAATTACTTTTTCTTTTAAGGTTTTACCAGTTTGGCCACATATGAGGAATGAGTGAGCATAGCTAGGAGGATGATAGATCAAATCACCTGAGCATATGGAAAGCTTATTATTTTTGGCACCAGTTGATTCACTAGTGTATACATTTCAGTCTTCATTCTGTTTCATTATGGAGGGTGATATGTCCTGGAGAGATAGTCATCACAAATTATTTTTTCTTGACCTACAAAAATTAACTTGATTTTAGAAAAATTTAAGAGGGCTAAATCTGTAAATATTAGAATTTTGCCTTCCCTGCATATTCTGCATGTTCACATCAATACAAAGCATTTGACTTTGTGGCTTGTGCTGTTTTCACAGTGTATTTTGGGGAGAAGATAAATGTAACATAGTCCCCTGAACCCAGTTTATATGATGCCGTGATTAATTGATCCTTTCAGACACTGAGAAAACTTAAGTAATAAACAGAAACTATTACATTACTACTAAAGGACTACAAAGTCAAATGAGATGATAATCACCAGATAGTGAATTATTTAATTTCTTTTTTCTTTTTTTTTAGTATTGTACTTTAAGTTCTGGGGTACATGTGCACAACATACACGTTTGTTACATAGGTATACTTGTGCCGTGGGGGTTTGCTGCATCCATCAACCCGTCATCTACATTAGGTATTCCTCCTAATGCTATCCCTCTCCTAGCCCCCCACCCTCGACAGACCGCAGTGTGTGATGTTCCCCTCCCTGTGTCCATGTGTTCACATTATTCAATTCTCACTTATGAGTGAGAACATGTGGTGTTCGGTTTTCTGTTCCTGTGTTAGTTTGCTGAGAATGTGGTTTTCAGCTTCATCCATGTCCCCGCAAAGGACATGAACTCATTCTTTTTCATGGCTGCATAGTATTCCATGGTGTATATGTGCCACATTTTCTTTATCCATTCTATCATGGATGGGCATTTGGGTTGGTTCCAAGTCTCTGCTGTTGTGAATAGTGCTGCAATAAAACATATGTGTGCATGTGTCTTTATAGTAGAATGATTAATAACCCTTTGGGTATATATCCAGTAATGCAATTGCTGGATCAAATGGTATTTCTGGTTCTAGATCCTTGAGAAATTGCCACACTTTCTTCCACAATGGTTGAACTAATTTACACTCCCACCAACAGTGTAACAGCTTTTCTATTTCTCCACATCGTCTCCAGCGTCTGTTTCCTGACTTTTTAATGATCACCATTCTAACTGGTGTGAGATGGTATCTCATTAATGATTTTGATTTGCATTTCTCTAATGACCAGTGATGATGAGCATTTTTTCATACATTTGTTGACTGCATAAATGTCTTCTTTTGAGAAGTGTCTGTTCATGTATTTTGCCCACTTTTTGATGGGGTTGTTTGTTTTTCTCTTGTACATTTGTTTGAGTTCTTTGTAGATTCTGGATATTAGCCCTTTGTGAAATGGATAGATTGCAAACATTTTCTCCCATTCTGTAGGTTGCCTGTCCACTCTCATGATTGTTTCTTTTGATGAGCAGAAGTTCTTTAATTAGATCCCATTTGTCTATTTTGGCTTTTGTTACAACTGCTTTTGCTGTTTTAGTCATGAAGTCTTTGCCCATGCCTATGTTCTGAATGGTATTGCCTAGGTTTTCTTCTGGGGTTTTTATGGTTTTAGGTCTTACATTTAAGTCTTTAATCCATCTTCAGTTAATTTTTGTATAAGGTGTAAAGAAGGGGTCCAATTTCAGTTTTCTGCATATGGCTAGCCAGTTTTCCCAACACCATTTATTAAATAGGGAATCCTTTCCCCATTGCTTGTTTTTCTCAGGTTTGTCAAAGATCAGATAGTTGGAGATGTGTAGTGTTGTTTCTGAGGCCTCTGTTATGTTCCATTGGTCTATATATCTGTTTTGGTACCAGTACTATGCTGTTTTGGTTACTGTAGCCTTGTAGTAAAGTTTGAAGTCAGGTAGCCTCCAGCTTTGTTCCTTTTCCTTAGGATTGTCTTGGCTATACAGGCTGTTTTTTGGTTCCATATGAAATCTAAGGTAGTTTTTTTTCCAATTCTGTGAAGAAAGTCAATGGTAGCTTGATGGGAATAGCATTGAATCTATATATTACTTTAGGCAGTATGGCCACTTTCATGATATCGATTCTTCCTATCCATGAGCATGGAATGATTTTCCACTTATTTGTGTCCTCTATTATTTGCTTGAGCAGTGGTTTGTAGTTCTCCTTGAAGAGGTCCTTCACATCCCTTGTAAGTTGGACTCCTAGGTATTTTATTCTCTTTGAAGCAATTGTGAATGGGAGTTCACTCATGATTTGGCTCTCTGTCTGTTATTGGTGTATAGAATGCTTGTGTTTTTTGCACATTGATTTTGTATTCTGAGACTTTGCTAAAGTTGCTTATCACCTTAAGGATATTTTGGGCTGAGATGATGGGGTTTTCTAAATATACAATCATGTCATCTGCAAACAGACAATTTGACTTCTTCTCTTCCTATTTGAATACGTTTTATTTATTTCTCTTGCCTGATTGCCCTAGCCAGAACTTCCAACACTATGTTGAATAGGAGTGGTGAGAGAGGGCATCCCTGTCTTGCACCAGTTTTCAAAGGGAATGCTTCCTGTTTCTGCCCTTTCAGTATGATACTGGCTGTGGGATTTTCATAAATAACTCTTATTATTTTGAGATGCGTTCCATCAGTGACTAGTTTATTGAGAGTTTTTAGCATGAAGGACTGTTGAATTTTGTCGAAGGCCTTTTTGGCATCTATTGAGATAATCATGTGGTTTTTGTCATTGGTTCTGTTTATGTGATGGATTATGTTTATTGATTTGTGTATGTTGAACCAGCCTTGCATCCCAGGGATGAAGCTGACTTGATCATAGTGGATAAGCTTTGTCATGGGCTGCTGGATTCCGTTTGCCAGTATTTTACTGAGGATTTTTGCATCGATGTCCATCAGGGATATTGGCCTGAATTTTTCATTTTTTGTTGTGTCTCTGCCAAGTTTTGGTGTCAGGATGGTGCTGGCCTCATAAAAGGAGTTAGGGAGGATTCCCTCTTTTTCTATTTTTTGGAATAGTTTCAGAAGGAATGGTACCAGTTCCTCTTTGTACATCTGGTAGAATTCGGCTGTGAATCCATCTGGTCCTGGACTTTTTTTGGTTGGTAGGCCATTAATTACTGCTTCAATTTCAGAACTTGTTATTGGTCTATTCAAGGATTTGATTTCTTTCTGGTTTAGTCTTGGGAGGGTGTATGTGTCCAGGAATTTATCCATTTCTTCTAGATTTTCTAGTTTATTTGTGTAGAGGAGTTTATAGTATTCTGTGAAGGTAGTTTGGATTTCTCTGGGATTGGTGGTGATATCCCTTTTATCATTTTCTATTGCATCTATTTGATTCTTCAGTCTTTTCTTCTTTATTATTCTTGCTAGTGTTCTATGTATTTGATTCTTCAATCCTTTCTTCTTTATTATTCTTACTAGTGTTCTATCTATTTTGCTGATATTTTCAAAAAACCAGCTCCTGGATTCATGGATTTTTGAAGGGCTTTTCATGTCTCTATCTCCTTCAATTCTGCTCTGATCTTAGTTATTTAGTGTCTTCTGCTAGCTTTTGAATTTGTTTGCTCTTGCTTCTCTGGTTCTTTCAATTGTGATATTAGGGTGTCAATTTTAGCTCTTTCCTGCTCTCTGTTGTGGGCATTTAGTGCTATAAATTTCCCTCTACATACTGCTTTAAATGTGTCCCATACATTCCGGGACGTTGTGTCTTTGTTCTCATTAGTTTCAAAGAGCATCTTTATTTCTGCCTTAATTTCATTATTTACCCAGGAGTCATTCAGGATTAGGTTGTTCCATTTCCACATAGTTCTGCAGTTTTGAGTAAGTTTTTAAATCCTGAATTCTAATTTAATTGCACTGTGGTCTGAGAGATTGTTACAATTTCTGTTCTTTTGCATTTGCTGAGGAGTGTTTTACTTCCAAATATGCAGTCAATTTTAGAATAAGTGCAATGAGGTTCTGAGAATATATATTCTGTTGATTTGGAGTGGAGAGTTCTATAGATGTCTATCAAGTCTGTTTGGTCCAGAGCTGAGTTTAAGTCCTGAATATCCTTGTTAATTTTCTTGTCTCGTTGATCTGTCTAATGTTGATGGTGGGGTGTTAAAGTCTCCCACTGTTATTGTGTGGGAGTTTAAGTCTCTTTGTAGACCTCTAAGAACTTGCTTTATGAATCTGGGTGCTCCTGTATTGGGTACATATATATTTAGGACAGTTAGCTCTTCTTGTTGCATTGATGCCTTAACCATTATGTAATGGCCTCCTTTGTCTATTTTGATCTTTGTTGGTTTAAAGTCTGTTTTATCAGAGACTAGGATTGCAACCCCTGCTTTTTCTTGCTTTCCATTTCTTGGTAAATATTCCTCCATCCTTTTATTTTGAGCCTATGTGTGTCTTTGCACATGAGATGGGTCTCCTAAATACAGCACACTGATGCTGACTTGACTCTTTGTACAATTTGCCAGTCTGTGTCTTTTAATTGGGGCATTTAGCCCATTTACATTTAAGGTTAATATTGCTATCTGTGAATTCGATCCTATCATGATGCTAGCTGATTATTTTGCCTATTAGTTGATGCAGTTTCTTCATAGTATCGATGGTCTTTACAATTTGGTAGTTTTTTGCAGTGGCTGGTACCAGTTGTTCCTTTCCGTGTTTAGTGCTTCCTTTAGGAGCTCTTGTAGGGCAGGCCTGCTGGTGACAAAATCTTTCAGCATTTGCTTGTCTGTAAAGGATTGTGTTCTCCTTAGCTTATGCAACTTAGTTTGGCAGGATATGAAATACTGGGCTGAAAATTCTTTCCTTTAAGAATGTTGAATATTGGCCCCCACTCTCTTCTAGCTTGTAGGGTTTCTGCTGAGAAATCCGCTGTTAGTCTGATGGGCTTCCCTTTGTGAGTAACCTGACCTTTCTCTCTGACTACCCTTAACATTTTTTCCTTCATTTCAACTTTGGTGAATCTGACAATTATGTGTCTTGGGGTTGCTCTTCTCAAAGAGTATCTTTGTGGGTTCTCTGTATTTCCTGATTTGAATGTTGGCCTGTCTTGCTAGGTTGTGGAAGTTCTCCTGGGTAGTATCCAGAAGAGTGTTTTCCAACTTGGTTCCATTCTCCCTGTCATTTTCAGGTACACCAATCAAACGTAGATTTGGTCTTTTCACATAGTACCATATTTCTTGGAGGCTTTGTTCATTCCATTTTATTCTTTTTTCTCTAATCTTGCCTTCATGCTTTATTTCATTATGCTGATCTTCAATCTCTGGTATCCTTTTTTCTGGTTGATTGATACTTGTGTATGCTTCACGAAGTTCTTGTGCTGTGTTTTTCAGCTCCATCGGGTCATTTATGTTATTCTCTAAACTGGTTATTCTAGTTAGCAATTCATATAATCTTTTTTCAAGGTTCTTAACTTCCTTGCATTGGGTTAGAACATGCTCCTTTAGCTCAGAGGAGTTTGCTATTACCCACCTTCTGAATCCTATTTTTGTTAATTTGTCAAATTTATTCTCTGTCTAGATTTATTCCCTTACTGACGAGGAGCTGTGATCCTTTGAAGGAGTAGAGGCGTCTGGTTTTTGGAATTTTCAGCCTTTTTGGGCTAGTTTCTCCTTATCTTTGTGGATTTATCTGCTTTTGGTCTTTGATGTTGGTGACCTTTGTATGGGGTCTCTGAGTGGACTTCCTTTTTGTGATATTGATGCTATACCTTTCTGTTTGTTAGTTTTCCTTCTAACAGTCAGACCCTTCTGCTGCAGGTCTGCTGGAGTTTGCTGGAGGTCCAGTCCAGACACTATTTGCCTGGGTATCACCAGTGGAGGCTGCAGAACAGCAAAGATTGTGCTGCCTGTTCCTTCCTCTGGAATTTTCATCCCAGAGGGGCACCCACAAGATGCCAGCCAGAGCTCTTCTGTATGAGGTGTCTGTCATCCCCTACTGGGAGGTGTCTCCCAGTCAGGATACATGGGTGTCAGGGACCCACTTGAGGAGGCAGGCTGACCCTTAGCAGAGCTCAAATATTGTGCTGGGAGAGCCACTGCTCTATTCAGAGCTGTCAGGCAGGGACATTTAAGTCTGCTGAAGCTGTGCCCACAGCTGCCCCTTCCTCCAGGTGCTCTGTCCCAGGGAGATGTGGGTTTTGTCTGTAAGCCCCTGTCTGGGGCTGCTGCCTTTTTTTCAGAGATGCCCTGTCCAGAGCGGAGGAATCTAGAGAGGCAGCCCGGCCAAAGCAGCCTTGCTGAGCTGTGGTGGTCTCTGCACAGTTCATACTTCCTGGTGGTTTGTTTATACCGTGAAGGTAAAACCACCTGCTCAAGCCTCGGCAATGGTGGATGCCCCTCCCCAACCAAACTCCAGCCTACCAGGTCAACCTCAGACTGCTATGCTGGCAGTGAGAATTTCGAGGCAGTGGATCTTAGCTTGCTGGGCTCCACGGGGATGGGGGTCCCCAAGCTAGACTACTTGGCTCATTGGCTTCAGCCCTCTTTCCAGGGGAGTGAACGGTTCTGTCTCATTGGCATTCCAGGTGACACTAGGGTATGGAAAAAAAAAAAAAACTCCTGCAGCTAGCTCGGTGTCTTGCCAAACAGCTGCCCAGTTGTGTGCTTGAAACCCAGGGCCCTGGTGGCGTAGGCCCCAGAGGGAATCTCCTGGTCCGCAGGTTGTGAAGACCATGGGAAAAGTATCTGGGCTGGAGTGCACCATTCCTCATGACACAGTCCCTCATAGCTTCCCTTGGGTAGGGGAGAGAATTCCCTGACCCCTTGCACTTCCTGTGTGAAGTGATGCCCCAACCTGCTTCAGCTCACCCTCTGTGGGCTTCACCTACTGTCCAACCAGTCCAAATGAAATGAACTGGGTACCTCAGTTGGAAATGCAGAAAGCACCCACCTTCTGTGTCAATCTTGCTGGGAGCTGCAGAATGGAGTTGTTCCTATTCAGCCATCTTCTACTTAATTTCAATCTTTGTAATTGGATTTATTTTAGATCTTTGTAAGTAGGTGGTACCATAGGAGACTCTTAATGGCTTGAGAAAAGAAAGGAAGCATGGAGATAAAACTACAGCTCTCCAGCTACCATTAAAGAGTATAGTCCACATGACTTTCCTTCACTAGATAATCTCTCTGAGATCAGGTACTGTGAGCTATTTATGACAGAAGTGCATGGGATGTGTGGTGACCCCACAGTGTGCATGTCAGTCACCTGAAGACTGTACATGCTGAAAAATTATAGAGGCACACCCCTTAACATGCTATGTAAGATGATACGGGGCTTGTGACACAACAAGGAATATGTATATTTGGTCTTTGCCCTGTTGTCCACACACAGCTTCTAAAACTCTTGGGATCTCATAAGTGATTAGAATGTCTTTTGAATGCTAATGAGATAACTGGTGGTTGGGTCTCCTAGATAGCTTCAGGATGGGGGCTGGTTGCCAAAGGAACCAACCTTTGGAGAGGAGAAGGGCTGTAGATAGATTCACTCACCAGTGGCCAATGACTTAACCAATCATGTTTACACAATAAAATCACACACACACACAGAAACCCTATACAAGGTTCAGAGCAATTCTGGGTTGATGAACACATGGAGGTGCTGGGAGGGTGCTGTGCCCAGAGAGAACACAGCGACACTGCACCCCTCTCCCTCCCATACCTGGTCCTATGCTTCTCTTCCATTTGACTGGTTCTCAGTTGTATTTTTCTAAATAATAAATCAGTAATAACAAGTGCACTGTTTCCCTGAGTTCTGTGAGCCATTCTAGCAAATTATTGAACCTGGGGAGGGGGTCATGGGATTGATAGCCAAGATTTTAACCAATTTATAATTGGTTGGTCAGAAATAGGAGAGGCCTGGAACTAGCTATTGGCAGCTGAAGCAGGGGCAGTCTTGGGGGATCTTTAACTTGTAGGGGCTGATGGTAACTTCAGATAGACGGTGTCAGAACTGGATTGAATTGTAGGACAACAGCTGGTGTATGGAGAGTAGGTGAATTGATTGGTATAAGAAAAACCCCACACATTGGGTGTGAGAGGTGTGGTGATAAAAAACAGCCATAGCGGTGGAGCGGGAAACTGCACTTTAAGATCTCCCTTTGTGAGCCCCCTGAGAACCCCAGATTTAGGAACAAGCATACAAAATCTATCTGAGTTTGTTTAAATCCTGCCTTGTTTTTTGCTATGTGTCCCTGGACTCATCACTTACATGCCCCCTGACTAGAACATGCAGAGAGACTTTGCACAGCTACATAAAATAGAACCAGGTCCTTATTTATTAATGATTTAGGGCTTCATATTTTGTCATTCCTTTGGATCTGCAAGCACACTTTTCTCCTGGAAGTTCCTGGATGAATGCTGGAAGCCTGTTTAATTGATAATGTGGCATTGCATGGCCTAGTGCTGAAACTTGGGGCTGCTGAAGACACTGCTGACCCTCTGAATGCTCCTAGGTGCCAGCAGAGCCCATGACACTGCTGGCTGCCCCCACTGCACAGGGCATCCAGCCCCCAGCCCACTGCCCACACAGACCCTCCTAGCATGGAGCAGCTCTGCCTGGGGAACAAAATGTGCTCTCTTTCTTTCCTCACCCCAAGCAGTGGGTTACCAAATATTTGATCTTTGCAATTTGATATGTTAGAAATAGTACCTCAGTATAGTTTTCATATGCATTCATCTTAGAGTCAACAAAATTGAGTATTTTTTCATATGTTGAAGAGCCATTTTGTTTCCTTGTCCGCGACTGTTGTAAACAAAAAAGTGACTGAGGCAGGTCTCAATTGATTTGAGGTTTATTTAGTCAAGGTTGAGGAGGAGCCCAGGAAAAACACAAACCACAGGACCATCTGTGTTCTGTGCTTTTTCCAAAGATGGTTTGGGGAACTTCAGTATTTAAAGAGGAAAGAACAAAGATGAAGCAGGAGGGTAATTCTTTTTTTTTTTTTTTTTTGAGATAGAGTGTCGCTCTGTCACCTAGGCTGGAGTGCAATGGCACGATATCTACTCTCGACTCACTGCAACCTCTGCCTCCTGGGTTCAAGCAATTCTGCTGCCTCAGCCTCCCGAGTAGCTGGGACTACAGGCGCCCACCACCATGCCTGGCTGATTGTTTGTGTTTTTAGTAGAGACGGGGCTTCACCGTGTTAGCCAGGATGGTCTCGATTTACTGACCTCGTGATCTGCCCGTGTTGGCCTCCTAAAGTTCTGGGATTACAGGCATGAGCCATCACCCCTAGCCAGCAATTCTTGAAAAGGAGGGAGGGTAGGCAATGAGGCAGGTGGTTACATTCTTGAGAGGCTCTGATTAGTGCTCAGTGAATCTGCATTTTACAAGTGAAAGGCAGGGGTAGATGAAAAAGTCAGTTATCTGTTCATCTTGAGGTAGGCACATGAATGATTTCTGTTCTTACCCTTCTCCTGTACCTGAGAATATAAGCTGGTAATTGGCATTGTCAGGGTGAGATTTAACAGAACTCGGTTTTAGGGCTAATTTGTAGTAGGCCTAGTGCTGAAACCTGGGGGTGCTGAAGACTCAGCTGACCCTCTGAATGCTCCCAGGTGCCATCAGGGCTCTTCCCGTGACTGTGCTGGCTGCCCACACTGCCCAGGACATCCAGCCCCCAACCCACTGTCCACCCAGAACCAGCTCTGCCTGGGGAAGGGAAAGTGCTTTCTTCCTTTGCTCACCCCAAACAGTGGGTTATACATCCTAAAAGAGGTAGAGCCCACTAGGGAGAAACGTGACCTTCTTTCCTTGCAGGAATCTGGCTTATGGATGAGGCTATGATACAGGGTTGTTAAATCACAGCTCTCTGCTTGGGAGCAAAAGGAAGGCAGCTTTGCAAGATTCAGTTCCCACCTTTGGCACAGTGAGTTTGGGGTCCTGAGAGTCTGCTTTTTTTCACCCTATCCGTTACTTTTGCCTATTTTTCTGTTGGCTTATTGATCTCTATTGATTTTTAGGAACACTACATGGAGCTGTTTAAAATATAGTTCTTTGTTTGAGAGACAAGCTTAAAATATTTTCCATAGTTTCACATTTCTCATTACAACAATTTTGTGTTTCTCAAGGCTTCTCAATCTTCTTGTGGGGTGTGTGTGTGTGTGTATGTTTTGCTTTGTTTTTCTCCTTAGAATTGTCTTCTGGATCTGTCTTGTTTCCTGTTTTGCTTTGTTTGCAGTTTCTGGAGTTGTGGTCATAAAGAGTTATTTTCTTTTGTGGGTTATCAAGCTCAGGTCTGGTGCTGGAGGTGCTGAATTTCACTGGTTCTGAAAGGCAGAGGAGTCTTTTGCTGCTCAACTTTAGCTTTGTGTTTCTCAGCAATCCTTCAGACTGGGAATGATTTAGCCCACCCATGCTCCTCCCTCCTGATCCTTTGAAGGTCAGGTGGATTTAGCATAATCACACTGGTCAACACCAAACTTCTTCTTGCCAGGGTCCTGGGAGCATGAAACATCGAGCACTTTCTGGGATTTACTAGCATCACACCCTTGTTCTGGGCTCCTTGCTAAGTCTCTCAGCAGAGACTGAGGCCTGCAAGTCAGTAGCCACCTGCCTAGGAGAGGCTGGTAGCTGGTAGCCGGAAGCTGAGATGAAGGGACCCAGAGTCTGGCTCCATACTAAATTAATCGATTAATTAGGCAGAATAACAGCTTTATATATTAAATCTTTCTCTCCAAGAACATAGTCTATTTTCCATTTGTTTAAATCTTCACTTTTGTCTGTTGGGGCACATTTAGAGTTTTATCCTATAGTTCTAGCACATCTGTTGTTAATGTCTAATTATTTTATTTATTCCTGTGTATCCCTAAGCAAGTTGACCCCTAAGTATTTTATTATCTTTGTAGATATTGTAAATGAATTATTTGCTTCTAGTGTATTGTATTATTATTACTTCAATTATTATTTGTAAAGGACTTTCAGTTGATTTGAGGAGATTTCAAGGTACATTATCAATTTATTTGCAAATAATATGTAAAGTTGAGTAATATTAAATGACAGTAGATATGCTTGTCTTGATTCTGATGTTAATGGGATTGCTTCCAGTTTTTTATTATGCACAATGCTTAATAGGTAGGTATTATCAAATTTTAAATATTCTTAATATTCATGGTTAAGATTTTTTAATTAAAATGGATGCTGAATTTTTCAAAAATATTTAACATGAAACTCTACAAATCATTTTTCTTTTTAATTTAATATGAATCTATGATAAATCTTACTCATACATTTAAAAATGGAAATATCTTGATATCTTACAAATAAAGCCTACTTATTCTTGGTATATTATTTTTAAAATATGTTTTAGGATTCTGTTTTTTGTGTTTCATTTGTGATTTTTTTATCTGTAATTTTATGTGTGTGTGTTTTCTTATTGGATGTACAGTTTATTATTTTCCTCGTTTCATGAAGAATTTAAAGAATACACTTTTAAATGTTCTGAAACAGTTTCAATAGCATTAGAACCATTAGTTTTCTAAAGATTTTGGTAGCATCTCACTCTGAACCTGTATCTGTTATGATATGGTAATAATATTTTAGGGGGGTGTGTGTGGTAGGGAGAAGGGTTGATTAGAGTACTGACAATCATCTCTTCCAAGTGTCTAATCATGCGATTTATATTTTCCTATTATGATTTCTTTCTTTGTGCTGTCCAGAATATATTTTGTGCTGCTAAATATTCCTTTACTTCTACTATTCATCTTATGGGCTTTAAACAATACATTTGGAGCACAATTTTTAAAAAAGAAATTAACATATTTTCATCACATCCAACATTTCCTTCCTCTACTTCTTCAAAATATTGATTTGGGACATTTATATTTACCTGATAGTCTCTAATCGTTACATTTGTTTTAGTCTAGTGTATTCAATTAATTCGATTCAGGGCTTTTTTTTCCATTTGTAGGTGGACTGATATTCATGCTATGGTCTTTCAAGCTGAATGTAGGATGACAATATTATTTATCTCTTTTTAATGTTATCAAATATTTTGTCTCTTGCTTTCACACTTGAATGAGAATTCAGATGGGTATAAAAAGAGGGGAATCTTGTCTTCTTTCTCAAACACTTTGCTCAGCTCTGCTCATATTCCACTGAATGCTTCTGTGGAGGCTATTTTTTCACTTGTGAGCATCTTAATGTTTTTGCCTTTTTGCCCCAAAATCTCTTTCTTATTTTTATTATTTTCTTATATTTTGATAAAATATAATTTTATTTATTATTTCTTTAATGTCCAGAAACATTACTACAATATGTCTTGTTGTAGAATTCTTGGTGTAACTTTTCCTGGAATCGGATATTTTCTTTAAATCTGTAGATTCATGTCTGTTTATTTCTTGAGAGTTTTATTGATTTATTAACTTTTGATAACTTTGTTAAGTTATATTTACATTGGACTTACTTTGAATGAGGATGTGGGGGATTCAATTATGCATGTTTCGAGTCTGATCTGCTCCTCTTCTTTCTATTTATTTTTCTGTATTTAGTTATTTATTTCTGTTCTATTTGGTTCACTTTAATCATCTTTATCTTCTTTGTTTTTTGCGATGTTTATACTCGTGTTCACAGTTTTCAATTTTGTCTTAATTTCTATGATCCATTTTTGCTTCCAATTTTTCCCCTTTTATGCTTCTAATTTTTCTGCCAACTCTTATTTCATCATCTGTAGTTTTGCAGTTTCTTTTCTGACTTTTTGCCTCTTGTCTTTTTGATATCATTTTTTATAAAAGAGAATTATTTCAGGTTTAAAAAAATTCATTGCAAAAAGCCGGTCAAATTCTTGTCTGCTTCAATCACCATACTAAGCTTTTTTTTCTTTTTTCTTTTTCTTTCATTCTTATGTTCCAGATCCTTTTCTCTTTTCCTCTTTTCTTTATCCTCAAAAATTTTATAGGTCTTCTGGTGGCCTTTTCTTGAGAATTCATATTTGAATAAGTCATGCTCAAAAGGGAGAAAACAGCCTCCACAGCAGCATGAAACAGAACATGAGAAGAGAGCAGAGCAAAGTGCTTGAGAAAGGAGACAAGGTTCCCAGACTATAAACCCATTTAAACTTTCATTCAAATATGAAAGCAAACACTGTAGAAACCATAAAATCATGGGCAAGCTAATCACAGAATAGATGTAAAAGCTGGAGGTCAGACACTTGTTCTAAGCTAGCATAAATTTTCTTATGATGCAAATATACATGTTATCTTTTAATCTTTCTCTACTTCTGCATAGCCAATGAAGATAAAGAGCCACGTAGTGTCCAGAATGAACATCTCTCTCCTTCTCTCACTTCAGGCCCAACAGGTAGATGTTTCCTGCAAATACAACTCGACTATGGGATTTTTCATGCAGCTGAATCTTTCTCTGCTTCTTGGAGCCGTAAGTATGTCAAAAGAATATCCTATTCTCATTTTTGCATCCAAGAGACTTTAGGTTCTCACCTGGCATACACCCCTCTTCTAGGGTGTCAACATTGCCAGTTTGTTCTGGGATCTATAACACACTTGTGCTATTGTGACATCTTGTCATACTTCTAAACCATCTTCACACTTTTTGCAGTATTTTTCAGGGATTCAAACATTTTCTAGTTTTTCAAAGAACGTTTCTTCTTTCAGTTTTGCTTTTTTAGTTGTTTTCAAGGGAATAACACAACTCATGAGCATGTCTTAAGCAACATTGGAGTATATAATTAATTCTTTGGTACTATCAAATTTTAAAATCTGTGTGTAGAAAATAAGGATAAATTTCATTCCTATAAAAGACAGGGAAACTTATAATTAAGTTCCACAGGGGACGGCTAATTAAAATGTTATTTTGACACTAGCTCTTTCAGATTCTGTCACCGGTCTCTCCTCTCAGCAAAAGGTACGTTTTTAAGTAAGTTCACTTTTCTCAATGGCCTCATTAAGTGAGCTGACTTCTGGACACAAAGATAAGCCCAAATATTTGGTTGTGACATTCTGTGTCCTGACACCAATAAATTTAACCTAAATTCTCAGAGATGCTGCCAAGGTAATAGTTGATGGCTCCCAGGAAAATGAGATGATTTTGAAATATAAATCTTTTTATTGATATACTGAAACTTTATCAGTGGGAAAATGCATTCAGGGACTTTTAAATACAACTACTAATAAGTCTAATCTTTGTTTTGACGTTTGATGGGAGGTTGATGAAAAAACAATGGATGTGGGATAAGGATATCCAACTAAAGTTGTACTGAATGTTAAGAGGGACAACCTCTCCACCACAAAATGTTATACTCTTATTTAAGAGGCAATAAACATTGCTTATTACATCTTGCTCTAAAAGTTAACTACTACCTTTAACCAGAGTGGAAATAATTCTTGACCTTCTTGGCCATTAACCTTTGATACTTACACCTTATTATAATATACACAACTTGATAAACAATTTTATAAGTCACTTATTTTCAAGCAAAAGGGGCACTGTTGAAAGAAAATTTATCTAGTTCATAAATTATGTAGATAAAATGCAAATAGACATAGTATGCTCTTATCAGTTGACTTCCTACTGAACACTCTGACATCTGAAAAATAAATGGCTAGAAAATGTACAGGTAGGATGTATAGAAAGAGCAAATTGGTAAAGGTTGTGCCTTGGCACTCCATTTAAGTGCTTCTTTATTGAACCATGGCCCTCCTACAGTAAGGGGTGTTATGCTATTAAGCTGGTGTTTACAGAGTCCATCAGAACATTGTTTTTTTAATAGGTAGTTTCATCATTTGTTTGCTTGTTTTTTGGTTTTTGCTTTGTCTGAATATATTTAAGCCAGGTGAAATGCAAATTTGGCTAATTAATAAGCTTCTTTGGTCCAAATAGCTAAGTAGTAACTTCAGATCTCAACCATTTCAATGTAGTCAATAAATCTTTCCTTTTTGGGCAAAAAGTAGCATAAATCTGTATCTATCTCTATCTCTGTATCTGTATGTTTAGGATCTTGAAGGGCCAATTTGACTGGATTTGTAAGTTGAGATAATACGCATAAGTTCTCAGTATTCAGGCCCTTAATCTGTATTTAAGTTTCTATTGTATGGTTTGTTCCTGAAGAAGTTTTGGGTCATGGTATGCTGGCTTCACTCCACTGCTGTTGTGTTCTTCACATGTGTTTTGGACATTGTATATTTTCTCACTCTGTATTTAGATAACAAATTCTAGGAATTAAGGTAGGTGTTGAGCAAATTCCTTTACTATTTCTTTCATTCTTTCATTCAACAAATCCTTCTTTAAAGCTGGGCCTTGCAGTAGGACCTGGTGATCCATCAGGAAGCCAGAATGGAGAAGGGCCTGGTTTTTTTTGTCATTCTGCTGTGAAGCATTTACTGCGGGGGGTCTGATCATTTTGGTCCTTAAGGGAATGAAGAAGGTAATGAGGCAAATTTTATGATATATCCAGGAATCACTCCCATTCTCCTGATTTTTGACTAAGTTCTTTTGAAGATGTTCTGACTTACAAAGTTGCTGTTGCTCAGAATTAAATACCTTTTAAGATAAAACCTGTGATGCATCCCACCCATTTTTTGCTCCTAGGAAACACCCAAGGAGGATATCTAACAGTTTAGCCAAATGTTTCTCTGGAAGTATATTCTAGAATAAAAAATAAACACAGCGTTTTTTTCATAGAGGGAAGAAGAGGGAAAAATATAATTTCCAGAAAGTGGATTGAAGTGGAGATAAAAATTACCAAGAAAAGTGGCTTTTTAAAAAATCAAAGTAAGAAAAAGCAGATTTTAGATCATCTGCATGGTTAAATGGGTAAAGTATCCTGTTTTGGAATATATGACATATTAATCTTTAGGTAGTTATAATTTAACTTACTTGCTTTTTATTAACTTGTTTATTTAATTGAAATAGTAGGATGACATGGGAAAAATTTCAAACACTGTACAAACATCTATGTCAACATGCTTGTCTCCCTCCCACATCAGACCACCAACTTCTCAGGCTCCCTCCTCAGATGTGAACAATGTCTTCAGCTTTTTGTATTTAATTTTGAAGACACACTGGATATATACATGTCCAGATCCACCTTTTTACATTCATTTGGGAGAATACGAATACATACTAATCTTCACCTTGCTTTTTCCTCTTGACAGTTTCTTGGAGATGATGTCATGTAACGTAAAGATACAGACTGATCAAATTTTTATAGCTTTTTTTTTCTTCAAATACAATGTCAACTAATATTTGCTTCCTACTCTAGCTAAAAGGTAGGTCTGTAGTGAACTAAGTTTCCCTGAGCCCTACCAATGGCCTGTTCACTCAGCAGGGGAGGGGACAGGGTCTTCTTGTCTTATGGCTGAGCAACTAAGGAACCACCAGGTGACAGAGTTGTTGGGACTTTTCATTACTATCTTCAGAGAGCCACCATGGGTCTGGGTGACATCCAATCAAAACTTTCTTTTCCTTGTTTAGAAGACAAAGAGGCAATTGTTTTTTCTAACATATGTATTGAGACGACACTATCAAAAAGAGGAAGCAGATAGAATTTCTCAACAGAGCAAGAAATTAGCAAATGTTTCACATTCTTTAGTAGCACAGAAGTACAGAATAATTTTTGAAAGTGATGCAGAGACCTCTTTGTACAGCCAATGGTAATAATCTGTTAGTCTCCATACTCCCAAAAGAAGAGAGAACCCTTCTGATGGTGCCTAGACTTTCAGACTCCTTTTGAGGCATTCCCAAGAGCCTTTGAGAGCAAAGTTAAATTGCTGGATCCAAGAGTATTTGGAATTTAGTTTTGAAGGATACTTATAAATTTCTCTCCTAAAACATTGTAGTGATTTACATTCCAACTAAAAATATATGTAAGTTTTTGTTTCTCTGCTGTGGGGCTCAGAGTGTATATTTTGAAAGTGTTTTCATTTCATTCAGCTTTATTGAGGTATAAATGAAATACAAAAGCCTGTACATGTTTAATGTATGCAGTTAGTTGAGTTTGGACACCTATATTCACCTGTGACACCATTACTACAATTAAAGTAATGAATACATCCACCACCTCTAAAAGTTTTCTTTTTTAAACTTTATCATTTTTTTGGTGTGTGTGTGGTAAGAACACTCAATATGAGATCTTCCTTTTTAACCAATGTTTTAGTGCACTGAATGGTACTGTTAACCATAGACACTATGCTGTAAAGCAAATCTCTGCAACTTATTCACCTCATGATTTTTTTCTTCATCATTTGTAAGTTCTATGTATTAAAAAATATAACAGTAACTTTATTATTTACTTTTTAATGATATAGATGCAGTTTTAATATGGAAAGATGACTGTGATATAAGTAAACATACTTTTTAATGTCTGCCATTATCTGGTTTTATGTCGTTTAAAATTTTCTTTTGACAAAAATTATATATATATATACACAAATATATACACATATATTTATTGTGTACAACATGTTGTGAAATATGTACACTATGGAATGGCTAAATTGAACTAATTAACATATGCATTATATCACATATTTGTCATCTTTTTGTGGTGTGAGCATTCAAAATCTACGCAGTTTTCAAGAATGCAATACTGTGTTTATAACTGGAACTTTATACACTTTGAACAGCAGCTCTGCATTTCCCTCTCCCCAATCTTAGTGACCACCATACTATTTTCTGCTATAGGTTTGACTACTGCAGGTCTCTCACAAAAGGGGAAATCATACAGTATTTGTTCTTCTCTGACTGACTTATTTCGCTTAGCATAATGTCTTACAGGTCTGTTTATTTTTTATTTTTTAGATTTCTTACTTTTGATTATTAAGATACATAATAGCTGTACATATGCAGATCTATTGGCATTGCTGCAAAAGGTAGGATTTATTTCTTTTCTAAGGCTGAATAATACTTCATTGTGTGTATGTATCACACTTTATCCATTCATCTGTTAATAGATATTTGGATTATTTCCATATCTTGGCTATTGTGAATAATAATGCATGAGCATTTATGCCAATCTTATAGGTAAATTGATAACAGTGTTGTTTAATTTGTCTTTCCTAAATGGCCTCTTCAAATGCTTTTGGGCCATTTGTATTTATTTTTTGTCTAAACTCTTGTCTACTTTTTAAATTGAATTACAGATTTTTTCTTCATCATTTGTAAGTTCTATGTATTAAAAAATATGTCTTCAGATATATTGCAAACTTTTTTTCTTTTTGAGACAGAATCTTGCCCTATTGGCCAGGCTAGAGTGCAGTGACACAATCATGACTCAATGGAGCCTCAATCTCTCAGGCTCAATTAATCTTCCCACCTCAGTTTCCTGAGTGGGTGGGATTATAGGCATGTGCCACCACATCCTGCTAAATTTTTTTTTGTAGGGAAGGGTCTTGCTATGTTGCCCAGGCTGGTCTTGAACTCCTGGGTTCAAGCAATCCTCCTGTCTTGTCCTCTCAAAATGCTAAGATTACAGGCATGAGCCATTGTGCCCAGCTTGCAAACAGTTTTTCTGTTTATTGTTTTACTTTTTTTTTTTTTTTTAGCAAAAACACCAAATAATTTGATTTAAAAATGAGCAAAAGTCTAAACAGACATTTCTCAAAATAAGACATACAAATGGTCAATAAGTATATGAAAAAATGTTCAACATCATTAATCCTCAGATGAATCCAAATCAAAACCACAATGAGACACCATCTCACCCCAGTTAATATGGCTTTTGTTGAAAAGACAGGGAACAATAAATGCTGGTGAGGATGTGGAAGAAAGGAACTGTTGTACTCTGTTGGTGGGAGTGAAAACTAGTACAGCCACCATAGGAAACATTATTGAGGTGACTTTATTTTTTTGAGGTATGTTCCTTCTATACCCAGTTTATTGAGGGTTTTTTATTGTAACTATCATATGATCTAGCAATTATACTAGTGGGCATATATCCAAAAAATGAAATTAATATATCCAAGGGCTGTCTACACTCCCCTGTGTTTTGCGGAACTATTCATAAGACAAAACATGGAATCAACTTAAGTGCCCATCAATGGTTAAATGGACAAAGAAAAGTGATATGAACTACACCATGGTATATAATTCAACATAAAAATAATAGAATTCTGTCATTTACAGCAACATGAATAGAATTGAAATTAAGTAAAATAAGCCAAGCACAGAAAGATAAATATTGCATGTCCTCATTCGTAAGTGGGAGTTAAAATGGTGGAGCCCATGAAGGTACTAGATTTGTAGTTACCAGAGGCCAAAAGAGGTAGGCAAAGATGAAGGGAGTTTGATTAATGGGTACAAATATACAGTTAGAAGCTATAAGACCCAGTGTTCAATAGTTCAGTAGGGTGACTATAGTTAGCATTAATCTATTGTACTTTTCAAAATAGCAAGAAGAGACTAATTTAAATGTTCCTAGCATAAAGAGAAATATTTAAGGTGATGGGTATCCTGATTTAGCTAATTTGATCATTACACATCATGTGAATTTATCAAATTACCCTCAAAATATGTACATCTGTTACATATCAGTTAAAATTTTAAAAAGTTGACTCCAGCCTGGGTGAATGATGAGACTCTATCTAAAGAATAATACATAATAAAAACCGAAATAAAAAATTAAAAAAAATGGAGATGCTGCTAAGAGCAAAATACTATTTGAAACTATCAAATATTGCTCAAAAATCCTTTCATTCCTAAGCATCATATTACCCTAGTTATTTTAGACCACTATTTTTTTTTTATTATACTTTAAGTTCTAGGGTACATGTGCATAACGTTTATATCATGTATAACTCCCCAATGCAATCCCTCCCTCCTCCCCCCTCCCCATGATAGGCCCCGGTGTGTGATGTTCCCCTTCCCGAGTCCAAGTGATCTCATTGTTCAGTTCCCACCTATGAGTGAGAACATGCGGTGTTTGGTTTTCTCTTCTTGTGATAGTTTGCTAAGAATGATGGTTTCCAGCTGCATCCATGTCCCTACAAAGGACGCAAACTCATCCTTTTTGATGGCTGCATAGTATTCCGTGGTGTATATGTACCACATTTTCTTAATCCAGTCTGTCACAGATGGACATTTGGGTTGATTCCAAGTCTTTGCTATTGTGAATAGTGCCGCAATAAACATACGTGTGCATGTGTCTTTGTAGTAGAGTAGTTTATAATCCTTTGGGTAAATAACCAGTAGTGGGGTGGCTGGGTCATATGGTACATCTAGTTCTAGATCCTTGAGGAATCGCCATACTGTTTTCCATAATGGTTGAACTACTTTACAATCCCACCAACAGTGTGAAAGTGTTCCTGTTTCTCCACATCCTCTCCAACACCTGTCGTTTCCTGACTTTTTTATGATTGCCATTCTAACTGGTGTGAGATGGTATCTCATTGTGGGCTTGACTTGCATTTCTCTGATGGCGAGTGATGATGAGCATTTTTTCATGTGTCTGTTGGCTGTATGGATGTCTTCTTTTGAGAAATGTCTGTTCATATCCTTTGCCCACTTTTTGATGGGGTTGTTTGTTTTTTTCTTGTATATTTGTTTGAGTTCTTTGTAGATTCTGGATATTAGCCCTTTGTCAGATGAGTAGGTTGCAAAAATTTTCTCCTATTCTGTAGTTTGCCTGTTCACTCTGATGGTAGTTTCTTTAGCTGTGCAAAAGCTCTTTAGTTTAATTAGATCCCATTTGTCAATTTTGGCTTTTGCTGCCGTTGCTTTTGGTGTTTTAGACATGAAGTCCTTGCCCATGCCTATGTCCTGAATGGTACTACCTAGATTTTCTTCTAGGGTTTTTATGGTATTAGGTCTAACATTTAAGTCTCTAATCCATCTTGAATTAATTTTCGTATAAGGGGTAAGGAAAGGATCCAGTTTCAGCTTTCTACTTATGGCTAGCCAATTTCCCAGCACCATTTATTGAATAGGGAATCCTTTCCCCATTTCTTGTTTCTCTCAGGTTTGTCAAAGATCAGATGGCTGTAGATGTGTGGTATTATTTCTGAGGACTCTGTTCTGTTCCATTGGTCTATATCTCTGTTGTGGTACCAGTACCATGCTGTTTTGGTTACTGTAGCCTTGTAGTATAGTTTGAAGTCAGGTAGCGTGACGCCTCCAGCTTTGTCCTTTTGACTTAGGATTGTCTTGGCAATGCGGGCTCTTTTTTGGTTCCATATGAACTTTAAAGCCTTTTTTCCAATTCTGTGAAGAAAGTCATTGGTAGCTTGATGGGGATGGCATTGAATCTATAAATCACCTTGGGCAGTATGGCCATTTTCACCATATTGATTCTTCCTATCCATGAGCATGGTATGTTCTTCCATTTGTTTGTGTCCTCTTTGATTCACTGAGCAGTGGTTGTAGTTCTCCTTGAAGAGGTCCTTTACATCCCTTGTAAGCTGGATTCCTAGGTATTTTATTCTCTTTGAATTGTGAATGGAAGTTCATTCCTGATTTGGCTCTCTGCTTGTCTGTTACTGGTGTATAAGAATGCTGTGATTTTTGCACATTAATTTTGTATCCTGAGACTTTGCTGAAGTTGCTTATCAGCTTAAGGAGATTTTGGGCTGAGACAATGGGGTTTTCTAAATATACAATCATGTCATCTGCAAACAGGGACAATTTGACTTCTTCTTTTCCTAACTGGATACCCTTGATTTCTTTCTCTTGCCTGATTGCCCTAGCCAGAACTTCCAACACTATGTTGAATAGGAGTGGTGAGAGAGGGCATCCCTGTCTTGTGCCAGTTTTCAAAGGGAATTTTTCCAGTTTTTGCCCACTCAGTATGATATTAGCTGTGGGTTTGTCATAAATAGCTCTTATTATTTTGAGGTATGTTCCATCAATACCGAATTTATTGAGCGTTTTTAGCATAAAGGGCTGTTGAATTTTGTCAAAAGCCTTTTCTGCATCTATTGAGATAATCATGTGGTTCTTGTCTTTGGTTCTGTTTATATGCTGGATTACGTTTATTGATTTGCGAATGTTGAACCAGCCTTGCATCCCAGGGATGAAGCCCACTTGATCATGGTGGATAAGCTTTTTGATGTGCTGCTGAATCCGGTTTGCCAGTATTTTATTGAGAATTTTTGCATCGATGTTCATCAGGGATATTGGTCTAAAATTCTCTTTTTTTGTTGTGTCTCTGCCAGGCTTTGGTATCAGGATGATGTTGGCCTCATAAAATGAGTTAGGGAGGATTCCTCTTTTTCTATTGATTGGAATAGTTTCAGAAGGAATGGTACCAGCTCCTCCTTGTACCTCTGGTAGAATTCAGCTGTGAATCCATCTGGTCCTGGACTTTTTTTCGTGGGTAGGCTATTAATTGTTGCCTCAATTTCAGAGCCTGCTATTGGTCTATTCAGGGATTCAACTTCTTCCTGGTTTAGTCTTGGGAGAGTGTAAGTGTCCAGGAAATTATCCATTTCTTCTAGATTTTCTAGTTGATTTGCATAGAGGCATTTATAGTATTCTCTGATGGTTGTTTGTATTTCTGTGGGGTCAGTGGTGATATCCCCTTTATCATTTTTTATTGCGTCTATTTGATTCTCTCTCTTTTTTCTTCTTTATTAGTCTTGCTAGCGGTCTGTCAATTTTGTTGATCTTTTCAAAAACCAACTCCTGGATTCATTGATTTTTTGGAGGGTTTTTTGTGTCTCTATCTCCTTCAGTTCTGCTCTGATCTTAGTTATTTCTTGCCTTCTGCTAGCTTTTGAATGTGTTTGCTCTTGCCTCTCTAGTTCTTTAATTGTGATGTTAGAGTGTCAATTTTAGATCTTTCCTGCTTTCTCTTGTGGGCATTTAGTGCTATAAATTTCCCTCTACACACTGCTTTAAGTGTGTCCCAGAGATTCTGGTATGTTGTATCTTTGTTCTCATTGGTTTCAAAGAACATCTTTATTTCTGCTTTCATTCGTTATGTACCCAGTAGTCGTCAGGAGCAGGTTGTTCAGTTTCCATGTAGTTGAGCGGTTTTGATTGAGTTTCTTAGTCCTGAGTTCTAGTTTGATTGCACTGTGGTCTGAGAGACAGTTTGTTATAATTTCTGTTCTTGTACATTTGCTGAGGAGTGCTTTACTTCCAATTATGTGGTCAATTTTGGAATAAGTGCGATGTGGTGCTGAGAAGAATGTATATTCTGTTGATTTGGGGTGGAGAGTTCTATAGATGTCTATTAGGTCCGCTTGGTGCAGAGCTGAGTTCAATTCCTGGATATCCTTGTTAACTTTCTGTCTCGTTGATCTGTCTAATGTTGACAGTGGGTGTTGAAGTCTCCCATTATTATTGTATGGGAGTCTAAGTCTCTTTGTAGGTCTCTAAGGACTTGCTTTATGAATCTGGGTGCTCCTGTATTGGGTGCATATATATTTAGGAGAGTTAGCTCTTCCTGTTGAATTGATCCCTTTACCATTATGTAATGGCCTTCTTTGTCTCTTTTGATCTTTGATGGTTTAAAGTCTGTTTTATCAGAGACTAGGATTGCAACCCTGCTTTTTTTTGTTCTCCATTTGCTTGGTAGATCTTCCTCCATCCCTTTATTTTGAGCCTATGTATGTCTCTGCATGTGAGATGAGTCTCCTGAATACAGCAGACTGATGGTTTGACTCTTGATCCAATTTGCCAGTCTGTGTCTTTTAATTGGAGCATTTAGTCCATTTACATTAAGGTTAATATTTTTATGTGTGAACTTGATCCTGTCATTATGATATTAACTGGTTATTTTGCTCGTTAGTTGATGCAGTTTCTTCCTAGCTTCGATGGTCTTTACATTTTGGCATGTTTTTGCAATGGCTGGTACCGGTTGTTCCTTTCCATGTTTAGGGCTTCTTCAGGGTCTCTTGTAAGGCAGGCCTGGTGGTGACAAAATCTCTAAGCATTTGCTTATCTGTAAAGATTTTACTTCTCCTTCACTGATGAAACTTAATTTGGCTGGATATGAAATTCTGGGTTGAAAATTCTTTTCTTTAAGAACGTTGAATATTGGCCCCCACTCTCTTCTGGCTTGGAGAGTTTCTGCCGAGATCTGCTGTTAGTCTGATGGGCTTCCCTTTGTGGGTAACCCGACCTTTCTCTCTGGCTGCCCTTAAGATTTTTTCCTTCATTTCAACTTTGGTGAATCTGGCAATTATGTGTCTTGGAGTTGCTCTTCTCGAGGAGTATCTTTGTGGTGTTCTCTGTATTTCCTGAATTTGAATGTTGGCCTGCCCTACTAGGTTGGGGAAGTTCTCCTGGATGATATCCTGAAGAGTGTTTTCCAACTTGGTTCCATTTTCCCCCTCACTTTCAGGCACCCCAATCAGACATAGATTTGGTCTTTTACAGAATCCCATACTTTTTGCAGGCTTTGTTCATTTCTTTTTCTTCTTTTTTCTTTTGGTTTTCTCTTCTCACTTCATTTCATATTTGATCCTCAATCGCTGATACTCTTTCTTCCAGTTGATCGAGTCGGTTACTGAAGCTTGTGCATTTGTCACGTATTTCTCGTGTCATGGTTTTCATCTCTGTCATTTCGTTTATGATCTTCTCTGCATTAACTAGTCTAGCTGTCAATTCTTCCACTCTTTTTCAAGATTTTAGTTTCTTTGTGCTGGGTACATAATTCCTCCTTTAGCTCTGAGAAGTTTGATGGACTGAAGCCTTCTTCTCTCATCTCGTCAAAGTCATTCTCTGATCAGCTTTGATCTGTTGCTGGCGATGGCTGCGCTCCTTTGCAGGGGGAGATGCGCTCTTATTTTTTGTATTTCCGGCTTTTCTGCCCTGCTTCTTCCCCATCTTTGTGGTTTTCTCTGTCTCTGGTCTTTGATGATGGTGACGTACTGATGGGGTTTTGGTATAGGTGTCCTTCCTGTTTGATAGTTTTCCGTCTGACAGTCAG
This sequence comes from Trachypithecus francoisi, assembly GCF_009764315.1. Classification (NCBI taxonomy): domain Eukaryota; kingdom Metazoa; phylum Chordata; class Mammalia; order Primates; family Cercopithecidae; genus Trachypithecus; species Trachypithecus francoisi. The sequence continues at coordinate 8,237,870 of NW_022681472.1, forward strand.
AAGGACTGTCTGTTGGTCTGTTGGAGATTGCTTGAGGTCCACTCCAGACCCTGTTTGCCTGGGTATCAGCAGCAGAGGTTGCGGAAGATAGAATATTGCTGAACAGCGAGTGTACCTGTCTGATTCTTCCTTTGGAAGTTTCCTCTCAGGGGTGACTCCACCCTGTGAGGTGTGGGGTGTCAGACTGCCCCTAGTGGGGGATGTCTCCCAGCTAGGCTACTCAGGGGTCAGAGACCCACCTGAGCAGGCAGTCTGTCCGTTCTCAGATCTCAACCGCCGTGTTAGGAGATCCACGGCTCTCCCCAAAGCTGTCAGACAGAGTCGTTCGCGTCTGCACCGGCCCCCACTCTTTCCCCTATTGGACTGCAGCTGTGCGCTGTCCGCAGAGGTAGAGTCTACAGAGACAGGCAGGCTTCCTTGAGCTGCTGTGAGCTCCACCCAGTTCGAGCTTCCCAGCGGCTTTGTTTACCTACTTAAGCCTCAGCAATGGCGGGCGCCCCTCCCCCAGCCTCGCTGCTGCCTTGCTGATAGATCGCCGCAGACTGCTGAGTTAGCAGTGAGGGAGGCTCCCTGGGCGTGGGACCCTCCTGGCCAGGTGTGGGATATATTCTCCTGGTGTGCCTGTTTCCTTAAAGCACAGTATTGGGGTGGGAGTTACCCGATTTTCCAGGTGTTGTGTGTCTCAGTTCCCCTGGCTAGGAAAACGGATTTCCTTCCCCCTTGCGCTTCCAGGTGAGGCGATGCCTCGCCCTGCTTCAGCTCACGCTGGTCAGGCTGCAGCAGCTGACCAGCACCATTGTCCGGCACTCCCTAGAGAGATGACCCCAGTACCTCAGTTGAAAATGCAGAAATCACCGGTCTTCTGTGTCGTTCGTGCTGGGAGTTGGAGACTGGAGCTGTTCCTATTCGGCCATCTTGCTCCGCCTCCGGAACCTATTCAGACCTATTGTTTTACTTTTTATGCTAAAATTTCTGTACTCAAAATTATCAATTGCTTTATATATGGTTTCTGAATTTTATATTTGGCATAGAAGGGTCTTCCTGTCTCCAAGTTCATGAAAATAATTTTCTCTCATTATCTCACAGGCTTTTTCAGTTTTTCATATTTCTTTAATTTAAATCATTGATTGATTTGGAATTGATTTTGGTGGATTTTTCCTTTAGCATTATTTATCGAATGATCCATTCCCCACCCCTTATATTAAGCATCCCGTTTACTATACCCTAAATTCCCGCATGGTTTTTAGTACATTTCTAGCCTCTGTATTTATTCCATTGATGGATTTATTAATATGTAAGAATCAGAATGATTTGCGTGTTAGACAGAATAATGTTCTCAGTCTCCAGAACCTGTGAATATGTTAGCTGCACAAAGAGAGATGATTCGCGTAAGGTTTCTGACACAAGGAGAATGCCCTGGAGGACCCAGGTGAGCCCAATGTCATCAAGGGAAGGAGAGTTAGCATCAGGGAAGGAAATGAGGAAGCAATGGGCAGAGAGGAGGGAGCAGAAGGAGCCTCACTGCTGGTTTTGGGATGGAGGAAGGGCCGGGAGCCGAGGAATGCAGACAGCCTCTGGAAGCTAGAAGGGGAAGAAATGGATTCTCCCATGAGCCTTTAGAAGGAGCCAGTGCTGCTGACCCATGTTGGGTTTCTGACCTCCAAAGCTGTAAGAGAATAAACTTGTGTTGTTTAAAGCCACTTAGTTTGTGGTAATTTGTTACAGCAGCCATAGGAAATATATTTTACTCTAACTTGAAAATAAAAAGCTGTTATACTTGTTGGCCTTTTCCCCCTTGCAGCACTTCTATTTCAAGATTTTCCTACCTCTTTTTATATGTCTGTTTTTCCAAATAAACTTTCCACATAGCTTGTTCTTTCTGTTTCAAAACTATTCTATCACCATTTTTATTGCCATTACATTAAATTTTTCAATTCGATTAGGAAGAATTGATGTTTTTTACAAAATCACATGTCAAAGTCTTAACCAACTTTTGGATAGCTTAGTCAGTGACAGGTCATTCAGGACTTGGAACTTATCAGGGAAAATAATCAGGCACCCACATTGTCCTAAGGTGAAAACTGATCCCTTGACAAAGCAGAGGCAGAGTCACCATGGAAAGGATTCAGACAGGATTGGTGGGTTGGAGCCTCGGGCAAGCCTGTCCCATGGCGTAGATAAAGTAGAGCCAGCTATGAAAAGGAAACCCAGTTCAGGCCTGATCCCACTTTCCTCCATGGGACCCCTTCACTAAGGCACAGGGAAGATCCAGACCATGAGGCCCTCTGCACCTTTATTAAGGAGAATCCTCAAAGAATATTAGCAAACCTGACTTCAACAGGAATACCATTAGTGCTCTTTGTGAACAGTTTATTTAAAATAGGGTTGCATGATTTTAGTGTATTAAAATGGTATATTTTACTTAAAACATGTTTTGACCACTGAATCGAAGTGTATAATAAATATACAAGCCAAAAGCAGTGGTTGCTGGAGGTAAGGTGCTGTGTCCTTCACTGCAATTGTCTTTCTTACATTGCAATGTTTAAAAGACTGAAGAGAGAGCTTTGGAAGAACAAGAAAATAGAGGGCAAGTAAAAAAGTATTCATGTGAAATGTGTGTTTAGTCATTGAGAAAGCACAAATTAGATATCAGGTGTTAAACATGCATAATCCAGATTTGTTCTTTTTGCTTCATGTTGCTTCAGCTGTGCAGGGTCTTTTTTGGTTCCATATGAATTTTAGGATTATTTTTTCTAGTTCTATGAGGAATGATGATGGTACTTTGATGGGGATTGCTTTTGGCAGTATGGTCATTTTTACAATATTGATTCTTTCTATCCATGAGCATGAGATGTGTTTTCATTTGTTCATGTCATCTATGATTCCTTTCAGCAGTGTTTTGTAGTTTTCCTCGTAGAGACCTTACACTTCCTTGGTTAAGTGTATTCCCAGGTATTTTATTTTATTTTATTTTATTTTTCTTTATTATTTTGCAGCTGTCGTAAAAGGAATTGAGTTCTTGATTTGATTCTCAGCTTGGTGGTTTTTGGTATATAGATGCTTCCTACAAAATAAATGCATTTTCCTTATTGTCATTCTTATTACTATCAACAGTTATTTCAACAACTCTCTAACTTGCCAAGATCTATGAGAACAGGGATTTCAGCAGAATTTTTCACATATCTGTGACTTTGTATGTGGGAGCTCACTGTGCTTGGGCCAGGGCAGCAGACGTTTGCCATGAAGTTTTATGAATAACCTAACTTTCTCAGTTTTTTCATGCCAGCCATGCCACTTGGTTTGGGTTACTGTAACTTCTCTGTCTGGTGTGCGGAGATTGAGTATCAAGGCAGGAACAGTTTAGTAGTTTGCGAACACAGGTCCTGTCAGCATTTTGTGCTGAAGCCTGAATTGTATTACATAGAGAAACCACAGCACTTTAAAACTGTGTTACCTTTTTGTGTTACATAACATAGGGGTTTTAGGAGTTGATATCTCTGAATTTGATAGAATTCAGTCATTCTACAAAATGATCCAAACTTGGGCCACATGGGAATGTCACTCCTCTTATGTAAAACTGAGCTGATACCCACAAGAGTATAATAAATTAAAAACTGGAGGTGAAGGTGAGGGGAGGGTATACGTTCATGCTCAGATTAAAGCTTTCTGGACCCTGGAGGTTCTAGAATGCTAGATAGAATGAAGAGGCTCTACACACTGAAACCTCAAGAGGCCTATGAAACTCCTGGGCTTTAAACCAATATAGTTTATTTTGTGTTAAACATCATTTGTACTGCCTGAGAATACAATTGTTTTTAAATGGGTGTATTGAAAATATTATCCTACATAAAAGTTTCTTTTAAGTAGGGCACAGTAGTTAGAAAACTTGTTCTTACTTAATTCTATGCTATAATTTTCGACAGATTCATAATCTTGGGTAATGTTAGGTATCTCTAATACATAATACAGGAAGCAAGTGACCCAATTTTTAAAATATTGCACATTCTAGTTGGCAAATATTATTAGAACCATACTGCCTAGGATTGGCATAGCTGGTTCATGATTACAGCTTTGGCTTGGGTAAACACAGAGGAGAAAAACAGTTAGCATCTTCAGAACAATCAGAACATGTACCCTTCAATCAAGTATTATAAAAATTCTTGAAATAAAGTCATAAAGGAAGGTTGAGGAAAAACTAAAGTATTTGCTTTCATTTACTAGAGATTTTAACAGAATGCCATTTGAGGAGATGCAAGAATGTTGCCAAGATTTCAACTGAAGTGGTAAAGGAAATCTATCTCTAGATGGATAAGGAGAACAGCTGGTTGGATTTGGTAGGCTGAGAAGACAAAGGCTGCAAGATAGGTGGCCACAGGGGTGTAAGCTGAGATGCCACTCCAGCTTGAAAGGTAAGAGGCTCTTGGGAAAATTAAGGAGCCACATATATATTTTTTTTTCTTGTTCATCTTTTCTGGTAAGGTTTTTTAAAATTTAATATTTTTTAGGTTCAGATTTTTTTTGTTTATTTAACTATTTATTGAATTTTTTTTATTTCAGTGGCTCCTAGGCTATGACTCCTAGGGTACGAGTCATTTTTAGTTACATGAATAAATTGCGTAGGTGAAGTCTGAGATCATAGTGCACCATTCACCTGACTAGTGTACATTGTACCCAATAAGTAGTTTTTAATTTCTTGCCCTTCTTATACCCTCCTATTTCTGAGTCTCCAAAGTCTATTATACCACTCTGTATACCTTTGTGTACCCGTAGCTTAGCTCCCACTTATAAGCGAGAACGTATGGTATTTGGTTTTCCATTCTTGAGTTACTTCACTTAGAATAATGGCCTTCAGCTCCATCCAAGTTGCTGCAAAAGACATTATTTTGTTCTTTTATGGCAGATTAACATTCCATAGTGTATATATAACAAAGTTTATTTATTCTCTCATTGGTTGATGGGCACTTAGGTTGGTTCTATATCTTTGCAATTGTGAATTGTGCTGCAACAAATACATGCATACAAGTGTCTGTTTGATATAATGACTTCTTTTCCTTTGGGAAGATACCTAGTAGTGGGATTGTTGGATCAAATGGTAGATCTACTTTTAGTTCTTTAAGGAATCTCCATACTGTTTTTCCATAGTGGTTATACTAATTTACATTCCCACCAGCAGTGTAAAAGCATTCCACTTTCACCGCATCCATGTCAAAATCTTTTGTTTTCTGACCTTTTAATAATGGCCATTCTTGCAGGAATAAGGTGATATCTCACTGTGTAATTTGCATTTCTCTGATGATTAATGATGTTGAGCATTTTTTCTTATGTTTATTTATATATTCTCCTTTGAGAAATGTCTATTCATGTCATTTGCTCATTCTTTGCTGGGATCATTTGTGCTTTTTTCTTGCTGATTTGTTTGAGAATCTGGATATTATTCCTTTGGTGGATGCATAGTTTGCAAATATTTTCTCCCATTCTGTGGGTAGTCTGTTTACTCTGCTGATTATTTCTTTTGCTGTGCAGAAACTTTTTGCTTAATTAGGTCCAATTTAATTTGGTTTTATTGCATTTGCTTTTGGCATCTTAGTCATAAGTTACTTGCCTAGACCAATGTGTGGAAGAGTTTTTCCCAGGTTCTTTCTAGAATCTGTGTAGTTTCAGGTCTTAGATTTAAGTCTTTTTTTTTTTTTTTTTTTTTGAGACGGAGTCTCACTCTGTCACCCGACTGGACTGCAGTGGCCAGATCTCAGCTCACTGCAAGCTCCGCCTTCCGGGTTTACACCATTCTCCTGCCTCAGCCTCCCGAGTAGGTGGGACTACAGGCGCCCGCCACCTCGCCTGGCTAGCTTTTTGTATATTTTTAGTAGAGACGGGGTTTCACCGTGTTAGCCAGGATAGTCTCGAACTCCTGACCTCGTGATCCGCCCATCTCGGCCTCCCAAAGTGCTGGGATTACAGGCTTGAGCCACCACGCCCAGCCAGATTTAAGTGTTTGATCCATCTTAAGTTGACTTTTGTATAAGGTGAGAGATAGGAGCCCAATTTCATTCTTCTACATTTGGCTAGCCTGTTTTCCCAGCACTGTGTATTAAATAGGTCGTCCTTTCTTAGATTCAGTTTTAAGAGCAAGATTTGAACTCTTAGTTTTCTTTCCAGAGCTGTAACAAATTACATCTCATATTATAAAGGAACATACTCTATGCAAAAAGATATTTATTGTAGACTTCCCTGAAAATATTTTGTTAAATAAAAGGACCCCAAAGTAATCAATGTCATCAACTCCAAATTCTATCTAAATGAACTGTAGCATAGACATAGAGACAATTGGGGAGATATTTACAGCAAATATATTAAGTTCAGGGGCTGCAGCACTGAGACACTGGGAATGGCAGCAGGAGAGGTCCCAACCTTCAGGCCTGCTCTGGGGTATGTCTCTGAGCCCTACGCCAAACCTCCTGTGCTCTTGTCTTGTTTCCAAGACTCTTCTCTAGCCCTACATTTGATTTTAATTCTGTAAACGACACAATATTCTTCCAATACATTCTGAAGTTAGCCAGAATCCATTGCTGGGTCTTGCAAACAAAAATACTGACTTTTACAACCTTCCAATCTGTCTTTTATTTCTCTGTTTTTCTTTCAACCACAAATTTCTAGATATATTCTTTTTTAATAAAAATAGTTAAGAATGATCATTCAGGTGGTTACATAGGCTTTTGTGGATTTTATAGATACACAACCATTATTAGTACAGGATAAGGAATCAACTACAAAAACCAGTAGCATTATATATGCCAACAGCAAACAATCTGAAAAAGAAATCAAGGAAGCAATTCTATTTAGAAGAGCTACAAAAATTAAAATACCTAGCAATAAATTTAACCAAGGAGGTGAAGGAGTTTTACAATGAAAACTATAAAATATTAAGAAAAGAACTTGAAGAAGACACAAATAAATAGAAAGATATTCTGTGTTCATAAATTAGAAGAATTAATGTTGTTAAAACACCCACACTATAAGCAATTTACAGCTTCCTTGGAATTCTTATCAAACCACCAATGACATTCTTCACAACAATACAAAAAAAAAAAAAATCCTAAAATTTATATGGGACCACAAAATACCATGAATAGCCAAAGCAATCTTAAGCAAAAAGAACAATGCTGGAAGCATTACATTACCTGACTTCAAAATACATTATGAAGCAACAGTAACCCAAACAACATGGTACTGGCATGAAAACAGACACATGCACCAATGGAACAGAATAGAGAATCCAGAAGTAAATCCATGAATTTACAGCTGGGTCATTTTTGGCAGAAGTGCCAATAACACACAATGGGGGAAGGACAGTCTCTTCAACAAATTGGTTCTAGGAAAACTGGATACCCACGTACAGAAGAATGCATAGACCCCTATTTCTCACCACTTACAAAAATCAACTCAAAATGGATTAAGTGCTTAACTGTAAAACCTGAAACCATGAAACTACTAGAAGAAAACATGGGGGAATGCTTTTTGACATTGGTCCGGGCAAGGATTTTTTAAAGATAAGGACCCAAAGCACAGGCAGCAAAAGCAAATTGGTATTATATCAAACTAAAAAGGTTCTGCACAGTGAAAGAAGGCAAAGGAAACAATCAACAGAGTGAAGAGACAACCTGTAGAATGGGAGAGAATATTTGCAAACTATGCATCTCACAGAACATTAATATCCAGAATATATAAGGAACTTAATTCAATAGGAAAATGATAATAATTTGATTAAAGAATAGTAAAAGACCTGAATAGACATTTCTCAAAAGAAGACATACAAATGGCCAACATGTGTGTGAAAACAATGCTCAACATTGCTAATCATCAGGAAAATTCAAATAAAAATGAGAATGAGACATCATCTTACTCCAGTTAGAATAACTATTATCAAAAAGACAAAAATAAATGCTGAATGTAGAGAAAGGAGAATCAAACACTATATTTAAATTAATACAGCCATTATGGAAAACAATCTCAAGTTTCCTCAGAAAACTAAAATTAAAACTATCAAACTATTCATCAATCTTCCTTCTGGATATATATTCAAGGAAAGAAAATCAGTATGTTGAAGAGATATCAGCAGCACTGCCATGTTTATTGTAGCACTATTCACAATAGCCAAGATATGAAATCAACCAAGGTGTCCATCAATGGAGGAATCAATGAAGAAACCTAATATATTCACACAATGGAATACTCTTTTGCTCTGTAAGAGAATAAAATCCTGTCATTTCTGACAACATAGATAAGCCCAGAGGACAGTATGTTAGGTCAAATAACTCATGCTCAGAAAGATAAACACCCCCATGACTTCACTTATATGTAGAATCTAAAAAAACATGATTTCATAGAGGTAGAGAGTAAAATAGTGGTTACCAGAGGCTGTGAAAAGGAGAAGAGGGGGATGGAGAGATGTTGGTCAATGATTACAAAGTTACAGTAAAACAGGAAGAAGAATGAGTTCTAGTGTTCCATTGCACAGTAGGGTGACTATAGTTAACAACATAGTGTATATTTCAAAATAACTAGAAGAGAGAGTTTCGAATGCCCTCACCACTAAGAAATGACAATATTTGAGATGATGAATATGCTAATTACCCTAATTTGATAAGTACATAATGTATACATATGTCAAAATGTCACACTGCACCCCATAAATATGTACGTGTTATATGTCAATTAAAAATGTAATAAAACTGAAAAAATACATGAAAAATTAGTACATTTGCTATGAGAAGATGTGTTTCACATTCCAAAGTGACTTTTAAAAACTTTTCCAAATAATAGTTATATATCAGTTAGAAGTTTCTAAATCATGTTAGTAGGCAGATTTTTTTCATACAAGGAAAGTTAATTGTACAAAAATAATTTCTTTCACAGTTAAGTTTCCTAACTATCAAACTTCCCAGCTAAGCTTTCTTCTTAAAATGTCTGTTATTATCCCAGTTAAGGAACTATATATAGGAGCTCAAATTTTCATCAGATTGATGAAATGTCAGCTCCTTCAGAGATTGGATTTTCAGTAATCCATCTGTTAAATGGTTGGATTTTTTAAAGTATGAGATTTCACAATACAAGATAAGAGGAAAATATTTAGATCCTTTAGCCATATTATTTTGACATAATGGCATATTTACTCAACAGAAGGTCTTCACAAGTAATTGTAGTTTCCATCAAGGCCAATTCTTATGCTCAGCTATAATTACTTTGGATTTGCTGTAGTTGACATCTCATTCTCTTGCTTACTTACAAAGAAAATTGTGATTAGAATTTAGAATTTTCAAAATTGTCCTTGAAACTCTTTGCCTCTTCCTAAGGGAAGCAATTTAAATTTCTTTAAAACTGATGATTCGACTAGAAGCCTAACATGAATGTAAAGTTGGTGAGAGATCATATCAAAGTCACATAGCTAATCAGTGGCTAAATCAGGACTTTAATATAGGTCTTTTGCTCCAAGGCTGTGTTCTACTTATAGCAAAATATTGTATTTTTTTAAGGTATCACAATTTTAGAACATTTTTTGAAAACAAACTGAAACACTCTTTTGTGAGTAAATGTAAATGTCTCAATTGCATTCTTTTTCTACTTTAAAATGCACTTACTAATTTTAGTTCCTTCAATGTTCACATATCAAGCAGCTTATGTTAGTGGACTTTAAGGTTGAATTTTAAAATATTAATGTTTAAACCAATTAAAGATGCAATAATTCAACTTGTTCGAACACTTTTTCAATAAGATTTGGGTTTCTTAAGAGCATTCTAACAGTAACAACTGATTCTTATTGTCTTTAATTTATTGAATAAATATTATTGAGAACCAATCATGGGCCAGGAACTGATCTGGGAATGTGGGATGCCTCAGATAACTGAAAAAAAAAAAACCCACAATCTCTGCTCTCATGAAACTAATATTTTTAAAAATTATGAACAGACAATAAACAAAATGGAAATTCTTTGGAAAGTTTGAATAGAAAAGCAACATAACCTGGATTATGTTTTAAAAAGATAGCTATAAGATAGCCATAAGTGCTGTATGGAAAGCAACCTAAGAGGGTGGGAGAAGATGAGGGTAGAAACATGAACACTGCTTGGAAACATATTACAATAGTCTACTGAGAAATGCTGGTGGTGTGGAAAAGGTGATAGCCATAAAGATCATAAGCAGGTTAGACTCAGGAAATATTTTGAGGGTAGAGCCAAGAGGATTTCCTGGCAAATAGAATGAGATGAAGGGAGGATTTAAAAATGCATCCAAGGATTTGGAGTAAACAACAGGAAGGATTAGCTGCTTTCAACAGAGATGGTAAAGAATTTGAGAAGAGTAAATGTGGGGAGAAAAGACTAAAAAATGATTAAGAGCTCAGATGGGACCAATGACATATGTCTGTCTCCATGTATTTCATAAAAGAGGCCACATGCTTTTTGGTGGGGGGTCTCTTTGCAGTGAGTTGAAATGAGAATGATGAGTTGTGTTTAAATGCATAACTAGGGTCGGCCAGGCACGGTGGCTCATGCCTGTAATCCCAGCACTTTTGGAGGCTGAGGTGGGTGGATCATCTGAGGTTGGGAGTTTGAGATCAGCCTGACCAACATAGAGAAACCCTGTCTCTACTAAAAATATAAAATTAGCCGGGTGTGGTGGCACATGCCTGTAATCCCAGCTACTCAGGAAGGCTGAGGCGGAAGAATCGCTTGAACCCAGGAGGCAGAGTTGCGGTTAGTTGAGATCGTGATACTGCACTCCAGCCTGGTCAACAAGAGCAAAACTCGGTCTCAAAAAAAAAGAAAAAAGAAAAAAGAAAGAAAAAGAAAAAGAAGTAAATGAATACCTAGGGTCTAGTAAGGAGGGTCAAAGTCCTTGGAGCTAGAAGACATTTGGCTTTCAGAGACTTTTATTCATTACCATAGACAACTTCAAACCAAAGATGTACACCAGGGATGTTCAATCTTTTGACTTCCCTGGGTCACACTGGAAGAAGAATTTTCTTGGGCCACACATAAAATACACCAACACTAACAATAGCTGATGAGCTTTAAACAAGTCACAAAAAAGCCTCATAATGTTTTAAGAAAGTTTATGAATTTCTGTTGGGCCACATTCAAAGGCATCCTGGACTGCATGTAGCCTGCAGGCCACAGATTGGACAAGCTTGTTCTAGACTGTCAATGAACTAAACCAGAGGTTCAGTAATCCTACTGTGGAAATTATCCATTTATTTACCTCCACATTCACCAATTCACTAATTTACTCAATTGCCCATTCACGAGGGCAACAAAAACAAAGCACAGTCTTTTTTCTCAAGGAAGAGAAATATAGAAAAGCAAACAAATGAAAATAAATATCTCTGTTTTATTAATTGGACCTTATGATGTATAACAGCTTTGTCTCCCAAAATTTTATATAACATATACTTAAGAAATACATAAATTACCTATAAATTTCTTAATGTTATAATTAAAATGTTTTTGTAATCTTTAAAATTTCAATTCAAACATGTTATGAATTTGGTGAATGTCTCCAAAAGCAAACAACCGTGCCCGGAGTTTTTTCCTTCTGGTGGGTTTGTGGTCTCATTGACTTCAGGAATGAAGCTGTGGACCTTTGCAGTGAGTGTTACAGCTCTTAAAGGTGGTGTGGACCCAAAGAGTGAGGAGCAGCAAGATTTATTGCAAAGAGTGAAAGAACAAAGCTTCCACAGCATGGAACGGCACCCGAGCAGGTTGCTGTTGCTGGCTGGGGTGGCCAGCTTTTATTCCCTTATTTGTCCCCTCCCACATCCTGCTGATTGGTCCACTTTACAGAGTGCTGATTTGTCCATTTTATAGAGTGCTGATTGGTCAATTTTACAGAGTGCTGATCGGTCCATTTTACAGAATGCTGATTGGTCCATTTTACAAACCTCTAGCTAGCCACAGAGTGCTGATTGGTGCATTTTACAATCCTCTTGTAAGACAGAAAAGTTCTCCAAGTCCCCAACCTACCCGGAAGTCCAACTGGCTTCACCTCTCAATCCCCCCTCTAAACAGGACACCCCAACTGCTGTTGGGAACTGGGCAATGACCACTCTAGCTACTTCCTGTTGGATAGGGGCAAAGGAGGAGCTCTGCAGTTGTAGTGTCCTCCAGAGGGGAACATTCTAGGTCAGTCAAAGCCCCAGTGGGTTGATCCAAGGGTCCTCAGATTTGGGGTTCCATTTGTAAGAGCATCTGTAGTTTGATGGCCTTGATCCTGGAGGAAACAAATTTGACAAGGAAGTTAAAAATACAAGGTCCAAAGGTGAGTAATAGCAAGATGGCTGTCACAGGACCTAGAAAGGGGAGAAGCCATGTGGCCCAACTCCAGAGGTTGGTATAAGAGTGTGAAAGGCATTGTCTGATTTCAGAAGCCTTTTCCTGTGAATGCTGGGCAGCATCTCATACTATTCCTGACTGTTTAGTGTAAAAGCAACACTCTTCCTCTAAGAAGGTGCAGAGTCCTCCTTTCTCAGTAGTGAGGAGATCTAGGCCTCAGCAGTTTTGGAGAATCGCTGCTGCCAAAGAGTCTATTTGGGATTGTAGAGTAAGGATAGATTTTGTTATTTCTTGCAAACTTTTGAGAGTGTGTGGTAGTAGGATAATGAAGTAGATAAACCTGCTATTCTGGTTCCTGCAGGAGTGGCCATTCCTAACCCTATAAGTAGGGATATTAGTTGTACGGCCCTGCGCTGATGGACTTGAGCTTTACGGGGCACTGATAGGGTCTGATTTTCTGGGGCAATGTTAATGTTGGGACTTAGGAAGACTAAGGTGTGGGTGCCTATCCAGTTGGTGGGGAGGCAGATATATGTTGAAGCTCCACATAAGAAGAATATGCCTTGGCTGGGTAGACAGAAAAGTACCCTGGCTTCTCTCTCTTTCCCTCTCTCTCTGACTTTCCATCAGTGTCTTTCTCTCTTTCTGACTCCTTCTTTGTTTCTCTGTCTTTTCCTCTCTCTCTCTCTCTTTCTCTCTTTCTTTCTGACTCCCTCTTTGTCTCTCTGTCATTAACCACCCCAAGGGGAGAAAACTATGACCCCATTCTGTTTCAGTCGGGGAATACTGGGACTTAACTTGGAAAGGGTTGTCCCATACCAAGGGTCCTTCCATAGGTATTCCTAATGTGAGGTTCCACCTGGCAGCAATTTTGGCCTCAGTGTCTGCCTGATGGTTTCCTTCTGACTTTTCTCCTTCACCTTTTTGATGGCTTTGGCAGTGTAAGACTGCCACCTCCTTGGGTTTTTGCACTGTGTGCAATAACTCCATGATTTCCTTGTGGTATTTAATAGAGGTTCCCCCAGAGGTTAGGAACTCCCTTTCTTTCCATATTACACCATGGGCAAGTATGCTATCTGTATACACATATTTATTCTTTTTCCCTTTCCCAGTTCTAAGTCTTGGGTAAGCACCACTAGTTCTGCTAACTGGGCACTGGTCCCTGGGGGAAGAGGCTTAGTTTCAAGTGTTTACTAACTATGGCATGGCATAACCTGCCCTTTGTATCCCATTCTCCACAAGTGAACTTCCATCGGTATATAGGTTAAGGTCAGGATTAGCTAAGGGGACTTCTAAGATACCCTCTCAGGAGGCATAAATCTGGACTATAATTTGTTGGCAGTCATGCTCGATTGGTTCTCCATCCTCTGGGAGAAAACTGGCAGGGTTGAGGGCCACACACGTGTGTATTTGAAGCAATGGTCCCTCAAGGAGCAGCACCTGGTATCCAAGCAGGCAGTTTTCTGATAACCATAAACTTCCTTTGGCACCTAGTATGTCATTTGCATCGTGAGTAGTCCAGACAGTGAGATTCTTTCTTTGTATTATTTTGATAGCCTCTGATACTAAGACAACCACCGCCACAACTACTCCTAAACAGTGAGGCCAGCATTTTGCAACTATATTGATTTCCTTACTTAGATATGCACCTGGTTGTGGGATTGTTTCACGAGTCTAAGTAAGGACTCCAAGAGCTATTCCTGCTCTCTCTGTTACATGTAAAGAGAAGTTTTTTCCTGTGGGAAGGCTTAAGTCTGGAGCTTGTACTTGGGCCTGGTTTAAGGTTTTCAAGGCTGTTTCTGCCTCTGTTTTCCACTCTACTAGATGAGTATTTGCCCTCTGGGTCGCCTTGATTAGAGTATAGAGGGGTCTGGCTATCTCACTGTATCTGGGGATCCATAGTTGGCAAAAGCTGGTGATTCCAAGGAACCCCCACAACTGTTTTAATGTCTTAGGGTGAGGATAAGCCAGTATAGGCTGTATTTGTTCCTTGCTGAGGGCCCTGGTTCCTCTGGCTAAAATTAGGCCTAGATATTTGACTTGTAGGCAGAGTTGGGCCTTCAATTTAGATGCCTTGTACCCTTGATTAGCTAGAAAGTTTAATAGATCTAGAGTAGCCTGCTGGCATGGGGCTTCTGAACTCATAGCCAAAAGAAAATCATCCACATACTGAAGGACTAGAGTGCCTGGACTTGAGAAGTGGCCTAGATCTTGGGCCTGCCTGACCAAACAGATGAGGGCTATCCCTAAACCCTTGGGGCAAGACCATCCATGTAAGTTGGGATGTGTGGTCTATGGAATCCGTGAAAGCAAAGAGAAACTGGGAGTCGAAGTGCAGGGGAATACAGAAGAAGGCATTCTTGAGGTCCAGACAGTGAACCGTTCTGCTTCCTCTGGTATTTGAGAGAGTAGGATATAGGGGTTGGGTACAACTGGATATAGAGGAATTACCGCCTCATTGATGAGCCTAAGATCTTGCACTAGTCTCCACTGACCATTCAATTTTTGTACTCCTAGAATTGGGTGTTGCAGGGAGTGCTGCATTTTCTTACTAAGCCTTGAGCTTTAAAATGTCTAACCATATCCTGTAATCCTTTATGAGCTTGAGGCCTTAAGGGATATTGCCTTTGATAAGGAAAAGTGGTGGGATCTTTTAGCTTGATTTGGACCCGGTGGACATTTTTTTGCCCTTCCAAATTGTCCTTCCAATGCCCAGGCTTCAGGGTTGATTCCCTCCTCAAGCAGGGGACCACAAATGAGTAACTTGTTCCCCATATTCATGTGATAATGGCTCCAACTTTGGCAAATATATCCATCCCTAACAAGTGTATGGGACTTTCCGGCAAAACAAGAAAGTCGTGTGAAAAGAGCAAAGTCTCCCAATTACAACTGAGGAGGTGGGAGAAATACCTGGTTACAGGCTGTCCCAGTATTCCTTGGGTGGTAACGGAACTTGAGGACAGCTGTCCAGGATAGGAGATTAACACTGAGAAAGTCATGCCAGTGTCCAGGAGGAAGTCAATTTCCTGGCCCTCAATGATTAAACATACCCAAACCTCAGTGAAGCTTGAGCTGGTGCTTGCCCCAGGCACCGTCAGTCCTGTTGTTGGATCATCTGGTTGGGGGCTTCTGGCCCAGAGAGCCTGTTTCCTCTGGGCCAGTGCACCTTCCAGTGATTGCCTCAGCATAGTGGACATGGGCGAGGGGGCAGCTTGTTTCTTGTTGGACAATCTTTTTTAAAGTGTCCTTGCAAACCACACTGATAACAAGCCTTACTGGGTGATTGGCCTGCTCCACTTTCTGTCCTTTCTGAACCACTAAGGTTTGTTTGTCTGATTGCCATGACAAAGGCTGTGGCCTTTCTCTGATCTCACTTTTCCTTTTCGGCCTGTTCCTCTTGGTCCCTATTATAGAACACTGAGGTTGCCAGGTTTAGTAATGCCTCCAGATTTTGTTCGGGGCCCAGGGCTTGCATTTGGAGCTTTCGCTTGATATCTGCAGCTGATTGGGTAATAAACTTATCTTTGAGGATCAATTGACCCTTGAGCGAGTCATGTGGCAGGGCGTATATTTTATTAAGGCCTCCTGTAGCCACTTGAGGAAGGTAGAAGGATTTTCTTCCTTTCCCTGAGTTATGGTGGACATCATTGAATAACTCATGGGCTTTTTCCTAATTCTCCTTAGTCCTTCTAGAACACAGGTTAACAGATGTTTACGACTCCGATCCCTATGATCTGAGTCTAGGTCCCAGTGGGGATCCATTCTAGGGATGGCTTGCTGACTGGTAGTGAATTTGTCCCTTTCTTCAGCTGTCATTCTATCATTTACTTGACTAAGATACCAGGTGTCTCCAAACTCTTGAGCTGCAGCTAAAAACATAATTTTCATTAAAGGTCAGGGTTTGGTCTAAAAATAGCATGACATCGCTCCAAGTGAGGTCGAAGGTTTGCCCTAGACCCTGTAGGACATCTATGTACCTATCAGGATCATCTGAAAACTTCCCCAGGTCTACGTTGATCTGCTTTAAATCAGAGAGGGAGAAGGGGACATGTACCCGGTTTGGGCCAAATTCCCCTCCCACTACAGCTTGAAGGGGACATAACTGATAGCCGGGGGTTTTCGTGGTCCTTTGGAGATTTCTTTGCTTGTTTCCTTCTGGGCAGGGGAGATTAGAGGAGGCTTATCATTAATAGGAAGGTAAGCTATAGGAAGGCTAGGATATGGAGGTAAGCTGAGAGGTCCTCCTGTGGGATGTAAATTGCAAGCTTTGCATAGTTGTGGATTATCCTTCAATGAAAAGAAAGCTTGGACATAAGGTATTTCACTCCATTGGATTTCCTTCTAACAGAATAGGTCAAGCTGCAGGATAGTATTATAATTTATACTTCCCTCAGGTGGCCATTTTTCCCCATCAGAAAGAGAATCCTGGGGCCAGGCTGTAGTGCAGAAAAAAATGAGCCACCTCTTTCTCAGAGTTTGGGGGTCAATGACTTAGGATGCATTTCAAGGGTGAACCTGCTGATGCCTGAGTGTTTCTCATCTGAAAGAAAAAATGGCCCATGGTTTTGATTTTTTTCCCCCCACTCGACCCCCCACCCAAAAACCACAATGGTCCCTGGACACTGCTGATTGGAATAGTTGCACTCACTGATGCAGCAGCAGAAATACTAGTTTTCCTCCTAGACCACAAGGGGGACTGAGGAAGGTTGGATTTAGTGGCCCTTACTGACACATTCTTGAAAACCTGTTAGAGCCCTCAGTGTTTTCTAGGTGCCTAAGGAAAGAAACAGAGTCCTGAAATTTATACTAGAAATCATTCCTACAGGAGAAACTAGAAAAGCACCAGAATCATGGAGTGGTTTTTAGAAGTGGGACTAGCCTCAAAGAAGAGAGGCAGGAGGAAGTTTATCTGACAGGCATTAGGATCCAGGAGGCAAGGGTCAGGATAGATAGGATAGATGGGTGAGTCTTGCTTGGGCGATGTGACTTTAACAGTTCTGCTCATGGCTACAGGGTCAACCAACTTTTTGTCAGGACCCCAGAGCTGAATGGCTTTCCTCTCTGTCAGCCCTCAGCTCAGCCCAGAAGTATGGGAAAAGAGGAAGCTGGTTCCAGACAAACCAACGCTACCAACTCCAAAGAGTTGGGGGTTGTTAGAGAGCCCTTTCCCAGAAAGCCTGACACTTGTGTCTTTAGTCTGGTGGTGAGGCTAGTCACTTTTAACTGGCTGACAGGTGCCCGGTGTTTAACCTCCAAATTCCAAGGAAAAATAGGACAGAAAAGCAAGTGAAAGGGATCCAATGTTACTCACCACTTGGCGATAGTCCCTTCATGATCGCCAAGATGTGTCCAGAGTTTGTTCCTTCTGATGGGTTTGCAGTCTTGCTAACTTCAGGAATGAAGCTGCAGACCTTCGTGGTGAGTGTTACAGCTGGGTGCTGTGGACCCAAAGAGTGAGGAGCAGCAAGGTTTATTGTGAAGAGTGAAAGAACAAAGCTTCCACAGGGTGAAAGGGCACTCGAGTGGGTTGCTCTTGCTGACTGGGGTGGCCAGCTTTTATTCCCTTATTTGTTCCCACCCACATCCTGCTGATTGGTCAGTTTTACAGAGTGCTGACTGGTCCATTTTACAGAGTGCTGATTGATCCATTTTACAAACCTCTAGCTAGCCACAGAGCACTGATTGGTGCATTTTTACAGAACACAGACTGACACATTTTACAAACCTTTAGCTAGACACAGAGCACTGATTGGTGCGTTTTACAATCCTAGCTACAGAGTGCTGATTGGTGCATTTTACAATCCTTGTAGGAGAGAAAAGTTCTCCAAGTTTCCACGTGACCCAGAAGTTCAGGTGGCTTCACCTCTTACAACTACAGGTTGAGCATACCTAATCCCAAAATCTAAAATTTAAAATGCTCCAAAATCCGAACATTTTGAGTGCTGACATGATGCCACCAGTGGCAAATTTCACATTTGACCTTGTGACAGTTCACAGCCATAACTTTATTTTATGCACAAATATTATTTTAAATATTTCAGAAAATCCTGCCTTCAGCCTATATATAAGGTATCTATGAGACATAAATAATTGTATGATTAAACTTGGATCCCATTTCCAAGGCATCTCATTATTTATATGCAAGTATTTTAAGATAAAAAAATAGAAATTTAAAACATTTCTGGCCCAAGCATTTTGGATAAGGTATATTCAACCTGTATTATGTAATTTCTTTGCCTCACTTTGCATTTGAGTTCTCTATTAATTTTCTGAGGCTTCCATCACAAAATAGCATAAACTGCATGGCTTAGAACAAAAAAATGTATTATCCCACAGTTCTGAAGGTCAGAATTCCAAAATCAAGGTATTGGCAAGTTTATCCTCCTTCTGCAGGTGTAGGGAAGGACACTTTTCAGGTCTCTCTCCTAGCTTCTAGTAGTTCTGGGCTCCTGGCTGCATAGTTCCAATCTTTACATGGTATTCTGTCTGCATGTGAATCTGTGCCCAAATTTCCCTCTTATCTAAAATAGAGACATCAGTCATATGGATTAGGACCCCACCCTACTCCAATATGACTTTATCTTAACTAATTACAACTGCAATGCCCTTATTTCCAAACAAGGTCACATTCTGGGGCGCTTGGGCTTAGGATGTCAACTTATGAATTTTGGGGCAACACAATTCAACCCACAACAAGTTCATAATATTGTTGGTGTCAAGTGATGACCAAAATTTACAATGTTTCTTTATTGAGGTCCATGGACTCCTGTGTCAGCAGATTTCTTTCCATGTCCACAGGTCCCAAGTTATAAAATACGGGTGTACAGAGACTTCCACTTTAGACACAGGCTCTAGGGGGGTAATATTAGAAGGAATTGAGCTCTTTTATTGAGCTATGATAGCTGTATTAATTGTGGCTCAGAACAAGCTCAAGGATGCCAAAATCAAGAGTCACATTAATCAAGCTCCCCCCCAGCTTGGTCATGGAAGATAGTATGTGAGGATAAACTGAGGCAGTAAATAATAATTGAGGCCAGGCACTCAGCGATGTCATTCTGCTAAACCCAGTCAAACACCCAGGAAATAGGTGTTGGAGTGGGGTGAAACCAGATGATAAGTGAAGCTTGTAGTGCCAGAGAGTGGAGATGCTGGGGTGATATTTAAACCTAGGAAACACTGAATGAATTATTCCCTACCTGAGGTTATCTTACACGCCAAATCCTGAGCCTTTAACTCCACACATTTCTCTAATCGTTGGAACCATGTGGGATCTCCAAGGAGTCCATGCAAGAGCCTTGAGGGCTTTTGAGCACCCTATGTACAGTTTTCTCCCAATGTGGTAGAGCTTCACGGTCTCTGTTTCAGAACATGGGGGCTAGCAATGGTTCTCCTTTTCACTGTTAGGATTTCACATTTAAAAATTGTTGAACCTAACGAGAAGACAAGTGTTATGGCTCATTCCATTTTTCCTGAAGCCGTTTGAACAAATATTTCTTTAGATTGGTTAAAAGTCCAAGGTAAGCCTGAAATGTAACAGTTACAGCACTAAAAATGCTATTCAGTCTTTCATTTGCAAGTAAAGATAGTACTACATGTTAAGAACAAAAAGAAAAATCCAACTCTGAGCTCTTTACAAGAAACCCAGTAAAATAAGATGTCACAGAGAGGATAAAAAGAGTGGCTGAGTAAAAGCACTGTTCTTTATTACAGAATAACATTATTTTCTTCTGTAATAAAGAAATATTAAAGTTTTTAAAAAGTTCCTTATCAATCAATATTGGTTACATAAATATTAAATTTAGAGCAGAACAGTTTATTTGCCTACCATTTGTTAAAGGACATTGGCTGGTCAATGTTAGCTGATATTTACCTAATCCTAGTTAAAAATATAAAATTCTGAACTGGAAAATACTTTATATTATTATTTGTATTAAGTTGAAAAATAGGTTTTCATGTTTCATGTTCTGTGGGGAACATTTTGTTCCTAAAAATCCATTTGCCATTGCTGTTAGAAACTATGAAAATGTTAACAAGGTTTTCAGAGTATGCTAATGATGTGCTGTCTGTTGAAGAGGAACGTAATGTGACTGACTTAAGGTGCAAGCTTTGAGTGGCTGAAACAATCACATTTTTCTGGCAATAGCACACATAGCATGGGTGTTTAGAGTTTTCTTTTTGAGAGGCCCCTTAGTGGGATTCAGTGGAGTTCATACCCAGACAGTTGACTGCTCAGAGGTAGACATCCACAGGTATAAATGAGTGGAATGTGTTCTGATGTAACCTATTGAAGGGAACATGTGCCTCACACATTCCAGATGGGTGCAAAGGGCAACTACACAGCCTAGAGAGCCCTTAGGGCCCAGGGATGGGGGCTATTCTGCTGTCAAATATTTTTCAAAGTTCTATCCCTACGCCTTCATATTTGTACTCTTCAAG
The DNA here is from genome assembly GCF_009764315.1 of Trachypithecus francoisi. Classification (NCBI taxonomy): domain Eukaryota; kingdom Metazoa; phylum Chordata; class Mammalia; order Primates; family Cercopithecidae; genus Trachypithecus; species Trachypithecus francoisi. The sequence goes on from NW_022681472.1 coordinate 8,258,629, forward strand.
GACACATTTTGGTAAACCACAGGCCTTCGTATATCCATACATGTTTGGTCTTATTTTTTTGCCTGCACTCTTATAAAACCAGACATCCACGACAAAGACTGGGTTACTTCACCTGAAATTGGATGCACCATTTTGACCTCAGTTGCATGGGTCTCATCAGTTGATAATACATTCGGTGAGGCCTAAGGTCATGGGTACCAACCTGCACCAAGGAAAACCTGTGCAAGCAGTTCTCAAAGTATGATCTGTGGAACCCCCATGGAGTTCACAGAGTCAAAACTACTTTTGTAATAATGTTCAGATTTTATTTGCCTTTTTAACTGTGTTGACATTTGCACTAATGGTGCAAGAACAATGGTGGGTTAAATTGCTGATGCCTTAGCATGAGTCAAAGCAGTTGCAATAAACTTTGCAAGTCAGCATTGAGTTCTTCACCACACACTCTCAGTAAAAACTATATGCCACTGTCACATAAAAAATCACCTTGATGAAGAAAAACTAATAATTTTATTAAATATTATCCTTTAACTATGTCTTTTAATATTCTGTGTGATGAGATGACAAACCTAAGGCATTTCCACTAGATACTAAAATATGGTGGTAAATCTGAAGGAAATTCTTATGTGGGATTGTGTGGGCTGCAAGCTGAACAAGCCATTTATTTTTACGAACACCATTTTTACTTGAGAGAATTACTGACAAACCATGGATATTTAGACTTGAGTATTTGGCAGGCACTTTCTCAAAAATGAACAGAGTAAGCCAGTCACTTCAAAAAAGGCAACAACTCAGCGCTCACTGCCAATGACAAAACATGAGTTTGCAAGTGAGTATCAGAACCTTGGAAAGCTTGTAAAAACCAGTGCAAGCTTAAGAGTTTCCTGTTAAAGACTTTTCTGATGTAACTCATGGTAATATTAACTAGAGTGATTTTTTTTTCATATTGTCAAATGAAAAGTGTCAACATTTGGAAGATCTGTATAACTCAGTGAAACAGTATCTTGCCAAAATCTAATGCGTAATGCTACAATATCATGTTCGGTAAAAGACCTACCCAAAATGCAATGGATTTTAATGTTAGACAGTATGAAAAGCTCACTGAAATGATTTCAAATTCCACATTGGTGAACAACGTGAAGAAACTACTACTTGTTTGATTTGCTCTAGTAGCAAACAAGATTCACAACTGTCTAAAGTGGCTACTAAAATACTCCTTCCTTTTCCAACTATCTGTGTGAGATTGGATTTTCTTCATATATTTTAACCAAACAATATATTGCAACAACTTAAATGGAGAACCAAATATGAGAATTGCTGTCCTCTGTTAGGCCAGACATTAAAGGGGTTTATAAAAATGTAAAACAATGCTATTCTCCTCTCTATTTTTTGTTTGCTTGTTTTATAAAATTTAATTTTGTTTTATGAAAATATATTATTTATATTTATACTTAATGGATCTGTTGTTATCATTTCAATTGAATTAATAAATGAAAAGTTTAGCCGGGGACGGTGGCTCATGCCTGTAATCCCAACACTTTGGGATGCCGAGGCTGGCAGATCACGAGGTCAGGAGTTCAAGACCAGCTTGTCCAATATGGTGAAACCCCGTCTCTACTAAAAAATACAAAAATTAGTTGGGCATGGTGGTGCGTGCCTGTAGTTCCAGTTACTCAGGAGGGTGTGGCAGGAGAATCGCTTGAACCTGGGAGGTGGAGGTTGCAGTGAGCCAAGATTGCACCATTGCACTCCAGCCTGGGCTACAGAGCAAGACTCCATCTCAAAACAAACAAACAAACAAATAAACAAATAGTTCAAAATGCAGCAGCTTTATTTTCTAATATGGCAAATATTAGTAGATATAATCTATATAAATGAAGGCTTTCGGATATTCTTAATAATTTTTAAAAGAGAAAAAAAAAAAAAAGACAGCACTGACCTACATAATATATAAAAACTGTATCTTCCTATATAAGATAAAGAAGAATTATGGACTAGTGAAATAACTGAGACATAGAATCAAGAACATTTCAAATAAAAATAAAGTTTCCCTCATTTGACAAGCTCTTTCAGCTACAATAGATTTTATATCCTGAGTCATCTAAAAATAATTGTCCTTACTTAATATTAAGTTTCTGCTTTGAATAAGCACCCAGGCATAACATTTTATCCATTAAAATACATTGAATAGCTCTATCAAAATATGGCCAGACAACTTTGAGTCATGGCTTGAGCCAATGTTTAATGAAAAACTCACTGGCCTACAGCCCCATTATCCATTTCGCAGCTAGAATGAACTTTAACAAACATACATCTGATCTTTGTCCTGCTCTCTACAACAAGACAAGCTTAGAGAGCTTTCATGGAATATCCATACAGTTTATGATATAGCTCAGACTTCTCATGACTTTTAAGAGGTAAGGTATGACATCTGCTCACCTCTTGTCTTACTATTTTTCCTTTTCCATTCTATATGTATAATTTCCTTGATGTTCCATACTCTCAGATAGTGAAGTTTTTAAAAAATAATATCTTCCAAGTCTAAACCCGATGCTTTAATATATGGACATTACTGCCCTCATAATATTTATTGCATACAAAATGATTTTCTAAGTGTTATCTCTTTTCATTCTCACAAGAGCACAATATGTGATATCCGATTACAACTTACAATATAAGGGATTGAGAACAATAGGGGTTAAGTAGCATCCTCGAGATCACAGTTATTAAGTGAAAAGGGCTGGCATTTAAGCTCCAGCCTTCTCATCTAACTTCCCTGATAGTTCACTGCACTAATGTGGTCAGAAATATGCCTACATGTGTCTAATATGTACGGTTCTGTTACTCTTCTGGTAATCTCAAAATTTTGAGATTTTTTTTTGCCAGCTCCAAATGATTCATCTGACTTGAATGGTTCTATATCACCCATTATTTACGTTAGAACACCATAAAGGTCTTCCAGAGCTCAATAAACCATTATAAGTGAAGTGCAGTGTCAATTCTTTCAACGTGACTTATTACTTCTGTAGAGTAAGAACTCTACTAATAATATGCATATAATATCTAATTTACTTGAAAATTCTACTGCCTAGACTACAAAAAGAAGTTATGTTTCATAGTGTTAGTTTTAATCCCACAACTTGGTGATGAGTAAATAGCATTTGAAGAACCATAATGGGATAAACCCTCAAGGATAGCTTACATTTAAACACCCAAGTCAAAAATCCACATTCTGCTGTGTTGACCACAAGACTTCCAGCTACTTCCCACACATTCAGCACCAGAGATTTACCAACTGGCATAGTGGATGCTAGGAATGACTTCACCAGCAAAATGAACGATGTGCATGAACAGAACATAAGCACTTACACAAATTATAGGGAATGGTGCATTTTTTCAGCTGAAAATTCCCAACTGGATTAGGTCAGTGTTCAAAAGCTCCTGGGTTCAGGGATCATCAGAAGATTTTGTCCCTGGATTGTGGCTGAAGCATTAGCCAAATTGAAAAATAGACTATTATCTCATTTGGCTTAAATGGGCTTTCCTGAATGGGGTTGCAACCTTACTGGATGCTATTTAAGGTTCCTTAATGTCAGTATGCATGGCACGATTAAGCATTAAGACATTATATATTTCTGTGTTTTGAAATTCTGTAGAGGAAATCTATTACACTGACCCACTTCTAACTATTAGCAGCTATAAATATTAACCTCCCAAAATGTGATCATTGTAAATGACCAAATTTACATAGTTCAGTTTTCAAAAGCTCCTATATAAAGCAGTATAAGAAACTTAGAATGTTGCTACTTCATAAGTAATATTAAATCAAATAATATTGAGTTGCTTGCCATTTTGCCTATTTAAAGACTACAGAAAATAGGATTGACTTTCACTTTTTACTTTCTGTTCTTCTGTATTATTCAAATTGTATAATTATTAATATTCTACATTACATTGTACAATAAACATGTATTACTTTTTAATAAGAAAACCATAAATCATAGAAAAACTATTAATTTGATGCTAAGATTGATGTAGAACTGCAACTTCTTGCTACAACTCCCTAATCTCAGATTTTTGGGCTTATTAAAATATCATCACTATTCTCTTAATAAATTACTATAGAAATGTTATTTACTTGAGTTCATATTAATTTTATGTGTGAATTTTTAAGGACTGAATGACCCAGTTCTTTTATATAACTCTGAAAACCTCAGTCAAGATCTTTTATTATCTTCACATTCTGTAAAGCTGAGTCCTCACTGTAGAACTGTGGTCAACATGCCAACAGTAATCTTGAATAAAACAAAAAACTTAAATATTTTAAAAGCTATCATGTAGTAAATTATTTTGTTTTGTTTTGTTTTGTGGATGAAAACTGGAAGTTAGGGACTGTATTTTATAATCTTTAAAATTCTCCATTGCTTGCATATAATGCTGTGTATATATGCTTGATTTATGGAATGAACATATGGTTTTCATCCCACTTAGTGCCTATGTGTTTGAAAATTTGTTTAAAAATTAACTACCTATATGAATGTTAATTTTTTAAGAAGCCCAAACCTCTTGCTAGTTTTGGCATTTTCTGCAAGAATTAGAAGTGAAAGATAATGGTATATAAAGTGTACTTACCAAGATATTTCTCAGTACCTAGGTTTATTACAGTCTGGGGGAGAGAGCAAGCTACACTGTAAAAATAACTTCAGAGTCAATTAAAATGTGGGATAAACACTGCTACCTGTGAAAGATCAGACTATTAGAGAGCAGCCTCCTGGGCCAATATCATCACAGGATAGATTCTGACCCGAGAAAACCTGTATCCTTCCCACCTTTCAGAAGAGAGAAAAGTAAGACAGGATAAATTTCAAAAGCAGAATGAATGTGAGAAACCACTGTTCATTTTACCGACTTTCATTATTGGTAAAAGAAAGTTTCCATTTCTAATATCAAAAACACATTCCTTCTGCTTATCTTTTCTTTACTTCGTCTACCCTATGAATATTTAGTAACTCAAAAGCCTGACTTTCTGAAAAGTCAAGTTTCTTACCACCTGCTTACAGTTCTCCTCATGTAGACTTACAGGCTCATATCCTTTCTAAAAGAACAGGAGGTTAACAAAAACTTTGGCTTTCAATTATCAACTTTTTTCCCTTTAAAATGAAGGAATATCTCTTCTAGACTCCAAGTGAATGGAAAAACAATAGCCTTAAATATCCTCCACTTCCACATAACTGCTCCCACAAAGTTATGTCATAAAATAAATGCCTTGTTGAGAAGGACCAATGCTTCTCAGTTTGAATGTAGACCGTATATTGACACGTCAGGTAAATTTGAAAATGCATATTTATAAATCATATAAGTTTTTCAGGCTAATGGTTTTATACTTGAATTTATTGTCTAAGCAGCATGTGCACTCATAGAAGACTATAAAAATGATTTTCCCAAGGAGCCATATATTTAAAATTTCTACTAGTTCTGCTCCACATTTGGAATGAATCAGAGTGAGCATTGGCAGCTTCTGGTCACGCACCCACGGGGCATTAACAATGGCTTCTAGGTTCTCATCTGCAGCCTGCATAACCTTTTAGGTGACTAGGATGGGATGTAGTTTGGGAGACCTGCCAAAGAGAAAGGGATACTTCCAGCGGACTTTACTCATGGATGAACATTTGGGATGGCTGATTTGAGGGGTATAAGAAAGTCTTTCTTTGACTCCGAAAATACTTCTGAGCACGCACTTCATGACCTAAAATCCTACCATAAAATATTATCTTTTTTTCATGCTAGTCTTTCTTCCTTAATTGAAAGGTAAACACACTTAGGGGCAACCGCTAGTGATGGAAGGAAGTTCAGTCAAATACTCAGAATTCTTGGTGTCAATCATAGGCCAACCAAGTTCTGAGTCTGTTCCTTCTATCACGGATGTCCTTGCAGTAGTAAGAAGTGTTGGGATATCCAGGCACAAGCACTATGCCAAGGGTCAAGTGGGCATGTGGCATTGAGGTGGTCTGATTTAGTCACCACAATGACAGAGGCTCATGTGTTGAAACCAGGTTATGAAATAAGAAGAGAAAGATACCTCTTAGTTGCATAAGCTACAGAAACCAACACTTGGAGCAGGATTGCTCCCATGCCTGAAGTAGGAATGTGTCTACAGTGTGGATGAAGTTGCCTAGTTCCACAGAGTGAGGAGGCAGAACAGAGCAGAAAGTTAAGGTTATCACTGCAAAATGTTACGTAGCATACAGAGCTCAATGCACCTTTAGTAGCTCACATACAGAATTGTATATAAAAACATGAAGTTATTAATGTAACAAATTTGCTGAAAAAGAATGTGCTGAGAATTTGACAACTTAACAATATTCAGTAATAGTAACTATTGTAATGATTTTATCCTATTTTGATACTCAAATGAGCTTTGTCAAGATAATTTGGATGAATTGGTACTTATTTTATATTTTCTTTCAATTTGTGATTTTTTTCTGTCAGTGTATTTTCCTAAAGCTTGGACAATATTGCATTGATTTCAATGGTCTAAACAGCACACCTGGTGTAACCCTAATATTAAGTTAGGCTTTTTGCAGGGATATTCATAATCTTGATTTAAATAATAGGTCAAGTGTGCCTGTAAGTGTAGGTGATATGGTTTGGCTCTGTCCCCACCCAAATCTCATCTTGAACCATAGTTTCCATAATCCCCACATATTGTGGGAGGGTTTGGGTCATGGGGGAAGTAATTGGATTATGGGGGCAGTTGCCTCTATACTGTTCTCATAATAGTGAGTGAGGTCTCATGAGATCTACTGGTTTTATAAGGGGCTTTCTGGCTCTTCTTTCTGCATTTCTCCTTGCTGCCGCCATGTGAAGAAGAACATGCTTTCTTCCACTTCAACCATGATTGTATGTTTCCTGAGGCCTCCCCAACCATGCTGAATTGTGAGTCAAACCTCTTTCCTTATAAATCACCCTGTCTCAAGAATGTCTTTAGTAGCAGCATGAGTAGGGACTAACACAGTAGACTGGTACAATATATTGCTCGTTCCCCTTCCCATTACCTCTGATTATTTAAAGTTGCAGAGTATTGTTTTATATCAGTCAAAATAAGCTCATTTTTATGCCAAAAGTGCCATCAAATTATTCTCATCCTTCTTGCTTAGCTAGTGGTTTGTAGACTGCAATTAGAACATTTTATACTCAATTAGAAAGCTGAGAAAAAAATAGGTTTTAAAAAAGAAGTTGAGTTGCTATGACTGCCTTGAAAACAACCCTTGACTGTCCATTACCACGTGGGAGAAACAGCTCACAGAACCAAGCATCATGAGGTCTGAGGACAGATGTTTGTTAGGTTGTCTTCACCATGGCAGCTTGCTTCCTTCTCTGAAGTCCCTGGTCTCCTATTAGTGGTGTCTGTGGTGGTGGGTGAGGACTCAAATGGGGGACAAGAGAGCCCTTCCTTCTTCCTTGTCTGAAAACAAATTAAGGACACTCAAATTCGGAACAAAAACTTGTTGAAATCATAAGGCTATTCTGCTTTCTTGCTAACGTTTCATTGAACACACATAAATGGTTGTCGTCCTATACTACTTTCTGTCCACCTACAATGGTATGTTTGTCCTTCTTAGATCAGTTGAATAACGCTTAATCAGAAGGCTCATAATGAGGGACTTTCCCCGTAATTAGAGCTCAAACTCTAGCATCTTCTCCTACATCTTCCAGCAGGGTTCTCTACACTTCTGTTTTCTAATTTTAAAAAAAAAGACAGTAATAACATTAAGAACAACAATATTTACATCACCATGGCTTTGGAGATAAAGTATTTTGCATAAAACATCTAAATCTAACCAAGGACTATTGCTCTCTTATTCCACCAAAATCACCTTTCTCTGACACACATTTCTAAACACCTAATTTATGTAAGTCATGTGCTCTAATCTAACGTTCAATCTATGAAACACATAACATTTTAAGGTGGGGATTAGTAATGGAGTTTCCCTCAGATATAATTAATCAGGGATTACTAGAATACTGGCCCACAACTTTTGTTCTATTGTGCTACCTTTCATGTTGAATGAGCACCCTTCCTGGTAAAAGGGTATTTCATTACTTAAGAAGAATAAAGAACTGCTGAAAAGGAGTGAGGAGAGCCAGGGAACAGGGGGACTGCAGGTTGGTTTGTGTCAGCTGGCAAAAAAGTCAAGAAATAATGACCAGAGAAATGTATATTCTGCATGTCTGGTGTTTTTATTACTGCTTTCGGATTATCACCAATAATCCTTTTAGAACAAGAATGTCTCACAATATTATTTTGGAAATAGTAAAGGATGGATTTAAAGAAGTGGTGCCTCCACTGCAGTGAATTTTTAGGGATGAAGGATATAAAATCATAGAGGAAATGTGATCATTCAAAAAAGGGAAGCAATGGAATTTACCCTGGGAGCCCAGAATGGAGAGACTTCAGGAGGCAGCCCAGGACCAGGAATGAACGTGAACAGGTGGAAGATGGAGTCTTAGAACACAGATTTGAATCCCTACATTCACTGGGTTGTTAACTAAACACTTGGAACCTAGGTCTCCTCAGATTTTAAATAACAGCAACATAGTACCTACTTCACATTGGTTTTTGCTTTTGTTTTTTTCTGTAAAGAATAAGAGATATAAAGAGAAAAGACATTTTGTAAAGCAGACTATCACCACAAATGTTAAGGAGTTAACACTAAGAAAGTACTTGAGTGATTTTGTAGAAGGGGGTGGAGATGAGGGGAGAGGACGGTTGACAGCACAAACCCACGTATGTCTACTGATGATGACTTTATTGCCAAAAGCCAGAAGCATCTCCAGAGTGTTAGTCCATCAGCCTAAAGTTCCCTTCTCCCTAAGTTTATTGTGTTTGCTGATATTCTATGCTAGGAACATTTTCTCAGTTTAAACTAGCAGAAAATATTCAGCATACTTTCTGCGCATTCTATTCATGGATTTTTATTTCCATGAATTTTAAGTGAATGCCATCATTCTGTTGTCTGCCAGGTTACTTCAAAAGCGATTGTCCTATTAAGCAAAAAATTTCCTCTTTTCTCTTTATACATTCCCTCCCATTGTTACAAGACATTTTCCATATGGGTTGGCCACATGAGAAATATGCCAGGAGATAAAAATTATCACAGACTTTTTAGTGTATATTTTTATTTCTCTTGCTACACATCAGAGTGATCATGAAGAACAATTTTCTGGCATCCATATTGGGTGTTTTTCACTGAGACACGTTGAGAACTAAATGCACCACTAGTTTCTCCATCTGACTGGCAGGCACATGACCACTTACTGTCACATCAGGGAAGATGTAGAATGGAAAGAAACTGGAATAAAAAACAGAACTTTAAGCCCAGCAGCAGGGTGTTCAGGTTTGTCAAAATGCTCAGTTCAAACCCAGGAAGCCTTTTTGCTCACTTGCAGAAAAAAAACATCTTGATGGTCCTCACTGCTAATTACCTGACAAAGAACTTGGTGCTGAATGGTATAGCTGAATGCCAGTTACCAGTGGGAGAGTGACAAGGAGGCAGGCTGGATCAATACAGCATAAATAACCCAGAATTTAAAACTAAGAGTTGGCAGCATTTATGATCATCTTTGGAAACTTAGAAACACTAGACGTCTACTTTTCAGAAAAATTAGACATATAGACAAAATTTTGTTTTACAGTTTTAGAGCTACATAGATCCCAGGCTCATTACTCTTAATTTAGAAAAATTAACCTGTGCCATAATTTATACTGCATGACTGCTACTTTCTTGATGATAAAATAAGAAAAGGGGGGTTGTTTGGTAAATGATCCCTTGTTGTCCCAGAAAAGGATGAGGGCCATCTGGACCTGAAGGATGAGGGAATCTCCAAGGTAGAGATGTGTGTGAAGTACAGAGAAGATAATATTCCAGTTACCAGACAGATTCAGCAGTGAACCATGTCTGCCTCTCACTTAGAACTACTTGCCCCTCCTGTTGTTCCCCATGCAGTTTGCTCATATGATTGATAAGCTCAATCCGTTTGAACGTAGCTTAATAAGAGTTATGGGTTTTCAAATTCCACACATTCTAGCACAGTACTCAGGTGTGTGAAAGGAACAATATATGCTGGTAGAATGAATAAGTAATGGAATGAGGCACATAAGCCCAACCTCTAATTCTGCTCAGAAGTCATTTAAGGGCAGCCTTCAAGTGACCAGTAATTTTAGTAAGAAAGGGTCCCTGCAAAGTTTTCCGTTTATGGAAAAGCAACACAGTATTCAGTTCTAGGCCAGAGTCTCTTTGGGAGAACCTGGGTCATGGTCTCGAGGAAGTGGGTATAGATCTTAATGATAGGTAGCCTGTAAGTGCTCTGAGGACAGCATCTGTGCCTAATATATCTGCTCATTGTAAGTGCGACTCTGCTGGCTGTACTGAATTTAGGATCATGATACAGGCTGATCCAGTTCTCCTTGGCAGGACTCTTACACAGTGCAATCCTTAACAAAAGAAGAAAAATGAACTCCATGGGGAAACTCAAATAAAGCTAAAGAAGTGACATAAAACAATGACACTGAGGAGCCATGTTTTGGCAGAACACACTCTTTAAAAACATGAAAACCAAAAATAATTATTACGGAAAACTTTACACATAAAACAGTAGAAAGACTAGTGTAATGAATGCTCAGGAGCCCTGATAGCTATTGGTCCACTTACAGCCAATATTATTTTATGTATAACCCCTCCCCACCAACAACATATCTTTAAAAAAAATTTTGATGATATATAATAGTTGTACATATTTTGAGGGTATATGTGATATTTTGATACCTGTATACCATGCATAATGATCGAATCAGAGTGATTAGGATAGCCATCACTTCAAACATTTATCTTTTCTTTGTGTTGGGAACAATACAATTCTTTTCTAGCTATTTTGAAATACACAATACATTCTTATTAACAATCAATTCCCCACCATAATATCTAGTACTAAATGTGTTTCCTTCTATCTAATTGTGAGTTTTGTTGTTGTTTTATTTTGTTTTTGTAGAGACAGGGTCTCACTATAGTTGCTCAGGCTGGTCTTGAGCTCCAGGCCTCAAGTGGTCCTCCCATGTCGACCTCCCAAAGTGTTGAGATTACAGACATGAGCCACCATGCCTGGCCCTACCTGTATTTTTGTACATCGTAACCAACTTCTCAGCACTGCCCCACTAATTTTTCACCCTTTGGTAACCACCATTCTATTCTCTATCTCCATGAGATCCACTTTTCTTTTTTTTCTTTTTTAGCTCTCCTTGATGAGTGAGAACATGTGATATTTGTCTTTCTCTTCCTGGCTTATTTCACTTAACACAATGACTCCACTTCCATTCATATTGCTGCAAATGGTGGGCTTTATTCTTTTAATGGTTGAATAATATTCCATTGTGTATATGTACCACATTTTCTTTATCTATTCATCTGTTGATGGACATTTAGCTTGACTCGATATCTTGTCTATTCCGAATAGTGCTGTAATAAATATAGGAGGGCAGATATATCTTTGATATACTGATGTTCTGCCTTTTTAATCTGTAAACAGCAGTGAGATTACTGGGTCAACGGCAATGCTATTTTTGGTTTTTTCAGGAAACTCCAAACAATTTTCCATAATGGCCATATTAATTTACATTTCTACCAACAGTGTATAAGGGTTCACCTTGAAAGGGTCCCAACATGGCCAAATAGGAACAGCTCCAGTCTACAGCTCCCAGCGTGAGCCACGCAGAAGAGGGCGGCGGTTTTCTGCATTTCCAACTGAGGTACCGGGTTCATCTCACTGGGGCTTGTCTAACAGTGGGTGCAGCCCATAGACTGTGAGCCGAAGCAGGATGAGGCATGGCTTCACCCAGGAAGTGCAAGGGGTCGGGGAATTCCCTTTCCTAGCCAAGGGAAGCCGTGACAGACAGCACCTGGAAAATCGAGTCTCTGCCACCTTAATACTGTGCTTTTCCAGTGGTCTTAGCAAATGGCACACCAGGAGATTATATCATGTGCCTGGCTCAGAGGGTCCCACGCCCAGGGAGCCTTGCTCACTGCTAGCACAGCAGTCTAATATTGAACTGCAAGGCCGCCAGGAGGCTGGGGGAGTGGCGCCCGCCATTGCTGAGGCTTGAGTAGGTAAACAAAGGGGCTGGGAAGCTCCAACTGGGTAGAGCCCACCTCAGCTCAAGGAGGCCTGCCTTCCTCTCTAGACTCCACCTCTGGGGGCAGGGCATAGCTGAACAAAAGGCAGCAGAAACTTCTGCAGACTTAAACGTCCCTGTCTGACAACTTTGAAGAGAGTAGTGATTCTCGCAGCAGGGAGTTTGAGATCTGATAACAGACAGACTGCTTCCTCAAGTGGGTCCCTGACCCACAAGGAGCCTAACAGGCAGAAATCTCCCAGTAGGGACTGACTGACACCTCATACGGCTGCATGCCCTTCTGAGATGAAGCTTCCAAGGGAGTGATCATTTGGAACATTTGGAACAGCAACATTTGCGGTTCGGCAATATCTATGGTTCTTCAGCCTCTGCTGGTGATACCCAGGCAAATAGGGTCTGGAGTGGAAATCCAGCAAACTCCAACAGACCTGCGACTGAGGGTCCTGACTGTTAGAAGGAAAACTAAGAAACAGAAAGGACATCCACACAAAAATCCCATCTGTACATCACCATCATCAAAGACCAAAAGTAGATAAAACCACAAAGATGGGGAGAAAACAGAGCAGAAAAGATGAAAATTCTAAAAATCAGAGTGCCTCTTCTCCTCCAAACGAATGCAGCTTCTCCCCAGCAATGGAACAAAGCTGGATGGAGAATGACTTTTACAAGTTGAGAGAAGAAGGCTTTAGATGATCAGTAATAACAAACTTATCTGAGCTAAAGGAGGATGTTTGAACCCATCGCAAAGAAGCTAAAAACCTTGAAAAACAATTGGAAGAATGGCTAACTAGAATAAACAGCGTAGAGAAGATCTTAAATGACCTGATGGAGCTGAAAACCATGGCACGAGAATGACGTGACACATGCACAAGCATCAGTGGGCAATTCGATCAAGTGGAAGAAAGGGTATCAGTGATTGAATATCAAATGAATGAACTGAAGTGAGAAGAGAAGTTTAGAGAAAAAAAAATAAAAAGAAGTGAACAAAACCTCCAAGAAATATGGGACTATGTGAAAAGACCAAATCTACATCTAATTGGTGTACCTGAACGTGACGGGGAGAGTGGAACCAAGTAGGAATACACTCTTGAGGATATTATCTAGGAGAACTTCCCCAACCTAGCAAGGCAGGCTAATATTCAAATTCAAGAAAGACAGAGAATGCCACAAAGATACTCCTTGAGAGAGACCCATCTCACATACAGAGACATACATAGGCTCAAAATAAAGGGATGGAGAAAGATCTACCAAGCAAATGGAGAACAAAAAAAAAGCAGGGGGGTGCAATACTAGTCTCTGATAAAACAGACTTTAAACCATGAAAGAGACAAAGAAGGCCATTACATAATGGTAAAGGGATCAATTCAACAGGAAGAGCTAATTCTCCTAAATATATATGCACCCAATACAGGAGCACCCAGATTCATAAAGCAAGTCCTTAGAGACTTACAAAGAGACTTAGACTCCCATACAATAATAAAGGGAGACTTCAACACCCCACTGTCAACATTAGACAGATCAACGAGACAGAAAGTTAACAAGGATATCCAGGAATTGAACTCATCTCTGCAGCAAGCAGACCTAATAGACATCTACAGGACTCTCCACCCCAAATCAACAGAATATACATTCTTCTCAGCACCACATCACACTTATTCCAAAATTGACCACATAATTGGAAGTAAAGCACTCCTCAGCAAATGTCAAAGAACAGAAATTATAACAAACTGTCTCTCAGACCACAGTGCAATCAAACTAGAACTCAGGACTAAGAAACTCAATCAAAACCGCTCAACTACATGGAAACTGAATAACCTGCTCCTGAATGACTACTGGGTACATAATAAAATGAAGGCAGAAATAAAGATGTTCTCTGAAACCAATGAGAACAAAGATACAACATACCAGAATCTCTGGGACACATTTAAAGCAGTGTGTAGAGGGAAATTTATAGCACTACATGTCCACAAGAGAAAGCAGGAAAGATCTAAAATTGACACTCTAACATCACAATTAAAAGAACTAGAGAAGCAAGAGCAAACACATTCAAAAGCTAGCAGAAGGCAAGAAATAACTAAGATCAGAGCAGAACTGAAGGAGATAGAGACACAAAAAACCCTCCAAAAAATCAATGACTCCAGGAGTTGGTTTTTTGAAAAGATCAACAAAATTGATAGACCGCTAGCAAGACTAATAAAGAAGAAAAGAGAGAAGAATCAAAGAGATGCAATAAAAAATGATAAAGGGGATATCACCACGGACCCCACAGAAATACAAACTACCATCAGAGAATACTATAAACACCTCTACGCAAATCAACTAGAAAATCTAGAAGAAATGGATAATTTTCTGGACACTTAAACTCTCCTAAGACTAAACCAGGAAGAAGTTGAATCCCTGAATAGACCAATAGTAGGCTCTGAAATTGAGGCAATAATTAATAGTCTACCAACCAAAAAAAGTCCAGGACCAGATGGATTCACAGCTGAATTCTACCAGAGGTACAAGGAGGAGCTGGTACCATTCCTTCTGAAACTATTCCAATCAATAGAAAAAGAGGGAATCCTCCCTAACTCATTTTATGAGGCCAACATCATCCTGATACCAAAGCCTGGCAGAGACACAACAAAAAAAGAGAATTTTAGACCAATATCCCTGATGAACATCGATGCAAAAGTCCTCAATAAAATACTGGCAAACCGGATCCAGCAGCACATCAAAAAGCTTATCCACCATGATCAAGTAGCCTTCATCCTTGGGATGCAAGGCTGGTTCAACATTTGCAAGTCAATAAACATAATCCAGCATATAAACAGAACCAAAGACAAAAACCACATGATTATCTCAATAGATGCAGAAAAGGCCTTTGACAAAATTCAACAGCCCTTCATGCTAAAAACGCTCAATAAATTCGGTATTGATGGAATGTATCTCAAAATAATAAGAGCTATTTATGACAAATCCACAGCCAATATCATACTGAATGGGCAAAAACTGGAAAAATTCCCTTTGAAAACTGGCACAAGACAGGGATGCCCTCTCTCACCACTCCTATTCAACATAGTGTTGGAAGTTCTGGCTAGGACAATCAGGCAAGAGAAAGAAATCAAGTGTATCCAGTTAGGAAAAGAAGAAGTCAAATTGTCCCTGTTTGCAGATGACATGATTGTATATTTAGAAAACCCCATTGTCTCAGCTCAAAATCTCCTTAAGCTGATAAGCAACTTCAGCAAAGTCTCAGTGTACAAACTTAATGTGCAAAAATCAGAATCATTCTTTTTTTTTTTTTTTTTTTTTTTTGAGACGGAGTCTCGCTCTGTCGCCTGGGCTGGAGTGCAGTGGCCGGATCTCAGCTCACTGCAAGCTCCGCCTCCGGGGTTTATGCCAT
Organism: Trachypithecus francoisi; assembly: GCF_009764315.1. Lineage (NCBI taxonomy): Eukaryota > Metazoa > Chordata > Mammalia > Primates > Cercopithecidae > Trachypithecus > Trachypithecus francoisi. Next base: position 8,274,201 of record NW_022681472.1, read on the forward strand.
TCTCCTGCCTCAGCCTCCCGAGTAGCTGGGACTACAGGCATCCGCCACCTCGCCCGGCTAGTTTTTTGTATTTTTTTAGTAGAGACGGGGTTTCACCATGTTAGCCAGGATGGTCTCGATCTCCTGACCTCGTGATCCGCCCGTCTCGGCCTCCCAAAGTGCTGGGATTACAGGCTTGAGCCACCGCGCCCGGCCAGAATCATTCTTATACACCAGTAACAGTCAAACAGAGAGCCAAATCATGAATGAACTTCCATTCACAATTGCTTCAAAGAGAATAAAATACCTAGGAATCCAACTTACAAGGGATGTAAAGGACCTCTTCAAGGAGAACTACAAACCACTGCTCAGTGAAATCAAAGAGGACACAAACAAATGGAAGAACATACCATGCTCATGGATAGGAAGAATCAATATCGTGAAAATGGCCATACTGCCCAAGGTAATTTATAGATTCAATGCCATCCCCATCAAGCTACCAATGAGTTTTTTCACAGAATTGGAAAAAACTGCTTTAAAATTCATATGGAATGAAAAAAGAGCCCGCATTTCCAAGACAATCCTAAGTCAAAAGAACAAAGCTGGAGGCATCACGATACCTGACTTCAAACTATAGTACAAGGCTACAGTAACCAAAAAAGCATGGTACTGGTACCAAAACAGAGATATAGACCAATGGAACAGAACAGAGTCCTCAGAAATAATACCACACATCTACAGCCATCTGATCTTTGACAAACCTGACAAAAGCAAGAAATGGGGAAAGGATTCCCTATTTAATAAATGGTGCTGGGAAAATTGGCTAGCCATAAGTAGAAAGCTGAAACTGGATCCTTTCCTTACTCCTTATACGAAAATTAATTCAAGATGGATTAGAGACTTAAATGTTAGACCTAATACCATAAAAACCCTAGAAGAAATCCTAGGTAATACCATTCAGGACATAGGCATGTGGAAGGACTTCATGTCTAAAACACCAAAAGCAACGGCAACAAAAGCCAAAATTGATAAATGGGATCTAATTAAACTAAAGAGCTTCTGCACAGCAAAACTACCATCAGAGTGAACAGGCAACCTACAGAATGGGAGAAATTTTTGCAATCTACTCGTCAGACAAAGGGCTAATAACCAGAACCTACAAAGAACTCAAACAAATATACAAGAAAAAAACAAACAACCCCATCAAAAAGTGGGCAAAGGATATGAACAGACATTTCTCAAAAGAAGGCATTCACACAGCCAACAGACACATGAAAGAAATGCTCATCATCACTGGCCTTCAGAGAAATGCAAATCAAAACCACAATGAGATACCATCTCACACCATTTAGAATGGCAATCATTAAAAAGACAGGAAACAACAGGTGCTGGAGAGGATGTGGAGAAATAGGAACACTTTTACACTGTTGGTGGGATTGTAAACTAGTACAACCATTATGGAAAACAGTATGGTGATTCCTCAAGGATCTAGAACTAGATGTACCATATGACCCAGCCATCCCATTACTGGGTATATACCCAAAGGATTATAAATCATGCTGCTATAAAAACACATGCACACGTATGTTTATTGCAGCACTATTCACAATAGCAAATACTTGGAATCAACCCAAATATCCATCAGTGACAGACTGGATTAAGAAAATGTGGCACATATACACCATGGAATACTATGCAGCCATAAAAAAGGATGAGTTTGTGTCCTTTGTAGGGACATGGATGCAGCTGGAAACCATCTTTCTCAGCAAACTATCACAAGAACAGAAAGCCAAACACTGCATGTTCTCACTCATAAGTGAGAACTGAACAATGAGATCACCTGGACTCAGGAAGGGGAACATCACACACCGGGGCCTATCACGGGGCGGGGGGGAAGGGATTGCATTGGGAGTTATACCTGATGTAAATGATGAGTTGATGGGTGCTGACGAGTTGATGGATGCAGCACACCAACATGGCACAGGTATACATATGTAACAAACCTGCACGTTATGCACATGTACCCTCGAACTTAAGGTATAATAAAAAAAAAAGAAAAGAAACTCCTTGAGAAAAGCAACTCCAAGACACATAGTTGTCAGATTCACCAAAGTTGAAGTGAAGGAAAAAATGTTAAGGGAAGCCAGAGAGAAATGTCGGCTTACCCACAAAGGGAGGCACATCAGACTAACAGCGGATCTCTCAGCAGAAACTCTCCAAGCCAGAAGAGAGTGGGGGCCAATATTCAACATTATTAAGAAAAGAATTTTCAACCCAGAATTTCAAATCCAGTCAAACTAAGCTTTATAATGAAAGAGAAGCAACATCTACAGCCATCTGATCTTTGACAAACCTGACAAAAGCATCTCTCCTTTAGAGACAAGCAAATGCTGAGAGGTTTTGTCACCACTAGGCCTGCCTTACAAGAGCTCCTGAAGGAAGCACTAAACATGGAAAGGAACAACTGGTATCAGCCACTTTAAAATGTGCCAAATCATAAAGAACATCAACGTTAGGAAGAAACTGCATTAACTAGTGAGCAAAATAACCAGCTAATATCAAAATGACAGGATCAAATTCACATATAACAATATTAACCCTAAGTGTACATGGGTTAAATGCTCCAATTAAAAGACACAGAATGGCAAATTGGATGAAGAGTCAAGACCCGTCAGTGTGCTACATTCAGGAGACCCATCTCACATGCAGAGACACATAGGCTCAAAATAAAGGGATGGAGGAAGAGCTACCAAGCAAATGGAAAACAAAAAAAAAGCAGGGGTTGCAATCCTAGTCTCTGATAAAACAGACTTTAAACCAACACAGCTCAGAAGAGACAAAGAAGGCCATTACATAATGGTAAAGGGATCAATTTGACAAGAAGAACTAACTATCCTAAGTATATGTGCACCCAATACAAGAGCACCCAGATTCATAAAGCAAGTCCTTAGAAACCTACAAAGGGACTTAGACTCCCACATAATAATAATGGGAGACTTTAACACTCCACTGTCAACATTAGACAGATCCACAAAACGGAAAGTTAACAAGGTTTCCAGGAATTGAAGTCAGTGCTGCAGCAAGTGAACGTAATAGACAACTACAGAACTCTCCACCCCAAATCAACAGAATATACATTCTTCTCAGCACCACATCACACTTATTCCAAAACTGACACATAGTTGGAAGTAAAGCACTCCTCAGCAAATGTACAAGAACAGAAATTATAACAAACTGTCTCTCAGACCAAAGAAACTCAATCAAAACTGCTCAACTACATGGAAACTGAACAACCTGCTCCTGAATGACCACTGGGTACATAACGAAATGAAGGCAGAAATAAAGATGTTCTTTGAAAACAATAAGAAAAAGACACAACATACCAGAATCTCTGGGACACATTTAAAGCAGTGTGTAGATGGCAATTTATAGCACTAAATGCCCACAAGAGAAAGCAGGAAAGATCTAAAATTTACACCCCAACATCACAATTAAAAGAACTAGAGAAGCAAGAGCAAACACATTAAAAGCTAGCAGAAGGCAAGAAATAACTAAGATCAGAGCAGAACTGAAGGAGATATAGACACAAAAAACCCTTCAAAAAATCAATAAATCCAGGAGCTGATTTTTGAAAAAATCAACATAATTGGTAGACTGTTAGCAAGACTAATAAAGAAGAAAAGAGAGAAGAATGAAATAGATACAATAAAAAATCATAAAGGGGATATCACCACTAATCCCAGAGATACAAACTACCATCAGAGTTACTATAAACTCCTTTACACAAATAAACAAGAAAATCTAGAAGAAATGGATAAATTCCTGGACACATACACCCTCCCAAGACTAAACCAGGAAGAAGTTGAATCCCTGAATAGACCAATAGCAGGCTCTGAAATTGAGGCAATTATTAATAGCCTACCAACCAAAAAAAGTCCAGGACCAAACGGATTCACAGTCGAATTGTACCAGAGGTACAAAGAGGAGCTGGTACCATTCCTTCTGAAACTATTCCAATCAATAGAAAAAGAGAGAATCCTCCCTAATTCATTTTATGAGGCCAACATCATCCTGATACCAAAGCCTGGCAGAGACACAACAAAAAAAGAGAATTTTAGACCAATATCCCTGATGAACATTGATGCAAAATTCCTCAATAAAATACTGGCAAACTGAATCCAGCAGCACATCAAAAAGCTTATCCGCCACAATCAAGTGGGGTTCATCCCTGGGATGCAAGGCTGGTTCAACGTGCGCAAATCAATACATCACAGAACCAAAGACAAAACAGTAATCCATCACATAAACAGAACCAAAGACAAAAACCACATGATTATCTCAATAGATGCAGAAAAGGCCTTTGACAAAATTTAACAGGCCTTCATGCTAAAAACTTTCAATAAGTTAGGTATTAATGGGACGTATCTCAAAATAATAAGAGCTATTTATGACAAACCCACAGCCAGTGTCATACTGAATGGGCAAAAACTGGAAGCATTCCCTTTGAAAACTGGCACAAGACAGGGATGCCCTCTCTCACCACTCCTATTCAACATAGTGTTGGAAGTTCTGGCCAGGGAATTCAGGCAGAAGAAAGAAATACAGGATATTCTATTAGGAAAAGAGGAAGTCAAATTGTCCCTGTTTGCAGATGACATGATGGTATATTTAGAAAACCCCATTATCTCAGCCCAAAATCTTCTTAAGCTGATAAGCAACTTCAGCAAAGTCTCAGGATACAAAATCAATGTGCAAAAATCACAAGCATGTCTATGCATCAGTAACAGGTGAACAGAGAGCCAAATCATGAGTGAACTCCCATTCACAACTGCTTCAAAGAGAATAAAGTACCTAGGAATTCAACTTACAAGGGATGTGAAGGACCTTTTCAAGGAGAATTACAAACCACTGCACAACAAAATAAAATAAGACACAAACAAATGGAAGAACATTCCATGCTCATGTGTAGGAAGAATCAACACCGTGAAAATGGCCATACTGCCCAAGGTAATTTATAGACTCCATGCAATCCCCATCAATCTACCAATGACTTTCTTCACAGAAATGGAAAAAACTGCTTTAAAGTTCATATGGAACCAAAAAAAGAGCCCGCATTGCCAAGACAATCCTAAACCAAAAGAACAAAGCTGGAGGCATCATGCTACCTGAATTCAAACTATACTACAAGGTTACAGTAACCAAAACAGCATGGTACAGGTACCAAGACAGAGATATAGACCAATGGAACAGAACTGAGCCCTCAGAAATAATACCACACATCTACAACCATCTGATCTTTGACAAACCTGACAAAAACAAAAAATGGGGAAAGGGTTCCTTATTTAATAAATGATGCTGGGAAAACTGGCTAGCCATATGTAGAAAGCTGAAACTGGATCCCTTCCTTACACTTTATACAAAAATTAATTCAAGATGGATTAAAGACTTAAATGTCAGACTTAAAACCATAAAAACCCTAGAAGAAAACCTAGGCAATACCATTCAGGACATAGGCACGGGCAAGGACTTCATGTCTAAAACACCAAAAGCAATGGCAACAAAAGCCAAAATTGAGAAATGGGATCTAATTAAAAGTAAAGAGCTTCTGCACAGCAAAAGAAACTACCATTAGAGTGAACAGGCAACCTACAGAATGGGAGAAAATTTTTGCAATATACCCACCTGACAAAGAGCTAATATCCAGAATCTGCTAATATCCAGAACTTAAACAAATTTACAAGAAAAAATCAAACAACCCTATCAAAAAATGGATGAAGGATATGAACAAACACTTATCAAAAGAGGACATTATGCAGCCAATAGACACATGAAAAAATGCACATCATCACTGACTATCAGAGAAATGCAAATCAAAACCACAATGAGATACCATCTCATACCAGTTAGAATGGTGATCACTAAAAAGTCAGGAAAGAACAGGTGCTGGAGAGGATGTGGAGAAATAGGAACACTTTTACGCTGTTGGTAGGAGTGTAAAGTAGTTCAACCATTGTGGAAGACAGTGTGGTGATTCCTCAAGGATCTACAACTAGAAAAACCATTTGATCCAGCCATCCCATTACTGGGTATATACCCAAAGGATTATAAATCATGCTATTATAAAGACACATGCACACATATGTTTATTGCAGCACTATTCACAATAGCAAAGACTTGGAACCAACCCAAATCTGCATGAATGCTAGACTGGATTAAGAAAATGTGGCACACATACACCATGGAATACTATGCAGGCATGAAAAATGATGAGTTCATGTCCTTTGTAGGGACATGGATGAAGCTGGAAACCACCATTCTGAGCAAACTATCACAAGGATAGAAAACCAAACACCGCATGTTCTCACTCATAGGCGGGAACTGAACACTGAGAACCCTTGGACACAGGATGGGGAACATCACACACCAGGGCCTGTTATAGGGTGGGGGGAGGGGGAAGGGATAGCATTAGGAGATATACCTAATGTAAATGACAAGTTAATGGGTGCAGCACACCAACATGGCACATGTATACATATGTAACAAACCTGCATGTTGTGCACATGTAACCTAGAACTTAAAGTATAATAATAAAAAGAGTTCAACTTTTTACGCATCCTCACCAACATGTGTTATGTTTGTATTTCTAATAGTAGCCATTCTAACTGAAGTGAGATAATATCTTATTGTGGTTTTGATTTGCATTTCCCTGATGATTCATGCTGTTGAATATTATTTTTTACATACTTGGCCATTTGTACATCTTCTTTTGAGAAATGTGTATTCAAGTCTTTCACCCATTTTGAAATTTGATTATTATTATTATTTTGCTATTGATTTTTGAGTTCCTTTTATACTCTGGTTCTTAATCCCTGGTTAGATTAATCACTGGCAATTTTTTTCTCCCATTCTTAAATTGTCTCTTCACTTTGTTTGCTTCTTTGTTTGTTTGTTTGTTTGTTTGAGACAAGTTCTCACGCTATTGCCCAGGCTGGGGTGCAGTGATGCAATCACAGGTCACTGAAGCCTCAATCTCCCCAGACTCAACTGATCCTTCCACCACAGCCTCCTGAGTAGCTGAGACTACAGGCTTGCACCACCATGACTGGCTACTTTTTGGAGAGACGAGGTTTTACCATGTTGCTCAGTCTGGTCTCGAATCCTGGGCTCAAGCAATCCACATGCCTCAGCCTCCTAAAGTGTTGGGATTACAGGTGAGCCACTGCAGCTCATCTTCTTAATTTTGTTGATTGTTTCTTTTGCTATGCAGAAGATTTTTAACTTAATATAATTCTGTTTGTCTATTTTTGCTATTGTTGCTTGTGCTTTTGAAGTCTTATCCATAAAATCTTTGCACAGACCAGTGTCCTGAAGCATTTCCCCTATGTTTACTTGTAGTTTCATTATTTCAGGTCTCACATTTAAGTTTTTTATTCATTTTGACTTGATTTTTGTATATGGTGAAAGATGGGGCCTAGTTTTATTCTTCGGCATATGGATATCCAGTTTCTCCAACACCATTTATTAAAGAGACCATCATTTCCCCATTCTGTTTTCTTGGTACCTTTGTGGAAAATTAGTTGGCTATAAGTGTTTAAATTTATTCCTGGGTTTTCTATTCTGTCCCATTGGTTTATGTGTTTGTTTTTATGCCAGTACCATGCTGTTTTTGTTACAATAGGTTTATAGCATAATATGAGCTCAGGTTGTATGATGCCTCCAGCTTTGTTCTTTTTGCTTAAGATTGTTTTAACTATTTGGTGTCTTTTGTGATTTCACACAAACTGTAGGATTTTTTGTTGTTGTTATTTCTGTGAAGAATGTCATTGGTATTTTTACAGGGGTTGTACTGAATCTGCAGATTGCTTTTTGGTATATAGATATTTTAACAATATTATTTCTTCCAATCCATGAGCTGGAATATCTTTTTGTTTTTTGGTTCCCTCTTTAATTTATTTCATCAGTGTTTTATCATTTTCCTTGTAGAAATTGCAAATAAAAAGATATGTTGACTTTAATTTTTGAAACAGTTTGAGTAGAATTAGTTAGTTTTAGCTCTCCTTTAAATATATGGCAGAATTCAGCAGAGAATCCATTAGGTCCTGTGCTTTTCTTTGATGGGAGACTTTTTATTACTGTATCAATTTTGTTATTCATTATTAGACTCTTCAGGTTTTCTGTTTCTCTATGGTTTAATCTTGGTAGGTTGTATGTGTCCAGAAATTTATCTATTTCTTCTGGGTTTTCCAATTTATTGGTATATAGTTGTTCACAGTAGTCAACATGTCTTCTTATTTGCAAATATTTCAGTATAGATCTATAAAATATAACTCTAAAAATATAATCACAATAATATAATAAATAATATTTTAGGTTAATTCTAATTCTTTACCATCTAAGATACAGCCAGTATTCAAATTTTTCCAATGGTCTCATAATTTATTTTTAGTTTGTTTACGTAGGATCTCAATAAAGTACATACATTGCAATTGGTTGATATGCCACTGAAACATCTTTTAATTTATAGATTCCTCTTTATCTTTTCCCTTGTAATGTATTTGTTGACAAAGTGAATTCACTTCTTTTGGCCTGATTTTGATGATTGACTTACAATAATGTTACTTGGTAGGTTCCTTCACTTCCTTTTTTAATGTGAGTCAGCATTTAAATCTGGAGATTGAGCAGATTTAGTAAGAATACTTCATGCTGGGGTATACTTCCATTGGGAGGCACATACGCCTAGTCATTTCTTTTTTGTGGTTAGTGGCCCTTGATAAATATTGCTTAGTTTTATTAATTAATCAAAGCAGACTCTTCACTAGAGGTATTGATATGATTTTGCTGTGTCCCCACCCAAATCTCACCTTGAATTGTAATAATCCCCATGTGTCAAGGTCAGGGCCAGGTGGAGATAATTGAATCATGGGGGCAGTTTCCCCCATACTATTCTTGTGGTAGTGAATAAGTCTCACAAGATCTGATGGTATTATAAATGGGAGTTCCTGTACACAAGCTCTCTTGCCTGCCACCATGTAAGACGTGCCTTTGCTTCTTCTTTGTCTTTTGCAATGATTGTGAGGCCTCCCTAGTCATGTGGAACTGTGAGTCCATTAAACTTCTTTCCTTTATAAATTACCCAGTCTTAGGCATGGATTTATTAGCAGTGTGGGAACAGACTAACACAGGTAGACTATGGCCTTTCAAGACAAAGAAAGATGTAGCTCTGAGGCAGAGGTGAAGGAATTTCAGCTCCCTCTTCGTTAAAACCTTTATTGTCTTTCCTGGAGAATCTCTTTCCCATGCTGTCTCCTGAGATGTCTGCCACATGACCTGAGGGAGCTTCAGTCTCTCTGGTTAATTAAGAATGACTCTTCTCTTTTTTAGATTTAATATTTGAATCCAAGAAAACAAATGATAGAAATATAACATTATTTGTAATCATATACTTAATATTTACATACACATTTATATATGTATGTAAATATTACTTATTTACATATTTATAATTTTATACATTAGCTCTATTGTAACCTTCCAGAATACATTCAATAATGTTTTGACTCAGTAAATGGCACATGTGGTATAAAACTAAAACTGGCTGATATAGTATTCTCTCAGCCACCAAATGTTTCTGTCCAGGAGCAAACATTGTCCAAGATTTTTGTATTCTTTGAGACATAGTCTTTGCATAAACAAGAACTTATGACTATAGTTATTCACTATATATATAAAAATAGTGTGGAAGGGTATGCTTGTATAATTTATTATCTTCAATTAGCAATTATTACTGTATTTTATACTGCTGAAATTTTCCTTTGCATATGTAGTTACAGTTATATATTTTTTAAATATCAACTTTTATTTTAGATTTGAGGGTACATGTGCAGGTTTGTTACATGGGTGTATTGATTGATGCTGAGGTTTGGGGTATGCTCAGCACCCAATAGGTAGTTTTTTAACCCTTGCCCCTCCTATCCCCCACTCTAGTAGTCCCCAATGTCTATTGTTCCTATCTTTATGTTTATGTGTGCTCAGTGCTAAGCAGTTCTCACTTATAAGTGAGAACATGTTATATTTGGTTTTAAGTTCCTGTGTTAATTTGCTTAGGATAATGGCCTTCAGTTACATCCATGTTGCTGCAATGGTCATGATTTCATTCTTTTTTTATGGCTGCATAGTATTCTATGGTGTACATATACCACATTTTCTTTAACCAGTTGACCATCGGTGAGCACTTGGATTGATTCTGTGTCTTTGCTATTGTGACTAGAGCTACAATAAACATATGAGTGCGTGTGTCTTTTTGGTAGAAAGGTTTATTTTCCTTTGGGTATATACCCAGTAATGGGATTGCTGGGTCAAATTGTAGTTCTGTTTTTAGTTTTTTGAGAAATCTCTAAACTACTTTCCAGTGGCTGGACTAATTTACATTCCCACAAACATGTATACGTGTTCCTTTTTGTCTGTAGCATCACCAGCATCTGTTCTGTTTTGACTTTTTAATAATAGCCATTCTGACTATTCTTAGATATGAGATAGTATCTCTTTAGAATTTGGATTTACATTTCTCTGATTATTGATTTTTATTATTAATTTTTTAACATTAAAGCTGCTTCAGTTTTCTTATAAAATAATACTTGATCACTGTAAAAATTCAAATAGTATAGAAAAGTGTGAAGAAAAACTGAAAACCACATGTATTTATATTAATACTACCTAGATACATTTTGTGAATAGAATTACATAGATAAACTAATGCAAGAATTAATGAAGATATGGTAATAGAGATACAATAGAAGTTCTAAATAAATAACATGTTAGACAGGTTTATGAAATTCTTCAACTATGGTATCTGACATGAGTGATGCTGAACAAGATAGATGTTACAGACTAGATGTTAAAAGAAGATTAATTGGCCGGGTGTGGTGGCTCACACCTGTAATCCCAGCACTTTGGGGGGCCGAGGTGGGTGGATCACCTGAGGTCAGGAGTTTGAGATCAGCCTGGCCAACATGACAAAACCCCGTCTCTACTAAAAATACAAATATTAGCCAGGCGAGGTGGCATATGCCTGTAATCTCAGCTACTCAGGAAGCTAAAGCAGGAGTATCGCTTGAACCCGGGAGGCAGACTTTGTGGTAAGCCAAGATTGCACCACTGCACTCCAGCCTGGGTGACAGAGTGAGACTCTGTCTCAAAAAAGGATTAATTAACCTGTATAAGAAAGAGCCTAGGGAAAATGTAAAATGAGAAAATGTCTTAGACCAGAAAAACTGTCGAATTAGATGAACCAAATAGACATAAGCATATAACATGAACAGCCAGAAGAAAGCTTTCAGGAACCAGAGGAAGATAACTGACGTGCTATTGAAGGACTCATTCAAGAGTAAAGATGATACTACTCTGAACAAGAAGTTTCCAAGTGTCTATACATCATGCTGTGAAAAATCTGATCATAACTTTAATTTTAAAATCTTGTACCATTTTACACACCTTAAAAGTTATCTAGCTTATCTTTAGTTGAGTATTTTCTTTTGGAGAGATTCCCTATTTTAAAAAATTGTTTAGAATTTATGAGCGTATATTACACTTTTTAAAAGTTATAGCTTCTGAAACACCCAAAGAAAAGCAGGTGCTTTTCTTCTTAAGCAGTATAGTAAATGATTAGCTGTGATATGTTTAAAAACCTCTCTGCTTATAGTTTCGTGTGCTCATGAAACACTTGTCCTCATTTTATAAACACTGAGGGTTTATCTTTGGCAAGATACCATGCAGAGTATTAGAGATAGTGGAGTGATAGATTCAGTTCTTCAGTCAGGAAAGCCTAGAAAGTGTTTGTAGACTGCCCATCTGGCTCTATATCCTCAGAGGAGGCTTTGGATGGACATGTGCTCATCCTCAGACATATGCTTCCTCATCTTGGGCCAGTGAGGAGCAGCAGCCATGATCTAGACGATGGCCACAGCAGGCAGCTTCAGACTTGGTCCTTGGCGACCCTCGGTTACATCAGCAAGGGGTATATTTTCAAACCTTAACCCCCAATTTCCACTTTTAGATAGCAATTATCTTTTGAAGGTATCATTAAAAAATCACACTAAACTTTTATTATGAGAGAAAGTCTTCCAAGATTTGGTTTTGTTTTCTTTAACAATTGCAATCACCAGAGTTTGAAGAATTCCTTGAGACCAAGCTCTGTCTTAATCCGGTTAGTGTTGCTATTACAGAATACCTGAGTCTGAGTTTATAAAGAAATGAGGCTTATTTGTCTCATGACTCTCTTGGTTGGAAGAATACCTCTTGGTGTTTACACCTTTGTGTAATCACCCCCTTCTAGGTATGGGAGGAACCTAGTGACTTGCTTCTACTAATAAAATATGATGGAAAGTACTGGAACATTTACACAAAGTAGATGGAATATTCATTCCAAAATTAGTTTGCAGAAACTTTTAACTATTGTCTTGCTGGGAGTCTCGCTATCATCTTCTCCACTTGCACACTTCGTTGAAGCAAGCTTCTATGTGGGAGAAACATGCATGGCAAGGAACTGAAAGCAGCCTCTTGTCTACAACCAGTGAGAACAGATGCCCTTATGGAACTGAATCCTTCAAACAACGATGTGAGTTTTCAAGTGAATCCTTTTTCAGTTGAGCCATCAGGTAAGATCACAGACTCTAAACTCACAGTTTGATTGCAGCCAGACCCAGCTAAGTTATGCTCAAACCCTTGCCCCAAAGAAACTGTGAGAAAATAAATATATGTTGGTTTAGGCTGCTGAGTTTTGTGGTAATTTTATATGCAGCAATAGATAATTAATACAGGACTGAAGAGCTTCATCCATATTCATTTGGACCTTGCTATGGTCTGAAAATGGTTTGTTTCCACCAAAACTCATGCTGAGGCTTGGTTCTCCAATGTGGTGGTGTTGTGAGGTAGTGTCTTTAAGAGGTGATTAAGTCATAAAGGTGTATTAATCTCTTCTCAGGAAACTGGGTTAGTTCTTGAGAGAATAGTTTACTCCCTGTGACAGCAAGTTGTCATTAGGCGAGATTGTGTCCAGTGTCTGCTCTTTTCTGCACACGCACACTTCCTCTTCTCCTTCCCCACACTGTGACATGAGCAGATGTTGACATCATGCTTCCTGGATTTTCCAGCCACCAGAATCACGAGCCAAATAAACCTCTTTTCTTTATAAATTACCCAGCTTTGGGTATTCTGTGAGAGCAACACTAAATGGAATAAGACAGACCTTGTTCTCAGGAACTTCTCCAAACTCTGTGATTGCAAGTAGAAGCAGAGCCTGTAACTGTTAAAGAAAGCAGAACCAAAGCTTGGGAGACTTTAATCTCATAATAAACGTTCAGTGTAATTTTTAATGGTATTTTCAAAAGATAATTGCTGTCTAAAAGCAGAAATTAAGGGTTAAAGTTTGAAAATATGCCCTTTGCAGAGCAAATTCTTTGTCAGAGTTATTTGAGCTTAAAAAAAAATATGATAGAAATTTAACAACTGGATGTATAGCCTTAAGACACTGTCAATTGTTACTTAACTGAAACCTTTATTTCCCCTTCTAGCAATTCTCCATCAGTTAAATAAAATAAAGAAAAGAAGAAAGTTTAGAGAAATAGTTAACTGCTTTTAGAGTGGTTTGGGAAAACATTTATTTTCTGTAATGCCTCTACAGGACCTCTAATAAAGTTCTTAATCTTCTATGTTTGTTTCTTTTATCCAAGATGAATTTTTAACAATGAAATAATATATTCCCCTGTTGAATGTCCAAAAGAACAAACCTCAAAATGTATTTAATTGTTTATTTCTCTACTTCCCTATTTTTTCAATTTTTTCTTCTGTCTGATGAAGGGATTTGTACACCATCAATTTACTAAAGATATTTGATACTTTTACAATAGTGAAACCCAAATAAAAGAAGTCATACATGGTAGAAAGAAGAAAACTAATGTATATCCATTTATCTTAGATCAATTAGAATTAAATTTAGGTATACATTTTCTGATACCCAGGCAAACAGGTGACCATTGAATCACCTTGGCTTACTTGGAATTCCTTAAGAATAGGGAGCATGTTTTATTCATTGCTTTAACCCAGTATCTGATCCAGGGAGGCACATAGCTTGTATTTGCTGAACAAGGGAATGAGTGAATGAATACATAAATAAAATGCATCTCTGATTCCTCTTTCTAAGGCTGTCTCCAAGTTTTGACTTCTCCTAAGCTTTTAAAAATTCAGCAGATTGGATAACCAAACTCTAATTGCTAAGACATGAAAAATCAAAGGTGAATTGCAAGCTATCCAAAATTTAAAGAAATAAATTTCTACCATGGCATGGTGTTAGAACTCTTTAGTTGATGTCAAGGTTACTTTGGGAAGTAACATTTATCTTCATAATGTCACCAATTCAGTCACATATATTTTAGACTCAGCAAAACAGGAGGATGAGCCTCTGTTCAATGGGAAAGTACATTTAACTTGCTGCAATGATACAACTTTAAGATGGAGATATTTAAAATGATAAGGAATACCATTTACTAAGCTCCATCTATTTATGAGACACAGAAAAAAAGGCTTTTACTAATGGACTTATTTCACCCATACAGCAAACTTGAAAGTAGATATTATTATACCCATTTTAAAGATGAGGAAACTGAAGTCAAACAACTAGTAAGAACTTGAACTCAGGCCTATTTTAATGCAACATGCGTTTAGAGCCAAAACTAATGACACAGTTTCCTTGATTGAAAAATGTCATTGACCAAATAAAACTTGATGCACAGATTATAAAACAAACAACAAACAGACAAACAGAAACTAGTTTTTTGTAAGTACAGCTAAGACTGTCAAGCCTTAGTCTGGTTGCTGTCTCAGCCAGTTCCCTTGCTGTTTAGTTGGTCCTAGGGATGTGCCTATCATTTATTATTTGCATTAAGTAAACACTGTACTAAACTGGATTATGAATTCTAAAGAAAAGAAAGGAAAATGCTATTGACTCTGGGATTAATTGAATATCAGCATTTAGGGAAAAAAGAATCAAAATATTAAATGTAAAAACAAATAATGTTATTAATTCATAATAATATGCATTTAATCTTACAGTTAAGTAACTTCTCTCCTACAGAATCAGACAAATCAATGTCTAAACTTCCTTCAAATTTAAAATGTAAAGGTCCTTTTGCATCAATTTTGGCCACTGGCAGTTAAACACAGCATTGCTATGATGTACCGATTTTCATAACTTTTACTATTGGCCTCTTTGGCACTATTAAAATTGTCAATATAATTTCTAGGCATATTGCAGATCACAAGGGTTTTATCTATAGTATCTACTTTGTCAGACTCATAGTCTCACTTATAGAGTTAAGAGCATTAACTTTGGATTCATGAAAACTTGTATTTGAATCCAACATCTGCCATTATGTGAGTTTGAGCAACTTTCTTTTCAGTCATAATAGGTTACACTGGGCTTTGATATCAAATTACACTCACATTTCAGTGGCTCACACAGCAGGGCTTTATATTTTCCTCCAGCTGCATGTCCATTCCGTGTTCACCACAGTGGTTTTGCCCATTTTGGGGGTTAGCAAGGCTTCTCAGAGCAGCTGACACCCAAACCAAGACTGGAGGTGGAGTGGAGGATTGGGATGTGACGGGAGAAAAGCGTTTTAGGTAGAAAAACAATGTGAGCAAAAGTCTGGAAAGTTAGGGTTTGGAAACTGTGAAAACTAGTTTTGGAGGCTGTAAAGTGACAAAGACTCTTGATTTACCAAATATTTCTGTGACCTCAACAAATTTTCTTCAAACTCTCTGGATCTAGGTTTCCTCATCAAATGGAGAGAATAATAGCAACATTTTAATATCAAATGTCCAATGATTAATGAAGACAATGCATGTGAGAATTCCTAACTCATTGCTTGGAATATATTAAATGACAGTTTTGTGTATTTTGCTTGCCAGCATGTGAAATTGTGCAGTCTATCAAATATAAACATAATGAAAAATTCAGTGAGTATCTCTCAACACCAACACTCTTGGGTCTCAAAAGGAGGTTAAAAATGGGATCTAAATGCTTTGTGTTTCCACATAAACAGTTGTAATTCAAAATGTTTTTGCTTTCCTTAATTTCACATTTTGTTTTTTTCAACTAGGCAAACTTTTTCAGTATCTATATATGAACACTTCTCTGGGTCCTACAGTAATATCAAAGCAAGATACATTCTCTCAAGATCTGTAGATTTCAAAGCATCTACAGCCTAATGGGAGAGATAATCCAGACCATACTGAATTTGCTAGCTATCTATTTGCTAAGTGGTTTCATCTATACACAGCTGTCCGGAAATAAATTCAGAGTTTTTTTTAACTGTCATAATGAATGTCTATTTATAATCAATTGTTCTTGTCCAGTAAAGATAGTCAATAAAATAGATACATCCTAATTATTTTGTGTATTTCTCATTAATTGGTTTGCTGTGATAATTGAAATAAAATTTGATTGATTCAATGAAGATACTATGATGTCAATAAAACCTCAGTTAAAACAAATGGCTCATTTAATGATATCATATTCTTGGATTCACACAACCTTTCTATAAAATGAAAGTAGAGAGAGAAGACAGAATGGAAAACTTAAAATGTTGGGCATTTATATCATATAAAAGTTCTTTTAATTTCAGGATATCAGTTACAGTTGGCAGCTGCAATAAATTACAACATCTGATAAAGAATGATAATGAAGAGCTTTTCTCCCTTCTGTGTTCAGCTTTACAGAATAAGAAATGAATGGCTTTTCATTAAAATGTTTTTTTTTTTCTATATAATGCCCTTCTGTTACCGTGTTGGAGAGATTTTTTTATTCAACAGTAAATGGAAGAGCATGTGTTTTTGAAAGTACATTTTGGGCACCTTTGTGACTTACTAGACTTGGGATATGAATTAGTGAGGAGTTCTTTATGCTTCTTAATTTAATTGTGTGGTATCACCTATAGAGTGATGTTTTCCACTCAGCAATTTAAAATAGGAATGGGAGGCCAGTCATAGTGGCTCACGACGGTAATGCTAACACCTTGGGAGGCCCCGGGGCAGGATGATTGCTTTAGCCTAGGAGTTTGAAACCAGTCTGGGCAATATAGTGAGACCTTGCCTCTACAAAAAAAATGAAAAAAATTAGCCAGGAGTGGTGGCGTCCCTTTATTCCCAGCTACTTGGGAGGTTGAGGTGGGAGGATGGCTTGAGCCTGAGATGTCGAGCTGCAGTGAGCCATGATTATACCACTGCACTCCAGTCTGGGAGACAGACAAGACCTTGTCTCCAAAAATCTACATAAATTTTAAAAATTAAATAGGAATTGGAGGAATAATTTTCAATTTGAAGATAACCTACAAGAAACGAACTTTCATGTTTCGCCTCCTTTGCCCACAATTCTAAAATGCAGCACTACATAATGCAAAAGAGACCACTGGTGCTCACCCAATGGCCAGGTGCTCCTCTCCATTTTGCAGCCTTGGCACCAGGTGGAGTCATATCACTCATTCTTACCAGTGGAAAATGTCCATGGATGTCAAGAACAGTTATGCTTTCTTCTCTCTCTCCCTCTTTTTCTGTCAATCACATGTATAGAAATGAAGGTTTCTGAGTTTGGGAAAATGAAATATGGAGCTGCTTAGGACCCTTAGCCATTGCTTGGAGAAGAGCCACACAAGACATCCACTAGAACACCTGGTCTAAGGACATTTTCCCTGGAGAATGTGGAAACCATTCCTATAAACTTTATAAAATTAACCAGGAAATAAGGATGGGGAGAAATTAAAATAAACCTAGCTTGCAGCACATCAGCATTTGTTATGGGGTCAGCTGCTCTCTGACCCCTTCCTCACAGTTGTTTGGTGCCTATTGCCCCAGAATCACACACACCCTGTCACAAGATTATAGCTCCCTTAACTGCTCTAGTTGTTATCTAACAACTTTGAGCATGGTCAAGCGTTAAGTTTTCCACTTAAGATTGTTCCTTCAGGTCCTGCATACTGATGAAACTACAGACTCAGCCGATGTGAGGGAACCCACTGATGCCAGCTGGTCTCACAAGGAGCTGACTCACCAAAGAATGCAGTTTCCATAAGATGATGACTTCATCCCCCTGCCCCAACCAATCAAATACCCCAATTTCCCAGCACCTCTCCATCCATGACCCCCTTAAAAATCCCAGCCCAGAACTCCTTGGTTAGATGGATTTGAAGATCTCCTCCCATGTCCCCGCTTGACTACCCTGCGATTATTAAGCTCTTTCTCTGCTGCAAACCCTGCTGGTCTGTTCCTGTACAGCGGGCATTTCAACCTCTTGGTCCTGTAACAATGTGAGCTGGTGAGGAGCTCTGTAATAGCTTCACTGCCACAATCAAGTACTAACCATTCTTTCCCTATAGTGCAACGCAGGATCATTGGAGACATTTCAAATAGGATAAGAGTGCTTCCTGTAATATAGATGAGTTACATGTGGAATATCTCTATCTGATAACTAATTTCCATTAGATCTTGTAACCTTCTATGATCGTTAATTTTATGTGACAATTTGACTGGGCTATGGGCTGCTGAGATCCCTGGTTTAACATAATGCATGGATGTTTCTGTGAGCATGTTTCTGGAACAGATTAGCATTTGAATTTGTGGACTGAGTAAAGCAGATGGCCCTCCCCAGTGTTAGCAGACATCGTCCCATCCATGGAGGACCCCAGTGGAACAAAAGGCTAGAGGAAGGTTGAACTCTCTCTCTGCCTGACTGCTTGAGCTGAGATGGCATCACTCTTCTCCTGCCCTTGGTCTGACACCTACATTATCACACTTATGGTTGTCAGGCCTTTGGACTGGGACTGGAACCACACCACTAGCTTTCCTTGGTCTCTGGTTTGTAGACAACAGATTGTGGGACTTCTCAGCCTCTGTAATCGCATGAACCAATACCTTATAATAAATATCATTCTATGTATCTCCTATTGTTTCTGTTTCTCTGGAGAACCCTGACTAATACACCTTAAGAAAACAATTTCACTGTATTCTCAAAATAGAATCCTGAAACAATGCAGATATAATCTCTAACCTGTACTCCTATGAGAAATAATATAAGGCGTATGGGTAAACATAGATTTTGTTGAGAGTAATAAAATCAATATAGTATAATCATATTTGATTAATATTGTAGCCATGTGTGCAGGATACTATGTGATGCTGCTCTATGGGGCAATACAAAAATCATAGGTGAGAATAATACTGTAGAAGCAAATAAAACTTTTAATAGTATCGATGTTGATGATCAAATACATTGATAAATCAATCACAGTTCCTTCAAGGTGTTAGCTCTCTGAAGGAGAATTCTGAAGAAGTTTTAGACTTGATTAATGATAAATTAATTACAGTTCTTAATCACTGCATAGATGTGTATCATCAAGTCCACATAGCTATAGATCTCAGAGGTAAAAGAAGTGCAAAGTGAGTACAGAAACCTGAGAAAGTTTGCATTGCTATTATTGGATGCTGCAGCTGCCTGTCTAGAAGTCTAGAATAACCCCTCACTGCTTACTTAAAATGCTTAGAATGTGTGCATTTTGATCATTTATCTGATTATACATTATTGCAAGGCCAATTATGGTCATCAAATTATGAGTGATTGTTTTGCATAAGCAGGTCTTGACCACAAGTTGGGGTGGTGAGCTATGCAGGGGGGTTTACTCCAGCAGGCCTGGGCTTGGCTTGAACTGTTTTGCTGAAGTGAGAGAATTGTCTTTATCACACTGACCCCTTGCCAAGGAATGAAATCTGCTAGTCAGCAGTGCGACCATGATTCCAAGACAAGTCTCAGGTGATGTACACTAGATTGTCAGTATTGTTGATTGAGTAAAGTGAGTCTAAGTCACTTTCCTCAAAGGATCTGCCACTGGGGCTGGCCGCATAGCAAGAATATGCCTGCAAGACCAGCTGGGGATAAGAAGCTCTGCCCAACACTCTTATTTTGGGGTCCCTTGTTCTGCAGTGTTCTGGGTACACGTTGGTATATGTTGATTTTTGATCTGAGAGAGGAGGCCTGTGCTGGTGTGACTCTTTAGAGAGAGGGCATGCAGGACTTGCCCTCTCTGCTCCCCAGACCCCTTGCTGTACAGCAGGCAGCCTCTGACTGTGGCGCATATCCTCACTTTAATAGTATTCCTGTGTTAAATCATTTGCCAACAATAATTGAATATTTTGTAAGTGTGGCCATTGTGGATCCTGTGAATATTCTTTCATGGTTGAATCTTGTCTAACTGCTACCATTAATGCAGTTTCTGTTTCCCCACAGAGATAGAAACAGTGCCTTACCAGTGGGACACATCCACTAAATATGAAATGACTGAAATACCTATGTACCCTTCCTTTGTGGGAAAGACGCCAGAGTGATTTAAATAAATAGTGACCAATATAATTAAGTTACATTAGTTACCCAATAAAATCAAGTTTTTCATCTTCAAAGACAAATCTAACCACTAATAGAGAGAAACAACTGGAATTTCTGTTTGCAGACCTTGGTTCATCATTAGACTTTAATAGCTGATATTTACTGAGCACCTACTCTGTGCCAGGCACTGGACAAAATGCTTAATATTTATTTGTTCTTTCATACGTTAATTTATTCAACAGATATTTGTTGAGCACCTCCCTGATGGCAGGCAATGTTTTAGATGCTGGGGATTCACTGATCTATTTATCTCAGCTACCCTGTGGTTTGGGTTCACATTCTCATTTTGCAGATAACAAAACTGAGCTTTATTGAAGTTAACTTGAATCAGATTGGTATCATAGAACAATTCCAGGAATCTGGTCCTATCCCTGAGTCTCTTAGCCTTTCAAACTATGTTTGGTTTCCATAAGCCACAGAGCCCTCCCTTGTGAAATAGATAGGATAATGTTCTCCCGCCTATCTTACCAGGGAAGCAACTAAAGACCAAATGGGATGATGTAGACCACGGTGCTTTTCAAGCCATCAAGTGCCAAATAAAGTATTGTTATTATGTGCCTAAGGAGTATCTTTGCAACACAAAATTAGTAACATATTTTTAATTTTTTTCTCATTGTTTACTTGTCCTGTTTAAGAATCAGAAGTAGTTTGTTTGAAGAAAGTAGCACAAAGATGCTTTTTTAAGAGTAATTTCAAGCCCCGTAGCCAAAGACTTTATTCCTTCACAGTGGGTGGTGGCACAGCCACAGAGATACGTCAAGGGCAGCATTTCTCCCAACACACAGAAGACCACAGCTCTTGAATCAGACTTTGTTCGTTACCCATGCAGTTTGATTTTGCATTTTGACCTTAAAAATCATGAGTCATGGTGATAGGTTTTAACCAGCATGACTCTGCCCGAAGGCAGAAAAATGGATTAATGACCTTCTGAATCCTACCCTCTTAGACTGAGAATTATGTTTTCTGTAAACGCTTTCAGAACTAATTATAGAAGAACATCCACCGAGACTAAAAATTTGTTTCAAAATGAAAAATAACTGTGCCCACATTTTAGGTACTAAAAGATTTCTTTTGACCGCTTCTGCAAAATA
The DNA here is from genome assembly GCF_009764315.1 of Trachypithecus francoisi. Taxonomy (NCBI): domain Eukaryota; kingdom Metazoa; phylum Chordata; class Mammalia; order Primates; family Cercopithecidae; genus Trachypithecus; species Trachypithecus francoisi. The sequence continues at coordinate 8,295,756 of NW_022681472.1, forward strand.
TTGACTTTAGGCAAAAAATGGTAAACAATTTTTTTAATTTAAAATAAAATTTCCAAGTTACACAGCAGCTTGAAGTCTATACGATAGCATTTACCATGTAGTTAAAAGTCAGATGGTCTCTGGTCATAAATGTCATGAAAAAGACTATCTGTCTGATGGATTGTTTTTAGGAGCCATCGCTAAGCACTGGAAATGGATAAACAGCCTTGAGTTATAAAAAATCTTCTCATCAGGACACCACTTAATTAAAGAAGCAGAATGTATTGTTTTCAAAATATTCCAGGTCTTTGCATAAAGTTTCAGAAATCTGGCTACAGAACGAAGGAATAAAATATTTAGAAGACAGTTGGTTAGTCATCCATGAGATGGAGGTTCTGCAGGTCCATTTTTTTGCACTGGATTTTTCAAACTCTTGCCACCAATGAGCATTTGAGAAAGTGGACATTCTTTGTGCACCTAGTAGGGATTCAGACACAGAAGCGGGGATTACCTGCTATACCTGATTATATGGGTTGACTTGTTCCTTCCCGAAGACAACTTAGTCTGTCATCCAGAAGGCAACTAGGATGGCTAAACAGTAGGAAGGAGAGGGTTTATTGGTCATATCAGTTTTCAAGCTGGGAAAAGAAAATCTCCAGCATGGACCAAAGGTGATCTCTCTTTGAAGAGAGAGAGGACAGGTTGTTTTTATGCCTCACAGAGTCCATATGACACAACAGAGTCCTACATATTCAGCAGGTTCTGGGGAAATGCTAGACATACTTTTGAGGGGAGCCAAGCCCATGTACAATGAGTAAACATGTAGGTAACATACATTCCATGTTCACTTTGGGGTGGGGTTTTAGCATTAAAATGAGGTGGAATTTTCCTGTTTACATCAAAAGGTGAACTATAGAACACAGAGACAGTTTGTGCACAGCCTCTATGAGCTGCTGAAGCTGCAGTAGCTTATCAGGAAAGAAAGCATGTTGGTAAGGCAGGTCCTCTGCCCAGTCCCCATTGCAGTGGTCTGGGTTATAAATCAGAGTTAGGATAATTTGCCTGATAGCTCCCATTGTTAGGGAGTTTAGCAAAACGTGTTTTCTTCTGGTAGGATTTGCCATGTCAGCCAGGCTCCGAACCCTTGACTCATAGGTAACTTTGTTTCTTTAACGTTTGGGTTCATCTTAGTTGATAAAAGGCATCTATTTTCATCTCTCAGATCACATGTCCTAACCCCTAGGTGACTGAGGTTCACTCAGAATGTGACCTTATTTGGAAATAGGGTCTTTACAGAGGTAATCAAGTAAAATGAGGTCATTAAGTCAGGTCCTAATGTAATATGACTGTGACCTTAAGAAAAAGGGGGGTACTGAAACACAGAGACAGTCATGCACAGAACGAAGACAGTATGAAGAGACAGTAGGATGCTGTGTGAAGACCAGAGCCATGCTGCAGAGACACGGAAGGATGCCATGTGGAGGCCAGAATTACGCTGCTGCAGTCTGATGAAGATCTGAGGCTTCCAAAGCTGGAAGAGGCAAGGAAGAGTCCTTCTCTTACAGGTTTCAGAGGTAGCAAGATCTTGCTGACACCCGGAGCCTCCAGAACCATGAGGCAATACATTTCTGCATTTTTAAGACACACAGTTGATGGTACTTTGTGATGACTGCCCTAACAAATGAATATAATAATCTTTCTAAAGGAATCAATTTTGTTTAGTCTTTAAGAGGATGGGCTTCCAAGTCAGTGAGTCAGTCATTCAGTCAATATTTTCTGAGCTCCCTGCCTTAGGTACTGAGACTACAGACACAATGGAGACAGGCTGGGTTCACTTTTCACACAGCTCACATCAAGCAGAGGAAGGCAGATGATGAACAAGCAGAACAGCATACAAAGTGAGTTCAGAATTGGTAAGTGATACCAAGAAACAAAAGTAGGACACTAGTTAAAAAGAGTTGTAGTTGAGGTTTAAAGGATGTCATGAAATGCATCTCTGAAAACATAATTTGAGCAGAGATGCAAAGGGTAAAAAAGGAACTAGTCACGTGAATACCTGGCAAAAGAAAATTCTATGTAGCAGGAACACGTCTACTATATTCCAGGAATGGACAGAGAAAGAGTCTAGGAGAGTCCTGAATTCAAGAGACTGTGATAGGAGATGATGTTTGAATGGCTTGTGAAACCAAGTGAGTCATGGTGGAGATTCTGGATTTTAGACTATGGCTAAAAGAAAATCACTGGAGTCTTTTAAGTTCAGAGTCCATATGATCTGTTTACATTAAAACATTTCTAATTGAAGTATAAAAATAAATGGGAAAGAAAATTGGAAGCAAGAAAAGCAGCAACTTAAATGAGAGAGAGGATTGGCTCTGGCCAGTGGGGTAGTGAGGAGGGGCAGTCAATTCAGTTACAATTTTTTTTTGTCTTTTTTTCTTTTTTTTCCTTTTTGTGGCAACAAGGTCTCTCTATATTGCCCTGGCTGGTCTAGAACTCCTGGGATCAAGCTAGTCTCCCACTTCTGCCTTCCTAAGTCCTGGGATTACACAGAAACGAGACTCCATGCCTGGTCACCGTGATCAATTTAGGATTGAGTTTGGATGAAGGATTGGCTGATAAATTCAGTCTAGCTGGTGAGGGTAAATAAAAGAAGGAATTGAAGATGATTCTTTATGTTCTGATGTGCAACTCAATGGTGATGCCATTAAAGGGGATGAGAAGGAGGAGGGTTGATGGTAGAGAGAGATAGTGAAGTCAAGATTTTCATTTTGCATATGTTTAATTTATGAAGTCTGTTAACACATTTGTATGGAACTGTGGAGCATGCAGTTGTCAGAAACTTATGGGAGAGATTAGTGCTGAAGATATGACTTTGGAAAGGATCTACAAATAGAAAAATGAAAGAAAGGGAAGGGTCAAAGAGTATGTCATGGACTGTGCCATCACATAGAGGTCGGCAGAAGAGAGAAACAAGTAAAAGATGTAGTGAGCCTGGAGATTCAGCGGCTGACCAAGGAAAAAAGAAGAACATGACATAGCAGCATTGCACAAAAAGCTTTCTTGGTGCAACATGGACAGATTTACAGGAGAGGGGAAGTCCCTCCCAGCAGGAAATAGTGTAAGACACCACATGGAGTGGGAGAGGAGTGTCAGAGAGGAGACTTACAAGAGTAGGTGATGTAGCTCAACAGCAAGATGCGGACCCCGTGTCAAGGAACTAGGAAGGACAGCAGAGGCTTCAGGTCTTTTATAGCCACAGAGTTTGTCTTACCTATGACGAGCAGATATTGAGTGCAGTTTTGTAGGGTAAGCCAAGCAAGCAGGCTGTAAATCATCAAAAATATACTTATTTGAGCAATCGGATGTGTAAGAATTTGAGTTTGGCACCACTGGTCCTTGAGCCAAAGGTCCTTGCCTGCTGTGAGGAAGTAAACATAGAGACCAGCACAGGGCAATGTTAGCTACAGTAAGTTCCTCTTCAAAGAGTCAGCTTGTTCAGCTTCCTTGTTCTTTGTTCTCTATTTCAAAGCCTAACTTCTTCATTCTTTGTACCTCCTTGCCCCTAGTTACAGTAAACAACCTTCCTGCTAGTTTTTATCTTTAACCCACAACTGTTCCTTTGGTTCCCACTCTACAACTTCCCTTCCTACCAAAACTGTTCTACCCACCGAAACCACTCGTCCTACCACTGTAACCCATATCCCTACTCTATTTGAAATAGCCAATCAGGATTAGTGTAGATTTTGCAGTCCAGCTCCAGCCAATGGGAACAGGACACAGAAAAAAGGACTAACCTCTTTAGAGATAAAAACCCCTTTCTCTCCTTTGTTAGGTGTGCTCTTGCAGTGGCCAGAAGTGCAAGTGGCACTCTTCTGCAGAAGTAAATTTGCCTTGCTGAGAAATCCTTTATTTGAGTGCTCATTTTCCTTGTGAGTCTAAGTTCTTATTTCCAACAGGGAAATCTTTGACTCATTTATATAACAAAAGATGAGACAGAAAGGCAGAAAGCTCAAGGATGGGAAGAAAAGTGAGTGAGCAAGAGAGATTAAGAGACACAGAGTCAAATAATAACTTGGAAAAGTGGTGAAGAAAATCTCAGGAAGAAGGGAGCATTCCACCACTGCTGGGGGTTCAAGAAGAGGAGGACAGATAATTGATGCTGGATGTGCCTGAACAAGACAATTGACAACCTTGATGAGAGCAGTTTCAGTGGAATAGTGGGGGAGACAAAACCTGAATTGGAGCATGCTAAGGAATGGAAGTAGAGATGTGAATATCTACAGCTCTTCCAAGGAAGACTTTCTAACTCTTTTAAGGTATGTATCTGAAGGAAAGCAGAAATGTGGGCTAGTTGCTCTACAATAGCAGGAGTCGTGAGAGTGCTTTTAAAACCTTTTTAATGAGACCCATTACAGCATTCTGTTTTGGTGGTGGGGGCAAAGAGAACATCCTTTCCCTGGTTTCAGGTTTCCCTGCGGTTTCAGGTACCTTCACCAGAAGGAACTTTTGGCCTTTTGTAAGCCCTTTGCTCCTCACAATGGAGAATGAGTTTACTCGTCTATAGTGGAAACACATTGGTCATGTTTCTCAACATATGTCATATAAATGAAATCATACAATGGATGGAGTTGATCTATTAGAAGTTTGCAAACACTGCGAAATTTTTTCCCTTTTTTTCTTTCTGTGCCAGACTAGGATGAGACAGCCATCCTGGATAAGTGTTCCTTCTCTAGACCTAAACTTTTCTTTAGGAAGGCTTTCCTAAGGTCTAAACTGGATCAGGAAGCAAAGCATGTCAGCAAGCCCTTTGGCCAAGAATTTAAAGATTCTCTGCAATGGATTTTCAGTAACAATGATGAAAATCTTATTTCTATTACCCTATTTCAATCGAGTCTATCTCAATAGATTCCATACTTGAATCCATATAAAATATAAATATGTTGTGTATTGACCTGCTAAAAAATGTACAAATTGGATATTGGAAAGAATGATTTGGTATAATGGAAAATAAATATTGGGGATATGGGAAGGAGAATTGTAACTGGAGGAACCAAGACAATGAGTAGGCTGGACCTGCCGTTCTGTATGTCCACTGCAACAGAAGAGGAAGTGGAAGCGAAAAAGCAGGAAGAGAGACTTGGGATGAAATCTTGACTCCATGGTTTAGCAAGCTAGATGGCTTTGGGAATCTTTTTAAATCTTTCTTTTATTTTTATTTGTAAAATGGGAATAGTAATACTTATCATAAATTTGTTGTGAAGCATACATGAAGTTTCAAATGCAAAATACTTAGCAAAGGATCTGTTCCTCATAATTGATAAATAAATGATGATAATATCTGTAGTAATGCATCTATAATAATAAGTGTATACATCAGGCAAGATGAAGTACAGAAAAGTGTGTGGGAATATATAGACATCCTTCTGGTGTCTAGCAAAGTTGTTAAATTTGTAGTTTGCACATCCATAAAGCCAGAGGGATTTTCTAGAGGTTTCAATATAAATAACTTTTCATGTCTTTCTTCAGGGAAAAAATCTTTTTGGTGTTTGGTGTTCAAAAAGCCTTTTTGGCATTCTCTTCAGGCAGGATGAAAACTGTCCTTGCTCTTGGAAACTGAGCAACCTGGAACAGATGATTGGCCTGCTTCATACTTTTAGTTCCAGGAAAATTTAACTTCACTTGAAAATGGAAAAGTTTGTGGAAAAGTCTGAGAGCAGCTTTTTATTACAGAGTGTTGATAGATAGTGTAAGAACAGACACTTTTGTTTCTCCTGATTCTCTGTTTATTGATCACGCAGTTTAGACAAAAGCCCTTACCAAAGTTTCTACCAAATTGTAATGATTTTCTCCAATGATATGCAATGAATAACTGGAGGAGTGCTTCATGAGAGCTCAGTGAGTATTAGCCCACACTCTTTTTTCTACTAGTGAGGCATCCCATCCATATCAGAGATGTTAATAACATTGTCTGCCAGTTCCTTTTAAGGGAGGACACTATCCTAAGGTAAAAGGTAAAATTTATAAAATACATATATTAAGGCATTCAGTTTCATACACACACACACACACACACACACACACACACACACACGATCTAGTGTATTTCCTGTACCATGGAGTGTTCCCTTCCGCCTCTTGGAAATTAATCCCCTTTACTCCTCCTCCCCATCTACCAGGCAAATACTTTCTGATCTAATATCCACAATCAATTCCTTTTTATTGTTTATTGGCTAGTTGAAATATTATTCTTTTGTAAACTGTCTGTCCAGGTCTTTTGTCAATTACCTTATTTTTTTTACTGGTAATCTTTAGAAGTTATTTACATATTTTGGATACAAATTTTTATCAGATATAAATATTGTGACTATATTTTCAGAGTGAGTGTCTTGTGTATTTGTTGCTTTGATGGTACATTTTGATAACCACAAATTTAAAATTGTATTAAGTCTGACTTATCAATTATTTATTTTAATATTAGAGAATTTTGGTCTAGTGTAAGTAATCTTTGTCTACCCTGAGAGTGAGAAGATATTCTCTGTGTTTTCTCTGAGAAGCTATATGGTTCTAACTTTCAACATTATGCCTATGATACAACTCTTTTCAGTTTTATGAATGGAACAAGGTAAGTTTCAAGGTATACATAAGTATTTAAATAAGGTTTATTGTGGTATAATTTACATGAAATAAAATTCATCTTTTTGAAGTATACTTGATAAGTTTTGACAAAAGCATACAATTCTGTAACTTCTACCACAATTGAGGTACAGAAAACATTTATCAACTCAAAGTTTTCTAGTGCTCCTTTTCAATCAATTCAAATGCTGATATGTCTCGTCCCTTTAGTTTTGCTCTTTCTACAATGTCATATAAATGAAATCATGCAATATATGGTCTTATCTGTCTGATTTCTTTCACATACCACAATGCATTTGACGTTCTTTCATACCATTGCATGGATCAGCAGTTCATTCTTTTTATTGCTGAGTAGAATTTGAATGCATGAGTTTACCACAATTTTTTTTTATTCATTCACTAGTTGATGGATATTTGGATTGCTTTTAATTTTTGCCTGTCATGAATGAGCTTCTATGAACATTCGTGTGTGGGTCTTTTGTGGATATGTTTCCATTTATCTACATGAATCATATGGAAATTGTATGTTACATTAATAAGAAACTGGCCAGCTGTTTTCCAAAAGCGACTGCATCATTTTGCCTTTCTATCAGCAATATATGAGAGTTACTCACATCATCCCTGATACTTGGTATTTCTTAGTCATTTTAAATTTTAGGCATTCTTGTAGGTATGCAGTGATATCTTTAGGCATTCTTGTAGGTATGCAGTGGGACTGTAATTTGCATTCTAATAATGAGTATCTTTTCACGTATTTATTGGCCATCTGTATAGCTCCTTTAGTGAAATCTCTGTACAAATATTATTTTTAGATTCTACTTGGATTGTCATCTTATTATTGAGTTATAAGAATTCTTTACATGATCTGGATGTATTTTTTATCAGTTACGTGTTTTGCAAATATTTTTGCCCAATCTCTGTGCGCGTATTTTTTTATTATGAATGAGTGTTGAAGTTTGTCTAATCCCTTTTCAGTGCATTAAATGGAATAATCATGTGTTTTTTCCTTTCTATCCTGCTGAAATGGTAACTCACATTGTTTGATTTTTGAATATTGAACAAATTTTGCATTCTTGGGATAAACATTGTCACTTGATAAAATAATATGTGCGTACATTGCTGGATTCTATTTGCTAGAATTTTGCTGAAGATTTTACATCTATGTTCATGAAGGCTACTGGCCTATAGTTGAATTTTCTTATAATGTCTTTTTCTGGCTTCAGTATCAGTGTGATGCTATCTTCATAAAATAATTTAAGTAGTATTTACTTCCCTTCTATTTTCTGGAAGATTTTGTGTAGGATTGGTATTATTTCTTCCTTAAATGTTTGGCAGAATTTATCAATGAAGTCATCTTGGCAGGAGTTTTCTTTGTGAGAAGGTTTTAACTACTAATTAAATTTAGTAATAAGGACTGTTCAGGTTACCTGTTTCTTCACATGTGAGTTTTAGTACTTTGTGTCTTTCAAAAAAAGTATTCTTTTCATCTAAGCTACAGAATACATTGCTGTAACGTTGGTTGTAAGATTCCTTTGTTATCTTTTTAATGTCCATGGAATCTAAAATAGGGTATCTTTCTTCCAGGTAGGGTAATTTGAGTCTTCTTTTTTTTTCCTTTCTGACTAGAGGTTTATAATTTTATTGATCACATCAATGAATCAGTTTTTAATGTCATTTATTTCCTCCAGTGCTTTTTTCACTTTTCCATTTCATTGATTTCTACTCTTTGTCATTCTTCTTTTTCTGCTTGTTTTGGGATTAATTTTTCTAATTTCTTAAGACAATAGCTTAGGTTAAAGGTTGACAAATTATAGCCTGTGGCGTATTTCTGTATAATCTCTTAGCTAAGAATGAATTTTATGTTTTAAACTGTTGTAAAACTATATAAAGTAAAGCCAAATAATATTCAACAATATTCAGTAGAGACCACAGTGGTCCATAAAGCTTAAAATATTTACTATCTGGGCTGGGCTTGGTGGCTCATGCCTGTAATCGCAGTACTTTGGGAGGCCAAGGATGGTGGATCACCTGAGGTCAGGAGTTCGAGAACAGCCTGGCCAACATGGTGAAACCCTGTTTCTACTAAAAATACAAAAATTAGCTGGGTGTGGTGGTGCACGCCTGAAATCCCAGCTACTCAGGAGGCTGGGGTGGGAGAATCACTTGAAACTGGGAGGCGGAGGTTGCAGTGAGCACAGATCGTACCACTGCACTCCAGCCTGGGTGACAGATCAAGACTCCGTCTCAAACAAACAAACAAAAAAGTTTACCATCTGTTCACTCATTTTTAAACGTTTACTAATTGCTGGCTTAGATAATTGATTTATGATGTTTTGTCTTTTTTAATATAAGCATTTAAAACTACAACTTTCCCGTGAATCACTGTTTCAGCAGCATCTCACAACTTTGTTATGTTGTGGGGTTCTTTCCCCATTCAGACAAAACTTTAATTTCTTTCGTGATTTCTTCTTTGCTCCAGGGGTTATTAAGTGTTGCATAATTTCCAAAGGTTTACATAGGTATTCCCTCCACCACTTTTCTCATTACTGATTTTTAGATAAACTCTGTTGTGGTCAGAAAACACATTTTATATTATTTCAGTCCTTTTTAAGTGTACTGAAAGTTGTTTAAGATGCCAAATAAATGCTATCTTGGTAAATATTTTGTTTACACTCGAAACTAATTTGTATTCTGCTGTCTTTGGGTGTTTTATGTACATTGATTACAGAGATTCTTTTTTATACAGATATTGTTTTTCTTAAAAAGATACTTTGTTGAAATATATCCTTTTCTTCCATCTACTAGACGAAGTGCCTTGGCCAAAATTCAATTCACTCAATATCTGCAAGTTAAATTTTGAACCCTTTAATCTGTTTTTTGTATAAGTTTTCTGTCCTTACATTAGTCTCATGCTCTTTTTATTACTATAACAAGTACTGATAATAGGTGGTGTGTATTCCAGTATTACTTTAAAAACATTTTTTGACTATTCCAGATCCTTTGAAACTCCACCTTAATTTAGAAATGCCTATCTCTTTTTTCAGAAGTATCTGCTTGAAATTTGTTTAGAATTACATTAAATCTGTAGATCAATTCTGGAAGGACAAATATTTTTTAACAGTATTGAATCTTTGAATCCATGAATATAGTATATTTAGGTGTTCTGTAATTTCTCTCAAAAATGTTTTATTGTTTTTAATGTAAGGGTTTTACATAACTTTTTTTATTTTTATACTTTTAAGTTCTAGGGTACATGTGCACAACGTGCAGGTTTGTTACATATGTATACATGTGCCATGTTGGTGTACTGCACCCATTAACTCATCATTTACATTAGGTATATCTCCTAATGCTATCCCTCCCCACACCCCCCTCCCCACAATAGGCCCCGGTGTGTGATGTTCCCCTTCCTGTGTCCAAGTGATCTCATTGTTCAATTCCCACCTATGAGTGAGAACATGCGGTGTTTGGTTTTCTGTTCTTGTGATAGTTTACTGAGAATGATGGTTTCCAGCTGCAATCATGTCCCTACAAAGGACACAAACTCATCCTTTTTAATGGCTACATAGTATTCCATGGTGTATATTTGCCACATTTTCTTAATCCAGTCTGTCACTGATGGACATTTGGGTTGATTCCAAGTCTTTGCTATTGTGAATAATGCCGCAATAAACATATGTGTGCATGTGTCTTTATAGCAGCATGATTTATAATCCTTTCGGTATACACCCAGTAATAGGATGGCTGGGTCAAATGGTATTTCTAGTTCTAGATCCTTGAGGAATCGCCACACTGTTTTCCACAATGGTTGAACTAGTTTACAGTTGTACCAACAGTGTAAAAGTGTTCCTATTTCTCCACATCCTCTACAGCACCTGTTGCTTCCTGACTTTTTAATGATTGTCATTCTAACTGGTGTGAGATGGTATCTCATTGTGGTTTTGATTTGCATTTCTCTGATGGCGAGTGATGATGAGCATTTTTTCATGTGTCTGTTGGCTGTATGAATGTCTTCTTTTGAGAAATGTCTGTTCATATCCTTTGCCCACTTTTTGATGGGGTTGTTTGTTTTTTTCTTGTAAATTTGTTTGAGTTCTTTGTAGATTCTGGATATTAGCCCTTTGTCAGATGAGTAGATTGCAAAACTTTTCTCCCATTCTGTAGGTTGCCTGTTCACTCTGATGGTGGTTTCTTTTGCTGTGCAGAAGCTCTTTAGTTTAATGAGATCCCATTTGTCAATTTTGTCTTTTGTTGCCATTGCTTTTGGTGTTTTAGACCCGAAGTCCTTGCCCATGCCCATGTCCTGAATGGTATTACCTAGGTTTTCTTCTAGGGCTTTATGGTTTTAGGTCGAACATTTAAGCCTCTAATCCATCTTGAATTAATTTTCGTATAAGGAGTAAGGAAAGGATCCAGTTTCAGCTTTCTACTTAGGGCTAGCCAATTTTCCCAGCACTATTTATTAAATAAGGAATCCTTTCCCCATTTCCTGTTTTTGTCAGGTTTGTTAAAGATCAGATGGCTGTACATTTGTGGTATCATTTCTGAGGGCTCTTTTCTGTTCCATTGGTCTATATCTCTGTTTTGGTACCAGTACCATGCTTTTTTGGTTACTGTAGCCTTGTAGTAAAGTTTGAAGTCAGGTAGCGTGATGCCTCCAGCTTTGTTCTTTTGGCTTAGGATTGTCTTGGCAATGTGGGCTCCCTTTTGGTTCCGTATGAAGTTTAAGGTAGTTTTTTTCCAATTCTGTGAGGAAAGTCATTGGTAGCTTGATGGGGATGGCATTGAATCTATAAATCACCTTGGGCAGTATGGCCAGTTTCACGATATTGATTCTTCCTATCCATGAGCATGGTATGTTCTTCCATTGGTTTGTGTCCTCTTTATTTCACTGAGCAGTGGTTTGTAGTTCTCCTTGAAGAGGTCCTTTACATCCCTTGTAAGTTGGATTCCTAGGTATTTTATTCTCTTTGAAGCAATTGTGAATGGGAGTTCATTCCTGATTTGTCTCTCTGTCTGTTATTGGTGTGTAAGAATGCTTGTGATTTTTGCACATTGATTTTGTGCCCTGAGACTTTGCTGAAGTTGCTTATCAGCTTAAGGAGATTTTGTGCTGAGAAGATAGGGTTTTCTAAATATACGATCATGTCATCTGCAAACAGGGACAATTTGACTTCTTCTTTTCCTAACTGAATACCCTTGATTTCTTTCTCTTGCCTGATTGCCCTAGCCAGAACTTCCAACACTATATTGAATTTGAGTGGTGAGAGAGGGCATCTTGTCTTGTGCCAGTTTTCAAGGGAAATGCTTCCAGTTTTTGCCCATTTGCCCATATTGGCTATGGGTTTGTCATAAACAGTTCTTATTATTTTGAGATACATTCCATCAATACTGAATACATTGAGAGTTTTTACCTTGAAGGGCTGTTGAATTTTGTCAAAGGCCTTTTCTGCATCTATTGAGATAATCATGTGGTTTTTGTCTTTGGTTCTGTTTATATGCTGGATTATGTTTATTGATTTGCATATGTTGAACCAGCCTTGCATACCAGAGATGAAATCCATTTGGTCATGGTGGACAAGCTTTTTGATGTGCTGCTGGATTCAGTTTGCCAGTACTTTATTGAGGATATTTGCATCAATGTTCATTATGGATATTGGTCTAAAATTGTCTTTTTTTTGTTACATCTCTGTCAGGCTTTGGTATCAGGATGATGCTCGCCTTGTAAAATGAGTTAGGGAGGATTCCCTCTTTTTCTATTGATTGGAATAGTTTCAGAAGGAATGGTACCAGCTCCTCCTTGTACCTCTGGTAGAATTCAGCTGTGAATCAGTCTGGTCTTGGACTTTTTTTGGTTGGTAGGCTATAAATTATTGCCTCAATTTCAAAGCCTGCTATTGGTCTATTCAGGGATTCAACTTCTTCCTGGTTTAGTCATGGGAGAGTGTATGTGTCCAGGAATTTATCCATTTCTTCTAGGTTTTCTAGTTGATTTGCATAGAGGTGTTTATAGTATTCTCTGATGGTAGTTTGTATTTCTGTGGGGTCAGTGGTGATATCCCCTTTATCATTTTTTATTGCATCGATTTGATTTTTCTCTCTTTTCTTCTTTATTAGTCTTGCTAGCAGTCTATCAATTTTGTTGATCTTTTCAAAAAACCAGCTCCTGGATTCATTGATTTTTTGGAGGGTTTTTTGTCTCTATCTCCTTCAGTTCTGCTCTGATCTTAGTTATTTCTTGGTTTCTGCTAGCTTTTGAATGTGTTTGCTCTTGCTTCTCTAGTTCTTTTAATTGTGATGTTAGGGTGTCAATTTTAGATCTTTCCTGCTTTCTCTTGTGGGCATTTAGTGCTACAAATTTCCCTCTACACACTGCTTTAAATGTGTCCCAGAGATTCTGATATGTTGTGTCTTTGTTCTCATTGGTTTCAAAGAACATCTTTATTTCTGCCTTCATTTCGTTCTGTACCCAGTAGTCATTCAGGAGCAGGTTATTCAGTTTCCACGTAGTTGAGCGGTTTTGATTCAGTTTCCTAGTCCTGAGTTTTAGTTTGATTGGAGTGTGGTCTGAGAGACAGTTTGTTACAATTTCTGTTCTTTGACATTTGCTGAGGAGTGCTTTACTTCCAACTATGTGGTCAATTTTGGAATAAGTGCAGTGTGGTACTGAGAAGAATGTATATTCTGTTGATTTGGGGTGGAGAGTTCTACAGATGTCTATTAGGTCTGCTTGCTGCAGAGTTGAGTTCAATTCCTGGATATCCTTATTAACTTTCTGTCTCGTTGATCTGTCTAATGTTGACAGTGGGGTGTTAAAGTCTCCCATTATTATTGTATGGGAGTCTAAGTCTCTTTGTAAGTCTCTAAGGACTTGCTTTATAAATCTGGGTGCTCCTGTATTGGGTGCATATATATTTAGGATAGTTAGCTTTTCCTAATGAATTGATCCCTTTACCATTATGTAATGGCCTTCTTTGTCTCTTTTGATCTTTGATGGTTTAAAGTCTGTTTTATCAGAGACTAGGATTGCAACCCCTGCTTTTTTTGTTTTCCATTTGCTTGGTAGATCTTCCTCCATCCCTTTATTTTGAGCCTATGTGTGTCTCTGCATGTGAGGTGGGGCTCCTGAATACAGCAAACTGATGGGTCTTGACTCTTTTTCCAATTTGCCAGTCTGTGTCTTTTCATTGGACCATTTAGTCCGTTTCCATTTAAAGTTAGTATTGTTATGTGTGAACTTCATCTTGTCATTATGATATTTGCTGGTTACTTTGCTCGTTAGTTGATAGAGTTTCTTCCTAGCATTAATGGTCTTTGCATTTTGGCATGTTTTTGCAATGGCTGGTACCGGTTGTTCCTTTCCATGTTTAGTCCTTCCTTCAGGATCTCTTGTAGGGCAGGCCTGGTGGTGACAAAATCTCTCAGCATTTGCTTATCTGTAAAGGATTTTATTTCTCCTTCACTTATGAAACTTAGTTTGGCTGGATATGAAATTCTGGGTTGAAAATTCTTTTCTTTAAGAATGTTGAATATTGGCCCCCACTCTCTTCTGGCTTGGAAAGTTTCTGCTGAAAGATCTGCTGTAAGTCTGATGGGCTTCCCTTTGTGTGTAATCCGACCTTTCTCTCTGGCTGCCCTTAACATTTTTTCCTTCATTTCAACTTTGCTGAATCTGACAATTATGTGTCTTGGAGTTGCTCTTCTCAAGGAGTATCTTTGTGGCATTCTCTGTACTTCCTGAATTTGAATGTTGGTCTGCCCTGCTAGGTTGGGGAAGTTCTCCTGGATAATAATCCTACAGAGTGTTTTCCAGCTTGGTTCCCTTCTCCCCATCACTTTCAGGCACACCAATCAGATGTAGATTTGGTCTTTTCACATAATCCCATATTTCTTGGAGGCTTTTAAAATTTCTTTTCACTCCTTTTTCTCTACACTTCTCTTCTCACTTCATTTCATTCATTTGATCTTCAATCACTGATAATCTTTCTTCCAGTTGATCGAGTCAGTTACTGAAGCTTGTGCATTTGTCGCATAGTTCTCGTGTCGTGGGTTTCATCTCTATCACCTCGTTTCTGGACTTCTCTGCATTGGTTATTCTAGTTATCCATTCTTGATTCTTTTTTCAAGGTTTTTAGTTTCTTTGCACTGGGTACATAGTTCCTCCTTTAGCTCTGAGAAGTTTGATTGACTGAAGCCTTCTTCTCTCAACTCGTCAAAGTCATTCTCCGTCTAGCTTTGTTCCATTGCTGGTGATGAGCTGTGTTCCTTTGAAGGGGGAGATGTGCTCTGATTTTCTCAATTTCCAATTTTTCTGCACTGCTTTTTCCCCATCTTTGTGGTTTTATCTGCCTTTGTTCTTTGATGATGGTGACATAGTGATGGGGTTTTGGCGTGGGTGTCCTTTCTGTGTGTTAGTTTTCCTTCTAACAGCCAGGACCCTCAGCTGCAGGTCTGTTGGAGTTTGCTTGAGGTCCGCTCCAGACCCTGTTTGCCTGGGCATCAGAAGAGGAGGCTGCAGAAGATAGAATATTGCTGAACAGTAAGTATTGTTGTCTGATTCTTGCTCTGAAAGCTTTGTCTTAGAGGTGTACCCAGCCATGTGAGGCGTCATTCTGCACCTGGTGTCGGATGTCTCCCAGTTAGGCTACTCACGGGTCAGGGACCCACTTGAGCAGGCTGTCTGTCCATTCTCAGAACTCAGCCTCCGTGCTGGGAGAACCACTGCTCTCTTCAAAGCTGTCAGACAGGGACATTTACATCTGCTGAGGTTTCTGCTGCTTTTTGTTTAGCTACGCCCTGTCCCCAGAGGTGGAGTCTGCAGAGGCAGGCAGGCTTCCTTAGCTGCGGTGGGCTCCACCGAGTTTGAGCTTCCCTGCGGCTTTGTTTGCCTACTTAAGCCTCAGCAATGGCAGGCACCCCTTCCCCAGCCTAGCTGTGGCCTTGCAGTTAGATCTCAGACTTTGTGCCAGCAATGAGGGAGGTTCCATGGGCGTGGGACCCTCCAGGCCAGGTGTGGAATATAATCTCCTGGTGTGTCGTAAAGCGCAGTGTTAGGGTGGGAGTTACCCGATTTTCCAGGTGTTGTGTGTCTCAGTTTCCCTTGGCTAGGAAAAGGCTACATAACTTTTTAAGAGCTTTATTTCTGGGCACTTGACAGGTTTTGATACTCTTGTAAATGGGGTTTTACAAATTATTTTCTGATTATAGGCTGCTTGTATATAGAAGTGTTATTTATTTTTTTAATATATTGACCTTTTAGCACATGCGTTTGCTAAGTTCACTTGTTATTTCTAGTATTTTTTACATCGTAGATATCATATGGTTTCTACATATACAATCAGAATTGTAGTTATCCTTTACCAATTGTTATAACTTTGTTTTTAATTCTTTATTTATGAAGTGGCTAGAAGGCTAGAAGTTCCAGTACAATATTAGATTAACATATGAAGAAACAGTGAAAGGGGACATCCTTGTCTTATTCTAAATCTTAGTGGGAAAGCATTCAATATTTCACCAATATGGAGGAAGTTACTAAAGCCCTTTTTTTTTTTAAGAAATCAAATATCAGTTTTAGAAAATTCTCTTTATCTCTAGTATACTGAGAGTTTTATCACAAATAAACTGTAATTTTTATCAAATACTTTTCTGCGTTTATTAAGATGATCTTTTTTCTATTTTTCTGTTTATGTAGTAATTGATCAATTTGAATATTAAACCTACCTTGCATTTTTGAATTAGATTCCACTGACTCATTATAGATCCATTTTTTATATATTGCTGGGTTTGGTTTACTGATGTTTTCTTAAGGGTTTTTGTGTCTATGTTCATGATGAATATTGACCTGTAATTTTATTATAATGCCTCTACATTTTAAATGTTAGGATTTCACTAGTCTCATAGAAAGTATAATTGGAACTATTTGTTCCTTTTCTGTCTACTGAAAGCATATATGCATTAATCATATTATTTCTTCCTTAAATGTTTAATTGGCTTCACCAGTGAAACCATTTAGTCTTGAAAGGGTTATTTTGTTTTTATTTTGTTTTGTTTTGTTTGTCTTTGATGGGAAAATTTTTCATAATGAATTTAGTTTTTTTACTAGATATAGGAAAACTCAGATTTTCTGTTTATTCTTTTGTCAGTTTTATTATGTTTTAAGAAATTGTGCATATTGGGGCAGAGCAAGATGGCCGAATAGGAACAGCTCCAGTCTCCAACTCCCAGCGCGAGCGACACAGAAGACCGGTGATTTCTGCATTTTCAACTGAGGTACTGGGGTCATCTCACTAGGGAGTGCCGGACAATCGGTGCTGGTCAGCTGCTGCAGCCTGACCAGCGAGAGCTGAAGCAGGGCGAGGCATCGCCTCACCTGGAAGCGCAAGGGGGAAGGAAATCCGTTTTCCTAGCCAGGGGAACTGAGACACACAACACCTGGAAAATCGGGTAACTCCCACCCCAATACTGCGCTTTCAGCAATCAGGCACACCAGGAGAATATATCCCACACCTGGCCGGGAGGGTCCCACGCCCAGGGAGCCTCCCTCACTGCTAACTCAGCAGTCTGCGGCGATCTATCAGCAAGGCAGCAGCGAGGCTGGGGGAGGGGCGCCCGCCATTGCTGAGGCTTAAGTAGGTAAACAAAGCCGCTGGGAAGCTCGAGCTGGGTGGAGCTCACAGCAGCTCAAGGAAGCCTGCCTGTCTCTGTAGACTCCACCTCTGGGGACAGCCCACAGCTGAAGTCCAATAGGGGAAGCAGCGGGGGCCGGTGCAGACGCTAACGGCTCTGTCTGACAGCTTTGGGGAGAGCCGTGGATCTCCCAACGTGGAGGTTGAGATCCGAGAGCGGACAGACTGCCTGCTCAGGTGGGTCCCTGACCCCTGAGTAGCCTAGCGGAGACATCCCCCACTAGGGGCAGTCTGACACCCACACCCACAGGGTGGAGTCACCCCTGAGAGGAAACTTCCAAAGGAAGAATCAGACAGGTACACTCGCTGTTCAGCAATATTCTATCTTCCACAACCTCTGCTGCTGATACCCAGGCAAACAGGGTCTGTAGTGGTCCTCAAGTAATCTCCAACAGACCAACAGACAGTCCTTCTGACTGTCAGACGGAAAACTATCAAACAGGAAGGACACCTATACCAAAACCCATCAGTACGTCACCATCATCAAAGACCAGAGACAGATAAAACCACAAAGATGGGGAAGAAGCAGGGCAGAAAAGCTGGAAATTCAAAAAATAAGAGCGCATCTCCCCCTGCAAAGGAGCGCAGCCATCGCCAGCAACGGATCAAAGCTGCTCAGAGAATGACTTTGACGAGATGAGAGAAGAAGGCTTCAGTCCATCAAACTTCTCAGAGCTAAAGGAGGAATTATGTACCCAGCGCAAAGAAACTAAAAATCTTGAAAAAAGAGTGGAAGAATTGACAGCTAGACTAATTAATGCAGAGAAGATCATAAACGAAATGACAGAGATGAAAACCATGACACGAGAAATACGTGACAAATGCACAAGCTTCAGTAACCGACTCGATCAACTGGAAGAAAGAGTATCAGCGATTGAGGATCAAATGAATGAAATGAAGTGAGAAGAGAAACCAAAAGAAAAAAGAAGAAAAAGAAATGAACAAAGCCTGCAAGAAGTATGGGATTCTGTAAAAAGACCAAATCTACGTCTGATTGGGGTGCCTGAAAGTGAGGGGGAAAATGGAACCAAATTGGAAAACACTCTTCAGGATATCATCCAGGAGAACTTCCCCAACCTAGTAGGGCAGGCCAACATTGAAATTCAGGAAATACAGAGAACGCCACAAAGATACTCCTCCAGAAGAGCAACTCCAAGACACATAATTGCCAGATTCACCAAAGTTGAAATGAAGGAAAAAATCTTAAGGGCAGCCAGAGAGAAAGGTCGGGTTACCCACAAAGGGAAGCCCATCAGACTAACAGCAGATCTCTCGGCAGAAACTCTCCAAGCCAGAAGAGAGTGGGGGCCAATATTCAACGTTCTTAAAGAAAAGAATTTTCAACCCAGAATTTCATATCCAGCCAAACTAAGTTTCATAAGTGAAGGAGAAATAAAATCCTTTACAGATAAGCAAATGCTGAGAGATTTGTCACCACCAGGCCTGCCCTACAAGAGATCCTGAAGGAAGGACTAAACATGGAAAGGAACAACCGGTACCAGCCATTGCAAAAACATGCCAAAATGCAAAGACCATTAATGCTAGGAAGAAACTCTATCAACTAACGAGCAAAGTAACCCCAAATATCATAATGACAAGATGAAGTTCACACATAACAATACTAACTTTAAATGGAAATGGACTAAATGGTCCAATGAAAAGACACAGACTGGCAAATTGGAAAAAGAGTCAAGACCCATCAGTCTGCTGTATTCAGGAGACTCATCTCACATGCAGAGACATACATAGGCTCAAAATAAAAGGATGGAGGAAGATCTACCAAGCAAATGGAGAACAAAAAAAAGCAGGGGTTGCAATCCTAGTCTCTGAAAAACAGACTTTAAACCATCAAAGATCAAAAGAGACAAAGAAGGCCATTACATAATGGTAAAGGGATCAATTCAACAGGAAGAGCTAACTCCTAAATATATATGCACCCAATACAGGAGCACCCAGATTCATAAAGCAAGTCCTTAGAGACCTACAAAGAGACTTAGACTCCCATACAATAATAATGGGAGACTTCAACCACCACTGTCAACATTAGACAGATCAACGAGACAGAAAGTTAACAAGGATATCCAGGAATTGAACTCAGCTCTGCACCAAGCGGACCTAATAGACATCTATACAACTCTCCACCCCAAATCAACAGAATATACATTCTTCTCAGCACCAACATCACTTATTCCAAAATTGACCACATAATTGGAAGTAAAGCACTCCTCAGCAAATGTCAAAGAACAGAAATTGTAACAAACTGTCTCTCAGACCACAGTGCAATCAAACTAGAACTCAGGACTAAGAAACTCAATCAAAACCGCTCAACTACATGGAAACTGAACAACCTGCTCCTGAATGATTACTGGGTACAGAACGAAATGAAGGCAGAAATAAAGATGTTCTTTGAAACCAGTGAGAACAAAGATACAACATACCAGAATCTCTGGGACACATTTAAAGCAGTGTGTAGAGGGAAATTTATAGCACTAAATGTCACAAGAGAAAGCAGGAAAGATCTAAAATTGACACTCTAACATCACAATTAAAAGAACTAGAGAGGCAAGAGCAAACACATTCAAAAGCTAGCAGAAGAGAAGAAATAACTAAGATCAGAGCAGAACTGAAGGAGATAGAGACACAAAAAACCCTCCAAAAAATCAATGAATCCAGGAGTTGGTTTTTTGAAAAGATCAACAAATGACAGACCGCTAGCAAGACTAATAAAGAAGAAAAGAGAGAGGAATCAAATAGACGCAATAAAAAGTGATAAAGGGGATATCACCACTGACCCCACAGAAATACAAACAACATCAGAGAATACTATAAATGCCTCTATGCAAATCAACTAGAAAATCTAGAAGAAATGGATAATTTCCTGGACACTTCCACTCTCCCAAGACTAAACCAGGAAGAAGTTGAATCCCTGAATAGACCAATAGCAGGCTCTGAAATTGAGGCAACAATTATAGCCTACCCACCAAAAAAAGTCCAGGACCAGATGGATTCACAGCTGAATTCTACCAGAGGTACAAGGAGAGCTGGTACCATTCCTTCTGAAACTATTCCAATCAATAGAAAAAGAGGGAGTCCTCCCTAACTCATTTTATGAGGCCAACATCATCCTGATACCAAAGCCTGGCAGAGACACAACAAAAAAGAGAATTTTAGACCAATATCCCCGATGAACATCGATGCAAAAATCTCAATAAAATACTGGCAAACCGGATTCAGCAGCACATCAAAAGCTTATCCACCATGATCAAGTGGGCTTCATCCCTGGGATGCAAGGCTGGTTCAACATTCGCAAATCAATAAACGTAATCCAGCATATAAACAGAACCAAAGACAAGACCACATGATTATCTCAACAGATGCAGAAAAGGCTTTTGACAAAATTCAACAGCCCTTTATGCTAAAAAGGCTCAATAAATTCGGTATTGATGGAACGTACCTCAAAATAATAAGAGCTTTATGACAAACCCACAGCTAATATCATACTGAATGGGCAAAAACTGGAAAAATTCCCTTTGAAAACTGGCACAAGACAGGGATGCCCTCTCTCACCACTCCTATTCAACATAGTGTTGGAAGTTCTGGCTAGGGCAATCAGGCAAGAGAAAGAAATCAAGGGTATCCAGTTAGGAAAAGAAGAAGTCAAATTGTCCCTGTTTGCAGATGACATGATTGTATATTTAGAACCCCATTGTCTCAGCCCAAAATCTCCTTAAGCTGATAAGCAACTTCAGCAAAGTCTCAGGATACAAAATTAATGTGCAAAAATCACAAGCATTCTTGTACACCAGTAACAGACAAGCAGAGAGCCAAATCAGGAATGAACTTCCATTCACAATTGCTTCAAAGAGAATAAAATACCTAGGAATCCAGCTTACAAGGGATGTAAAGGACCTCTTCAAGGAGAACTACAACCACTGCTCAGTGAAATCAAAGAGGACACAAACAAATGGAAGAACATACCATGCTCATGGATAGGAAGAATCAATATCGTGAAAATGGCCATACTGCCCAAGGTGATTTATAGATTCAATGCCATCCCCATCAAGCTACCAATGACTTTCTTCACAGAATTGGAAAAAAAGCTGCTTTAAAGTTCATATGGAACCAAAAAAGAGCCGCATTGCCAAGACAATCCTAAGTCAAAAGGACAAAGCTGGAGGCGTCACGCTACCTGACTTCAAACTATACTACAAGGCTACAGTAACCAAAACAGCATGGTACTGGTACCACAACAGAGATATAGACCAATGGAACAGAACAGAGTCCTCAGAGATAATACCACACATCTACAGCCATCTGATCTTTGACAAACCTGACAAAAAACAAGAAATGGGGAAGGATTTCCTATTAATAAATGGTGCTGGGAAAATTGGCTAGCCATAAGTAGAAAGCTGAAACTGGATCCTTTCCTTACTCCTTATACGAAGATTAATTCAAGATGGATTAGAGACTTAAATGTTAGACCTAATACCATAAAAACCCTAGAAGAAAATCTAGGTAGTACCATTCAGGACATAGGCATGGGCAAGGACTTCATGTCTAAAACACCAAAAGCAACGGCAGCAAAAGCAAAAATCGACAAATGGGATCTAATAAACTAAAGAGCTTTTGCACAGCAAAAGAAACTACCATCAGAGTGAACAGGCAACCTACAGAATGGGAGAAAATTTTTGCAACCTACTCATCTGACAAAGGGCTAATATCCAGAATCTACAAAGAACTCAAACAAATATACAAGAAAAAAACAAACAACCCCATCAAAAAGTGGGCAAAGGATATGAACAGACATTTCTCAAAAGAAGACATCCATACAGCCAACAGACACATGAAAAAATGCTCATCATCACTCGCCACAGAGAAATGCAAATCAAAACCACAATGAGATACCATCTCACACCAGTTAGAATGGCAATCATTAAGAAGTCAGGAAACAACAGGTGTTGGAGAGGATGTGGAGAAATAGGAACACTTTTACACTGTTGGTGGGATTGTAAAGCAGTTCAACCATTATGGAAAACAGTATGGCGATTCCTCAAGGATCTAGAACTAGATGTACCATATCACCCAGCCATCCCACTACTGGGTATATACCCAAAGGATTATAAATTACTCTACTACAAAGACACATGCACACGTATGTTTATTGCGGCACTATTCACAATAGCAAAGACTTGGAATCAACCCAAATGTCCATCTGTGACAGACTGGATTAAGAAAATGTGGCATATATACACCATGGAATACTATGCAGCCATCAAAAAGGATGAGTTTGCATCCTTTGTAGGGACATGGATGCAGCTGGTAACCATCATTCTTAGCAAACTATCACAAGAAGAGAAAGCCAAACACCGCATGTTCTCACTCATAGGTGGGAACTGAACAATGAGATCACTTGGACTGGGGAAGGGGAACATCACACACTGGGGCCTATCATGGGGAGAGGGGAGGAGGGAGGGATTGCATTGGGGAGTTATACATGATATAAATGATGAATTGATGGGTGCTGACGAGTTGATGGGTGCAGCACACCACCATGGCATAAGTATACATATGTAACAAACCTGCACGTTATGCACATGTACCCTAGAACTTAAAGTATAATAAAAAAATAAAAATAAAAATAAAATAAAATAAAATAAAATCATTAATGATATTGATAAATTTAATCCTAAACTCTGAGTAGTTTTCCCTTTTCTCATATATATTTCTTCTTCTCTTTATTCTTTTTTTTTCTTCTTTCCAACATATTATTTAATGAGCTAAAGTTTTAAAAAATTTGTTGGTTTGTTTTTAGTATTCTATTTTATCATTTCTATTGGCTCTTCAGCTATATCCCAGTATTTTTAAGATGATGTGCTAGACATTAAAATATGAATATCTAAATTACCCTTGGCTATATTAATATATTATTCTACTTCATAAATAATATTACATTCTACTTCTAAATAATATTACAAATTCATACCAGTTGAATTCAGTATACTCACCACAATCTTTGTGCCCTTGTCATATATTTTACTTTGACATATGCTATGAAGAGTGTAATACATTTTCATTATTTTGCTTGAAGTCATCAACAGAATTTTTATTACCCGCATATTTGTTTTTTATCTGTATGTCTTGTCCTTCACAGAGTCTATGTTTTAAAATTTCCCTTCAGCCTGATACAAATTCCTGTATATTTGTCTATCTAAATATTTTTATATTGTCTTCCAATTTTAAAGAATAATTATGATACATATAGAGTTAAAGGATAGCAAAGTTTTTTCTTTTATCATACTTGATCTTATTCTCAAAATATTTGAAGTTAGTGATGAACTGAATTCAAGCAGAATTGGAAGAAAATTCAGACTCAGATCAATTACAGATTAGAGTGACTCAACCATCAACCCTAACAATCAGACAGAAGATATGTAGAGGTTAAAAAAAAAGAAAAAGACAAAAGCAACAAACAAGCAAAAATGTGTGGGAATGAATAAAGCCTCCAAGCTCCATGAGGAGGTGTCAAATGCTCTAACATACATATAAGTGGAACCCCAGATGTCCTTTAGAAGACAGTTTAAGAATGAATGAGGATTCATCCTGTCTGTGACTCTTTGGGCTGCTAATCCACTGTTGGATCCATTATCAACTTTCTGTCTCTGAAGACCAAAGAAAGCAAATAAAATAGCTGTAGGTACAAGCAAAAAATATTTGTAACAGAAACTTAGTGTTCTGTCTTGCAACACAAAGTGTGAGACATTCCCATAAGTTGATCACTTGAACACTTTGGATGTATGGCTCTAGAATCTAGCCATGCCACATTAGGAAGAGGGCAAGGAAGATAATATCCAAAGACACATGTAGCATTTATCTGAGTTATCTGGAAATACTATACAGTCTTTCAGGAAGACAATGTAGTTAGAATAGTTGAAAAATGTGGAGACATAATGTTTCTGGAACATTATGGAAGGCCTAGTAATTATGCGTAACTTTGTTATTGAGAATATTTCCATACAATAGCAACTAAGAGAAATCATCCCTTGCTTATATAGGAGTAGACTTTGCCCTTCTGGTTGTCTTAAGATACCTATTTTCAAACTTCCAGGTATAATTTTTTTTCAAAACACAGTTACAGTAAGAATCCCTTGAGCATTATTCTCTTGCAATATAATAGTTTGTAACTAAAAATAATTTCCCATAACCTTCCTTTGAACATTGCTACCAAACTTGACAGTATTTCCTACTCCAATAACTTCTGGGGAAATTCTTTAAAACAATTATGATTTTGATTTGTGTTACTCTGATAATAGTGATATTGAACATTTTTTCATATGGTTATTGGCTGCTTCTTTGTACCCCAAACATATTATACTCTATACTCTATATATACTCATGTAACAAATACATTATACTCATGTATACATATACACACACTATACTCATGTAACAAATCTACAAATGTACCCATGAATCTAAAAGTTTAAATTATTTTTTAAAATTCTGAACAGTTCCCCTATCCCCTAGTTTAATAAAGATTTTAGAGTAAAAAAAATTGAAAAGTAGCATAATGTTGTGATTATAAATAGATGGATAAGTTAAGTAGAAATGGAGGTGATTTCGAATGTGAACAAACAATTTTTAAAGTAACCCCAAAACTTGAGAGTTAAGTTCATACAGTTTTGACTGTTCGTGATCACCCTCTACCATCTTACTCTTTTATCTTCACATTCCCAGCAATATTATTTCTGCAGAGGCAACATTATGTGAAGAATCTTATCTTGTAAAATAAGATTCTTCTAAATGTTTTATCTGAATGAGCTTATAAAAAGAGTTATTGAATAAGAATTTAAAGAAAGCCAAGTATCAATAATCTGGAATCATGAGATATTTAGGCTCACTTGGTAGTATATTTGATGCTAACACGTTAATCTGTGACTATGTCTCAGCTCAGTTTCCTTTTTTCCATATCTAGAGTGGTGAATGTGTTTACTCAAATAGGTTTTTAAGACAAAATGTAGCATATTTGCTTGAGCTGATTAATATTTAAATTGGAATTCCAGAAAGACATTTTCCAAAATGGCCATGTAAAAGAGGTATGTGGTCTAATAGTTAACTTTATAAATGAATGCCTGGAGCTTCAGAAACCTGAGTGTCTTTGCTGCACTCATTTCCAGCATTCCTCTGCTGCTAACATACAAGAAGAGAGATAAAAAGGCATTTTTAATAAAGTCCGTTTGGATGTTACCATATAAAAGATAAATTTTATGACAACTATGAGGCTTCAGGCCAGAATCCCTATTGGTACTTATATACTGCCCCCCAGCTGCAGAGCTCAAGCTGGGCATAAACGTGGCTTTCTGAATTAAGGGTCTGGAGAGTTATGGGCTCGGAACTACACAGTCCTCTTTGGCATTGGTGTCACTGTTTTACAATAAAGTGAGGGAGGTATTGCTGCAGTGTAGGGCTTTCTGAGGCTACCCCATGCTTCAGATGAAAATGCTGGTTTGTTGATGCTATGTCAAATCATATGTGCAGAAACCTGGGCTCAGAACTTGCCAGCAGCAAATCAATGCCACCCTGCTTAGGGAGAACCTCCTCATGGTATAAGATACTTTCCTTTTTGCTTCCGTAATGGGGTAAACAAAATGTGTCTTTACCTTGACTAGAAAAGCCAAATGTAATTAGCAACCATGTTTATCTTTACATCATTTAAAGCATCATTGATATCAATGAATTTTTCATAAACACGAGTTCTGGTGCTGTTGAAACAGTTTTCATGATAATTAGCAGTCTTAGCAAAAAAGAGACTTAGATGGTCGTCAGGAGTAATCCTGCCTTTACTGTAACTGTGAGGAATGTGAAATCTGTTCAAATGATATTGCTAGATTTCTAAGTAAAAGCCTTAGGGAAATTTATATAACTAAATATTAACATCTGAAAATTGAGTTTTCCCTTTACCGAAAAGAAAACTTTTCATACTCAAAAATACTTTGAAAAAAGTCCATTTCACTGAAAAGTGGCAACATAATTATTGAAATAATATATACTTTCTTTCTAAATCAATACAAATAACATATACTTCCTTTATAAATTAATACAAATGTAAAGTAACAAAGATCTCTTTTCTTTGTTTACCCATGGATTTTGAAACTGTTAATATTAACCTAATAGAGTGATTATGTTTAGTAACAATGACTCAGTAAAGAGATGTTAAAATAGTTTATTCAAATAGTTAACTTATTTAGAACTAATTTGATTATAAATTTTCCTTGAACAGTCATTCCAGTGTGTTTTAAATAATCTGTTTCATTAAAGATATTTTCAAGTTTCCTATAGTTGTTCAAGACACAGGCTTTAAGGTCATTATACAAATTATTTCTAGTTAATGCAAGTTTTTATAAATGTTTTCCCATGAAAGGGTTTCTAAATAACTTCAAAAACCCAGATTGTAAAAAAGATCCACAAAAAAAAAAAGGTCGGAGGTGGGGTGTGTGAGAGGAGTTCTTACCAGAGTGAAGAGCGTTGGATCAAAAGATCCAGGCTTGGAGGGCTATTCTGCTCACTCACCTCTGGATGGATTCTGGTTTCTCCACTTATCTCTTAGGTATGCTACCAAGAACTGCATGAGGCACACCTTTGAGGGCATACAGGTTGTGTCCATCTTGAAAGGCAGCATCACACAGCGTTAGAGGATTAATTTCATTCATGAAATTGAAATCTACCTGTTCCAATACTCAACTCACAAACAATAACCTGTGGGTCCCCAAATGTCTCCCTTACACTACATTTATTTCTTTATTTAGTTAGATCCTTGAGGTAAAGCAAAGACTCATCACAAATGAATACTTTGTGAACTGTTGTTGTTGTTGTTGTGGTGGTGGTGGTGGTGGTGGGAGTGGTGGTGGTGGTGGTTGTAATTAGCACAATCTTCTGGAGACAGGAATTACCTGAGTCAGAAACAAACTCTCCTGATTTTGAGTAAGAGTTTACAGGAATTTGTATTGCTTCCTTTAGTTATCTTTACGTAGATAATAATGAGCTTATCATCGGAATGTTTGTTGTTTGCCTTTTTATTTAAAAGCACCTCAACAATCTTACTTTGGAGAAAAAAAGATGAAAACCTATTAGAATTCTCACAAGAAGCATCTGCTCCACTTGAGCTTGTACTTCCGGGCCTTTGCACTTCCTCTCCCTCTTCTTGGAAGTGTTTATCCAAGTATCCCCATGGGTGCTCCCTGCATGTCTTAAAATCTCTATTCAAATCTCATCTCATTACTCAGGCACTCCCTGATGACCTTCTAAAGAGTACCCCATCTGTCTTTTTCCTCCCATGCTGCTTTCTTTTGCTCTAAAGCACTTGCCCCTCTCTTTATTATATTATGTATCTATTTCTGTGTGGTTAGAGTCTATTTCTGTCATTGAAATTGAAGTTATTTGAAGTCTGAGACTGCTTTATTTTTCATTTGTTGAATTCATAACTGATGGGAAAAGCATCACATATATTTGTACTTATATCCAAGAAATTTAAAGCTTTGGATTGTATAATTCCATTTAGGAATAACAGTAGCTTTAAGTAACAGGTTGATTTGCTCAAACAGTGGCCATTCAGGTGTCTTCTTTATAAAACTTCATGTTCTGAGGCTCAAGTGCAATGAAAATGATCCAATTTATTGCTCTCCATAGTCAAAACTGTGCCTATGCCTTCCAGCCTTCCTTCCTGTGCCCACTTCTTCCCACACTTGCTGCTGCTGTCTTTCCACTGCATCCACACTGAGGGGTTTTCATCGGACCCTTAGCCCTGCCTTTTTTTTTTTTTTTTTTTTTTTTCCTTTTTTGAGATGGAGTCTTGCTCTGTTGCCAGGCTGGAGTGCAGTGGCGTGATCTAGGCTCACTGCAACCTCCGCCTCCCGGGTTCAAGCGATTGTCCTACCTCAGCCTCCCAAGTAGCTGGGACTACAGGCACGGGACACCACACCCAGCTACTTTTTTGTATTTTTAGTAGAGATGGGGTTTCACCGTGTTAGCCAGGATGGTCTTAATCTCCTGACCTTGTGATCTGCCCGCCTCAGTCTCCCAAAGTGCTGGGATTACAGACGTAATCCTGGCCCAGCCCTGCCTTTTAATTTACTTGAGTCTGCTTTTGGGATTCATCCATGAGGTCACATGTATCAGCAGTGTGTTCCCTGTTTTTGAGATTCATTCACCATGTGACATGTATCTACTGGTATAGCAGAGTAGTGTTCCATTGTATGGATATATAATACCTTTTTCTGCATTTGCCTGTAGATAGAACTTTGAAATGTCCCCAATTTGGGGCTACTATGGAGAGAGTTATAATGGACCTTTACACATGAATCTTTATGTGGGCATATGTTTTATTTCTTTTAAGTAAATACCTAGAAGTGGTACTGCTGGTTAAGATGGCAAGTGTATATTTAATTTTAGAAGAAACTTTCAGTGTTTTTGAAGTGGCTGTACCTTTTGACGTTCCCACCTGCAATGGCTGAGAGTTTCTATCACTTCAGGCTTGGTATTGTGGTATCACATTTTGGTTTTAATTTTGATTTCTCTGACAACTAATAATGTTGAGCATTCCTTTTAATTTTTGAAAGTTATGGTATTAAATACACAAAGTAAATTCACTTTTTGATGCACATTTCTATGAATTTTGACAGGTCATGTAACCACTGCCACAATTAAAGTACTGAATGGTTCCATCTCCCCCTCATGCAGATTTCTCTCATGCTGTCCCTTCATAATCAAATCCTCTCCTACATTTACACTTAATGTAATTATCAATATGGTTGGACTACATAAACCATCTTTTATTTGTTTTCGATTGTATCCTTGTGCTTTTTGTTATTTTTCTTTTTTTAACTTTTTATGGATTTAGTATTACCTAATATTCAATGTTATCTCCATGATTGACCTATTAGTTTTATATCTTCACTGTATTTTTTTAGTAGCTGTTCTGGAGTTTACAACATGCATCTTTAATTTATCACAATCTACTTTCAACTAATGTCAGAATCATTCACATATGAATTAAGAACATCCTAAGAGCATATTTACATTTCTCTCCTCCCGTTCTCTTACCTGTATTTCCGAGTATTTTATTTCTATATGTTTTAAATCTCACAACACATTAATACTTTTTCAAATAGTAAACTGTCTTTAAAATTTTAAACCACTTTATTGATGTCTAATTTTCAGAGCATTCAATCTTCTTTTAAAGAAATGAACATACGTATAGGACAATATTTTCTATTTACCCACATACACATCATTTCCAGTGTTCTTCATTCTTTTGCGCAGATCCTAATCTCCATTTGGTATCATTTCTTTTTTTTTTCTTTCTGAAGAACTTTCTTGGCGGTTGTAAACACATTCCTTGGCTTTTATTTCCCCAAATGTCTTTATTATGCCCTCACATTTTTTAAGAAAAATATTATTGGAAATGAATGTGGGATTAACAGTTATGTTTTTCTTTACACTTA
Source organism: Trachypithecus francoisi (assembly GCF_009764315.1). Lineage (NCBI taxonomy): Eukaryota > Metazoa > Chordata > Mammalia > Primates > Cercopithecidae > Trachypithecus > Trachypithecus francoisi. The sequence goes on from NW_022681472.1 coordinate 8,325,550, forward strand.
TTCAGTTTGGGTTTCCTTGTATCTGTGAATTTACAGTTTTCCTAATGTTTGAAAAGTTTTCAACCATTATTTCTTCAGGAACTTTTTCTGTCTCTCTTCCTCCCTCTCACTTCTGCTTCCAAGACTTTAATTACATGTATCTGAAGCTGCCCAATATGGACCCACAGATCACTGAGACTTTTTCATTCCTTTCTAGCCTTTTTTCTTCTGTGTGTAATGTTGGAAAGTTTCTATTGCTATGTTCTCAAATTCGCTGAGTTTTTTTGTCTCCTGCAATGTCAAATCTGTTAATCTTATCCAGTAAATATTTTACTTTATACATTTAGTTTTTCATCTGTAGATGTTTCATTTTCAAGTATCCTTAACATGGTGATATTTTACTGTAAATCCTGGAGCACATTTATAATATTTGTAGTTGATGTTCTGAAGTTCTTCCTTGATACCTCTATAGTTTCCATCATTCCTTACTCATTTTCCTACTGCTTGTGGATCATAATTTGCTTATTCTTTGCATGTGAAGTATTTTTTGATTGAGTGGGAAACACTGCATATGTCACATCATTAAATATTTAAATTTTTAATTATACTTTATGTTCTAGGGTACATATGCAAAACATATGTAAATGTTTAGATTTTGTTGTTTTACTTTTAAAATGTAGTTTTCTTCTGGAGAGGCAATTAAGTTTCCTCTGGATTATATTGCTACTTTTGGAAGATTATTTTTAAATATGTTTAAAATATTTAGAAATGTTTTTAAATATTTTAAATATGTTTGGTGGCACCTGGAGTTCTCCCCACACCCATTTTCCATGTTCTCTGACTGCACCCTCTGACTACACTTAGCAAAACTGTCCAGGCTGTCTGGTTTCAAGACATAGCTGACCTGCCATTTGGGGCATCAGCGGGGAAGCCTCACCCACTCCTAAGCATTGGCACAATAACTGTGCCCGGGCTCTCCCACCTTTGGGTGATGCTCTTGACCCCCTCCTGAAGGTGTGGGCCAGTCTCGAGCCCACACATCCACATCATTGGTCAACTGGTCAGTCTCCTGTGAGTGCCTCTTCTTTACTCATTAAACTGCTTCTAGTAACCTTGGTGCAATAAAGAAACTGGAAAGCGCCAGCAGTTGTCAAGCATTGGAAAGGACTCAGCCTCACTACTTTGGATTTGGTTCACCCTTGGCTTTCCTCATAGCTACACAGTCCTCAAGCATCGTTAGTAGCTGCTGCCTCTTCTCTCTCTTCTCTCCTTAGTTCATTATTAGCGCCAATAAGCAAAGACGCTGGCAAAGTGCACAGCTTGCGCCTCTTCTCTTTGGTGGTGTTAAGCCACAGACCCTTTTATACAACAGTCTCTATGCTGTCTGTCTGTCCTGCGCAGCTCAACTGCTGCAGAGAAGTTCCCTTCACCACCTCCACCTCCTGCCTCATCGAGGGCTGCTGCAGACCACTGGGTCACCTGCCATCCAAAGGCGCTGGGTGGGATTGTCCCGGTTGGACACTCCACCTCCTCCCCACCACCGGCAAATACACAGGGAATGCAGGACCCACTCTGCCAAGGCTGTCTGCACATTCCCTTCTCTCTGAAGAACTGGAAGTTTTTTCTCTGGTGCATGGAAGACAGAATCTCCCTGACACTATGTGGATTGTAAACACTCCCATGGTCTGAAAGGACCACAGGTTTTTCTGCAGCTACTTTGTAGCCCTTGTTAGCCCCTGAGCCTGGGATGATGTGGATACTTTGTCTTTCCACTTTCTTTCTCCCTATGCTGTTGGGCCTTCTACCTCCTTGGAGGTGTGAATTGCGTCACTCTCGCAGTTTGTGTTATCTTTCTGTGAAGTACATATGTTGGATGTGGGACGGTAATGGCAGCCATCACTGTCTTGTTCCTTCTGTCTCAAGTTAAGTTTTGGTCTCTCTTGCTCCACTGCAAAAAAAAAAAAAAAAAGACAAAACAAAAGCAAAAGTGAACCTGAAGAGAAAGGAAAGGAGGGAAGACCTTATAGCCAGATCTACTGAGTTTTGTGGAATGATTTTCTTTCTCCCTCTTTAAGGAGCAAATGCTTTTTCCACTGGTACATTTAAAGTCCTCCAACTATGGAGAGGTACCGGCTCAGGACAGGTGGCACACCAGCACAGAGCTTTCAGACAGCTTGACCTTTTCAATTCTGGAAGGAAGAGATTTACTGTTGGCCACTCCTGGGTCTTTCTGGTATTTCAAAGGAATATTAGGTGCTGTGAATAGGAATTGAAGAGGCAAATGTGTTAAAACCATTAAATCCATGATTGGTCAATGTTATTCTGTCATTTTAAGAGACTAAATATGGAAGAAAGGCAGATGTGAAAACCATTGTAAAATTTTAAAATGTCACAATCAAAAATGAACTGGCTCTTTCTCCCTGAAAAAGTGAATCTGTCACTAAGTAGCACTATAACCTTTGATAATTCACTTTACCTGTGTATCTCAGGTGCTTTGTGTATAAAATGGAGCAAGTAGACTGATAATATCTAATATCTCTTTTAGTTTGAAATCCTCTGCTTGCTTTCCCTCCTCTACAGGCAGACAGAAAACTGAAATTGTAGGGTGTTCCAAGGTCTTCCAATAATGTTCAGCAAAGGTAATTTAAATAAGTAAAAATATTATAAAAACAGAAGTCATTGGCCATGAGATTTCAAGGTCTACTTTGCTACTTGCTAGAAGAAAATTAAAGCAAAAAATAAAGAAGCAAGGATCAGGGCTAAAAGTAGAAAAGTGTAGGTGGCAGGAAATATAATTGTATAGAAGTTTGAGAAATAGGCAGACTAAGTAACCAATTTAATCTCAAAATGTCAAAGAGTCTAAAAGGGATAATTGAAGGTCAAGAGTGAGCCAGAAAACCTTTGACTGAGGAAGCCAAAAATATACAGGATAGAAAGTAATACAGGAGATAGAAATCTATTAAAATATTGATGTAAACAAATGAAAGCTATAAAACTTATGGCAACAAAAGTAAAAAGTAGGGGAAATAATTAGCATTTATGGAATACTATTACATGTCAGGCATTAGATTAGGTGGTTTACTTAATAAAAGTAATTTATTAGTTCACTGACAAAAACAAGAAACTAAGGTCACCATGAATAATTATTGTTTATGATGCATAAGCTTTGAGGATGCAAAGAAGTCTTGGCATTTGTGAAGTCAGTGGGACTTGAGCATGGGCCTGTTATCCATATTTTCAATGTTTCTCATGCATGGTCAGGCTTGAAAATCACTGATCTGGTGTGCCTCCTTTGATGAGAGATGTTTGCATTCAACTGGTGAAAGCAATGCACTGTTATAACTGCAGAAGACAGCAGAGGGCTATGGAGATGCGGGAAGACTCCCATGTAACTGAACCAGAAAGCTGGGTGGGTGGGGTTTAGACAAATAGAAAGGAGAGGGGAAGGAAAGCAGTTGTGAGGTTGGGGCAGTCCTGGCTTCTCAGGCAGTCAAGGTTAGTTGGTTTGGCTGAAAAAGAGGGAATAAATAACGTGGATTTTAACTAGAGTAAGACTAGAAAGGAAGGTGATGTCATAATTGACCAGTCTTAGCCACTGGTCAGGGTGGTATCTGAATTGGCAAAGTGCAGCTGGAGAGTGAAAGCATTTGCAAGAGAATTGTTGTAAGCACAAATTGAAATATATGAAAAGCTCCATCCAGGTTTATGTCTGATATGGTTTGGCTGTGTTGCCACCCAAATCTCACCTTGAATTGTAATAATCCCCCTGTGTCAAGGTCGGGGCAAGGTGGAGATAACTGAATCATGGGGGGGCAGTTTTCCCCATACTATTCTCGTGCTAGTGAATAAGTCTCATGAGATCTGATGGTTTTATAAAGGGGAGTTCCCCTGCACAAGCTCTCATGCCTCCCACCATGTAAAATGTGCCTTTGCTTCTCCTTTGCCTTCCACCATGATTGTGAGGCCTCCCCAGCCATGTGGAACTGTGAGTTCATTAAACCTCTTTCCTTTATAAATTACCCAGTCTTGAGTGTGTCTTTATTAGCAGTATGAGAATAGACTAATACAATACTTAAGACTCCATAAAGAATAAGAGCAGGTATGTCAGGCAGGGAACAGTGTTGAATTCTAACAGCAGCTGGGCAGTACATGGAAATACTTAGGTATGCATGTGTTTAGGGGGCAGGAAATGGAAGTAACCAGGACCAAGCAGATCAACAGGGTTCCAGATAAGGGGGTCCCAGATAAGGGTGTTAGGGTTCCAAATTCCATGCCTCTCACACAGCACCCAGGAACTAGAGTATGCATGGGGTGGCAAGTCAGAGACCCTTGCCAACTAAATGAAAAGGCACAGTGAGGTCCCAGGGGAAAGCCGAAGTCCATAAGGTCAGTAGGGTTCACATGGAGAAGCCCATCCCAGGACCCCAGGTTCTGGGCCACTCTGGCATGGAAGTGATGCAGGGCAGGCAAGCCCCTAAATTGGGGCTTTCCCGGGGAGGATTCTTGGGTCACCCAGGAAAGTATTCGAGGGCCAGCCAATGGTGTTAAATAGCAACATTTATTGATGTGGCAGTGTACAACAGCAGCAGACATACTGCTCCTTGCCCAGCAGGGCTACCTCATAGGTAGTGTGCTCAGAGTAGCAGCTCAGAGGAGCTTTTGCAGCCATATTTATACTTTAATTCTATGAAAATTAAGGAGTAATTTTATGCAGAAATTTCTAGGAGTAGTTTAAGCAGAAATTTCTAGGATAAAGGCAGTAACTTCTGGGTTGTTGGGTTGTTGCCACGGAAAGGGGCGGTAACTTCCAGGTGTTGCCATGGTGATGGTAAACCGACAGAGCACACTGGTGGGCATATCTTGGGGAGGTTCTTCTTCCCCAGAACTGTTTTAGCTAGTCCTCAGTGTGGTCCAGTGTCCCAGTCCCACTTCCTACCTCACCAACAAAGCAGAGAGGAGCCCAGGATGCAGTGTGTGTGTGTGTGTGTGTGTGTGTGTGTGTGACAGAAAGAGGAGGAAGCCAGAGGAGAGAAGACATCAGGGGAGAGCAAAAGAAAGGGGGCTCCGGAAGTGTGAGATGGGGCACCCTGGGGTGCACTGGAAACTGAGGGAGGTCCGCTATCCCAGGAAGGAGCCCCAAGGAGGTGCGTGACCTCCAGGTTCTGGTCACAGGTATCAACCACGTGTGCAGACCTGAGATATTCCATGTGAACTCACTTTTCACAAACAAGTGCTGAGGTTGTGAAAAGTGGGTTCATAGGGAATCTCTTAGATCCTTCCCTACTGTGAAATGCTGTCCACGACTAGTGCACTGGGGCAGGCTGTGTGGAATTACAGGGAGAGTACTTTAAAAGGCAGGCGGCCAGTGAACACTGTTCTTCAGAATTTTTAAGGTGAAAGGAACTTATGTAATACCTTCAAGGATTAGCAGGTCAAAGAAAGGTGATTGAGTAACTACAGGTATAGTGTGCTGGACTATGTTCCAGTGGGAGAATACATCATGCTAAATTCATGGGCACAATGGAGTAAAATCAGCCAAAGAATCCTATAAGGGATTTTTTTTCCTTAATGATTCTCTGTGAAACCTTCTGGTTTTATGAAATGAATCCACCAAATCCTCCAAACTATGAGAGCTAGTACCATGTAGTGCCAGGGAAACTAAGGAAGTCCTTTTGGGAGAATAGGAATATACATCTAAATACCTTGGCATTTTGATTAATTATTGTGATTTCCCGGGGAATAGTCACAAGATGATATTCTCATATCCACCTATTCTATAAACCTTGTGCCTTACAAAATATTATGCCCCTCACCACTAAAGAGTCCAGCAAGCAGTTGTTTCTATACACGAAATGTGCTTAAGATTTCACATCCCTGGAGCTTAAGATGAAAGAAGAAGAGATACATGACAAGGCACAACATTGTAGTTATATAGAATGAATAAGTCTAGAGATCTAATGTACACCCCCCGGACTATGGTTAATACTTTTGTACACTAATAACTTGCTAAGAGAGTAGATATTAGGTACTTTTACCACAAAGAAACAGAAAGATAACTACAGTATATGAGATGATGAGTGTGTTAATTTGCTTAATGTAGAAATCGCTTTGCCATGTGTGTCTATCAAGATAAGTATATCAAAATATTATGTTTTAGTTGTACACCTTAAACATATACAACAAAAAGAGGAAATACAGTTTGACTGAAGAGCAGAAGCCCAGAACTATTGTGGTGTGTTTGCATTGACAAAACCAACAATTTCTTTATTACAGTGATCTACTTTGCTATAAAATTGCTCTGGGCAAAACTAAAGTTCATTAAAAGAAAATAGTTTGGAAAAATCTCTCATCAGATAATCATTCAGATCATTTAGTGGGCTTGTGCTTTTAACAAGGAACAGAAGATTTCTCCCAAGAAAGATTTTCTCAGAAAAAGAAGATTGCTTTTTCATGGATGATGATGTTATTAAGAAAATGTTTAGTTTTCAAGAATGAAAACCTTGGAGTTAACAACAACCCTTTGAAGTCTAGCTCAGAAAATGTCTGGATTTTGATTCAACATTTGGCAAAAATATCTGACATACGGATCTAACCAGACATTGCCAGACATAGCTCAATATTGTGTGATTACAGTTGCTGAACTCACTTCCTCCTTTAGGTCACACCAACTTGAAGTGTAGTTTCTTTCCAAAAGGCAATAATGGGCTCTCAACAGACTTCATAAAACAAAGACAACAAAAAGTCTTAATTTGGTCAAACTCTTTCTCCATCCAGTTTTGTTCCCTTGCTGGCAAGGAGTTGTGAACCTTTGGAGGAGAAGAAGCGTTCTGGTTTTTGGAATTTTCCACCTTTTTGCACTGGTTTTTCCTCATCCTCATGAATATATTTACCTTTGGTCTTTGATGCTGGTGACCTTTCGATGGGGTTTTTTTGTGGACATCCTTTTTGTTGATGTTGATGCAATTCCTTTTTGTTGGTTAGTTTTCCTTCTGACAGTTAGGCCCCTCTGCTACAGGTCTGCTGGAGTTTGCTGGAGGACCACTCCAGACCCTGTTTGCCTGGGTATCACCAGCAGAGTCTGCAGAACAACAAAGATTGCTGTCTGTTCTTTCTTCTGGAAGCTTCATCCCAGACGGGCACCCACCAGATACCAGCCAGACCTCTCCTGAATGAGGTGAGTGTTGGTTGTTGGGAAGACAAGAGGGAACTTTCTAATGTAATAGTCATAATCTATTTATTAATAGGTGTTTGGTCATTCTATTAGTCTGTTTTCATGCTGCTGATAAAGGCATACTTCACAATGGGTAGATAATTTATAAGGAAAAAGAGGTTTAATTGACTCACAGCTCCACGTGGCTAGGGAGGCCTCACGATCACGGCAGAAGGTGAAAGTCACGTCTTACATGGCAACAGCAAGAGAGAATAAGAACTAAGAAAAAGGGGGTTTCCCCTTATAAAACCATCAGCTCTCATGAGACTTATTCACTACCATGAGAATAGTATGGGGGAAACAGCCTCCATGATTCAATTATCTCCCACCAGGTCCCTCCCACCACACATGGGAATTATGGGAGCTACAATTCAAGATGAGATTTGGGTGGGGACACAGCCAAACCATATCAGTCATACTGGTGCATACATTTATCAAAACTCATAAAATACTACACTTAATATTTGTGTATTGGATTTTTTGTGATATTAGTTCAAAAGAAACAAGTTTAAACAAATCTTAAACATCTGATGATACGCACATTGAAGTATTTAGCGGGAAAATGTACCAAAGCAACAAGCAACTCACTTTGAATAAATGAAGTGTACTGATGGATAGAGAGCAAGATGGATGGATAGGTAGATAGGAATGTGATAAAGCAAACAGAATAAAGTGTAAAAGTAGAATCTAGGTGGTAGATAGTGCCGAGCTTACTATAACATTTTTTCAACTTTTTTGTATATTTGAAAGTTTACATGATAGAATGTTAGGAAAAACATTAGAAGTGTGCATATAATGTTCAAAGTAAATATCCGTGATAACTCATTGATTTTTGCATAAATCTTGTGATGGCTAGAGACTAGCTGTACACCAAACCAAGTCCTCTTCTTCCTGATTACACAGCTATTTTCTAAATAGTCATATGCTTAAATGTGGTCAGGTGACTGACTCTGACCAATGGAATGGGAGTGGAAGGGATGTGCACCATTATCAGGCCTGGCCCATAAAAACTTTTCTCATCTGAGATTGGATGGAAACATAACCTTGGATACCTTTCTTTGAAGATAGTGGAGCCATACACAGTAAATCTCTTATTCACTGAAGGGATGATGCTTGCCAATCAGAAGTATCAGTTTTGGACTTCTTGTAAAGTAGAAATAGACTTCTAGTTAAATCACAGAAGTCTGCGTTTTATTTATTATAGTAGCCTGTGCACAACTCTACATGCCAGGTCCTATTAGTATCCTTATTTAACATATGAGGACACAATCCAGGAGTCAGGCAGCAGCTCAGCAGCAGCCTTGCCATCCAAACCCAGGCAGTCTGACTGCAAAGTCCAGGCTCCTGAGGTTTACACTGTCTTGCCTCTTTCTTCCTTGCAGGCAGAGATACAAGATCATTGTTTCTCTTTTAAGCAGGTAATATAACCCTGTGACAGTGGGTAATCCTTCAAAATACACATTCATATTCTTGGGAGCAGACTTTTCTTACTAACGGTTGAGCATGCTGGTTAGCCTCCCTTTCTGCCAGCTGGCAAGCTTCTGAGTACACAATGTCTGGCAAAAGCATAGGGAGACAGGAGGGAAGGAAGGAGAGGACATGAATATCAGCATCGCCCACCCTTGCAGACATTCTATCCCCCATTGCTAGCTTAAATGATAAAAAAAAGAGGGGGTGCCCCAGCCATTGCATAAAGCTCCCTGGTATATTTTCAGCAGGTGATTCTGCTGGTCCCAAGAATTCACATCCAAATAGAGGAGACTGAGCTCTCTTCCTTACCATTCACCTCACTCTGTTTCATTAGTAGTAGTAATAGCAGAAAGGGGAGCTTATTCACCCTGGATCAATCTTTGAAATAAACCATGTGTATTGATTTACCGAACTCCTGGTCATGAAGGCTGGTGCTTACAGGACTCACAATGTAAAAGAGAGAGGTCAGAAGAGGACCTCTGCTGTTTCACTGAACTGAGCTCTGATGGGTTCACCACGTCCTGCAAAAGACATGCCTCAGATACAGCATCCGGTCCTCCAGCATGCAGATGCAGGAAGTGGAAATTTTTTATATGGAACTATTACCATGGTGTCTTTGGAACTTGTGTGAACCATCACACTCCTAATTGCCAGATGCCACGCAGCTTTGAGTTACGTTTAGGAAATTATCAATGCTGCCAAATTCACATTTAAGGAGAATAGCAAGGGGCACAGCAATACCAAGTAGGCTTGCAAACCAAATGCAAAATCAAATGAAATTCAGCCACAGACCTTTTGTTTTCATGTTTGTTATGGTTTATCAGGTAACTGAATGTGAAAATAAATCCATGCAGATTCTGTATTTTTTAATGTAGAGCTACAGGTTACAAGTCAGTCAGCTTTTGGCAACATAATGGTGTTTCTGAATATAAATTGTTAATGATCTCTGAGCATCGAAATGATCTGAAATATCTTAGATTTCAAAATAAAATCTTCAACTTTCTCAAGATGATTAATGTCAAAATAGAAATTCAACAAATCTACTCTTTAAATTGAACCTTTAGGAAAAACTCTTGCACCCCTAGCCCGAGTGAACCAATTGCATTTTGTCATACTACCCTCAGCTTCTTCCATTTGTAACAGATGTTAGGGTTTGCTTTGCAAATGTTTGTCACCTGAGTCCCCAGAGACCACTACATATGCTCTTGTGTGGCAGGGCTGCTCTGTAATGAGAAAAAGAGTGGACCCCAGACTTTTGGCTCTGTTCTATCACATAATTTCTAAGGAGTCCGAAATTCAGTTAATTACCCAGCTTCCATATAATGTGCTTCCCTAAAATTCATGTCCACTTAGAACCTCAGAATGTAAATTTATTTAGAAATAGTATCTTTGTGGATGTAATCTAGTTAAGATGAAGTCACACTGGAATAGGGTGGGCCCTAACTCCAGTCCTTATAAGAAGAAAAAACAGAAACAAAGACACATGGGAGAAGGCTATGTGATGAACAGGCAGTGACTGGAGCCATGTGCCCATCGTTCAGGAAACACCAAGGAACCCGGGAAGATTCAAGGAAAAATTTTTCCTAAGAACCTTCAGAGGGAGCCTGGCCCCACTGACACCTTGATTTCAGACTTCCAGTCTCCAAAACTGGGAGACAAACATTTCTGTCCTTCTAAGCCACCCAGTTCGCAGTGCTTCATTACAGCAGCCCTGAGAAACGAATATAGGAAACACTATCTGTTAAAGAGGTAGTGTTTTAAGGATTTATTCCTAAGTATTTGAAATCAGATCAATGGGAAATGCAAGATGAGTCTTTCCTTGTTTTGTTCAGCCTTCCTCTGAAAGAGAAAAAGGAACAAGTATTTTTTCTGAGGTCACAGCTACAGACACCAGCTAGGCACTGCCAGCCATCTGTCATTCTCAACTATTAAGCTTTAAGGAGCAGAAGCCTTTCCATTGTAAAGAACAGATAGAGAACAAGTCCAGAGCCCCAGGGCCCCTTCTTCCAGCATGATCCTTGCTGTCTTCCAAGATGGCACCTGTGAGACTCTAGATCGGAGATCATCCTCATTGATGAAAGTGTCAAAATACATAAGCATTTCTTTGCACAAAAAGTTTAGAACCAGGCTGCCGAGAGTGAGATTGGCATGCTACTTGTCACATCAATGAGCTTGTACAGGTTGTCTAGCCTTACTGAAGTCTCCATTTCATCTTTTATGAAATGGAAACAATGGCAATGCTTACCTCGGGATTATTTAGAGTGTTAAATAAGTTAAAACCTGAAAAGTGTGTAGTACAATAGTCAGCTCACAAAAGCACTTAATCAATAGTAGCTGTTAGCTACTACTATCTCTGAAAGATACAGAGAACCAGAGTATACTGAGCAAAAGCCCCAGCTAGTACAAACACTTAAAGGGCGATGGACTAATTCCTAGAGCTGAGAGTGGATTACTTCAGTAGAGAAAAAACCCCTCAGGGCTCAGCTCTGGTGGTGGTGGGGACACATGCATGAGTTGCAACTCCAAGAGACTACCAGATTCTCAAGGTGAAAAGCAGAGAGAAAACCCTGCCTGATTTGAGCAAGGGGAAGGAAAGTAATCATTTTGAAATACACTTGGAGCATTTCAGTCTCATTAATAGAGGTAAATCCTCAAGGAAAACTATGTTATTTCCTTAAGGAAAACTTAGACCAACTAAGATGGGTTTTACCAGAGCCTAACCAATGAGGAGGAAGGGAAACACAAAATCTCAGCCCCCTGTTCTCTTCCTATCCCACCTAAGAGGGTGAAAAAAGCATGAGGAAGCATTTGTGAAGATTACATCCCAGGAATATAGGCCCATTAAAAGACTGAGACTCAGTTATAGAACTACAAAACATTTAAGCTTTCCCTATGCCTTACCACTGTACCAATAGAAAACTTTTATAATAAGAGAAGATTACAGCTAAAAAGAACTGTAAGACTCAGATTATTTTAGACGACATCTGCAGGGAAACCGAAGACAAGAGGGGAGTTGAAAACAAGGGCACTAGAAGAAATTTTAGCCTCGGATACCTATAGCAACAGCAAACAGTAAACACAGCCTAACTCCTTCCCAAATAAATATAAAATTGCACACTAAAGGAATATTTACCTCAGTTTCCTTTACACAGCACATCATGTCTGGCTCAAAAACACAAAAACAAAAACTCCAGGCATACTAAAAGGAAAAAACACAGACTAAAGAAGCAAATCAAGTGTCAGAATCAGACTCAGATGTGGCAGCAATTTTAGAATTATCAGACTGGGCATTTAAAATAATGGATTGATGTGCTAAGGTCTCTCATAGCAAAAGTAGACAATAGGCAAAAGCAAATAGGAAATGTAAACAGAGAGATGGAAACTCTAAGAAAACATAAAACTTAAACTTTAGAAATCAAAAACACTGTAACAGAAATGAAAGACTATCTTTGATGGTCTCATTAGTAGACTTAACACAATTAAAGAAATCAATGAGCTTGAAGATATGTTAATAGAAACTTCCCAAATGAAATGGCAAGGAGAAAAAATAATGTGGAGGGCATGCCCAAGACAGCGGAATAGGAACAACTCCAGCCTCCAGCTCCCAGTGTGAGCGACACAGAAGACAGGTGATTTCTGCATTTTCAACAGAGGTGCCGGGTACATCTCACTAGGGCATGTTGGACAATTGGTGCTAGTCCTTGGGTGCAGCCCGACCAGCCAGAGCTGAGGCAGGGTGAGGCATCGCCTCACCTGGGAAGCACAAGGGGGAAGCGAATTCCTTTTCTTCGCCAAAGGAAATTGAGACACACAACATCTGGAAAATCAGGTAACTCCCACCCTAATATTGTGCTTTACCAAGGGACTCAGCAAACGGCAAACCAGGAGATTATATCCCACACCTGGCCACACGGTCCCACGCCCATGGAGACTCCCTCATTGCTAGCACAGCAGTCTGAGATGTAACTGCAAGGCGGCAGCAATGCTGGGGAAGGGGTGCTTGCCATTGCTGAGGCTTAAGTAGGTTAACAAAGCCTCAGAGAAGCTCGAATTGGGTGGATCCCACCACAGCTCAAGGAGGCCGGCCTACCTCTGTAGACTCCACCTCTGGGGACAGGGCATAGCTAAACAAAAAGCAGCAGAACCTTGGCAAAGGTAAATGACCCTGTCTGACAGCTTTGAAGAGAGAAGTGGATCTCCCAGCACAGAGGCTGAGATCTGAGAACGGACAGACTGCCTGCTCAAGTGAGTCCCTGACCCCTGAGTAGCCTAACTGGGAGACATCCCCCACTAGGTGCAGACCAACACCTCACACCTCACATGGCAGGGTACACCCCTGAGATGAAGCTTCCAGAGCAAGAATCAGACAGCAACACTCACTGTTCAGCAATATTCTATCTTCTGCAACCAGGGATATCCAGGCAAACAGGGTCTGGAGTGGACCTCAAGCAAACCCCAACAGACCTACAGCTGAGGGTCCTGACTGTTAGAAGGAAAACTAACAAACAGGAAGGACACCCACACCAAAACCTCATCAGTATGTCACCATCATCAAAGACCAAAGGCAGATAAAACCACAAAGATGGGGAAAAAGCAGTGCAGAAAAGCTGGAAATTCAAAAACTCAGAGCGCATCTCCCCCTCCAAAGGAATGCAGCTCATCACCAGCAAGGGAACAAAGCTGGACAGAGAATGACTTTGACGAGTTGAGAGAAGAAGGCTTCAGTCATTCAAACTTCTCAGAGTTAAAGGAGGAACTACATAACCAGTGCAAAGAAACTAAAAACCTTGAAAAAAGACTTGATGGATGGCTAAATAGAATAACCAATGGAGAGAAGTCCTTAAAAGAACTGATAGAGATGAAAACCATAACACAAGACCTACGTGACAGATGCACAAGCTTCAGTAACCAACTCAATCTACAGGAAGAAAGACTATCAGCGATTGAAGATCAAATGAATGAAATGAAGCAAGAAGAGAAGTGTAGACAAAAAAGAGTAAAAAGAAATGAACAAAGCATCCAAGAAATATGGGATTATGTGAAAAGACCAAATCTACTTTGGTTTGGTGAGCCTGAAAGTGACAGGGAAAATGGAACCAAGTTGGAAAACACTCTGCAGGATATCATCCAGGAGAACTTCCCCAACCTAGTAAGGCAGGCCAACATTCAAATTCAGGAAATACAGAGAATGCCACAAAGATACTCCTCGAGAAGAGCAACTCCAAGACAGATAATTGTCAGATTCAGCAAAGTTGAAATGAAGGAAAAACTGTTGAGGGCAGCCAGAGAGAAAGGTCGGGATACACACTAAGGGAAACCCATCAGACTAACAGCAGATCTCTCAGCAGAAACTCTCCAAGCCAGAAGAGAGTGGGGGCCAATATTCAACATTCTTAAAGAAAAGAATTTTCAACCCAGAATTTCATATCCAGACAAACTAAGTTTCATAAGTGAAGGAGAAATAAAATCCTTTACAGACAAGCAAATGCTGAGAGATTTTGTCACCACCAGGCCCGCCCTATAAGAGGTACTGAAGGAAGGACTAAACATGGAAAGGAACAACCAGTACCAGCCACTGCAAAAACATGTCAAAATGTAAAGTCCATCGATGCTAGGAAGAAAGTGCATCAACTAGAGAGCAAAATAACCAGGTAGTATCATAATAACAGGATCAAGTTCACACATAACAATATTAACCTTAAATGTAAATGGACTAAATGGTCCAATGAAAAGACACAGACTGGCAAATTGGATAAAGAGCCAAGACCCATCAGTTTGCTGTATTCAGGAGATCCATCTCACATGCAGAGACACACATAGGCTCAAAATAAAGGGATGGAGGAAGATCTACCAAGCAAATGGAAAACAAAAAACAGCAGGGGTTGCAATCCTAGTCTCTGATAAAACAGACTTTAAACCATCAAAGATCAAAAGAGACAAAGAAGGCCATTACATAATGGTAAAGGGATCAATTTATCAGGAAGAGCTAACTATCCTAAATATATATGCCCCCAATATAGGAGCACCCAGATTCATAAAGCAAGTCCTTAGAGACTTACAAAGAGACTTAGACTCCCATACAATAATAATGGGAGACTTTAACACCCCACTGTCAACATTAGACAGATCGAGACAGAAAGTTAACAAGGATATCCAGGAATTGAACTCAACTCTGCACCAAGCAGACCTAAAGGACATCTACAGAACTCTCCACCCCAAATCAACAGAATATACATTCTTCTCAGCATCACATCACACTTATTCCAAAATTGACCATAGAGTTGGAAGTAAAGCACTCCTCAGCAAATGTCAAAGAACAGAAATTATAACAAACTGTCTCTCAGACCACAGTGCAATCAAACTAGAACTCAGGACTAAGAAACTCAATCAAAACCGCAAAACTACATGGAAACTGAACAACCTGTTCCTGAATGACTACTGGGTACATAATTAAATGAAGGCAGAAATAAAGATGTTCTTTGAAATCAATGAGAACAAAGATACAGCATACCAGAATCTCTAGGCCACATTTAAAGCGGTGTGTAGATGGAAATTTATAGCACTAAATGGCCACAAGAGAAAGCAGGAATGATCTAAAATTGACACCCTAACATCACAATTAAAAGAAGTAGAGTAGCAAGAGCAAACACTTTCAAAAGCTAGTAGAAGGCAAGAAATAACTAAGATCAGAGCAGAACTGAAGGAGATAGAGACACAAAAACCCTCCAAAAAATCAATGATTCCAGGACCTGGTTTTTTGAAAAGATCAAGAAAATTGATAGACTGCTAGCAAGATTAATAAAGAAGAAAAGAGAGAAAAATCTAATAGATGCAATAAAAAATGATAAAGGGGATATCATCACTGACCCCACAGAAATACAAACCACCATCAGAGAATACGATAAACACATCTACGCAAATAAACTAGAAAACCTAGAAGAAATGGATAATTTCCTGGACACTTACACTCTCCTAAGACTAAACCAGGAAGAAGTTGAATCCCTGAATAGACCAAGAGCATGTTCTGAAATTGAGGCAATAATTAATAGTCTACCAACCAAAAAAAGTCCAGGACCAGATGGATTCACAGCCGAATTCTACCAGAGGTATGAGGAGGAGTTGGTACCATTCCTTCTGAGACTATTCCAATCAATAGAAAAAGAGGGAATCCTCCCTAACTCATTTTATGAGGCCAACATCATCCTGATACCAAAGCCTGACAGAGATACAACAAAAAAAGATAATTTTAGACCAATATCCCTGATGAACATCAATGCAAAAATCCTCTATAAAATACTGGCAAACCAAATCCAGCAACACATCAAAAAGCTTATCCATATGATCAAGTGGGCTTCATCCCTAGGATGCAAGGCTGGTTCAACATATGCAAATCAATAAATGTAATCCAACATATAACCAGAACCAAAGACAAAAACCAGATGATTATCTCAATAGATGCAGAAAAGGCCTTTGACAAAATTCAACAGCCCTTCATGCTAAAAACGCTCAATAAATTCGGTATTGATGGAACGTATCTCAAAATAATAAGAGCTGTTTATGACAAACCCACAGCCAATATCATACTGAATGGGCAAAAACTGGAAAAATTCCCTTTGAAAACTGGCACAAGACAGGGATGTCCTCTCTCACCACTCCTATTCAACATACTGTTGGAAGTTCTGGCTAGGGCAAACAGGCAAGATAAAGAAATAAAGGGTATTCAGTTAGGAAAAGAAGAAACCAAATTGTCCCTGTTTGCAGATGACATGATTGTATATTTAGAAAACCCCATTGTCTCAGCCCAAAATCTCCTTAAGCTGATAAGCAACTTCAGCCAAGTCTCAAGATACAAAATCAATGTGCAAAAATCACAAGCATTCTTATACACCAGTAACAGACAAACAGAGAGCCAAATCATGGATGAACTCCCACTCACAATTGCTTCAAAGAGAATAAAATACCTAGGAATCCAACTCACAAGGGATGTAAAGGACCTCTTCAAGGAGAACTACAAACCACCAGTCAGTGAAATAAAGGAGGACACAAATGGAAGAACATACCATGCTCATGGATAGGAAGAATTAATACTGTGAAAATGGCCATACTGCCCAAGGTAATTTATAGATTCAATGCCATCCCCATCAAGCTACCAATGAGTTTTTTCACAGAATTGGAAAAAACTGCTTTAAAATTCATATGGAATGAAAAAAGAGCCCGCATTTCCAAGACAATCCTAAGTCAAAAGAACAAAGCTGGAGGCATCACGATACCTGACTTCAAACTATAGTACAAGGCTACAGTAACCAAAAAGCATGGTACTGGTACCACAACAGAGATATAGACCAATGGAACAGAACAGAGTCCTCAGAAATATACCACACATCTACAGCCATCTGATCTTTGACAAACCTGACAAAAGCAAGAAATGGGGAAAGGATTCCCTATTTAATAAATGGTGCTGGGAAAATTGGCTAGCCATAAGTAGAAAGCTGAAACTGGATCCTTTCCTTACTCCTTATATGAAGATTAATTCAAGATGGATTAGAGACTTAAATGTTAGACCTAAAACCATAAAAATCCTAGAAGAAAACCTAGATAATACCGTTCAGGACATAGGCACAGGCAAGGACTTCATGACTAAAACACCAAAAGCAATGGCAACAAAAGGCAAAATTGACAAATGGAATCTATTTAAACTAAAGAGCTTCTGCACAGCAAAAGAAACTACCATCAGAGTGAACAGGCAACCTACAGAATGGGAGAAAATTTTTGCAATCTACTCGTCTGCCAAAGGGCTAATATCCAGAATCTACAAGGAACAAAAACAAATTCACAAGAAAAAAGCAAACAACCCCATCAAAAAGTGGGCAAAGGATATGAACAGACACTTCTCAAAAAAAGACATTCATACAGCCAACAGACACATGAAAAAATGCTCATCATCACTGGCCATCAGAGAAATGCAAATCAAAACCACAATGAGATACCATCTCACACCAGTTAGAATGGCAATCATTAAAAAGTCAGGAAACAACAGGTGCTGGAGAGGATGTGGAGAAATAGGAACACTTTTACACTGTTGGTGGGACTGTAAACTAGTTCAACCATTATGGAAAACAGTGTGGCAATTCCTCAAGGATCTAGAACTAGAAATGCCATTTGACCCAGCCATCCCACTACTGGGTATATACCCAAAGGATTATAAGTCATGCTGCTGTAAAGACACATGCACATGTATGTTTATTGTGGCACTATTCACAATGGCAAAGACCTGGAATCAACCCGAATGTCCATCAATGACAGATTGGATTAAGAAAATGTGGCACATATACACCACGAAATACTATGTAGCCATTAAAAAGGATGAGTTTGTGTCCTTTGTAGGGACATGGGTGCAGCTGGAAACCATCATTCTCAGCAAACTATCATAAGAACAGAAAACCAAATACTGCATGTTCTCACTCATAGGTGGGAATTGAACAATGAGAGCACTTGGACACAGGAAGGGGAGTATCACACACCGGGGCCTATTGTGGGGGAGGGGGAGGGGGGAGGGATAGCATTAGGAGATATACCTAATGTAAATGATGAGTTAATAGGTGCAGCACACCAACATGGCACATGTATACATATGTAACAAACCTGCATGTTGTGCACATGTACCCTAGAACTTAAAGTATAATAACAAATAAAAATTAAAATTAAAAAATAAATAAATGAAGAAATAAATCTTAGTTGATTTACTAGCTTTCTAACAAAAAAAAATAATGTGAAGAAAACAGAACTGAATATGTAATAGCACTGGGGGGATTTTTTTAAATAGATTTTATTTTTTAGAAGAAATTTAGACTTGCAGTAAAATTAAGAAAATGGTATGGAGATTTCCCATATATCTTCTGCCCAATTTCACTGTTATGCGCATCTTACATTAGTAGGCATACATGTTACAATTAGTGAACCAATATTGATACATAAGTATTCACTAAAGTCCTTATATTTTTCTATTTTCTTAGTTGTTACCTAATTTTTTTCTGTTTCAGTGTCCCATCCAGAGTTACATATGCCACATTACACTTAGTCATAATGTCTGTCTCCTTAGGCCCCTCTTACCTGTGACAGGTTTTCAGACTTTCCTTATTTTTGATGATCCTGACTGTTTTGAGGAGTACTATTTGGGTATTTTGTAGAATATCATTCTTTGGGGATTAGCTGACATTTTTATTATGTTGTAAACTTGAGTTATGGTTGTTTTGGGAGGAAGCCCAAGGCAAAGTGCCATTTTATCACATCATATCAAATCTACATACTGTCAACATGACTTGTCACCCTTGATGGTGACCTTGACCACCTGGCTGAAGAAGTGTTTTCCAGGTTTCTCCACTGCAAAGTTACTCTTTCCCCCCATTTCCATACTATATTCTTTGGAAGACAGTCATTCTGCATAGCCAATACTTAAGAAGTAGGGAATCATGGCCGGGCACGGTGGCTCAAGCCTGTAATCCCAGCACTTTGGGAGGCCGAGACGGGCGGATCACAAGGTCAGGAGATCGAGACCATCCTGGCTAACACGGTGAAACCCCGTCTCTACTAAAAAATACAAAAAATTAGCCAGGCGAGGTGGTGGGCGCCTGTAGTCCCAGCTACTCGGGAGGCTGAGGCAGGAGAATGGCGTAAACCCGGGAGGCGGAACTTGCAGTGAGCTGAGATCCGGCCACTGCACTCCAGCCTGGGCAACAGAGAGAGACTCCGTCTCAAAAAAAAAAAGAAGTAGGGAATCATGCAATACTTCCTTGAGGGAGGAATATCTGAATAAAATATTTGGAATTTATCTCTTCTCCCATTTATTTATTTGTTTAGTTATTTGTAGACCAGAGTGGACTCATCAATATTTCTATTACGCTTTGGGTTATAACTCAATACTAGTTTATTCTGTTGCTCAAATTGTTTTAGCTTTAGCCATGGGATATATTTCAATTGGTTCCTGTATCCTCTGACATATCCCCAGTATTAGAAGATTATTTATTTATTTTGAGAATATTCTCAATTTCTGGCACTGGAAGATGTTCCAGACTAATCTTGTATATTAATTACCTGCCTCAGTCTTAGAATTGTTGCTCATGACTTATATTGGAGAGTGGCGTTAGAAACTGTGATCTGAGCACTAAGTGTGCTC
This sequence comes from Trachypithecus francoisi, assembly GCF_009764315.1. Taxonomy (NCBI): domain Eukaryota; kingdom Metazoa; phylum Chordata; class Mammalia; order Primates; family Cercopithecidae; genus Trachypithecus; species Trachypithecus francoisi. The sequence goes on from NW_022681472.1 coordinate 8,345,382, forward strand.
ATTGCTACTGGTGTCATTTTACTTAGATTCTCTCAGTTGACAGAGCAAAGAAATACAAGTGTATGTGATAGCTCACACACATACACATCTATAAATTTTTCTATATGTAATTATCTGGACAAACATGAAGTCATACTGATGTCTCCAGTTCTAATCTATTGCTACATGGATGATTCTAGTTCCCCTTGCTTGTCTGCAAATTCCTGTACAACTTGGTAACCTGGCTCATACATCTGCCATCCATTGACCTAATTGCTCAATTCCAATATACATGTGTCATAATATCATGTATCCATCATTACAGTAACAAATAAATTATTTCACTGCCCTAAAAATATCCCTTGTGCTTCACCTATAATCTTTTCTCTCTCTCCTTGAACCTCTCATTACCGTTGATCTTTTTAGCTTCACTCTAGTTTTTGTCTTTTCCAGAATGTAATAAAATGTAAATCATACAGGAGGCAGTCTTTTAAGAGTGGCTTCTGAAAATGAGACTTGGAAATATGCGTTTAAGGATCACCCATGTCATTTTGTGGTTTGATCACTCTTTTTAAAAACTGCGGACTAGTATTCCATTATATGGATATGCCACCGTTTATCCATTCACCTATTGAAAGATATCTTGATTGTTCTAGTTTTTATCAAGTATGAATAAATCTGCTATTATGAATAAATATGCTATCAACATTCATGTGCAGGTTTTTAGATGAACCTAAGTTTTAAATCCAGTTGGGTAAATACCTGGGGGTTCAATTGCCACATTGCATGGTAATCTAGCTGTTTAGTTTTGTAAGAGATAAGAGGGTTAATTTTTAAAATTACCCCCAGTACCAATGTTTTATGATCCTACCAAAAGATAGGATTTATATACATTCTATATCAATGGTTAATAATGATAAAATACAAAATATGAATGGGAGGGAACATGAAAATAAGGATACATCAGCACTATCTTTCCCCAGAGTACTCTTTTCAGTGAATTAATACTTTATCTCAACCAGCTCATTTGGGATTAGCAACAAATTCACATAGGGAAATAGGTGCTAATCTCTGTGACTGCCACCTTAGAGGTCTTGAAACCTATCATTGTCTTTCAGGCTAACAGTCATTAAGAAGTAATTCTCTTTTTTAGGGTTTCAGGGAGTATTCACTGGCCTATCTCTGGCAATCAGTGAGATGTGCTCATTCCAGAAATTGCAATGTTATATAGTTGGATGACATTAGCCCCGTTGTTTATGAACTGTTGAGCAAGATGCAGTCTGACTCTTCTAGAAAGAAAAAAATAAAAACTTTTATTTTAAGTTCAGAGGCACATGTGCAGGTTTGTTATATAGGTAAACTCGTGTCACGGGGGTTTGTTGTACAGATTATTTCACCATCCGGGTATTAAGCTAGTACCTAATAGTTACTTTTTTCTGATCCTCTCCTTCCTCCCATTCTCCACCTGCAAGTTGGCCCCAGTGTCTGTTGTTTCCCTCTTTGTGTCCATGTGTTCTCATTATTTAGCTCTTGCTTGTAAGTGAGAACATGTGGTATTTGGTTTTCTTTTCCTGCATTAGTTTGCCAAGGATAATGGCCTCCAGTTCTATTCATGTTGCTGCAAAGGACAAGATCTTGCCCTTTACTATGGCTGCATAGTATTCCATGGTGTGTATGCACCACATTTTCTTTATCCAGTCTACCATTAGTGGGCATTTAGGTTGATTCTTTGTCTTTGCTGTTGTGAATAGTGATGCAATGAACATATGTGTGGGTTCATCTTTGTGAAAGAAGGATTTATATTCCTTTTTTTTTTTTTTTTTTTTTTTTTTTGTATTTTTTAGTAGAGACGGGGTTTCACAGTGTTAGCCAGGATGGTCTCGATCTCCTGACCTCGTGATCCGCCCGTCTCGGCCTCCAAAGTGCTGGGATTACAGGCTTGAGCCACCGCGCCCGGCCCTTTGGGTATATAGCCAGTAATAGGATTGCTGGGTTGAAAGGTAGCTCTGGTTTTAGCTCTTTGAGGAATAGCCACAATGCCTTCCACAATGGTTGAACTAAATTACACTCCCACCAACAATATATAAGTATTTCCTTTCCTCCACAACCTCACCAGCATCTGTTATTTTTTGACTTTTTAATAATAGCCATTCTGACTGGTGTGAAATGGTATCTCATCATGGTTTTGATTTGCATTTCTCTAATGATCAGTTATGTTAGGCTTTTTTTCATATGCTTGTTGGCTGCATGTATGTTTTCTTTTGAAAAGTGTCTGCTCATGTCCTTTGCCCAATTTTTAATATTTTTTTCCTTGTAAATTTGTTTAATTTGATTATTTACCCAAATGTCATTCAGAAGCGGGTTGTTTCATTTCCATGTAACTGTATAGTTTTGAGCAATTTTCTTAATTTTGACTTCTATTTTTATTGCACTGTGGTCCAAGAGAGTGGTTGGTATGATTTCAGTTTTTTGTATTTGCTAAGGATTGTTGTGTGTCCAATTATGTAGTTGATTTTAGAGTATGTGCCATGTGGCAATGAGATGAATGTATATTCTGTTGTTTTGAGATGGAGAGTTCTGTAGAGGTCTATTAGGTCCATTGGTCCAGTGTTGAGTATAGGTCCTCAATATCTTTGTTAACTTTCTACCTTGATGATCTGTCTAATACTATCAGTGGGGTGTTGAAGTCTCCCACTATTATTGTGTGGGAGTCTAAGTATCTTTGAAGGTCTCTAAGAAATTGCTTTATGAATCTAGGTGTTCCTGTGTTGGGTGCATATATATTTAGGACAGTTAGATCTTCTTGTTGAATTGAACCCTTTACCACTGTGTAATGCTCTTCTTTGTCTTTTTTGACCTTTGTTGGTTTAAAGTCTGTTTTGTCTGAAATTGGAATTGCAATCCCTCCTTTATTTCTGTTTTCCATTTGCTTTGTAGATTTTTCCACAGCCCTTTATTTTGAGCCTATGGGTGTCACTGCATGTGAGATGGGTCTCTTGAAGACAGCATACCTTTGGGTCTTGCTTCTTTATCCAGCTTGCCACTCTGTGCCTTTTAATTGGGGCATTTGGTCCATTTACATTCAAGGTTAGTATTGATATGTGTGAATTTTATCTTCCCATTGTTCTGTTAGCTGTTTATTAAGCAGACTTGTTTATGTGGCTGCTTTATAGTGTCACTGATCTGTGTACTTAAGTGTCTTTTTGTAGTGGTAACTTTCTTTTCCATATTTAGTACTTCTTTCAGCAGCTCTCATAAGGCAGGTCTGGTGGTAATGAATTTCCTCAGTATGTACTTGTCTGAAAAGGATCTTATTTCTCCTTCACTTATGAAGTTTAGTTTGGCTGGATATGAAATTCTTTATTGGAATGTCTTTTCAACAAGAATGTTGAATATAGAGTGCTGGCCCCCGCCCCCCCTCATCTCTTTTGGCTTGTAGTGTTTCTGCTGAGGGATCCACTGTTAATCTGATGGGCTTCCCTTTGTAGGTGATCTGTCCTTTCTCTCTACCTATCTTTGACATTTTTTCTTTCATTTCAACCTTAGAGAGTCTAATGATTATACCTCTTGGGGATCAGCTTTTTGTGAAGCATCTTGCAGGAGTTCTCTGCATTTCCTGAATTTGAATGTTGGCCTCTCTAGCTAGGTTGTGGAATTTCTCGTGGAAGATATCCTGAAATATTTTTTCCAAGTTGCTTCCATTCTCCTCTTTCAGGGATGCCAATATATTGCAGATTTAGTCTATTTGTGTAATTCCATATTTCTTGGAGGTTTTGTTCATTCCTTTTCAGTCTTTTCTTTATTCTTGTCTGACTGTCTTATTTCAGAAAGCCGGTCTTCCAGTTCTGAGATTCATTCCTCAGTTTGGTCTATTCTGCTGTTAATACAGGCAGTTGTATTATGAAATTCTTGTAGGGTGCTTTTCAGCTCTATCAGGTCAGTTATGTTGTTCTTTTCTGTACCGGTCATTTTGTCTGCCAGCTCCTGTATCATTTTCTCATTATTCTTAGCTTCCTTGGATTGGGTTTCACCATTCTCCGGAATTTTGATTATCTTCATTCCTATCTATGTTCTGAATTCTATTTCCACCATTTCAGCCCAGTTATGAACCCTTGCTGGAAAATTAGTGTGGTCATTTGGAGGAAAGAAGGCACTCTGGCTTTTTTGAGTTGTCAAAGTTCTTGTGTTGGTCCATTTTTATCTTTGTGGACTTGTGTTCCTTCAGTCATTAAAGTTGCTATTCTTTGAATGAGTATTTTTTCTTTTATCCTATTTTATGACCTTGTGGGATTGATTGTGGTATAAGGTGGTTTTGGTCAACTGGCTTCATTTCTGGAAGATTTCAGGAGGCCAAGACTCAGCTCAGCCATCCTGGACTACATTCTCTAATTCTGGGGAACTGGTATCTGCTCCTGGCTTTGCTCTATGACCTTTGGAGGTTAGGAACCTGCTGTGCTAGAGGGTCCATTGTTCTCCCAGACTGCTGGTCACAACACTACGATAAGTGATGCCATCCAAAGTGCTTCATAAGGTAGCGGCAGTGGGATCCATCCTTGTTTGCACAGCCTCAGCAGCACTGGCAGCATGGTGGGGTGCACATTCATCAGCTATGGTGGGGTGCTAGCAGATGCCAGGGCTCCAGCCTCTGTGTGAGTTTGGAACAGCAGTAGTGGCAGCATGACTTGGTAGGATGGGATGCAGGGGACCCCACCAGCATGTGTGTATGCATTCACATTGGTAGTGGTATTAGCGTGGTGGTGGTGTGCTGGTGAGCACAGGACTATGCACGTCCTCTGTGTGCATTCGTGTATATGACAGTTGCTATCGAGGGTGGGAGTGTGTCCAGTGTTCTCTGTGCCTAGTTCCATGCCAGCAGCAGTGTTGGCACAAGGGCAGGATGCTGGTAGGGGTGGGACTGGTAGGCTCCATGCCTGACAATGCTTTGACAGCAACAGTGGTGCAGTGAGGGAAGGAAGGTAGGGTGCACTCATGCTGGCAGCAGTAGCATGGCGGGGTGCATGTGCACGTGTATGCTGACAGGGAAGGAGAGTCAAGGACCACTCTCATACACACACAACAGCAAAGCAATGTAGGGGATGTCCATGGGCAAATGCATGCAGGCAAAGCAGCACAGGGAAGGCTGCAGTGGGGTGAGAATATGAGTGGGTTGGTGTATGTCCATGGGGCTGCTGTGCTGGAGCTCACTGCTGGTCAGGTGCCATCCACCAGGGCAAGAGCTATGATATTGCCCCTAGGAGTACACAACCCCCTCACCGGCACCTGAAGCAGCACTGCAAACAGGTGTGGTCAGGCTGGGGCCATGGAAGAGCCCAGGAAGACTGAGGGGTACTAAGGTCAGATTGGCCCCATCTCATAGGCAAGACCGCTCTGCTGAGATCAGGTCCAACAGTTCCCCTGGTGCTAAAGTCTCCTATGGGAGCAAGTTGAGCCTAAGGGGATGGGCATTCCTGGTGGTGCTACACTACAGACACTCTCACACCAAATCCTCTGGGCCACTAAAGCTGGAGTTCTGCCCCTACCATTTCTCTAAGCAGCTCTCCCTGCCTACTTAAGAGTCTGTGTTGGTCAAGGGGTCTCCTCCCGCCAGGGTTCCAGAGGTCTTTGGTGACAGCAGGTTGCTCCTTGCCTGTTCAACCCACTCCTTCCCCAGGAGCTATTGGTGGCCAGGAATGAGTCCCAGTGCATAATAGCCCTGTGTGGGGTTCCCAGCTTCCTCTGCCTTCAGCCCAGCTTCTGTGTTTTCCCTCTGTCAACTCTCAATGCTTCCCTCTGAAGATCTGCTAGGAGGGGACCAGTCTTTCTGATGACCTGGTCCCTCACTGGCAGATGTTCTTCCTGGCCCCATTTAGTCGGCCATCTTAATGATGTATATCATAATCTGATTCTTAAAATTGAAACATTTTTGGAAAGAAACTCAATAAAATTTTGAAATTTCTAAAAATCTTAGTTTGCACAATGTTGTTTAAATTTGAATTAAAGAATGTTACAGATTTTGAGATTCATTGTAGACTATATTTGTTTGCTCAAGCTGCCATAGCAAAGTACTGCAGTCTGGGTGGCTTAAACAATAAAAATCTGTATTTTCACAATTCTACAGGCTAGAAATCTCAGGTCAAGGTGTCAGCACGATTGATTTCTTCTGAGGCCTCTCTCCTTGTCTTGTAGATAATCTTTCCTCTGTGTGTGTTTGTGTGTGTGTCCTAATGCCCTCTTTTTATAAGGACACTGGTCATATTAAATTAGAACTCACACTAATGGATTCATTTTAACTTAATTATTTCTGTAAAGACTCTATTTCCAAATAAGGCCACATTCTGAGGTGCTGGGGCTTAGTGCTTCAGCATATGAGTTTCTGGTGGGCAGAGAGGGGAATAGAATTCAGTCTAATGTATGTACTTTAATTTCTCACTATCAATTTTCAAACTAACAGTGATCACAAATTCAGTACAGACTTGATTTACCAGGAGTGTGATACACGAACTTTATGAAAAGTGAGTCAGGAAACTTTTTTGTTTTCATTTGAGGAAAGCACTCAGGGGTGCCCAGCAGGACAGCATCCAGCTCTTCCAATCAGAGCTGTAACACTATTTCCTGAAACACCATTTTCAACTAAGCTTTGGAGTGACAAAAATACCTGTTATCACGGACTAATGCCTCCAGGAAAGAAACCCTCATGACGTGCATCTGTCCCCAATACGGCCACGGTAAATCTGAGAGGAAGAAGGCACAGGTAAAAATTAGGCTTGCTCATAGAATACGATATTTATGACCATTGTTTACACTTGCTTGTTTTACAGAGGAAAATTAAGAGTCATGGAAGTTAAAGACTAAGATATGCAGCTAGTTAAAAGCAGCGCATAAGCTCCAGGTTCCTGATCCACTGCTCATTATTCTTTGAAGGAAAGATAACTCCATATTGTTAAAGATTCTTTAGATCGTATATAGAAAACTAAAACACTTACACTTCTATTCTGAATATTTAACTGACTCTGAAATATGCAAGGCACTGTGTTGGGCCCTGAGGAATAAAAATTATGTGTAAGACTCTGAAGCTGCACTGAGAGGGCTTGTGTTTGTATACAGGTAGCTAATGGGAAGGAGATTGGAACATGTTCCCAAATGTTTCTAGAAAAAGATAATTTAATACAAATGTTGTGTGAATGGAACAGAAGGGTACCACGGGTACACTAAGGGTAAAGAAAGTACTTCCTGATGGAATAATCAATAAAGTTAAGATTCCTACAATAGATCAATGTCCAACAGGAGACCTTGGGTTTTTCAATGAAAGCCATTAAGCAGCAACAGCGATCTCAGTCCCGTAAAGGGATTCCATAAACCAAACATTCAGTTGGTATAGATAATAACTGTAAGATACCTTATTAAATATCCCACTATTAAAATTAAGTTTGACAATTATCTACCAATTGGATAATGCCACCAATCATGTGACAGTATTAGTGTTCTTGTTTTATGAACATTGTTGTGTGTGTGTGTGTGCGCGCACGTGCACGTGTGTCTTTGTATATGGATGTGTATGTATACATACATAACAGGGGTGTTATTGAGAAACATTTAATGAAGCTAATGTAAAGTATCAATGTCCAAAGCAAAAATTAAAACTAAATTTTTATTTTCTAGCTAGAACTATGTGTGTATACGTATAATAAAACTGCTTTCCAAGTGATGTAAGTTCAAGTCACTTTAATCATTCCCAAATCACCTGTTGAGTTTTAGCATTTCTTTTCCACATATCCCATCACACTGTGTCACTCCTCACTGGGTCTCCGCGGCACACTTGGTTGCAGTGAAGGAATGGCTGCTGTGAGTGAGGGTCTGTCTGCTCCTGGCTCCCCAGGGCTCCCAGAGGCCGCGAGTCAGGACATGTCCACCAACGCTGTGGCCTGCAGCCTATTCCACTGCCCCTGCCTGCTGAAGCTTGGGGTGAAGGGACAGTAATCCCTAGGCCTCTGCTCCCACCTCCAGCTCTGTGTGCCCGGCAGTCATGGGGCTGCCTGTATTTGGGCTGACTCACAGCCTCTGCTGGGGACAGCATCCTCATATGCTCTTTGCCAAATGGTGTGGAAGGCTTTGCAGCATTTATGCTTCACACAGAAGCTACAGTTTGAGTGTGTGTGTGTGGGGGGTGTGTGAGTGAGAGAGAGATTTATATGTTTGTTAGATAATAAATGATTCTATGCATTTAAGTCAATTATAGCCTGTCTTTTATGGAGAATGAAGGCAATAAAAGATTCCCTCCTCCCCACCCTTCACTTTACCTTATATTGTTGTCTGAAAATCTATTATCAGACTTAAAGGAAAGTTGGACTAAACTATGCTCCAAATATTCTGAGTTTTATAAAGCCAACTTTAAACCCCACTGGCCTTCCTGTTCTGTAAAGCTTTAATGAACTTGTTTCTCTATCTATTCATATAATCCAAAACCCCAACTGCCATTAATTCAGATCAAATAAATTGCTACTACTCTGAGAAGAAACAATTATGGACTCTTTGATGTTTTCTTCAGCTTATTAAACTTTATATAATTTGCCTTGGGAAATCCATTTTAACACAGTATCAAAAAAAGCCTATATCTATTTGTACTTCTGATTCCTAACTCAAAATCTCAAACAATCTAATATGCTAACAGATCGAGAAGATAAGCATTTTTATCTTTGTTTTCAGTGCACAAAGAAACTAGGTCTCAGAACTGTTAAATAATACATTCATAGTCATAAAGTCAGTCGATGAAGGTGATTTCAAATACAAATTTCTCTGGCTTCCAAAACCATGATTTTTTAACTTTCTCATAATTTTGTCATTGACATTTGCATAAATTTGACACAGTAATATTTAGGAATCTGAGATAATGTGCAATGACAAATTTACTTTTTATCACAAATACTTTATTATGATAGGGAAATTATTCATATCTAAGAGAAATTGTTTTCTGTGTCCTTATAAAATGTTTCAATGTATTGCTCATTTCCACTGTTAATAATTTCATTGCACTATTCTCCGCCACCACTAGGCTGTCTTTTTAGTTGTGTTCATTGTCTGGCTTTCTGTGGCCCAGCAGTAGTCAGAGGAATGGGGTTTACCTGAGTTTCTTAGAAGCCTTAGCATTTATGTATTACTATTCCTTAAAGAGGAGGTGAATTGGTGAGCTAACGAGGTTATGAAGAAAGGCTGTATCTACTTGGGATGAGTCTTTTTATCATGGAGAGGAGTAGATTTCCCACATGCACTGTGGAGAGGTAAGTGGGGAGGTTTTAGTGGAGGAATGGGGTGAAATTCAATAACCTTCTAGCCGTGTGCCTTCCAGTTTCTATTGCTACGTAACAAACTGCTGCAGAACATGGTGGCACAAAACAAACTCAGCTGCACTCACAAATTCTGTAGGTAAGGAATTTGGAGACAGCAAGAACGGATTGCTCTGAACCACATTGTCTGGATTTCCAGCTGCAAAGACAAAAGCTGAGAGTGACGGTACGGCCAAGGGTTGAAATCTAGGGCGTTGCCTTCACTCACCTGTCTGGCAGTTGATGCCCTCTGTTGGCTGGGGCCTCAGTGGAACTGGTACCTGTGGCATCTCTGCAAGGGCTTTCCTGGGATTTCTCACAAGATGACAGCTGGTTTCAAGAGCAAGAATCCCAAAAGGGAAAAGCAGAAATGCAGGGTATATTTTTATTTAGTCTCAGAAGTCACATACTCTGTGGATTGTGACAGTAACACTGGTTTGTCCACGTTCAAGGAAGGGATAGATCCAACACCAGATGAGAGACATGCCTAGGTCTTACTGTATGAAGATCATTTAGAATAAAAGATATTGTACCATTTGAGAACATCCAGTCTGCTGCAGTGAGTCAGATCTTAAAAATATACTTTTATTACTTTGTGAGCCATGTGATTTCCCAATAGCACAAGCAAGTAGGAAAAGAATCAATGATCTGGGACCATTTGACAATTAAATTTCTCATATTATGAGACTCTCCCTAAAGGACAATGAAAGTTGATTGTATATTCATTCTTCATGACTGAATCGTTACTCCTTCAGTATTCCTGTGATACAGAGTGTGATGATATAGAGAATGTGATGTAAAATAGTTGATACTTTACCCATCGATTGCCAGTCATTAGGATCTGTTTTATGAAAACGGTGAGAAAGACGCTAGCAAAGCCTGCTTGAGTAGATATGGCCAGGAAAGCTCAGTGCAACTGGCAGCTGATTCACAAAACACAGAAGCCTAACCATACCTGAAAACTTCACCAAAACAAGTCAGTAGCAAAGACAATGTTGACTCACAAAGTTTTTACTCCCTGTCAAAATATTTGTGGGTTTTTTTTGGAGGACGGTGGGATACGGGATAGTGTTAACATCCTTACTTATGTCTGAGCAAATATTTAAATGACATATTCTGAAGAGACCTCTCTTAAAGCAAATAATTCTTGCCTGAATGTTGATCTAACTGCAAGGACCCTTGTTCTTTAAAAGTAGCCCTTAGAAACAAATGCTGATATGGAAGAACAATTTCAAAATATGACTTAAAGAAAAGCAGAGATACAGTTTGAAATTTGAAAATGAAGTTGTGAGGAAGCTCATAGAATGAAAGAAGACACCTTGGAGGGTCATCGTATCACAGTGTGGTCATCAAAGCGGAGCTCCAAAATGTAAACAGGCTATGGGAAAATATTTTGTGCTTTACCAATAAAAGTCATCATTAAAGACAAACCTAATCAGTATTTGGTGGTGCACGCCTCAGTTCATCCCAGAGAATGATAAACACTCTTGATTTTCACTCAAATTGAAGTATGCTCCAGCTGGCATAGGTCACAGTGTTGTGTGGGGTTGCAAGGAGGATGGCAGAATCCCCTTCTTTGTAAGTAAGCTAAAGACACTTTATTTTGTGTCTTTTCCTCTCATTGTCCCTGCATCATAATCACTTCTCCATGCCAACAATATACCTAGATCTACATATCTCAAAATGGTGTGTCATTTAGAGGAGACAGTCATAGGATAAACTAGGTGCAGAGAGCCACCATATGACAAAGTCCATGAGTTGAAGAGCCTATCTTTACAGAAGGTCCAGGAAAAGCATTAATTTAGTCAGCAGAGGGAAGCAATTGTTGTATATTGTGTTTTGTGTTAGCAGTCCCATTTTTAGTGTTTTTATTTCTAGCAACTGAAAATGCTCATTGATTTCTAACAGATGCCACCTTGTACTATTTAAAAAATAATGTAGGCCGGGCGCGGTGGCTCAAGCCTGTAATCCCAGCACTTTGGGAGGCCGAGACGGGCGGATCACGAGGTCAGGAGATCGAGACCATCCTGGCTAACACGGTGAAACCCCATCTCTACTAAAAAAATACAAAAAACTAGCCAGGCGAGGTGGCGGGTGCCTGTAGTCCCAGCTACTCGGGAGGCTGAGGCAGGAGAATGGCGGGAACCTGGGAGGCGGAGCTTGCAGTGAGCCGAGATCCCGCCACTGCACTCCAGCCTGGGCGACAGAGCTAGACTCCGTCTCAAAAAATAATAATAATAATAATGTCAGTGTTGGAACTTTTCAAAGGTATCCCTTACTCTGAGGCTTCTGTGTTAAATTTTACTAATTTTAAGTATCTTCTATTATTTTCTATTAATACAAAATGCATACTCTTAGATATTAGTTGCTACTTAAAATTGATACTCGGGAATGTACATGTTCTCAGTGTGGGTTTTCTTCTTGGCGATATGTGAATTTGGAGCCTATTTCCCAGAGTGGAAGGGAGGAAGTAGTGCGAGGTGTCAAACTCCGTGTCCCTCCAGCCTGGGGCAGTCTGTGCTCATGACACTTCTGTTATTGTCCACTCACCCCACACCTTAGGTCACTCTCCACCTCCACCAGCAAACACGCTGTCCACATACATTCCTTTCAAAGCTGTCCTCCCCATTTTTCCATTCTCCCAGATTCATCCCCTTCCTTCTTGTAGAGTCATTGAGGAAAGGGTGAAAGTGTAACCAGATGAAACTGTGGTAGATAGCCACTGTATTCCTCTTTCCAGCATCACTTTCTCTTCTCTGGTAGTATGACCCCTCTTTCCAGTGGAAACCCATTCTATGAGGTTCAAGGAAAACTAACCCTTCTTGGAGCCTCTCTGCTAATACACACATGCACATGCACCCAAGGAGCTCTGGGAACATGTCGCTGATCCCAGACCCACTGAAGCACACATCCCCCAGCAATGGGATTTGTTCAGGGATAGGACAGTTAGAATCTCATCCTTGAATATATGGGTTCTGGGAAAAAAAAAAAAAAAAAAAGGGTCTCTCTGTTCCTCAGTTTTTATGAGCTGCATGAACTATGTGAGCCGGGACCTGCCAGTGCCACACTTAAAGAGACATGGACTGAAAATGAAGGTACCAGAGAGACACAGAGAGAAGCAGAGTCCCGGCGTCATCATTTGAACACTGAATCTGCCCATATCCCTCATCTGACACATCAGCTCCCTGAGCTTCACTGCAGGGGAAACCCCATGACTTGTGAATCAGCAACCCTGTGCTCCCTCTTAGGTGAGAAAGTAACCAAGCCAGTCCTTTCCCTTTCCTAGGACAAACCCTCACTTCCAGAACGGCTGAGCCAATGGTGACAGGCAATCCATTTGTCAAGAATGAATCATTTTTAGGTTTGGAGAAGGAAGCAAAACTCTCATTATGCAGAAAGACCAAAGACCTGTCTTTCCTCTTGCTAGATACTCAGGCCTTCTTCCCAGCACACAGTGACATCCAAATTTTATTTTGCAACTACTGATGGGAAGGAGATGACAGTAGGAATAAGTCATGTCCCCGCTACCCACTAGATCTCATGAGTCCATTACGTATCAGGCAACTATGAGAAGCAGCCCATGGGAATCCAGAGTCATGTTATTTTAGAATTGGAAGAAACCATAGAAATCATTGAATCCAATGATTTTGTAGTGAGATCAATTGAAAATAATAATAATTATATCAACTAACAGTGAGTACTTACTATAGTTATATGAGCACAATAACTTTATGTGAATATTTGGTCACTATTTTACTGAGGAGACTATAGTGTAGAAAAGATAGCATTTTGCACAAAACCACACCAATCCCAACTGGAGCTGAGATTTGAAACCAAGCAGTCTAATTTCCAAGTCTATCCTAGTTTTTCTCCTCCTAATCTCATTAGTTGCAATTCACTAACCTCCATGAACACTGACCCTGAGAATAGCCATCATTTTGCATGTAAAAATCACATTTTTCCCAACTCTTCCACTTGCTAACAATGTGGCTTTGGCAAATTTACTTGATACATCCAAGTTTTATACAACTAACTCATAGGTCTGTTGAGAGTAGTAATTCAGGACACATAAAACACTTGGTATAGCAGTAAATATAAGGATTTATAATTATTGGTGTTATCAGTAGCAGCACTGTTCTTTTTAAACAAAAACTTACTAATACCTTTCGTTAGTAAATAAGTCTCAAGCTTTAACCTGAATTTCTGGGTGAGATATGTTATGACATGGAAATATCAAGTTTTATTGATAATTTCAAAAATACAGAATATCTCCAGTTTGGGTGAAGTGAGAGAAATCTGGAACTAAAAGGGTGGTTCCTAGTCCTTCCTTCCTGCATCAGACATGGTCTCTCTTCCCCTAAATAATAGTTGGGGTTTCTAATGAAGTTGCAGTTCACCTCAAACAACAAGGAGAACATGTAAGTTATGAAACACATCCATTGTATAACCCAAAATCATAAACTCTTAGATTATAGGTTTATTATAAGTAATCCTCTAGCCAGGGACATCCTGCTAAAGACATTCTGCAGGTTTTTTCCACATAGCAAAAATCACTATCAGAGGTCTAGTTGACAAGGAGAATAGACACCTGTTTTCTTTGCTTTTCCACCTGGTTGCTGGGGGTGGGTGGGCTTCCTTACAAAGCAAATGAACTGGTTGCAGACCAGCTATTTTAACTCTTTCCTCCCTAGTTCCATTTAAAAATATTAAAAACAGCTACACTAGAGCCTGTAGTTCAGTCTGTGTCTTATAGGCACTTTTACAGCATAGCTCATAACAATGTCTCCTCCGCTAGTGTCATTCCAAGGCTGTATTGCTGCCAAATTATTTGGCTTCCAATATATTGGCTTCCTTGACTTACTTAAACTCAGATGAGTCATATATTATTGAAAGTAGTTGCCACTTTAACTGTCTCCAAATAGTTGAATAATTTTTATTTTAACTTTTCTAGTAATTTCAAGTGTAACATAAATACACAGATAAAACAATTTTAAAAAGATATCTGGGTGGATGGATAAATAGTGTAACCAAGTACCTTTAATTTTCTAAATTGTTTTATTTTTATTATTATTTTCTCTTCTTTTTTTTTTTTTTTTTTTTTTTTTTTTTTTGAGACGGAGTCTCGCTCTGTCGCCCAAGCTGGAATGCAGGGGCCAGATCTCAGCTCACTGCAAGCTCCGCCTCCCGGGTTCACGCCATTCTTCTGCCTCAGCCTCCTGAGTAGCTGGGACTACAGGCGCCCGCCACCTCGCCCTGCTAGTTTATTTGTATTTTTTAGTAGAGATGGAGTTTCACCATGTTAGCCAGGATGGTCTCGATCTCCTGACCTTGTGATCCGCCCGCCTTGGCCTCCCAAAGTGCTGGAATTACAGGCTTGAGCCACCGCGCCCGGCCTCTCTTCTTTTCTTCTTTCCCCCTTACTTCTACTCCCTTCTTCTCACTTAGTCCTTTAGAAATGCAAATGCCACCTTTCACCTCCCCTGGCCAGACCTTCCCTACAGGGCAAGTTCATCTATGTGCTCCAAGATCTCTCCTTGACAGTGGATTTGCAGACCAAAGCAAGCCCCAGGGAACCCTCACCTCCAGGGGGTCACCTCAGGAGAGCATGTCAAAAGCATGCCCACTTGGTCATTTTTACAACTTATTTCTGCCCAGGAAGGTACCAACTCAGCTGCCCAGTATATAACTGCCCAGTAGCAGGGGGACGCCTTCCCTAGCTCATTTACTCCCCTACCTTATAAAAGTGCCCTCTTTCTGCTCCCAAAGTGAAGCAGCACATTTAAATACAGGGTGCTTTGTGCCCGTCCCCAAGGTAGCTTCTGAATAAATTCACGTGTTTTTTTTTTTTGTATCAGACCTCACTCTCCCTAACTGGACTCTGCATTCAGCAAGCAACTACCCTGCTTTTTGGTTACAATAGACCTTTTAGAATAGGTTATGTCCTACTAAAATTTGTGCTGCTGTTCCAATATATTGCAGTTACTTGCTTAATTGCTTGTCATTTGTAGACTGTAAGATCAAAAATGTATTTGGCCACTTAAGACACTAATAAATCCACTAGTAAAGCACTAAGAAAAGGGGGGGGGGCGGTGTCTGTTTTGTTTACCACTGTTTATTCAGAATCTAGCATAGTTCCTGACAAAAATATATGAATATACTGAATATTCTCTCAAACACAAGTTATTGAAAAAAAAGTAACTGTCCTGTCTGTTCATTTGTTTTATGTTATCACTAGTTTTCACAAACATAGGGACCATCAGCAGGAATGTGAGGAATGTATAGTGCTCCCAAATAATCATAAAGAAGATATTATAAGGCCTAAAACTTGCTATATATTGAGTTTTCTCCCCAAATATATTAAAATTTTCTTTAGAGAATAAGTTTCTAATTATATTCCATATTCAGAATTTATATACCCAAACACACAACAACCAGTGCAAAGAAAGGACACTGATTCAGATGAAAAACTGTTTGCTCTCTTATTTCCTTAGACTTTTTCTAACTTATTTTCATCCTTATTTCATTAAGCAACCAAAGATTCCACTAACAATGGAAGTGGAGGCCCCTACCACACTTGCACTCCAATCCCTTATGAAATTGACTTACCAATCAAAGATAAACAGGAATAAGAAATTTGCTTTGTTTTGAAAAGAGACTAGGACTTATTAGTGTGTTCTTCCCAGTTAGCAAAATGAGTCCCTTTTTACTTCCCAAGCCTAAGTTTTGCTTCTACTTCCACAAATCTTTCTTTTGTCTAGATACTGGGTTTTAAGTTGTTCTTTGTTGTAAAATACCATTTGGTTTAGAATACAGAAACAGATCATTCTTGGCAGTGATGTGGTTGTATTGTACTGGGAGCAGGGCAGGGGCTGCTTGCGCTTCCAGGTGGAGCTGCTATTTCGTTATGCTTTTATTGATGGAACAGTTTGATTTTGAATGATGCATGCTTCTGTAGTGAAAAAAGTGGATTTTCATTGTGAGGGCAGTAGGTCACATTGATCCTGGGGTCCTCACAGCATTATTGTGAAAACAGGTGAATTATCTTAAGCAATTCACAGGTCTGGGAATTAAAGACCACAGTTTAGATACCCACAATTCCTAGGTCTGGAAACTAAAGATCACAGTTTAGATCCCCACGTATTTTGTTTCTATCCACTAATCACCCACAACATTGTCATGGATGGAAAGTTAGAGTAACCCTTACAGTTTTGAGAAACAGTTTCCATTGTTCTTGCTGAAGTGCAGCATCACTGAAGTAATTACAGAATAAATAATTTACCACAATAATTGACTGTCGTGATTTTTAGCAGGTACAATTTTGATTTTATTGCAAGGCACACAATTGTATATATGATGCATAATTATCTTTTAAAGTACAATATAAAATAATATACATTATAGTAAAGAACGTAAGAGTATACTCTTGTCTCAGAGAAGAAAATTGCCTTAAGGAAGCTGGATTATACCCTTTTGGGATGTGATTTTCAGATTTACACCGAATCATCCAAATAGCTCTTGGTTAGAAAATAAATCTCATTGATAGGACACACAAGCTTTGACAGCTTTCTCTTTACAATGTTCCAATTTAAAGTCAGCTAATGTGCTCCCTGCATTTGCGTGAGTCATCTTATTTCATCCCAGGACTAGATGAAACACCTATAAATTGTCTGACAATAGTTATACACGTTTAAGAACTTTATTTCTTAGTAATATTTCACAGAATAGAACCATTTTCTTAAGATTTTATGTGACTCTTTATTGATTTCTTTTCTCCAAGCTATTTTCCCAAATGATGTATTATTTTTAGTATTAAGCCTGGAGTTTTGACTTAAACTCGAGGGATGCTCTTAGATTGGTAACTACTCTGAGACACGAAGAGCGTTTCCACTCTCCTCCCAGTTAGAGCGGGGAGTTTCCCCCTCAGTGCTGCCCCTGCGTGGCTGGTTCCTTTCTCTGTGCCTTCTCTGACCCCTCGCTAGGACCTGTCTTCCAGACCTTCTTACCAGGGTGGAAAGATAGGGTTCATGTAAAGAATGGATCTGAAAGTTAAACATATGCAGTTCTGGTCTCAAAGAGACACAACAGACAGTGTCCTCCCCGTTGAGGTCAGAGAATAGGAACATCAAGAGATGAGAGATATCGGAGAGCCAGAGGGGTTTGAACAAATGCACTGCCTGGAACAATGAATAAATGGCAATGTAGTCCCTGCTTCACATCAGGACATAGGACATACAGAAAGCATGTACATGCTTTGACAAAGAAGTATATTTGTGCAAGTGGTATTTTCCCTGCCACGTTGTTTACTTTATCATTCCTTTAAAGCAGTACCCTAAAATGATATTCCCTTCTTCACTCCTTTTTCAATGTTGGGAAGTCGGTATTAACAAGAATCAAGAAGCTTGGACACCCTTCGTGGACACATACAAGCTACTGTTCTTTCCTTGGGTTGCAGACTTACATATGAGGAGATGCAGGAGAATCAGGCAAACCAATAATGGCAATTAATGCTATGAGAGCATGTGAAGTGCTAACTTAAAAGAAATGGGCCAGGTGTGGCCACTCACACTTTATAATCCCAGCACTTTGGGAGGCTGAGGCGGCTAAATATTCAGAGGTCAGGAGTTCGAGACCAGCCTGCACTATATGGTGAAACCCCGTTTCTACTAAAAGTATAAAAATTAGCCAGGTGTGGTGGTGCACGCCTGTAATCCCAGCTACTCAGGAGGCAGAGGCAGGAGAATCACTTGAACCCAGGAGGTAGAGATTGCAGTGAGCCAAGACCATACTACTGCACTCCAGCCTGGGCAACAGAGTGAGACTCTGTCTCAAAACAAACAAACAAACAAAACAAGAAGAAGACAGAAAAAATTAAAGGAAACACACTACTCTGATTACTCTGATTTCATCTCACAATCCTATCTCTGTTACATTTTGCACTGGAAAAGAATCTGACGAGAAAGTCTCTTGGGTTTTCCTGTTCCATAAAGAAGTTTTTATATTTCCTATTTCACCAGGGCTTGTTTCTGGAACTATCCTCTATATAGATATCCTTCCTGTACCATAGCCAAGATTTTTTACTATGGGATTAGTGTAAACCAGTATTTAAGCCATTCCTGTTTATATTCAGTTATAAAAATACAAGGCAGCTAGGAATTTCAATAAAACAAGAAATACTCAAAAGAGCACTTCATTTTCATTAGGAGAAATCACTTTCATTCTGCCATATGTCATCTGTGTTCAGTGCCATGATAACCTGGAGTAGAGGCAAACATGGTCAGAGTAACATTCTGAAGCCATGTGTAAAACCTTCAATGCAAGGTTTTGTTTCCAAAAGGTGAGAGTACACCCAGAAAGTGCATGGTGAACAGTACTTAACAGTTTTAATGATGTCTGTAGTTAGATAGGGCTATATATTTATTTTTTCTATTAAATTCCAGAGGATGCTGCGCTAATAATATATAGGCTTGGAGATGAGTGTTATTTCTAAATTATCCCTTTTTTCTTCTCAGGCAAATTACAGAAAAAGCCATTACCTCTGAAATGGTAAGTTTCAGGGGGAAAAAGAGGGAATTTATATGTCATCTGGAAGTTTTAGCAAAATTACCCTAAATGTGCTGCTCCTGGCATTATCCTCAGCAGGTATGCCCTTCACAGAATGCCATGCAGGATGCGTCCTGGCACCAGGAGGGACATCATGTCCTCATTCAGCACACATTTAGGAACAATTCTACTTCCTGCTGAGAGCCACAAAATAGTACCTTGAGATCTATAGAAGCAAAACACCTTCCTCTCTGTGAATAGAGAGGATCTGCGAATCGCTATATATTCATAAAGAGATGTGGCAAGTAAACTAGATCCTGCTAAGGCTACAACCTGGGAGCTAGTTAAAGCCTTTGTGATTCATTAACACATGAGTTATGAGCACTGTTACAGGACTAAATGGTATTCAGGGAGTCTGAAAGAGATCATGCCATGACTAATTCCCAGCAAAATTTCTCAGCATCAACTTAGCAACTCAGGGGATATCACTAGTGTGCCCTCAGGAAATCGCCTGGCTGGGAGGCAAGCCTATTCCTTATTTGCACATGTACTATTATTTACAGAAGATACTATATATATTTTCAGTGATATTCACACTATTTTATTTCTTGACAATGGGACATGCTTTATTATAAGACTGTCTACCTGAATAGCATGCTAAGAAAAAAACTGTAGTTTTCGAGAAATTAAACCATGTTAAAAACAACCTTTTGAATGTTTAAATAATTTCATAAATAGCAAGATAATGTTCTGGTATAAGTGAACATCAGATTCCTCAGATGTGGGTCCAAGCCATACATAAGCTGGAATTCTCACCACACAGTCACATGAAATGCGTGTCCACACAGCATACAGTGGGCTGGGCATGAACCCTGGAAATAGTTCTCATTCCCTTGGAGGTCGTTGCTGTCATTGTTAAACATCTGGATTGGATACCCACTGAGCTCTGAAAGCAATGTTTTTTCTTTTCCTTTTTTCTTAAACCGAGCTTTGAAACTACATTTCATAGGAAGGCCACAGCAGACGGGTGCTGAACCTTATCTAGGAAACCAGAAGGAAAAGACCTGTGCCCTCGTTCATCAGAGGAACTGAGGGTCTGCCTCACTTCTGTGCCCTAGAGAAGAGGTGCATGTGTTGCGTGGACCTTTCATCCTTGATGTTTCCACTGATCACGAACGTGGTCTGCATCTGATGACTTCAGACCATGAGATCTCTAAAAGTTTATTTAAAATTCTATCTTTTCGTGTCAGACCGCAGTAGTGATCTGAGTTAAACCCAGATCATTGAACTCCTCTCTTCCTGAAGAACTGTACGAAGACATCTCCACGACTAGTCATACTGGTTTATTGATCCCATCGACGTCCCTCAGGTAAGCAGGATCCTGAACTGTATTTCGGACTCTGCTAGTGCTCTGCCGCTCCATCCTCATCTTCAGTGGAAAGCAGAAGTCCCGGAAACACCGCTTAAAGTTTTCATCAAGGAAGGCGTAGAGAATGGGATTCAGGCTACTGTTGGTATAGCCTAAGGCGATGCAGAAGTAATAGCTGGAGAGAGCAGCTGTGCTGTGGGAGGTGCTCCCCAGAGCCTCCACCAGGATGAATATGTGAATGGGGGTCCAGCAGACGATGAAGACTGCCACCACCACTAGGACCAGTCTGGTGATCCTACGCAGGTTGCGATCTTTCTCTCGGGAGCCAGAAAGGAGCCGGACGCTCTTGAGACGCAGGATCATCAGGGTGTAGCAGACAATGATGATGAGGACAGGGATCACAAAAGCAAAGACGAAGACGCAGATCTTCATGAAGAGGTCCCACCAGGAGTAGTCATCATCTGGGAACTGCAAGGAGCACTCGATGACATCCACGTCTGGAGGAGGGCAATAAAAACCACAACACAGAAACCTGTTATTGTTATTACCGTGGCTGCAAAATGTTTTAAATGTGAATTTTAACACCTTTTATTGCAATGGTCCCATTATGGTAAGATGACATTACCCGAAGTAGATCACCAAATTACTAATGAATTCTGTATTTTATTAGCCATCTTAATCTTTGTGCATAGAACAATGATGATAGTCACTGTTTACTGGTAACAAACACAATACTGTAGAATTAAGATTAGCTGACAATCTTGCTCATCTAGCTGCAGAAGTTGATTTGACACTGATGGCTTGCAGAAGAGGTAAAGAGCTAATGTATAGCATGAGTACTTTTTTCTATTTCCATTCATTAACACTTCTACCAGACCTAAGGCTCTGGCAATAAAAAAGCTAATGTGTATTTGTAATAAATGACTAAATATTTCAAATCTAGCCACTGAATTTAACAAAAGCCAACTTGTTTGAAAAACATTAACTAGTTTACAGGAAATCATTATGTGGGTCAACAAACATTGATATGAAATTTGTTTAAATATGACTCAGGTATTGTGATTTAATGGAACCAATGACACTCACGATTAAGGGCATTACTGAAACACAAGTAAAACCTTTGGAGGAGGTAGGGGAGAATCATCATCATCATTAAGGGAATTCTGAGTAAATCAGGCACATTTATTTTCATTTTTACCAACATTATTATGTAACTCAGATAAAACAAACATTTGTATGTGATTACTTAGAAAATTGCTTTATTTGCTCTGCTTCTCTTTGCTGGGTAGTATTCTCTTTGGAGTAGCCTTAATATTAAGAAGACCAGGGACTCAGAATGGACACCTTCTAAACTATTTTTATGGGACCCCCATGGGCTCGCCTTTCCCCAAACACCAGTCAGCCCACATTTCCAACCCCTGCCCCAAGCAGTCAGCGAGCACAGAGCAGAGCTCTCTTTGCCCTGGTCCTTCCTCACAGACAAGGTAGTCATGAGCAACACCGTGAGTATGATTACTATAATGAAAATATTTTCTTCTGACATTGGAAAAATCTTCTTCAAAAATTGCACATGAATATTTTTTAAATAGCAAAACAGCTTTATTAATGTTTTCTAAAACATTTTAATGCAATCGTAATAGATTGGGATAGTAGAATATCCCATCTTACTAGAATTTTAATTACATATAATTTAAAATAAAAAGGATGTAATCATTTTGGGCAATTAATAAAGATAACTATCTTAGAGACCTTCATGTATCAATGAAATACCACATCAAACCTTGGAGTAGTAAATGAACACTTCCAGAGAAATTTGTTGTTTTTGATTTTTTAAAAAGTCATTGTCCAAAGTAATAGTACTATGAAGACTATTAACTTTTGCTTTAGTGTTTATGGTAAATTATTTTTAAATCACTACTATTATCATAGAATATAAGATACCCATTAAACAACTTTTGATGAGTGACACATGAAAAAAAAATCTGAGTTCAATATAAATATTCTATTCTGGGTTTTGACTTGTTTGTTGAATCTAGTAGAAGAGTTTCCTTAGAGGTAGGGACCATGGTTTGCTTTGTTTTTTTCTGCTTGGCTTTCGTTTCCAGCATTAGCTCTTTCTTGTGGCTGACCTCAGCTTATACGTCCTTCAGAGATGTTTAGATGGAGATCTGTCTCTTAAATGGCCTCTCCCCAGTAACTTATACTTTGTCTACATGTTATACTCACCCAATTTCCTAGACAGAAGCTTGTCTGATCTGTAATTGTGTGTTACTTTCCTAATGTTTTTCTCTCCATCCAGAATGTGAACAGCCTTGGTGGAGAACCTAGCCTGCCTTAATCAACATTGAATCCCTGAATTCACAGGGCTGCTGCTTAATTTGGATAGACCTTTAACTCCGAGGCTCAGCTTCCTCCCAAACAAACTGTCTTGAATGTAGTGGGAGATGTTAAGTATTAGATGACTGGGTGAAATAATCAACAACAGCTACTTTACAAGACTTTAGGAAACAAACGTTCCATTACAGAGTTGGAAATATCCTCCAGAAATGTCAATGAAGTTGAATTTGTAGCGTAAAGAGAGTGCTGACGCAATCATCAAGAATTCCAGTGCACTTCACGTTATGCTAAAGGGATCAAGCCAGGTACAGAAAGACAAATATCACATGTCATCAAGCATCATATTTGGGAGGTTAAAAAAACACCCTGAACTTACAGAGATGGAGAGTAGAACCTCTAGTGGTGACCACAGGTTGGAAGAGTCGTGGGGAGGGGGATATACAGGGTTGGTTAATGCATAAGAAATACACTTAGAAGAAAAAGGATCATGTTCAGTAGCACAAGAGGGTGACTACAGTTAACAATAATTTATTATATATTTCAAAATAACTAAAAGAGTGAAATTGGAATGTTCCTAACACAAACAAATGATAAATACTTGAGGTGATGAATATCCCAATTACCCTAATTTGATCATTACACATTGTATGCTTGTATCAAAATAGCACTGGTACCCCCTAAATATGTACAACTATTTTGAATCCATAAAAACTAAGCATTTTTTTTTAAAAAGAAATTCCTGTCCAAGCATGCCATTTTTCTTAAATGTTCTGTTTCAGGACAAAGGGGGCATTTTCAGGTTGAAGTATCCATACAACTGCCTCAGTTCAACAAGCAGACTTTCGTTTCCTTATATATTAATATCAGAGGGCAGCGGCTTCTGCTGGCTCCTGTTCCAGCATCTCATGGTTGTCATAATTATAGAGTTAGTTCTAATAGCTAAACTAAAGCTTTCCTTGTGGGTATTCATTTTGTTAAGAATAACTGTTTCTGCTTACAGTGATTATAATAAGTCTTAGCTACTATAATAAAAGTAAGAGCAGACTATAAATCCTCACATAATACACACACATATACTACTAGCACAGAGCAGAGCTCTCTTTGCCCTGGTCCTTCCTCACAGACAAGGTAGTCATGAGCAACACCGTGAGTATGATTACTATAATGAAAATATTTTCTTCTGACATTGGAAAAATCTTCTTCAAAAATTGCACATGAATATTTTTTAAATAGCAAAACAGCTTTATTAATGTTTTCTAAAACATTTTAATGCAATCGTAATAGATTGGGATAGTAGAATATCCCATCTTACTAGAATTTTAATTACATATAATTTAAAATAAAAAGGATGTAATCATTTTGGGCAATTAATAAAGATAACTATCTTAGAGACCTTCATGTATCAATGAAATACCAGATCAAACCTTGGAGTAGTAAATGAACACTTCCAGAGAAATTTGTTGTTTTTGATTTTTTAAAAAGTCATTGTCCAAAGTAATAGTACTATGAAGACTATTAACTTTTGCTTTAGTGTTTATGGTAAATTATTTTTAAATCACTACTATTATCATAGAATATAAGATACCCATTAAACAACTTTTGATGAGTGACACATGAAAAAAAAATCTGAGTTCAATATAATATTCTATTCTGGGTTTTGACTTGTTTGTTGAATCTAGTAGAAGAGTTTCCTTAGAGGTAGGGACCATGGTTTGCTTTGTTTTTTTCTGCTTGGCTTTCGTTTCCAGCATTAGCTCTTTCTTGTGGCTGACCTCAGCTTATACGTCCCTTCAGAGATGTTTAGATGGAGATCTGTCTCTTAAATGGCCTCTCCCCAGTAACTTATACTTTGTCTACATGTTATACTCACCCAATTTCCTAGACAGAAGCTTGTCTGATCTGTAATTGTGTGTTACTTTCCTAATGTTTTTCTCTCCATCCAGAATGTGAACAGCCTTGGTGGAGAAACCTAGCCTGCCTTAATCAACATTGAATCCCTGAATTCACAGGGCTGCTGCTTAATTTGGATAGACCTTTAACTCCGAGGCTCAGCTTCCTCCCAAACAAACTGTCTTGAATGTAGTGGGAGATGTTAAGTATTAGATGACTGGGTGAAATAATCAACAACAGCTACTTTACAAGACTTTAGGAAACAAACGTTCCATTACAGAGTTGGAAATATCCTCCAGAAATGTCAATGAAGTTGAATTTGTAGCGTAAAGAGAGTGCTGACGCAATCATCAAGAATTCCAGTGCACTTCACGTTATGCTAAAGGGATCAAGCCAGGTACAGAAAGACAAATATCACATGTCATCAAGCATCATATTTGGGAGGTTAAAAAAACACCCTGAACTTACAGAGATGGAGAGTAGAACCTCTAGTGGTGACCACAGGTTGGGAAGAGTCGTGGGGAGGGGGATATACAGGGTTGGTTAATGCATAAGAAATACACTTAGAAGAAAAAGGATCATGTTCAGTAGCACAAGAGGGTGACTACAGTTAACAATAATTTATTATATATTTCAAAATAACTAAAAGAGTGAAATTGGAATGTTCCTAACACAAACAAATGATAAATACTTGAGGTGATGAATATCCCAATTACCCTAATTTGATCATTACACATTGTATGCTTGTATCAAAATAGCACTGGTACCCCCTAAATATGTACAACTATTTTGAATCCATAAAAACTAAGCATTTTTTTTTAAAAAGAAATTCCTGTCCAAGCATGCCATTTTTCTTAAATGTTCTGTTTCAGGACAAAGGGGGCATTTTCAGGTTGAAGTATCCATACAACTGCCTCAGTTCAACAAGCAGACTTTCGTTTCCTTATATATTAATATCAGAGGGCTGCGGCTTCTGCTGGCTCCTGTTCCAGCATCTCATGGTTGTCATAATTATAGAGTTAGTTCTAATAGCTAAACTAAAGCTTTCCTTGTGGGTATTCATTTTGTTAAGAATAACTGTTTCTGCTTACAGTGATTATAATAAGTCTTAGCTACTATAATAAAAGTAAGAGCAGACTATAAATCCTCACATAATACACACACATATACTACTAGCACAGAGCAGAGCTCTCTTTGCCCTGGTCCTTCCTCACAGACAAGGTAGTCATGAGCAACACCGTGAGTATGATTACTATAATGAAAATATTTTCTTCTGACATTGGAAAAATCTTCTTCAAAAATTGCACATGAATATTTTTTAAATAGCAAAACAGCTTTATTAATGTTTTCTAAAACATTTTAATGCAATCGTAATAGATTGGGATAGTAGAATATCCCATCTTACTAGAATTTTAATTACATATAATTTAAAATAAAAAGAGTCAACATTTTACGTTCACAAAGTGGAAGCTTTGCCTTAAAAGAGTTTCTTGCACTTTATTTCTATTCGCTGTAGGCATGAAGAAACAAAATCCTATGTATGATTAATCATATTTTAAAATGCAGATACAATAAAGAAAGTTGGGCATTTCTTAAAATTTGCCTAGTAGTATAACTTGACACCTGCTGTGGCTATGCTAGAAATTCATTTTGTAGTTTCAGAGGGAAAAGATCAGCTTCATTAAAAAACAATGAATACAGTCATTATACATTTGTCCAAACCCATAGGACGCATAACCTGGAGAGTGAGCCCTCCTGTAAACTCCAGGCCCTGGGTGAGAACATGTCAGTGTGGGTTCAGCAGCTGTAATAAATGTACCACTCTGTGAGGGAGGATGTGCCTGTGTGGGGTAAATGGAGGTAAATGGAAGCTCTCTGTGCTTTCTGCTCAGTTTTGCTATGAACCTAAAACTATCAACTGAAACCTAAATAAAGTCTAAACACAAACAAACCATGTATCATGCAAGACAAGCTATGATTTTAGCATCTTGCCCTTTCACTATGACCTGGAAAGTCCTCACTATACACACTCAGTTATCTGCTATCACAGGTATTATGAATCCCCTAATAAACTGGAGCATTTACATACCTGCTGGAACATTAAACAGCATGAGTAAGGCCCAGAGTGACTATTCTGCTCACCTCCCCATCATGAATTTCTATGAGCAACAAAGATGCTTTCCATACCTTTATATTTTGCTAGTAAAGCAAAACTCTTTTAGAACAGTACCTCTTACCTTGGTTGCAGGTCAGAGTCACCTGGGGAGAGCTCAAAAATCTTGACACCCAGGCTGTACCCCAGGTTAATTAAATCAGACCCTTCAAGGGTGAGATGCAGGCAGCAGTGTTTTCTAAAGTACCCAGGTGATTCCAATGTGCAGCCAAGAGTAAGAACTACTGTCCTAGAAATACAGGAAAAACATCAACGTGGGGACGGGCATGGTGGCTCACGCCTGTAATCCCCGCACTTTGGGAGGCCAAGGCAGGCAGATCACGAGGTCAAGAGATTGAGACCATCCTGGCCAACACGGTGAAACACTGTCTCTACTAAAAAAAAAAAAATTAGCTGGGCATGGTGGTGTGTGCCTGTAATCCCAGCTACTCGGAAGGCTGAGGCAGGAGAATTGGTTGAATTCGGGAGGCAGAGGTTGCAGTGAGCCAAGATCGTGCCACTGTACTCTATCTAGCCTGGTGACAGACTGAGGCCCTGTCTCAAAAAAAAAAATTATATATATATATATATATATAATTTATATATATGTATATAATTTATATATATATATATATAGGCTGGTTTGCATGCGGTAAAACCTGATATGTCCAAAATCAAGTGGTTCTGCTCATCTGTAACTATCATCCATCTGTTAACTTGATTTTGAATGGCCTATAGTCAAAGCTGTTAAAATAGTGATTTGGAGGTTATCCTTTAGGAATAAAAGAGGAAAGAACGAACATATGTCGCCAATAATTTATATCCCTTGTTAAAGAGAAAAAAAAAGGAGTGAGAAGGTACATCCTAGAATTGCCAGGTTGTACTTTAAAATTCCACATGCCTGTGGTTTCTTACCTCATCCTCACCCCTCCACTTTCTACTAGGCATTGCCAGAAGAGGAGACAGGTCAGGCATCTCTCTTCTGGCAATGTCATGATTGCATTCTGTGTTTACAGGTGGAAAAGGACACAAAATTGTTCTATTTCTCATCTTCCATGGATTTAGGCACTACATTTCCATCATCTTTTGGCATCGATTTCTACTAGATATATGGCCTACTCACTCTCAGATTAAAAGTCTCTGTAATTTGAAGCTACATTTTTATGAATGGAATGAAAATGACTGCTCTTACCTTCCCTGACTTTGGTGCCTCCAAGGACTATTGCGGAGATGCCAACAGATGACGACAGCAGCCAGATGCAGATATTGATGATCTTTGCCTTCAAGGGCGTGCGGAAGTCCAAAGCCTTCACGGGGTGGCACACGGCAATGTAGCGGTCCACACTCATCATGGTCAAGGTGAAGATGCTGGTGAACATGTTGTAGTAATCAATGGAAATTACTATCTTGCACAGCACATCCCCAAAAGGCCAGGAATTCATCAAGTAGACCGTACTCTGGAAGGGCATGGTTGTAGTAACTAAAGCATCTGCCAAAGCCAGGTTAAATATGTAAATGTTGGTTGCTGTCTTCATCTTTGTGTATCTAAAAGAAAAGAAACAATAGCATTTCCCTCCATTTTCAAGTCAAACCCATAAGGTGAATGTGTTTGTGATAGCCTTTGGATTACTGATTTTGCTTCTTCATTCAATTATTCTTATATTCATTGAGGGTCTAACATGTAAAAGGACTGTTCTAGACATTGATAGAAAAAATGGACAAAGATCTCCGACTTTATTGTTTATTCTACTGCTTTAAAACATTTAAATAAAGAAGATACAGAAGATAGCAGAGATAGATGAATAGACATATAGATCTAGCATTGCATATAATACAGGTCTTTATTTTGTGGCTGACAATTCATCTTAATCCTGCCCAGAGTCGCTTGGCTTTGAGCATATTTCAAACACTATATTCATTTTCTTTGCCTTGTTTAAAACATTTTTTTCCTCAGAGTTCTTTTGAGAAATCAATCATTGTAATTATGATGTCATTTGAAACTACAAAATGGTTTTCATTTTGATATATGTTCAGTTGCAATCACTGAAACACAATTAGGTTTGCTGATTTTTGTTCTCCAGTGCACCATTAATTTGTCATTTTAAATATATTATATAAATAAAGCAGGTTGAATCCTGCTCTTACACGTGTCATAGCACTAAGCATAGTATGGTACAGTAGGAGAGAAATAATTCTTTCTTTACTCCTTGAGATATTTTATAAGCACGTAATATGTCTCATCTTCCAATTGAGGGAAGAGTAATTTTCAAGGTAGGTAAGAAAGATTGCTTTTATGCCTGAGTTATTCTTTATATCATAACATGATGTTTAGGACAACTTCATTTTCAACTAAGACTGAATTCAGAGGGTTGTTTTGCTTAGAGAATGCTTTGTCAAATATCCATAGAGTATTAAATAAAAGTTCCAAACCATACCATCAGGTTTTCAAAAGCCAAGAGCTGAAATATGTTGGGAAAATCCATATGTTGATTACTTTCTACAGCCTCAGATTTGAAGACCTTGTCACAATGCAAGTGTGCTCCATTTGATACATGAATTTCCACATGAGAAACAACTCTGAACATTTCATGATAGAACAGAACAGCCCTGGCTCCTCTTGGAGGCAGTGTGGTCTCATATGAACTCAGACAGTCCTGAGTCTGAACTCAGAGAATGACTTATCTGAGTTTCAGTTCCTGCTAAATAAGAACCATAAAACCTAACTCACAGTACATAAGACAAGGGCAGTAGATGGCCTGACACACAGAATCACACTCCAGCCTCAGTATCTGCTGCCTTTCCTCCCCACCTCTCATCTCTACTCATTAGGAAGTGGCTGTGTTTGGGGTCAGCTGGGAAGGCATTGTGAAGACGGGTACTAGAGTTGGTATCTGTTGGTTTCCATTTGGATGTTCTGCTTACTAAAGAGTGATTTAATCTGGAAAGCGAGGAGTTTACTTAAAAATGTGTTTTGCCTTTATACTTTCTATTCAGACACTCTTAAATGACCTATAAGTTTTAGAAAGTGACTAAACATGGATGGCCAAGGTCTCATAGCACAGGCTTTGCAAAAGCAGAGATAGCCAAGCAAGGACAGTTACTGAGAAGGAGCCCCATGTTTCCAATGAGAAAGATTTAAATGCTATCTATTCAGATATTTTCTTAAAAATATGGTTTTATGTTTGAAAAAAATGCATCTTACAAACCTACCTTCTACTCTTTCAACTCCTCCCACCCCAAAACCCCCGATACTAGCAAGGATTCCAGCAGGAATCTGACTCCTGCTCTTGTATTTTGTGACCCTGATATTCCCCCTCTTTCTTCATGAAGTCAGAGTGGCATTCTTTTTGCTATAAACTTAGGCAGACCTGGGTCCTAGTCCTTAATTTTCAAACTAACAAGTATACTTTAGAGGGTCCTTAACCACCCTGAGCCTCAGTTTCCCAATTGTAAAATGGAAACTATAATATTTATGTCACAGAGTTCCAGGGGTAATGAATGAATGCACCTGAACCAGACAGCATGTCTAATCTAGGTCATGTTCCCCAACTCCCACCTTCCTCCTTATGTGGGTGGAAGCTACCAGTTACCACAGGAAGCAGAAAAGACTATAGTTTCTAGGTAACATCCATGGTCATATTTACCCAATTCAGCTTAAATATAAAAGGTGAGAATAAAAATGAGCCCCAGGACCTGACACAAAGAACATGAATGGAATGATACATAAATTACCATGAAATGTAATGTGCATCTTTAAGTAGTCACATAATGTAGAGTAATAGCTTGGTTTTAGGTTTTCAAAATATTTATAGCCAATAGATGTATGAAACTTCATAAGACTTGTACATGTAAAGAATTCAAACCCCATCTTCAGATCTCAGACAGATGAGCACAGGCAATAATCACACTGACCACATTTCTGAAGTGCCCTGCGTCAGGCCCTCTGCCAGGCCTTCCCCAAGCTTTGTCTCATTTCGTCCTCACAGTCACTTCACGTGGTAGGTATTGGTATTCTATAGATGAAGTGACTAAGAATCACAGGATTTTCTTTAAAATTCTCAAAGCGATATAGCTATAAAAGGCACAGCAGAAATTTAAACCTAGGGGTTTGATCCCAATTCGTGTATTCTTACATCTCCCCAGCACTTTGTAATTTGCAAAGTCCAGTATTTTGACTTCCACATATCTTGCTTGATTCTCAAACCTAGTGCCCTTCTAGTTTCCCTGACAGACTTAGGTGTTTTCCCTCATATAGCTGAAGAAAGTGAGGCTCAGGTAAGTTAAGTGATTTGTTTGGTGTCAGCAGAGGCAGGACCTCAGTGGGAGGATCTGCGAGGGATGGCAAGGCAGGGCCCCTCTTCCAGGTTTCTGGAAGACACATGCTTATAAACCTGTAACACTAGATGGGGAGAACTCATAGAGTATAATTAAAAGTAATGAATAAACTATGACTTCAATGAATATTTATAGATAGTCTTCTGTGTACTACACTGGACTACTCTGTGAACGTGAATATAGAGCTAGGCTGTGGCGCTCAGAGGCAGTCTGGTTGAGCACTGGGGTATTGTTTGTATCTCACCGCAACAGAATTAGCCAGTCTTTTCATTCATTGTATGTCCACCACTGAAAAAACAAGCAAGCTTTCTCATTACACTATGATATGAAATTCTTTTCCATTTCACCCACACTGCTTTACAAAAATTCACAAGCATTTCAAGCAAAATGGCATCATCTGGGTGGGAAGTTCTGGCTTGTGTGGAGGAGCTGGAAGTGGGGTGGCAGCTCATGGCTGCACTTTTGAGCATACACACCGCAGGAACATATGGTATGAAAAGAGCAAAGTCCGTGGGCTGTCCTCGCTAAACTGACAACATAATAGACCTGAAAACAACAGTACGGTGCATGGAATGGGACATGAGGGGCAGGCCGGGAAAGAGGGCTTACCTAGGGAACTTGAGTTGTGAGCACTGGGAAGGCTATGGTGGCCAGGCAACAGGGCGGAGGGTGTTCCAGAGACTTAGAAATGCTCCCCAATGACACCTTAACTCAAGACCATCCTAGTGTACTTCTCTTTACAGAGAAATGAGGGATGGCTTCAAAACTGGCAGCCACTGGTGCTTGTGTGATGGTGAGGGGAACAAAGTTATCTGCTGAGATGTCAGGAACCAATGTTACCAGGCAGGGTTTCTGGGAAGACGTGACACTCACCATGCTAGAAAGGTGGCACTTGAGGAGGCGGAGCTGACCCTGCAACACAGCACCCTCAGGACTTTCTGTCCTTTCCACGCACAGACAATATGCAGGAGGTAGAAGAGGTAATTATTGGATTATTAGCATGCTTTGCTGTTGAGGTGCATTGCCTAGGTTTGTTTTCTGTTTTTTAAATTTCAGTGATGCTTCTTTAATCAGGAAGTCCTTTTTACCTTCATGACAATAGTATAATATGCCTTTAATCTTGATGACTGATTACCATATACCTTTCAAACCAACACACTTTCAGTTGCACTGATTTCAGTTATTCTGAGTCTTCCCTTGCACTTGTCCCCCATGGTAACGCATGCACCCTCTCTTCCCTCTCCACTTATGGGCATGGCCCCTCCCCTGTTTTTACCCTTTCATTTCTTTTAACACGTTTTTAAATCCCTACCCCATAAGTAGCAATATACTAGACTTTGAGGATGACTGAAAAACTCAGTATACAGACCCTGGCTCTGAGGATCTTTTAAACTGAGACCAGATTCTAATGTGAACTATAGGAATACATGGAAGGGAAAGATTGCTGTGTAGTGAGGAAATCAGGACATATTTTGAAGAGAAAACTTAGCGAGATCTTGAGCTTTGAAAAAGATTTGGACAGAGAGAGAAGTTTTCTGGCTAGTGTCTCATTCAGAGTCAATGAGGAAATGGATTTCCTGGTTCAGGGATCCTGCTAAGGAGTCACAGGTGGCTGCCTGGGATGGAACAGTAGTGTCAGGCCACAGAGGGACCTGAAAACCAGAAGGAAAAAAATCACTGTAACATTTATTGATGACATTATGTGACAGACACTGTTTGGGGAATTTCATATTATCTGATGAAGTTGTCATAATGATTAAATGAGACATGCATAAAATTACTTAGCACCAGACTGGTACTTGATAATTGCTTAGTGAACGCCAGCCTTCAATGTCACATGACTGCTCCTGCTGTTGTTACTGTTATTATTCATTACCTACCACAGCCCTAATATGCCATATCACAATCCCATAAGATACCACTGCCCCCACTTTCTTCTGAAGAAAAAAAGGTTGAGAAAACGTCTTAAAAATACTCTCTTGCTTTTCAGTTCTTGGAATCTACATGTAATAAGCAAAGGAACTCAGGCTTGTCTTATTCCAAGGTTTCTTTAAAAATCAGGTATTTTATCAGAGACATAAATACTGCCACTTCCTGCAGTTCAAGATTAAAAAACATTCTGTGAGGTCAAGTATGCATCATGAGGGTAGAAAACATTTAGCATGAGAAACAGGGCAAGGCAGAAACACTGTAATAATACATTAATACAACTCCTCAATGGACAAAACAATGTCATGTACATTCTGGAATTTTTCCATAGGCCCATTTTTGGGGGTGGGGAAACTGAGTTAAAAGGGAGTAAGTGACTTGCCTGAAACCATAAACTAGTGAGACAGTGAGAATTCAAACTTCAGCTCCAATATAATAAAAAAGAAACAGGAAACAAACAAACAAACAAAAAAAGCCCTGGTGATTTCCTAAATAGATTCCTTTAATACAGCAAAAACCTAAAGGTCCATAGAATGCACCTGAACAAATGCTGTTTGGTGAAAACACGAGTGTGATCAAATGCCACTGACCCACAGGAAGCTGGAAGCTCTCTTACAACACTAGAGGTGCCCTTGGAATCCAAAGATGCCCAGGACACCAAACTCATTGGGAGGAAAGCTCTGCAGCAGCAGGGAAAATGCAGTCCTTTTTCACAAATGATGGAAGATGAGCATGATGAGAGATGAGTTTGGGAGCTCTTTTCTCTGTATTGCCAACAAGCATTTTCCTGGGCGTGTCTTCCAGATGCATGGCATTCTAGATTTTATGTGCAAAATGATCACAAACAGTGGGGGAAATGGAGAGTGCTGGTCAAAGAATACAAAGCTTCAGTATAAGATGAAAAAATTCAGGGGATCCAATGTACAACAGGGGCTAGCATCAACAATACTGTATTGCTTATCTTGAAATTTGCTGATTGAGTAGATCTTAAGAGTACTCACCCCCGCAACACACACCATACACACACAAAATGGTAACTGTGTGTGGTAATGGCTGTGTAATCTGTGGTAATCACAAATTAATGTGTAGCAAATTACCATGTTGTACATGTTTAATATATGTAATTTTTATTTGTCAATTATGCCTCACCAAATCTTGGGGGGAAGATAATGAACCCTGATGTAAAGTATGGCCTCTGGGTGATGATGTGTAAATGCAGGCTCATCAGTCCCACAAATGCCCCACTCTGGGGGAATGTGAGAATGGAGACTGTGCATGTTGGGGGGGGCATCGGGTATATGGGAACTGTAACTTCCCTTCCATTTTTCTGTGAAGCTAAAACTGCTTTTTTGAAAGTCTGTTTAAAAAATAAAAATAAAATGAAGATTGATAACCGTGCTGATATCACTTCTCAGTGGAACTTACTTAAAAACATAGAGTGTTTCATTAAATTTTTCAGTTAGTTTCTGTTCACCTCAATGAAATTAACTGCTATACGCTCTTCTGGGTTATTTACTATTGAAATTGTAGGGTTTTTTTTTTTTTCTAAAGGGTCAGTAGTTTATTAATTTTAGAAAAAAAAGGAAGGAGGCAGAGGCAGGAGGATGGCTTGATCGCTCCACTGCACCCCAGCCTGGGCAACAGAGACAGACTCCATGTTTGTTTGTCTGCTTAAAAAGAAAGGTAAAAGAAAAGAAAAGGAAAGGGAAAGAGAAAAAAAAGGAAAAAGAGAAAGCAAGGAAAAAGGAAAATGGAAAGGAAAGATAAGGAAATTAAATTCACTGTTTCTCAAAGGATCTGACTTTGATATCCCTCAGTCTGTAGTATTCTGAAGGAGTCATAGTCACATAGGAGCCAGGCCCTTGCAGCTCTCCAGAATCACTCTCCTGCATGCAAAGTGCAAAGCCATCAAGAGAACAGCAGGCAGCCACGTGCGAGCAGGACTCCGGATGCACAGCCTCGTGCAGGGGCAGGCTGTCCATGCAGGGTGGTAGCAAGCAAGGAAGGAAGGGTAACGGGGAATGATGATTCCACGGGAATAGCCAGTGCCCCCGGGAGCTGCTAAGCTCCTCCTCTCAGTTGTTCCGGCTGGGGAATCATGCGCCTCTGGACCCAGAAGGAATGTTCTAGTGCATTCAGGGGTACGTGCAGGTTGAGCACTTCTCACGCCCAATAGCACCTATAAGAAAACAGCACCTGGCTAATGACTGGTGTGCACTTTCCTAGGGCACAACTACCTGGATGCCTAGCAGTATATGGATACTTAAAATTAGTTTTCCTATTTTTATACAGAAAGCTGACCTAAGTCAGAGCAAGCCACAGAGTGTGGGCACATGGAGAGGGGGATGATGGCCCTCCTGTGCTGCCCTCTCCCCATGAAGCCAGTCCTCCACTGGACAGGAAGCAACCCAGTCAGGCAGAGGGCGCTGAGAAGATTCAGGGCTGAGCAAATTGGGCTGTGATACTGGATTGATCATTTAACAACTGCCTGCCCTTGCGCAGTTCATTAAACCTCTGTAGTTGATTTCCTCAACTGTAAACGAGCTCTAACCATCTTCATTTCATAGGTGTGTTGTGAATTTGTGTGAGCTCAACAGGAGCTCTGAAAATCAGTCCTGTCATAGCTGATCTCTGACTGCATGTAACTCCAGCCATTCTTAATCCAAGGCTTCCCTGCCCAGCTTCAAACCAATTCTTTGGGATCTCTGAATTCATCACATGGTTTTGTCATCCTCCATTGAAATTCCAACCTGCTTGGCCAATGGAGAAGGCAAGTGTTAAACAAGCCATTTACAGTATTATCCCCCTTCTAAAATCTATTCTTCATATATAAGCCTTCCTTATCAAATACATAAACCTGCATCCCCTCCAAAGAAAGGGAAAAAAAGGGACGACTGCTGATCTTTCTGTTGAGGAATAAATAAATGTTATTCTGAAACCATCTCTTGTTAATATGATTCTAAGCATGTATTACGTGCACCACTGAAACCACATAAGCTAAACCTTCAAAAGGCAACTGTCCTGCAGCCACACAATTTGAGGTTTTTAGCTGAACACAGAGACTCCTGGGGCCACGACAATTAAGTGCACCCAAGTTAATTGGGAATGAAGGGAGGTGCCAACTGCACAGCCACATAAAAATATTGCTGCTGATGAGATGCAGCTGAATGAGTCATGGAGAGGAGCTATTCTGTACCAGTGAGAAGCAAATTCCTCCTGAAACTAACTCTGAGACAGGCATCAGAAAATATGTAAAGTCAACAAATCAAGAAATGATTTTGAAGGCTACAGTTTTGCCTGGAGTCTATTAAAGTTTAGGAGCTCTACACCTGATCACCCAACTGGTTTCTTGCATTCTTGCTGTCTCTGTCTCTCTCGCTGCAGTTGTATAGTCTCTGATCCCTGAAAAACAGTGCCACGAGGCTTTGGCCTCCATCTGTGATCACACATCCCACAGGGGAGAAAATAATTTAGCTAATCCATGTAAGCAGTTGCAATTCTCTCTTTCAAAAGGTTGTCAAATGTATACAAATTACTTTGAGAAATGAAAGATAGTCTCTTGAAAATAATTTCTGAAGTTATTTTTTGCTACATTTGTATTAAACTGTTTAAAGACAGGATCAATAAATTAAAGACAGTTTCAAGAAAAATTAGAACATACTATATTAACCAAAGCCTAAAATAAAACTGGTGTCCTGTAGGGAACAGCCATTGGTGAATTATACAGGTACCATACTGTACCTCTGCTTTTTTTTAATGCCTCTGTACGTGTGATTTGGTGATATTATCTAAGGTAGGCTATGTTGACACTTGTGAGAATGTGGAACATGTATGTACACACAACTACAGTGATTACAACAGGTACTTCAAGGAGGGAGAAGAAGAAACTTGGGAGAGAAGAGGCAGGCATTGTGCCAGACACTCTGTCACCCCATTCCGTCCCACACTTCTCTAGTTCCAAGACAGCCACATAGTTTTGGTGAAGCTGAGAAAAGAACAGCCATGAGGCCCAGACTGGCTCAGGGGTGACTTGAATGAGTCAGTAAATGGCACATAACCTAAGACGATCCCAGCAGAGGAAGCCTGGAACTTCTGTTCAGTGGACTGGGGAAGAAACACTGTATCCCTCCATTTATAAGCAAGAAGATGAGTATTTTTATAAGGACCAAGTTCTATGCCTAGCAAGTTTGGGTGAGTTGGCTCCCTTTGGTGCAGAAATTTGAGGTCAGGAAATATGGAAACCATTTCCATAGTACCTTTGCAGTTTTGTTTTCTTCTAGGCCCCTTACAAAGCTCCCCCTTTGGGGAGGTTTCAATATTGCTGAGGCTGAACTGTAGGGAAGCAAAGGTCTCCCAGAGGATGGTTCATGAGAGATGGAACCCTATAGGTCTGTATTCTGATAGCAACAAATTAATTACAACTAATGAGAAAAGGAATAGGCTAAACTTAAGACCAAGGATCAAAGAATTTTCTGATTCCTCCTATTTTTTCTTAACAAATTTTTCTTGTTTATCCTTACAATTAATTTACAAAAATAAACAAAAAGAGAACATATACATAATTGTTGTGAAAACTGAAGCTTGACAGAGTGTCCTGTTAAGGAGAACAGAAAAAGGATGGGCAGTGTTCTGAGCTGAACCATGACCTCCCAAAATTCCTATGTTGAAGTCCTAAGCCCCAGTACTTCAGAATGTGACTGTACAGTCCTGCCTTGGTATCCTTGGGGGATTGGTTCCAGGATCCCCCGTCGGATCCAAAATCCATGGATGCTCCAGTCCCTGACATAAAATGAGGTGGTGTTTGCATGTAACTTATGCAGATCCTCAAGATTACTTATAGTACCTACTACAATGCAAAGGTTATGTAAATAGTTGTTATACTCTATTGTTTATGGAATAATGACAAGAAAGAAAGTCTGTACATCTTCAGTACAGGTGCAATGTAAAAAAACAACATTTTTCAGCCATGGTTGGTTGAATCCATGAATGCAGAATTCACAGATATAGAATGAAGGCTGACTGCATTTGGAAACAGGAGCTTTAAAGAGATAATTAAGGTAAATGAGACCATATGGGTGGGCCCCAGTCTGATATGACTGGTGTCCTCATAAGAAGAGATTAGGACACAGATGTGTAGGGCAAAGGCTATGTGACGTTACAGGGAGAAGGCAGCATCTACAGGCCGAGGAGAGAGGCCTCGGGCCTCAGGGAAAGCCCTGCAGACACCTTGATCTCAGGCTTCTGGCCTCCAGAACTGTGAGACAATCAACAACAGGGCTTGCTGAACCCACCCAGTCTGTGGAGCTTTGTTATGGCAGCCTCAGCAAACTAATGGAGGCTCTAGAAACCTGAGGTGCCAGGGAGATCATCACACTGAGCCATTTAGAAGGAAGGAGGCCAGCTGAGTCTGCAGAAAGGAATGGATAACTGGGAGAGAGAGAGAGAGAGAATTAGATTTAGGATTTGTCAGAATGTACCTGACAGTTATGGCCACAAGAATGGATGAAACCATTGAAAGGGAGTGTGATGGTCAGTTTGATGAGTCACCTTGGCCGGGCTATAGTCCCCAGGTTTTCAAATACTCATCTCAGTGCTGCTGCAAAGGTGTTTTGTAGGTGTGATTAGAGTCCATAATCACTGACTTTAAGCAAGGGAGATCATCCTAGGTAATCTGAAAATGCGGCCTGATCCAATCAGTGAAAACCTTAAAAGCGGAGCCGAAGCTCCCTGAGGAAGAAGAAATTCTGCCTGGAGAGCAGCAGCTTGTCTCTCCTGACTTCCTATCTTACCCAGTCCCACAGTCAGCTATGCCACTTTTTTTGTGAGAAATTTCTTAACATGGACATCCCCTACTGGTCCTGCTTCTTTGGCTGATCCATGACTAATACAGAGAATGTGCAAAGTGAGGACAGAAGAGGGCTGAGAAGGCTCTGGAGAATATGAGCATTTAGGAAATATCAGAGGAAGGACATTCTGTGCAGGGGGGCAAGGAGAATGCCAGAGGATGCGGGGGAAGCCAAGAAGAGGGTGCTATTCGAGAAAGTGAGGACCTAAGGTCGCCCAAGCATGCCAGACCCTCCACACGAGCCAAGTGAAAGTGACCTAAAAGGAGCATCTAAAACACACACCAGGGCTTTGGTGAAGGAACATGGGGGGAGCTCAAATGCTCAGGGCAGAGGACCGGGTGGAAGAAAAGGAAGCAAAGAGGAGGGATTACTCCTCCAAGAAGCTTGCTTACCCATGACAGGCAGGAGGATGAAAGGACATTAGCTAAGGAAATGAGGAAAATGGAGGGTTGGTGGACAGTGGGTTGCTGATTATTTGTAAGATGACAGACGCTTGGGTATGTTCATGTGCTGAAGAGCAGGTGAAGAAGGAGAGATTGCAGACACAGTAGAAAGGAGATAGCTTATATGGTAAAGACCCCAGAAGGCAACAAGCTTCAAAACCCAGGAGCAGGAATTAGCCTTGGAGAGAAGGAAGGAGAAAATTCCTGTGAGACAAAACAGAATGCAGGGAGGGTGGCTGCCAGTGTACGTATGTAGAGAAGCAGTGTTCCTGAGGGCTGCACTCCAGTGTCTTGGTGAACTACTGGGTAAGACCACTCATGAAGGGAATACGATAAAGAGAGTAAAGAATGTGACCATGAAGAGAATATGATCAGGTGGAGGGTTTTGGAATAAGTGTAGATTTGAATTCATTTTTTAAAATGGGAAATGAAAGAAGGAATTGGCTCTTTCTGGAAAATAGAAGAGGGGCACAGAAAAATGTCTAAGGAGAATTAGGGTCAGATATACTTGAAGGTGGTGACTTTGTCTTGACAAAGATAAAATTGATTTTATCCAACAGCATCCGACTAGCTGGGTATAGGAATAAGGAAGGTAGGTTACTGGCTTGATCAAGGGTTAAGGCTTTAGTGGAAGACACTGGCAGAAGTACAGGAAGGCAGGACACTTGAGTGTGTTGTCAAGACAGAGCTTTAAGTGATAGCTCATG
The DNA here is from genome assembly GCF_009764315.1 of Trachypithecus francoisi. Taxonomy (NCBI): domain Eukaryota; kingdom Metazoa; phylum Chordata; class Mammalia; order Primates; family Cercopithecidae; genus Trachypithecus; species Trachypithecus francoisi. The sequence continues at coordinate 8,385,229 of NW_022681472.1, forward strand.
GAGTCTAGGATGGGGAAGAGAAAAAGAGATAGTCTGGGAGAAAATGTAGAACCTCCTGGAAAGAAAGAATCCAAACGTTTGCAGGAGTGGTATGGTGGGAAATGAGGAGCAGAATGGATAAGAGCACAGCATCTATGGTCAGGCCACTGGGATCATTTTGGCCCCGTGAGTTACCCAGGTGTGACCTTAGTTTATTTCAATCTTTTGTGCTTTAGTTTCCTCATCTATTAAGTGGGTATGGTAATGATATACCTATAGGTGCGAAGATTAAATAATTCGTGTGAAGAAGGTAGCTTTACCTGCTTGACACATATTAAGTGTTCATTAAATGTCAGTCACCTTCTTTAAGGGAGGAGAGAGTCGAACATGTATGAAGTTGTGGTAAGAGTGGGAGAATGGATGTTTACGATGTCAGAGGTAGGGCTGCCTCTGGCAGGGCAGAGGGGTATGGGTGTCATGGTGTTCATTAATTAATAAAAAATGAAGACTGCATGGGGGAATCCTGCACAGGAGGAATTCATGAGACCACAGGATTAGAATCCTGATGGTCAGCTGAGTGTAGTGGCTCACACCTGTAATCCCAGCACTTTGGGAGGCCAAGGCCGGCAGGTCACTTGAGGTCAGGAGTTTGAGACCAGCCTGCACAACATGGTGAAACCCCATCTCTACCAAAAATTAACTGGGCATGGTGGTGCCTGCTTGTAATCCTTGCTACTTGGGAGGCTGAGGTGAGAGAATTGCTTGAGCCTGGGGGGCAGAGGTTGCAGTGAGCTGAGATCATGCCACTGCACTCCAGCCTGGGCAACAGAGCCAGACTGTGTCTCAAAAAAAAAAAAAAAAAAAAAAAAAGAATCCTGAGGGTCACACCCATATTCACACCCAACAACCACAAACTCCAAAGCCTGCTGAGTGAGGAGGCTGGAACATTTACATTTTAAGGTCTCCACAGTGAAAGTTAATGTGCCCTAATTATCAAGGGATTATATCAGTTGGTACACACTAAATGATGAGAACTCTTGAAACTTTAAATCAGAAGATATGAGGCAGCACTCCAGGGACCTGAGGTGGCAAAAACTATTTGTAAGGCAGGTCTAAAAGTAGCCAAATCTTTTTCCACAGCTCTGCCTCCCCAGGTCTCAGCTGAACAGTCTAGATCTGCGCCTGCCCACACTCTGACCATCTAAGTTCCATTTCTACAATTATTTTCTATGAGACTGAACTATGCTAGGAGCCTTTCCCATGTAAAATATTTTAAAATAGTATCTTCCATCTTTCGAGCACAGCTACTCAGTCTCTTCAGTTACAAGGGCTGCAGGGCCTCCACAGCCTGGTTTGCACTCAAGCCTGATGATCACAACGCAAGCCACTTTATGCCACCCTCTCTCCAACTTCAGTCTCTTCATTTCCTAAGATAAATAAACCCAAGTACATCAATTCTTCTTCAAAGGTTTTATTTTTCAATCCTTGAACCATCTATCATTATGAAATAATGCTAAATACTCCTTTTCCCTCTTAGCTATAGACTTAAGTGTACTAGGTTCACTAGACATTAACCTTTTACTTGTGAAGAACTTGAGATGTATGTGCCCTAGCCATAAGTGAACTAGCTAGATTTCAGTAGGTTGGCATTCCAGGATGGCAGTAGAACTCTTCGCTTTTCATTTATCATCAAATGTAACCTTTAAGTATTGAGAATGGTGTGGGAGAATGGAGAACGATGTATGTGAACTATCCAACTCCTTTTATATTTTTAGCTGAACTTATCCCCTTATAACACACTCTAGTGTTGGATATCTTTGGGAAATCTATCCATTAAAAGTCCTAGCTAATCTACAGGATTTTTTTTCCTTCTTCCATGTCAAATGTTCCCCGCGGAGTTATATTTGCACATAACATCTAAATGTTATTTTAGGATTCTTCATTCTTTTTAATCCTAGTCTGCAAAAGGTTGTAGAGCAACTACAAAGCTCTTTTCAAACTGGAGACTTCAGGGGCTCATTTAAATAGCAATAATATGTATCTGTTTTACTTAAGCACCCAAATACGATATGGGTAGAAACAGAGCTAATTTTTTTTCTTAGAGCTTTCTTTTGTGTAACAATGTTTCTATTACCCCACCACCAAAAAAAAAAAAAAAAAGGCTTCTGTACCAAAGATCTCCTAAAATTTTTAATTAAAATTGGCCGGGCGCGGTGGCTCAAGCCTGTAATCCCAGCACTTTGGGAGGCCGAGACGGGCGGATCACGAGGTCCGGAGATCGAGACCATCCTGGCGAACACGGTGAAACCTCGTCTCTACCAAAAAAAATACAAAAAACTAGCCGGGCGAGGTGGTGGGCGCCTGTAGTCCCAGCTACTCAGCTACTCGGGAGGCTGAGGCAGGAAAATGGCATAAACCCGGGAGGCGGAGCTTGCAGTGAGCTGAGATCCGGCCACTGCACTCCAGCCTGGGCGACAGAGCGAGACTCCGTCTCAAAAAAAAAAAAATTTTTTTAATTAAAATTTAGAATGCAGTTGTCTTTTCTTTTGTCTAATTGTCTCTTTAGTGGAGGCCAGCCCTGAGATTACTAATTACTTGGACAAACAATTTACTTGTAAAATATTCCCTCCTTTGCTCATCATGGATAGAATTCCTGCGAAATGCAATAGGCAATTATGAAAACCAAGAGCACCAAGCTATAAACACTAGTTGTTGGTGAAATGAGCTTTATAATAAATGTTTGGAGACTTAAATGATGGTTTTTAATGTCAGAGCATACATAGGAATAAAAGACCTGACATTCTCAAGCAAACAAAACAAAAAACAAAAGATAAAGCAGTATTTTTATTATGATAATATTCCAAGGGAAAGATTTATGCTATCATTCATGATATGGTTGCTAAAGTTCATAATAAACAAAAGGCCTGTTTCAAAACTAAAATCAAGCTTAAAAAATCAGTTATTCGTCCTTTCAGAGTCCCTAGACAGGGTGACTTGCACCCCACCCTTATTTCACAGAGACTTCTCAAAGGAACACAAGTGTCCTACTCCCTCTCACAGGTGTGTTGACAAAACTCGAGTGCTTCCAGAAAAGGAAACACATCTATCTCAAGAAGAGTGCAGAACAAAGTTAGGTTTTTCTTTTCTTGTTTTTCTTTCTTAAAGTCAGAATCACTTTGCTTACCAGAAAATTAGCATATACGTGGATATTGGGATACTTATTATTGGAAATTGACCTAAAGAAATTTCCACACACACAAAAAAATAACAAAATAAAACCTTCAATTTCTCATGGTGGAAAAAAAAAAACAGCAAAGCAGTTTTTGAAAATCTCCACAGGCCATGCTTTAGAAGATAAATATTATTTACTGATATTCCTAACAAATGGGATGACATTTGGTACTAAAAAGGGTCATATATGCATATCAACAACGCTAGATCATATATCAGCTTTTGTTTCATAAGCCAAAACACCAGTCTGAGGAGTCACAGGAAATGAGGAATTATCGTCAGTGCATTGGGTGGGCTTGAAATTTATCTTAAGAAATATTTGCGAAGGGCGTAACAAAGTGCTACGAACTGGCACAGGTAACCAGGCAAATGGATTAACTCCTTTACCAGGAGACCCTGACCCTGTTGTCAGCACTCTGGCACCTTGCCCTGCGCAAAGAGTTTGCAGCAGAAACGCTGGGCCCTAGGGTGGAGTCGGGGTGGGGGGGTCACTCTGAAATCTTCCAGATGCCCCTGGCCGCTGGATTCGCCTGTGTGAACCTCTCAGCACTCCACCAAAAACTCCCAGAAAATCCTTCGCCTCTTCTAGGAGGCCACCCTGTAGCACTTCCAGCATCCTTCACAGAACAGAGTTCCCACCGCCTGGCTAGCTACCCCCACCACCGCTACAGTGGCGGGGCTCGACCCTCACTCCCTGCCCTGCCCAGCCCCCCGCGCCGCGCCGACCCCGCGCTCACCGGATGATCACGAACATCACCAGCGAGTTGCCCACCAAACCCACAACGAACACCACGGAGTAGACCGCCGTGATGATGACCGGGATGGCCGGGGAGATGTGCGCGGGCTCCAGCTGCGCGTCCTCCGAGCCGGCGCTGCCGTTGCTGTCGAGCTCGGCCCAGCCGGGAAACCAGGCGCTGCTGTTTGGGGGCAGGCAGGCGCTCGGGGCGCAGGTAGGGCCCGGATCCCCGCGGAAGATCTGGACCGGGGAGTCCATGGTGGGGCGGCTGCAGCGGGAAGACGAGGACAGGCGGCACCTGCGGGGCTGCGGAAGCGAAAGAACCGGCTGGACGCGGAAAGGCAAACTTTGCCCCCGCCCTGGCTGGCGCCGCTGGGGACCCGGAGCCTGCGGACCCCCACCCTGGCCGCAAGTCGCGGGGGACAGGACAGGGAGGACAGACTTCTCGCTTCCTTCTCGGCCAGCACGCGCGCCGCTGGGTGCCAGAGAGGGGAGAAGAGCGCTCACTCCTTCTCTCCCAGCTCCTGAAGTGCCTCCCTCACCATTTCTAGGCACCGACCCCTGGTGGAACTGTCCCCATACTGCCTATCTGAGCTCCCTATCAAGCCCCTTTCCCACCTCCCAGAACGGAGGTCTAGCTAGAACTGCGCCTCGAAAGCCCAAAGCTTACCTCTGGTTCCCAGAGACAGGCGAAGGCGACGTAATTTAGGGGACGCCCTGGTAGGTGCTGAACCGCGCGCGCTCAAGAGTCCCACTCAGCTCTTGGCGTCACCTGCTCTCGGACTTCGGCCCCACACTCGGCCCCAGCGCTGCTGTTTCGCTGAGCGCAGTCCCCGCCTCTCAGTGCGCGGCTCCCTCTACTGGCGGCGGCTCCGCGGGGCGGGGCGGAGCGGGACCCAGCCGGGACGCTGCTGGGCGCTGGGGACCAGCGGGCAGAGAGCTCGGCTGGTGCCCCCGCCCCAGGCCTGCCGGTCCTTGCCCCGCCCCGCCCGCCCGGAGTCAGCCCCCAACTCCCCAGCCTCTCAGCCCCGCGTCCCCTCCAGCCCCGCAGGCTCGCCCGGCCCACTAACTGCCCCAGCGGCACACAAGCTAGCCCCCGGCCATGCAGCCTTCCCCGAGACTTGAGACTGAGCCATTTAGATTTAGTAAAAAGGAGGGGCGTGCCTATTTTGTGCAAGTATGCACCTGGATTTTCATATTGTGTCTAGAACTTCTTATCTGCATAGTTCGCAGTCAGGAACTACTCTTATTAGAATGACCCATCCAAAGAAAGTAGCAAAATGATCCACTTAGAATAAGACCAGTTCATAAAATAATGACTTAAAAGACACATAAATAGAATATTTCCTTGTGTTCTCTTCCATTCCGTCTGCTGTAACTGGGATGACAGGCTGCAGACAAACTGCACCTTACGCGTATTACCTGAATTGCTGATAGTATCTGAGAAGGGCAAAACACTCTCCTTACCCGGGCCTCAGTGGTGCTCTAAGGAGGTGACAATGCCTCTGTTTTACATTTGTCCCCGCAACCATCATGTTCTCCTCACTTCTCCCTCACAGTAGCACCGCCTCCATCATACGGCCCGCCGCGAATCTGAGCGTCCATAAATAAACTGTCACCATCATTTCTTTGCATAACTCTGCTAGTCCAAGGATCACTGTCAGATTCTGCTGGAGTAGAGACATTCTCTTCTCAGGCAAAGGGACCGGCAAGACCCAAGGGGAGCAAGGGCTCAGCCCCTAAAATGAAGGTTCTGAAAGGGAGTGGGGAAAGTTCCCCTTCTCCATAGGGTACTGGAGGCAGGCCTGGGGGAGACTGGGGTTTAGGCACCTCAATTTTCCCAGTGGATTCACTGCCTCAGGCTGACAAACACAGGTCCCCACTGCATCCCACAGGTAATGTCCATGCCACACCTGGACACACTAATGGCTGATACAACCCTTCCCTCCATCAGCCAAGGGCAGAAGGGAGCTCCTGTCTCTTTCAAGACGCCATAACCCCAAAGTGGGATTTGACCACCAGCGTCTTCCCGCCTAGAGATGCACAGATGCACAACTCTTTTGAGCAGTGTAATACGAAGAGCATAAGGAAATCTTCTCTTTGTTCAACCATATCCTTCAACTCCTTCAAATAATTTTGAAAATGATTATCAAGTCTTAGAATTCTTTTAAGTCTGATTGCAAACTGTCATTGGAGGATCACATCTGCTTCAGTAACACATCAGACCTGCTGAGACCTCTGCGTGTCTAAGGGTGCCCTCTTCATAAGGAAGATGGCAGACTGTCTTCCCCACATGTCTGGGAGCTCCTTTCCTGCCACAGTGATCACATGCTGCCCCCAAACCAACCCAGCAAATAGCTTACTTGAAACTAACAAAAACTGGGCGGTGTCAGTGTTAAAAAGAAAGTAAAAATAGTATGTCAAAAGGAAATAAGTGGGAAGTTCAAAATTATCCATCTATCTTTTTATCTATTACCTATTTGTCTATTTATGATTCCATGCATCAAAGATACAATTGTGTTTGTGCTACACACTTTTGAAGGTGCCCATATTTTCTATCTAGGCTTTTTTTGTACTCATTTACCACATTGGTGGTTTTCTTTGGTTAGTGCACAGGTGGGTCTCACAGCTGGTAATGTTAGATCTGGGTTCAAACACAGGTATTTCTGGCTCTTGCCATATGCTTATTGAATGGAACTATTTCATGTAAGAAGACAAATACAGAACCACTTTTCCCCTCCAAAGACAAAATACATTTAGGAAGGGGATATTCAGCAAAGATGGAAAAAGAAAGGAAAAGTTATTATTTGAAAAGATTTAGGTAAAATTGTAAAGAGGTGAAAACCTTTAAAGAAGTTACCAAGTTGATACAATTTCAACAATTCAGACTCTTGAACTCCATTTCTCACATATATCATGAGTGCAGAGGGATTTCCCTTCCATAACAAAAGCAGGGGTACAAGTCTAGCCTGGGGTTATTAAACTATAATAGGAGGTTCTCATTCTCATGGATTTAAAAAAAAAAAAAGTCTTCTTCTAGTCGAGACAGTCTTTTGAAGGTAAAACAAGACTAATTATGATAAAAGTAGTTTTATTTCATTTGAGCACTCTTATCTTTCTTTTTTACCAAATTAATGGTCAAAATAAAGGGAAGACAAAATGAACAGAGCATGGAGAAGCCTTCAGGTGGCTCAGGTTGCCAGGGGAACCCACCCGAGTCTCCAAATGCAGGAAGTACGGCTGCTTCTGTCGAGTCATGCTCTTGGGAATATGCAATTTTATCATAATATTGGATAAAAGCTCATAAAATAGAAAGGAAAAATAAACTGCTAAAATGCTGTGCACTGTTACACACTGATATAAAGCACACGTGGTTAGGCTTGGCCATTCTACTCAATGCAAACACTATGCTTATAACTAAGTACATGGAAAGCACTTTTAAAGATGAAAATGTGGTGATTTTTATTGGATAATGCTACAATGCTAAGGAGCATCTTGGGTGGTGGGTGGCTTTGACATTTTTGTTAGAGAAACTAGATAACCCACCAGTAAATTGCAATTAACTCCCTTTCTTGTGGCTCCAACAACAGATATTGTTGTGCAGCAATGAGTGCAGAGCTGGAGGGAGCAACTTCGTTAGCTTAAGACCCTAGTGCAGCCAATGGAATCTTGCTGAGCCGGGATGCAGCTGGCTTCAGCTCACTTCACTCAGCAGATATTGCAGAGTATCCCCAAGTGGCTGAAGAAAAGGCACCCTCTGGGGGTACAACAATACCAACACAGAGACAATCTCTTCTCAGAGAGGATGTGCAATCTAGTGTGAGAGATGGGATCTAAATTTTTTTAATGTTAGGAATAATTAATAAATAATTAACAACAATTAAATCCGTCCAGCTTTGGCTAATGTTATGTAGAAAAGGTGTTTAATAAACAGTGATAGCCAATGCAGCAAATTTGCATGAAATTTAAAAATAGCATCCCTTTCATAACGCACTTATATCTGTCAGAAAACTGTCAAAATAAATACGCAAATCAGTCTTGTCTTCAGCGTGAAGCATCCTGTGAGATACTGCACACTTAGGTGGAGTGTAGTCTACACCTGTGTGCAGATTCCCTGAAGAAGACCTGGTGTCTGGGAACCCTGCTCAGTCAGAGAACATCAGGGAAGCCCTTCTTGAAATGGCATTGAAGCTGATATTTAAGGACTGCAGTTACGGCAGTTATCCAGGAGAGGCGGGAGAAAGAGCATTCCAGGTAGGGAACGGCATATGTGAAGAATGTAGATGGTCAAGAGTGGGGCATTTCTGTGGCACCCTGACGAGGCTGAGGTGCTTGAGCCTGGTGATCAAGAGCAGTTACGGCGCAGACCATGCTGAACCTTGTCAAGAATGTCAAAGATTTTGGATTTCAGCCTAAGAGTAATAAAGAGCCAGTGAAGGCTCTCAGGCAGGAGAGTGGCATGCCCAGATTGGGGTCTTTGAAGTATCACTTGTCTTTAGTTTGGTGAACATACCGGAGGGAATGTGTAGGTGTGAGGAGCTCCATATTGAATCGGAATCGTATGTTGTTGCAGCTAAAGTTGCTATGCATTTGCGTGTGACATAGATGACATGCAACCAGGACTTTCTCACGGCTGTAGACTTAAACTTGAAACTGCTTATACTGAAACTGTTGACTGCACTGAATCCACAGGTTTGAAAAGTCAGTGCCGGTCACATGTCAGGCTCTAAGTTGGGGAGTGGGAGAAAGATTGGCAACACAAAGCAATGAATGGCTTATAAGATGTACGGGCAGAATTATTTCAAAAGAAGTTTAGATTATCTCTGGTAGTAGAAGAAAGATGACACTAATGTAGGGATTGGAATTTGAGCAAGAATTTATCAAGAAGAAAAGCCATGGAGGCACACGTGTAAAGGTGTGAGAGCCTGACACGTGGTGGTGTGGGGCTTGCAGTGTTACAGACGGTGTGAGGAGAGGAAAGTGGTGCATCGGGACAGGCAGGTCGCAGACTCTGGGAAGAGTAGATCGGCCCCGCCGTGCTGGAATCGTGAGCTGACCGTGTGGTGGAAGTGGCCCTGACGGACGTGAGGAGGATGCCTTTGGACAGAGAACAGTAATAAAGCTCTCCTAACCATCTAGGTGAGAGGTGAATCGACCCTAAAACAACACAATTGCTAAGCAGATTTGGGAGGATAGGATAGTTTTGAGAACCATGTAGGAAATCAAATTGACAAGAAGTGGTTTGAATGAATGTGGAAGTAACGGAGGAGAAAGGGTTTATAATTACTTTAGGATTATGCTTGGGTGACCAAGTGAATGATGGTGCCATTAACTGAAATAAGAAATACAGGAGGAATCACAGCAAGCTGTAGAAAGAACAGAATGAGCTTGGGTTTGGAAGGCTGTGCTTGAGGCACCAGTGAGGCATTCATTTGTGTGCGTGGTCCAGGGCTGTCTAATGCTGGGCAGATTGTGTTGGAGAGACACAGGGCAGAGCCATGCAGGTGAATAAGGGCATGGAAAGTGAATATGGCAAGAAAATCAAGCTGATGAGAAAATTCTGGAGAAAGCATGCACTTTAATAGAGATCTATCAAAGAACACTGATGAAGAACAGGCATCAATGAAGGAGGAGGAAAAGAAACAGTCAGAGAAACCAAGAGGAGAAAGAATTTCAGGATGGAGAGGTGATCAACAGTGTCCACATGGCCAAGAAGTTAAACAAGTTATTTGGCAAAGAGAATGCCACTGGAGACACCAGTGCTATCTACAATTAAAATTACATTTTATATTTGCTCAATGAACAGAAATTAACAGACAATAAAATAGTGAAAGGGCAAAGACCCACTGCGCCTTAGAGTCTCTGCGGAAGGTACTCCTACCCTGGGGTAGAGGGTAGGGGTATGCCACATGGCTAGTGCAAAAGACACCTGCCTCTCTCTCACTGCCCAGGGCCACACCCCACTTTATATCACAACCATGGGAACACAAAAAGCACCCTTTGCCACTGGCCATGGGAGAATTTTGCACTCTGGAATGGAGGTGCCCTCTCTCTGGTAGGCAAGGTCTCAGGCCCTTAGCTTGTGTGATGTTACTCTCCCTTTTACTCATCGAAATTCAGTATGTTTTCACTGAGGTTAAAACACAGCCAACTCCACACACTATAGGTCATCACTAGTCTGGATTTTGACCAAAGGTCATCCTTATTGGTGACTGTGGGGAGAGAAGTCTCCTGCTGCAGTGGCCAGCTGCTCCAGTGTTGCCAGGCCATGGGTCACACATGGCAAAGCCACTTTGTGTCTCAGCTGATCAGCCTCTCTCTGCCTAGTTTTTAGAAAGTTGAGTTTTTCATAAGGTTCTCTGTAATAGAATTTTCAAAATCACTTTGTCCAAATCCTTTTGCAGGCAAATTAAATTAAGGCAATTATTTTTAAAAATAAATAATCCTTTCGCAAAGACATATTCAAGTTCCAAGGGATCTTTTCTTTTTCTCTCTCTGTTTGGTTTGTTTTCTGTCAAGTCCAGGAGGATCCTCTACCCCTACCCAAGCCCCTGTCAATACCTCACATTAATGGTTACTAAGACTGTTTCTGGGAATCACACTCTCTTCCTCAGTGTGGGGATGCTCCTCATCTGCCTTAGAAGAGGCATGGTAGGAAGATCAGACCCTTCAAGGATTATTTTCACAAACGTTGCCTGAACTGACTCTCCCGCTCTGATATGATGCCCCTCAAGTGGGTCTGGAGGACAAGTGGATGCCTCTCTACTTCCATCATTTCCGCCTTCACTGTACTTGAAAATTCTGGTTTGGAGTGTAGTTATAGGCACTTTCCATTCTCAGCTTCCGAGAACTGAATCAAAAAGGCCATTTTAAAGGGCTTGAACACATTCTTTACATGAAGGTGTTGCTCATAGTTCAGATGACTGCCTTACAGTTTCAGTTTATGGATGAAGACATGAGTCTCCAGGGAGAGCAAGAAGGCCAGGAGCTTTTCATCTTCAGGAATTACCATAATTACTTATGCACAATTGAGCAAGCAAGGACATTTAGGGCAGATGCACAAAAGCACTGCCCAGAGAGGGACTGGTTGACTACTAGTTTGGAGAATAACTGGCTTTCCTGGGAGTGAAGGACTCCTCAGTCCCTGAATGGCTGCATTTTGCCTTGCTCTTGAATGGACTGGGAAAGGCTGTGCAGAATCTCCAGAGTGTAGCCTGGGCAACCAGCAGACATTAAACTCTTCCTCCCTACTCACCTGGCTCCTTGGCATGCAAATGCTCTGACAAGGCGGCCATGCTGTCAGCTTCTGCAGAGGGAAGACAAACTTCACCCTGGGACAGCGGGTCTTTATTACCAAACCCACAGTGCTCAGTCCCCAGAACTTGGTCTGGTCATGCAAGTATTCTGATCACCCTCCACCTCACCAAACCCACTGTCCTGTATGCAAAGAGAGAAAAGCATTTTCAGTTAATAAATATTCATACTGATACTTTTACTCATACCTCCAATACAATTTCTGGCATCTACAAAGCATAAATTAACTGGATGAATTAAAAATAATGGCAGGCTGGGCGCAGTGGCTCGCACCATCATCCAAGTGCTTTGAGAGACCAGCGAGGGAGGATCTTTTGAGGTCAGCCCTGTACAACGAAGATTTTTTTAAAAATCAAAAATTATTAAATAAAAATAAAAATTAGCCAGGAATGGTGCCCACCTGTAGCTCCAGCTTGAACCCAGGAGTTCCATGTTACAGTGAGCTATAATGGTGTCACTACTCTGCAGACTAGGTGACAGAGTGAGACCCAGTTTCAAAAAAAAAAGGACAAATTATATGTTACATTTCACATTAAAGAAGCAAAGGAGAATGGATGGCCTCGGGACTAGAAAACATGCTTATAGAATATAAGCATGTGTTGGAAAGCTAGCATTACCTTAAGACAGTGGTTATATTTAATTTACCAACTTCGAGAGCATTTTGTTTTCTTTTTTCTTACATAAATCTTGAAGTATAATTATGACCAAGGTGGTAGAACACAAGTCTAGAGAAAACTGGTTGGTGGATTTCTTTGGATCCCATACAGCATTGTGCACATTTATTAAGATCAATAAATTCACTGAATTTAACAAAACTTAAGAGTTCATGACTCCAAAGGCAATATACTTGGAATAAGCTTTGTATCTGAAGGCAGTGATTGCTCAAAATTTTACTTATTTTACAATAAAGTTCACAATTATTCAGTTAGCACTCAGAGTCTAGAAACAAAAATCCTCTAGGTGGAGAAGCCGCAGCAGCTCATGACATCTAATAATACCATCTCTACTGACTCCTTTGTCTTAAAAGAAAAAGATCTTCAGTTTCTAGCATTTCACAGCATGTGCCATTCAAATTAAAAGCTTTAGACTGCACTCAAAAAATCATATTTAGAAAGAAGATCAAAGCATGGTTCTACAAACTATATGAAAAGAAAAAAAAGAATAGAGAATGTTTGAATAATCTACCCTAAGAAAGAATGAGATAATTGCAAGCATGTTTCACTTGACACAGGGGTGAATTCTGTGTGATTTATTCCTGCCCCCAACTCACAGTTTAACACAATGTGAAAACAAGGACGTTCAAACAGCAGAGGGAGTAGGTACTATAAAATATTACTCTTGGTAAAGAGATTAAAAATAAACAGAGATAGAACTGACATAAATACTTTCAATGACACAGCAAAATTTGAATCCAGCTTTATTTCAAAGGTATTGACATTTTTTATATTTCAAAATCTATGCAGCATATTAAGCTGCCTCTGTGGTCATGGTGATAATAATATCATGAATTTGTTTGAGTCTTTGCTTTCATCAAGGCACTTCATACAAAAAAAATGCCTTATTTGGTCATATCTTCCTTGTACTTTATGCAGAATAAAACACTATCCCTATTTTATAATTAAGAAAACACATTCCAAGAGGTTAAGCCCTATAACCATTATCACTTAATAAATGGAGGACTAGGAATAGAATCTTTCTCCTGAATTCCAACCCAGTGATTTTTTTTCACCTTCCCAGGTTGCACAAAAATTTTAGTTTGAATGAAAGCAGGGATGAGTCATAAGAGTAAAATTAAAATGTGAGAAGACTGTCAAGTGTTCTTTTTAACACTGAAGCATGAACTGTGGCTTCATTGTCTTCATTGTGCAAGAGCTACCTAATGTAATTTTAAAACAGAAACAAATGGTCACAATGGAAACAATTTTGAAAAACTGCGTCAATATTAGTATGTTAAACTTCTCTATAAAAAGGGTGTATCTGGACAACCAAAGCAAGTAGAAGGAAAGACTCATCGATTCCATAGTCAATGAAAAGAAAAATATCAAATTAGTGAATACGGCAAATATGTTTATTTGGGGAAAAATAATTGACATGAACAGGATTACATGAAGCATGTGAAAGTAACATTCAAAGTTATATAGGATAATTTATCAAGCTTAGATGGTAAACAATAAAAAATATTATGTATAGGTCAAAACAAGCAATATTTCTTTTTAGTTTAAAAAGAAATTTTAGTTTAAAAAGATTGTTGGCCAGGTGTGATGGTCCACGCCTGTAATCCCAGCACTTTGGGAGGCCGAGGCAGGTGGATCACTTGAGGTCAGGAGTTCGAGACCAGCCTGGCCAACATGTCGAAATCTTGTCTCTACTAAAAATACAAAAAAGTAGTCATGGCCGGGCGCGGTGGCTCAAGCCTGTAATCCCAGCACTTTGGGAGGCCGAGAAGGGTGGATCACGAGGTCAGGAGATCGAGACCATCCTGGCTAACACGGTGAAACCCCGTCTCTACTAAAAATACAAAAAAAAAAAAAAAAAAAAAAAACTAGCCAGGCGGGGTGGTGGGCGCTTGTAGTCCCAGCTACTCGGGAGGCTGAGGCAGGAGAATGGCGTGAACCCGGGAGGCGGAGCTTGCAGTGAGCTGAGATCCGGCCACTGCACTCCAGCCCAGGCGACAGAGCGAGACTCTGTCTCAAAAAAAAAAAAAAAGTAGTCATTCATGAGCGCGTGCCCCTGTAATTCCAGCAACCTGGGAGGGTGAGGCAGGAGAATCACTTGAATCTCAGAGGCAGAGGTTGCAGTGAGCTGACATCATGCCACTGCACTCCAGCCTGGGCAACAGAGTGAGACTCTGACTCAACAACAACAACAACAAAAAGATCGTTAATTGTTTTGCTAATATGTTCACATGAACCAAAAGTCAAAACTATTTACAAAGATATTTGGAAGCTTTTCTCTCTCCTATTCTCCTCCTCCCATCCTACTCCTATCTCATATAAGCAAACTAACTTTCTCAGTTTCTTTTACATGTGTTTTTGTGTTTCTCTGTGCAAACGCAATCAAATTATGTACTCCATTTTTTTACATAAAAATATTAATTGTTCCCCACCATTTTTTTTTCATGTAGTTGTACATTCTGGAGATATTTCTGTATTGAGACACAGGTTTCTCAATTTAAAAAAATTTTTTTTCCCTTTTTCAGAGCATTCCACTTTGAGGCTATACCAGAGTTTATGTAACCAATCCTTCACAAATAGAAACTTGGGTTGTTTTCATCTCCTGCTATCACAAGCAATGCTGCAATTGTATGTTTACATCATTGGGCAGGAGTGCAGGTATACCTGTAATTCTCAGAGGGGGGTGATTTATTCAAAGCATAGTTAAAGTAAGTAGTGTGCTAAAATCAGCTGTTAACATTTTGGGAACATTTGATCTGTTGTTAAAAACAGACTCTACTAAAAATTAAATTATATAAATGTTAATTATATATTATATTATAAAATTATATTATACTATAAAATCACATTATTATATTAATAAAGTATATTATAAATAAAGATATTAAACAAACAAATGAATCACTTCCTCACTATTTTACTGTGCTTTACTCTAGTCTGTGCTCTGGAGATGTCTATTATGTGGACATGGTGGGTACTGTATAATGGTGTGCTGTGTTCAGTGACATCACATTGGTTGCTGACTCAACCGTGATAGGGAAGTATTGAAACGACAGAAGCTAGCAGACGCTATTAGTCAGGGTCTTGTTTTCTTTTTTTCTAAAGAGCCACTGGTTAAACATTTACCTGCACACCACCCGTTAGATATCTTTGAGCTATTTGTAACCTGTAGCAATTTAGTAGACTCCAACTTTATAAAAGGAAATTAAATATTTTTAACTGACATCTGATTCTCACTCTCCACATCATTCACTTCTCTTATTGAATCTCTCTACTTTTTAATGGCCATATAGATTTTTGCATAGGTTCAATAAGAATCTGCTCTTCTTTTTACCAGGATGCAATTGGGAAAAAAAATCAGAAAAAAAATTGGAAAATCTTTTCTGGTGTTAATTTTGGCAAATTATATCTTCCTCTAGTTTCTTCCTTCCTTATGATTACTTAATTTTTATCTTTGAAATTTTCCCCTTTTCAAACATAGTGTTTTACCTATTCTATCATTTCTCATTTTTTTTTAGAACCAAATTTGAATTTAGTCTATCGTATTACTTTCTAAAAGCTTCGTAATTTCTGCTTTTACCTTTACTAATTCCTTTCTTCTGTTTTTGTTCAGTTTAATCTATTCCTGTTCTTCCGTCTTTTCCATTTGGAGGATAATTTATTTCTTCCTTTTTTCAATAGTTGAAAGTATGTAAGGCTTGAATTTTCCTCTGAATTCTCATTTTATTTTATTTCGAAGGTCTTTAAACACAATATTTTCATTGTCTTGCTTTCAGGAAATTCTTTAATTTTGGTTTCTACTTACTCTTTGATCCAAGAGTTGCTTGAGAGTTTTGTAAATGTTCAAAAGGAGAAATCTTTCTGTTTTCTAATTGTTAAAATTTATTTCTACTCTTATGTGACTATGATCAAATTGTCTGAACTTTTTTCTTTTCTCCTGTTTTGGAGTATATTGAAATTTACTTATGTGGCTCAATAGATGGTAAATGTGAATGTTCCATAAACTTTTGAAAAAGAAGATATTTTCTCCAATTTAAGGATACAGAGTTTAGTAAATGTCAATAACATGTACTTATTAACCGTGTTTAGTCTTTTATATTCTTATTTATTTACTGTCAACTTGATGTGTCTTATACGAAATAGGTGATCTAAATTCCCTCACCACAATTGTATTTCTTGTGTCTTCTGCAATTTCTGTTTTATGAATGTTATTGCCATATTTTTTGATGCATTGCTATTTACAATTGTTATGTTTTCATTGCACAATTTCACTTATTAACACTAATTTAGTTCTTTCTGTTCCACATTTCATCTTGTCTGATAGTAATATCTGGGAAGGATGGAGTTAAGCAACTATCCTACAATCCATTTCTCTTCAGTTATAGGATTTGGGAGAAACTCCTTGGGAATAAAGGAGGCAGTTAGCTCAGTGTAATCACTTTGTAAACATATCTTAAAAAATGCTTTTGAAAATATGTTGAATAATTGAAATAGCTAAGAAAAGAGTCCTTATCTATTGAATGCTTTTAGCAGGATGTTCCTGTTCTAGGATTGTTTGTGGTAAATAACTTGAGAATCTTTGAACATATGAGCCATGTCTCCTGGAAAATATCACATAAGTTATGTAAGTTATATAAATCTGAGATAAAATAAAGGCATTTCATAACCTAAATGCTCTCTGCCATGCATGTAAAGTGACCACAGACCCATTTAGAAATATCATCTTACGAGTTGGCCAGAGAGTATGTCCAGTGCAAGAAAAAGGGACCTGGTGAACATTTGAATGTCCTGGACACCTGGCTGCTATAGCTGTGTCACTAGGAAATTACTAATAAAGTTTGATATATAGTAGATTGTCTGGTTCATGGAACTCTGATTTAACAATTCAATCCTTTGTGTTAGGACAACATCACTACCTCTGCTTTCTTTTTCTTTGCCTTTTTCTAGAATAATGTTTTATTTCATCTGCAACTTTTCTAAATCTCTTTATTTAGGGAGTGTTCCTTATATGTAGCATGGAGTTGAGATTTGCTTTTTAATTCAATTTGAAAATATTTTTGTATTTGTAGGTAAATTAAGCCCATTTGTATTTATTAATTTCACAGACATATTTTGACTTAATTCCCTCCTATTATTTTGCATTAAGTTTTCTGGGTTTTGTAAAGTTTTTGGTGAGTTTTGTTTTACAGCTTCTAATAATATAAGGTACTATTTTTTCTTGTTTTTGTATTTAGTTCCTCTGATACTTAGAATGGGTTCTGTTTATATTGGTCTGCTAGGATTGGCATAACAAAGTACGACAGACTGGGCGGCTTCACCAGCAAAAATTCATTTTCTCACAGTTCTGGAGGCTGGAAGTCCGAGATTAAAGTACCAGCATAGGAGGGTTCTGGTGAGGCCTCTCTCCTTTGTTCTTTGATGGCCACCTTCACGATGTGTCCTCACACAGCCTTATCTGCATGTATGTAAAAAAAGAGAGAGGGGGCTCTGGTGGTTCTTCTTCTTCTTGTAAAAACACCAGTCCTATAGAATTAAAGCCCCATCCTTATGACTTCATTTAATTCAATCCAATCACATTGAGGGTTAGGGCTTCAACATATAAATTTGTGGAGACACATTTTAGTCCATAACAATGCTTATAAAGGTGAAATGGTTATCCTCATAATCACGATTACATAAAATCACCTTAATCATCTGTGTCTGAAGAAAATACACAATAGTTTCTGTGGTAAACTGAACAAGTGCCCCCAAATATGTGCATGTCCTAATATCTAGAACCTGAATATCATGTTACTGTATATGGAAAAGGGGACTTTGTAGCTATCAGTAATGTAAGGATCATGATATGGTGAGATTACCCTGGGTTACCCATGGGACCCAATGTAAGAGGCATGCAAGAGTCAGATTTGAGGAGAAGGTGATCTGATAACACAGCAGAGACTGGAGTGATGCACTCTGGAGATGGACGAAGGGTTCATCTTGCCTTTTTCAGTTTCTAGTGACCACTTGTATTCCACCAGCCAAGGAAGTCAAGTGGCTACTAGAAACTAAAAAAGGCAAAGAAATGAATTCTTCCCTCAGAATCCCCCGAAGGAAGCAGCCCAGCCAACATCTTGACCTTAGCTTTGTGAAATCGATTTTGGACATCTGACCTGCAGAACCATAAGATAATACATTTGTGTGGTTTCTTTTTCTTTTCTTTTCTTTTTTTTTTTTTGAGACAGAGTCTTACTCTGTCACTCAAGCTGGAGTGCGCTGGTGCGATCTCAGCTCACTGCAACCTCCGCCTCTCGGGTTCAAGTGATTTTTCTGCCTCAGCCTCCTTAGTAGCTGGGATTACAGGTACATGCCACCATGCCCGGCTAACTTTTGTATTTTTAGTAGATATGTGGTTTCACCATGTTGGTCAGGCTGGTTTCAAACTCCTGACCTCATGATCTGCCCACCTCAGCCTCCCAAAGTGCTGGGATTACAGTCATGAGCCATAGCGCCCAGCCTAATTTATGTGGTTTTAAGTTGCTAAGTTTGTGGTAGTTTGTTAGAGCAGCAATAGGAAATTAATACAGTTCTCTATATAAGATAAAAATTAGCATATTTCTTTTCTCCTTCCACTGCCAAGATTTAGCCAATGTATTTCTTAGTTTTCACCTTTGAACTGTGAAGCATGTTTATGATTTAAATACTTGATTTTGCAACTTCATGTGATACTTTTGATTCCCAGACATTACAAATTAGGCAATTAGCAAAACTACGCCACTTCACACTTTTTTTGCTACCTTCTCTTTCATATTCATATACTAGTATATGTATCATTTCCAGATTTTCAAGGCATATACATTTCCATTATAATCTGTCACATTAATTTTCATTTTTTTAATCTTAGTTTTACAGATACATATTATCAGTGCTCACTGCTGTTACCTTTGCTCTGGCTTCCTTAGCCAATTTATGTTTTATTGAAGTTTTTCCAGCGTTACTTTTTTAAATGGCTCAGAAAACAGTGTTTTCTGAACTTTTATATATTAAAACCTATTTTAAAACATATCTAGTTTGGCTAGATAGAAAATTATTTGCTCACACTTTCTTTCCTTGAAGATCTTGTAGGCATTGCTTCCCTTTCATCTGGCTTTATATGTTGCCATGGAAACGTGAATTCAGCTTACCTGCATTTCCTCTTATAAAACTTGATCATTTTCTCAACTTTTCATAGATTTTAAAATTATCTTTTAAAGTCCAATAAGTATACGTGACTATTTCTCAATATTGATCATGTTAGACCAATTTTTGTCATTTCAAGTTGTAAAACTCTGCCTGTGTGGCAGAGACTTTCAGAGCTTTGAAGCATGGAATATGATCCTGATGTCACCCTTCACCATGAGAACTTCCTGCAGGTAGGTACTACAGGAAAGTAAAAGTCACTGATGAATAATCAAAAAGAAAAACTAAAAGAAAATGTATATAAAACAAAAATGATAGAAAAATAACAGATATAAAAGAAAAACAAAATTGTATCTCTCTCTCTCACACACACACATACACAGCACAGCTCCACCTGTGCAAGAGCTCTTCTAGTAGGCTCAGCAGCTGAGTGGCAGCTCCTGTCTCCCCCAGCTCCCTGGATAGAAGACCTAGTCCTACTGATTCAGCAGCCAGGGAATATCAACAGATTCTATTTCATACAACTTCATCTTGTGGAAATCCTGTACCAGGAGGATGGGAGAAGCCAAGAAAGGCTCCTATTCACCCACCGTCAACTCCCACACCATAGGGAATACCTGAGCAGAGAAGATAAGGAAGAATGAAATTTGCTTTTCCTGCACAGCTCTATGTTTCTGAGAGCTGCTCTGGTTTTCTCAGCAATGAAGTGGTAGTCCCTTTCTTCCCCAGCTTTCTGGGGTGGAAGAACTATTTGGGGTAGCTTCAGCAGCCTGTGAACATTGGCAGATCTCAAGTTCCTCAAAGGTTGTCTGCAGGAAATTCTTACTGGGCAATGGCAGCACCAGTGGCAGCACTAACTCCTAACCTTCCCCCTTCCCCACTCCCCACACCCATGCAGCTCTAGCCCATAAGGAGGATCTAGATGGAGGAGCTGGTGAAGAGTGAATCCTCATCCCCACTGCAGCCTACCTTCTGCTCCATGGTACAGAAGTTCTTCCTCAGGGAGGGTCAGAACAAGACCCAAAGGTGAACAATACCCTACCCTGCCATGGGACCTGGCTATATTTGGATCAGACAATGGAACAATTTATGTCCCAGGACAATGTAAAAATCAATAAAGCAATCAGTAGCAATTAGTGAAAGCTGCCAGTTGGAGGTGATACCACAGAGAAGAACAAAAGGTAAATGGGGAAATTAGTGGAAAAAAACAAAGAGAGCCCAACCAAAACCAGAGTCATGTCTGATGGTCGGGAAGATTATGTGCTTGCCCACCACTAGCCTCTGAGAATGACCAGAGAGGGAATCTCTGAGTTCGAAGTCCTGAGTTAAATATAGGGCAAAACTAGTCTCTAAGCCACATATGGCTCCAACCATATTTGAATAATATGTTGGAAATAAGAGCTCAGAGTCGCCAAGAGAACAAGCACTCAAACAGATCATTTCTCAGCAAGGTAAAGTTTACTTCTGCAGAAGGGTGCTGCCTGCATCAGTCACGATCACAAGAGCACCCCGAACAAAGGAGAGAAGGGTTTTTATCCCTAACACAGCTTCTGTTTCTGTGTCCTTTCTCCATTGACTGGAGTCAGACCACACAATCTAAACTATCCCAATTGGCTAATACCTGAACTTTTCCAAATGGGGTGAATGCACAATTTGTGAAAAGAGGAGGAGAGGGAGAAACTGTTGGTTACTAAGGTGGGAAGGATTGTCTACAGAACAAGTACAAAGTATGTCTGGGCATGTCAGGGCACAGCTAGTTACAAATTAAGCTGAGAAACAAGAAAGAATGGAGAAGGTGGGTTACAGTTCAGGACTAGTGGGAATAGTGGTTTACAGAGAAGTAACTGGGGGTAAGAACATACAAGGAAGTTGATACCAAAAACAAAGAACAAGGAAGTTTCACCTTTGAAGAGGAACTCACTGTACCTGACAACTTCCCCTCTTTTGATTTTTAGAATTCTTCTTCTTCAAATTTGTCTAACATATTTTGACTTTGCTGTTCTTCTTGATTTTCTAAAAGTAACAGTTTATCTGAATAAGGTGGGGGAGAATTGGAGAAGGTTTTAGTGAGAAGTATTTCAGCAAGTTTTTGCACCAATCCACAGACACAGGGTATAATGCAGCATCCTACAAGAATAAGTACACCTCCTACAATTGCAAGGGAGGTGAGGATTGAGATCATGAGTCCCTTCCATTTGCCAAACCCCCTTTCCATTAAACTAGTGAAGGGGTCATTTATTCCAGAATTCTCAGCTAACTCGGTGGGTAAGGTAGTGAGACCTTGTAGCACCTTTGTTATGGTTCCATCGGGGGCAGTGTTATTAGGGATGAAAGTACAGCCTTGGGTCCCAATCAGGATACATACTCCACATTTTTCAGCTAATATCATATCAAGGGCTATCCTATTCTTCCAGGCCATTTGGCTTGTAGGGCCTACTTGTTCAGCTGGCATCTCTTATGTAACTGAAAAATCACTGTTGATTATAGTAAGTGTAATTTATCCAATCTACATTCTTGTTTATAGTTGGTCACCAGAATAATGCAGATTCAAATCCTGCAGCTAGTTGATTTCAGGCTTTAAATTCATTTGGCACCCCTCATGGAACTCCGATGGCATCTACATAAACAGGGTCAAAAGATCCATGAGGGGTACTTCTTTTTTGTGTGATTTTCTTTCCTGTTTGGTTGATGAAATGCCAGGGTAAAAGGGACAGCCAACTGGACTAAAGCACAAGTGCTTCTCCATTTACTCTGACAGAGTACCCAATAGTGGTCCACCGCAATACCACCACACATCCCCTAGGGAAAAAGCAAGGGCAGCTTGACTAGTAAGCTCCTGGAAAGGCTTGGTTTCACTGAATTCTTTTAGGTCTCTGAGGGAGGTTAATCAGAGCTAGAGGCCATATGGCCCTCGGGGCTGACCCACAGAGCCTTTAACTTCAGGGAATAGCAGTGAGAGATTCTTGCATGCCTCATTGCCCCAGGCTGTGGGGTTTTGAAAGAGACTCACCATGCTGCTCATGCCTAGTCGGTCAGAAGACCACCCAAGTGGGAAGGGGACTATCTGGGCCTCTGGCCTCGCTGCCACACAAGCATAAACTGCCGCTTTTGTTTAACGTGTGAACAGAATATTTAATCCATTCCGGCCAGGTATTTGCATCGTGGTATCCTGTTTCAATCGCTAAAGTTTTTTTAAAAATCTTTAACTTCTACAATGTCTACTATAGTTTTGTCATTGGGTACGGAAAGAACAGCTGTTTGATTGGAAGAAGGTTCAGAAGGAGGAGGAAGGGAAGGGGGTGGAGGAGCAATGAAGTGCATCTCAAAGGATACTATAGCATTTATTCCAGGAACACCAGCTCCTAGGCCATAGAAGCAACCTAGAGTAGGGTTAGTGTTGGTAGAGGTGGGGAAAGTAATAGAGATTTGCACAAGGTTACATTGTTGGAGTTTACAATTAGAGGGAGTTGTCTCTTTGGTAAAGTGGATGTAAGGCTCTAGGTTAGTGCAGCCTTCTCCTGGAGAGGTCCAGCCTTGATACTTGAAGGTCCAGACCACATCTCCCCAGCCAAAATAGAACTTCCAATAACTGCAACTGCCTTGTGCTTGTTTGGCGAACTCTTATAGGCAGTTTTATTTATCCTGGAAGGGCAAAGGTACTTTTCTAAAGTGGCTAGCTTCCTTTGGCTTTGGAGATCTCCACAGAGCATAAAAAGTCAAGCATCAAACGTAATGGTTTGAGGGGAACTAGACCTAGTTATATTAATAATAAGATGTGAGGTAGCTGGGGAGAAGAGGAAAAGGAGGAAGAGACAGATTAAACTGTTCTTTTCAACATTACTGTAGTTGGGGTGGGTCTGGAAGTAGATGGTGCTCTTTTGACCCGGGTGTAATGAGTCCAACCCTTTTCCCTGGTCCAGGCTGTTGTTTCAGGTATTAGAAGCACTAAATAAGGTCCTTCCCATGTAGGTTTGAGCTTTCCTTCTTTCCAACTTCTGATGAGGACGTTATCTCCAGGCTGGTGGTGGTGAACCAGGAATTCAAGGGGTGGGGTCCGTGTCAGGAGACCTTAAATCCTAAGGGAGGAGAGGGTGGAAGGCAAACCTAATATGTAATTCTTGAGAAATTGGTCTTTTGTTTCAAAAGCAGGAAGGCCAGTAGTAGAGTTTAGGTAAGGCAACCCATAAAGCATTTCATAAGGGGATAGGCCTATATCTTTTCAGGGGTCAGTTTGGACTCTTAACAAGGTGATAGGAATGCATTTTGTCCAAGGTAGCTGGGTTTCTAAAATCGGTTTTGTTTAAATGGGTCTGGAGGGTTTGATTCATTTTGTCTACTTTCCCTGATGAGGGTGGATGCCATCCATGGTGTATGATATTCCCATTTTATTCCTAATGCTTGACTTAGCTTCTTAATGATGAGGGCAGTGAAATGGGTCCCATTGTCTGAATCAATATTCTCTATTAAACCAAACCTTGGTAGGATATGTTCTAACAGGGCTTTGACCACATTGTTAGCTGTTGCACTTGAAAAAGGGATAGCCTCTACCCAGTGGGTGAGATGATCTACTATGACTAGTAAATATTTAAGGTGGCCTATTGAGGGTAGTTCAGTGTAGTCAACTTGGACACTTTGGAATGGCCTCAACCCTGGGTTTCTTCCCCTGAATGGTCTTTAGGTTTTATTTATTGGTTTTTATGCATACTCTACAACTATCTGTGACTTGCCTGGCAAGAATATAGATTCCTATACATCCATAAACTCTAAGAACTGCATCACACATCACTTGAGGATCCCAATGAGTTCCCTGATGAAGTTGTGATAGTATTTCTCTCATAAGAGGTTTAGACAATATTTCCCTTCTGTCTGGTAGTACCCACTTTCCCTCTATGTTTTCCTTAGCTCCTAATTTTGTTAGTTTTTCTTGGTCTGCATAAGAGAAGATGGGGGTTGTGTTTGGAAGGGGAAGATGAGGGGTTAGGTGGAAAATGGGTACAGCTTGGGAAGAGGCAGCTTCATTGGCTATTTGGTCAGCTAGATTATTTCCTTGACTTTCAAAAGAAGGGCTTTTTTGGTGTCCTCACAGTAGGACATGAACAACAGTTCTTTCTTCTGGCAGCTGGAGATTATGTAGCACTTGTATTAATAACTCTTTGTGGACTAGGTTTTGACCTTTACTGTTAATAAGGCCTCATTCAGTCCAGATTTTTCCAAAGGTATGGACTACACCAAAGGCATACTTGGAGTCAGTGTAAATTGTTCCTTCCAGATTTTGTAGAAACTTTAAGGTTTGATTTAGGGCAAATAGCTCGCACATTTGGGTGGACCAGTCATTTGGTAATTTTCCTGATTCTATTTCTGTGAGGGTGTTCTTGTCAACTATGGAGTACCCATTATGCCTTTTTCCTTCAACAAACTGGGAAGAGCCATCTAGAGAAAGGTGATGCCGTGTTTGGAAAGACGTTTCACTTAGGTCTAGTCTAACTTTGGTTTGATAACTGATTTGATCTAAACATTTGTGCCCATGGTTCTCTGGGTTTGGATTCCCTGTTAAGAAGGCAGCAGGGTTAAGTGAGTTGTTAAGTGGTTAAGGTTAAATCATCCTTTTCTAATAATGTAGCCTCATACTTTAAAATCCTTGAGTCAGCAAGCCACCTTCCTGCCTTCTGATTAAGGATAGTTTTGAACGAAGTACACCAGATGGAGTATAACAAACAGAGGAGCAAGCTGCTCTTGAGTTGATTAAAAAGGTGAAGAAGTGGGTCCTACCTCTAAATTTATCAAGGGCTCTTGGTGGGACTCGATATAAAAGAAACAGGGCCTCTGACCTCCCTATTCCTCATCAAAGGCTATAAAGATGACTTTTTTTTCTTTTTCCCATTCAGGACATTCTCTTTTGAAGTGACCTGTTCTTCCACATTTGAAACATTTGTTTGCCCTCTTTCTCTCCCTGTTTTTAAGTACCCTTGCTTTGCTTTTTCATACTCTTTATATGGCCTTAGTAGGGGCTTAGTTCTTTACAAGTTTTAGCACCTTGGGTACTTTGTTCTAGAGCAGACAGTATGATTTTTGCCTTTTGTTTTGCTTTTCTTCATCCCTTCTTACACATACTTTTTGGGCCTCCCTCTAAAATTTCTCTGTAGGCCAATCTTTCCAGTTCTCTATTTTTTTGTAATTTCTTCATGATATCTGGCCAACTAGTAACAAAATGGAGCTTTAACATTCCCCTGCCTAAGGGGATCCTCTATGTCTAAGCCTGCATATGTTTTTCATCTTTTCCTTGAGTCTGTTTAAAAACTTGGCCAGGCACAGTGGCTCACGTCTGTAATCCCAGCACTTTGGGAGGCTGAGGCAGGCAGATCATAAGGTCAAGAGATCAAGACCAGTCTGGCCAAACACAGCCCACATGGTGAAACCCCTTCTCTACTAAACATACAAAAATTAACTGGGTGTGGTGGTGTACACCTGTAATCCCAGCTACTCAGGAGGCTGACGCAGGAGTACCGCCTGAACCTGGCAGTGAGCCAAGATTGTGCCACTGCCCACAAGCCTGATGACAAAGGGAGACTCTATCTCAAAAAATAAATAAACAAACAAACAAACTCATGGGCCCTTCACCTTTTCCCTGCTTTATATTAAATAGTCGGAAAATATTTTGGGTTTGAGGTACTGATTCCCAAATCCCTTTAACTATCAGTTCCCTAAGGTCCTTCATGTTTTCTCAGTGTTTCCTTGAGTTTATGGGGCTCAATCTCTCTTACTAGAGATTTATTGCATACTTTCCCTGGAGGCTCAACCCTACTACTGGAGGTTTCTTGCACTCCTTCATTCTGGAAGTTTTAGGTGTTTCCCTGAGTTTCTTAAGTCATGGGGCTCAACCTATCTTACCAGAGATTTCTTGCACCCTTTCCCTGGAGGCTCAACCCCCCTACTGGAGGTTTCTTTCACTCCTTTTCTTTCACTTCATTCATCTCTGGCCACTTCCCTGGGGGGAATTTAAGTCCCTCTTAGCATGGGCATGTCAGTATAAACCCCATGAGAGGAATCTGTCATAAGCCATATGAGGTGACTATGGAACTGCAGATCAGGACCACACTTGCTTCGCACTCAATTGTGTGTCTCATTCATATACTTTCTACCTTCAAGATGTCCCAACCACCAAAGAATACTTCACTGCCCCCACAATTTTTCTTACTTTGGTCTGTGCACAGAGTTACTTGGTCACCATAGTATCTGTAAGCCTTTCTTCCTGTGTTGCTGAGAGCCCAGGTTTATTCATCACACTGGGTGGGTCTCGAGCCCTCACTTCTGAGGCCACTGCAACGAAGCAGTGGGATGCGTCTCCTCACAAGAGGGGATGGACCCTTTCCCTGAGGAGAATGGGATTCTGGACGAGCCCCCAAACTGTTGGAAATGAGAGCTCGAAGTCACCAAGGGAACGAGCACTCAAACAGAGAATTTCTCAGCAAGGCAAAATTTACTTCTGCAGAAGGGTGCTGCCTGCAACAGTCATGATCGCACAAGCACCCCAAACAAAGGAGAGAAGGGTTTTTGTCTCTAATGAAGCTTCTGTTTCTGTGTCCTTTCCCCATTGGCTGGAGTCGGACCACACAATCTAAACTATCCCAATTGGCTAAGACCTAAACTTTTCCAATTGGGGTAAATGCACAATTTGTGAAGAGAGCAGGGGATGGAGAGACTGTTCATTACTAAGGTGGAAAGGGTTTTCTACAGAACAAGTACAAGGCATGTCTGGGCATGTCAGGGTGTGGCTAGTTACAAATTAAGCTGAGAAACAAGAAAAAATG
The DNA here is from genome assembly GCF_009764315.1 of Trachypithecus francoisi. Lineage (NCBI taxonomy): Eukaryota > Metazoa > Chordata > Mammalia > Primates > Cercopithecidae > Trachypithecus > Trachypithecus francoisi. Next base: position 8,412,129 of record NW_022681472.1, read on the forward strand.
GAGAAGGTGGGTTGCAGGTCAGGACTAGCAGGAATAGTTGCCTACAGAGCAGGTAACTGGGGGCGAGAAGGTACAATGAAGTTGAATCTGTAAACAAAGAACTAGGAAGTTTCACCTTTGAAGAAGAACTCACTGTACCTGACAATTTAATGTATGTTCTCAAACAAAAACAGAATTAAATTATGTGATAGGCATAAATGTTTAAACTTTCATCATAGAAATTAGAAAAAGAAGAGCAAACAAAACTCCAAGCTAGTAGAAGGATGGAAACAATAAAGGTTAGAGCTGATATAAATGGAATAGGAATTCTAAAAACACTAGAGAAAAATCTACAAAACCAAAAGTTGGCTCTTTGAAAAGAAAAATTGACAAAGTTTAGCCAAATGATGCCATCAAGAAAGTGAAAAGAAAAGTCATCAAAATGGAGAAATTATCTGTAATTTATGTATCTGATAAAAGACATATCCAGAATATACAAAGAACAATTACAACTCAATAATCATTTTAAAAGTAACTCAGTTTTTAAACGGGCATAGGATCTAAATAGGCAGATCTCTGAAAAAGGTATACAAGTGACCAATAAATACATGAAAAGATGCTCAACATCAGTAGTCACTAGGGAAATGCATGTCAGAACCACAATGAGATCATACTCGACACCCACTACAATGGCTACAATAAAAAATATAGACCATAAAAGTGTTGGAAAAGCTGTAGAGAAATCATAACCCTCATACATTGCTGGTCCACTTGGAGCAACAGTTTTGGAGTTCTCAAAATATTAAATATAGAGTTGCCATATGATCCAGAAATTCCTGTCTTCGTTATGTCCAAAAGAAATGAAAACCTGTATCTACACAAAAACCTATACACTAGTATTCTTAGCAGTACTATTCATAATAGCCAAGAGTGGAAGCAACCAAAACGTCTACCAACTACTGAGCAGATGAATAACATGTTGTATGTCCACACAATGAAATATTATTCAGCCAAGAAAAGAGAAAAGAATGTAGTATTAACGAATAGATGGTACTGCATGGATGAACCTTGACAACGTCGTGGTAAGGGAAAGAAGCCCATTGCAAAAGACCACATATCACATGATTCCATGCATGTGAAATGCCCAGAACAGGCAAATCTATAGAGACAGTGAGGACATCCATGGTTGCCTAGGTCTGGGAGTGGAAGATAGTGAATGACTGTGAATGATACAGGATTTCCTTCTGGGGTGATAAAAATGTTTTAAAATTAGATTGTGGTGATAATTGCATAACTCAGTAATATACTCAAAACACTGTATTTTGCACATTAGGTGGTTGAGTTGTATGTTATGTAAATTATAGCTCTATAAAGGTGTTAAAAAAGAAAATTACCATAATGAAAGGAGACAGAATGTCTCCAGTATCTCCCTAGGAAGAAGATAAAGGCTGTGTCTTCTTACTACAGTTCTCTAGGTAATATGGTGGGCTAACAGTGCAGTTAGCCCAATAGTTAGAGGAAGAAAGTCTCAAAAGGATGTAAGTTGTCTCTATGGGATATTAAAGAAAACAAGGAACAAAGGGAGGCAGAACAGCCCAAGTGTTAGCAGACACATACCAGCTAATTCAATACCCTGTGGATTTGGAAGCATGTCCCTACTGCAGCTATGAGTGCATCAGACTGCCATAGCAGGAGCAGCCACACCCTTTGTGCTGATTTTATATGCACTCAGCAACCTTTTCTTCGTATTTCACTTCCCCTTTATCCTTTTCTACAGGACAAAAAGGCACTGATCACTCTAAGAAGAAAATTACCACTCATGTTACAATTGAATATCTTATTATAGAAGAGTACATTTAATTTTCTTATTGACCAGTGCGTTGTGAGCCTGCTGATTATAAGTAGGTTGCTGAGACTGGGTCCCTGAGATTATGTTTCTGGACTCTTGAAGCCAAAGACCAGACTGTGGATCATAAAGGTAACTCCACTTCATGAAGTTTCTAGGAATCTAGCTGTATGATTGACACTTTTTAATTTGATATTGTAATCAAACTGTAACAGTTGTATTCCCTGACAACAACTTTTAAGAAATAATCACCTGTATTAAGTAAGAGAAATAATTGGGTAATTCTAAACACTGGGCCCTACTAATGGCAAATATTTAGGCCCAGGAATCAAGCAGCAGTTGAAGAATCTTTGTCTTTAAGAAACCTTATTTAAATGTGTCAAGATAACTGAAATTCAGGTCAACATAAGCATCAAAAGTACATTTAAATATAACTATTTTTGTGTCAGTCTAAATTTGCCCAATTATTTCTTTAATTACAGATCAGGTAGAGAAAATAATTATATTAGGTACCGCTTAAAATGTACATTACATCTCTGTTTTTACTGTAAAAAAAAAGAAGTGTCAGAATATTGTTCTCTTTATATCTGTATTCAATTTTCTGACATAAGCCATCTACCACAACAAGGCCAAATTTTATAATAGGTCCACAGTGCCATATAGAAACCCTTGGGCCCTCATGCTTTTGAACCTAACATTTTTCAAATTTCAGAAAACTAATGCAGTGCATATGCCATGTTTTACATGATTTCTTCAGGGAGGTCTGAGATGGCACTCTTGTAATCCAATATTAATGGTAATCAATGTATTGACTACTCTTGTAATCTATCATTAATATGGCACCAAACTGGGATAAAGATTCACATTACTTCAGACCAGATTTTGCCTCCCTATAAATTTACTGAAATTTTCTGGGGGAAAAAATTGATTTTCAGAGCTTTCTGCTTTTGGAATCATGAATATATGATTCTAGATGTGTAATTTAAATGATTATGTCACCTCAAGAAGAGAACTAATAAATTTGTCATGGAATGAAGGAAAGGAGAACAGATGTAATCCTTCAGGTCTAATAAGAAATTATATATCATTCTCTTACTTTCTCACCATCCCAGTCCACCCTCACATTCATGCCAGAATCAAGCAGGATGACATACTTTACAGATGTCACTTAGCTACACGGTATCATGAATTTAACATAGGATTAAATCTCTTTCTCTCTGTCTTCTTTCTCTCCCCCAGGATTTTGTCAGTAGTGTGGATTGGGACCAGCCTCATGTGAGATCCAGAAGTAGGAAGGACTGGAAAAGAGCTTCTGATGGACACATAACTCCTGCTACATCATATAGATTGACAGAACATATAAATATAAATGATCACATTTTATTGTCCGATTTAAGCATTATATTTTATTGATAGGTGTTTTAGAAAACAAGATTTTATAAAGCTTTCCCAGATGGCAGAATTTAGAGAAAAATATTTCACATCAAAATTCAGGGACTTCCTCCATAAATATAGCACCGTTTAGCTCTAAAGCAAAAGACTGCATTTCAGTTTGTTCAAGACATACAGTGGGTAGACAGGTAAGAAACCAAGTTGGCAACTGCTTGATTTACATTTTTGTAGCCATTATAAACAAGACTGGTTCAGATTTTGATTTGATGACTAAATTGGTTTTTTTTTTTTTTGCAAAGGGAAATATTTCATTACTCACACCAGAATTCAGTTCTAAGAATTTTCTTGCATGTAATGTTTTCCAGTGTTTCAGTGTGACTTCCACTGTCTTTGACCCTAGAGAAAACTCTCATGGTGAAGCACAGGGCTTCCTGCAGAAGGCTCGTATGGAGACACTGGTACCAATACTGCTATGAAACACATTCAATGGATGCTTTAAAATTCAAATGACCAACATTCCTTTTAGCCATATTTGCTTATGATCCTGGCCTTTTATCTGGCAGGGATATTAACAAAAACTTAGTTTTGGAATAATTTTAGTTTCTCTCTTAAAAATGGAAAACAGCTCAAGTCTGTACTTGTTTGGGTAGAAGATAGAATGTCTTATACAGAATTCATTCCATATAACAGCTCTCAGAATAAAGCAAAAGAAGAAGTCATTTCAATATGGAGTGTCATAGAAGTCATGGAAATTGATATCCAATATGCAATAAGAAATGTAGTGATATACAGATCATAGGATGATATTGAACTCTCCCATCTTTTTTCATTCCTTTGTCTAGAATTGCTGACAAATCAACATTTTTATCATACATATGCCAATATCTAGTTACAGATTAAATTTTTTGGATCTATGAGGGCAAAAGTGAGTTGCTGTAACTTTAAAGTAGGGACGTTAAGAAAGAAAAGAAAAGGAAAGAAGAAAAGAAGGGGAAGGAAGAAATGAAGGAGGAAAGAAAGAAAAAGCAAAGAAAGAGGGAAAGAGAGAAAGGAAGGAAGGAAAGAAGGAAGGAAGGAAGGAAAGAAGGAAGGAAGGAAGGAGGAAGGAAGGAAGGAAAGAAGGAAGGAAGGAAGGAAGGAAGGAAGGAAGGAAGGAAGGAAAGTAAAGAAGGACAGCAAGCCTTGACATATTTGGATTATGCTTATACCAAAAATATTGCCATTTCTCAAAAAAAATTAAAACATTCCTTTTAGAATTCTATCCACAAATTTCTGTATATGAAGAAATGGTATGTTTTAGTATTTGGAAATGTACAGAAGTCACTTTTAGGCTTGTATAGTGAGTGAAATTAATCAGATTGTGTTTTGGATGTGCTATAGTTTAAATGTGTTCCCTCCAAAATTTATTTGTGGTGATATTAGGAGATGGGCCTTTTGGGAAGTAATTAAGCCATGTGAGCTCCACTTTGATGAATGAATTACTGCCTTATGAAGGGGCTGGAGGTAACTAACTTAGGCCTTTTTCTCTAGCCCTTCTGCCTTCCACTACCTGAAGACACCGCAATAAGGCACCATCTTAGAAGCAGAGAGACGGGACTTTTACCAGACACCAAACCTGCTGGTGCCTTAATCTTGGATTTCAAACCTCCAGAACTATGAGAAATAAGTTTTTATTGTTTACAAATTACCCAGTCTGAGATATTTTGTTATAGCAGCACACATTGGCGAAGACAAAATGTTTTATAAGCGTATTATGATGACATTTATAAAAGAGGAGTCCCAAAATGTTTTGAGCAATGACAAAATTTTGGAAATACGTGTGTGTATTAGTTGGAGTCCCATCAGGAAAACAGCAATCACTCTACATATCTTAAAGGATATTTAATCCAAGGAGTTGGTTATGTAGCCAATGGAAGAGCTGAAGACACAAACAGGAGACCAAAATAGAACCAGAGAATAGCAGGAAATTGTACCAGCTCTGGGACTGGAGGGCTGTGGGGGAAATGGAGTTCATAGGGTCCAGGCAGAATCTTGGAACATCTGGCAAGAGATAAAACCACCGGAGTGATGGAGCAGGGAAAGGGAGGCACCAGTGTGAGCTCAGACCAGAGAGGGAAGGACTGGCCAAGGGAGCTGGAGCCACAGCGAGGTGTAGCTACTGCTGGAGATGCTGCTCAAAGTAAAGGCTGAGGAAGGAACACTCTGGCCTCTTCACCCCTCTCACACCAAGCTTTTCCACGACTCCTGTTGATTGAGCTCCTGGGAAACCAGAAAGAGGTGAAATACGGAACTGCACGTACGTATTCCTGGCAATACAGTGCAAATGGAGGGTGCAGATTATAGCTGAGAGCAAACCAGTAAGTATTAGCTGCTCAAGTACACTTAAAAAGAAGATTTATGTGGAATTTGGTATTTCTCTATGTCTGTTCATTTGTTCCTCAGATAACTGAGCACATTCTGCATTCAGGCACAATTTCAGGCTTTAGGAGGAAAAACACCATCTCCTGCTTCACAAAGCTTGCCTACTAATGAGGAAGACAGGCAAGAAACAAGAAAACACATAAATAAACACAGAACTGTAAGACAAAACAAAGTGTGTGATTGGGCAAAGACCCCTTTGAGGTCTTCACGTGTGAACTGAGGTTGGCCAGGCAAGCAGGACTGAGCTGTGGGGGAACTCGGCAGCCTGAGCATTCCAACTAACAAAGCCGCAGTGCCTCTGGAGCACCACTGTGAGGGAGGACAGAAGGGTGGGAGATGAGGCTGGAGGGCTAGATGGCATAGGGCCTTGGAGGCCTCATTGATGTGTCCTGTCCTAAGGGTAATGAGAGGCCCATAGAAAATTTCTTTATAGCAATGCAAGAATGGCCTAATAGAATGGGGGTTCCATTTACTGAAATGGGGAGGATGGGGTCTTCTAACTCTTCATTGTTGAAATGTCACTGAAAGGCTGCTTTGGATATGTTAATGTATGAATTATTCCTCAACAGCCAAGTGAAAGTATTTTATGCCATTTCATTAATAGAATTATACTAATCAGTGGAAATAAAGCTAGATATATAAATAAATTTAGGCAGCACTAACATTTCGATGGTAACATAAAGCAATAGGATTAGGTATGATCACCAAAAGATAGGTCGTAGATAGATTTCATGTCCCCCTGGAAGAAGCATGATTGACTTATATTAAAAATTCAACATAAAAACCTCTTGTCTGAGGGATGCATGGGACACCTTTTGGAATAGATGTTTCCATATCTGAATTTCTTTCTATGGGTACTTTGAAGAGCACTAATTGAAGGGACTTTGGGCATTTGTCAAATGGAAAATATACTGACAACTTGCCACTTAGATTCTTCTTCCTGTCATTTTCAAGACTTCTTGTCTTTTTCAGGACTTTCATTCAATTTGGAAAATTTTAAGTCATTATCTCTTCGAATTTGCTCTACCCTTGTTTTCCTCCTTCTCCTCCTCAATGACACAGATGTTACTGCAGTGACACAGATGCTACTCCAGTGACACAAACGCTACTCCAATGACACAGATGTTAATCCAGTGACACAGATGTTACTCCAGTGACACAGATGTTACTTCAGTGACACAGATATTACTCCAGCAACACAGACATTACTCCACAGACGTTACTCCAGTGACACGGACAGTACTCCAGTGACACAGACATTACTCCAGTGACACAGACATTGCACTTTTTGACTACATCCCATACCTCTTGCACACTTTGTCCTGTTTTTGCCCATTCTATTGTCTCCTTTTCTTTCTTTTGGATATATTTAATATACCTGTCTTCCTGTTTACTTATGCTGTTTTCTACTGTGTCCAGTGTGCTGTTAAATGCATTCAGTGAGTTCTTATTTCAGACATTAATTTTTCAGTTATAGAATGCTCACTGGATTCTTTTAATAGATTTTAATTCTTTGTTGAGATACTCCTTTTTAAATTCATTTTTTGTCCAGATTTTGCTCTATTTTATTTGACATATTAATGTCAATCATACTAAATTCTTGTCTTTTATGTCCAAAATCTGAGTCATTTTTGGTATCCTTTGACCGACAGATTTATCATTTGATTATTGGTCACAGTTTCCCACTTATTTACATTTCTAGTGATTGAATGCTGGATATTATGGATGACACATCATGGAAGCTATGCAAAACATTCTCCTCCTCTAAAGAGGGTTAAACTTTGTTCTAACAGGCAGGTAAATTACTGACAGATCACCTATATCCTGTCAGGCTAAGGCAGCCTGAATGTGGTTTTGTGTTTATTGCTTAGTTATAACTTTAACTCCTACTGTGTGATCTTTTCACCTGAGAGTGGTCTTTCTGGGGTCTCAAGTGAAGGCCTGGGACAAATATCTCCCCCAAAGGTCTCGCCATGCTAAGCTGGAACTATAATGTCTCCAAAATATACTACACAGTTAGAGTAACTAAAACAGCACGGTACTGGCATAAAAACAGATACCTACACCAATGGAACAGAATAGAGAGCCTAGAAATAAACACACACATTTACAGCCAACTCATTTTCAACAAAGGCACCAAGATCATATATTGGGAAAAAACAGAAAACTGGACATTAACATGCACAAGAATGAAATTAGACCTCTATCTCTCACCATATACAAAAATCAAGTTAAAATGGATTAAAGATTTAAACATAAGACCTGGAACTATGAATCTACTAAGAGAAAACACTGGGGAAACACTTCAGGACATTTGTCTGGGCAAAGATTTCTTGAGTAAGATCTCAAAAGCACAGGCAATCAAAGCAAAAATTAAAAAATGTAATGACACCAAGCTAAAAAGCTTCTGCACAGCAAAGAAAACAATCAACCAAGGAAAGAGGCAACCTACAGAATGGGAGAGAGTATTTGCAAACTATTTATGTGATAAGAGATTCATAACCAGAGTACATAAGAAACTCAAACAACTCAATAGCAAAAATCAAATAATCCGATATTTTAAAATAGGCAAAAGATCTGAATAGATATTTCTCAAAAGGAGACATTCAAATGGTCAAGAGGTATATGAAAAAAATGCTTAGTATCACAAATCATCAGGGAAGTTCAAATTAAAAGCACAATGAAACCGAGTTAAAATGGCTATTATAAAAAAAAAGAGAGAGAGAAAATAACACATTCTGGCAAGGATGTGGAGAAAAAGGAATCCTCGTGCACTGTTGGTGTAAGTGTAAATTAGTACAGCCACTGTGGAAAACATTATGGAGCTTTCTCAAAGAAACAAAAGTAGAACTACCCTATGTCCCAATAATCCTACTTCTGGGTATATTTCCAAAAGACAGAACATCAGTATATCAAAGAGATATCTGTACTCCCATGTTCATTGCAGCACTATTCACAACGGCCAGAATAGGGAATCAACCCAAGTGTCCACCAGCGAATAAACGGTTAAAGAAAATAGGGTATGTATATGTATACACACACGAAGAACTATCATTCAACCATAAAAAAACCAAAAATCCCGTCATTGGCAGCAATGTGATGGACCTGGAGGATGTTATATTAAGTGAAATACTGCAGGCACAGAAAGACAAACACCACATGTTCCCACTCATATGTGAGACCTGGAAAGCATTGATCTTATGGAAATAGGAATAGACTGGTTGTTACCAGAGGCTATGAAGGGGAGGGATGAAGAAAGGTTGGTTAATAAGTACAAAAATACAGCGAGATAAAAGGACTAAGATCTAGTGTTCAGTGGCACAATAGGACAACTGTTTATCATGTATTTCAATATAACCAGAAGAGAACATTTGGAATGTTCCCAACACAAAGAAATGATAAATATTTGAGGTGATGAATATCCCAGTTATGGACATTGATTATTACACATTCTACGCTTGTACCAAAATTTCACAAATACCCCCAAAATATATACAACTGTAAGAATAGGTTAAGAGTTATATCCAATATGACATTCTGTGTCTTCTTGTTGTTGTAAGTTCATTTCTATTTTTGTGACTATTGATCTATTTGAATTCATAAAAAGTAGAATAAAAAAGAGAAATGCCTGCTCTCCAGGATCTCCCCCTGGCTCTCAGCCCCAGCAGCTGCTTTTCAGTGTACGCACACAGCAGGGTCACCCAGGCCCTGAGACATTCCCACTCACATGCTGAGCTCCCCTCTCTGTGGTGCACCCTCTTTGGGACTTTGTCTCCCAAATCTCAGTCACCTTAGTTCCTCAAACTCATCTCTGTCTCTTCTACCAGCAAGACCACTGCCTCCTTCCTGGGATCATTTTTCCCTCAGCAATGACCCAGAAATATGTCCACAAGGTGCAAGCCTGGGTGAATTTGGGGCTAACCTTGTGTGTCTCTGTGTTTTCAGCATTGCAAGCCAGACTTGATTGCTTTCTAATGCCTGCAAACTGTTTTTCTAAGTGTATTTTTCCAGATGTTACAGTTTTTTGTTTTTTTTTATGATAGGGTGGTAACTCTGATTTCCATCTACTTTCTCTATGGCTGGCAATCTAGTTATGCTTTTATTGTTGATTTCTAACCTAATTCAGTTTTGATCTCAGAATGTGGTCTTTACACTATCAAATATTTGAAGTTTCCTGAAACATTTTTATGACCTAGTAGATAGTCAATTTTTATAAATAGTCCTTATGTGCTAGAAAATAATGTGTATTTGTAATGTGTGGCTATTGGAATCTACTAGTACCAACTATATTAAACTCACTAATTGTATTGTTCACATCATGTACATCATTAAATTTTTTTTGCCTGTTTTATGTATCAGTTACCAAAAGGAGCATGTCAGTTGTTTCTGTTTCTCCTTGTGGATTGTTCCTTGATGTGTTTTGAGGTATTTTCAAATTCTGAATAATTTTAGGATGATTTTAGTTCCCTGTGTATTCGACCTTTACTAACCACTCTTCAGTATCGCCTTATCCCCATTGATACTTTGACTAAAAGCCTAGTTTGTCTTTTATTAATGTAGCAACACCAGCTTCTCTTTTTTATCCTTTTACTTTAAACATTTTTGTGAACTTGTATTTTAGGTGTAGGCCTTGCAAGAACAGGTTAACAGTTAAATTTTGTTTTTATATCCAGTATGACATTCTCTGTCTTCTTGTTGTACTGGTAAGTTCATTTCTATTTTTGTGACTATTGACCTATATGAACTTATCTATCATTTTTTTTCTATATTTTCAGCTTTTCATGTATTCTCTTTTTTTCTTTCTTTCTTCTTTTAGACTGACTTGGTTTTCAACATTTCATCCCTTAACCTCTACTCTTTGAGAAATTATTCCCGGTTTTGTCATTTACTTGGTGGTTATCCTTAGACTATTAACATGCTCTAAAAATCAGGATGCTGGTAGGAAATTAATCGCTTATATGAGAACATTTCAATAACGGGGGTCTTCTCTGAGGCACAGTCAGGGTTTAGCTGGGTTTTATAAGGAAGAGTAATCGATCATTGTCACACTTGGGTTTGAAAGGTCAAGGAAAGGAGAGTGGTTTCCAAACCCACAAAGGGTAGAGATAGCTGTGAGAGCTTTAAAAGAGGGTGTCTTGGGCTGGGCATGGTGGCTCACCCCTGTAATCCCAGCACTTTGGGAGGCCGAGGGGGGCAGATCATGAGGTCAGGAGATCAAGACCATCTTGGCTAACACGGTGAAACCCCATCTCTACTAAAAATACAAAAAATTAGCCAGGCATGGTGGCGGTTGCCTGTAGTCCCAGCTACTCGGGAGGCTGAGACAGGAGAATAGCTTAAGTCGGGGAGGCGAAGGTTGCAGATCTCACCACTGCACTCTGGCCTGAGCAACAGAGCAAGACTGTCTCAAAAAAAAAAAAGAAAAAAAAGAGGGTGTCTTACAGAAGCTGCCTTTGGAGAGCAAAGCAGCCACCTGGGATGACCCAGCAGAGGGAGCCCGGGAGTACATCCCTCTTCCTCACTCCCTTCTCACCTTCAGTGCCTCCCAGAGCAAACCCATGAAACAGGCACAAGGGCCAGTCTTCCTGCCCACAGCGGGACACGCCTGAGAGGGTAACTGAAGAAGTCGAGCACACAAACATATCTGAAGCTAAAGTAAATCCACCACTCCACTCTCTCCCGAATAAAACAGGAATCCTAGAGCACATCAGTCCGACCACTTCATTGTAAATTAGTATAATATTGTTGTCAGCCTTTTACTTGCATTTTAACCCTCAAACTTCACATTGTTCCTTCTTTTACTCATTTATTGCTTTTTGCACCCTAAGTCAATGTCTTTCTTTCTCATACTCCTTCAAGAGTTCTTTCAGTGAGGGCCTGGTGGTTGCGAATGCCTTCAATTTTTGTTTGTTTAAAAATGTCTCTATTTTGTCCTTATTTTGTAATGAAAGTTAGGCAAACCAAATAATTTGAAAGTGACAGTTATTTTCCCTGAGCCCTTTGCAGATATTATTACAATTGTTTCTGGGTAACAGTTGTAATAATTAATGTCTTTTAGTGAAGAATTAAAAGACATTAAAGTCTTTTAATGAAGTCAGCGCTGGTCTAATTGTTATTCCATTGTAGGCAGTCTGTCTTCTCTCTTCGTCTGCTTTTAAGATCTTTGTCTTTTTCCTTTCAGCTGTTTAACTACAGCTTTCAGGTTTCTTTTAAAAAATCTATCAGTTTTTTTTTTTTTTAACTTCTCAGCCATGCTTTTCTTAAATATTCCCTCTTCTCCACTTTCCCTGTTCTTTCACTTCTGGAATGTCGATGAGTGTGTTTTAGACCATTGTTTCCCATTTACTATCTCTCTTAACTTCTCTGACATATTTACCATTTTGTCATCTCTTAGTGCCATATCCTAAGTACTTTCAGATTTCTTTTCTAGCTTACCAATTCCCTCTAAGCTGTATCTAATCTGCTGTTTGAATTGTCTATTAACTTTATAATTTCATTGACTGATTTTTCATTTCTAAATCTTGTATTCTCTCTTTTGAGAAAATCAGTCTTTTTGCGTGGTGGTTCCTGTTTGTAATCCCAGCACTTCGGGAGGCCAAGTTGAGTGGATCACCTGAGGTCAGGAGTTCAAGACCAGCCTGACCAACATGGAGAAAACCTTCTCTATTAAAAACACACAAAATTAGCCATGTGCGGTGGCGCATGCCTGTAATCCCAGGTACTCAGGAGGCTGAAGGCAGGGGAATTGCTTGAACCTGGGAGGTGAAGGCTGCAGTGAGCCGAGATCGCACCATTCCCAGCCTGAGCAACAAGAGTGAAACTCCATCTCAAAAGAAAAAAAAAAGAAAAAGAAAGAAAGAAAGAAAAAATCAGACTTTTCTTATTTGATGTCCTTAACATTTTTATTTCATCCTTCATCGGATTAAAGATTTTATGAATGGCTTTATTTTAAGGTCCTGTGTTTGATATTGCAGCATCTGTGTTCCTCAGAATCTTCCTCTGCCATTGCTGGATCCACTGCAGATGTTTTGTCATTTTGACTATGAGGGCATGCCCTGCATAATTTTATAGAGGGTAATCCTAAACAAGATTGAATTGAGAGCATTTTCACCCTGTATTTTTTTTTCCTAGGGTATCCAGGACACTATCATTCTGGGGATATTTTAATTTAATCATTGACTTACAATTTTCTGGATCATGAAGGCAACATAATTAAAATTACAAGCAAATATAAGGGTATTTTCAAGGCTACACATTCTCCAGAGAGGGAAGAAAAAGTGTTTTCCAATCCAGAGCTATGGGCAAGACAGGCAAGTCATTTTGTCAGATCCTTTTGCCAGAGGAAAGATTTCTTCTGGCCTGAAGCACTGTCCTGCCCTCCGCTCTGAGCACTGCTGCTTCCTGGAGATGGCAGCCCTGCAGCAGCTCACTGGAAAGGTGGGCTGGCTGAACGGACAGGATGATAGGTCTGCTATTCAGCTTTGGCACTCAACTAATCACCCCCTCAGGGCTGCATGGCCCCCTCCTCAGCCCTGTAACCCCAGGGTCCCCTCTCCCTGGCAATGCTCCATGCTTGCTGTTATGCTCTGCCATGGCCCCTGTATACATCCTCACCTGCTGGCTTCCTCTGTGACCCACTGTCACCTGCATCCATTAGTTTATAAACTTCTGAAGACTCCTGTCATGTTTCTGAGCAATGCTTTGTATTTACTCTACAAACAAGCATTGTTTCTATTATTTCATTTAGAGAGGGAAGACCAGTTTGTACTCAGTTCACCCTCTTGCAATGGAAATAACATTTTACATAACTGATGTATTATGTTTGGTCTTTTGCTTTAAAAGTCTAGAAAGTAAGTAATGTACTTAGTCATGATTTGGAGTAAAGATGGGAAAATGTAATACAGGAGGAAATGAAGTCTTGGGTGGGAAGAACACTGAACTGCAGCCACAAAACCTGAATTCTGCTTCTTGTTCAATCACAAAAGCACAGTGTGCCATTGTCAAGGTGATTTATTCTATCTTGGCATCAGTTCACTCAACTGTCAATAAGGTGGATTTTCTTAGATGCTCTCTAATGTGTCATCCTTTTCTAAACTTCTATAAATTTTAGCTACTTGAAAAATTTATGTATGTACGCTACATAACATTCCCTGAGAATGCTGAGTAAGAGAGAACACTAACTACCAATCTCATTATAAAGATTAGTATAAAGACCTTAATGTCTCCTACTACATCTCTTTTGATTTAAAAAGAGGAAAAAAGTTAAAGTTCTTAGATCATAGCTCAACATAGTTCTAAAGATTTTTATCCAGCTTGCTCAAGTATGACAGATCATTCCTGGTGATAACATAGGCAGCAAAATGCAGCTGGATGTAAAACAAATGAATAAGGATTCCCAGTTATGAGTTTGCCAAATAAGCAAGAAAGACTACAAGCCTTCTGTCAGGTAGTTTCTAAGCATGGAAAAGGCAAAGCTGCCACGATTTACTCACTATCTGTTACCAACTTGCGACTGCTTCGCTTGGGTTCCGGCTCTGGTAACCAATGGCCATCAGGTGTAGCCCAAAAGCACCTCACCTCAGCTATACCATGTAACTCTCTTCTTCTGCCATAATCATTTAGTACTGTTACTGGAAGATGGTCCTGCAGGAGCCTGTTCAGATGTTCTGACACAAACACAAATCCATAAGAGTAAGGGTGTTAACCCTTGTCCACTGGGGAATGAAGCCCATCCATTTTCCATGTCTCAGATGGATGTTTCTGTGTATTCTGCAAAGTCCTCTGGAGGGCTCTCAGCAGGAGCTCCCCTAGTCCACAGCAGTCTTGCACAACTATGAACTAGCGAGTGCCCCCTTATGTTGACTTCCTCCTCCTCTTCCTTTTATTCTTTCCAGTCCCCCCACCAATCTTTTTCTTTGTGATCACTTTCCAAAATAGTCTACCTTTGCTGGGATACTCCATCCAGTACTGCTTTGAGCTGAAGGCACTCATTTCCATAGACATCGGAAATATTGCTTGTGGTAAGAACTGCTCTGAGTACTGCTGTTGACTGAAGGAGCTGCATTACTCAAAGCTATGCTGCTATCTTGGGGCCAGTTACTACTCCGTGATTGGTCAGTATTGGAGTACAAAGACCTAACCCCTCGACTTAGGTTGGACAACTCTCAAAGGCCGCCTCAGAATCAGCGTTCCCCATGGGTCAGTGGACACCTCTATGGCTGTCACATCACAACCCAACTTCTCCATTTGTTTAAATCCACTTTACCCACTCCCTTAGCTGTGTTGTTACTCAGAGCACAGTGACTGACAAAACTGCTCAGCAAATTTCTGTCTTAGGGCCTGGTTTCAAGGCAGCTAAGACACAGCTCTTGTCTTGGGCTTGTT
The DNA here is from genome assembly GCF_009764315.1 of Trachypithecus francoisi. Classification (NCBI taxonomy): domain Eukaryota; kingdom Metazoa; phylum Chordata; class Mammalia; order Primates; family Cercopithecidae; genus Trachypithecus; species Trachypithecus francoisi. The sequence goes on from NW_022681472.1 coordinate 8,427,151, forward strand.
GTTCTGAGTTTCTGTTGGTGGGGAATGGTAATGCAAACTAAGACAGTTAGAGTGTGTTTGTGTTTGCATGTGTGTGTGTGAGAGAGAGAGAAAGAGAGAGACAAAGAGAAAATTTAGGGGTTTTGATGATCAATTCCTTACAACAGGAATTTCTTAAGTTTATAACTACAATATTTCGGGCATAGGAAGCAATCATAGCAAAAGAGTCATAACTTTTTAAGATGGAATTCCAGTCTAGTAACTAAAGCATACCAATTAGTTATTGAGTAGGTAAAGAGCCATAGAAAACACATGCATGTCAGTACAGTATGTAGTTTTTTTCCTATGTCACTGAAAAACCATATTTATGTATCTTTATTTTAAGACATTACAGACAATAAAGTTGCAGATTTTTCTTTTTTTCTTTAATCTTTCCAAGGCAGTGAAGATATATAACAATATTCACCTTTCTCCTTCTGTATATTCCTCAAATTTCTTGGCACTTTTACATTCTGGCTGCTCTCAACTCTGTAGTTCCAGTTGCCAATTAAGTATACATAATAATTTAAAATTAACAGGTAATATATAACATTTTCAAAATTACTAATAAATTGATAGGGATGTTAAATTCAAGTCTAAGGCTGATTCCTGCAGGGCCATTTATTTTTGGCATTTAACACCACCTGCCTATGCAGGAAATTAAGTAATGTTCTTTCCTTAACTATAATTTTTTTTCTTTTAATGATGGCAATTGCAGAGAAGAAATAAATCACAAAGAAAATAAAAACAGAACTATATATGTAACTATTTGTTATTACACTGCCTTTTCCAACAAGGCACAATGAAATGGAAGATCAAGCAATAATGTAATTATTTATGAACAATCAATCTAGAGCACTCAGACTCCCAAGACAATGCATTTCTTTTGAATGGCAATACATTTAAACTGTATGATTCACAACTTCTAATACTAATTTTATTTTGCCTACATTAATCTGGTTGGTGTTAAAGGAAAAGAAGTAAATGCTTTGGCTTTTATATTTTTGTGGGCTTGTATATTTCATGTAGAGCATCAATACTGCATTTTGTAGTTATGAAGATTATATCGCTTAAATAATGCTTCTAAAAAAACCCAAAAATTGGCAAGCAGGACCTAGTTAAACTAAAGAGCTTCTGCACAGCAAAAGAAACTATGAACAGAATCAGAATAAACAGATAACCTATAGAATGGGAGAAAATATTCTCAAACTATGTGTCCAACTGATGTCTAATATCCTAATCTATAAAGAACCTAAACAGTTGAACAAGAAAAAACAAATAACCCCATTAAAAATGGGCAAGAGACACAAACACTTCTCAAAGCAAGACATACAAATAACCAACAAACATGAAAAAGTGCTCCTCATCACTAATCGTCAGAGAAATGCAAATGAACACCACAGTGAGATACCATCTCACACCAGTCAGATGGCTGTTACTAAAAAGTCAAAAATAACAGATGCTGGTGAGGCTATGGAGAAAAGGAAATGCTTGCTTATACACTGCTGGTGGGAATGTAAATGAGTTCAGCCACTGTGGAAAGCAGTTTGGAGATTTCTCAAAGAATTGAAAACAGAATGATCATTTGACCCAGCAACCCCATTACTGTGTATATACCCAAGAGAAAACAACTGATTCCACCGAAAAGACGCATGCACCCATATGTTTATTTCAGCACTATTCACTATAGCAAAAACATGGAATCAACATTAACACAGGAAGAGAAAACTAAATGTCACATGTTCTCAATTATAAGTGGGAGCCAAGCATTGGATATGCATGGACATAAAGGCATCAACAAGAGACACTGGAGACTACTAGAGTAGGGGGCAGGGAGGGAGGGGGAAAAGGGCTGAAAAACTAACTGTTGGGCACTCTGCTTAGCACCTGAGTGATGGGATCATTCATACCTGAAACCTGAGGATCACACAATATACTCATGTAACAAACCTGCATGTGCACCCACTAAATCTAAAAAGTTGAAAAAGAAAAGTAAATAAATAATAAATAATAATAATAAATATATAAATAAAACAGAATTCTGAGATTTAAAGCGTCATTGTTAACTACTTGAATTTTTTGAGGACACAAAAATACTTGGAATTTGTTGACAGGCAAACACCTTGTTTGTCACTTTGTTTCTTTATTATAGAGAGGTGATTGCTCTTGTTAAATGCAAATAAAACAGGTCAAGGCCAGACCCAGGTGATGTTCCAAGGTAAATTTATATTGCATCTTCCCATGTGCTCCCCCTCATTGATCAATGCCTCTTGCTGTACCCCTAGCCCAGGGCAGCCAGGAGCATCCTAGAGCTCTGAAGTGGTCCCTATTTATTCCATGCCCTTCCTTTATTTCTTTTCCAGTCCATCTATCTTGCTTTCCAAACACTCAGTCAAGGATTATCTCAAAAGTAACTGAAGGTCCAGTCTATATGACATAACTTGATGGACACATATTTCCAAATATGGACTCATCATAATAAAGAGCTCTATTAGGGCTCTATTCTTTTCATTTGTGTAGGTGTTACAGGACAACCAGATTCATATGCCTACTGCACAGTAACAGACCAATACACAGGAACAGCAGGGTTTGCAGCAGAGAAAGAGTTTAATGATCACAGGGCAGCTGAGAAAATGTGAGCCTTAGATCCATCTTCCCAGGAGTTCTGGGTTGGGTTTTTAAGGAGATCATGAAGGGTGAGGGGCTGGAAAATTAGAGTAATTGATTGGTTAATGTAAGGGGGAATAAAATCATCAGAATATGGAAACTGCTCTCTTTGGTGTCAGCTCTTTGTGGGATCCTTTACCAGCTGATGCAAGTAGTTCCACACTATTCAGGACCTGAAAGAATATCTCAAAGGGAAAACTTAACATTTCACAATGTTCAAGTTGTTATTTATAGAGCAGTTAAGGGGAACTAGAACCTTATAACAGGGTCTGTGTGATTCTGGGGCAATAGGTACCAAACAACTATGAGGAAGGGGTCAGAGAGCAGCTGACCTCATGACAAATGCTGATGGCTTATGTTTATTTTTTTCCTTCCCTTATTCCATGATTAATTTTATAAAGTTTACAGGGGCAGTTTCATAGGTATATCAGACTTGAAGCGTCCCTCATTAAAAATTCATGACTCTGAGGTAGTAAAAATAGCTAAAGTCATCATTTGCACCTAGAGAGCAATTTTCACTAAGCAAGGCCACAGATACCTGTGCAAAGAGGAAAGCAGCCCTGAAACCAATCTCTGAGATAACCTCACCAATCTAGTGTGCAAATGCGTGGATGGTGCATGGTAGGGACTCAATAGACAGTGAATGCAATTGTGGGTTGACAACAGAAAGTGGCAAGTGTTGAACTCATGTTTCACCTCATTCTCAGCTTTCTATGAGATTTTGTTCTTAGGGCACTGTTAGAGGGCCAGAAAGTCAATCTCATAAACAAATGCAACTTAATATAAGGTGTTAATAAAGAATTTCCAAAAATACTCCTCCAATACACCACACACACACCACACACACACACCATGTCCCCATGGTATCATGTAAATACATCTGTTACTGCCTTTCTCCACATGTAATCACTGACTGGATCTACTTCTCCTTCAACTTGGCCACATATCTCAAATTCAAGTGCTTATGAGGTCCTGGCAAATGACATGATTGTCCAGGCCAGGTGGAGGTGGTGAGAACTGCATCTTCTAAAGCAGCAACACTGCCCAGCTGCCAACTGCCATGTGTAATGTTGGCCTGATGTGCTGTATATTCTGACTTTTTTAAGTTGAGAAAGATATATTAGCCTAATGTAAAATTAATGGGCAACCAATTCAGCTCTGCATCAGCTAATATAGTGTTCATCTTTGCCCAAATCGGACCACAGGTTGCCAATAAAGTAGAACATGATTCTCTGAAAGTGTGTCTAAGTTTTGCTCTTCTCTCTTTAGCACGTAGCCTAGTATCTCACGAGTAGTAAGAGCGGGGTCCATGGAGGAGCTAAGTATGCACACAGTGCTAACTGTTCCCAGGAGAGTCCATTGCTTAGAAACATCCCTGGGGCCCAGGGAAAGGATGATCTGCAGTTAGTCTTTTCTCCTCTAAGAAGAAAATTTCTATTTTTATAGACACTTCCCCTTACCACAATACATCAAAAATAGAAAAGAAGACATAAAGATCATTCAAGGCAATATTATCAAAGACCATAAAGTAAAATATTTTCTTAAAATAACAAACCCTTGATATTTTATTATGTCAGGTTTGACTAGAAAAACAAAATCAGCTAAAACATGTCTACACAGTACCAAGTCCTCCTTCAACTTACTCTTCTGACCACAAATGATACTTCGGGTGCTTTTATGCATAAACTCTCGCCCACATTAATGTTTGCAGTGCTCTGTGTTCATAAAGTTGCTGCCCAGGAAATTACCAGAAAGAAAAATTTGTAAGTGTCCTGAAGAGAATGAAGAATCACTTGATTTTATGAACTTGCTCTTTGTTGACAGAGTAAAATAACACTTAAAGTATTCAATCTACTCTACCAAAGTGCAGTACAGATTTAAGGAAATTACATTTAATTCAGACAAAAAGAAGGGCTTAACACAAATAATTCAAAAATTGATGAGATCTATTTGTTACAAATTCATTATCTACTACTAGTTTTTTACTTGTTCAGACAGCCTAAGTTTAATCTCCTTACTTTCCATTAATGTTGGTTTTATCTGTTGGAAGGAAGGAAGGAAGGAAAGAAGGAGGAAAAGAAAGAAAGAAAGAAAGAAAGAAAGAAAGAAAGAAAGAAAGAAAGGAAGGAGGGAAAGAAAGAAAGAGAGAGAGAGGAAGGAAGGAAGGAAGGAAGGAAGGAAACAAGCTAAAATACCTCTGACTTGCTGGTCGTTGCATCACATTACCTGGGTCTAGGGTATATACTACACAATGAGCTTCATGAACTCCATGAAGCGCTCGAAATTGTGGGCAAAATAGTCTCTGTGTCTGTTTTCTCTTTGGGAAGGGAGTTCAGATCTTTTATTAAATTGTCAAAGAGAGTAAGAAAATATTAATAATCATGGAGATACATGATCTCCCAGTTCTCTTCCAATACTGAAATTTCTGATTATTTCAGAAATTCATGCAGATGAATGTGATCATGAAAATAAGTAAAAATTGTGTAAATACCTCACTGGAATAACAAATTAGTCAACTTAAGAATAATTAGTATTGGCTTGTATGTATTAATACTGTATCCTTTGAGATTGCTTACTATTGTTACAAAATGCAAAACCAATCCTCAATATACAAAAAGTTTAACAAATCAATAATAAATGAATGAAATACTCAACAGAAAAAAATTGAGCAAATGGCACCCCCTCTTTCCAAGCACCAACCCGGTGTGATATATATAAACATAAATATATCTATTTTAATGAGCTATATCTAATTGTCTGTTGCTATATAACAAACCAAACCAAAACTAAGTGGCTCAATACAATCAATAATTGTTTATTATAATGCATCACGAGTCTGTGAATTGGCTAAAGGTTAGTGGAAACCTTTTGGGCTTACACGTCCGCAGGCTGGCTAGGGATTCTACTCTTGGCTGAGAATGGCTAGGACAATATAGCCTCGGCAGCTCAGCTCCATGCTCCTCCTCAGACCACTGGGCAAATACAGGTGTGTCATGCTCATGGTGATGGCAGATGAGCAGGAGGAAGCAAAAACTTTGAAGGTCTCTTAAGGTCTAGGTTGGAATAGCTTCACCATCACCTCTGCTTCATACTGTTGCCCAAGGCAAGTCATGTGGCTGAGGGTTGAAGAAATACACCCTGCATCTTTAATGCAAAGAACTGAAAGTTATGGAAAAAAGCATAAATAGAGAGTTCTCTATACTGAGTCTATTAATTAAGTTTATCACATGACCCAAAATTCTGAAGAGTTCAAACAGCAAGCAGGTTTATTTTTCTCCTTCCATTGCCTTAAAATATGTTCTATTGAATTTCCCTTCTCCTACCCCTTGACCATACCTCGAATTTTAGTTCATTTGCATTGAAACATCTCATCTGAGTAATGACTCCTCATTTTCAGGCAAGAATATGTTCAGGCCAACCATATCCAACATCCAATTCAGAGCTTCAATTTTGTCAGGTTTCTTTGCTCACAGACTTGTAGAGGGGACAAGGGTGAGAGTTCAGATCACCCCTTCAAGGAAGGATGTGCCTCCCAGCTGCAAGGAGTGGACAGCAGACAGATCCAGCTGTCAGCCCCTTCAGGGCAGCCTCAGCTGCAGGGAGTCCCCACCCAAGCCCACACCCTGTCTGAGCACCAGCATCCAGTGCCTGCGGTGGGGACATAAAGGTCAGGCCAGTTGGCCCCAACCCAGACAATGGTGGTGGGCAGTTCTTGCTGCAGATTTCCTGCTGGGGTGGCTGAGGCTTTGTGGGACCTGCCTCACTGTCTGTCTGAACTTGCTTCCTCCCTCTTTCTTTCACAAGTGTCAATCCCAATAAATATTTTGCACCCCAAACTCCACCTCAGCATCTGCTTCCAGAAAATTCAGTCTGTAACAGATTTGTTCTGTAACTATTTCCCCTCTCCTCCTGCTGACTTCTCCAGGGGATGTGCCAGGGAATGGGAGACCAGGGGTAAGGATGGAAAGGTCGTGCCACCTGTGCTGTTGTAATTCAGATGCGCTATATCAATCTCTCTCTCCATGTAGCTATCTATACACATCTACACATGCGTGTCTATATCTACCCATATATATCCATACATATGTATCAATATCTTGCCATACATATGAACACATATATTTCTACAGCTATCCATACATATCTGAACATATATTTTATCACTACCTCAGTGGTAAAGGAAAGAAGATGGTACCACTGCTGCTGTTGTAATCCAGTTGTGCGGAAGGCATCTAACTATATCAATCTCTCTCTATCTAGCTATCTATGCATAGATATGTAAATGTACCTATATCTATCCATACATATCTACACATATGTATCTATATCCATACATATTGGAACATATATATACATCTATCTATTCTTTTCTACCCATACATATGTATCTACATGTATCTATTATATACATATCAAAAGAAAACTGTTTTTCTACTCAACAACCCTTTTAATACTCAGTGTGTGGGTTTTTTCTACAGCAATAAATTCTCCAATTCTCTGTGGATATCAACCGAGTGTCCTAAAATTAATTTAATTTTGACACCATCTGGAGTCACTTCATTAGCATAATATGGCATCAGATTCCACTAATTAAGGGCTCAGAACCACAAGACTGCCACTTTAAACACTAACTGCAAGTCCTGGGCCTCCCACACTTCCAGACGCCTACAAATTAGGGGTTCCCACCATCCCTTTCTCAGGATTGATAACTTGCTAGAATGGCTCACAGAACTCAGGAAAACAGTTTACTTTCTACCACTGGCTTATTAGAAAGGATACTACTGACTGGGCGTGGTTGCTCAAGCCTGTAATTCCAGCACTTTGGGAGGCTGAGAAGAGAGGATCACCCGAGGTCAGGAGTTCAAGACCAGCCTCACCAACATGGTGAAACTCTGTCTCTACTAAAAATACAAAAATTGGCCTGATGTGGTGGCACATGCCTGTAATCTCAGCTACTTGGGAGGCTGAAGCAGGAGAACTGCTTTAATCCAGGAGGCAGCAGAGGCTGCAGTGAGCCAGGACCTTGCCACTGTGCCCCAACCTGGGTGACAGAGTGAGACTCTGTCTCAAAAAAGAAAGAAAGAAAGAATGCTACTGAGGAACAGCCAGATGGAAGTCATGCATAGTTCAAAGCATGGGGGAGGGGCCCAGAGCTTCCATGTCCTCTCTGGCCACCCTCCCAGGGTAGCAGGACAAACTGCAGACAAAACCCCTCAGACACTGAGTTAAAGAAGGAAGGGCTTTATTTGGCCAGGAGCTTCGGCAAGACTCACGTCTCAAAAACCAAGCTTCTCAAGTGAGCAATTCCTGTCCCTTTAAGGGCTTATGACTCTAAGAGGGTCCTTGTAAGAGGGTCGTGATCCATTGAGCAAGCAGGGGGTATGTGACTGGGGGCTGCATGCACCTGCACTGGTAATCAGAACGGAACAGAACAGCACAGGGATTTTCACAATGCTTTTCCACACAATGTCTGGACTCTATAGATAACATAACCAGTTAGGTCAGGGGTCAATCTTTACTTCTTTCTTTGGAGGCAGAAATTGGGAATAAGACAACAAGAGGGTGGTCTCCTCCCTCACCAGCACTTCAATGTGTTCACTAAACTGGAAACTCTCCAATCCTTTTTGTTCAGGGTTCTTATGGAGGCTCCATTACAAAGGCATGACTGATAAGATCATTGGCCACTGATGACGGAACTCAATCTTCATTTCCTCAGGAGGTCAGGACTGGGGCCACATGGTTGATTCCTCTGGCAGCTGGCCCCATCCTGAAGCTGCCTAGGGCCTACCAAGAGTCATCTCATTAGCACAAACTCAGGAAGAATTGAAAAGGGCTTGTTTTGAATAACAAAAGGTGTTCTTCTCACCCCTACCACTCAGAAAATTCCACAAGTTTTAGGAACTCTGTGCCAGAAACTGGGAAGAAAAACCAAATATATATATTTCTTGTTCTATCACAGTGTCTTTATCTGTCATCATCTCCCAGCTGTCCACCTGCTTATCCTGCCTCCATGTATCCCCCTTCTAGGCATACCTTCACTTTTGTGGAGATAAGGGAAAACTGCCTCGTGGCTACCCTGACGTGGATTGGGGTAGATGCTTCTCTGCCCTCTGTTCACCTCTGCCTTGAGCCTCTGGTCCCATGCAGGGTGGCTTAGACAGTGGTAAGAATCTTGTCCTTCCTGTCTGCTCCTACCCCTGTGGCCTCTGGCAAGACGCCTTACCTTCCCTTATATATGTGTTCTGAATGCCCGACGATCCCATTGTTTTTATAAGTAAGTAGATTTTACTAAAGTTTCAGAAATAGTTGTAAAAAACTGCAATGTAGAATTAAAATTTTAAACTGGATGCTTAATAGGACTGATCAGAGTCCAAGGGATAAATGAAGAAAAATTAAATCCTTCACATGAGATCTTCCTTGCGTACACCTTGTAGTTAGTCTTATTTTCCGGTACAGGGTATTTCCCCCTGTCTGTCCCTCAGAAAGCTACCCCTTCAAACTTCTATACAACCTCCAAATCTCCTTTTCCTCTGGAATTTGTTCCTTCACCCACCAAGGAAATCCCTGGAATGCAAGTATCACTGATGTCTAAATTATCGAGTAAAGCAAGATCTTTGGAGATTGGTAGGAAGGTGAATAACTGGATTGCAGCTTCACAGTTCACAGTGGATTTGGAAACTTTTTTTCTAAAAGAATCTTTGCATTTTATTTTAAACGGCAATAAATGCACTCCACTTTTGCTCTTGTCTCCTGTGCATGACAAAGGACATGCTCTGCTACAGTCATTTTTTCCTTAAACATCCCCCCCAACTCCTGCCCCAGATCTCTCTACATGCAAGGTAGGCCTCATTCCACCAAAGAAAGCATGGCATTGAAAAAATAAAACAAACAAAACAAAACAAAAAAACGTATTGGCTGTCTCTTCTGTTCCAGAACACTGGACAAAGTTTCACAGGATCTTTTCAAAATATTATGATGATGACTGGGTGCAGTGGCTCACATCTGTAACCCCAGCATTTTGGGAGACTGAGGAAAGCGTATCACCTGAGGTCAGAAGTTCAAGACCAGCCTGGGCAACATGGCAAAACCCTGTCTCTACTAAAAATACAAAAATTAGCCAGTGTGGTGGCACACACCTGTAATCCCAGCTACTCGGGAGGCTGAGGCAGGAGAATTGCTTGAAACCTGGAGGCAGAGGTTGCAGTGAACCAAGATTCACACCACTGCACTCCAGCCTGGGCCACAGAGCAAGATATTGGCTCCAGAAAAAACAAAACAAAATAAAACAAAAAAAACAGAAAAGAAAGAAAAGACATAATGTGATGATATCCTTTTGTAGTATACTAAATTTAGTTAAATAACTTTTTCAAATATTATGTAGTACAAACAGAATATATCAAGCTTACTTGGCTAGGTAGCAAGAAAAACTGACTTGCAATAATCAACCCTGAGACATATCTCAGCAATATGGTCAAACACTCAAAGCTAACATTTAAACAAGACAACACTGGATCCATCTTTCTGAAAAAGTAAGGCAAGACAATGCAAACCAATGATCTTATATTCAGCTGAGCTCTCCAACTATTGTGGCTACAGAAAAGAGGTTTTGTTTTAACTTTTATTTTAGGTTCGGGGCATATGTGAAGGTGTGTTATTAGGTAAACTCCCATCATGGGGTTTATTTCACAGATTATTTCATCACCCTGGTGTTGAAATAACCTGGTATTAAGCCTAGTACCCATTAGTTTTTTTTTCTGTTCCTCTCCCTCCTGCCCCTCCACCCTCAAGTGGACCCCAGTGTCTGTAGCTCCCTTCTTTGTGTCCAGGAGTTCTCATTTAGCTTTAACTTATAAATGACAGCATGTGGTATTTGGTTCTCTGTTGCTGCATTACTTTGCTAAGGATAATAGCCTCCAGCTCCTTCCATGTTTCTGAAGAAGACATGATCTCATTCTTCTTTATGGCTGCATAATATTCCATGGTGTATATGTATCACGTTTTCTTTATCCAGTCTGTTATCGGTGGGCATTTAGGTTGATTCCACGTCTTTGCTATTGTGAATAGTGCTGCAATGAATATTCAGTATGTGTCTTTATGGTAAAATTATTTATATTCTTCTGGGTATATACCCAGTAATGGAATTGCTGGGTGGAGAGTTCTGTTTTTAGCACTTTGAGGAATCACCATACTGCTTTCCACAATGGCTGAACTAATTTACACTCCCACCCACAATCTATAACTGTTCCCTTTTCTCTGCAACCTCACTAGCATCCATTTTTTGACTTTTTAATGATAGTCATTCTGACTGGTGTGAGATGGTATCTCATCGTGGTTTTGATTTGCATTTCTCTAATGATCAGTGATATTGAACTTTTTTTCATATAATTGATGGCTGCATGAATGTCTTGTTTTGAAAAGTATCTTCATGTCCTTTGCTCACTTTTTAATGCAACATCTTTGTTCATAATATTTTATGAACAAAATATTCTTTAAAAAATGAATATAATTATATTATGAATATAATTATATTATGAATATTATAAATATTCATTTATTTGTTGTTTGCTTTTATCTTGTTTAAGTACTTTATAGATGCTGGATATTAGACCTTTGTCAGCTGCATAGTTTGAAAATGTTTTCTCCCACTCTTTAGGTTGTCTGTTTATTCCGATGATAGTTGCTTTTGGTGTGCAGCAGCTCTTTAGTTTAATTAGATCCCATTTGTCAATTTTTGCTTTTGTTGTTATTGTTTTTGGTGTCTTCATCATGAAATGTTTGCTCATTCTTATGTCCAGAATAGTATTGCCTAGGATGTTTTCCAGGGTTCCTATATTTTGGGTTTAACATTTAAGTCTTTAATCCATCTTTAGTTGTTTTTTTATATGGTGTAAGGAAGGAGTCCAGCTTCAGTCTTCTGCATGTGGTTAGCTAGTTAACCCAGCACCATTTATTGAATAGAGAGTCTTTTCCCCATTGCTTGTTTTTGCCAGCTTTTTCAAAGATCAGATGGTCACAGGTGTGCAGCCTTATTTCTGGGCTCTTGTTATTTTCCTAAGAAGTGATATTCTGTTTGCCAATACTTTATTTAATATTTTTGTATTGATATTTATAAATTATATTTGTCTGAATTTTTGTTGTTATGTATGTGATCTCTTAATCTTGTTTAATTCTTAATATTGTACTTGATTCATGAAAACACTGAAACTTTCCCCTTCATTGTCAATGCTCTGGAACAGTTTATAGAGCACTGGGACAATATGGTTGAATTTACAAATTCATTTAGGGAGAAATGATACCTTATGATGTTAGGTCACTTTATATAAGAAAAAGGAATGCATTTTTGTTTGTTCACAACTACTTGTCGGTCTTTCAGAAAATTTAAAATTTTTCCCTTGTATAGGTTCTGTATATTTAAGTTTATTCCTAAGTATTTTTATCTTTTTAATTGTGATTATAAAACCAGACTTTTCTCCTGCTTGTTATTGACTTAATATATGAAGGTCATTAATTTTAATTTCTGTTTTTCTGTTTTTTTCGTTTTGTTTTGTTTGTTTGTTTGTTTGTTTGTTTTAAGAGATGGAGTCTCACTCTGTTGCCCAGGCTGGGGCAGTTGTATGATCATAGCTAACTGCAGGCTTGAGTGCCTGGGGTCAAGAGATCCTCCTGCCTCAGCCTCTGGAGTAGCTGGGACTACCAGCATGCACCATCACTCTCAGCGAAAGGCCATTAATTTCTGTATGTTATAAAGTTTATATTCCTCCAACTTCCTGAATTCTCTTATTGTTTGAGTTGGTTTATGATTCTCCAGACTTTTCCAGATCGATTCTCATATCTTCTACAAGTTGTAGTTTGCCAGTTCTAGTGCTTTTCCTTGCTGTCTCTTGTTTAATTTAATGCAATTACCAGCACATTCAATAGAATGTTGAATTTAGTATGAACATTCTTGCCTTGTTTCTGATCGAAGTGTAAATGACTTTAACATTTCCTTATTAAGTAAGATGTGGTTAAGGATATATCAATTCCTATTTTCTTGAATATTTTCATCTGTGTTAGTATCAAATTTTGTCAAAGTCTTTTTCAGCACCTATAGAAACAATCATAATTTTTCTCTTTAGGTCATCAGAAATGGGCAAAATATATGACAATTTATTCATTCAAATATTTATGATTTAGACCCTAAAAATATGAAAAGATGCTCAAATGTATGCCTTGTTAGCAAAATGCAAATTAAAACTACCTTGAGACACCATTTCTCACCTAAGAATTTGGCAAAAATTAAAAAGTATGACAACACATTCAGTTGGGGAGACGGGAAAACAGGACTCTCATAGCTTACTGGTGAGAACAGATAGACACGATTCTTTAGAGGATAATCTGGCAATATCTAACGAAACTACGTAAGTGCTTACTTTTTGACTTAAAGAACTCACCCTAAAGTTCCATCCCCAAGAATAAGAAAATACATATGAACAAGATTGTTAGTCACAGCTATGTTGGTAATTACAAAATATTGAAAATAATCTAATGCCCATACCTAGGAGAGCAGTTGAATAAACTATGGTACATCCACACATAGTCTACTGTGCAGCGTATGAAAAGATGGGGAAGATCTTTCTGAACTAGAGAGAGGAAAGCTGAAAGCCAGGTACAAAAGTGCATGTATATCGTGCTTTCTTTTTCAGAGACAGGATCTTGCTCTGTCGCCCAGGCTGGAGTGCAGTGGTGCAATCAAAGCGCCCTGCAACCTTGAATTCTTGGGCTCAAGCAATCCTCCCACTGCAGCCTGAGTAGCTGGGAATACAGGCGCATGCCACCACACCCAGTTATTTTGCTGCTTTTTGTATAAGAAAGGGTATGAATCTGCTCATTTCTATTAATAGAAACAGAAAGAATAAAACATAAATGAAATAAGTTACCTACAGGTGTTGGAAAATGAGGTAGAAAAAATGAAAAGGTTAAAATGGGTTTGAAGGGAAGAGAAGAGATTTATATTTCTCTGAATGTGCTTTTGTGTACAGTTTTGATTCTTAGAACCATCTTATATCTAGATGTCGAAATGCCAAGGTTGTAAAAGACAAAGAATTCCTGAGGAATGTTTCCAGATCATAAGAGATTAAAGATACAAAACTACATTCAATGTGTGAGCCTCTTCCTTTTCTTTTGTAATGAAAGGCATGTGGAACAATTGGCAAAATTTTGAATAAAGTCTGTAAATTAGACAGTAGTACTGTATCAATTATAATCTCCTGATTATGGTATTTATTCTGTGGGGAGGTAAGAGAATATCCTTATTCATAGGAAATACATATTAGAGTACTCCTCTCTCTGTCTTTCACTCTTTCTTGGTCTCTTACACACACACCTGCATACAGAAAGAGAATAAATTTTAATTATCTAAAATTACTTTATATATTTATATAAATTATATAAAATTACTTTGATATATTTATGTGTTAATTAAGATTTTTTATTGTCAAGTTAATCTTAAGGATTTTTAACTCTAGCTATACATTAATTAAAATGAAATTCTAGAATTCTTAATAAAAACTACAGAACAGTCAAAATATGTTGGTGTGTATCAGGCTAAAAGCTGATAGCCTAGAAAATTTGTGCCTGGATTCCATCAAAATTTGAGGAATTTTAATGAGATAAAAAAATGAGTCAGCCGGGCATGGTGGCTCATGCCTGTAATCCCAGCACTTTGGGAGGTGGAGGCGGGCAGATTACTTGAGCCCAGGAGTTGAAGATCAGCTTGGGCAACATGGTGAAATGTCATCTTCACAAAAAATACAAAAATTAGCCAGGTGTGGTGGTACATGCCTGTAGTCCCAGCTACTCAGGGGGTTGAGGTAGAAGGATGGCTTGAACCCGGGAGGCAAAGGCTGCAGTAAGCTGAGATCACGCCACTGCACTCCAGCCTGGTGACAGAACGAGACTCTGTCAAAAAAAAAAATTTTTTTTTGAAAGGTCAATCAAAGTAAGAAGAAAATAATACAGACTGGTGAAGAAAGTTTAGCTGTGCCCAGTCTCTTATGTCTTCTCTTCTACCACAAATCACACCAGCAATAACAACTTGAGAATCTCAAACATTGGAAAAGTCAAAACAAGGGAAAGGTAGGGGACCTCCAAGGTCTCATTTGGCCACTCAAAGCTCCTATGACAGCTTCATGTTCTGCCTACCCATTGTCAAAGTGCACCAGCTCAGCATCCTTAAGCATCATAAATTCTTTAAGCAACGCGATCTCAACGTGGTTAGAGACCGCCTCTAATTTCATGTCAAGACGTGCCTCTTTGTGTAAACTTTGGATTTGAAATGGTGAATATAACCAAAATGCTTTTTGCTGTGTGAATCCAGCCTTAAACTGCTATGATGATTCCTGCAACAGCTGTCATTCCATAGACACTTTTCTTTTCCCACCTTCAGGATTACACAGGGCTCCCGTGGAAAAAATGCAAACCTCTGCTGAATAGCTTACTGCAAAGTCAAACTTTGAACTGATTTCATGTTTTAATAAACATGTCAAAGGGAATTATGTTTTATTAAAATGACTTTCATGACAACCACTGTAGATACTAGCAGTAGATCCTGATGAAACTTTCCCCATAAGTCTTCCATGGCCGACAGCAAAACTTCCCCTACGGGAGAGAGGCTTTGTAAAGTTCTCCCGCGGAAAATGAACAATTCCCTGTCTCTCGTCAACTGTCAGTCTCACAGGACAAGGTTTTATCAAGATATTAATTAATTAATTAATTATTTATTTTGAGACAGAGTCTTGCTCTGTTGCCCAGGCTTGAGTGCAGTGGTGCAATCTCAGCTCACTGCAACCTTCACCTCCTGAGTTCAAGCAATTCTCCTGCCTCAGCCCCCCAAGTAACTGGGATTACAGGCGTGCACCACCACACTCAGCTAGTTTTTTGTATTTTTAGTAGAGACGGGGTTTCACTACGTTGGCCAGGCTGGTCTGGAACTCCTGACCTCAGGTGATCCACCAGCCTCGGCCTCCCAAAGTTCTGGGATTATAGGTGTGAGCTGCCATGCCCAGCCTCAAGATATTAATTTCTTATTCTCAACTTAACTCTATGGTGGCAATGTAATTGGAAAACCTTAAATGTCTTTGTTCTTTTTTTTTCTTTTTCTTTTTTTTTTTTTTTCTTTTTGGATACGGAGTCTTGCTCTGTCATCCAGGCTGGAGGGCAGTGGTGTGATCTCTGCACACTGCAAGCTCCACCTCCTGGGTTCACGCTATTCTCCTGCCTCAGCCTCCCGAGTAGCTGGGACTACGGGCTCCCGCCACCACACTTGGCTAATTTTTTGTATATTTAGTAGAGACGGGGTTTCACCATGTTAGCCAGGATGGTCTCAATCTCCTGACTTCGTGATCCACCCGCCTCGGCCTCCCAAAGTGCTGGGGTTACAGGTGTGAGTCACCATGCCCGGCCAAATATCTTTGTTCTTGCTGTATATTTCTTGAGTCCTTCCCATAGCTCAGGCTCTATGCTAGGCTAAATTTTATCCTAACGCCATGGGATTCTTCAATCAAAGTCCCACACAGGCCAAGTTTAGCACTGGCAGAAGATGAGAAAGGCAAGGTGACGTAAATCAGCCAAGATGTTCAGAATGCCCAAGGCATGTAGAATACTTCATTGACAAGGCAGCGTTTTTGCAGGACCTTGAGATAAACACTGAATTTTTTACAGACTTGACCTTCATTACAGTTGCTAAGCTCTACACCTAGCTAGAATTTCTACCTGTGTGATCCCAAGGCAATCCTCACATAGTAACCTATGGCTGGGTCCTCTTGCCTAGAAAGCCTCTGGGTATACAAGATGCCAAAAAGAACATGCCAGGCTTAATATTCCTTTCCCTATGGAGAAAAATGTCTTTGAAAATTATGCCATGATATTTAGAAGGAAATGACAAAATTATTTCTTATATCAACGACTTTTTAAAAGATTAAATTAGTAAAGTTGCCTGTAAGTTCTTTGCTAAACACAATCTATCATAACACAGGAGTTGTTAAAGTTATAATGCCATAACCTCAAACAAAAGAAATAAAGATGATTTAATGAAAATGGACTTTCAGAATTGTATAGAAATCTCCTATAAATATTTGAAAAGTCGTTTCATATGAATACATCTTTACAGAAAGCATCCTCAGAAAGAAGCACGGGATGAGATGAACTAACCTGAAATTAACATAAATTAGACAAGTTGACATTTTACTCCAAACCAAAGTAATGATTTACCCAGTTCTGCATGAAAATGTGTCGAAGTATTCTCTCTCTCTTATTGTACTAAACACGGAATTTTTTTTCTAAACTTTTCCTCCTACTTGACTTTTTCATGTTTATTTGGTTTTGAATAACACTTTGACAACTTGATATTCCCTGCCCTGGTTTTCAGTGTGCTCTTTGTATAGTAGTTTCATTTTTTATTGTCTCCTATTTTTGCCCAAATTGAGCAAAGTTTCTAAGTCCTTTTCTCTTATGGAACTGATCATTTACATAAGTGGTAGCCAACAGAGACCAAGTTGGCATGAAACCAAAGGGAGCTTCCATTTTGATGACTACTTTCAAAGAGCCTCAATACACCTTTCTCCATATCCATACCCATTCTAAAGGACTCAGTGCAGCCTAGCTATTACTCATGACTTTTCATCTCAGTGATTCAACTGCTCATCAAATTGACTTTTATAGCTCCTAAAAAGAATATTTTGTAAAGCTTGAAACTGTCTCAGGAAAATGAAGACCAAATCTCTAGAGCTGAGCCACCTAAAGCCTTAGTAGATGCAAATCCTCTGGAATTGTGCCAAATGGCCTCATGCCACTTGCAGAGATGACACTCCATGGTTTACTGGTTCTACATTTAGAGATGAATTTAGTGATGGAAATGAGGCAGTGAAAACTTCAGTCAACATATGATATTAATGGTATATAAACAGTACTTCCAGGAATAGCATGCTTCAAATAGCTAAATAATATGCCCACCTGTTACCAAACAACCAGAACCAGAAGTAGCAAGTTTGTTTCTAATGAAAATACTTCAAGTATGACCAAATAAAACCCACTGGTGTATCTGTGCTGCTCAGATTTGGAAAAGAGAGACCCAGTGGGCATCACAGATATGGCAAGAGGATAGAGCCCTTGAGATAGCACCTGCCCTTCCACTCCCCAGCCCTCAGGCTTACTCACATTTTTGGCCACAACTAAAAAGGCTCTGTTTTATATAATTTATAGATGAACCATCAGATTTATATTTATTGTAATTTATAATGAACCATCAGATTTAATTTTTATAAGATATAGTACCAGAATCAAAGATAACCATGACAACTTCTCTAAAATGTTTTAGAACAACCTACCTGGAAATAAAACTTCAAAATGTCACCCCAATCCCATGTCAGCCAAAGTGCAACATAT
The DNA here is from genome assembly GCF_009764315.1 of Trachypithecus francoisi. Classification (NCBI taxonomy): domain Eukaryota; kingdom Metazoa; phylum Chordata; class Mammalia; order Primates; family Cercopithecidae; genus Trachypithecus; species Trachypithecus francoisi. Next base: position 8,445,256 of record NW_022681472.1, read on the forward strand.
GTGTGTGAGTGCACGTGTGTGAATGTGTGTGTACAGATGAGGGCATGAACAGTCTAAGAACAGTGAGAAGGTGAGTCTTCTCAAAGGACTGTGAGTTTAATTGTTGAAATTCCAAGTGAACTTCAAAGAAATAGAAATAACAGCTTTGGCTAGAATGCAGATTGACAGGGAAGTGTGGAGCATAATAATGACAGGAAGTCAGCATGTTGTAATATGCTTTGGTTTTCACATGTTCCTTTCTTCATAAACCTGTGAATATGTATGAAGAATAGACTTCATTTTTAATGTAAATTATCTTTCTCATAGATTCAATTCCCAATGTGACTTTTTTAGACCTAAATTGTCTAACAAGACTGCTTAATATTTTAAATACTCACTTCACTCTGTCTTCATTACAGACCAAAACTGCACTGTGGGCCCAAACTACCCTCTTGACTCTGCATATTGACCAAGTTAAGTGAATAATAACATATCTCTTTCCCCTGCCTTTTCAGGTAGTCACACTATGAAGGTCATACAAACAGTTTGTGTGTTGGAAAAGCCAAAATAATATACTATTGAAATGCAAATGCCAGGGAAACTCTGGCAGTTTTCCCTCATTTCTAGACACTAACTACAGGGAAAGTGCATGATACATAAACAGTAGTGCATGATATATAAACGGTAGTGCATGATATATAAACAGTAGTGCATGATATATAAACGGTAGTGTATGATATATAAACAGTAGTGCATGATATATAACGGTAGTGCATGATATATAAACAGTAGTGCATGATATATAAACGGTAGTGTATGATATATAAACAGTAGTGCATGATATATAAACGGTAGTGCATGATATATAAACAGTAGTGCATGATATATAAACGGTAGTGCATGATACATAAACAGTAGTGCATGATACATAAATGGTAGTGCATGATATATAAACAGTAGTGCATGATATATAAACGGTGGTGCATGATATATAAACGGTAGTGCATGATATATAAACAGTAGTTCCAGGAACAGCGTGATTCAAACAATGTGCTAGTCCATTTCTACATAGAAGTGTGTGATGAAAAAAAAAAGAATAGTGTAATTTGTAATATTTTTGAGAAAGACACACTGTATCCTCCAAAACAGCATACTCTGCAGGTTTTACTTAGACATTTTTTTCTGAATGATTTATCATAAAGAATGTAACATCTTTTGAGTAAAATAAATAGAAGCAGGTAATTTAAATAACAAACAGAGCAGTAAAATTCTCAATGTTCTCAAGGCAAACCTTTATTCCCTCATTCCCATTTGTGCTGCATTGACTCCAAGTATCCAGGTCAAAGTTGGTACAGTCTCATCCTGCTGTCAAAGCCAACTGGCTGTCAGAAATACATACCATCCTAGTTACTGACTGAAGCTCAAAGCACCATGTTCAGAGACATAGCACTATGAGAGGGGGTGTGCTCCAGGAGAGGCTAGTGCTGCTCAGTGCAGCTGCAATCCTCTTTGTCCATTTGCCAACAGGCATCTTGAAGCTGGGCCAGGATGCTTTGCTGGACTATTCAAGAGCTGTTCCTATCTGGTTTGTTTACCACTTGGGTACAACTCCATATTGGATGGCCGCTGAGTGGTTCTTGGAGACAGAATACTGCTAATGCTTTGTAGTTCAACAAGCCTTTTGTATTTAAAAACTGCTTTTAAATTCTCTTTCTGGCATATATCCAGTGTCTGATTTGAGCTCTTGAGGTCTGATCTCAGTTGAAAATAGATTATCTATGTAACTCAAGCAAAATGACCTTCTTTATAACATTTTCTGGAAAATGTAGGCAAGAGATTGTTTAAATTTTTCCCCATCAAAAAAAGCCAACCCTGCCTATGTTCCATGTATCTCTCCTTAGTAGATCTCACCTATCTTTGACCTCCCCCAGCTTGGATCCCTGCCCTTCATCTACTCATAAGTTCTCCCATGTAGACATGTTTACTAGAGGGCAAACATGCTTTAAAATAAGTCTTAGTCCATGTTATCATGTACAAGAAATAAGTATTTTATTCAGGTTTCTGTGAAGTGTGTGTGTTATACATGCTTTAATAGCTCCTTTTATGTCCATTATCCAGGTGCAAAGCTTTGACACTTGAAAGCAATCAGACCATAGTTTGGCTAGAATTGAAGACAACTAAGACCTTTCCTCAAAATACCAAAAATGGATTATTTAGAACACCTTAAGAAATTGTTCCCTTCACTACTATGGCACGGTGCCCATGGCACAGCTAGTGTCCTCCTTCATTATAGGACTTGTTTGTGTGAGCAGTGCCTCCACTGGGGAATTATTAGATTTCTACTGAATCTCCCAATTAAGCAAAACTGATACACTAAAATCCCATCCTGCTGCTATTTTCTAAGATAGGGAAAATATTTTTTCAATAGTATTGTAGTTTCTTACTTGACATGCACAGATGGTACTATTCATGTACCAGCTAATTCCAACAGCTTATACACACACATCTACAGTTCATATTATAATATGAGATATATTAAGGGTACAAGGTATTTTGTATATGCTTCCACATACAAGTAAGACATTTAACATTGTTCAATGTGCAAAGCACATGTGGGGTTATGAGTCTGTTTCCATCCCTCCTTCCTCTTCCATTTTCCCATGTACTTCCTGCCACATACTGTCCACCCTGTTCCCTGCAAGGTAACAGTTCTGTGGTACTGAGCCGAACCTCACATTGTCACTAGAGGAATGTAGCTAGAGGAACATGAGTTTTGAATTTATTAGGAAGTCAATGTATTCTCTTATCTATCACAGAGAAACCTCAGCTCTTTCTAGGTTCTCTAAATTCATTCCTTCAAGCTCGCTCGTTGGTTTTCAAGTCTGTTTTGTTTTTAATACATTTACCAATTGCTACTATGTGCAAGCACTACATGCTCTTGGAATCTGTTCGTCTTTGCAAATGTCTGGCTCTGTCTTGCCTCACTGGCTAGTTTTCCCTGGTGATGAGATCTCGGTTCTTTATTATAGGACAAGAGAACAGGCAAGGACTGGACCCTGAAAGGCATTTGGCAAGAACGATGACAGAATGCTAAAATGACAATTCAAAACAAATTGAAAACCAAATTCATTTTGTATTAGCAATGCTACTTATTTTATTAAGCAACAGAACAGAAGGTATTTCCACCACTGTCTTGGTGACCAGGTCTGAGAGAATATTCTATGGCTCATTAGCAGGAAAGAAGAGCAATTTAAGGATACACAACAGAAGCATATTCAGCTCGTGCTGCATGCACACACACAGCTATAGAAGAATAAAGCTTTTTCACACAGTTAGAACATTTACTAAATGCTTCTGTGCCTCACAGCTGCTGTCCTGGCCTAAAAGAACACAGGATTTAAATGAGGGCACAGTCTGGGAAAAGACCAGCGCCCCTCACTGCTCCCTTTAACAAAAACACATTAAACAACTCAAGGTGTCACAGAGATGATAAAACAGGGAAGAAGGAAGGGGGCTCGGACACAGATGTCACACAGCAGCTCGCCACAGCAGAGGAACAGGAATGACAGCCACAGTGTAACACAGAGGACAAGAGGGGCGGGCTCTGGGAGGTGGACAGTCAGCCGAGCTGCAGGAGGGGTACAGCTAAATTCTGTCTCCTGTGTGCTTTTTAAAGTAAATCAGAGGAGCAGAGTGGTATCTCTGATTCGCATCAAATCAATAATAGATGGTTGTCTTAGTCATTACAGGCAGCTAAAACAAACTTCCACAGACCAGGTGGCTTAAACAGGAAGTATTTATTTTTCACAGTTCTGGAGGCTGGAAGTCCAAGACCAAAGCACCAGCATGGTTGGGTTCTAGTGAGGGCCTCTGCCAGATTGCAGAAGACTTCTCATTGTATCCTCACATGGTAGAAAGAGGGTCAGGGAGTTCTCTGTGGTTTCTTCCATAAGGGCACTCATCCCATCATGAGGCTCCCCACTCACAACCTAATCGCCTCCCAAAGGCTTCACTTCCTAACACCATTAAACTGGGGGTTAGGGGTTTAACATATGAATTTGGGGGCAGCATGAACATTCAGTTCACAACAATCACATTAGTTCATTCATTGAAGTAGAATAATGTCTTGGAAAACAGGAAGCATGGAATAAAATAAATGCCTGCAAACCATCACTTCTTGCATTTCTGTAATTCCTTTCTTCTCAAAATTTGAGAGTCCACTGAGTATCCAAAGAAACATTCCATCTTGCACCTGAACAGAATTATTCGATGCTAATATTTTCAATATTAACTAGGATTATTGATTCATATTATTCATTATTTATTCACAAAATTATCATTCTCATGCATTCATCTACTATGCACCAGATGCTAAGCTGCCCGCTTGCAGAAGATAAAAATGTAAAGGGAAAATAAATGATTAGCAAATGAAGGCAGTGCATCATCAGGAAGGCATATGTAACGCTTCATGAAACCTCCAGGAGTAATTCCTTAACCATACTGGGATGGTGTTGGGATGAGGGAGGCCAGGGCAGAGAGGCCTCAGATAGGGGTTGACTTTGAGGCTCCATCTTAAAAGATAAGGAGAACTTAATTGAAGAAAACTCAAGAGAAAGAATTCCTCGGAGACAATGCACTATGGCAGGCTCTGGGAATGAGCGAAGGTGGTACATAGAATTTCACTGGTGTGGGGAAGACGGGTAGGGCTGCGTGACCAGAGGCAGTGACCAGGATGATATGAGCACAGGCTCTGCAGACTCCTAACTCCTTCACTAACTGGTAGTGCAGCTTATATGCCTCAGATTCCTCCTCTACTCATCCAAAAAGCGTAGTAGCACCTGTTAGCAACACATCGGTATCTCCGTTGAACTACAGAGCTTAATAAATGCTAACTTTGCCTAGATGTCCAGTGCCCTCTGTATAAAGGTATTTCTTCTAAACGTCCTTTCTGAACACTGTTGGAAAATTCCAAAAGTTGTTTGTTTGGCTTAGGTTTTGTGTTTAGGGTACATGGAGCCCACTCAAACCAAAGAGGCCAACAAAAGGGAAGTTTGTTGGGAAAAATCAGAAGGCAAGAACAGTCTCAAAAGGAAAGTCTGAATGTGACACTCCCTTGCTTCAAGGCCATCAGTAGCTTCTCAGAGCCTACAAAAATGAGTCTAAGCTATATTTTTCCATCAAGACCTTGCTAAGATGTGACCTTCCCCATATGTATGTTCAATCCCCTCCCTAACCCTTAAGCAGTCAATCATCCAGTCTTGAACACACCTTCCGTAGCTTACATATACCATTGTCATTGGGCATGGAGTGATTTGTTTATAGGCCCATCTTTCCCACTGTTCCCATGCTGCTTAATAGCAACAAGTAGGACACAGCCACTTTGTGCTCTTAGTGACCACCTCAGTGAATGGCTCAGGTAGCTTCTAAGTAGCATTTGCTTATCTGAACTATCCTAAAGATTTTGGGATGCCATAAGGAATAGGGAGAAGTATGATCATATTTACGTAGCAGAGCTAATAATGTAAACCACAAAGAAGAGTATGGACTTGAGGAAGGAGAAAATAGATGTAGAAAGATCAGTTCAAAAGCTTTCAAAATAATCCCCACTGAGAGATGATGAGCACTAGAGTAAGGTGAGGAATGTAGAGAACATGTATTCAGAGCTTTGCACCTGGCAGAATGCTGCATACTTTTCAAATGTGACTGCAGTCTATCCTCACAGTTACTGTATCAGAGGAATGCTATCTTTATCCCCATTTTATTTTATTTTATTTATTTATTTATTTATTGAGACAGGCTCTCACTCTCTCATCCAGGCTGGAGTGCAGTGGTGCAATCTCAGCTCACTGCAGCCTCTGTCTCCAGGATCCCTATTTTAGATATGAAACCAAACTATTGGGCAGTAAGACAACTTGTCCAAAGTCACATAGCTAATATGAAGTGGGAAGTGTGTTGGAGAAGAGGTAAAGAATTTAAGAGATATTAGTAGGTTTAAAAACTCAATAAATAAATAAATCTTCGGGATAGACAAGAGGAAAAATCATAGTGTGTAATTTGTATGCTTATGTAAGATCTTTAAAAAGCCAGGTGATGTAGGAAAGAAGGACCCAATTAGGGAGGGAAAGTCTGACTATTATGGTGATAGTACAATAACTTGCACAATAACTGCATGGAATTCAGACATCTACTCAAATAATTTAGAAATGAATACTTTGAAATACACAGTTAATTGTTGTGAAGGTAACTTAAGAAAAGGAAATGTTCATGAAGTGTTTTCAAAATTTAGCTTCACCTTATGTCTGAAGTATATAAAGCCTGATAGTTTCTCTGCTGTAATGTTCTGCTTTTTCTATTATGACAAATACAATTCAACCAAGCAAAGTTGCTGCAGGACCACACGAAGGCCAGGTGGCAAAGTCCTAGATGAATTATATAAAGAAAAGAGCCTATTAAACTCTAGGAAAAAGGGGGAAAAAACACCCAGAAAATGCAGCTCAGCTTCAGTGTTTGCAGAGGCACTGAGAAGCACTTCTGCAGAGGCTAAGAGTTGGTAGAAAAAAAGCAAGTAATAGAAAAAAAGATACCAGAAATGCTTCAAGGAGCTGACAAAAGCCTAAGTCAGTTTTATAAGAGACTCTATAAAGCATTCTGACTTTACATCCCATTTAACCCTGAGGCTGCTGAAAATCAGTATATAGTGAATACTTCATTTGTAAAGCAAGCCCATGGTAACATCAAGCAGAAGCTGCAGGCATGAATACCACCTAGTCTATAAAAGTGGCCACCAAGGTGTATGTCAACTGTAACCAAGGAACAAAACTGGAAAAGAGCAAAATATAAAGAAAGACTAAGAGTAAGTATAAAAAAAGAAAAATTAGCAATGTGAGAGGACGTGGACATGGATGTAGGTATGAAAGAAGTCAAGTTAGGCAAGGATTCAAGAGCTAGACAAGGCTAGAGAGAGATTAATGTGTGAGATGCAAAAGGAAAGGGCACTAGAAGGGTAAATGTTCAAAAGGCAATGAAGGAAATGGCCAAGGCCACAAGACAAAGAGGCCATTGGCCAAGGGCTGCCTCACCTTGGAGGAACCAAATACTGATCTGATCAGACTGACAGGAGCCGAAGAATGTAAAGACTAGGGCAGACTACGCCCTTCTCTTTAGGCTACCAGGAGCCCATGGTCACATTAGAATTTAAAAGCAGCAAGATTCTGCTGTATCTGGATTCCAATTTCTCACTGAAGGCTAAGCCACTAAATAGAGTTACAAAGGGTGGGGTGAGGGGAGAAGAACCCCTCCTCTAAGAAACTCAAACAGTAAAAAGAGCCATACCTTGTGAAAACTTACTGATAGACTTTACAGAACTGCCCCGTGCTGGAGGCGATCGGTACATGCTAGTGCTTGTTTGCTCATTTAAAATAAAATTAGGTTTTTGCCCATGGTCCTCCTCCGAGTCAGGTGCACCCCCACCAAACAAGCTAGGTATTTTCCCTGTAAGATTTTGCTCGGTCAGCCACCCGCAAATCATAGGTCAAATTAAAGGTGACCTCCAGGAACTAAAAAAATTCACCTTAAGAAAGCAAATGCAGGCTTTAAAAATAGCCATACAAAGTGTTCATAATTAAATAAATGAAAATGCCTATAAGCCTGACACCCCTTTAAATCTAGTGACTCTGTTTAAAGTAAAATCTAATTTTTCTAGGACCCATATAGGATGGGCTCTATACTGTAACCTTGTCCACTCCCACTGCTGTTAAAGTTGCAGGTGCTGTGTCGTGGATCCACCACAGTCAGCTAACACCGGCAGCTCAGGATAAGTGGACCAGCCAGCAGGACGAAGATCATCCAACCTGGCTGATCCTGAGACGAGACCAAGCTGCTGTTGAGGACGACAGCCCTACTTTGGTCACTCCAGAGGCTGACCAGTCTACGCACAACTGAAGGTTGAGGAGACAACAAGCCCTGCTCTAGTCACACATCGGCAGCTGACTAGTCTATGCACGGCCGAAGCTTGAGGACTCGTCAAGCAAGTAAATGTAGTTAAAAATCTTAATAGTTTTCCTGTAATACTGTTTTCCTATTGTTCTGTTGCTGTATTCAACCTTTTTCCCAGGTAAGGACCTCTTTTGTCCTTGCTGTACATTGTTTTGTTGTTGTTACCCCCATAACCATGCTAGAAGAAACACCTGTATAAGGTGTCCCCACTGTACACATACTACTTAGGAAACCCAGACCTGTCCAGCCCAGCAACAATTCCAAGTCTTTCAGTCATCCTTTAAACATATAAATCAGAAGTTACCCCAACCTCTTCCTTTAGCAAAAACAGAAAAAACCTATTTGCTCAGTTGACTGAAAACATTGCTGGCAGCCTAGATGTTTCTTCATGTTATGTTTATTAAAAGGTTAACATAAGCGACCAATGGCCTTGAAAAGCAAAAGAGTGAATGCCTCAAGATAACTTTATTTTAACTAACTTTTTCCCCAAACAGATGCCACAAGTTCAAGCATCTGACTCCTAAAAACTTCTGTTATTAAAAAATACTGTGTTACTCGCTAAGAAAAAGCTTTTAAGACCCAGTGACAAAATTAACCTGCTTAGGACGTGACAAAGTTGATACATGTGCCTGTACAGGTTTAACACAGGTCTGATCCTAGGTCTTCATTTAGAAATTAGTTTCCAGCTATAAAAATTTAAAACCCTCATTATAAGTGTATTACTGGTAATAGAAAGTTGCTTGCTGCTCCCCTGTGTACTACGCTTGCTCCTTCAAATGATAAAAGGTTTTGTAGCTACCATGGTTCATCAGAAAACTTCAGCACAAGTGTATTACATAAAACACTGTCTGTCTCGCAAAAAGACTCAGAAAGTAAAAATAAAAGTGAGAACTCCCACTAATTAGTGAAAATTCTCAAAGCGGGGGATAAGGAAGGAGACCACTACTACTCCTGCTGCCCTCCGCACCCCACCTTGCCTAGTTCACAAGACAGGAGGAAAGAGAGAAAGAAACAAAAGTAAGCTAAATAGCCAGACAACCTTGTCACCACCACCCGGCCCTAGGAGTTAAACAAAGTAATAATAACAACATCAACTCCTGGCCTAAACTACTTGTGTTATCTGTAAATTCCAGACACTGTATGAAAAGAGCATTGTAAAACTTTTTGTTCTGTTAGTTGATGCATGTAGCCCCCGGTCACGTTTCCCACGCTCGCTCACTTGCTTGATTTATCATGGCCCTTTCATGTGGACCCCTTAAAGTTATAAGCCTTTAAAAAGAGGAAGAATTTCTTTCTCGGAGAGCTCGGCTCTTAAGACGCGAGTCTGCCGATGCTCCCGGCCAAATAAAAAACCTCTTCCTTCTTTAAGCCGGTGTCTGAGGAGTTTTGTCTGCGGCTCATCCTGCTACAGGAGGGGTGAGGAGAGTTTGCTCCGGTTGCTGGAGAAATACGTCATTGGGGACACCTTTATCTGAAGGTGACAAACTACCCAATTCAGGAAAACCACTTAAATAATAAGAGAATTCATTGTCTCACAAAATACGAACAGAAGTCAGAAGTGCAAAGATACCATCAAACACTTGGCCTCTTTCTGCCTCTCTGCTGTGCCATGTAGAGCCTCAGATTCTGCCGAGGCAGGCGCCCCAGATGCCCTCTGGGCGCTGGCAGCAGGGAGGGCAGTTGTGTGCTTCATCTGTCCTCATCCAGGTGCGCAGGAGTGGCTCGCCTGTGCTGGCTTCTTCTTGAGAAGGGAAACCATTTCCCGAGAGTGTCGGCTAAGGCTGCATCCCATCGCTGGTCAGCATGAGTCACAGCTTCATTCTAGAACCTGGAGATGGCCTTCCGCTGCGGGGAGCGGGGCTCATCCCGAGGAGTTTAAACTGGAGCTGGCTTTCCCTCCTTGGAGCAGGGGATAGCAGAAAATCACTACCTCTTAGGAAAGAGAAAAAAGGACATGAGGTAAAGCTGCAGGGAGAGACAAGCTAGAGCTAAACTAGCCCAGAGGAAGAGAAAGACACTCCCAGCTAAGATCCCGCTTCACTGTAAGGATTAAAATGAAAGTAATAATCTGAATTTGATCCGAAGACCAAAAAGACCTTTCTCTTCCTATACTTATGTAAAAGATAAATGCAGGAAGTGGTGTAAAAGATAAAATGCAGAAATAGGACCCTCTGTTTCTTCTGAGAGAAACACCAATTGGAATGATTCTCTACGCACGGAAGAACCATTGCAAGAACGAGAGAAACTGGTGAGAGACCACAGTACCTGGTTTTAGCATAAAAACAGACAAAGACACATTGCATAGGGAAGGAAAGACAGAGTCACAGTGCCCACCTCACCCTTCCTCCAGCTCTAAGGGATAAATGCAGAGGGTGCAACACAATTTATCACCTACACCAGGCCACTTCTGAGCAGGGAGGGTGTCATGCGCGTTCGTGTGAAGAGACCACCAAACAGGTTTTGTGTGAGCAACATGGCTGTTTATTTCACCTGGGTGCAGGCGGACTGAGTCCAAAAAGAGAGTCAGCGAAGGGAGATAGGGGTGGGGCCATTTTATAGGATTTGGATAGGTAAAGGAAAATTACAGTCAAAGGGTGTTGTTCTCTGGCGGGCAGGGGTGGGGGTCACAAGGTGCTTAGTGGGGGAGCTTTTGCGCCAGGATGAGCCAGAAAAAGGAATTTCACAAGGTAATGTCATCAGTTAAGGCAGAAACAGGCCATCTGGATGTGTACGTGCAGGTCACAGGGGATATGATGGCTTAGCTTTGCCTCAGAGGCCTGACAGAGGGAAGCACATAAGTTATTAAAATCTTGTGTGTATGTGTATATGTGTGTGTGTGCATTTATCTTTATCCAGACCATAGCATTTTTAAATGAGAAAATACTCTTTTTAAAGGAATAGAGATTGTTAAAGTAAATGAAAATGGAAACACGACCTGAAGAATCCCTGAGCATATAAAGCCAGCCGGGCCTCCTCATGACCTCAACCTTGCTTGATTTGCAAATATAAGTGAAGCTGAAGCTATTCCTTGTAAATGCCTGTATTAAAGAGAAACAGAACCTAAGTTCAGCCAAACAGAAGCAACCAACAAACATACAACTATTATAGGAGTTATTAAGAAATTATTTTAGGCAGATAGAGAGGAAAAGCGGTCCTTGGGAAGTTTTTATTTCTTTTAAAACAGCTCCAGAAATGTTTCTTGTCTTGCAGGAAAGCCCTGGCTCTCAGAGCCAGGCAGCAAGCTTTGATATGCAAATGTTGGCCATTAGAAACTGGGTACACCCAAACATGGCGCTTCCCACTGTCTTCTTCTAGCCCTTGTCCCTACATGGGCCTGGCAACATGGCTGCCCCCACATATCCTCAAGTGTGTGGAACATCAAGGTGCCCTGTATTAGCATATTAAAAGCTTGGGTGGGAGGGCCAGTTTTTTCCCCGGCTATGTGAATGACAGGCCTGGTCAAACCAATCCCCTGAGCCCTATACACACCAGACACCACCTCCTCCAGCCCTCTGATATAAGCAGCCACTCTTCCACTGCACTAGGGGTTTTTTCTTTGTTCGAATCCCTGTGCCCTCTGTCTCTGTAAGGAGGGAGCTGTTTTCTTCTTCCTTCTTTCTTTCTTGCTTATTAAACTTTTTACTCCTTGAAACCACTCCACGTGTGTCCATGTCATTTTATCCAAACTGGCTCGAGACCAAGAACCCTGGTGTTCCTTCAGTCATCAGAGCCAGATCGTAACTAATGACTTTTTATTGGGATAAACCAATTAAGGCAATTACACAATTGTAAGCAATCAAATACTTTCCTTGTTTTACTTCCTTGTTCATCCTATGAAAGCCTCCTCCGTGTGTTCCCTCTATGGAGTTCTCAAACTACTCTGGTTTGGAACTGCCCAATCATGAATCACTGTTTGCTCAAGTAAGACTTTAATGTTTTATTATATTGCAGTTTACTTTTTAATAAGGTACTTGGTAGGCTAAGAGCAAATTATGCTAAAAGTTTTTCCTAACTTTCTTTCTTTCTTGGTGAAATGTAGAGAATATTTCAGCCCAATTATCTTCACAGATGCTGTCTTTTGCCTCCATTCAGAGTATTTTACCTTGACAAAAACACTTGTACAAAAAAATGTCTTCAATACTTTTCTCTATGACTCTTTGGGATGGTCTGACAATAACTGTAGGCCATCTCAATTTCATTTCATTCTGATAGAGTATATAAGTTTATCCAGTTAGAAATAGGAGCTAAATCAAAAGTCCTTTCTTGGCCAGAGCTAAATCAAAAGTCCTTATCTTGGCTCACACCCATAATCCCAGAACTTTGGGAGGTGAAGATGAATGGATCGCTTGAGCCTGGGAGTTCAAGATTAGACTGGGCAACATGGAAAACCCTGTCTCTACTAAAAAAAAAAAAATACAAAAAATTAGCCCAGTGTGTTGGCACACACCTGTAGTCCCAGCTATTCGGGAGGCTGAGGTGGGAGGATCACCTGACCGGAAGGTCAAGGCTACAGTGAGCCAAGAGACCACCATTGCACTCCAGCTTGGGTGACAGGAGCGAGACCCTTCTTGCCCCAAGTTGAACTATTAAGCACAAATTATAGAACTTCAAATTAATTTTGTACATATTCAAGTGCCCATTTAATTCATTTTTATTCTTCCCTTGCTCTTTTATAGACCATTTTCAATCTGTTCTTGTTGGCAAATTTTGTTTTTAATGATTACAATTTGAAAAGTTTCAAACTTTTTCATACTCTATGAATTGAATATATTGATAAAAAATTTTTCACCCAAAAGATAAGTATTGGCAACAGTATGGAGAAAAGAAACACCTGTGCACTGTTGGTGGAATGTATATTAATATATCCACTATGGAAAACAGTATGAAGTTTCCTTAGAAAACTAAAGATAGAATTACCATATGATCCATCAACCCCAGTACATCCAAAGGAATGAAATCAATGTGTTGAAGTAAAGTGTCATCACTCACATACTCTACAGCATTATTTACAGTAGCCAAGACATGGAAACAACTTAGGTGCCCATCATCAGATAAACGGATAGGGAAAGAAGAGATGTGGATCAAGGGTGCAAAGTTTCAGTTAGACAAGACGACTAAGCTCCAGTAATCTATTGCACAAAATGGTGACTATAATAAATAATGACACCTGTATATTTCAAAATTCCTTTTAAAAAGTAGATTTTAAATGTTTTCATCACAAAAAAAATTGTTAAGTATATGAGGCGAAAAAACCTCATTAATTAGCTTGATATAATTATTCCATGGTCTAAACAAATATCAAAACAACACATTGTGTATGATAAATAAATATAAATTTATACAATTTTTGACCCATAAATATACACAATTATTATTTGTCAATTAAAAATAAAATGTTTAAAAATTTTTCTACCATTTTTAAATACATCATAACCATAATATAGAGGACCAATTCACAAAAAGTCCACTTTTATCATAGGATACACTGTGAGACACACACTTATAAAATTTTTAAGTAGTTTTTCTGTGGTTCAAACACCTATACCCTGACTAATGAAGGGCCTCAAAGAGGAAAAACCCACACCATCAAGCTGAAACATTTTGCTATATTCACAATAGCTGTGTCATTAAAGCTTTGTAGTGTGATTACTTACTGCTCAAAGGAAATGTTTATAAACATGGATAACTACAATGTCCTTTGTAGAGGGCAGAATATCTCATCTTGTATGAGCACAATTATATATTACGTGTTAACCATTATGAAGGCTAAGTATATTTTCTGTTCCACTGATTTCTTAATCTAATAAGAATGCTGCATTTACCACAATTTTGTGTTTTGTTAAAATTTATCTTTCCATTATTATGACAAAAATACGACTTTATCTTCAGTGTCAAATTTTAAAACTGAATTTATCACAGTCCTCACCTCAAAAAAGTCAATTTTTTTTTTTTTTTTTTGAGATGGAGTTTCAGTCTTGTTGCCCATGCTAGAGTGCAACGGCGCGATCTCGCCTCACTGCAACATCCACCTCCTGGGTTCAAGCGATTCTCCTGCCTCAGCATCCTGAGTAGCTGGGATTACAAGTGTGCGCCACCACGCCTGGCTAATTTTGTATTTTTAGTAGAGATGGGGTTTCTCCATGTTGATCAGGCTGGTCTCGAATTCCTGACCTCAGGTGATCCACCAGCCTCGGAAAAGTCATATTTTTAACCTCCAACAGAATGAACTTCCACGTGCTCTACTTTGGCTTCATGAATTAGATGAAATAAATCAAATTTTACTGGAAATAATTGATTTTCTTTATGAAGCATCTTATAACATTGAGACAACTAGCTTTACTTAATTCTTGCAAAGTTCTTCTGTTAATGGAGCTAACATGTTAACAGCTTTTGTTTCACATTTCTACTTTCACAAATAAAATGCTTGAAATTGATAATATATAACATTAACTTAGGACATTCACTTGATCTAAATGATGAGTCTTGCTTTATAGGGGGCTATGCAAACACATCTTCTGTGGCTGTAGTCTAGCCTCCTTCATAAATGAACCTCTAGCCTATGAGGCAGAAGTCTGGTCTGTGATACAATCTTCTGGTTTTTAGGTGGTCATGGACAACATGTCAGCCACCATGGAAGAAGGCAAAGCAGTCACACTATTTTAATGTTACACATTGTCATTTGCTCCCATATTCATTATCCAAGTTTCCCAGAAACATTAATTTTCATCTTTTAGTTTATTACCATCAAAATGGTTTACTGAAAATATTTTTTAAATCATTGCCAAACAGTATTATGAGTAAATGGTAGATCTACTTACTAAGATTCACTCAGACCTACTCCAGAACACTCAGCATCTGTTTCTACCACATTTCTCATTCACTTACTCTATTACTTCCCACAGTCTCCACTGACCCCATCTAATGGTGACCTTGATAGATCGATCTCTGGCCACAGCACAGATTCGGCATGACAGATTCAGTACATCAGGTAGTCAGCAGAGAGGCAACACTGCATAGTTCCCTGTTGCTCAAATTGTGGTCTGAGGGGCCAGTGCAAAGATGTCACTGGAAGATTCGTGGAAATGCAGAATCTCAGATACACCCCTGACCTACTGAGCCAGTATCTGCTTCTGAGCGGGATCCCAGATGGTGTGAGTGCACCCAGCAGTTGGGAAGCTCTAGAATATTTTTCCTAACACCACTGAGAAAGACAGGAAAAACTGGGGAGAGAGGTGTCCCTAACCACTGGCATTGGAGCACACGCCTTTTCCTCAGCGAGCACCTGGAATGCTGTCTTTGAAAGGGAGGGGTTAGCCACATGGGGTCTGCAAGGGGCAGGAGCTCAGAGTGGTCACTGGTCTCTTTCCCAGTACCGTGATAAGGTGAGGGCTCTATATGGCACAGCTAACTCCACCAAGTGGATTCGCTAAATATGTTCCAGTTTATGTTACTGCAACTTTTGATTATAACATTTCTTTGAAAACTAAAGAATTTAAATAAATGTAAATCCAGAGAGGACCCAAGCAAACAGGGTGGCATAATAATCTGACCTTCAGTAAAACTGTGCCCACTCTACATCTCTTCTCAGATGCAAAGACATTATAAACTCTATTCCCTGGATTATATTCTCCACTACTGTTTCAAAGGCAAAGTCAAAAAGCATTGATTTATATTTTCATTTAGAAATTTATTTAGTCTTTTCATTCAGTAGCTTTTCTTATTTAAAAATATTTTAGGGGAGATCAACTAAATTCAATCTTATGTTCAACTGGTGTGTGTGTGTGTGTGTCTCCATTACGTGTTCTACTTTAGCAATAAATCAGATTTATGATTTGAAAAAAACAGGCTCCTAGAAATGAAAGGTGAGTTAAATCAAAGAATTATAAAGCCTCCCTAGGAATACACTAGCTGAAATATTCAAGTAGTGATAGCATTAAGAGGAAATTACTATGTCTGTTCATCAGTTTAAAACATAGAACAGCTCTTGAATATATAAAGATTTTAAACAATCTTCCCTAATGAATGTGTACCATTAACAGAAATTACAAAGTTCTGTTAACATTTAAGACAAATAGAACTTGCCTCTCCCATTTTCCTTTTACAAAGATATGTGTTAAATCAAGCAAGGAGCTTTAAGAATGCCACGATCAAAAATTATGGTCAAACTAGGAACCCTAATGCTAAAAATTGGGGACTTGAGATTATTTTTTCTCTGCAGGAGAATACAAAGGTAAAGAATTATTGCTATTTCTAAAGAATTTTTTGTGATTTCCAGGTAGTTTAAATCTAATATGTTGGTTCCTAAACTCCTTATTTTAAATGAAGAGTGTAATATTTTAAAATAACATTATTAAATTTTATGAATATTTTCATTCTTCTTTCAATGAAAGCATTTTAAGGTATTACAATCACTTTCTTGGGCCTCTCCGAGATTCCTTCTATAGATTGTTTCCATGAAAATAGTTAAACTTACTAGGCAGCTGCTATGAGTCAGGCATGGAATGTACATTATCTCAGTTCTGTATAACAATTCTTCAAAGCTGATGTTGTTACCCCCATTTTACTTAAAAGTAAGTTGAGATTTAGTGTGGTTAACTCATTTGCCCCAACCATATGCCCAACACACTAATGTCTCTTTTACATTTACCTATTTGGTAGTATTTCCACATGTTTTACTTTGGCTGTATAATTTTGTTAATTATTTTTCTTGAGCAATTTTACCAGATAATGTTGAAAGTGTTATTGCTGAGGACCTTATTAAGATACTATCCCCCCCAAAAAATTCAAAGAAAATCTGAAATTAAATAAATAGAAAGGGAAAAATGGCTAATGTTATGGAAATAATAAATAATATTTTGAAATAGATTTACCCAGAATTTTCCCCATGCAAATTTAAGTATATGCATACACACAAATAGAAAGGATACAGGCGCATACAGCAATTATGTATTTATTTGGCCAAGTACATTCATTCATTCATTCATCAATCCATCCATGCATTCCTCCAGCAAATACTGATGGAGCAGCCCTCTGCATCCTGGCATTGTCAGCAGTCTATGTACGGAGGGAAGTAACACAGACATGTCCTCTCTTTTCATGAACAGATAAACATTAAACAAATAATTAGTTACAAGTATGGTAAGTGCTATAAGAAATAGGAGTTCAATTCTTTCAGGAAGTATTTAGTGCTATGAAAGGAAATATGATTGGCTAGAATAAAAAGAGCAAAGGTAAGAAGGGTGAACAATGAAGCTAGAGAATTGTTCTAACACCCTGCTGGCCACGTGGAAGATTTCAGACTTCAGCCTAAGAACTGAAATGTCTAAGAAAGAGAGTGATCATGTCACATACACATTTTTTTTTAAATGACTCTGACTACAGAGTGGTGATTTCTAAGCTACAAAACGTAGAGAGACAAGAGTGGGAAGTGTACTGTGGCAATCCGTGCAAGCCATGATGGTAGCTCAGCCCTGTGGGGCCCGAGAGACCCTAAGATGTCGTAGGCAAACAAGGCTCCGTGGATGGAGGTGCCCCTAATTAAACTTTCACTTAACATATAGTGACTGTCCTTTCCATGTTAATTGAGACAGACCTGCCTTATTATTTTAATAGTCACATATTAAATGTCGTGAGTATAGCATGGTTCATTTAACAGTTCATATATTTTCAGAAAATCATTTTACATTTTTCTATATTAGTGAGAAGCTAGGCCAGGTGTGGTAATTCATGCCTGTAATCCCAGAACTTTGGGATGCCAAGGCAGGAGGATCTCTTGAGTTCAGGAGTTTGAGACCAGCCTTGGCAATATTGCAAGACCCATCTCTATAAAAAATTTTTTTTTAAAAAGAAGCTGCAGTGAACACATTTGTCCATATACCTTCATAAACTTGTCCAATTATTTCTTTATAATAAATCTTTAGAACTGGAATTGATGCATCAAAGGTTGCAGGGAGGGAGTTTGATCAGAACTGTAACCTGAATAGTTTGCACAATTCCCATCTCCACCAGGAGTGTGGGAGAGTGACAATTTTCTCATATCACCAGCTCACTTGTTCTAACCTTTGCCAATTTAATAGCCATTTTCTTTTCTTTTCCAGAATATTGAATAGTTGGACCACTTACATTCTCCTGTGATTGACCTTTGCTTTTTCTTTTGTCCTTAGCTCACTTTTCTATTGGAAGTCTAGTTTTGTTAGACTGATTTAGAAGAAGTCTTTAAATGGTAAAGATATAGCTTTTTGTCAGTCACATATAGACTTCAGGTCATTCTTCTTGGCATTTAAAATTGTTTCATATTTGTGATTCTGTTAAAATCCTTATAGAAGTAAATCTATCAAATCTTCATGGATTCTAACTTGGTAACCAACTTAGCAAAACCTATTGTGGCCTTTTGAATTTGGAAAGGTGGATTTTCCTAATAATATTTCCAAAAAAATTTGCCAAAGGAATATATACATGTGGTTACAAGTGACAAACATGTGAGCCATTTTCACTTCAAAGCTAATCACTTAACGCTTTTAGCTGGAGTTTTTTTCCTCCATATAGTAACTCCCTGTCTTTTAATGTTTCTGATTCTGCTTCTTTCCAGTGTTGGTTTCATGGTTTCTGGATCTATACACTACCATACACTATCTCAGTATATTCTTTGTGAATCCTTGCATTTCTGAAAGCATCATCACCTATTCTTAAGCATAATAGATAATTTAGCTAAAATTAACCAATAAAGAATTCTAGATCCCAAATAATTTCTTAGGTTAATTTAAATTCAGCTCTTACCATGAATTATTGTGTATATTTACCTATGCATATGCCCATGTCTACACTGTATCTGTAACTCCCCACGTCTGCACTTATGTGACTATTACAGTAAGAGAGTATACATGGCCTATTTTCTATTTCTTCACATTTTCTTTCTGCCTTTTGTTTTATGTATTGAAGTTTTGGACTTCCCAAGCCTATTTTTTTCTCTAAGCAATGTTTTTCCAGTACTTAGTCTGACACTTTCTACTATATGGTCAAAGAAACATTAGCAAGACAAGAAGTAGAAAAATTTTTCTATTTCATGAAGCTGCTGAAAAGCAGATACATTCTTCAGAATACAACTGTTGTCAGAATAAAAAGGCATTTATGAAAAGGGAGTATTGCAAGACATCCAGACTTTAGAAATTATTATGTTCTGTAAAAATAACCTTTAAACTCTAGAAGTCTATCACTCCTACTAATTAGTTGCCATGGTAATAATACATGAATTGACATCTATGTTGATTGAATGCATCATTAGTTGCAAATTTGCTTTCTTAAGCCAGACAAGGTCCTTGGCATTCCGCCTTCTCATGGGTGGCATCTGGAGAGACCAGGTTTACAGAAATTAACAATGAAAGAAATGCAGTTTAGTAAGAAAAGTAACCATAACTAAATTCAGATAGATTGACCAGTTTTCCACAAAATGGCCTAAACCATTTATGTAGTCCTACCAATAGCATATGAGGGTACCTTTCTCCATACTCTTGACAACTTCAGATATTACCAATATTTTCACAGTCTGAAAAATGAAAACTGATCATGTGTTGTAGTAGTTTGGACTTGATTTTTAATGTTCTGTAAGAAGTGTGGGACACTGGTTTTTCTTCTTCCGTATGTGCCTCTTCATATCTGTTGGGAACAGGCCCCCATATCTGGCCACAAACAGGCCCCAAAACTGGCCATAAACAAAATCTCTGCAGCACTGTGACATGTTCGTGATGGCCATGACACTCATGCTGAAGGTTGTGGGTTTACTGGAATGAGGGCAAGGAACACCTGGCCCACCCAGGGCAGAAAACTGCTTCAGGCATTCCTACGCCACAAACAATAGCATGAGCGATCTGTGCCTTCAGGACGTTTCCTGGTGCAGGTAACTAGCCAGAGCCCATCCCTTTGTTTCCCCATTTTAGTTAATCTATAATCTATAGAAACAATGCTTATCACTGGCTTGCTGTCAGTAAATATGTGGGTAAAACTCTGTTCGTGGCTCTCAGCTCTGAAGGCTGTCAGCCCCCTGATTCCCACTCTGCACTCCATATTTCTGTGTGTGCGTCTTTAATTCCTCTAGCACTGCTGGGTTAGGGTCTCAACAACCCAGCTGGTCTGGGCAGATATCTTTATATGTTATTATTTGGCTGTGTTTTCATTTATATTGTATTGTATAATGTATTATTATTTGTGTATGTTATATGTAATATATGTTGCAAATATAATTATATATTATAAAAGTAATTATTAAAATTGATGATATTTAAATGTGTAAAATAAATCAGCGATCTTAAAAAACTGTTAAAATAAAATCCCCTTGGAACTTTGCTCCAGTGTCTGCTCACCTCCAATAGCGCTGTTTAAAAGGTGATGCTGTTGGCCGGGCGCGGTGGCTCAAGCCTGTAATCCCAGCACTTCGGGAGGCCGAGACGGGCGGATCACGAGGTCAGGAGATCGAGACCATCCTGGCTAACACAGTGAAACCCCGTCTCTACTAAAAAAATACAAAAAACTAGCCGGGCATGGTGGCGGGCGCCTGTAGTCCCAGCTACTCGGGAGGCTGAGGCAGGGGAATGGCGTAAACCCGGGAGGCGGAGCTTGCAGTGAGCTGAGATTCGGCCACTGCACTCCAGCCTGGGCGACAGAGCGAGACTCCGTCTCAAAAAAAAAAAAAAAAAAAAAAGGTGATGCTGTTTTCACCTTCATTCCTTCACGTGTGCTGTTGTTTATGATGATACCAGTTTGTTGGTGTGTGTGTGTCTAGAATTTTGCATCGCTTCCTTTTTTTCTGGGTGTTATGACATTATAAAATGGTGAGTCTAGGTGTGTGTGTTTCTCAATTCATTGTATTGGATATTTTTACTGTTTTTAATAAGAA